>NC_135787.1:60378333-61854166 GCF_051106095.1 Pogona vitticeps
CTTAAAAGCACATATGTTTGTAGTTTATTCTAGCAGAAGAAGGAACATGAATGCAAACATGAATCATTCCAGTACAACATTCTGCTGTACATGAAGGGGGAGATATGCATGCAAACTGTACATATGTTTCCCAGTCAAATCTGGGAGACTGGGATGCACACAAACAACCGTGTCAATTGGTTTTGAATAGTGCCAGTTGTCTGGTAGCAGGGAGGAGGAGAAACACAGGTTTAGATTCAGTTCATAAATGAAACATTAGTATTTTGGAAGGCAATCCAACACAGCCATGGTTCCTGGTCGGCAGAACACCTTTTGCAGATAAATTGTCCCCTATTGATTGGCCTCACGATGTATGGCATCAAAAGGCCAAATGCAAAAGGTAGTGCTCGATTTTGAATTTTTCATGTATTAAACTTTGGGGACTACCTCTGTTTGTTCTGAATGCTGTTCCCTGCCAATAGTAAATATGAATTATTGAAGCCCAATTCTTATACATTCAGGATTCAAAGAGGTATGACATGAGAACTTCTCAATCCTTATTTGTAAACTGCTTCTGAATAGTATGGCTAAAATGAGAAAGATTAGTGATGAAAGTGTGCTCAGATGCATCCTTTGGATTTCAACAAAATAACCACATTATAGAATGTAAATTTATTTGGAAGGGAGGGTTTTTTCAGTCAAAACTTGTTGTTGCAAATACATATTTCACTGATGTAGGAAATCATATTTGTGTTTTTCTTCAGGAATACTTTATAAAGGCAATGGAGAAAATCAGTTCATCTCTCAACAACCACCAGTCATCAGTAGTATAATGGGCAATGGTCGAAGACGTAGCATTTCGTGCCCCAGCTGCAATGGTCAAGCAGATGGCAATAAACTTTTGGCTCCAGTTGCCTTAGCTTGTGGTATTGATGGAAGCTTGTACGTAGGAGATTTCAACTATGTCCGACGGATATTCCCATCTGGAAATGTAACAAGTGTTCTTGAACTAAGGTATAATTTTCCTCCTTAACTGTTTCAAAATAATGTTGTAATAAATCTGTTTTAAAGTACTATATTTCTATATTCATCTGAACAGTGTAACAAAATGCAAATGTTAAAAAAATTAGTTTGAAATGAAGTTTTAAAAGGGGACATTTACTGAAGCTCATGAAAATAGCTGTCAAAATATCTCAGCCATTCAAATGATCAAAATGACTGAATAGAACCACAATCAGCAACTTTACTAGCATCATTATCTATTTCTGTTCCTCATTTAACACTTCCTTTAAAGACCTTTGTCTAATACTGTTCTTTTTACTCTTCCTTTTCTTGCTTCCAATCAAGAAATAAAGATTTTAGACATAGGTAAGCATTTAAAGCATGTTCACACTTTTTGTTCAGAAAGTTAAGAAAAATGAACTAATACATTGAGTGGATGGAATTGCTGTAAAATTGTGGCAGTCATAATGAATGAGTGCTTATAAAAATCACCAACTTCTTTTATCAACTCTAGTAGGAGAAAGTTTGCAGAAGTGCGTTGTTTGACACTGTATGTCAATAATATGGTTATATTTTATTGGAATCCACCTCAAGACAAAACAGGTTACAAATTAATAAAATGTTGCTTGTTTCCCCTTTGCTTCTCTTTTTTCTTAAAGCTACTGCCCATACTTTTCAGTGCTGTCTTCCTGTAAACTCTGTCACCTCATTTGCCACTTTCATTCCTCCTTTTTCACTGTTGCAAACAGGACCTAAAATGCAGTCTGCCTTGGTAGCTCAGTGGAATCTCAGTAAGCTGGCAGTCATCAGGGTTTTTGTAGTCAGAAACACAAATTGCAGTCATGTACATGCATGTTTGGAACATATCTATTTTCATGGCAGCACAAAAGAAGGCATGTTTGTAGCTCAGTGGCAGAGCAAAGGAATGATTTCAGGTTCAAACTCTCCACATTTGGCAGGGAAGTACTTCTGTCTGAAGACCTGGGGAGAGGTTTCCATGCAGTGTACACAGTACTGAGTTATAAGGACCAAAGTTTTGGTTCATTAGAAGGCAGCTTCATGTCTTTCTAAGGGCCCATTTTATCTGATCTTACTGAATTCTGACTAGCCACATAAATCAATAAGAGAGACAGAATGCATAAATCAAGAGGAGAGACAGAACTGTGGTTGCCACTGGCTAGCACAAAAGGGACATCACAACCACCCCATGAAATTCTTCTCCTGGCACAAGCATTGCATCACTACCGTGTTGTACTGAATGTGTCATGAAAAATGCAGGGTGACATTCAAAAGTTCTTGTTTTCATGCATGCTCACTCCATCTTTACTGTCAGTCTCTTTCTTTCCCCCTTCCCTGCCTTTTCATTATATTCAACTCCTCAGAAAGTATCATTTCTCCCTGTATGACTGGGTTTTGTTGAAAAATTCACTCGGCTTCTAGATGTGCTGCTTCATAATTTTTTTCCTTAATTGAGGAAGGTTTATATTTAAGAATTAATGTTTTATATGTGTTGTTTTGTGTTGTGTCAGCAAGTAGTGTTTTCCCATGACTAAATATAATACACTTATTTTTAAGTTATAAGGAGTGCAGTCAGCTCTTCTCATATTATATACTCCTAGTGATCTGTTGTTGTGTATTTAAAATTCTTATTTCAGTGCTCTTTAGCCTTGAAAAATTGTAAATTTTTAAGAGTCTTTAGAGATTTTTTTTTTTTAATAACTTGGATAACAGTTGGGAATAACTTATTATAGCAAGTGCAGAATTTACAATGCCTCTTTAGTTTTTTTCCAATATATGGTGGAATTATATATAGTTGTGCCTCGACTTACGACCATTTTGAGTTACGACTAGCTCCGGCCACAAAATTTTGCTTCTACTTGCGACCAGAGCTGCCACTTACAAACAGAAAAAGGTGGGGGGAAAGGCGAGAAATTCAAATTTCTAACTGTAGGTGGTGACGAGGCTGCTACTTTGTAGCTCTTTCACCCCAACAGTTAAAGAGTGTGTATCAGAGGAGGCTTGGGATTGCCTCACCTCTACTTCTGAGTGTTTGTGTGTGTGTTTGCAGGGAGGTTTCAGGCTGCCTGGTAAATTAAGGTGCTGTTTTTTGCTTTTTAAAAACTCTTCTGGGTGTTTTTGCAGCATGGTTTTGGGATTGGGGGTTATGTTTCTGTGCTGTGATGGGTCTTGGGGGTTTGTTTGTTTGTTGGGTCCCCCCCATTTTCAATGGGTCTTGTAGGTTTTTGTTGCTTTTTGGAGTGTTTCTTCCCATTTCCAATAGGTTTTTTTTTGTTTGTTTACCACCATTTCCGATGGGACTTGGGGGGTTTGGTTGCTTTTTTGGGTTTTCCCCCATTTCCAATGAGTTTTGGGGGGTTTGTTTGTTTGTTGGATTTTTTTCCACATTTCTGATGGGTCTTGGGGGGGTTGGTTGCTTTTTGGGTTTTTCCCCCATTTCTGATGGGTCTTGGGGGTGGTTTTTTGTTTTTGTTTTTTGCTTTCCCCCATTTCCAATGGGTCTTGAGGGATTTGTTTGTTTTTTGGCTTCCCCCCCATTTCCAATGGGTCTTGGGGGGTTTGATTGCTTTTCGTTTTTTTTCCCCATTTCTGATGGGCCCTGCATGCTTCCCTTGCTTTTTCCTTTGTTTTCTTTGCATTTCCGATCTCCTCTGTTTGTTGTCTGTGCATTTCCAATGGGTCTTGCATGCTTGATTGCTTTTCTCACACACACTCTTCAGCCGGAAGGGATTAATCGTGTTTCCATTGAGTCTTGCAGTGATTTTTTTTTCTGATGATTTTTTTCTTCAGCCAGAACGGATTAATTGCATTTCAGTGTATTCCTATGGGAAATGGTGCTTTGACTTATGACCATTTTGAATTACATCCATCTTCTGGAATGGATTATGGCTGTAAGTCGAGGCACCTCTGTATTATATATAATTATAATATATTATAAATATATTATGGAATTAAGAATGTCTGTCAAGACATATTTTCTGTGCTTTATTATACTCTATCATAGTCTCAAATATAATTATAATAATATATTACAATTATAATATATATGACCTTTCAAGTGAAATAGGAAATACTGGTCTGCATGTTTTAGATCCCTAAACTAGTCCTCTGGATGTGTCCAGCTATCTTCAATGAGGCAGCTTTTTGACATTCGGTTAGGGAACCTGTGGCACTCCAGAGGGTTATTGGGTTGGAACCCCAGGACTACGTTGCACTGGACTTGTTTGCAAGAGTAGAATCCAGTAGAAGTGAAGGGACCAATTCCCTTCCTTAGCTTTAGCCTTCTAGCCCCCTGTTCCAGAGGATTGTATTTTGAGTCCTTCTGAAGACTGAAAAGGCGAGGAATAGGCCTTCCGAGCTCTATCACCAACACACACTGGATTTAGGCCCTAACATTCCTGGCCATATTAAGATCTAGAAGACCCTAGGTTCGCCACTCCTTACTTTCAGTCTTTGGTGAGCTCAAGAGAAAGTTACTCGCATTCCCAGTGCTGTATGAGACATATCCCTATGGTTCAGCTACAAAAATATTCTGTATGAGATGAAGGCAATCTGGTATTTATTTTACAGTCAGACCTTTGAGATTATATGTTGTATTCTGGGATTACACATACTCAGTATTACTCTAGAGATTCCTCAGGGAGATACAAAGTGCTTCCAATACAGCTGCATTAGCAGTAGTGAAATCTTTTCTGCCTGGAAATGGTTCGCTATTCCAGGTATACCCAGATTTTGAGCAGAAAGGTACAGGAATATCTTGCATTAGTTAAACCAACCTTTTTATACCTAGCCAAGATTACTATTGCTGATTTCCAGAGCCCAGAGGATGTGTCTCATTAATTGTGATTATATTCAATAATGGGCGTTCTCAAGGAGCATGCTAAGGATTATTCTTCAGGGATTCATCAGTCTTGCATGGGGTTGGCAGTAGCACAGGTTGTGGCAGTTTCAAAGTTAATTTATGTGTCTCTAAACATGTGTGTCTCTAAACATGTCATAAATACTGTACTTCTGAAGAAGACCAAACAAGAATCTCAGTTCCATGCTTTTTTTCTCTCTCTCTCTCTCTCTCTTCTTTCTCCCTCCCCCAGCCTTCTACTTTCCGCAAACACTAATGTCTTTCCCTAACAAAGCCCAATATTTCAGTTATATCATGTCAGAATACAAGCAGAGCAACATGAATCCTCTGTCATATTAAAAATATGTCTAAACAAGAAAGAAACATATTAGTGATAAGAGTTTTCGCTTATCCCTTATATCTGGTTTTCTGTTTGTGGCAGAGAAAATAGTCTGAAGTTTTTCTATCATCTCAGGGAGAGTAAGGACTACTTTTTCAAACTCAGATCTGTATTTCACTTTTCTCGTAATACAGTCCATTCTTTGAGCTAGCATCTTTTCACCATATGAATAACTATTTGGGGTCTTTTATATGGCCACTTTTTTCAAGTTTTTCTGATATGGAGCAGGAAAATGACCCAAAGCCATTGGTTTTTCAAATGATGAATTCTGCGTTTTAATGCAATTCATTGCTGTACAGCTGAACCAAGTGCACTATAGATTAGGAGAAACTGGATTTTATATCTAGATGTATATCTATTTTAGTTTTTGTAATAATGATGGTGATTAAAGCACTATCCATGCACCTGGCACTGTTCAGACAAAATGCAGTCTATAAATGAAAAGCACATTAATGAACAAAGAAATTCAAAGAAAAATATGCAAAAAACCTTATTATATCCTCTTTCTTATTTAATGCTATAAACTTTGTTTTAGGCTGAGGGTTACATGGAAACTTCCTTTTTAGTTAAGCAACAAGTCATTAGACACATTGCATGAAATTAGCACTGTGTCTTTAAAGATTTTACAAACTAAATGAAAACTTTGTACTACTTTAAGTCTGAACTGTCATGTTGTTATAAGCCAGTCTCCTTAAATTGGGGATCCTGACTTTGGGGGATTCTGATCAGTATTACTTTCCGTTACAGAATGATCTCATCCTTTTTTCCACCAAAGAGCCATGTCTCTACAAACATGACATGAAGAAAGGCTCTGTAGACAATACTTTGTCTGACGCTGGGTTTGCATAATTAGCAGTATGTAGTGTGTATATTAGTCCACTACACTGACTGGAAACACCCTTTTAAAAGGCCATATTCTGAACTGAGCATGGGTTATGGCATAAGCAGCAATGTTAGGTTCATCCATTGGTACAATGCAAGGTAATCTGATATACAGGTGATGGATCTTTTTTTCTCATAGCATGAATAGCAAAGGAGGCTTTGGCAGCATTTCTTCGAAAAACTCCCATTGTTTCTATTTGGCTCATATTGGATCCTGCATAGGAGACAGCAGCTAAGTGACAGAAACAGAAACTCTGTCAAAGCCTTGCTGATTGCACTGGAAAAGGGGCATTAAAGAGATCTGTGTCAGCATCTCAGCTTGCTTACAAGAAAGCCGATAAGAAGCATCGTAATGGGAAGGTGTCTTTGGAATTGTAAATTAACCTGGGAGCTAGGTGGAGAATTTTGAGCAACCAGTTGCCTGTGCCATCCAAACTGTAACCTGATTATTACAGGTTAGCAAGCTAGCTGGTGGGCATGTATTGCCTTTTATATTTTAGGATACCCAGTGCTAAAAACTGGTTTGCCCTTCAATATGTCGTTTTTAACTTATTTGTATTGGTTTCTGTTGCCTTTTGTAAGCAAAAGTACATACAGTGTGAGTGCCCATCACCACTCTATTTTATCTGTGAAATATGTGAACAGATGCTCAGCTATCACCACAATTATTAGGTGCATTTTATAATGCATTTGCAAGCACTTTAGAAATTGGAGTGGCTGCTTAGACACATGAATTATGTTGCACTTATATTTAGGTAATTACAGGGCCTTTCCACACTAGCATATAGATATGGCATATGAATCACTGAGGGCATGGTTTGGATTAGAAAAAAAAAGCCCTCATCCACAAGTTTTTCCACTTAGAATGATCCATCCTTCCCCTTTAAGAGCTGTCACAATTTTTTTCTGGCCCAGAAGTAGAGCATGCATTCTTTCTGGCATGTTTATTAGCCAGGAGATAGCCATCCCTGGCAGTTGCAGATTCCGAGGGAGAGTTTGAGAGGGAAAGTAGGAAGAGAATGAGCAAAGAGAAGCAGGGAGGGGAGAAGGGAGAAAACAGAATGGCGTGGACAGAGAGAGGGGGGAGTGATGTTTTTAAAAAATCCCCTGATCCTCTACAGATGATCAGGAAAGCACTTAATTGACATCAGATCAAGGGGTCATTTGTTGTTTGGACAGGAGGAGCACACCAAAAGGCATATTGCTCCCGCTCGCAATCTCAACAAATCCTTTGTAGCCTGATCCACCCCACACTCAAAATGGCCAGTCTGGACAGGCCCACAGAAAGTTCAAAAGGTATACTGTATATTCATTTTGGTACTTTAAAGTGTAACTCAGATCTTCTGCTACAGATGCAGCTGCTAGTTAAGCTTCTGGATCAAGTCTTTCTCGGAGGCAGCTTGTTGTGTAGAAGAGAAATACTTCTGAAGAAATATGCAATCTATTATTTGAAAAATAGCCTTATCTCCAAGAAGGATATACAAACATTCAGTGATTTTATGTGAAAGTTCCTAATAATTTGAGAAAAGATAATGTCCTCACTTCCTGAAATATGCCCTCTGCTATGTCAGATCATGTCCTGTAATATGAAGAATGTTTTGTCAGCAGTATGAACAATCTATTATGTATTTATGAACAGTATGAATCACATGCTGAAGTGCCCTAGATTACATAAAATAAAATAAAAATACAGGCACTACAGCTGTTTTTGAAGTGGAAGTTTGTAGGCTGATCAAACCCAAAGCTGCTAGTTTGAAGACAACACCCAAACATTGCTGAATGATCCTGAAAATACCAATCAGGACAAAACAGAAGAGTGCTTATTCCATTGCCCTTCTGCAAGAGGAATAGTCTGCACATCAACTCTATTCCTCCCACCTACCCTAACAGTGACTTGCACTGGGCAAACAGCAAGCATACCTTGTCAGAAACCCTTACAGTGAACAAAAAGGGAGTTTGTACTATTTTCCTGATTTTCTCCAACTTATAAATTGTTTGTCAAATGTAAAAAGTATATGTTGCAAAATCTTGCTGAAATGCACTCTTTCCCTTTTTGCAGCAGTAACCCAGCTCATAGATACTACCTTGCAACTGACCCAGTCACAGGAGAATTGTATGTTTCTGACACAAACACACGAAGGATTTATCGTCCAAAGTCACTGACTGGGGCAAAGGACCTGACAAAAAATGCTGATGTGGTAGCAGGAACCGGAGAGCAGTGCCTCCCATTTGATGAAGCACGATGTGGTGATGGTGGCAAGGCTGTAGAAGCAACCCTCATGAGTCCCAAAGGTGGAGGAAAACTGTCAATTTATGAAGGAACAGCCACATTTCAGTCAGCACACACATTAGCATTTAATGCTGGCTAGATCTTTGTTCAGTCCTGTGATTCGTAGAGCTTATTTGGTATTTGTGAACAGCAAAGCCATCCAAAACCAAAATCACAACAGAGTAAATTCCTCAGGTCTTTTTTCTTACCAGCAATTTTCAATTCATTATCATGAATTATAAATATTTTTTCACATTCCACAAAGGCTTTATATCAAAGAAAATTAGAAAAGGGTGC
Source organism: Pogona vitticeps (assembly GCF_051106095.1). Classification (NCBI taxonomy): domain Eukaryota; kingdom Metazoa; phylum Chordata; class Lepidosauria; order Squamata; family Agamidae; genus Pogona; species Pogona vitticeps. The sequence goes on from NC_135787.1 coordinate 60,387,019, forward strand.
AGTTGCAAGCTGCACCCTTTTCAATTCACTGAAATGAATTGCTTGGGCCTGGTGCTCGGCAGCCTGCATACAACAAGCATCATCTTTTACCTTTTATACATGCTGTTTTAGGATACTAGCTACATCTGGTAAAGATGGTTAATTAAGTACCACTTAATTTATTTTATACATTTTAGCCAACTATGGTTTGTATGACTGCATATATATTTTTAAAGCTGTAGTTTTTGTTAAAATGCAGATTCAGAAAAGGAAAATGAGCGAATAGAGCAGGAGAACAAATGAATTCTTACATTAAATAAATAAATGAATTAATTAATTTTCTTTCTCTTTTTTAACTAAAGGAGTAGCAATAGACAAAAATGGTTTAATCTACTTTGTTGATGGGACCATGATTCGGAAAGTTGACCAAAATGGAATAATATCAACATTGCTTGGCTCAAATGATCTCACTTCAGCACGACCTCTAACATGTGACACCAGCATGCATATCAGCCAGGTATTTTTTAACTATTTACTGTTTTATGTTGTTGTGTGCCATCAGATTCCTTCTAACTAATAGAAACCCTAAGATAATTTTCAAGGGATGTTGAGATTTTCAACAAATACCTTGCAATTGCCACTCCACCCAATGAGTTTCCGAGTTTCCATAGCCAAGCAAGGATGAACACAGATCTTCTGAATCCTAGTCTGTCCACCATACCTTAGTAGCTCTCATTGTTTTATGGTTATTGCTTGTTTGTTTCATTTATAGGCCACCTTTCTCCTGATGGCTGGACTCAAAGCAACTCACAGTGTTAAAGAAAATAAAATTAAAAACACAATAAATTATACATTAAAAAGAGTTAAATTGTAAGAGTAATTAAAATGCATTGAATGATTAAAAACACTATAAACTTTGAAAATAAACTTAGTCAGCTAAAAACCAGAATTCAAGGACTCATTTGTGATTATTAAAAGCCTCCTTCGTGTGGTTTATCTATTCTGATTTTCCCTAGAACAACTAGTACAGTTTGCAGTGCATATGAGAACCTATTTCCTTATTCCTTATTTACTTAATCGACAATCCACTAGTGGAAAACAACTTCTGGGCCATCATATCACTTCATATAGCATCATAGCCATTTCTAGCTTTTCTTGAGAAATAGGTTATGTGGTAGGAGGGACTCCTTTAGCTTTTCTTGAGCTGAATCTTCATCCACCCTCCACCTGTCACATCCTGTAACACGAATCCACTGGAAAAAATTAAAAAGGTAAATGTATATTATGCTCCCCTTTGTATTCATCTTTAAAAGGGGGGATACTCTTCCTAGCCACTATATTTATACAAAAAGTAATTTAAACATATTATATTTGACACTTGAGAACTCTGCGTTGAAATCAGTGGCACTTTCTTTTCAATGAATATTGAGCTGTTCTTCAATTTGGTAGTGTTACACTATATCCTGATGATAAATATGGCCGCCTAGAGTAGTCCACCACGACTAGATAGGCGGGATATAAATTAAATAAAATAAATAAATAAATAAATAAATATGGCGCCTTAAATTGAAGCAGCAAATCATTAGTAGTTAACGAACCCACCCTTGTATTCCTTGGCCCTCATAAAGCCGTGCAACTGATACAAAACAAGGTATACAAGTGATGTCCCATTAATTAGTAGATGTTCGCTACTATGATTTGCACTGTTCCACTTGTGCTAGGGTAAATAATGAATAGGATTCTAGCCAACATGTTACAATCTGAGAGAAGTTACAAAGTCGTATTAAGTTTAGGGGTAATGAAGACATAGGAAACATTTTTAAAATGTGTTGACTAGTAGTGTTTTTCCTTTTTTTTTTTTAGTGCAAAGAGCAAAGTTTGCTCATAACACTTTAAATATTGCTTTAGGGTTCAGGGGGAGAGTTTTTGAACATGCTTTATTTTCAAGTGTATATTTCAAAAATAAATATCTTCGTGCAACAGAATTTAAAATTAAAACAGTTATTTTAAAAATGTATTAGGTGGATTCTAGTATATTTTCTGAGTTGGTTGGAATCTGAATATACTGAAGGTTATCTGTAGCAGTGATAAATGTAATACAAGTAGTCCATATGCAGCATATGGACTACTTGTATTTTCTAAACAGATTAGGAGTTATAGTGCCTTCCCTGCAGACAGGGCCAACCTGCTAACAACCAGATGATATCAGTCACTGCTGCTTTTTGGCATTATGGTTCTTTGAAATATGGCATGGGACCTTTTTTCTTCTTCTTCTAATGGATAATACTGGCTGAGTTTAAAATGTACATCAGTAACAAAAGGCAATATATTTGTTGAGATTTTTTGTCCTTTTTTGTATGTGGAAAGTGGCTGAAATATACCACATTTGTTTACAACTCTTCACATGTCGTTGGACAAAATCCAGTCACATTTTTATGCCAGGATAACACAATCAGGACAACTCTTGTTGGGAAACTGCCACAGATTAAGGAGTTAGCAGAGGCATTTGTGGCGGAATGCCATGGAATTTGGGATGCAAGAAAAAATACCTACATTAATGTCTTTATTTTCACCAAATTGCCAAGAAGATGTATGCCAGTTACTTTACATCAATGGGCAAAACTAATAGGTTAGTTTTTAACAGTTATCAATCTTCGGTCCCCAGATGTTCTTGGATTGCTACTCCTAGAAATCATGACCAGCATAATTAGTGGTGAAGGCTTCTGGGGATTTTAGTCCAAGAACATCTGGAGACCAAACTTTGGGAACCATGGTCCTTGAATGTGTGCCTTTTAGATCTTGTCCAATGTGAATGCAGCTGCAAAACAAGACTCAGAAAAATTAAAATGTTCCATCCTGCTGCATGAGGATTAAAAAGCAATTAGAAAGTAACATATTAGTGCACCATTACTTGTACTTCAAATGGGGGTTATTTTTTTTAATAGTAATAGGTTAATTCCTTAAAATAGTGTTCCAAACTCTGATCCTAATCTCTTCAGATGACTATCCGTGCATGATTGGGATGGGGCAAGCAGAGGTCCACCACTGCTGGCAGGAATGGCACCTACGTTGCTTTTTTATGCACAGAGAATGCACAAATTAATTACCAGTGGTGTTTCTACTAGTGGAAGGCAGCAAGTCATATATGGTCAGTAGGTTTCAAAGCCATTCTGTTGTGAGGCCCCAACAATGATTGTTCCCTGTAACTACAACAGTTCTGAGATTTACATATACATTTCCCCTCCTGTTGGAACAAAAAGGAAGCAGCAGTGAACATGCCAGGAACTGCTGTGGACACTGAATCTTTCTCCTACATCACAACTGCTGGCAGCTCCATCACATCACTCCCTTGTGTCAACTCCATATACTGTATGAATCCTCATAACTTAAATGAATCAGATAATTATTTCCAAGGTTGTGTTCTGTTGTCCAGTGGAACATAAACTCAAATAATATCTTCAAGATCAATTTTCATGTTTCTAATTTATGTTCCTATGGTAAGCCCGGTTGTCATAATCTTCGATAATTCATGTTGCTGTATTTAATTTTATCTATGTCATTTTATGTAACTTCAGAAAATTTGAGAACTGTTGCAAAAGTAGTATTTTAGATCTCTTAAGTTAATCAGAAAATTTGAGTAAAACAAGTTCATTAACTGTTTAATAAATTGCTGTCCCTTGTTAAGGTGCGTCTGGAGTGGCCAACAGATTTGGCTATCAACCCAATGGATAATTCCATATATGTGCTGGATAACAACGTGGTTCTTCAGATTACTGAAAATCGGCAAGTGCGTATTGCGGCTGGGAGGCCAATGCATTGTCAGGTTCCCGGAGTGGAGTATACAGTGGGGAAACATGCAGTACAGACCACTTTAGAGTCAGCCACAGCCATTGCTGTATCTTATAATGGGGTGCTTTACATTACAGAAACGGATGAGAAAAAGATTAACAGAATAAGGCAGGTTACAACTGATGGAGAGATCTCATTAGTGGCTGGAATACCTTCTGAGTGTGATTGCAAAAATGATGTTAACTGTGACTGCTACCAGAATGGTGATGGTTATGCTAAAGATGCCAAACTTAATGCCCCATCTTCCTTAGCTGTATCACCTGATGGAACATTGTACATTGCGGATCTTGGAAATATTCGGATAAGAGCTGTGTCAAAGAACAAACCCTTGCTGAATTCAATGAATTTTTATGAAGTTGCCTCTCCAACTGACCAGGAACTCTATATCTTTGATGTCAATGGCACTCATCAGTACACTATGAATTTAGTCACAGGAGACTATTTGTACAATTTTAGCTACAGCAATGACAATGATATTACTGCAGTAACTGACAGCAATGGAAATACGCTTCGTATCAGACGGGATCCCAACCGGATGCCAGTGAGGGTGGTGTCTCCTGATAACCAAGTCATCTGGTTAACAATAGGAACCAATGGATGCCTGAAAAGTATGACAGCCCAAGGACAGGAACTTGTATTATTTACATATCATGGCAACAGTGGACTCCTGGCAACCAAAAGTGACGAGACTGGATGGACAACCTTTTTTGAGTAAGTAACAGGAAAATATACGTCATTGACTTGAGAATATGATTGTGCAGAAGCTGGTCAGTATTGGTACCACTATCTCAAAGCTTTGATATGACAAAGTAATAGTTAATGGATGCCTTTATGCAATATTAATTGGTTGTATTTATGCTGTTCTTATGCTGGATAAAATAACTTTTATAAATTTGCATAGTATGAATCTACTAGGTTAATCTATTGTTTGGTTCCACCAGTTATAATAAATAACAAGGCACTGAAAAAATGTTTTTTTGGTGCAAAATCAATATTTGGTTCTTTAGATTTAAAAAAAAACAGTTTGCAAAAACTGCCCACCCAAAACCTGCCAACAAACATTTTTTATGATTCCATGGTATTTTGCAACTCATATGACATTCCATACCATCTGTGAGGATAGCTAGACTAAATATGACTAATCCAATAATGTGTTTAGTTTCAGCACTAGGTGGGATTTATCCCAGGATTCCTAATAAGATTCTAAATCAGTGGCTCCCAACTTTGGATCCCCAGATATTCTTGAACGACAACTCCCAGAAATCTAGCGGTGAAGGATTCTGAGTTTGTCCAAGAATATCTGGGGAGCCAAAGTAGTGAATCATGGCTCTAAACTAGAAGTATTAAACCAGATCTAGTTTTTGTGTCTTTCCCAATGCCTGTGAACTCTCCACCGTCTTCTTCCCTTTTCACCCTCTCTTTAATATCTGCAGAGTCTCAAAGCCTGTCTGATTCTCCTTTCTGCAGAACCTTTTCTCACCTGGTTGTGTATTCTTCAGCCTTGCCCTGTTATTCCACCATTTTCATATCCCCATTACAGTGGGGTCTCTACTTAAGAACTTAATCCGTATTGGAAGGTGGTTCTCAAGTTGAAAAGTTCTTATGTTGAATCTGCATTTCCCATAGGAATGCATTGAAAACCATTTAATCCGTATCTGCTCTTTTCCATCCATAGAAACTACAGTGGAACCTCTACTTAAGAACTTAATCCATTTTGGAATGGTGTTCTTAAATTGAAACGTTCTTAAGTTGAAGCAAAATTTCCCATAGGAATGGACTGAAAACCAATTAATCCGTTCTAGCTGTTTTTTTGTTATGTAGAGGTGCGTTCGTATATTGAAGCATTAGTTCCCATAGGAACTAATGCAAAGCTGGTTAATACGTACTCTACCACTAGGGGGAGAATTTTTTTTTAACCTAAGATGACCTAAGGTTAAAAAAAGAGCAGGAAAGGTTTTTTTTCCTGTTCTTATCTTGGATTTCTGTTCTCAAGTAGAAGCAAAATTTAGCAAATGGAGCTGTTCTTAAGTTGGATTGTTCTTAAGTAGGGACGTTCTTAAGTAGAGACCCCACTGTATTTAACTTTCTAATTCCATACTGCATGATTTGTTCACTTCTGTTTGTGCATGTTATTCACAATCTTAACAAAACTATGTAGCAGTTGTCATTTTAACCACTTCTACCCACTACCCAAGTTTTACATATTCCCATTACAGACATATTATACAGAGATGTTACAAGTTGAAATGAATGACAAATGCTAAACCGAATAAAGGCAATAAAAGCTTGCACAAAATGTTTGACTTGTGAAGGTATTTTATGATCTATGCATAGGGAATTCTGATACCCGTAGTTGCAGTATATTACTACACAACTTACATATTCCACTGCATTCTGTATGTGATTGCATAGCTTTTTAGGCCTTTCCAAAAGCACATAGAAACATTATCCTGAGAAATTATTTCAGACATAGATGGCCAATATACTTCTGGTTATTTATGAGTTATATATCTCTATACTATTGCTCAATAGTGCCATGTTTAATAGCATGTGCAAACCATTCTCAAGTGGGAGTAAACTATACGTAGTATACCTGAGTCATAAATTATAAAAGATATCAGATTTGAAGAAGATTGCAGCTAAACAGTGGTTGTTCAGTTTTTTTAGAAAATAACTAACCAAAGCCATATAAGTTAATGTCAGATTTGAATATCACCAAGTCTTGACTTTCTTGCAAAATGTTCAATAATCTTAATACTGCCAAAGACAGAAAAAACTGATAAAATATGGTCAATAGGAAGGCACATGTCTATTTGCTGTATAAGATAGTGGAATCATTAGTATGACCAACAATGGCTAAAAATTAAGGATATTTCTTCCTGATTTTTTTTCCTGTTTAAATGATTTGAGTCTGAGGTGCTTTCTTTGCCATTTCTCAGTAAATGAGGTTTAAGTCTATTTAGGCAGCCAATAATTTTGCCTTCCAGCCTGTCTGCTGGAGAAGGAAAGGCATGTAAGAGATAGGAAATTCATTTCCAGAACAAATGTATCTGCTGAGGACAGCTTGGATCTCTTGCACACTGGCTTACATTTGGGATGATAGAAACCCCAGTGTCTTATTTCCAACATGTTTCCTATGCTTTGTTATGTGACTCTTCCAGTCCCATTAGGGAAATAACAGAGGACTTCTGGCTATAAAAGGCTTCTATGTGGCCTTAAAGATTTTAGTCAGTATGAAGAGGGTTATATTGTGCCTCTTTGCATCTTAGGGGGGATTTACAGCAGTGTGTTTCATGAACTGAATAATTACTTTATGGTTGAGCAGCATTCCAGTTGTCTGACTTTGTGAAATATAGAGCTTGTTGCCTGTATAAGGAGGATCTCCAGCTGCCTAATGAGAGGTCTAGTTGAGTGTTTCATAGCCAAGTTGGTCAATTCCAGCCCATTGGGCTGATATAAATAGCAGCTTGGTAGCCATTCCTTGACTATATCTGACAGTTCACTGCTGTCAGCTAGTCTGCTGCCGATAGCATGAAGATACTTTTTCTTCCCCTGTGATTTGTTAACTAAATAACCATAATTTTAAGTATGTTTCTTGTAATAGTGCTTGCACTCTGGTTCTGCTGACTGAGAATGATAACTATAACTATTTAAATTGTTGCTTTATATAGAGTCTGGTTTGTTCCTTGCCCGTTTGTTTTGCCTACGTCTTTTATTGAGAACACCAGTTAACATGATTAAAGCCACTGAAGAGCCACTGACTCTGGCAATCTGTTTCCGACTATGGCCAACTATATGCCTCATCAGGGAATCCCAAGCCACAACATGAAGGCAACTGTCTCCTTTTGTTGAACATCTCACACCAGCTGACATTCAGAGGCTTACCACTGATTTGGTGCTTGTTGTTATACGCTGTCAAGTCGCTTTATGGGAACCCTATGAATTAACAATGCCCAAAAGGTCCTATAATTAACTGTTCTGCTCATTTCTTACAAGCTAACTTTATTAAGTCAGTCAGAGATTGTTTGTTTCAGGTGGTGTACATCAGCAAAAGGAGCCAGATGTAAGTAGATGATCTAGCATTAAGAAAGCCTCAAGAAAGAAAGGGGGATGGACTATACTTTTTGATATTGGAAGGGGCAACAGGAGAGAGGGCACCGGAGATTGTTTACAAGTCTATAAAAACACTGTAAGGAGATTACAATAAATCACTTAGGGAACAGCAAAGAGAGTAGTATAATCAGAAGGTGAATACTGTACATTAGTCATGGGGACAAAGCATTTCAATATACACAAAAAACTGAGTGAACCAAGGACTTCATTTTCATCAAAAGAGAGAAGAGGCCAGGTTTTGCACATGAACCATGAAAAGTAACAAACAAATTGCACTCTGAGTTTGTATCCATGTATGATTAATACTGTATATTTAAAAGCAGTGCATGAATCTAGCTAGATTTCTAGTTCCCTGCTATGCTTAACTAGCTGGCTGGGTAGCTCACAGTCAGAGGACCTGGCTGTAGAGCCAGATGTTGGGAATTTAATTCCTCACTGTGCTTCCTGGGAGAAAAACCAAACTATATGGTCATAGACAAGCTACATAGTGCTGCAGCATCCCCAGAAGCAGACAGTGTTAATCCACTTCTGAGTACTTTATACCTAGAAAATCCTGAGAAGGATTACCATAAATTGTAATTGGCTTGACAGTATCAAATTATTACATTATTATTAATATATTTAATTATGCCAAGACTGTTCTTTCTGCAGCCAAAAACTAAGATGAATAAAAGCCAGTTTGGGATATGTTAGATCAGCTGTCGTCATACAATTTTGCCAGATTAGAATTTGGCTGCTCTCCTAAAAAATACTTTGGAATGGTGTTTTGTTGCTATTTGTTTATTGCAGTTTATTCCTGTGATTGGGGTTCTTTGTACATAATACTTAGATAAATGCTGGATTATGACTTGTATTGTTGATGTTCTTATTCAATGATAAAGTTATGTCCCTCATATTAGTTAGCCTGCTCGTGGGAGGAAAGAATCTCAAACTGAGTTTCTCTTGCAGTTTTTACATCAGTTCCGACAAACCTAAGCAATGTCCACTGAAAATAAAGTTTCTTTCTACCAGAATAGCACCTGAACATATTACAGAATGTAACAGACATATGCCTCTACAAAACACATATAACCATAGTGTTTTCTGTAACAGGTATGAATGAGCTGTATTTCTATTTTCATAATTTTACTAATGGATGCATCTACTGACCAAGGAGAGTCATAAATCTGTACATCCTGTGTACATTGACTTGGTTCTTGTGATGCATTCCTTTGTGCACAAACAAGGAAAGTTTTACATCTCTTCCTCCTCCCCTTTGTAACCACCTGCAGTCCCACCTCCATTGAAGGGTATGGGGCCCTCTTAACCATATGGGATAAATACAAAAACTATAGGAAGAAGGTGTAAACAGGAAACTGTCCATTAACTTTCTTAGGTAATTCTCCCTTCCCTTAGCAGTCACCGCAGAAAGATAGCATCCCATCTTTTTCAGGAGGGCTCATTGCGCATCCAGATGGGTTGTTGTTGTTTTAAGAACTGTCCATGGCTGCAGAGTGGGAGAGTACATGAACTTCATTCATCTTTGGGTTCAAGCCACTGTGTCCATACGGTCATAAAAGCAAAATTATGACTCTCACTTACTACCTTTCAGGTATAAACACATTTTACAGATGTATATCTATAGTCCAAATAATATGTGAAATCATCTTAAGCACCTGAAATAAACTTAGTCTAAATCAATGATGCCTCTTTTCCAATAAATGTTTTCAAAGCTGCCTTTAAAGAATACTCAGAATGCATCCAGATAGGCCTCTGTTTCTTATATAAATGAAATGTAGACTTGATGTCATTAGTATGGTTGAAACCACAGTCCCAGTAATCAGATTACTTCTACCAGAAGTTGCATAGAGCCAGAACTATGCTGAAGAATCTGAATGGTAATACCTGGCACCTAAAATGAAAATAAAATGCAGGCTAAACATTTGTTTGTACATCAAAATTCACCCAAGCATTTGAGCCAATATAAGATTCCTAAGAGACTACCAACAAACAAACAAAAAATATTTGAGCTCTGTAAAATGTTTGCAATGAATTATTTTACAGCCACAAAGAGTCGTGCAAATTAGCCAATTTTTAAAAATTGCGGTTCATTTACAGCACAAACCTAGCAATCATATTGAGTGCTATTTATCCCCTAGTAAATGGGTGTCAGGATCACAGCCTTATGCTGCTTGTTTTTAAGCAATTCTTTGTCCCTATTGAAGATGCAATCAGTTTGGTTGCAGGAAGTATTCTTCTTACTGAGCCTTTCAGTCTCCTCTTACTAGGGTGTTTAAATGCAGAATTATCAAAAAAAAGTATTTGGCTACAGCTCACCACAGACAGTTTCTCTTCATCCTCTTTAGCTGGGTGGATAGTTAGCCTTGAACAAAGGACATGAAGCAGTTTAGTTCAATCAGCTCTGTTCCACAACATTACACATTGAAAATGTGGAAAGAGCAGGAGAAAGGGGGACCTTAAAAAATGATGTTCATTTTGCTGCAAAAGGCACCAGCTTAGCTTCGGTAATTGCATGCCACAGACGTTGCTACTATGACTTTGCAGCAAATTAAGTATTTGCATTGCACTTTACATGTAAAACTTTTTCTCAACACAAAGATGAATGTTGTATAGGAAGAAATGTCATTGGTGGAAAATCCTGTAATTTGAAGAACAGGTGGCATCCAATCAGCAAAGTTTTTGCCAACTTTGACACTTAGGAGTGCAGTTTTGGGATTACTGTTTTCCTCAGCCAAAGTGCCCTGAACCACATATAGCATGCCAATAAGATAACTTTAAATTAAACTAAAATGTGCATTTTAAAAAAGATGGTGGGTTTTTTTGTTACAGCACCAGGGAGGTGTTATGAGAAAATATCCTAGTGCCAAGTTACATGTTCTACACAACGAATGGTAGAGGAGAGAGTATACATGATTGAGAGTATGACTGTGTGTTCTGTGCCACCAAGTTGGAACCGACTGATAGGACCCTAATAAGGCTTTCTAGGCAAGTGAGATATTTAAGGAATGATTTTACCAGTTCCACTTACCTGGTGAGTTTCCAAGGCCAAGTGGGGAATCAGACCCTCTTCTCCAGACCCCTAGCCCATCACTCTATGCACTACACCACACTGGAAACACTGGAAGTGTGACTATATGGTAATAAATGGCGGGATTTATTCCACTTATAAAATAGGTGAATTCAAAATATGTTTTGGTGTCTGCATAACATACAAGGCGGATTCGAATTGTTCCAGCCTATTTAATACCAAAGTGCCTTTTTTCTCTCTGCCTGTAGAGAGCTTTAACTTTTTCATAATGTTGTTGTTTAGTCGTTAAGTTGTGTCCAACTCTTCATGACCCCATGGACCAGAGCACGCCAGGCCCTCCTGTATTCCACTGCCTCCCGGAGTTGGGTCAAATTCATGTTGGTAGCTTTGTTGACACTTTCCATCCATCTCGTCCTCTGTCGTCCCTTTCTCCTCTTGTCTTCACACTTTCCCAACATCAGGGTCTTTTCCAGGGAGTCTTCTCTTCTCATGAGATAGCCAAAATATTGGAACCTCAGCTTCAGGATCTGTCCTCCCAATGAGCACTCAGGGTTGATTTCCTTAAGAATGGATACGTTTGTTCTTTTTGCAGTCCAGGGGACTCTCAAGAGTCTCCTCCAGCACAACAATTCAAAAGCATCAGTTCTTTGGTGGTCAGTCTTCTTTATGGTCCAGGACTCACTTCCATACATCACTACTGGAAAAACCATAGCTTTGACTATGCGGACTTTTGTCGACAAGGTGATGTCTCTGCTTTCATAATGTGAGGGTTCAATCTTTTTTTACCGCCCGGAGAGTGCTTGTAGCGCTATGGGGCGGTATATAAGTCCAATAAATAAATAAATAAATAAATAAATAAATAAATAAATAAATAAATAAATAAATAAATAAATAAATAAATAAATAAATAAATAAAGAGGCATTTCTTTAGGTGTCAGTTGGGGCTTTGAAATGCATGGGATTCTCCCATACACATTGTTCCAAGTGCTTTGTACCTTCAGCAGAAGTTCAAATGGAAAATGAGAGCTAAGGCATTCAGAGTGCAAATAGGAAGAAGGAGGGGGAATCCCAGAGTGGTGGTGGGGTGTCTGTGCATGCGCACGTATGCATTTCAAAGTCCTGACTCTTTTCCCCGTGGGACATTTTCTAACATTATTTGAAATACACACGCATGTGCACGCACACAGACACACACATGCAGGATTCCCTCACCCCCATAATTTACATTGGGATTCCCTCACCCCCATAATTTACACATCAGAATAGGTTAATAACAGGATCATCACTACCTCTTCCTCACTTTCCAGGCTTCAGTTTTCTCACACAAAACCATGAGAGAGGATCACAGAGGCTAGAGAAGAAAGGGCAGGCAGAGGTGAGGCCAGAATAAAGAAGGAGGGCCCTAGGCTGAAATGTTACTGGCATTGGAGTAAGTATGAATGGTGAGCTCTCAAATCAATTCATAGCCCCTGTGTGAGCACTGATTGCAATTACAGGCTACGAATCAAATCTCAGCAAAGTCGACAGGTCTCCAGTGTAGCCACATCATGAGACTCTTAGCAAACTGAATTTTTTGCCCTCACACATAGCCTAAACAAATAATATCTGAAGGGATGTTGGGATTAAACAAGAGAATGAATGTGTTTTCCCTGCAATGTACAAGTGTAGAATTTATGGCCCCCTGTAGATGGTTGAATTCCATCCTCCATCAATCCTGGCCAGTATGGACAATCATCAAGGATAATGGGACTGTAGTCCAGTAACATCTGAAGAGACCCACATTAGCCACGCCTTTTGTTTGTATAAATTTATAATGTCCTTGAGTAAGGAATTCCCTGACATAGAATTGTAGCATTCCCAAGATTCTGTACTGATTATAAGTTAGAACGAAAGAGTTCTTGTTGGCCATAAGTTATAACACATAGTAATGACTTAAATTTCCAAATAAAAGACTAGACACTGACACTATTGTAAGAGTTCTATGGAACTGTGCTGTGATACAGTTCTCTGAAATACAATATACTTTCTTCAACTGTAGGACTTCTCGAAACCTTAATACTTGCTTTTTAAAAACCACTGTTAACTTTCATCCACAAACTTTTAGCACTTGGCTGTTCTTGAAAGCATTGGAGCACAATTATAAAGCCTCTATTAGAAATACAATGGAGTTGGGTATTTTTTTGGCATGCACAAATCTCCAGGGTGTCGTCATTCCAGAGTAGTAACACTGCCAAGGGTATGATCAACGGAATAGTCCCTTTCAATATATCAGAGAAAGGTGCCAGAGGGAATTCAACTGAAAGGGCCTCAGGGCTTTGAAATACACTTTTGCCTATAGTCTGAAATATTGTGGAACACTGCCCCCCCCCAACCAAGGGCATATTGAATATTTTGTTTGAACCTCACAGTTCAGGAATGTTGGAGAAAATGTGATAGGACCCTTTTTGTAGTAACATTTGCTTTCTCAATCAGCCATAGGTATATCTTATAAGAAACCTGCATATAATTGGTAATCATCAATAAATTGACAACAAATACAGCTGCCTGTACTTGGTATAAAGAAAACAATGTTCCTTTAACTGTTCTAGGGCAATCAATGCAGTAATAGCACTGTTTGATCTGTTGTTTCTTACACTTGCTGTGGGGCAAACCAGCCCTGCTTGTTATAGAAGGCAAAGGAGTTGGAGAGCAAGTTAAATGACTTCTATGGTAGAGACAATTCCCTCTCAATCCCTCCAATGCAGTGGTGCCCCGCATAGCGACGTTAATCCGTTCCAGGATTAACATCGCTATCCAGAATTGTCACTAAACGGAAAGAAAAACCCCATAGGAACGCATTAAACTCCGTTTAATGCATTCCTATGGGGAGAAAACTCACTGTTGAGCAAAGATCCTCCATAGCGCCGCCATTTTCGCCGCCTCAGTAAGTGAGGGCAGTGCGCGAAAACGCTGCGGGTGGCCATTTTGTGCACCCGGTGGCCATTTTGGAACCGCCGATCAGCTGTTTAAAAAAAATCACAGTGCGAAGATCGTTAAGCAAAACGCTTACAGTACCAATCATCGCAATGCAATTTTCGGCCATTTGGATCATCGCAATGCAATTGCATCAGCGATTGCAAAAAATGTGTCGCTATGCGAATTTGTCGTTAAACTGTACATTTGTATTGAATGTTTACCAGGTATATGGATATTATAAGATTTTTTTAAAAAATAATACTTACCACATTGTTTAAGGATGCAGGTGTAGAAAGCTGAAATATCAAATAGTGCTTTGAATGTTTGATTCAACACACCTCTCTCTTTAAAGAGAATGGTATGCATTGTATTGTACATCTTGGCCATACAGACAAATCTAAACTTGAATGCGGGGATTGTTCTCTTGGGATATGTAATTATGTATATAAGCCTTTTTATTTCAAGTCAGTTTTTTGTCCTGTGCCATCATGATTGTTCATTTGGCAGAATTTCTTACATGACCACCTAAGATCATAAGGATAAGAGAAGACTGCTATTTTGGTATGTAATCAGCATCAGAAAATCTTGATGCATGGACTCATGCTCACATGCTGCAGTGGCAATTTACAAAATTTTTCTGGGCTGTGTTAGGTGTGCTCTCCCATCCCCTAAAGCTCCTTCCATATAGAAATCTAGTATGTCAAGGAAAGAATTCAGCATAAGCTTCTCCTTCTGTCATGCTATTTTCTCTGTATTTGGCTTATTAATGAAACTTTTGAAATGTACAAATCCCTACATATATTGATACAATGCAGTGAAGTGTTGCCACTCAGTTCTGCTGTGTTTACAGCCTAGTTTCCTGTTACACCAGGTAAAGTCAAGCATTTGGAAGCACTGAAATTTCAGAGTCCAAAGTTCTTCCCTTATAATTTTAATATAAATAAAAGCAAGTTTGGCACATGCCCAAGAGTAAAGGAGGGGGGATTGAAAGGTATCTTTCATTTCCTGCTTTGGGAAAGAGTTTGTTTCCTGTGGTCTCCTCATTTTATTCTGTGCATTTCAGCACTCCCCTTTTCAGAGCTATGAGCACCAGTGTGGTGGTGAGCTAAGGCAGTATGGGTGATGGTAGAGATGTCACCCATTCACTGCCAATTAAGCCAACTACTGCTGGAGATCCCCTGCTTCACTTGCTCAGTAGTGTACCCGCTTCTTGGCCTGATTTGAATAAACTGGTCTCAAAGGAATTCTTGGATTGAGTTATTATTAGAGGAGTGGCCAAACAAATGCCTCCGTCAGTCAAAAGCAGGAATCAACTTCCAGGATTTTCCCTTGCCTGGTATCATTTTATGAATGGTACTGAATACAAGAGGGCACCCTGTAGGCCATATTGACTTCTGCCGTTGGAGTTGTCAACATTCAGGCTGCCCTTTGCTATGTAAAACATCCTTTCCCTGCTGCCAATGCGGGCACAATATTATTATTGTGCAGTAATATTGGACCATTTCCTGGTGTTTTGAATCATGGAAAGAATATAATGTATTTGAATCCAACTTATGCAAAGGGAGTTGTTGCATGGAGAGAGACACCACCATTCTGGAGGACCGAGTACCTCTTGCAAATATTCCATGCCAAGCCTTTGAGCCAGGGGAGTCTTGGAGGGGAGAAACATGCCCTCTGGCAGGGCCCTATATAAGATCTTGGTGTCTCTTCCTCCATTTCTTTCCAGAGAAGCAGTCAGCACGGGAGGATTGTGTTGTCTCTTTCTGAATTTGTATTGCAGCTTTTTGACACCAACTGACTATTCATATAAATATCAGAGGAACCAAGCGGGTGGGTGGGGTTTGTCCTTCCCCAGCTATGAGTTTGTTCACTCCATTCTGTTTGCATAAATTCCTGCTTTCCCACAATTTCTTGCCCTACCCATCCACCCCCAATTCCTCTAGTTCCCTGCACATCTTCACCAGCTCCCTTGGTTTTTGCCTTCCCCTCTACTTTGCCTGTAGCAATTGCCCATTTCCAAGCTCTGCCAAATATAGAGCTTAGGACAGAGAAGAATAGCAATTAATAATAGAAGGTGCTTCTAGCCAACATTTCTAACATGGAATCCCAATGTCTCCTTTCCCTTTCTGTGGGCTCAGCTGAAATTGTAAGCCAGCCATAATCCTTATATTTTCTTACTGCATTCTGAGGAGAGAAATTGCAGGATAGTATTTCTGCATCTTTCTATGTGTTGACAGAAGAATGTGTAATTGAGGGACAGTGGGAAGAGTTGTCCCTGGGAGTAGTGAATGATGCTTTTTGGATTCCTGTATTTTTTCTGAGAGCTAGTATGGTAAAGTAGATACAGCATTCAACTAGGATTTGGGAGAATGGGTGAAAATTCCTCCTCAGCTATGCAAACCCATTGGGAGGTGACAGTGATAAAACCACAACTTAAATTCCCCACATACCTTGAAAACCCTGTTAGGGTCGCCATAAGTTACAGCTTGATGGCACATAACTTGCTTTCTCTGCTGCTTAAAACTGAGCTGTGTTTTACATAACTGAAACTTGTTGGATAAAATTGAGCTGTACTTTGCGTTATTGAAAGTTCTTGTATTGGAACTTACTACTGATCAGTACTGATGAAAGGATAGTCCTTCAACCCAGCTTGTGTTTGCTTTCTGCGGGTCGGAAAAGAGAAGACACAGTGAATCTTAGTAATAAAACAAACTTTGTTGCTTTCAAAGGTGGAGTGTCACTAATACATGTGTGCAAAGTGTGTCTCCCCAAATAATTAGACAATTACTCTTTTATAAGCTCTGAGTGGAAATGTCCAAAATAAACAACAGAGCATCCATGAGGATGCATAAAATAAAAACAACTTCTGAAAAAAAGCTAGAAAAAGGAGAGCTTTCTCTTATAGGCTGTTTAGATTACATTGTCAGGAAATGTTTTATCTATTTACATCACCTCTGACTCAGTACAGTGGACCCTCGACCTACGGAATTAATCCGTATTGGAATGTTGTCGAAAAGTCTGTAGGTTGAAAATGCATTTCCCATAGAAAACCATTTAATCCGTAACCGGCCCAAGGAAACCCACACACACACACACACACACAAAACAGGCCTGCCGGGGGAAGCTGTCCTCTGGTAGGCCCGGTCTACTAGGCTTTCCCAGGCAGTAGACGGAGAAGCCCTGGAAAGCATCCGGAGGCACGATGGTGGCCTACAGTCTGGAAGGGGAAGGCGAGGAAATCTGTGCTGATGCCCAATTATGGACAATTGCTTATCTGTTATAATTTCTTTGACCCAGTGAATACAAATTTCTGTAATTGTTCTGATGCCCAATTATAGACACTTGCTTATGACTTCTATATTCTCTCTCTTCTGCCTCATTAGACATCCCCTCCACCCAGTTTGCATTGGCCTCATCTACTTTGTCCAAGGCCCCAACATACTTCTTCAGCCCCACTCAGATTTAAATTTGAGCCCTTAGCTGAAAACGTTTTCTCACCACTTCTCCACTGACTTACTATGCAGATCAGTTTTGGAGCTATCTCACATTCTGCACCACAAGTCCATTTCCCAGTCTGCTAGCTTGCACTCTTAATTAACTGTTCTCTGGAATGAGGTTTCCTCAACTTGTACACTTCAATTAGCTTTTTAATTAATAGATTACACTGACAATAGCAGCACTTCCTTGAGTACATATGTTAGGTTCTTGCTGTAATTCTGCAATTTTGCAATTGTTCGTCCCTGTGCTGCTTAGTTCTGAGTAATCCCTTCTATGATCCTGTGTGTTGAAATCCTATACCCTCTTATGTACACTTTTTTAAATTATAACTATTTTGCAATTGGGCTGCGGTTCAGCTAACAAGTAGGGACATCAGATCAGCAAATTTTCTTCTTGTATTGTGAAACTGACTGATAGAGGGAATCTGAAATTGATTAGGCTAACCATTATAAAATTGACTAAACTAGCAATTCAGGACTGGCTAGATAGCTCAGTGAGTTAAGTATCTGGCTGCAGTGTCAGAGGTCAGGATTTCACTTCTGCACTGTGCATCCTAGAAAAGCCAGCCTATGTAGCCTCAGGCAAGCTGTATAGTCCCAGGATGCTCCCTGAAAAAGAAAGGTGTAAGTCACTTCTGAGTACTCTCTACCTATAAAACCCTAAAAAGGGTCACCATAAGTTTGAATTGACTTGACTATACAGCAATTCAGAATTCTTATCCAAAATTAGTGTTATTTATATAGTCTGATTTTTAACCATGTTAAAACATTCTTGTGCTGCAGGCATTTTAAGAAAATGATTTTTTAGAACTGTAACTTGACAGAATAATGCAATCAAAAGCAAGAAAAACAGTAAAGTGTTCTACTTTGGTTGTGAAACTGACTCGATCAGTTTGTGAAACTGACTAGGTTAGAGATTGGACATTCTCTATGCCTAATTTACTGAAAAATAAGCCTGATTGCAATCTTTTTGCCCTGTGCTGCAGGGACTCTTTAAAAGCTTCACTTACTTCAAAGAAAAAATATATTTTAAAAAACAGTATACTCACCCACTTCAAAATTTCAGTCTTCTAATCTACAGCAGAAATAGCCATCACCTGGAAGAAGCCAGAAACACGGTGAAATTAAAGGGGCTCTTGAGGTGCCTGCTAGTCCATCACTCCTATAGGCAGATGGCCGCACTGTCAAACTGCTCTTACAGTAAAGATGTTTTTTCCTAATGTTCTGTTCAAATCTACTCTTTGCAGTGTAAGGTCATTTTCATTCTGCCTTCTGAGCAGCTATTGTAGCAGTTATTGTGGTGGTCTGTATACGGCTTATGAAGATGCCATAGACCTCTGCACAGGCATAGCTTCTGGCTGTGACTACATAGTTAAAGAACTGTCTTTTGTTTGGCTGGGTCACATCTTAATCTTCTAGGATAACCAGTTTAGGACGATCAGAGAATGAAATATGATATAAAATCAGACATGCATTTCAGAGTTACCAAACTGAGTTTGAGACATTTCTTTAGTAGTTTTAGGGTTTTCTTAAAATTAATTCAGAACAATTTGAAAAACACTGATATTGGACAAGCTGAATCGGAATGAAATTAAAAGTCAAAAGGATTGGCATGAGAAGAGAGAGTTCTTCTGTCAACAGAGCAGAAGGGCAAATGTCTGAGATGGTGATCAATATTGCCAGAGACTGTCCTTCTACAGGAATCTTGTAGGTGGTTACAGAAATCATTTTTAAAAGAACAAGAAATCTTCCATTTTACTTTGTCCTGTGTTCCTACGTATAGACTAAAACTATTTTAGAAAAATTAGAACTAGACTAAATATATTAAAATGCATATAACTTAAGATGAAATATATTCTGAATATGTATATATTATTTCAATAGTTGAATTAAAAATGAAATATACTGTATTATGAAACTGAATATGTGATTAACTGCTCTGTAAACCTTTTATATTGGCCTTAGGTTTTTGTTAACAAGTTGACTTGTTTTTCATAACAAGTTTATTTTTAAATCCCAGTGAAAGAGAGTAACAAGTGAAACCAATGTCTACAGTACAACGTAGATCAGCTTATAGTAACATTGCTCAATACGACCTCAGATATAACTGAGGAGGATTTTGAAAAGTTGAAACTTGTGGTTTTTGACAATGAGAAGTGTCCTGGATGTCATGAAGTAATCACTATAGCATTGACTTAATTTCAAAAAAGCAAAAGCAAAATTGTAAGAATTCCAAAATACTTTTTGAAGAGTAACTCCACAATGGCATCTGTTCTGAGATGTGACTGTTCAAATACTGAAGAGGCTGCATTCTCTTTCTTTATGCTCTTTTTCCACTCTGACTCTAGCCTAGTTTCTGCCACTCATTTTCTGTTTCTGCAGAAAATCTACTTCATTGTGGTCAACAAATATAATAATGCCCTGCTTCCCATCTCTGGTTCTTGGACAGTGGGACATATTTGTAATTAACATCTGGCAATCCATGTCAGAGCTGCAGAAAGAAATGAAATGCCTGTGTGTGTAAGTGCATATGTACCCAGACATGCTCAGTGAAGCTTTCATTCTAGCAAGCACCAGGAACAATTTTATCATATAACAGGGACCCAGCTGGCAGTTTCCTACAGGGCTGGTTGCAGAATTTAAGGTTGCATTAGTAGTCCTGAGGTACTCCCAGACAACACAGGACTGTAAAGTCTGTGCTGGGTTTTGTGTAGAAAGCCCAGTCATCTGTGTATGAGCTACCAGCCTTAAGCTTCTGAGCTGAAATCCGGTGTGGCCTGCCAAGAAAGATCAGCATCGTCCACTGACTAGGTACATTGAACACCCCAGGCAATGCTCAGAGGAAACAGACAGCCACTCCTTGTGCAGTAGCTGCTGTAAAAGCAGGTGTCAGCTGCAACTGGCTGGAGACACGTTAGCATTAGGGTGATCATTTTCACCCTCTTGAAAATAAAGAGCAGGAAGTGAAAGTAAGAAATGATGATCAAATGTCAAGTTTCTCCAGATCTTCAAAGAAAGTGCAACCATCATTCAGTCTGCCCACCTTTTTAGAAAATGTAGCAAGTTTATTAATACTCCATATAAGACAACCTGTTCGTTACCTGAAAAGTTCTGCAGACAGAACCTGCACAGCTTTTCCTGCCACATGAAAGTTACAATGATGTGAACTCGACAGCTGAATGTTCCCCCCTCTGTAGAGCTCTCAAAAGGAGAGGGGCTCCACTCTGAATTGCATATTGCTAGCCAAAGAATGTACAGTACTGTATGTGTGTTGATTTACAATATGCAGTGGTACCTCGACTTACGAACATCCCTACTTATGAAAATTTCCACTTACAAACAGCTCTGGTCACAACTTTTTGCTTCAACTTGCGAACAGAGCTTCCACTTACGAACAGAAAGGGCAGGGAAAAAAGGCAGGCAATTCAACTTTCTAACTGTAGGTGGCGACGAGGCTGCTTCTTTGTGCTGTAGCTCTTTCGGCAGTTATAGGGTGTGTCGCAGTCGGAGGCTTGGGAGAGCCTCCTGCTTCGGAGTGAGCGTGTGTGTATGTGTCTGCAGGGAGGTAAGCTGCTGTTTACTCCTTTAAAAAACTGTTCTGAGTGGGTTTTGGTGGCTCTGTTTCAGAGTGAGTGTTTGTGTGTGTGTGTGCAGGGAGGATTTGTTTCTGTGCTCTGCTTCAGAGTGAGCGTGTGTGTGTGTGTGTGTATTTTTGGAGTTTTTTATCTTCTTAAACCTCAGCAACGGAGGTGGCTCTAGTGTTTGTTTTTTGAGGTTTTTTTCTTAAAGTCCCAGCAATGGAGCATAGCGGGGGGGGGGGAGCCGTGGCTGCTGACTGGAGTGAGGGAAGCTCCGGAGGAGCAGGAGTAGGCGGGCGGGCAGGCAGGTGAGCGCTTCCTGGCCAGTCTCTGAGCCTCCCTTTCTCTCCTGGGTTTTGTTTTGTTTTTTGCAGCCCCAGCGCCTTCGGGGCTTCTTCTGTTTATTTTTGGGTGGTTTTTTGTTTGCAGCCCCAGCACGTTCCTATGGGGCTTGCAGTGTTTTTTTTTTTTAGGGGTATTTTTTTCTTAGGCTGGAACGGATTAATCTGTTTTCAGTGCATTCCTATGGGAAATGGTGCTTCGACTTACGAATGTTTAGAGTTACAGACACTGTTCCTATACGGATTAAGTTTGTAAGTCGAGGTACCACTGTATATATAACACAAGATACAATTATGCATAGCTGGATATGGAACAGATTTATGCAATTAAAAACAAAGGAGTATGACTAGTGCTGTAGCATTATTTAATTTCCTGCATTTTTCATGTTTAGACTATGTTGTCACTTATGTAACCAAAATGGCATCAGCCATCCACGAGAGAAAGAAATCAAATTTGCAGAAAACCTTTGGTTTCGAAGAATACAGAAGATGTTTAAGAAAACAAAACCTATGAGGGAGAGTGAAGACATCCCCCCAACCAGCCCAATGAAGACTAAATATTCTCAGTGACCATGGGATACTGATGGTTTGGGAATATTCACCTCCTCTAGAACCAAGTGGGAGAGGAATATTCCACAGTGCAACATTTGGTTGCAGATCTCACATGTTCCTTTTCTGTTAGTGCTGCTACCTGTCTTCATTTGATTTTGTACTGTACTTCCAATATTATATGTCACGGGAAAGGTAGCAGCAGATAATCAGTGCTTCTCACAAGAGCTTATTCTTGTGATATTCATGCAGTAAGGAACGTAAGTGGAGGTCTCTTCTCTTCATAGGAAGATAGGCCCATGCTTTAAAAAAATCTCAAGAGCCTCTGAGATAACATTCATGTAAGAGTCAATGAAAGCTAGCCTGATTATGGGAAGCAGGTTCTGAATATGAAGCAATTTATCCCCACCAAACATGTTCCCTTTGAAACAGCAAATTAGATGTGCAGCAGGATTTGGTCACACTTCAAAGAATAATATGCAGAACTGGAGATCCATCTGTTTTCTCTTTCACTGAGGCTCCTGTATGTTAAACAGGCTTTCGATAACTTCAAAGCTTGTTTGAAGTTCTCATTGTGCATAATTCAGGCACAAAAACCAAGGATGCTTAACATTATTACTATCTGATATTTTCTGTTAGTTTTAATCTGTGATGGAAAACAATTTGTTCTTGCTTCTTATCATTTTATTTTCTTATATGTTTTAGCTATGACAGCGAAGGGAGACTAACCAATGTCACATTTCCAACTGGTGTAGTTACCAACCTGCATGGTGAGATGGAAAAGGCCATTACTGTTGACATTGAATCATCTAGTAGAGAGGAAGATGTCAGCATCACTTCAAATCTATCAT
This sequence comes from Pogona vitticeps, assembly GCF_051106095.1. NCBI lineage: Eukaryota > Metazoa > Chordata > Lepidosauria > Squamata > Agamidae > Pogona > Pogona vitticeps. Next base: position 60,409,759 of record NC_135787.1, read on the forward strand.
CAATTGATTCTTTCTATACAATGGTCCAAGGTATAGTAACCAAATTTAATAAAAAATACTCTTTCTGAGAGGGAGAAAACAAATCATGCCATGTATGATGCCTGGCTAGAATCAAATATCATGCTGAAAATATTACAGCTCATTTTTCAGCATAATTGAGAAGACAGATTAGCTGTATTTGGGGTATGTAATTTACTAATGTTACTGGCCCAGCTGTTTTCCTTGGTGTCTGAAGACAGTTGTTAATGATGTTAGATACCATTGTATATTCTTTGTTTTCAACTTAAATATTATGTTCCAGCGTTGTAAGCCGCCTTGGATCCTTTTCAAGGAGAAAGATACAGTAATCATGTTTTAAATAAATAAACTGCAGGTACAAGAAGCATAATCTTGCTCAGAAATCTTTAGTGAACATGTATTCTCAAGGCTTTCACGGCTGGGAGCACAGAGTTCTGACTCTTGTCCTCTGAAGATGCTGGCCACAAAGACTGGTAAAACATTAGAAAGAAAAACCATAAGAACATAGCCAAACAGTCTGGAAAACCCACAACAATCTTTAGTGAATATCATAGGCATACAGGTATTGTGTTGATAAAAGTAAATTTGGAAACATGTACAACTGTGGAAAATAACTATGCTCTCTGCAGTATATATGGGGGATACTGATTGAACAAATACATGTGCCAAATTGGAGTCTACATGTGGTTGAAGAATTAGAATGCTTAATGGAGTGTAGAAAACAGAAGATCACTGTCTTGATTTCCATTGAAAATTCCCTCTGAAAAGCCATGGCCTATAAAGTATACTGTGTTTTTGTTTCATTTCAGATCAATTAAGAAATAGCTACCAAATTGGGTATGATGGGTCTCTCCGAATTATCTATGCCAGTGGTCTGGACACACACTACCAAACGGAACCACACGTTTTAGCTGGCACAGCCAATCCAACTGTAGCAAAAAGAAATATGACCCTTCCTGGAGAAAATGGACAAAATTTAGTGGAGTGGAGATTCAGAAAAGAACAAGCCCAAGGCAAAGTCAATGTGTTTGGCCGAAAGCTCAGAGTGAGTAATATATCTAATTCATTTTTATTTGAAGATAAGATATGTCACAGACTTGCAGTAGTTGAAATGTACATCTTGTCCCTTGGCTAATTTTTCAGAACTATTCAGATAAAAGTGGAATGGCCTTCAGTAGTTATAATTTGAGGGCAAATTTTGAAGGATAGAAGATACCTTGAAGAACAGCATCCTCACTCAGGCATTAAGATTTACATATTGATTTCAAAATCTTGTTTGTGGAACAGGCATTAATGAATTAGCTTTACTGAGAATCATTATTACACAGTAATTTTAAGAGAAAAGAGCCTCTTATTCATATAGTCATGTATTTTGATTTTGTAATATTGTATGATTATTTTTTTGATTTTTGATTTTGTAATATTGTATGATTATTTTACATTTGACTCATTAAAATATTAATTATATTTTTAAATGATGCTTTTTCATTCAAATAAATAAGAAACAATAAAAGCCATGTTTGAAGAAAGATTGGTTTAATGTATTCGCGAAGGCTTTCATGGCCGGGATCTAATGGTTATTGTGGGTTTTTCGGGGTCTTTGGCCATGTTCTGAAGGTTGTTCTTCCTAACGTTTTGCCAGTCTCTGTGGGCGGCATCTTCAGAGGACAGCACTGTCCTCTGAAGATGCCGGCCACAGAGACTGGCGAAATGTTAGGAAGAGCAACCTTCAGAATATGGCCAAAGACCCCGAAAAACCCATAACAACCAAAAGAATGGTTTCATTTACCAAAATCCTGTTACAAAAATAGCAGTTGCATAGCCATTTCCCTCCTTTGGCAGCCTGTATGTGCTTGTTTGCACAACTACTCATATTCTTCACAAATGTACAGTTTTGTAACCCATGCAGAATGGCTTATATAAAACACAAGGGGTACTGTATCTATGGTGGGTTTATAGAAGGATACTTTTCTTAGTCACACAAATACTCTGTAACATTACTTCTTCATCGTGGTCTTCTGTGAATGCACACAAAAGGGTTAACCCAGCACCAGCGTTGGTCCTCTCGGAACATTCTCGAGCTTCAAGAGAAAAGTAACAAAGTTTAAGGCTGCCTATACCGTGCATGCTCCACCCACCCAAGCCTCAGTTCCATTTTTCCGCCTAGCGATTTGGAACCTCTCTCTTTGAGCTCTGTCTTTTCAACCTATTTCTATGGATTTTTCGTGTTTTTTCGACCAGACTGTACTGACTACGAGAACTGCTATATCCCTGGACCTCCTCTTTCACAGACTCTGCTTTAGTGTTTTTCCCTTCGAACTTGGCTGCCTCGGACTTCCCGCCTTTTTCCCCTCGCCTTGCAACAGCTCCCTATAGACCTTCTTAGCTTTATGTTCCCTTCAGGGCCTTTCAGCCGTTGTGTGCTTTGTGATCGGAAGATACCCCACCAGGACGGGCATGATCATTGCCTTTTGTGCCTGGGAGAAGCCCACTTATTAAAGGCAAAATCCTGTAAACACTGTAAGGTTTTTACTAAGGCGGCTTTGAAAGCCAGGCAACAATACCATCTGTGGGAGTCCACACTGTCTTCCCCCAAGCCCTCGGACATGGAGCTTGCCTCACCGTCAGCTACTCCTCATTCCGAGTCCACAGCTTCCCCTCAACCATCTACTTCTAAGACGGGCAAAACCGTGAAAAAGTCTGCTTCCGCTAAAAAAATCTGGCAAAACTTCAGATATCGCTTCAGTTCCAGCTCCTAAACCTGCAAAGCAAGCAAAATCTAAAGCTGCGGTTAAAGCGAAGGAGCCTTCCATCCATCTTCCTCTGATATCTGAATCATTACCATCACCGATTTTGGAGGAGTCTTCAAGAGATTGTGAGTCTTTGTCAGAGGCAGCACCATCTCTGCCTCCTCGACAAGCTGAGCCGGTTATTCCGCAAGGCGTCTCTTCTCCGATGCCGAGTCAGCTTTCTGGAACCACTGCAGGCCTGACTTCTGCCCCACAAAGCCCAGTTTCTCATGGGCAGGGGTCTTCGGCTCTTTTGATCTTCTCAGTGCCTTCGAGGTTGAGGGTTAACTGAGGCTGAAGAGAATGCTGAGAGATCAGAAACACCTGAACCACCTCCAGATTCTCCTTCCCCAGCAGACAAGCTTCGGGTCAGGCTTCGGGAAAGACTTAGGACAAAAAGGTCAGAGGATCGCTCGAAGGCTGTCCACAGAAATATCCGTTCAACTAGCCCTGAGTATTAACATGATGGAAAGGTTTCCAGCAGCTCAAGGAGCTGTTTTACTATAAAACAGCTCCTAGCCAGCCAGAATTTCTGTGGAAGCAACAAGTCAAAACCCCTGGCTTGCATCCATGCTTCTTGAACCGTGTTCCTGACTCTGGACTCTGACCCTGGACTATGCTGTGTATTGGACTCTGGACTCTGACCTTGGACTGCATTCTGTGAGTTGGTTTATGGACATTGGGTTTGCATTCTTGGTATTCCTGACCCTGGACTGGTTTATCGGACTTTGGCTGTTGTAACCCCCGGGAACGTGACACATCCAGACCATCGCAAGTACCTTCAATTCATCTTTCAGGGAACCATTTATCAATTTCTAGCCTTACCCTTTGAACTTTCAACAGCTCCCAGGACATTCACAAAGGTCATGGCACCTGTGGCAGCTTACGTACGCCTCAACGGCATACACATCTACCCTTACATAGACGATTGTCTGGCAGTCTCTCCATCCAGGACTCAGGCCCTGAAAGACACAAAATTCATTCTCTGGCTGCTGCCAAAACTAGGCCTCACCATCAACAGGGAGAAGTCACATCTCCAACCCTCCAAGGTAGTGCATTACATCGGAGCACGACTAGATGCCATCAGAGGTCGAATTTTTCTGCCCAGGGAACGAATCCAAAAAATACGAAGGGCTCTCAAGAAGTTTCGGCCAAAGGCCCGCGTGAGGGCGAAACATGTTCAACATCTGTTCAACAATCCTGTACATTTCTATTCAGAAATAAATCAGAAAGGCCAAAATCCTGTCATTTAACATGCTCAATATGCTTGCTTAACATACCAAGTCACACTAGAGTACGATTTACTATGCTAAGCAGTGTATCAGTGAGGATATGGTGAGTCATAAGTATAATAATGTCATAGAATAAGTTCTATTAATTCAAATGGATCTGCTCTATAACTGTGACTTACTATACTAAAGTAAGTTGCAGTTAGACTAGGCAAGTGGATATTATTGAATGCATCGATATTATGGAGGGGTTGGCTCACCAAATCCCCTTTGATTCAATGGGCCTACTTTAGTGTAACTTTACTACATTAAACAACAAGATCTTTAGACAAGGCTCTTAGTGCGGCTTTGGTTGGTTGGACAGCTCAGTGGCGTAAGTATCTGACTGTGGAGCCAGAGGTTGGGAGTGAATCCACACTGTGCCTTCTGGAAGAAGAGTCAGCCTGTGCAGGCCTGTGTGTAAGTGTGCTGTCAAGTCAGTTCTGACTTTCATGAGCAAAAGTCAGAATTGGCTTAACAGCAGACTTACACACAGTAGTGGGGCTTTGTTTCAGGTTTGTTTGTTTCTTCTTTTTTCTTGAATCACTTCTGGTTGGCCTGAAAGATCATGGAACAAGACTAAAGTGTTGAAGGAGGAATAAAATGCAAGGATGAAATTACCTGTTGGCATTCAGACAATTAAACAATGAATATCCATCATATCTGAATTTTCCCTCTTAAAACCTCCATGTATATCCAGGAAACATAGAACAGTTTGATTACTCAGTGTTGTTTAACACAATGCATTCAGAAATACAATATTTTATTTATCATCATTTCTGCTGAAATCTTTTTTCTTTAGCATAGTTAATCTCCTGCCTTTAAAGGCTGTGAAAGCTTCTAATAAATTCAGGAAATTACGAAACAAACAAACAATAATCCATTTTTAAAATAAAGGATGTGTGGCTATTATTTCTCCAAAGGACATTCTATTTTTGCAGGATGGGTGGATCGAGCCTAAAACAAATAGCCAAGAAAATAGCCAAGAAAACATAAAATAAATTAAAATTATGGGAAAGAATAAAACAAAAATAGTAGTACGCAAGATTGATCCTCTGCCCTTTAAAGTAAAGACAGTGAACACCTCATCTTCTTTCCATGTTACCCAATTCATCTTTATAAGATTTCAGACCAAGGATGGGCTTATCTGGTTCAGCATCTCGTTTCCCACAGTGGCCAGCCAGGTGCCTCTAGGAAGCGCCTAAGCACAGTCTGAATGCAACAGCTTCTTCCTCCGTTCTTCCTGAGCAACTGGTATTCAGAAGTATACTACCTCTAAACTGGAAGGCATCTTGTATTCATCACAACAAGCAGGCATTGATAGGCATACCCTCCATGGCTTTGTTTTTGTTCCTTTTTAAATAATCCAGGGTAGAATCCATCATTACCTCTCAAAGCACAGAGGAATTTTACTGTAACCATTTTTGTTCAAAATCAAAACAACAATTTTCACCATTTTCTTGTTTCTAGTCTGGAATAGAGAAGAGTGAAAGGTTCAAAATAACATTAGGGAACCTGTAGCCTTTTAAATGATGCTGCCCCCCCCACTCCTACCTGTCACAGACAGCATAACCAGAATTACAAGTGCAACGTTTAAGTAGGCCACAGGTTCTCCTCCCCTGTAGCTCAACTACAATACTGCAATAATTTTGGGAAACAACCTGGCTTTCACGTCCTTAACATATTTAGAAGAAACGGTTGATTTAACAGAACTCACTAATCTTCAATGAGAGCCAGTATGGTGTAGCATCTTGAAATTGGTTCATATTCCTGCTCAGGCATGGAAACTCACTGAGGGTGGTACTAGACAAAACACTCCTTAAACATTTCATATACCCTGATAACCCTGTTACAGTTGCCATAAATAAGATGCAGTTTGATGGTACTTTACAAGCACAATCTTTAATAGGATGGTTTTGTACTTGGGTGTGAACGGCTGTTGTTTTTCTGTGGGGACTATTCAAGAAACTCAAATCCAAACATCTGTTGGAAGCAGAATTAGCTGGGCAATTCTTTGGATCCTGACCATAAGCTTTAAAAGCAAAGTGAAAAATGATATTAGTTTAGGAAAGACTGAATCAAATGTGATTGCTATCACTTAGCCTTGTTCTAAAAGCAGGTTCACATCAATGTTAACAGTGATTAGCTGTCGTGAAGGAAAAGGTTGAAAATTTTCTTTCTGCCTGCAGTGAAGCTCAAACAGTCCACAGGAACCAGAAATAATCACATCAGGAATAATCACATCAGACCTTTCATTCACAGGGTAGTAATATACTGTATAGCATGTATTATGTTATCTAATGTGCCACATGCCTCAGAAATATGCTTCCTTAACACTCAAAGTACTTTAATATAAAGAACTACTTTTGCTATGTAAAATGGTACTTTGTGGCCTTAATGATTAATTTTAAATGTAATTAGTTAGGATATCTTTATTTAATGAACTCTTTTTAAATGGTGATTAATCTAATACCTAGCATTTATATCTAGGAGTTGCTAGATTAATTTACAGTCAGAAGAAATCAGTTATAGTAAATGGACTTTAAATATTAGTTTCAAACAATAGCTGATTTTGTATCATAGGAATAAGCAGCTCATAGCCACACAGTATGATTTATTTTGTTTTCTTGTTTGTTTCATAAAAGGTTAATGGTAGGAACCTCCTTTCAGTTGACTTTGATCGGATTTCAAAGACAGAGAAGATCTATGATGACCACCGTAAATTCCTGCTGAGGATCGCCTATGATACATCAGGACATCCAACTCTCTGGTTCCCTAGCAGCAAGCTTATGGCTGTCAATGTTACATATTCATCTACAGGTCAAATTGGCAGTATCCAAAGAGGGCCCACTAGTGAAAAAGTAGATTATGATGGACAGGGAAGGATTGTTTCTAGAGTATTTGCTGATGGCAAAACGTGGAGTTACACATACCTTGAAAAGGTAGAGTTTTATATTGGGAGTGGTGGGTACATGGCAATTATATTGGTACACTATTTCAGCATAAAATGGTCAAAAGGCACACCTTATTTCATGATAAAGTTTGCAGTTTTGATCTATGAAGCTGCAAAAGTCCATCATTATGCATGGATATCTGTAGTTATGAACACAAGATAACAAACTTAATTCACCTGAATTTACTGGTTTGCTGCCTATGGATGCAATATGATAGATGTTTATTGAACCTATTGAGAATGAAATGTAATTTGGATGATTTCATTTTCGTGATTTCAGTGTCATTTAAGCATATTTTCTCTTTTCAGATTTGTACCAGATTTTTATATGTTTGTACTTCAGGGGATTTTAGGGGTTTTTTTGGTATTAAAATTATTCTTACCAAAGCTGCTTATGCAGATAAAAATAAAGCCATTTAATTTAATACCATTTACAGCAGTAAAAGAAAAATATGTTACAACAGCATCTCCAGACTGATGTCTGAATTTAAGAATTGCTGGAGTATAAACAGTGTTTCACCTACCACCAAGAACAACAAATAAAACTCTAGCAGGAGAATTCCAAAGCCAAGCAACTTTACACAGACAAAAGGCTCCATCTCCAGTTACCGCCTATATCTCATCTCTTGCAAAAGTTTCCGACAGCATGATCCTATCCAAACCCTAACTAATGCACGCACATTGTGTTCCTAACGTGGCAATATAAGTTTTATCGCAGTTGCTCTAATCCTTCACTCCCCATCCTCCACAACACGTGTACCATTGTGGCTGTGAGTGCTGTATAAAGATTTGTTACCAATTTAATGTATAAGCAGAAATAACGTATGTTGCAGGGCACAGAGTATGATTTCCTGTGTCAAAAATAAAGCCAGCACTGAAAACTCAATTCCGTGTTTCATCAGTGTAGCACAGCACCCAGCTGGCACACACTCCTCTCTTCTACTTCAGCTGTCTGACCAGTTCCTGGCAGGAGCATGGGCTTCCCTGCCCCGCCTCCTTGTCTGAGTGAGCAATCAGACAAGGAAGTGGGGCAGGGAAGCCCGTGCTCCTTCCAGGAACTGGTCAGACAGCTAAAGAGCAGGAGGAGAGGAATGCACTCCAACTGGTGAGTGGGATATTGGCCAGGAAGGCAGGGGAAGGGAATGCATGGCACTTGTGGTGCTATTCATACAAACCGGCACAAGCCTCTAAACCAAGGTTTGTGCCTATCTCTAGTTACTGGTCTTAAAGTTTAAAGGATCTTCACATGGTCATGAAATAATCACTTTTTGTTCCTGTTTTGCATGTCACTTTTCTGGGGTTGGGGGGAAAGATAGGGTTAGGTGAAAAGAGCTAGTGCCCTGTTATGAGCGATGCTGACAGCTGATACCATCATAACATAAAGCAATAATGCCCGTAATGCACAATGCTGAAGCTTTACAAAAGGAATAATTTGGTGGCTGATTAGCTCTGCAAAGCTTGATGTAAATAATGAGTGAATTGCTTTGCCCATCAGACAAATAAACATAGAAGAAGAGGTTCAGTGATCTTCGGGCTAGTAAACTTCTCACTAAATTATCTCTAATTACAGGAGTAAAATTGTCTCTTCCATATGTTGTTCCCTTCTTGAATTATTGGCTTTAAGACAGCTTCACTTTTGCCAGTATTAAACATGACTTATCCAAATCCATTGACAATCTGCCGTTCAGCTGTGAGAGCCTGATAAAAGAATGACTCAGTCACAACAAGTAGCACATTAGGAATCGGAAGCCACTAATTACAGAACCTTTTACAATTAAGTATCCAAATGAATTAGGCAGAGAATAATTACCAATATGTAAGGTCAAGGATAACTCAATTCAAATGCTGATGATTTATGCAAACAGATTGCTGCTAGCATACAGTGGTTTTGGCACTTCATTAAAAAATACCCTTTGTTTTCCCCCTTCTCAGTCTATGGTCCTCTTGCTACACAGCCAGCGTCAGTACATCTTTGAATATGACTTACTCGATCGACTCTCTGCAGTAACTATGCCCAGTGTGGCTCGCCATACTATGCAGACTATCCGTTCCATTGGTTATTATCGGAACATCTACAATCCCCCTGAAAGCAATGCTTCAGTCATCATGGACTACAATGAAGAAGGGCAGCTGCTACAAACTGCTTTCTTGGGCACCAGCCGAAGAGTTCTGTTCAAATACAGAAGGCAGACCAGGCTCTCTGAAATTCTGTATGATAGCACCAGAGTCAGTTTTACGTATGATGAGACAGCGGGAGTTCTGAAAACAGTAAACCTCCAGAGTGATGGTTTTATCTGCACCATTAGATACAGGCAAATTGGCCCACTGATTGACAGGCAGATTTTCCGTTTCAGTGAGGATGGAATGGTAAATGCCCGATTTGACTACAGCTATGACAATAGTTTTAGAGTAACTAGCATGCAAGGTGTTATCAATGAAACTCCATTGCCTATTGATCTTTACCAATTTGATGACATCTCTGGAAAAGTTGAACAGTTTGGAAAATTTGGTGTTATATATTATGATATTAACCAGATAATTTCCACAGCTGTAATGACTTATACAAAACACTTCGATGCCCATGGCCGCATAAAGGAAATTCAGTATGAAATATTCAGATCACTTATGTACTGGATTACAATTCAGTATGACAACATGGGACGAGTAACTAAAAGAGAAATAAAAATAGGCCCATTTGCTAACACAACCAAGTATGCCTATGAATATGATGTTGATGGCCAACTACAGACAGTTTACCTGAATGAGAAAATAATGTGGCGTTACAACTATGATTTGAATGGCAATCTCCACCTGCTCAACCCAAGTAATAGTGCTCGTTTAACACCACTTCGGTACGATCTAAGAGACAGAATCACTCGACTGGGTGATGTTCAGTACCGTTTAGATGAAGACGGCTTTTTGCGGCAGAGGGGTACCGAGATATTTGAATACAGCTCAAAGGGCCTCCTTACTAGAGTTTATAGCAAAGGCAGTGGGTGGACAGTGATATACCGTTATGATGGGCTTGGAAGACGAGTTTCCAGTAAAACCAGTCTGGGACAGCACCTCCAGTTTTTTTATGCAGACCTGACATATCCAACAAGGATAACTCATGTATATAACCATTCAAGTTCTGAAATCACCTCTCTCTACTATGACTTGCAAGGACACCTCTTTGCCATGGAGATCAGCAGTGGAGACGAATTCTACATTGCCTCAGACAACACTGGAACACCACTGGCTGTTTTCAGCAGCAATGGTTTAATGCTTAAGCAGATTCAATACACAGCCTATGGTGAAATCTATTTTGACTCCAATCTTGACTTCCAGCTGGTGATAGGCTTCCATGGAGGCCTTTATGACCCTCTGACAAAACTAATTCACTTTGGTCAAAGAGATTATGATATACTGGCAGGCCGTTGGACAACACCTGATATTGAAATCTGGAAAAAAATAGGAAAGGATCCGGCACCGTTTAATTTATACATGTTTAGAAATAACAATCCGGCCAGTAGAATACATGATGTAAAAGACTACATTACAGGTAAATAGTTTACTTGTTTCCTTCTTTACTCTTTGGTCATAGACCTGAACAAAATAAATATATGCTAATGATGGATCATTCATTTCTTATGTACTGTACATATAAATGTATGTTCTGTTGGACACATCAGCTTGGAATCATGGTGCCTAACAAGATGCTGAATATAATGAGATATACATGCTAGTAAAGCAAACCAAATTTTGCCATGCATATTCCAGCTAAGAGAGGAGGGAAACAGAGTTATGGAAGGCAAGGGTTGTGTTAAATATGCATAGTTGTTGAAGTAGACTCTCTGGGCCGATCCTGGGCCACTGTGTCTCACAACCAATAAAGTGAAAAGATCTTCTTGCCTTTCTTAGCCATGGTTTCAAAGTTGTAGTTGACTTTATTTTCTAGTTCATCAGTGGACATTAGAAATGATCAGAAAGCCTCATAGTGAGCTCTATCCTTTTGTCTCTGGAGCATATTATATCTCTCTCAAGGGATTTAGAATTTTTTAAAAAATGCAGAAGGGAAAATGCTGTTGACGTTGATCTTTCTATGTCTGACTATACAATTACCATGGTAACCATTCATAGGCCTGTAAATATATTGAATATTATAGATCGTGTTGTGCCAGATGGCAACTTCTTATCTAAAGAGCTTGGTTTAATTCTTACCTGCATAACACCACTACAAGTGATTCCCTCTGTAAAGTGAAGCTTTCCAGGCCCTCAGCTACCAGTATGAAAAACATTATGCTATCACTTCCAGTTGCTTTTTCTGGTTATGTGTACATCTGTGTGTTAAACAGAAAATACTGTTCCTTTCTTCTCTAGCTCTGACATCTTCCCTGCTACCTTAATGGAGATTATGCTCAGACTAAACAGATTCATAGAGAACCCAAAACACCAGCCTTTATTTTTTCCTGACTGGTGGCAGAGTAAATTTTAAAACACAAGTGGCCTTGGTACATCTCTTCTCTGTTGATTAAATTGTCCATTCCACAAACAGGATTCAGGCCCATTGGTGATACTGCTGAGATATGAATGTCATTTACTCTCCTTATTTAAGGCTTGTACTTCAGTTTTAGACCAGGAACTATACCTTGATATTCTTCACATAAATTACGAGATAATTTTTGCAATGCTACATAATGGGAATGGAGACCATTGTGCTCCTTCCTCATTACTGCATAATGCTATATAAAGCTCTGTCATCAGATTAGAAACAGGTCCTTATTACAGTTCAAGAATAACAACTACTGTAGATCTGTATCCAGTATCTTCAGCTTTTGATTTTTATGCTCCATAAAGAAGAGTCAAAGTAATCCCAGATCAAGCTCTCAGAAGCACTTCTGTAGGACCATGTTGATTCAAAAGGAATTCTGCCTATAAAACATTAACTTCCTGAATTTTACCTGTAGTACTCAAAAATTATTATAGTCTTGTTCCTAGTAACATCTTGACTCAATAATTTAGGGGAAGTATGGGAATCTCTTCACTTTCCGTTATTGTCCGTGCTCATATTGTCCATGCAGAAGGAGGGTAAGCCTACCCTCAAGTCCACAAGTCACCCATGATTATAAGACATAACCCTTTATTGTTTGGTATTAGAAACAGATCGCTGTTATGTTGAGAAGAAAGTAGAATACTGTCTTCTCCCTTGTGCACAGTCCAGAGCAAGAGCTAGGCTTTTATGGTGATACAATGTGATATTTTGGCCTTTGCTATATATTTATAAATATATTAACCTCATCCCATCACAGAGAAACCTCTAAAACAAAATGGTATTGGATTACTTTGAGATGATTATCTATTGCATTGGATGATTCTCCCTAACTTGTTTATCAGAAAAAAGATACAGTACCTTGTACGTGACAATAGAGAAATAAGGCTAGCTTACCAGATGCCCAAATGGTTGTCTTATCAGCAGCAATGGTTTCATGAGTTGCTAGTACTGTATTAATAACATCCTTATCATTATCAGGACTTTCTATTTTTAATTTTCTTCATACAGTCCTTACCTGACCCTTTTGCATTGTGTAAGTACTTGAAATTCTGGCTAACACTTCATGCACCTGAGGAAATCAAGTGTAATCCATGACAACTCAGTCTGTAATTAAATGGTTCAACTTCAAACTGCTAGAGCTCTTTAATTAATGATCATCGAATCGGATAATGTCTACAGATGCTGTAAAAGTCAGTGAATATAGAGAACACAGTCTTTATCCATGCACCCAGCAAAGAGTTGTGCACATTGTTTGCCTAGGATCTGAGCATGTGTTGCAACATTTAGCTTTGATATTTCAGATCTCCTGTTGGAATAATGAGCAAGGAAGGAGGTCCATTACCATTCTGGTTATCAAAAGTGACGGTGCTGCTCTTTGATTAGGTCTGGATACACAATCCCAACCCAGTGACAGAGGCCCAAATGCAGGTTGCAGAAATCCTCACATTCAGCTTCCAGTGTAAAGAGATAGATACTGCTCAAAATAAGAGTAATAGTATCTTCTGCATTACCATTCCATAAGAAATTAGAATAGTTAGAGCAAATAAGCTAGAAATTCTCTGTTATGTTTAATAACTCAGAGCACCACCCAGTCCCACTAATATTAATAAAAGTATTGCAGAATTACATTCAGTAAACACAGAGGGAAAGCTGATGTTCTTCTCTCCTTCTCTTACAATTGCTTTTCAGATGTTAACAGCTGGCTTGTCACATTTGGTTTCCACCTGCACAACGCTATCCCAGGATTCCCTGTGCCCAAATTTGATTTAACAGAGCCCTCCTATGAACTTGTGAAGAGTCAGCAGTGGGATGATGTACCGGTAAGGAAGAAAAAATGAAAATGCAACTATGGCAAAATTAAATAAAGAACATGATTGTTTTTGAGCTCTATAATTCTCCAAGGCTTACATGACATTTTTAAAAAGATGCTCCTAGTTGTATTTCTTTCCAAAAGATATCCACAGCCTACCTGCTAATATCCCTGTCTTTTGTGTGCATTCACTCAAGATTGTAACACATTCTACTTCGCTTTCCATAGTACTGACTAGAAATAAGAGTGGGGAAAGAACTAATCAATAAATAATAGTACTTTGAAACCTTCTTTTAGAACTGTAACTTTCCCTCTGGAAACTATGAAGATTGGATTTATACCAGCACCCCGCCTCAAGGCAGAAAGTGAACACTGTAATAAAAAAAATAGACTGTGAAATAAACAGAAGAACAGGTGATATAAATTATGCATACCAAGCACCAGTACAATTTTACTTTGCTTTAATATTAACCATGTTTTATAAGTGAAGATAAAATATTGAATGTGAAATTACCTCAGGTAAAATCCATTGCATTACATGGAGCCCAAACTCTAGGTGCCTATGAAATTTCTTTCTTTAAAAAAAGCCTACAATCAGCCTGAAAAATGTATCTGGTTTAAATGATGGACAAAAAAGAATGGAATACAAAATAGAAAAATCATACCTGCTATTTAGGAAAATAGCGATTATAAATCTTAACTATTCATAGATCAAAAGGCCATGCTCCATCAGGTTTTCAGTTTTGAGTTTCCAGCAAGGAATAAGAAACCTGAAATAGTCTTTTTAGTTCATAATGATTGCAACAGTACAATCCATACTCAAAAGATATACTCGCTGTAGCAGGTTTAGAATAGGCAGAATCCTCTTGTGCCATCACAGTGAAGTCCGCCAGCATAACAGCTGTGCCTGCTGAGATCGGCTGGCAGAAGAGTAAAAAAGGGGGGAGGGTGAAGAAGGGAGGAGCTGAGTTACACCCAGACTCAACACCAGGACAAAGGTAGGCCAGAGTCAGAGCAATCTTCAGCAATTTTCAGCATTTGCGGGCAGGAAGGGGGTTTGATTCAGCACAGCCTCAGCTGGCTCATGGTCTCAACTGGCTCAACCAGCACTTAGCCCTCTTGATTAGTTAGGATTGCACCCTAATTTACTTGACTATTAAAAATAAAGGAACAAGATGCTTTTACATGATACATAAGCCAAAAGTCATGTATGTGTCAACCTTCCAATTGCTTTAATAAAGAGAAAAATCGCATACCCCTCCCAATTTATAAAAGGATATCACTGTAAACTTTCCCTACTCTAGGTAAAACTATACTCAAGCTCTGCATGGAAGTGGGGGGGGGGAAGGACCCCACATGTTCCCAATAGTTTCCGTTCATTATGACTAACAATCGAGACATTATCCAAAGCTGTAAAGTATTTGTCATTTCCTGGTTAAGAATAATAATTAAGGTCCTTTAAATGCTGTTGTAACACATATACATGCAAACACAAAGCAAGAGTGGAAGCAGAAAATGGAGCAAAGAACATTTTGGAAACAAGAAAAATTAGTAACTGTGAGCCACCATTTCTTTAGTGTGGACTACCCTTTAGTTTCTAAATATTTTGCATTTCCTTACAATCCTTAGATCTTCTTGTCTAAAGTGTATAAACAAAGACTAGAAGCAGGAGAATGTATGACTACTTGGAAGGAGTTAATATAAACTCAAACTTGTTCCAACAGAGATGATTGGTGTTTTTGCTTGCACAGAGGTAATCTCTATTTAGGGAACATATTATATGGGAAACATATGAACCAAGACCAGAACAGAACAGACTTGAGTCTTTAAAGATGGGACTGCTCCACTCACCTGTAAAAGTAGTAAAAGGGGTCGGAACAAAGTATAGTCTACTTAAGGGGAAACTTCAGACACAGAAAATGTCAGCCCTTAAAACTTACACATAACCCCTTTTACCTGTTTCATTTATACTCTTTTCTGTGATGTGTGGTCTCTTATATAGCTTAAGCCTATTTTCTTATTACACTGATTCTGTAGGTTTGTGCCAGCCCTTGAAAAAAACCAGTTAAGAGCTGCAGCAAACTGTAGAAACCTTCTCGTACCACTCAGAACAGATGAGAAAGAAAGCTTCACAGTTAAAAGCAGAGCTACCTTGAGCAGTTAGAAAATGTGATTATCTTCTAGCATTGTTTTACCAGTTGGCTTACTCTTACTTCTTTTTTAACTTTTAAGAATCTTTTGTTTATTATTAGAAAAGAAAATCACATTTGGCAGCCAAAGAGCCCTATATTTAAAAAATTTCAAAAGTTCTCTTGCAGTCTGACCCTGCGCAGGCTCACCCTCAATACAATGACACACTGAGTTCCTACATTACTCTTACTTAATTAGTCACTGGGAAGAAAGAACAGGTCCTGTTTGCATGTTGATTTTGTAAACACAGGAATCTTGAAGAATGTGACCCTTGAAGGAATAATGTTTAGTCCATTTCTAATTACAAAGCTGCCTCCCTATTTCTGCTCTTGACTGTATCAGTCAGCCACAGGGCTACTATAGATGGCTTTCGGGGCAGAGAGATATGTTGCCTTTATTGAAGTACTTGCTTGAGAGGAGAGGTGATAAGCAGTCTTTTTAGAATAGACCTAATGCCTGTGTGGGGACGTGGTGGCGCTGTGGGCTAAACCGCAGAAGCCTGTGCTGCAGGGTCAGAAGACCAGCAGTCGTAAGATCGAATCCACGCAACGGAGTGAGCTCCCGTCGCTTGTCCCAGCTCTTGCCAACCTAGCGGTTCGAAAGCATGCAAATGCAAGTAGATCAATAGGGACCACCTCGGTGGGAAGGTAACAGCGTTCCGTGTCTAAGGCACACTGGCCATGTGACTACGGAAGATTGTCTTTGGACAAAACGTTGGCTCTGGCTTGGAAACGGGGATGAGCACTGCCCCCTAGAGTCGAACACAACTGGACAAAAATTGTCAAGGGGAACCTTTACCTTTACCTAATGCCTGTGTATTAGGACAGTGTGTTAAAAAAAAGAAAAGTTTGATAGCTTGTTCAAATAATCACGATAACCAGCGGGATATATGAAACAGAGGATGCAGTGAGATGATAAGAAAGAACCTTTTCTGATCATATCAGAAAGGGTTGCTGTGCCAGGTGTGATCTCCCTTAAAGCAGCCCTTCCATCCATCAAAGAATTGCTCCAGTCTGCCCCAAAAAACAGAGTAGCCCTAAGAAGTCCTGCTTGGACACAGTTCAGGGCACGGCTGAAGCACTATTGGCCATTCATTGTGTGATCACAGGGAAATAGCTCACCCCAGACTGTACCACAAGCAGTTCAAAATGCAAGTTATTTCCCCGTCTGATAGCACCCTGAGATGGGATGAAATTGGCTTCATTTTAGACTGCAGCGTCCCTGTATCATGGCCAGTAAAATTAACATTCAAAAATAACTCTTATCCATCTCTGTTGTGAAATATTTATTCAGGATAGAATTTAGTTATTTGATCTTGGTATCAAGTGATCATTTCATCAGTTATTATATACCACCTACTTCACATAGGTATATGTAACCTGATCTTAGGAGAGTCAAAATGCATAATGTTCAGGTTAAATGTCAACAAGCCTCCAGTAGGCCTAATACCTCCAGTTTGTGGATGATATTATGTAAGAAGAGAAAATAATCCATGATAATCTGATCCTAAGAACTGCTCCAATGCAGTTTTATGTGAGTGGAGTAATATATGAGCAAACCTGGGCCCTTCATCTTGCGACTGTCTTCATTTCTACAAAAGGATGAGGTGGAAGAAAATTACTGGAAATCTAAAGGCTGAGATCAGGTGTTCTCGTCCAGTCAAAAATGGCTTTTGTGTCTCTTAAGAATTTGTAGTATAAATGAATATAACCCTTTGTTTAGCCATTTGCAAGCCAACTGAAGCTAGCTCAACAATATAGTGTTATGGACAGTGTTGGACTAGGTCTTAGGAGATCTGAGTTCCTGCTGAACTGTGGAAAAGTATGGGGGGCTTCCACAGGTAGAATTGCTCCTTAACTGTCTCACACATATCCCAGAAACCCTACGAGGTCACCACCGGTCAGAAGTAGCCTAACAGCATAAAACACTCCTACAATAAATTTTAAATAAACATAATTGTCCTCCTTGTACAGTCCTTTAATTTTTTCTGTGATTTGACTCAGTGCAAGGATTTTTATTGTATTTTATTTTTTATATTCTCTTGGAGACAAAAACATGACAAAATCATTGAACAATATAAAACAAAATAGCTTGTGAAACAGTGGAATCCAGTATGCAGATTCAAAAAACTTCTTGGCAATGTGAGTTGTGGCATAACCGACTGTCAACTCCAGGCAACATGCCAATAAATGCAGGACTGTTGGAGTCTAGGGGCTACAGATGGTTTGTAAAACTTCTGTCTCTTCTTGTTTTCAGCCAATTTCTGGAGTGCAACAACAAGTGGCAAGACAAGCAAAGGCTTTCCTGTCCCTGGGAAAGATGGCAGAAGTCCAGATCAGCAAGCGCAGACCTGGCGGTGAGAAATCATGGTTGTGGTTTGCAACTGTGAAGTCTCTCATTGGGAAAGGGGTGATGCTTGCTGTCAATCAAGGCAAAGTGCAGACGAATGTGCTCAACATTGCAAATGAGGATTGTATCAAAGTGGCGGCTGTTCTAAACAATGCATACTACCTGGAAAACTTGCATTTCACCGTTGAAGGAAAAGACACTCACTATTTCATAAAGACAACCTCACCAGAAAGCGACTTGGGCACACTGAGACTGACAAGTGGCCGGAAGGCCTTGGAAAATGGAATCAATGTCACCGTTTCTCAGTCCACCACCGTAGTTAACGGCAGGACTCGTAGGTTTGCTGATGTTGAAATGCAATATGGTGCACTGGCTCTCCATGTCCGCTATGGCATGACTCTTGATGAGGAGAAGGCACGGATATTAGAGCAGGCTAGACAAAGGGCTCTTTCCAATGCCTGGGCCAGAGAACAGCAGCGAGTGAGAGATGGAGAGGAAGGTGCCAGGTTGTGGACAGAGGGAGAAAAGAGACAACTGCTGAGTGCTGGAAAAGTCCAAGGATATGATGGGTACTATGTACTCTCCGTGGAGCAATACCCCGAATTAGCAGACAGCGCTAACAATATACAGTTCCTTAGGCAAAGTGAGATTGGGAAAAGGTAACACACTGGTTGAGCCTGGACTGCCAAAGAGAATGACTCTATGCCAGTGTCTCTTCTTGTTTGGGAGACCAAATGGTTTTGCTGCATCACTACTTGAGCCTAAATGTACATCTTTGCTCAGATTTTTCTGTAGCACAATCTGAATAGACTCTACAATAAAGAGAGATCCTTCCAGAAGAATGATATTGCTGAAAAGAAAAACTGGGTGTGTGTTTTTCTGAATAACCTTAAAGGTGATCTGCTTTAAAGAATATGTTTACATATGCATATCGCTGCACTCAAGTTGGACTGAAATTATTGAAAAAAGACTGAAGGGTTTGCAATGAGCTGCCTGCTCTTTGAGGCACTGTCTTTAACTAAGAAACAGATCAGTGTTTCCAAATATTACTAAATTTTTGACCTTTGCTTAAAAGAAATAATCTGTGTTTCCTCCTTTTCCTCCTCTCTCTCCCTTTCTCTTGCTCTCTTCATCTTTCTGCATAGGATGTGGTATATATCTCTGTTCATTTTAAAATGTGGGGCAAAACCTCCTTGTTTATGGACCCCAATGGCTTTAAACTGTGCTGCTTTCTAAAAGGACATTGGCACAAGCAAATTTATGCTACAATGGGAATTTAATAATGGATTTTACAATGATAATGGGGTTTGCCTTGGGGGTGGGGGTGGCAAGTAGAGTCCTTGTCACAGAGAAGCAAAGGAAACCTTGATTTTTTTTGTAAATTATGTGAGACGAGTTGTTTATGGATTTTTATATGAATTACAATTTACTGTACATCACATATTAGTCTCAGAGGAGTTAATTTATGTAAAGTGTTTAAAAAGGTTTATACTTAAAATAAAATGATAAAAATGTGCAGTGTGTGAATTTCTTTAATGGAATTGCACCTTTTGTTATGTTATAGCTGTACAGTATAAAGAGTTATATTGTAGAGATATAACAGTGTATAACTAACGGACAGAAGTGTTAATATTTTTGTATTAGTTTTAAAAAACGGTGCATTTTTCTCTTGATCACTCCTGAAAGGATGGAGTGGTCCCAAATTTGTAGGCAACTGGGCCGCAGCTCCTTTCCCTTTCTCTGATTTTGCCCAGTCCTTTAGGTGCTCAGCTTCATCATGTGAACTGCTAAGAGGGAGCGCGACTCTTTATTGTGACTGAAGTCCTCTGTAGTCTGGGCTTGCCTAGTCCTTTCCCAAGCCCTGAAGGTGCATTCATTCATGCATTCTTTCATTCTGCAGCACTTTGTTTTTGTTTTTAAATGTGGGTGGGATGTGAAGCATTGTCAAGTAATGATAAAATGTTTGTTTACTTAGAAGTAAACCTCCCTGCATTCAGCGGGGCTTACTCTCTAGTGAGTCAATTTAAAAATGCATCCTTGGATGCTTAGGAAATATACATGAATAGCAAGGGTGTAATGCTTGCCACAAACTTGTATAATCTGTGGGGCAGGGCTTCCACCTTTGTCTTCTCTATGAAAGACACGCTTCTTAGTAGTTCACTAAAGAAAAAGGGAAACTAGCAGCAGTTGTAATATGGGTAGATTTGTGGGCTAAACACATACTCTGCCCTTTACATTTCTTTCCCACTAACAAGTTGTTATGTAGAACTTCAGAAGGGAAAAAAGAGAGTTTTAGCTTATTAGTGCCTAATTCACAACACACTCTTTGGTAAGGCCATCCAGTCTATTCTGTTAAATGTGAAAAGTGTAGATAGCAGAACGTAACTTGGATCTTAGCTGAGCTAGATTTCAGTGCCAGGTCTTTACTGTGGAGCATCTGAAGGAACAACAAAAGAGAATGCTTCTGAACCAATTCTAAATCATCTTTCTCTCTGCTGAATAACCACCAGCATTTGTTGCCCTATGTCTAGAAGAATTCCCATTCCACAGAATAAAGGTTTCTATTGGGCTAAACCCCTCATTTATTGACAAACCAGTCAATGAGAGACAACTGCCTCTTGTGGATTTTACAAAGGCTAATAATTGGTTTCAGAAGGATCCAGATTATATCATATCTGTGGCCTCGCACTATTCATTCTGTCTTTTCCAGAAGCACAGAATTAATTTACTTTTCCAAAATACTAAGAGCCTCTGCTTTTTTCAAAAAGGGAATCCCTTAACTGTACAGAGTTAACATTTCAAAAAACAATACCCACACGTACAGTGCTTGGTAGTCTCATATACTAGGAAATCTGCACTAAAGCAGTCTTTCATTGCTGCCTCAGCGATTTTTAGATATATTACAGTTCTAAAACACTCAGTTTTTGCAATTGGATTGAATCATGCATGATTAAAAATGCGTTCTTTTTTTAAAAAAATGCATCCTTTGTAAGTGGGTAAGGAAAAGAAAGGGAGATAACAATTTTAAGGACACTTTGTCCAACAGCTTTTCTGAAAAAAGCCCTGGCATCTTTGTGCTATATTCAGCTGCAAAGTCTTTTAAAAATTGTTTACCCAAGGCGGTATGTGTGTTAATTTTCAATGTGCTGTACTCAGTATTGAGAATGGTAATAAATGGCCAGTGAATGTGTCTTAATCATATTGAGGGAGTTATGTACCTAGAATAAAAATAGTTTTCTGACTGCTTTCTGCCCTGAGATTCTATGGTATTATATGTGTTCTCAATTGCACAGCAGGACTCTTGCCAAACAGGCTGTGAGTAGGTCAAGCAAGTTACTGAAGCTGCATTATCAGTGCTATTACTGTCTGTGTCCCCTTTGGATAGAACCTAAAGAACTGCTGACATTTAGAACAGAAGTTGTCATTTTCTTAAATTTAAAGTGCAAATAATGGTTAGTTTGCTGTCATTTTTTCAACCACCAAGGATCCCACATTCAGGAACTAAGTTCCATTTAAACCATGGATCAGTGCCAGTATTTCCATGTTATTATTAATCTGGGCAATGCAAGGTGTCTTTGCAGTTCCTATGAGGCAGGGTTTGAACAGCACTGTATCTCAGGACTGCAAGTGTTATCCGTGGAATTAAGCCCAGGCTCAAAAATGTAGCAGAACTTTGTCATTTCTTTGAAATACTACAAAAATATCCTGTGTATAACATGTCGAAATGGAACTAAAAAGTCTGCTTGATATGTATCCTTGCACTTTCCACCTGATGTTTGATAATCCAAACAATGATATCTTTCAATGCTAATTTCAAATGGAGGCCAGTTAGCAGCCTTATTAGTAGGTACAGAATAAGTGCTTTTCATACAGAAAAGCAACCCTTTTGATTTGGACCTGCTCTGACATTAGACACTGATTTGGGGGAATATGTAAACAAAAATACATTTAAAAAAAGAAAATGAAGAAATGTATTAAAATAATTAGATTACAAAATAAGGAGATTCAGAGTATTTTAGGCAAAGCCAATCAAAATGCTTTCATGCTATATTGAAATGTAAATTTTGTCTGATTTGTATTGTTCTTTTAATTTGCCTTCCTAACTTTATATGTGTCCTGACTTTTTCCACAACTTGATGACTATAGATTGCATCTAGGCTTTCCAATAAAAGCCAAGCCAATGTGTCTGTGTTTAGATTTGTTTTCTTAACTATGTGTGTCAAGCATTATCTCTATTACTGCTTTTCTGTCTCTGCTTGGAGATGCAAAGTGAGCTGGTTGTACTAGTATTGATTTCATTTGCTACATAATTGGGAGTTACTCTCCCCACACACCCCACTCTACCCCCACACAGTGGTGACACCATGGACTCAGCAAAACAAATTACTTCATGCGCTCTCCAATGGCCTACTTTTCAGAAACATTAACTACCTTTCAGGTAGTTGAGCATCACAAAGTTAAGACAGAAGTAAATGAAGGTGGCTTAAAACTCATGACAAGAATCTCAGGTCTTAATTAAAGCAGCTGATTATAAATAAACAACTTGACCCTGATAGTTACTCAAATCCTGGAGATCTTTCAATCCACTTTTACACCACCTCACCAGAAAGTACTGCCTTCAAAACACCCAGTGAATGTATATATCTGACAACAGCATGTTTTGATGCTAGTTAGAATAGGCAGGCTTCATCACACTTGCTTTGCAGTGACAACTGCAACTTGATAACATGTTGATCCAGCACAAATCAGGTCACTCTGTGTAGCTGAGTGTGACCTATTTTTAAAAAATTATTTGCTAGTCACAGGACTCTATTTTCACACATCAACAATGAGAGACATGTATCCTCCATTTTTCAAGGAAAAGAATCTTGTTCCATGCTTAGAGTAAGGAATTATACTTCACACTTTAGGAGCGTTTCAAGTGTTTCACACACATTATCTTGCTAAAAGCCCTTGTAACAAACCTGCAAGGTACATCTCCATATTGGAGGCAGAAAACCTGACACAGGCAAAAAAAGAGCCACTTGCCTGAAATCTGCTTTGTGTGTTCATGTCAGAAACAAGATTGGAGTGAAAAACTAACTGAGCTGGCAGTAGTCACACTGGTCATGATGGCTGTGGTATTTATGCAAGTTGTACTGTACTCCCAAAAGTAACATCTGCAAACCCTGCAAAGGAATTTCCTGGTTTGTAGTAATTGTTCCACCACAATGCTACATCAAACCCCCACAGCTTCAAATATTTTTAAAGAAAGTAATATACTTATTCCCAAATTTTTGACAATGTGATCTCAACTGTAGTCAGTAGTACAAAACACAATTCAGACACTTTCCTTATTAAATGCCTACTTTGACTTGAGGGTAGCAAAGAATGCAAAACAGCTAATGTTTTCATAAGCTGTTAATGAGCTGTCTCATCTTTCAGATGTTAAAAATGCTCATGTGTGATATCAAAAAGAAAAGTTAAGTCCATGAGACCATTTGGGATCACTTAGCACAGGAACAGCCACTCCATCCTTCTCCATGAAAGCTTTCACTTCTGCTCTCAACTCAAAAACTCTCTTCAGTACGTTTCCCCTGCTGAGCCAACGTACCTCAGTGAAGTAGAGCCCATCCCCATATTCCGACTCAATTTCTTCTAAAAAAGCACGGAACCTTCAGTGCTTTAAGCCCCTGGATCTGATTTGGTTGATGCATTTCACAACACAGACATCACATTGTCAAACTTCAGGTATTTGCTGCAAAGGGCCTGGTGATGGATAATGCATTGCAGAGCACCTCCTCTTCCAGTTGTTTTTTTTAAAACAAGTGCCATCAATCCATTTTTCCTCCATGTCATTGATGGCACTCCATCAGTTGTTATTCCAACAAACCTCTTCGATGACAAACCAGCATTCTCAATGGCATCACACAGCTGGTGAAATATCTCCTGAGCAGTGGTCTGGCCATGCATTGGAATTCCTGTGAGCACTCCATCACTTCAAAATTGTCATCAACACCATGGAAATACATTGCGAGCTGGGCAGTGACGGTGATGTCTGTGGTCTCATCAAGAGCGACTGAGTATACACCGAAACATTTAGCTTTCTCACACAGTTGGTCATAAATGTCATTTGACAGGCCAGAAATGCACTCTGCCATGGTGTTGGCAGAAAGGCTGATGTTGCTAAACTGACCTTTCTTTTCTGGACAGAGAATACTTGCAGCCTGTAATATGCACTTTTTGATCACAACACTCAAACTCTGTTTTCTTTCTCAATGTTCAATTCACTGGCACCCTGACAGATAAACACTGCACATTTCATTTAAATGTCTAGTCAACAGAAGGAAACTTAAATGTGTCTCTTGTATTTTCCACAGGGCTGAAAAATAAAAATAAAAGACCCATTAGGTCTTGACATTCATTGGAGGGTGATGGAGCCTACGAATTGCAAGTTTTGTTAATTATTGCTGCAAATTCAACTTTTGACATTGTCCTCTTTGGCTGTGTGCAAGCACTGCATTAATTGCATTAATTCCAGTAGTATTGGAATTAGGAAAATATGAAGGAAATGAATGGATTTTATATTATCTTACTATTAATTTACAAAACACAGAGTACTAAAAATAATCTGCAGGTGTTAACCTTGCTGCCAGACACTCCATTTTTTTCAGCAGGTATGTATCTCTTCCTTCCATTAAAACAAAAGTATGCTTATTTGTTACATGTTAGAAGACACCCAACTATTTCCAAGAACTCAGGACGCTGGGTGGCAACCTGAAAATTTGGACTGTGCCTTTAATGTGAAGGGACTGCAAGGCATGACTGCATAGTCACTGTGCTTTCTGCCCCTTCCTATGTCTTCAGTTTTCCTGTTTATATTGGTTGGCAGCAGGCAAGCAGGGGAGCTAAGCAACTCACAGCATTCTTGACACAGACGCCCAGTTATTCAGCACCAGGGCTGTGTGCAGGCAGGCAAAAAACTTTCATAAAGCAACAGAAATAGCATTTTAAAATTATTGCTACTATGACCCCAACCCTGATTAAACAGTGATATCACAAGGACTGGGAACGCTCTTTCTGAATTTCAGTGCACTCTAAATGTAGCCATCTTGCAAGGATTGGTGTAATGGAAATCTGCATAATATTAAAGTACAAAAGGAACCTAGATAAATTTAGATGGTTAATGCAATGAAAGATATCTTCTGTATTCCGAGATGTTAATTTTTTCTTTTGGTAGAAGACCCGCTTTCCAGCACACTCCATCCCCACCTCTCCCCTTTCTTCTATGCTTCTAAAAGTGGAGGTGCTAGATGTCATTTTATTACTAATAACATCTGGGTACATTTAATAAACCCTTCCACTTAGTAACTTGTATCACGGAGGAATAGGCACCCCTTGGAGTCTTTCATAGAGCAGGGAGGGGGCCAGTTTGATGCAGCCGAGGACATCACTGGAGAGTTTTGAGTTAATGGGTTCCCCAGAGCCAAAGAGTAGACGCCTCTGCAACACCATGGGGGAAATATTTGGAAGCTACAACTGAGGCTACCACAGAGGAGAAAAAGCTGGTTTGGTTTTCTCATCAGCCTCTTAATTGCCAGTAAATATGTTGCTTCCTTTTAACTTCACAGATTGAAAATATGAAGGAAACTAAATACAGCAAAATGCCGGAATCCTTTCCATTAGCACTTTTACTAAATAATTATTATGAAGCACTGGCAGAATGTTCCAGGAGGTGAAATTACAGGATCTAATTAATCTGAGAGACTTAAGAACAGAAAAATCAGACTTGACCCCCTGGGAATGTGTTGTTTCCAACTTTCATTGAAATTGTCTCCATACAATTTAGTAGGCAATGAAAGCAATAGGTTTTCCACAGGAATTACTTAAAAACCTATCAGGATTAATAGAAAATGGGAGCCTTCCCCTGGGTTGCATGGTTTAAAGCTGCCGCAAAGAAGTCTACAGCAGATACAGAAATGTCTGTAGCATTTCATAACAAAACAGAATCACTCACATTTAATACAATGATGGTTCAAAAATGTTCACAGCACTATGTGAACTCATGTTTTGCTTGAGAAATGAGTGGAGATGAAAAATGAGTGGGGTCACACATGTATAGCCCTTGCCATAAGCACTACGTTCTCCACGTCGACTCTCTGTAAAACTGAAAATGTATAGCAACCATGTGGATAATACAATAGCTTATCTGTGTACAAATTACCACCACATGAATGGCTCACTTGTGTACAAACAGCCACCAAATGACACAATTGAAAGTAGTTTCTACATTTGCACAATTATGTATTATGCATCGGCTCCAAGATCTAAGTGACACCCCATGACAAACACACTTGTTTTTGTCATTCAGAAATCCCACAGAAGCTCTCTGTGGGAGCTATCAACTGGCACCCTTCCCCCCCAAAACACAATGTTCTCAATGACAGATGAAAACAATTGTAAGTTCCAATCCAAATGCTACCAGTTCCATGTACAAAGTTGGGGATTAAATATAAAGCACACCGGGGGGGGGGGGCTTTTCCCATGCATGCTTTCCCCACTAAAATAATTTTAAGTCAATTCTTCTGATAGGACTTAATAATATAATCATTTGCTGTCAAGTCAAGTCTGACTTATGGAGATCCTTTTCAGGGTTTTTCAGGTAGAGATACTCAGTTCTTCTGGGGGGTGCTCTGCGACTGCAGCTTGCCCAAGGCCACACAGACTGGCTCTTGTTACAGGAGATAACATTCGTTCTGGGCAGAAGTAATTCTAGCTGCGAAACAGAAAAATTCTTCTACATTCTGGCAATTGGTTACTGTTAAGAAACAAAATCTCCCCTGCCAAATTGATCCCCCAATTTCCCATTGTAAATGGGTCACATTTTTTAATCACCTTCCTCCAACACCAGTACCAGCTGGTGAATTTGGAGATCTACCGGTCTGCCCTCCAGTTTCCCAAGAGGAAATTAAATCCCATATTGCCCAACTGAAAGCAGGTAAAGCACCAGGGTCGGATGGTTTACCTCCAGAACTTTTAAAAGAAAATATTAACTGGTGGGCTCCTTTCCTTGCAGCATTATTTACATATACTCGACTCTACGGGCCTCTTTCCTCCAGAATGGAATACAGCAATACAGTGGTGCCTCGCTTAATGACGATAATCCGTTCCAGGAAAATTACCGTTAAGCGAAAACATCATAAAGTGAAATAAAAAAACCCATTGAAACATATTGAAACCCGTTCAATGCATTCCAATGGGGTAAAAACTCACTATCCAGTGAAGATCCTCCATACGGCGGCCATTTTAGCTGCCTGTATAGCGAGGAATCCGTCCCTAAACACAGCAGGGAGCCATTTTAATTACCCAGTGGCCATTTTGAAACCGCTGGTCAGCTGTTAGAAAAACGTTGTTTTGCGAAGAATCGGTTCCCGAAGCAGGGAACCGATCATCGCAAAGCGAAATTCTCCCATTTAGACCATTGTTTTGCGATCGCAATTGCGGTCACAAAAAGGTCATCATTAAGCGGATTCGTCGTAATGCGAGGCAATTGTAAAGCGAGGCACCACTGTAGTAGTACCTCTATTTAAAACAGGACTAAGAGACAAGCCGGCAAATTATCGCCCCATTAGTCTCTTAAAGATATGTAGTAAACTGTATGCTAGGCATCTTCAGGATAAATTCAAGACCTGGTTGATTGAAGAAAATAGGATTGCTGTAGAGCAAGCTGGCTTTAGAGAGTGTAGATCCACTATGGACCATTGTCTCATTATCCAACATCTTATAGAGAAATATGTGGCAAAGGGTCCAACTCATTATATGCTGCATTTGTTGATCTGAAAGTGGCCTTTGATTCGATCTTGAGACAGCAACTATGGGCCAATTTAGAAGCCACCTCAATAGATAAACGATTACTTCTGTTGTTGCGTGCGCTACATGATAATACCAATCTTAAAGTTAGAAAATTTAACAGAAGCTCTCTGTGGGAGCTCTCTCCTTTTTTGAACACAGTGAGTCGAGCAGAGATGTCCAGCGCTCCGTCTTGCCCGGTGATTCTTGATACCTTTCAGTCTGTTACGCCTGACACTGTGGCCAGGGTGCTTGATCGCTGCCGTGCCACCACCTCCTCCTTAGACCCTTGCCCGGCCTGGCTAATCAAATCAGCCAGGCCTTTAACAACGGAATGGGCCACGGCTATAATTAATGGGTCTTTCCTTGAGGGCAGATTTCCATCTGCCCTGAAGGATACACTCATTAGGCCCATTAGGAAGAAACCTAGTTTGGCGGCGGACGAAATTGGCAATTACAGGCCCGTCGCCAATGTTTCTTTCCTAAGCAAAGTGGTGGAGAGGGTGGTGGCCGATCAGCTGCAAGCACTCCTGGATGAAACAGATGCCCTGGATCCGTTCCAGTCGGGCTTCAGGCCGCGCCATGGTACGGAGACGGCATTGGTCGCCCTGTGTGATGACCTATTGAGGGAGGCCGACAGGGGCAAAGTGTCACTGTTGGTCCTCCTTGATATCTCAGCGGCCTTCGATACCATTGACCACGGTATCCTCCTGGGGAGGCTCTCCGAGTTGGGAATAGGCGGCCTGGCATTGTCCTGGCTCCGTTCCTTCTTGGAGGACCGTCCTCAGAGAGTTCAGCTTGGGGAGAGTGTCTCGGCCCCGTGGATCCTCAATTGTGGGGTTCCGCAGGGGTCGATTATCTCCCCAATGCTGTTTAACATCTACATGAGGCCGCTGGGAGAGGTCATCAGGGGGTGTGGAGTCAAGTGTCATCAGTATGCTGATGACACCCAGCTCTATATCTCCTTTTTGCCAACCACAGGAGATGCCGTTCCGTCCCTTCAGCGCTGCCTGGAGACTGTACTGCAATGGATGCAGGAGAACGGGCTTAGGCTGAACCCGGACAAGACGGAGGTGCTGAGGGTGGGCGCCCCCGCAGCTCGGGATTTGGGAAACCCCCTCTCTTTTGGGGGGGTGACCCTGCCCGTCAGGGATGTGGTTCGCAGCTTGGGGATCCATCTGGACCCGGCGCTCACTATGGAGTCCCAGGTGGCGTCAGTGGTCCGTTCCGCCTTTTTTCACCTTAGGCGGATAGCCCAGCTGCGACCCTACCTTGATGTGGGGGCGCTCACTACCTTGGTACATGCGCTCGTAATCTCCAGATTAGACCACTGTAATGCGCTCTACGTGGGGCTACCTTTGGGGTTGCTGCGGAAACTACAGGTGGTGCAGAATGCGGCGGCCAGATTAATCAGTGGTGTGAAAAAATACCAACATATTTCGCCCACTCTGGCCGCCTTGCATTGGCTGCCCATCCGTTTCCGCATCGACTTCAAAGTGTTGATGCTCACGTACAAAGCCCTAAACGGTTTAGGGCCTCGATACTTGGCGGAACGCCTTCTCCCGCCAAGATCTACCCGTGTCACTCGCGCGAGCCAGGAGGTGAGGTTGAGGAGCCTAACGCCGAGGGAGGCCCGGAAGGAGAAGACAAGAAATCGGGCCTTCTCGGCGGTGGCTCCTCGCCTCTGGAACAACTTACCTCCTGTGATCCGCAGGTCTCCCTCGCTGGGTGCCTTTAAGAAGCAATTGAAGACTTGGTTGTTCCGGCAGGCCTTTCCATCATACTCCTCTTGACCCCCCTTTTTTTGTTTTTGTTTTCTGTTTTGTATATTATATGATGTAATGTAGTGCCTTCTTTTTTTAGAATTGTCTGTTTTCGTTGTTTATATTATTTTTATGGTTGTTAGCCGCCTAGAGTGGTCCGTTTGGACCAGATAGGCGGGATATAAATCAAATAAATAAATAAATAAATAAATAAATAAATAGAACCAATTAACACCTATAAAGGAGTAAGACAGGGCTGCTCATTGGCTCCCTCACTGTTTAATTTATAGATAAATGACATAGTAAAACACCTGAACTCTCCTAGTCTCCATTCTCCAAAATTACATCAAAGACATATTTCTATCCTTCTTTATGCGGATGATGCTTTGCTTCTAGTGAGAACTCCAATCGGCCTAAAGAGAGCCCTTAAGAAATTTGCAGACTTCTGCAAAATGAAGGAATTAGAAATAAATTATCAAAAGATCAAAATTATGGCCTTTGGTAGAAGGCAAAAGAAAAGGTCTTGGGTTAAAAATGGACAATCTCTTGAACATGTTTCCTGCTTTAAATATCTAGGCATGGCCCTTCACTCCACTGGGGACAGAAATGCCCATATACAATATGCAGCTACCCAAGGAGAAAAAACAGCAAAGGTTCTACCATTCCAAAGGGAGGGCCGATATATTCCAGCAGCCCAAAAACTCTTTCAGGCAAAGGTGGTTAGCCAGATGCTTTACGGCACCTTTATGGGGCCTCCATCCAGTCGTTTTGACCCAATAGAGTGGGTTCGGTCTAAATTCCTTAGAGCAATTCTGGAAGTTCTAAGTTGTTTAATGAATGCACAAATTCGTCTAGAGACAGGCTCATTAACAATGCTAGCCAAAATCACACTAGCCTCCCTTCAGTACTGGCTTAAAATAAATTTTCAATTACAAGAATTAACCCATCTACTTTTAGAGGACAATTTTCAATCAAAGTGGTTAAAAGTGGTCCTAAATACTGTAAATTGCAAGTTATGGGCTTCTCTCCTCAAGCAATATTGAGCATGAAATGGGATGAAGCGAAATCAGCCTTTAAACAGAAATTAATGGACATGGAGAGACAGGTAGATCTCAACAGATGCCCCAATTTTAGAGTGATAGAAATGCACAGATATTGCCGGCTCCCCATGGCCTATCTACCACAGCTTGAGATGCATAAGTTTAGGAAAGACTTTACTCTGGCTAGATGTGAGGTTTTTCCTTCTGTAGTGTTGAAAGGTAGATTTAAGAAGATCCCGAGGGAACAGAGACTCTGCCCTTGTGGATCTGACGAGATAGACTCTATCGAACATATGATGCTCAGATGTAATAGGCACAACAAGATCCGAGGAAAATATATTACTCTTCTCCTAAAAGATATGGTAGGTCAATCAGACTCGGATTACTGTAACCAATTGTTAATTGATCAAAATCGGACTATTACAGAACTGGTAGCGAAATTTTGGGTGGCATGCCATAATAGCCAGAATAGACAGCCAAACCCTTAGACCCTGATTTTATATTGCTATATTTGTTATTTCAGATATTTTACTTCTTGTTTGTCCGGTCTGGCTTTTTGCGGTTTATCCCAGTTCTTGAAGTTTTGCATTCAATTTTGTTTTACGTATGGCTTGATGCCATAACAATAAAGTATGTATGTATGCACAAGAGGTACAGTGGGGAATCAAACTTTCAACACTGGGTTCTGAGCCAGATAGCTAAACCATTGAGCTATCCAGCCAGGAATAATAAGGAATTACAGCTTATTAAAATTAAGCGGGTACATATTGTCATAGGAAAAAGCTCAGCTCCTGTCTCTTGTCTGTGATGTTTTAAATTGCACACACACACACCAGCATAACCTGCCACTTTATGCAACTTCAGCGGCAATTGTAAGCATACATAACACCCGTCCTTGTCCTACTCAGCTAGGTTCAGAGTCAGCAAAGACAAGGTTACAATTTATCCCAACATAATGGGGAGCGGGGAGAGGAATATTCCCTAACCCATCCTGCCCAAGTCTCCTCCAGCAGCCATGAGCATCTTTGAATTGTTGAGAACGTTTACTTGGAGATCAGCTTGCTGGAGGGTAACAGTTGGCCCCCATGTTCACAGGGAGGCAGAAACAACGTTCTGCACTACTTTGGCCTCTTCTGAAACTCCAGCTTGTTAGCTGGCAGTTCAAAGCAGCCCTGCTGCTTCCCCAGTCAGCTGCAGCCATTCATTTTCCACTGCTGTCATTAAAACTCAGTTGATGGGCTCAGATGTAACATGAGGATTGTTTAATCCATTACAAGCGCATGTAGCAAGGAGAGAGCTCTGTGCGTGTGTGTGTGTCTGTGTGTACTTTCCTCTGTATAATAGAACTGCAGGGGCACAAAGGGGTCCTTGAAATCTAAAATTCCACCTTAAAAGGCAGACCTCTAGCATGAAGCAGTAGCTTTAAGGGCTTCCTGAAAGTGTGAAAGCTCTCTGGCATTTTTCTCACTTGCAGACTAGCAGCCTGAATGGCACCTGCTGAGCCAGGCTGGGGAACAGCCTGCAACTAACCTTTTGATAGGAGTCACCCCTCTAATCTGCTCCAGTCCAAGACAATTAAGTGCCGGAGGCATCCCTGAAAATAGGATTGGGAATTTCATCTTGAATCATTCGTTCTGCTGTGGCCAATCTCAACAGAGAAGGATAGATGGGACTCCAAGCCTGTATTTATAATGTGCCCCCCTGCAAGTTATGCACAATTAATAAGTTCTATTGTTCAAATCACAGGCGGGGGGCTCTGCCCCATTAAAAGCAGTCTTGTAGCTGTCCTCTATCAGTTTCTCTATTGGCTTTCTAGCAAATGTGACACCAGCACCCCCTAGTGGAGGAGAAAAGTTTGGAAGAGATTCCAGACCTGGTTAGGGGAGGAAAGGGTGGGGTGCATTTAAGCGTGGCTGCGTGTCTTTGCCTATTGTTTGAAGAATTCTAATTATCCTGCATTTTAACAGTTCAGCACTGCCCACAGAGTTTCACAAATAAAAACTATCGCTGCTGCTTCATGCTTCAGCTTGCTAGTGCCTGGGTCTTGCAGGAGGAGGGGAGAAACCCACTCCCTTAAGATTTCTTTTCACCTCAAGCAGAAACTTTTTCAGACAATGTTCCTCTTGCCCAGCAGATCAAAATTGCACTTGCTGCCAGGAATTGTTTTCTGGTCAGTTGAGTGTAGCAGGCCTCAAGCACCAACACCCCTTCATGCGCTGTGAACTGCTCCACTGCTTCTATTGAATGGTTCAGCGGGTGGCCCACCAGGCCGCGACAGGACCATAAGAAACCAGAGAGGAGAGCAACACAATGGAGCGTTTGCATTCGCTTTACAAGTGCAAGGGATGGCAAGTGCAGCGGAGCTGGTTTGCTGTCCTTGGTGAGCTACATGTAGGCCAACCCCATCTCTCTGACAGAACTCAGGCTCCAAGCAAAGGGGACTTACTCCAACCACCTACAGCCACAAACACACTTACCAGCGGCAGTTGGCAGCCATCCCTATCCGGATACCCTTGGCATCTCAGGACCAAACAGGTGAGAGGCACTACTTAACTCCCAGGCATTAAGAGTCTGGGCAGATGAAGGCCTCCTAGCACTATCACTGGCAAAGTGGTTCTGGCAGCTTCCTCCTTAGCCTTTTTTCTTTTTTAAAGGAATCTTGACTCCTCTTTCTGACCAATATCCTTCCAGTAAACATCAGGCACATGTCTATATTTTTCATCTTCTGTGAAAACTTTTTCATCAGTCCAGCATTTTCCTAACTCAGATATTCCGGTCACTGTTCATTAACGTATTTGTTTTATTTATTTTAATTCTACTTATCTTACCTTTTTAATAGTTAGCATTTAAACCTACATATACTAATCACAACATTTTTGATATGTTGTGGATGTACAAATTCTGTAAACAAGAAAATGAACGACTGAGGAAGTAGTGGGAAAAGAGAAAATTTAAGCCCTGTTAAATTCTGTGAGTGAGCAGGGGCAGTTTCACAATGGGAAGCTTACCTAGAAGCACCTTCAGATTTACTTCTCCTGGAACTAGAACATTAGTCCAGATCAAAAACAATTTTTCAGAAAAACCCACAGTAATTCTATCATTTTTCTATGGTATCTATGTGGTGGGATCTCTATACCATGCTGTAATGTGTATGACAGCTTCTCAGGAAAAGTGGGCAGGTTAGGGTAAGCACCTTCGGTACTTCTGAAGCACTGAGCATATGCTGGATCAACTCACAGAGGAAGTCAAATTGGGCATTATAGGAGCAACATGAAGAGCTCACTGTACGAGAACCACAACAGCAGTGTGTTCCCATTGCTGGAAACAAGCTGAAGAGTTCTGTGCATATGGCAACCTTCCTGACATTGTGGCAGGTAGATCTCATTAAGCTCTTTTTCAGATGCTCTGTCTATCAGAGGCTTGTTATTCAAAGGCAAGGGAGAAGGTCGTCATTACACACCACCCTAAACGAACCTGCCTGGCACCTATATGTTCTTCTTGGCACCAAATAAACCACCCTCTAGGAATTGTAACTTGTTATTGCTTGAACCATTCTTCATGGGTTTTAGCATTTAATTGCTGATATGTAGCCTTGTGTTATGATGAAATCATTTGAAATTTTATAACACCCTTAAACCTACTAAAATATACTCATTTTGGAGAAAGCAAACAGCCTGTCAGTTAGGGAAGTAAACAAACTCAAGCTGACTTACACCAGCACTAGTCTTGGACCAGCATTGACTCTGAATGGGCCAGCATGGACCAGAGCATCCTACTAGGAATGTCTGCAGGAGGCTGGCTATTCCTGTCTTCTAAAGCAGAGCCAGGCAGCTAACTAAAAGACTGATCTATGGCTTTTCTATCCTCAGTCAAAAGAACACAAGGCCGCAAGGTGTGTAATCCATGAACTGCTGTGCTGTTCCCTTAGGCTGAGAAAGGTTTTGCCTTTAATTTCTGGAAGAGTTGCCAGGTCTCAGTCTTTGGCCCTGAGATTCAAGTTCGGAGATTCATTTTCCAGGTCTCGGGTTTTGATCCCAAGATTTAGCTGAATTCCACTCAGTGCAATTTATCTCTGTCTTGTCCTCAGCTGTTACTGCAGAACCAAACCACTGCAGAACCAAACAAAATCACAACATGCAAACACTATAGGCTATGCAGAATCAACATTTTAGCGTCAGAATCACCCTAACAAGATAAAGCAGCTTAATTCTGAAAACCGTGAGAGTCACTACCAACCCGAGTACTACTGGTAGATACAAGTTTGCCCTACCACTAGGATAGAAAATAGATGTATTTCCCTTGAACAATACATATGATTCCCCACTGTTCTTCACAATCTTCAACCAGCAAGTCTCTCCCAACTGACTCTAGGCAGCAAACCCATGGCATCACTGCTTCACTCTCTCTCTCTTGCTTCTTTGCACATACATTTTTGAGAACATTCCTAACCGGCTCAATCCTCCTCAGTTTCAGGTTTTGTCCCTCAAACTGCAAGGAACAGGATGGTGCTGTCCTGACCTGGCAGCCTTAATTGAATCCTGCAGCACACAGCCAGTATTGTACTGCTGGCATTGTGTCCTTTTATACCACCCCATATCTTAATGTAGGAAACAACTTCTAATCTAAAGTGACCCCCTCAGAAAATAGCTGTTAAACAGCTTCCAACCAAGTGTCCGTACACATATGCTGCAATAAAGCTATTTAATTTGCTTCATGTCATCTCACTGGCAATTAATATGCCTGCCATAACAAGGCCTATAAAAATCGCTAGCAGTAGGGGTGTGAAATGATTATAACGTTTTCCCCCTTTTCAGCACTACGCGTCTATAGTTTGAGCACTGTCAAATCTTTTTAAAAGCAGAAAAAGAAGCTGAGCTGTATCTGAACAGCTGTTGTTTACTGAAGCAATAATTAGCAACAGGGATGGAGTTAAAATACCTGCTACCTGATATAAGAGCAAAACAGTGCAACATACATCCACTAATGCCCCCAACCCCCTAGCCAGCTGAACCCAAACAACCAACAATACAAAGAATAAACTGCTACTGAGGTTTCTTAATTTGTTTTATTAAGCATTCAAAAGCCTCCCATTCTACTGCTCACTGCTCATTTAGGCAAACCTGCTTGGTACCACATAATTAAATTCAAGTCACCCCACTTGACTTTACTGTGCCTCTCTGGGTAATTAGCAGTTCAATATGAGTAAGTCTGGATTCACAGGACCATTTCGGTCAACCTTCACCAAGGACCTTGTATGAGGCAAAACTTAGTCCCCATTCACCAGGAGATGCTGCAAATGGGCAACAATGTGTCCCCCTCCAACCCTGCAAAGCTTCTGCCAGTCTACAGTAGGATGAATAGAAATGTATTCTAACTTGCGAACATGAATGTTCATCTGTTCCAGAGGTAAACCTGGAGACTAACTAATATTGTGAAAGGACTGACTGACATTCATCTAGGCCAGTGTTTCCCAACCTTTTTCGAGTCACAAGCCAAGTGACCCTCAATCCCCTACCACATTTGCGTTGCAAGGCAAGGTTTTTAAATAAAACACTTTTTTTTTCGAGATAGAGAGAGGTTTGTGATTCTGCCACACAGTAGAAAAGAGAGAGAGAAAGCCAGGGTATTTGAGATGCCCTGACATGAGCTCTAGCTTCTTTCTTACCTCTTTCACATCTCTCTTCCTCTCCTGGCTCACTCTCAGGTCTGCCCCACCTGCACGTCCTTGTTTTTGCTGTTCAGCCCAAAGCCATGCAGTCTTGTACCACCCTTCTCCCCTACTCAGACACTTTCTAGGCTAATTCTGTGCTAGCTCAGAGGAGGGAGTTTGTGCCTCTACAGATAACGTGAGTGGAGGGAGAAAGAGACAGAGCAAAAGCTGTGTCCCTTGAGCTAGTTGCTTCTTCCTTCGAATGGGGACTTTGTACCTCCCAAAGAGACAGATCCAACCTCCCTTGCAGATCCAATAAAGTTTTAAGTCACCATCCACACACAACCTCTCATGAGCCCCAGGTTGGGAACCCGAGATCTAGGTAAAGGTAAAGGTAAAGGTTCCCCTTGACAATTTTTGTCCAGTCGTGTCCGACTCTAGGGGGCGGTGCTCATCCCGCTCTTCAAGCCATAGAGCCAGCGTTTTGTCCGAAGACAATCTTTCCGTGGTCACATGGCCAGTGTGATTTAGACACGGAACGCTGTTTACCTTCCCACCGAGATGGTACCTATTTATCTACTCGCATTTGCATGCTTTCGAACCGCTAGGTTGGCGGGAGCTGGGACAAGCAACGGGCGCTCACTCCGTCGCGTGGATTCGATCTTACGACTGCTTGGTCTTCTGACCCTGCAGCACAGGCTTCTGCGGTTTAGCCCACCTCTTAATTGTTGGCTCATCGGTTGCACAGAAGATGATCTGCTGATTTACCAGGACAGCCTTCTCCAACCCAGAGCTCTTCACATGTCTTGGACTCCTGTTACCTCCATATCAGCATGCTGCCTAGATGTAATGGAAATTGAAACTCAAGCGTGGGAAGGGCAGGCCTAGAGACATCTCTTGAGTGGTTTAAAGAAAGCAGCCATCAGAAGTTGGGGAAGTGGCTTCCCATTTCCCCTAAGATGAAAAGGAAATTCAGCCGGGCAATTGAAAGAATTCAGACACCTTTGCCAATCCAGCACAAAGAATGAGGGTGCAGCTAAACAGCAGGGAAAACACCATTTGCTCCACTGTGATTCACAGTTTGTCAAACGGGTTTTTCCAGGTGAAATCACTGTAGCTGTCCAGCCATTAAATTTGCAGGAGTCAGCAGAGCAGAGAGCTTGGTTTGCACTGAACACCAACAGCAGAAGCTGCCTGTGTGAATAAGGCACATACAGACAATTCTAATCTTTTTAAAATTTTAATTCTCTTAAATGCCCTAGTGATCCTGTGCTTCATGGTTAAACTGAAACCTTTTTTTAAAAAAGAATCCATTTGGAGACTACGGACACTCAAATGAGCTGATATTGAGAACTGACATCTACATGAGTGCCCCTTTGTCTATGGATCAAGCAATTACACTGGACAGAAAGCGGAGAGGAAAACTATGTCAAACTCATCATAACAAATTTAAACCATTCTCGCTGAACAGAAAAAGGCAATTCTCTGCTCAAAAGAGAAAATTCCACAACGGGCTTCTTCACATTGAGCTTGTAGTCACTGGGTTTTAATTCCAGTTCTCTTGTGCCCAGTCCAATGTAAATTGCGGAGTTAATGGCCAGTGTAGTCAAAACCCTAGAAAGACATCTACCAGTAGATCCTAATCTACTGTATGCTGATTCTAGTTCAAATGAATATTCAGATTAATTCTAAACCAACAATTCCTATGGTTTATTAGGAAAAAACAAATATATGTGAGAGTAGAATCTTTCTGCTAACAAGAAAAGCTAGCAGACTGTTAACTACTTTTTCCCTTCTTATAATGGTCTTTCATAATGGGCTTTCATAATATTTGATCAACATAAACTTAACATTTTTCAACAGAATAGTACCATTAGAGTATTATAGGTTGATAATAAAAACTGCTGTTTTAACAATAGTACAAAAGAGTTGTAACCACTCCATATTTACTGGATCTGTCTTCAGTGTGGAAGGGACTGTCACTCTCGAATTGGCCTTCTCAGCCACACTAGACGCTGTTCCAAGTCCTCCATACAGAGCACATTACCATAGTCTTTCGAGACTGAAGGATGCCTAAGAACAAACCTCAACGTGCAGCTGCACAAAGATACTTAAGAGCAGGAAAGGGAGGAGAATACAATACACCGTGAAGTAAACTAGGTACTTCATGAAGTAAACTGGACAGGGATGAGGTCTAAATTGGCTTTCATGGCAAAGCAGCCATAACTGTTTTTCAGCAGCCAGTCCCTTTTGTCTGTCCAAACAACACAAAACAGGTTACCTACACATGCTGGCTGTAACAGCATGATTAACCAAAGGAAAGTTCCCTGCTGACAGCACATTGTTAAGGCAAGCCTGGTGTGCCCAACCCAGACATTACACACAATCAGAGTGTGCACTGAAACCACAGTGAGCAGCCACAACCTTGTGAAAATGAGCCACCACAACCCTGTGAGTAAGGGACAGAGAAGTAGCCTTCCTTTTGAAATGTTTTCCAGCTCAAGAAAAGGCTAGAGCCTAAGTTACTATCTCAAATTACTGTTCCTTTTTTCCTGTACAGGCTCCTCCAAAGGATTTTCATTTTGTTTTGTTTCTATAAAGAGAAAGGGTGTGTATGTGTGTGCTTAGAGAAGGTTCCCTCGTATTTAAGGAAATTTTCCTCCTTTTCCAGCTGTATGTGATGTGGGAGAGGAGTGATCTGTGTAGTTATTAAGTTATTTGGTTGCATATGGCAAAATCAAGTTGCTTTCCTGAATTAAAGCACCTCACCAAAGTGCCTTCATCTCCTTCCCTTGAGGAGAAGCATGCAGCTACCCTGCCTCTCAGCACCCAGCTAACCACTCCTCCTTCCCATCACAAGTGATTTCACTAAACCATGGAAAAGACTTCATCATAGATCTCTTGTGCTGCATCTGCTTTGCTCCTTCTTTAAACTTTGGAGGTGAAGTAGACTCTACTTTGACTTTCCTTCCTTTGGTAGATTCCTTTACACATGTAAAGAGGAATGACTTGACAGCTCCCTAGTCTTGTGCAAGCTTGGAGACTTACTAATGAAGGCATCCACTGGCATTCAGGAAGCCTTCTCAGGTATCTACTGACATTCCCAGCTTATTGGACTAATGCTGTTATGGGGGACTCAGGGACCCCATTTTTCATTTGTCAAGAATGAAGCACAACACCAGAAGCTGCTTGGAAGAAAGGTGAAAACCCAGAGCCCCTGGAAGAGTGACTTTCGCCTTTGAATTGTAATAAATGGCTATACATTGTGCCAGAGATATGATGTGGATGGTTCCCTGTATGCATGTTGCCAGGACACATCCTGGGGAAATACTGTGCAACTATTCCTACAGCTGAGGAACATTAAAAATAGTACCTTGCTATTCAAATAAAGAACAGCAGAATTTAATC
Source organism: Pogona vitticeps (assembly GCF_051106095.1). Classification (NCBI taxonomy): domain Eukaryota; kingdom Metazoa; phylum Chordata; class Lepidosauria; order Squamata; family Agamidae; genus Pogona; species Pogona vitticeps. The sequence goes on from NC_135787.1 coordinate 60,449,359, forward strand.
ACTTTATGTTTTTTGTCTCCAGTTGAATAAGGGCATTTGGACTAAGGCCTATCCCTTAAATCTACATTTCCAGGCTGTTGTTACCTGACATCTTGCCACTCAGTGAAATGGTGTGGGAAATCACTGATTTGCGTTGTGGTCCTTTAGAGTGGAAGGGGGGGGAAGCTGATCTTCACAGGAGAAAACAGCATCAGCCACTGATTAAAGTGTAGCTTTAGCATGCTGTTCAAACACAACTGGGTGCATTTCACATGGCCCATCTGATTAGAAGCATACAAAAACTCAAAGGAAAGATTTCTTTTCCTTTCTATACCAAGCTGGTTAGCAGAATGATGAAAGTAAGTGTTTTTTTCAAAATAGCTGCTGATTTAAAATGCCAAATGCAATTGAAAAAAGGCAGTAAATCCAGTCAGATATTATGACTCTGCCCTTCCATTATTTCACTGTGCTTTAATAGACTCTTTGGTTCTGTCTAGAACACAGCTGCACCCTGAGAGAGGTCTACACCAAAATATAGTCTGCCAAACCCATAATGGAGGATAGAGTGGGTGTGCCTGAAACATGCACTAAAATAAACCATCCTTCCTCTGGCCATTAATAGCAACACATGCACCTTCTCTGTCCAAACAACCCAACTGATAGAAGGTTTATCCTCTCCAAGAAAAGCAGAACATCCAACCTGCCACTGTAAATGAATGCTAGAGGTAGATACCAATGCCACAACAGTTAGTGCTCTCCTTCATTCCCTCGTCCCTGATAATCCATTTCTTCAGCTGTTCCTACATAGGCAGGCACTTCATCTAATTAAGAATGGGCACTTTTTCTTCTTTGTCACCTGGATAAAACAGCCAGCAGACACCACACTGGAAAGAACCTCATCAGGTAGACTTTCTTACAGTACAATAAAGAGAAAGGGGGGTAGCAGGTGGCTGCATATAAGGGAGAACAGCCACACAATGTGGCTATTGTAAGCTTCAGATCCTTTGGCTTCATTAAGCCATGTGGAGTAGTTCTAGAGCAGCTCTGCCCAACATGGCACCCTCCAGTTTCATGGAAAACATTCTGGCTGGAAATAATCAAAGTTGGATGTCAACACATCTGGAAGATGTCAAATTGGGGATTGCAGAACTGTTGATGGCCCTAATTAATTATGTACAGGGCCTCTCTTAATTTATCTAATCATCCTTTAAGACTGTCTAAAGCCTAATTCCAACAGTTTGTCCTAATTAGAGTCATTGAATAAATGAGGGTTAATCCAACATTTATGTACATCTCATTGATTCAATGAATCTACTCTAGTTGGAACTAACAACTAGATTTAGCTATCACTACATCTTGTAGCACGAAATTCCAGTCTGTTAAAAAAAACCTTCCAGTTATCTAGTCTGAAACTTACACCATTCATTTTCAGAAGATGACCTTGGGGTCCATTGTCAAGAGACAGGGAGAAAAGCTTCAACTTTCTGTTTCTTCTGTCCATACTCCATGCATATCACACCTTATCATATCTACTCTTATTCACCATTTTGCTAAGCTAAATAGTCCAAAATGCTGTAACCTTTCCTCACAGGGGAATTACTCCTGAGATTGTTCTGGTTGCCCTTTCTTGTATCTTTTCTGCTGTACAATATTGTTTTTTCAGGGACAGCTCTTGGACAACAACTAAAATGGTATTAAAGTAAGTATCAAGCAAGCCTCCTTGGGCAGAATATTCTAGCCATCATGCCCAAATCACCACACCATGTTGAGGGGCACAAAGAAGGCACTCTTTCTTGAAGAACTTAGTGCAAAGTCTCAAGCTATGAAATGAGAATATATGGTGAAGAAGGACAGATTTTAGCTATCTTGTGTGATTTTTTAAAAAAATTATTAAATGTTAAAATTGAAAAAGTAAAACAGTAAAATTGCCATTTAAAGAAATATACCCAGTAAAGCCAATTTCATTTCTTGTTGGCAAACAAAATGAGCAAGTACTTTAATTATATGTTATGAAATAATCTAAACCTCATCCTTCCACCCAAGCATCTCTCTGTGCGTTTACATTCAATCTAATATCACTAGGGCCCCTCCACTGGATGGTCTCTATTCCACTTCGCAGCTTCTGCAGGGGGTTTACAGCCATACTCTAGACATGTAGAATTGCACACACTGAGTAATTGGAGTCTCATGGAAGGCATCTTATAGATGCTGTCACAACAGGAATGGCTCCAGATTATGTTCCACATTGCTTTGAGAAATGGTGTTCTTCTGCCACCTGGACAGAATAATAAGCAGCCATACCCTGTTGCCTCTTTGCAAGCAGACAAGACAAATAGATTTTAACTTCATTTCCAGATCAATCCCCACGACTAACAGCTTGACCTCAAACGTGGGTTTTTTAATGGCCTTTATTCCAAGAGTGCCAAGTTATATGCTAGCCTTCAAAAGTAAAACTAAGTAGGAAACTACAAACCCTGAGATGTAACCAGCTATGAGAAAGTAGCAGATCTCACATGGTTTTAATATATACCCATAAAGCAATGATGGATGATGGCTAAGTACAGCCAGTACCACGAAAGAAAGAAAGAAAGAAAGAAAGAAAGAAAGAAAGAAAGAAAGAAAGAAAGAAAGAAAGAAAGAAAGAAAGAAAGAAAGAAAGAAAGAAAGAATGAATGAATGAATTTCAGGGCAGCTTATATGTACAGTAACTACAATATGTTCAGCTTATATGTACAATAAATACAATATGTACAGCTTATATGTACAATATGTACATATGTTCAATATGTACGGCTTATATGTACTTATAAGTACATGTACAAGTGGTTTTCATGACTTCATGTTTACAGCAGGGAAGGGTCTAAGCAAAGGTCAGGCAAAATTGTCCTGGAAATATAATCAGTGTTATGTTTAAATGGTTACTTCAGCTAAAGATTGCTTATTACCAGTGTCTGCAACTGTTGTAGCTATTCAGTCCCAGATAATCATGTTGTTTCATTTTTCCATTTATTTACTGAGTAGATAAAACATATAAAAATATAAACCATAACTGTCGTGGGAATACTCCAAGAATGAGTAACCCAACATGTCTCAAGAAAGGAATAGGAATGCTGTATTTTTATTCACAAACAATCAATGCAGTTTAGTACAAATAGTCCTTGACTGTTCTATGGTGTGCATTGCTTTTCTCTTTCTCCATTGAATATGCCTTTTTGGACCTATTTTCTTCCAGCCTGGTGCTTCACATACAACATATGTACAGTGGTGCCTCGACTTACGAACTTCATCCGTCCCAGAAGATGTTTGTAAGTCAAAAGGTTTGTACGTCAGATCAGCATTTCCCATAGGAATGCACTGAAAACCAATTAATCTGCTCCAGCTGTTTTTTGTTTGTATGTAGATATGCCATTTGTAAGTCAAAGCATTAGTTCCCATAGGAACTAATGCAAAACCAGTTAATCCATCCTCTACCACTAGGGGGAGATTTTTTCTTTTTTTAACCTAAGATGATTTAGGTTTTTGAAAAGGGCAGGAAAGGAGGGAGGGAATGAACACCTTTGAAACAGAACACCTTTAAAGCCAAGCAGCTTTAAACCAAACCAAGCATCTTTTAAACCAATTTTTACATTTTAAAATTACAGTACCAGGCAATACCAGGCAGTCCAAAGTCCATTTCCCACTTTCCCCACATTTTTTGTTCATAAGTCAATGCTCTGTTCGCAAGTCAAAGCAAAATTTTGCGAACGGAGCTGTTCGTAAGTCAAAATGTTCATGCGTCGGGTGGTTCATAAGTCAAGGCACCACTGTAGATAATACTATAGCTCCTCTGACCAATGCATTTCCTTTTATGCCCATAAGAAAAAACTGCTCTTCTCCTTTTTTAAAAAACCATTACTTTGTGTGCAAATAAATTCTCATACATTGTTAAGCTTTGCAGAATGTAAGACCATTATCTACTCTAAAATCAATGTTCCTCCATTCCAAACAAATGTGGTCATTCCTGCGAAGTGTCTGAAGTCTACAAGCTCAAGTAGAATGCTAAGGACTTAACCTGCCTTTTAACAACTTTATTATTCATACCTAAGGGGATCCAATTCTTTTATGTGGATTAGCTTAATTACATTTGATTATTCAACTTCCACATCAAGCAGATCAGAATAAGGGATATATATAAAAGGACAAAACTGTTAAAACCCAGAGCAAAGACTGACCTTCTCTTCTTTTAATCCACTCCCAGTAAGATTCGTGGAGATAGTAGGATCACCTTTATGAGGAACATCAGTTAATTATTTCAACCCAGGTTCTGGCACCTCACTTATCTGTGCTCAGCATGAAGGGTGTGACTATATGGAAAGCCGAATCAGAGCAATTCAGCTTTCCTGCAATTTGATTCGCAGCCTGTATTACATCTGAAATCAAAGTCAGTGCTCACACAGGGGCTGCAGTTTGATTTGAGAGTTCACCATTCATAATAGACATGATGCAATTTGCCTTCCAGCTCATAGCCCCTCCTTCTTTCCTTCCTTCCTCTGGTCCTGCCTCTGCCAATCTGATGGCAGAACTATCGGGGACATAAATCCCCAACCGGGGACATAAATATGGGGAATAATAACCAGTCTTTGCATCATGTGGTCAGTAAAAATACTTTGAATTCACCCATTTTATAAGTGGACTAAATTCTGTATTTGACCATGTAATTGCAGTCTAAGTTTATCATTAGTTGCAATGTAAGATCAGGCCAGGAGGCCCTTCTGAAAGTGCCATTCCTGAAAGAGGTGAGGGGGGACGGCATGCCGAAATAGGGCCTTCTCAGCTGTTGCCCCCCAACTTTGGAACGCCCTCCCTATAGAAATCCACCTGGCTCCAACACTTTTGGCTTTTCAACACCAGGCAAAGACCTTTCTGTTTAGTCAGCATTTTAATTAAATAGTATTCTTTAGCTGGCCATATGAGCAGCAGGATTTATTAATATTAATGCTTTAATGATTGTTTTAATATAGGATATTATAATATTGTCTATTTTAATGGTTTTAATGTTTTTAAAGTTTTAATATTGTTGTACGCTGCTCAGAGACCATTGGTATTGGCAGGGCTAAAAAATCTTGCAAATAAATAAAATAAATAAATAGATAAATCTTGAAGGGTATTTTTTATTTGCATACAACTGCTATGTTTTTTAACACAAACTAAGTGTTACAAACGTGTTCACACAACGTTCCACTGAATACAGTATTGCTTCTGAGTTGATGGGCATAGGCCCAATTCAACATGCATTCCAATCCCAAAGAAAGGAGACACCAATGACTGCTGTAACTAGAACCAGCAAAGTGATGCTCAAGATTTTATAAAAGACTTTTGCCATATACCGGCTAAAAAACCAGTAGGCGGCTGCAACTAGAGTAGACTACTTAAATCAATGAGGAGTTGGCTCACCAAATTTCCACTGATTCAGTGAGCATACTCTAGTTGCAACTTACTATTGGATCTCAGTCATGGAGTGGGAGGAATGCCAGATGTTCAAGCTGGATTCAGAAAATGAAAAGACAATAAAGATCGTATTGCAAATACACATTTGCTACTGGAGAGTACCAAAGAATTTCAGAAGAAAATTAGTTTGTGTTTTATAAATTACATTAAAACGTTTGACTGTGTGGATCTTGGAAAGTTATGGATTAATCTAAAAGTAATGGTCAATCTGGGATCTTCACAATCTGAAAGGCCCAGGCAGCAAAAATAGAATACTTACTGAGGTGCTGATGGATTACTAAACCATCCAGGCCAGATTTTTGCAGGTCTGAAATATCAAGCTGAACACAGTACAGTGGTGCCTCGCATAACGAGTGCCCCGTTTAACGACAAATCCGCATAGCGATGCGGATTTTGCGATTGCAAAAGCGATCGCATTGCAATGTTCTGAATGGGAAAACACTGCATTGCAATGATTGGTAAGTGTTTCGCTTACCAATCTTCGCATTGTGATGTTTTAGAAACAGCTGATCGGCAGTTCCAAAATGGCCTCGCATACCGGGCGGCGAAAATGGCAGCCATATGGGGGATTTCTGCATAGCGGTGAGTTTATCCCCCATAGGAACGCATTGAAGGGGTTTCAATGCGTTCCTATGGGTTTTTTTGTTTCGGATAGCGACGATTCTGGATAGCGACGATTTATCTGGAACGGATTATTGTCGCTATGCAGAGCACCACTGTATCTCATTTTGGGCTCACAATGTACATATTCTTGACACATAAAGAAATGTTTATTTTGCCCACTTAGCCCAACCCAGCCCAGCTACCAGACCTATTTTCCAGCTCAGTGGCTTAAGCATTTGCTTGCAGAGCCAGCGGTTGGGTGTTCAGTTCCCCACGCTGCCTCCTTGACAGGGGCTGGACTCCATGATCCAAAGGGTCCCTTCCTGCTCTGCAGTTCTAAGATCGTTGTTATTATTAGGAACACTTAATGCAGCTGAGGGGTTCAAAATGATCTTTTTAAGCTAGATTCTGAAAGGCAGCTGAGGGAAGCTGCAGATGTTGCTAACATTTTTTTTTCTTGCAGCAATTGCTTTAATGGGTTGGAGCTCCTGGGAGACCATTTGACTTCTGCTCATGTCTATGCCATTCGTCCTTATAATGCTGATTGTGCAAAAGCTTAAAGCTGTCAACAACCCACATTCAGTATTATTTCAAGCAAAGGAAAATAAAGTGACATCTGATCTGTCGAGGGGAAAGGGGGGGTGTTTTGAAAAACAAAAGGCAGAAATGTTCTGTACAGAATCAATGATCAAATCAATACTTTGCCCTCCCTCCCAAAGCTCAGCTTGGCCTAAACAGCAGGACCCCCCACACCATTACTGCAATTGTCCATTAAAGCGAACAAATGGTATTTACTTTGCCAGAACCACTTCTTTGGTAAGTGTTTCTGTAGCAATACACTAATGATTATTTTGCAGTATTGCATTTTAATAATTAAAATAAAGCACTGAGTATCATGCTCACTGCTCTGTGGGAAATACTTCCCAGTAGGAAGGACCCCTAGAAAGCATAATTCACATTAGAAGAGAGATGCTTCCACAGAGTAATAACCTCAGGTGAAAATGTAAGAGTGACACTGGCTCTTTCTAAATCAGAATCAACCAAACATATTTTTAACCTCACCAAATTACTGCTTTCCCACAGCATTTTCTATAAGAGAAACAAAAACAATCCTCTGCTCCTCAGTGATTTGCATGATGAAGGAAGGAAGGGCAAAAGGAGAGAAATAAACAGGCCCTTAAAGGGGAAAAGAGTGGCAGATTTTCACCAGGAAAAAAAAAACACAGAAACAAAACCCAAGACCCAGCAAAACACTTTTAACTTTAATTAAGCTGCCACTTGGTATAATCTAGCTTTAGGGTGGGCAACATTATAAATAAAATCTGCTGTTTTAGAGTCCAATCCACATTTCATCAAAGCTACAGAGAACATTCTAGTAAATGTTAATGTTGAGGACTTAGAGAACTTTCACGCTTGGCCTAGAAAACACCTGGCACTTGAAGTTGAAGTGGGGGACCTTCATGCCATGGGCTTTGGCCTAATTTCAAGAGGACCTTAGCATTAACCAACAATCTATTGGGTGGCCCTCTGAGAATTGCTTCCTCTTTCACTGTGTGTGTATGTGTGTAAAAGAAGGAATGACACAATCCTGCAAACTCCCATCAATTTTCTGACTTTTGTTGCATCTGTCTTCCACTTGGGCGCCATCTCCCTTATTCCACAGGTCAATGGATCATTAAAGGAAAAATGTTCCCTATCCTTGACTTAAAGATTCTCTCTTAACTGTTGGTAGGCATGTGTGAAATATGGAAACACAGGTTATATATACTTGCACATGATTTTTTAATTCATTGGCCTAATTCCATTTGGTATCCACAAGTAGAATAGACCTCTTGGCTCAATGGGATTTGTGTACATGTTGACTTCGTCACTCTGTAATTCATGCATTAGATCTAGACTCGATCAAATTAAAAGTTGAATTTAAGCCACTGTGGCTGTGCATGGACATGGAATTGCAACTTTATGTCACCTTTTCTGGCTTTTTTCATTTTACCTATGAAAGTATGTTGTGTAAATTGCAAAAAAAACCCTCCAAGAGTTACATCTCAGACTCTACAGCAGTGGTCCCCAAACTTGGGCCTCCATATATTCTTGGACTTCAACTCCCAGAAATCCTGGCCAGCAGAGATGGTGGTGAAGTCTTCTGGGAGTGGTAGTCCAAGAACATCTGGAGGCCCAAGGTTGGAGACCACTGCTCTACAGGGCTCAGTTAGCATGTTGCCGTATTTTTCCGTCTGTAAGATGCTACACTTTCCTAAAATCATTACCCTAAAAATTGAGGGGCATCTTTTACACAGAAGTAAACTGAGATAGCTGAGGAGAGAACAAAATGGCACATACTTTGCCTCTGTAAACAGACTTCTTTCAGCCATGAGGCTTAGCTTCCTACAGTCAGGAGACTTAGCTTCCTCCAATCACGAGCCTTATGGAACTGATGTCAGCTGATCCTGAACAAATCAAGTGGAACACACCTTCTTGGATGTGGAGCCTGTAGGCTAAAGATTCAATAGAGACAAAATGTCTGAGCTCAGAAGCTGAATCCTGAAAGCTAGGTTTTCTTAATTTTGGGGTTAGAAAATTGGGAGGCGTCTTATAAATGGGGGTGTGTTATAAACAGAAAAATACGGTAAACGTTGAAGTTCATGGCAGTGCAATTAGAAAAAGACTGAACAAGTGTGATTGGTTTGGAAGGGTTACCAGAAGGAAGCCTATTATCTCTAAAAGAACATGGCAGTACGGCTTAGGTTTGCAAAGTTGTATCTAGAACTTCTGGAACAATGTTCTTTGGACAGATGAGACCAAAGTGGAGATGTTCGGCCATAATGCAGAGTGTCACATTTGGAGAAACCAAACACAGCATATCAGCACAAACACCTCAAACCAACTGTCAAGCATGCTGGTGAAAGGATGATGATTTGGTCATGTTTTGCAGCTACAGGACCTGGGCACCTTGCAGTCATTGAGTCAACCATGAACTCCTCTGTATACCAAAGTATTCTAGAGTCAAACATGAGGCCATACGTCTGACAGCTAAAGCTTGGCAGAAATTGGGTCATGCAACAGGACAAAGATCCCAAGCACACCAGCAGATCTAGATCAGAATGGCAGAAAAATAAAAGAATCTAGGAGTTGCAGTGGCCCAGTCAAAGTTCAGACCTCAGCCCAATTGCAATGCTGTGGTGGGACCTTAAGAGAGCTGTGCATAAACAAATGATGCAAACCTCAATGAACTGAAGCAATGCTGTAAAGAACAGTGGGCCAGAATTCCTCCAGAATGATGTGAGAGACTGATAATGTTATACAGAAAATGATAATTCCTCGTTATTGCTGCTAAAGGTAGTTCTACAGGCTATTGAATCATAAGGTGGACTTAGTTTGTCACACGTGGCTTCTCTATGTTGGCTTTATTCTTGTAAAATAAATCATGACACTGTCAGGTGTTGTTATTAATCTGAGGTTGTATTTATCTAATTTTCAGACCTGCTAAGGACCAGATGGTTTTTATTTTGTCCTGATATGTTGTCTTGAAGGTGGACTTTCTTTTTCACATGACTGTACATAATGGCTAGATGGTAAGTCAAGTGCACTTGTATGAAACCCTGTTGATGGTAGAGGTAGAAGACTTGTCAGTATATTCATATTAAAAGAAAACATTTTAAAATCTAGACTGGTGTTTCCTCCTTTCCTAGCTTCATCTATTTCATCAGGAAAAGCTTTATTTTTCTTTCAAAGATCAGAATGCATTCCCACACTAGGGCACATAACACGAATACTTTTTGAAGCACAAACTGTTGGGGAAAAATGATAAGGCCTTCCCTGGTTGTGCCGGTTTCATCGGCATCTCTGGGAGGCAGAGTGAAGGAAATCACTGTCATACAATTGGGAAATATTTCCTCTGCCTTCCTCCTCTGACCGTGTAATGATGAAATTCCATCCACAACTAGTCACAAGACAATATGGATGCCACTGAAGGAACAGAAAGTGTAATTTGTGAACAGCAGTAACATACATTAACTGGGAAATCACTGAACTACTGTATGGTACTTGAAAACCAACAATTTCAGAGTTAAATTTACAACCCCTTCTTAAAGGCAGTGAGAAGCATTTATAAAAGAAAAATATGAACTCTGTCACACTGACCACTAAGTCTCTGAAAAAGAGACTTGCAGAAAAAATGTGAGTGGGTCTGCTGTGAAGTCATACCATACAAGCTGGGTTCCCTCAGGCTAATTTATTTCAACAGACCACACAGGAATCAGCAGAGAGCAGGGAAGAAATTAACACTCAGGCTTGTTTGCAGCTTGTTAAGGCAGTTCTACTTTGGTCATTCAGAATTGTAGGAGATATGATTACCAAAGTGGTACACAAGAAATTGCCTTACATCAAGTGAAACCATTGGTCCCTCAACCTCTGTACTGTCTGTAATAACTGATAGCAGCTCTTGTTTCTGAAACAACTAGAGTAGCAAGCTTTTAAAAAACAGAAAGCAAAGGAAAGAAACAGCAGGAAGGGAAGAGAAAAACCAGCAGACTTAGATGTGGGGTTTTGGAAAGAGAGGATTCAAAGAGCAGCCAGTCTCTGTCCTGCCCTGCCTCTCTCACTGCTGCAGCAATTGCTTCAAACAGAACAGCTGCAATCCCTTCTGCATTGGCTCAAGCAGTCATACCATCCGAACCAACACAACTGCATTCACCATTGACAAAGTAGAAGCCCCAGGAGTAAAAGAAAAAACTACAGATTGGGGAGGAGGGGAACTCTGGGCTGATTTGCATGTTGTGTAGTCACTGCAAAATTATGGGGATCTGACTGTCCCAATCCCAGATCATTTGCTGCATTATTTGTCAATGTAGTTACCCCATAAATAGATACTTTTCACACTGCATCTACAACAATGAACTAAATATCATTCTGGCCACTGCTCACCTCAGGTATGAACTAGGCTATCTGTCTCTATATCCTTGGTACCCAGATTGTTATGATGTATACACTGAAATAATTAAACAGCTTACAGGTTTATTAGACAAGATATTCAAAGCATAATATTCAGCTGAAAGCTAGAGATCAAACCATCCTATCCTTGATGAGATAGCATTCCCTATTCTTTACAAGCTCTTGCCTTTGAAAAAATATTTTACAGCATAGAGAAGTCAGTGTTACCTGCTACATCTTGTACAGGGGTGCACATAGCATCTTCAAATAAAAACAGTAAATAAACAATCTACTTTCTGTGTTCCCTAATTTTGCAAATAGGTGCATTCCACAAAACCCAGTGCCAAAATATATTATCTTTAAAATATTTATTCAGTTGTAACTTCCTAACTTCCTATATATATTGTTATTTCCTTAAGGAGAAAAAGTCCAATTTTACATGCTCTGTATGAGGATTACTTTGGTCTTCACACAAGTCCAGTCTGAAATGCAGCAAGATCGTTCACTTGACTTAAATCTGTGCAGGAAAGAGAAAGGACACTGCTTAATCTATGAAGCTACACAGTTAAGCACTCTCAGTGGTTTTATGTGGAAGTTTCATAAAACCCTCAGACAGATAGATAAGATTAGGTAGCACATTATCAGAACCAGATTCACTAATGCCTTAAGAGCAAATGAAAAGAGCCATTGGCTGACTATTAAAGTGTAACGAATTTACTGACAGGGAAATGGTTGGATAGCAGAGGTTTAACAATTAGCAAGACTTTAAATCAAGTATTTTAAATCCTCTTCAGTCCTGAATAAATCAGTTTTTATCCCATTTCCTGAAGTTATTCTTATCCATGTTGCTTGCAAGCCACCTGATAGAAGACACACACACATATACACGTACTTTCATCCCTTCTTCCTCTCCAATATTTCAGTTTTGTTATCCAATTTTCAAAGTGTTCTTGGAGTACAAGCACAAGATTAGCCTTCCTATTATTGAGATCTTTCTCAACATCCATTCCTAAATGACCAGCAGCACAGAAGAAAGAACAAGCTAGGTTGAAGCATAAGGACATATTCTTTATGGATGGCTGGGGAGGGTGTGCCCCCATACATGCATGTCTGTGTTCCTATGATTCACATACAGATGTTTTTCCTTATGATTTATAAACTATAACTATGATGATGCAAGTTACTTTTGCAGTTCCGAATACAACCCACGTCCCTGCCTAATTATCTTAGTTGGTGATATTTCGGTGTCATTCATCCCATTGCACTTTTTGGTTACCTGTAAGAGATACAGGTACATGGGGAGATTGTTAATTCCTCCCTCCCATGAACCATAGGAACATATAAGACTGCCTTGTACCAAGTGAAGCTCTTGGTCCCTCGGGCTCTGTACTGTCTTCACTAATTGACTGCAGCTATTGTTTCAGAAAGGTACAGTATATTTCTCGTGAGTGTTTGGAAGCAATGCATCACAAGTGAAAATAGTAGCAGTTACATATTGTCTTGAAGGTCACAGGAACTATATCTCCTTTCCCAAATAACAGAATGTAACACTGTTGCTATTTCCCTTTTCTGTTACCTTTCCCCCATGTAACAAGGAACATTTACTCACTGGTTTCCTGGTATAAGAGAGCTGGAAATGCTTTCCATATGGCATTCAGGGAGAATTTCTTCCAGATCTGTATGTGGCATGAACCACCAGTGAGGTTTTTTTTTCCCATTTAATTTAATTTTTAATTTTTTTCCCATGTGTGACTGCAAGCCCTCCCACCTATTGCAAGACAGGTCTTCTGCATCGTGGTCATTTTTAATAAGACATTTTTCTCCTGTGTTTTTTTGTGTTGGCAAGGTTACATAACATAAGCAAATTAAACCAATGGCTTGTCTTTTTTTGTGAAAATATCACAATTTGAATCTATTCACACAACCAAACTAGTGTTTTCCATCTATATCATTACATAAACCTGAAAGAAAACTTTCAGTTTTATCCTGAAACCCTTCTAAGACAGAAATGCTGAACTAACTAATCATGAAAAAATAGCTGCTCCTGAAGGCCTCCTCCTGATCTTGGCCAGGCTGATTCCACTGTTTCTGAGCTGAAATCAATCTCTAACCCCCTCCCAGGATCCAGGATATAGCAATAGAATCCTTTTAGCCTTTATTCCTCTCCTGAATTCCTGGTTTCTGATCTAGGACCTCAGTTAGCTGGTCCTCCCTTGGGATCCTTCCCCAGGAATTCCCTTACATTTTTCCAGCTGGAGTTCCCCACACACACACACACACACACAAAGACACGCATCTTCAGGGCAGTCTAACTAGACAAAGGAGAGGTAATCTTTGCCACCCCTAATCTATCTTTAGAAGTATTTTCCTCGCATGCTGGTGGTTCCTGACCCCATCTGCCCTTTCTGGGGTCTGGGGTAGGGGTAGGGAAAGATCCTTTCTTCCTCTTCCTTGTTACTCCTCTGTAAATAGTTCACTCAGGCACTGCGAAACGTTGCAGTAGCAGTCTGAATAACTCTCTCTGCCTTTACATTTCCCCATATTAGTTATGTGTGTTATTGTTGAATCTTTGTTACTTCCAATGAAATCATTGTGTATATTTTATTTCTGGTGTGCCCAATGAAATTCCCCAATCAAATAGCTCTATGTGACTGTGATGTAGTCAGCCGAATCTGCCTAATGATGCACTGCATATGTGTGAGTTCATATGTGTGGTCTGAGAGCACATCTGGTAACACAGCACTCATGTGGGTTACCATGTAAGAGGTTCCCCTGCACAGAAGCTTTAGCTGATGGAGAATATGGCTGCCCAGCTATTTGTGAGAAGGGCTTATCTGACACCAACTGCAGTAGTTGCCTGTGCAATTCCAAAGCCAGTCTAACGAGCTGGTGCAAAGCCTTAAACAGTTTGGAATCCGAGCTATTTGAAGCAGTGCTTTCATTCCTACTTTCCTTTCTGGTTTCTGAGATCGTCAGCAGGAGTCCTCATCACTTGCCTTCAAGGGCAAGTCGGCTGGTAAGTGGAACAAACGTTTCAGGGGTGTCGGCACATCACTGGATTGAATTTCACTTGAAGTCCATAAAGCCCTTTCTTTGCAAACCTTCAGGAAAGCTCCAAGATTCCATAGATTCTCACTGGTGCTGTTCACTGTTGATTTTACTTGCAACTGCCACTTTAATTCATGTTATTATTTCATTGTATTTTCTCTTTTATTATACAGTGGTGCCTCGCTTAACGATTACCTCGTTAAATAATGAAACTGTGTTACGATGAAGTTTTTGCGATTGCTATTGCAATCGCAAAATGATGTTCCTATGGGGAAAATTTGCTTTACGATGATTGGTCCCCTGCTTTGGGAACCGATTTTTCGCTAGACGACAATTCTAAAACAGCTGATGAGCGGCTCTAAAAATGGCCACCCGCTGTGCAAAATGGCTCCCCGTTGTTTTTAGCATGGATTCCTCACTTTACAGGCACTGGAAAATGGCCACCCTATGGAGGATCTCCACTAAATGAGCAGGTATTTCGCCCATTGGAATGCATTGAACGGTTTTCAATGCATTTCAATGGGTTTTTTAAATTCGCTTGATGATGATTTCGCTTAACAGCGATTTGAACGGAACAGATTATCATCGTCAAGCGAGGCACCACTGTATATACTACATTGGAAAAACTGCACCATTAACGGCAGCCTAAAATACTGTTAAATAAAATAAAATACAAAGAAATAAAGCCAGCTTTCAGACCAAGCAATTACTGGCCATTGTAAAATGGAGGCAACATGGCTTGCTGTTGCTCAGATCTGGGGGCAACACTTTCAGTCTATTACTAAAGCATAACTATAGTGGGGTCTCTCCTCCCTCCCAAGTCTTACTTTCTTTCCCTTGCATTATCTGTTCCTCTTCCCATCTTTAAAAAAAAACTTACTGTTCATAAAGTTTTAAAGCATTTATTTTCTCCTCCCCTGCTTTCCTTTTTGTTTTCAGCAGGGCAATAAATAGCTCTCAGTCCAACAAATGCATATAAATGGCTTCCATTAGAATTTTAATGTACTGTTGAAATGAAAGAAAAACGTAATATAAATCTTTTTTTAAATAACCAGCACATAAATTCAGGCAGGGACATGGCCACCTAGGCAGAGCAGGAGAGTTCACTCTCTGCTGTCCCTCTCATAAATTAATTGAGGTCTCCTGCTGCTGTAAATGAACAGCACATCCTGGAAAAGATCATATCTGTCAAGATTGCAGATTGGTTCCTCTCGGAGTTTGCGAAAAGTCACAGTTTACAATGCCTTCATTATGTCAATGAGAATGGCTTCCCAACTGGAAAGAAATGCTTGTTTTATTCCGTTAGGCCCAAGATTTACGGAAAAAGCAATTTTCCTTCACAGGCAAGATACAAATCCCACCCCCATGAAAAATGTCATTCCCCATCTTTCATTCGGTCACCTTTTTGCTGACAAGTGTATATTCTTTCAGCTTCATGTGTACTCAAGAATTGTGACATTTAATGCCTACATAAGGTTAATCATAGGTGAGTGCATATACCTGATGGATATTACAGCTCGGGCTACGTTTTCTGCTTTAAGAGAAATTGAATGATCTGGTGTCTCTCACAATTTTCTAAATATGGATAGATAATATTTCAGTTCTGTCTGGAGAGCCTAAAAATCCACCTCAAAAGGTTACCATATGCTAGGATTGTGACATAAAGGGACAAGGAGGTAAAGACCTACCTACCTACCATGCTCTCCAGTATTGCTAGCTGCTTCTTTCTCTCTCTGACTTTGCCCTGTTATAGTTCATTTAAAGGGCAGAACTGCTTCTGGTTCAATTTTTAGTTTACCACTTTCTATCACAATCCTGCATGTTATGTGCATTGACCTTGTATGCGGCTACGTGAATGCAAATAGGCAGTTTTCTTAGGGCAAAGTGCTCTATTAGCATTCATTACCGCTAATGCTAATGTTACTACTCCGTGCAGCATAAAACTCTTAATGCCAAGTTATTTGCTGAGGAGCAATATAAAAATTGCTACTCCACAGCGGGCCTAAGCCACCTGCTGATCCAAATCAGCAAGAAGATAATGAAGTGTATGTCTTCTTTCCTCAGTTACGTAAGTGACTATTTGAAAATGAACAGCAGCTCCAAGGCTGTCTTCAGAAGAGGCTGGTTTTCGTTTTTGTTGTGTTTCAAGAAGCCCAAGACAAATCAGTAAATAAGGTCCCTCGTCATTTCCCCCCCACTCTTCCTTACATATACATGTCTCCCTTCATTTTCTTATAGCTCCTGCATAATTGGTTTACGGAACAACAGTTTTGTGTTTTGTTTATGAGTTTCCATGGAACTCCTCTGGGTTTCTATTAGCCAGGGACCTGGGGAACTCTTCCTGAAAGGTAGGAAACCAGTTGTTATCCCATACAACTTACCAACAGAGTTCCTTCTCTCAGTTTTAAATAAATTACTATCATAACTATGAAAGCAAAATAAAAATGATACACTTTGCTATTAATGAACGGCTTTCTTCCTTTGTGTTTGACATAAAACTTGGCTCCTGGTTTTAAAGGCTGAGAGGAGGTCCAGACTGGACCTTTTGGTGTGGGCCGGTGTGGTCTGAATAAGGTCAGCTGAGATTGGGGGTGGAGGGGCAATATGCCATTAAGTGTCCAAATGGCATGAAGAGAGAGTGATAACTTTTGAGTTCCCATTTGGCAACACTGAGTTTGGAGAGGGGTAAGGAGGCAGGCGGAGGCAGAGGGAAAGGAGCAGAACATGCAGAGAAGAAGATGTGCTATCTCCACCACCACCTGGATCTGGCCAGTGGAGACAAAAGAAACCCTTTTTGCATTGTATACTATAGATACACACACACACACACAGAGAAGAGATGAAGATTGCTTGGAGGGCACAAAGCAGTTTAAAAAGGAAAGGGGTGTGTGTGCATCCAAACAAGAGACACCCACAACAGGATCTCTGTGTGTCCAATTAAAGATACTCTTAACAATCTGCTGTGGAGCTATACCTACCTCTCGGTTCACACTTTGCCTTCCAGCTGTGCTCACCTCTCTTTTGCATGCAACAAACCCTCAGGGAAAAAAAAGAGGTAGGGGAAAAACAGCGACATGTCTTTGCCTTCTTTAGTCCATTCCTGTACATGCTGGGAATGGACTAAGCTAGAGCACAGCAACCCACACCAAAAAGCTAGATGTCCTGACAGGGTCTCAAAAAGGGGTGGGTTTGGGTGCCCAGGGAGTGATGGGCAAAATGGTCCGCTTGTTGTGTGGATGTCAGCAGACCAAAGTGCTCCAGCAAAGAACCAAAAAGGGGGGGACAAATACCTGTCTGGATGTGCCCTGAGTCCTTGCCACTGGCACTAGCCTGTGAAATCCACATTGAGAAAGCAGGGTTTAAATCTATGAATCACTGCTGCAGCTGTCATTTATTTATAGTCTAAAGATTTTAGACAAAAGTATAGTCTTATACACAGAAGAAAGGCACAAAACCTAGCTAGTTCAGCTCAAAACCTAGCTAGTTAGTTCAATGAGTTCGGTCTCTAGCTGTGGAGCCAGACGTCGATTCCCCACTGTACATCTCAGAAGAGCCAGCCTGTGTGGCCTTGGGCAAGCTGCACAGTCCCAGGATGCTCCCAGAAGAAAGGAATGGCAAACCACTTCTGAGCACTCTAACTGGAAAACCCTGAAAATGGTCACCGTAAGTCGGTACTGACTTGATGGCACACAATTAATTATTAATTTGAAAGGGCTCCAATCATTTTTGTGTATGAATGCCCCCATTTAAAATAAATATATAAATACATAAATAAAGTTCTCAACAATCCTGTGTGCTAGGCTGGGCTTGAGAGGTAGCAAGGTCACCCATCCACAGCTTCACTTTAACCTCTAAGCCACACTGGCTTTTTATGAAAGTAAAACTATTCCGGGACATTCGAATGGATTCTTTTTCTACTGTATTATTGTAGAAAGGTTTGCAGCAAAGGAAAAATACTTCAGAAGTCCTTGCAACATAGCACACAGAGAAGCTTCTTTCTGCTGACATTCTGCCAGCAGTCTTCCCTGGTATATTGGTCACACGACTACCATCAATTCCACCACCAACACCACCCTTTTCTTTTTTTTTTCTGGAAGGACTCTATCCCTTGAAGAAGCAGGCAAAAATTTAAAGGCGGACGTTTTTCCTTTCATTGCACCTCAGGTAATGGGCTCTATCTGTTACAATTTTTGTTAAACAGCACAATACTCAGTCCTGTCACATTCTTGGAAAATGTGGAGCCAGATACAAGGGCTCCTTTTGCAGCTACTGAAAACTGGGACAAAGATTCCGTCTTAGACCGGCAGCTGGCATCAACTCATGATTTCTGATTACTTTTCACCAGAAACAATATATGACACAACGTGATACTACATACCGTATTTTTCCGTGTATAAGATGCCCCCATGTATAAGACACTTTTCTAATCCAAAATTAAGAAATCTAAGTGGGGCTTAGCAAGTGCAAGGGAAAGGGATCAAAGCGCTGCAGGATCACTTTGATTCCTGCTTTCCCCTTCACTTGCTTTTGTTCTCTCCTCAGCTTACTTCTGTGTATAAAATGACCCTCAATTTTTAGTCTAAAGATTTTAGACAAAAGTATAGTCTTATACACAGAAGAAAGGCACAGCCGTGGGTTTGCAAGACCTGAGCAGATCTGAAAATGACGCAGCATTTTAAGAGATCACTGACTCTCTATCAATTGGAAGCAACTTACCAGCATTATATCAAATTACATTACATTCTTTTTTCTCATACAAATCCGAGCACCCTCACCACAGGGACCTGGGCTATAACTCTATTTCACATATTTCATATATTAACCTGTTACCTTACCAATAACTGCCCTCTGAGAGTGGGCTGCTTCTGTAGTTAAAATAGCCTTTTGGAGAGAGCTCCCCCTTTGGAACTGAGTTGTTCCTCTCCCCCAGACCTCTACACAGGAGCCTGGTATATCTTAGTTAATTATGAGTTATGTGGTCTCTATTTTCAGGGCAGAGATATCTGTTCATTACTATCCCAGTTCTGAAAACAAGCAAGACAGCTAACTGACTAACAACTGGAGGATGGTTTAGAATGGCTAGAAGTCTAGGAACATTTAATTTTGTTTTGCTCTGCAAACTAAGACACACAGACTCATGTGCAATTTATAGAATAACTGTAGGCAGGTCTTTCTAATGTGAGAAAAGAATGAATTTAAATAAATCCAGTCCTTCAGAAAACATTTGTTCTGTGAATGTGAATCTGTGTCCATGATTCAAAATGCCAGAAATTAGTCCGAAATTGTCTTGCAATTTTGTTCCTGTGTTATCAGCAAGAAAAAGGATGACCAGCTTTTCTGTTATCAGCCACCCTGAATGTTGATTACACCAAAGTCAGCAGTCAAGAAGGACTGTGCTCATTGCCATTCACAACAAACCACTAAGCAAGAGAAAATCATGGAAAGTGGTGTGAGACAGGGGGCGAGAGTGGAGTGCCATCCCTCCCACACACTGTTGAAAGAGAGATACAGACTCTACCCACTTCACCTCCTAAGAGGACAGAGCAATGGGGGACAGACACTCTGGAATTGGAAGAAGAGATTCGAGGGTTAACCGTTGAAGGAACTCAGGAGAAATTGGCGGGAACAGAAGAGAGAAAAAGGGTGGAGATAGAGGTGGGGACAGCAGAGATAAAAAGGAAAAAAGGGCAGTTGCCTCCAGGCGGGGAGTGGGTCTGGATGGAGGATTCATGGACCGGAGTTTGGGAAAGGCTAAGAATACCAGAGGAAGAGGCGGATTATAGAAAGAGAAAAGAGATATCTCCAAGACCCTCTTATTGGGGGGGGGGGGAAGCTGGAGCCAGGGAGTGGCGTAGGAAGCTGAGAGAGGAAAAGGAGAGAATAGAGAAAGAGAGAAGGGAAAGATTAGAATGGAGAGTGAATGAGATGAGGAGAAGAGAATACAGAGAGGACCCTGGGCAACCCCCATATTGGCAGGGCATGTTGGGTGGAGCGAAGTCCGAGATGATGACACCATACCCCTACTGGAGGGAGAGGGCGGACAGCCAGTGAAGCTGGGTGCGACGACTGGCTGGCTGGGTCCTTGGAACACTGCAAAAGGAAACCCGTTTCTAACTGAAGGATGTAGACCCCTAGCCAACCCGTTGTCGACAGGAGAAAAGTTATGGGACAAATTTTTTGACACTGGTTACCTGTTAAATACCCCAATAAATCTTTCTCCTGTTCCAAAGTTAAACAAATCTCATGATTTATTTGGAAGAAAAAGGGAATCAAAAGAAGAACCCTCACAAGTGGCTCTTAACCATGTTCCACAAGTTTACTATTTGTAAATAACTCCTGCTGAATTAAATGGGAGTCATTTTGAAGTAAACAAACACTAGCTTTCTAATTACCTGAGGAAGGGGGGAGGGAAGAAAAGGAGAGTTTCAGAGGGCCTATCTACACATCCTATTTGCTCCTGATAAAGAGGTGATTCTATGCTCCACATGATGTTTCTAGAGTCTCAAATCAATTTCATCCTACTTCCCTTCCATGCCAAGATTATATTCTCTTATTTGAGAACAGCCAAGGTTTTGCAATCCACATTTTTCCAAAACTCTTATTCCTATCTGTTCTGTTGTAGGCCATTGTGTCAACTGTGAAAGTGTTCTCCTCAGTATGGAGGAGGGCTCCTTCTGGCTGACTTCCCAAATGGGGGGGGGGGGGTCCCCAGCACAGCTTCCCTACTGCTTCATATCTGGCCAGATCAATTCACTGGAAAGGATCAGTATCTCCACTCTAGTATCCACATTTGCCATAAGGAACTCAGTAACTATCAACAATCAACAATCCTTTCTGCTGGGCTGGGAGTTACAAGGGACTGATGCATAAGAAAAAAAATTATAACAGGAATTTCTATTATTTCTGAACCTCCAACAACCACAAGGGCTTGTAACTCAGAATCTGAAAGCTGCCACTATGATGATAAACATTATTGTTTTGACTAAGATTCATAGAGCCTGGAAGAATAAAGACATGCAAAATAAAGGATCTGGTACCACCAAACTAGTCTAAAACCAGAATATAGTATCTACAAAAAGAGCCAGTTACAGGACTTGCAAACACCATCACTTGTCACATTAACACATTGCAGCATAAATAAGTTCAACTTTCAGCCATGGGGGGAAAATATTTAGCAAGGGGAGGTTATTTTACAATGGGCTAGCTTCCAGACGTGGAAGGAGAGCTGGCTGTTTGTTTTGCAGATATTCTTAATAAACTACAGTTCAAATCTCATTTTAAAAATACAATGTTGATTTCCAGGATTGTGTTTTCTACACACTCTCTCTTAATTGTTTTAATACAAATATCATTTCTTGACAACACAGTTACTTTTTGGGTAGCAAGCAATGCAACATTTCTTTCACACAGGCAGAGCTGGTACAAAAGGATTCTTTTTTCCCCCTTTTCTCTTGATTTTTTTTGTTAGTTATATTAAAAAAGTGGGAGAGTTTTGCTGGTGTGTGTAAGAATGTTTTTTTTAAAAAAAAAAATCATACAGACGTTTCCTTTTCTCCAGAGCTTAAAATAAGGTCAAGCTGGAGAGGATGAGTGACAGCACTCATGAGATTTTTTCATCTTCATTCCAGACTGGTGAGATTTTTCATGCAAAGTAAATTTAAATGCTAATTTAACATTAACATAAGTATTTTAAAATCTTCCTTTCAATGTAAACATAATTTATTTTGATATTTTTCCTCATTAACTCTTTTTAATATATATTTGTATTGATTTCAGAAGAGTGTATAACAATAAACACTGGAAAATAGAGTAAAACAAGTGAAAGATGTTGAATCACAGTGGCATTAGTTTTTCTTGATTTTGCATAAATAGGTCATACCAAGCTATCACAGTGACATCTCTGTTTAATCTGTCTCAATACATCCTTCCACAGGTTCCCATGGGAATGTGGAAGAAACAGAGTATTTATTCTGATTATCATATACTGTAAAATAAATTTAAGCCATGTGTTATAAAACCTTAATAACTATTAACTTAATATGTGCTATTTTTCACTAAACCTCTTGTTTTTTTTTTAAATGAAGTTGCAAGCTTTGAATGTGATTCAGTTGCCAACACCGTTTATTTCTGGATATGGAAATGGCAGGGAAGCCAACTGGAAAATGTCTTGGGTCACCACCACTGTGTTATCAAAATCGCTATTCTTTGTTATTGAGAAGGGTCCCTTTAACTGTTAATTTAGGGAAAACCTAACAGATTATTTCTAAATGGACACTAGGCAATAACTTTGTTAGCCTTTTATAATAGAGTCCTGGTCAAAATTCTCTTCACTTGTTACACACACCAAATCCAGGCCCAAGCACCAGTAGTCTTGATTATTCTGCAGCCTTCCAGAGGTTCACCTTCATGAGCCTTATAAACCACGAGTTTTTGATGTATCACACTTGAGTCACTGGGGAAAGCCCTGGAGATTAGTGCTGCATATCCATGGTATTTTGTTAAACAGAAGATTGCTTTAGTGAGTAACTTCTCGGAACAAGAATGGAAAATCTTTTCCCCTTTTCTCAGAGAAGTCTCAGAACTTTTAACAGCTGCATGGTAACAATCTGTGCTATACTATCTAGGGGGAAAACGCAACTGACTAGTCGGCTGTCATAAACTTCAACAAAAGCACTCCTAATAAAAGGAAGGAAAATACAACATTTGTTACTTCCTGTTATACAAGGGTGTACGAATGGTGTATGAATCCTGCCAGACACTGCAGTTTGATTAGAGACCAATGGCTGGAATCTTGTTGCTTAGTGTAGTATGTTGCACTAGAGTGGGCTTACTGAATCAGTGTGGATGTAATGAGTCAGCTTTGTAAATTCCATTAATTCAAATGTGTCTACTCTAGTTGTAATTTACGTTGCTGAAGTAAGTCACAAATAGGGTAGGCCCATTTGAATCAGTGCAACTTACAAAGACGTTGACTCATTAAATCCCCACTGAGTCAATAAGCCTACTCTACTGCAACTTACTATGCGAGGCAACAGGGTTTCAGTCAATACCTGCTGTGGTATTGCTACATGTGGCAATGCTACATATGGCACACATTAATGAAACTGTCAAAGCACCTGTTCATCTGTTGTCATAGAGCTGGCTTTAAACAGTTCTCAGAGCTGCTAATTTTGTTCAGTGCAATATGTCTGCGTCCACAATATTGATAAATGATTTTAACATAACATCTACTACAAGATATCTGCTCTAAATTAGCAACAAACATGATAAAATCATGTATGGAGATTAAGTATTATTATAACCATATATTGTCACGTTTTCTGGTCCCTATTTAATAATTTCCATCCCCTAGAAGCAACGGTGACAGGAGCCATGTGATGTGAACTGAGCTATCCTGCCAAGACTATTGCCAAATATGAATGGCATAATCTTCTAAAATGATGTGAACCGTACATTGGAGATAAGCAATTTATTTAGACTGTTTATTCTTATTTTAATTGCTTATAAAACACTAACAAGCTCTGATAAGATTCAGCCCCAGCTGTGATGCTTTGTAGCTGCACATCATGATGCTGCATTTTCTCACCATGACTCTGCAGCACCATGTCAGGAAAGTAATTACAACACAATTTATTTATTTTATTGCAAGTATGAGCATTATTCCCTGTACAACACTTAGCAGTGGGAACAGTCTCTGTGTTTTTAAGAACAGAGAACGATCGGCCCAGAGCTTTAGCATCAAATAATTGTGTGTGAAGTTTCAGGGAAGGGAATAAGTCTGTTTTATACAGCAAGTCTTTTAAGCTGCTGGACAAGAGACAGATTTGACCAACTTCTGGTTGATTTGCATTTATATTTCTTTAGAGTTTCATGACTGCTGTTTTTATTTGTTTATATCTATTTTAATTTTATTTCATTTTTGCTGAACAGTATGAAAATCCTCTGGATTAGCCAGCAAGGTATTAAACATTAGAAATGAAGACCAAATAATTCTATATTTGCAATGCATTTAGGACAGGAAAGTAGTTGGTGAATATGGCTAAAGGAGCATGTATAAACTACAGATAAAACCAACACGTATAAAGTACAGATAAAACAATAGCAATTGCAAACAATAAATGATAAATAAAACCATAGTTGGACATAAAGCAGCACACATAATAAAAGTGTTAAACAATACCATTTTAAGTAGCTTCTCAAAAACTGGGAAGAAGAGCTCCTGGCACACCTCTACTGATGATTTATTCCAAAGATATAGGGCCACAATCAAAAAACACCCAGTTTCTGATAGCAACTTTCTTGGCCTACTTTGGTGTTGTTTTTAACAATAACAAGCATGGGGAATGGGTGGGGCAGGTAGCTGTTTTGTAGGAGACAGGTTCCAGCAGGTGCCAGGGTCTAATACTGCCATACTAATATTAATGAAAACTTGTACATTTATGTCTTCCACACTCAATTTTCAGCTCTGAAAATATATAATGAAATTGAAAAAGAAGTTGTTATATGACATTTATTTCTCAGTACTAAAATCTCATCAGCAGACACAAAAGCAAACAGGTAACACATTTCTCTGTCAGGAAACTGTTTCGTAGGACAAGGGCTGCAAAAGTCTTGTCTAAATGTCCATTAAGGATGTGCTTCACCCTTCAGAAATAAGTATTTTCAGAAAGAAGAACAAAATACATTACTTTCTCATGGTGTGTAGCTCTTCTCTTAAAGACTCATTGCCTACTGATTCAGCAGGTACAATGCTGAATTTTAGATCTTTGCTGTAGTTGTAGCATCAAGTTTTGTGGGAAACAAATCTTCTCCAGCATCGTTGGTGCAATTCCGTTCTCAGCAGGTGAGACCCAGTGTGGGATCCCTTCTCTAGCTCCTCTTAGTCACTGTGGAAGCTTCTATCCAGAGGCTTAGAATCACAACATTCAAAAGCCTCAGATGCAGGTTGTGTCCTCAGCAAACACTCAGCAAACACTGAAAAGCAGCACAGCTCAGAAATCTAGCTGAAGCTTATTTACTTAAAAATGCAAAGAACTGATTACTCTGGAATGATTGTTGACAGGAAATTCTATGAGCGCTCAAGAGCCAGTCTTTGCATGTAATGGTGTTGGTTGTAGGGTATGTGTGCGTGATGATGACAACACCACAAAGCAAGATTTGTAGGCACATTATATTGTTCCATCTCCACACTGGTGACATGGATCAAATGGCAATGATCAAGAGTTTGAAACGACATTATCTGGAACCTATCCTCTCTCCCTCAGCCAGGCAGAATGATTCTAGTCCAAATGGCTTGGAGATTCTGAGAATTATGGTTAGGAGATTCTTAAAATAACAGTCCAAGATCAATTTTTCAAGGTGCCCATTTTTTCCACAAACACACCATTGCTAAAGATAAAGAGACAAGGGCAAGGCTTCCTCTCCCACCCCACATCCATTCCATGCTCTTGGCTTTCGTAAATTAAAAACAATCTCCCAAATTCTGTGCAATTCCACTATTCACAGTTAAGAGCGCAGCTTCCCTTCCCTTCTAGCAAACAAATAGTCTCCTTAATGAAATACAGTAAAGAGTTTCTGTCTACACCCCTTGGTACCAGCTGTAAAAGAACAAACCAAGTGTTTCTTTTCTCCCCCTTGCCATAACAGAAATACATCAGAACAACTGATAGTTAATTTTCACATTTAAAACCATCCTTGAACTGGAATTGCCACTCTTTCCTTCCTGTTCCTGCTTCCACTCACATTCCCCATTGCTTCTTTCTGGGCTGAGGAATTTCCAGGCCAGGAACACCCCTTGTTGCTCTAAGAGGAAGAAAACATTACAAATGAGAATAATCGCAGGAAGGGGCTTCACTGCTGAGATCTGCAAAGACTGAGACAAGGAGGAAGCTAAACAGCCAAAAGAGGCACATGAATGGGCTATAAATAAGGAGCAAGCTTAGTGGAAGTAGCCTGATTCTCGTGGTGCAGCCCACTCACCCTAAAGGATCAGCTTCTACTGTTCCCCTGGACAGACTACCCAACAACAGTAAGAAGTAGTGGCTTGTGACTAGATGGGCAATCAATCAATCAATCAATCAAATCAAATCAAATTTGTGGCCCTCTTGAACATGAGGTCCAGGCCATAAGTTTCAGATATCAACGTATCAGTTGAAGTGTTGGAGTAAGATATGGGAAGAATAATGCAGTAGGAGAGAGGGAGAGCACAGGCTAAACAAGCAACTACAGAGAAGCATCTGAGCACAGCAATGCAGAATTGTATCTGAAGGGTCCTAGGCAGTGACAAGCTAGAAGTATCCTCCTGTGAATAAAAAAAAAAACACTTTACTTTGCATAACTACTGGCTGCTTCTGTAATAGTTGTACATACCGTTTGAAACAGTAGGCAAAGATGGAATTGGTCATCCATACAGTAAAGCTTTCCTTTCCAGTGCCCTTTTAGGATACAGGTGCAGTTTTACATTATGAAGGTGTGCTGAGTGAATGAGGAAATAAATGACATGCATTTTGCAGCTATAAGAGGCACCTCTCCTGCTATGTTTGTCTTCCTCTGGAGGAGGTGCGAGGAATCTGCTCATGACTGACTTTGCCTTGCTTTAAATGACAGGCACAATATCTTTAACTAATCATATAGGCTATTGATGTGTGTTGAAATGCCTCCCCTAGCTTCAAATATAGCAGGGAAGTACAAATGCAAGTGATGGATTTATTTTTTGTTTCATTTTTAGGACACCTTTCTCCTGGTGGGGGACCCTAGGTGGCTTATAATAATTAAAGCATGTTAGACTTAAAACACAATAAATTATGAAGTTAAAAAGCAATTGAACATATTATGGACAAAATCCTATTGTGTAAATCTACATCAGTGGAGGCTGATGATGTCATCAACTGGTGCTTGTAAAATTTAATTTAAATGGATCCCTAGGTCTCCGTTTTGCCCTGGGGAAGACTTTGTGGCTGGCTGTATAAACACCAAAAATTGGCACAGGATCCTGTAGGCAGCTATTTCTTAACTTGAGAAAATTTGTTCTGCTGATCTAACTAAGCAAGAGGATTTAAACTTTTAAATCTATAAGGAAATTGATAGATAAAACCTTGCAACTAATTTGTGACAGACAGGAAAATGCATGTTAAAAAAAATTAGTCAATCAGTCAATTCCATTATAGTAAAGTTCAGACAATAGATATTATTAGCATTTTCCACACTCCTAACACCTTCCTGTAATAGTAGCCTCTGGTGTCTTCCGGTCCCCTAATACTGCTCCATATGGTTGCCAACAGACACTAAGTTATATCATTGGTTTTGCCTGTCAGCCTCATTGCTGCAGTTGCTTGCACCAGAGCCACCTCACAAGGGACATTGTGATAGCAAGAATTTTGCTTTTTGTTGCCACAGGCTAGAAATTTGTCAGCTGACACCAAAAGCTGTAACTTTTCAATGCTTTCACTGACCACTGTTACTACCAATCAACAAGAGGCAAGAGGCACATAAACTGAACAGTGATCTGAGAAAATGAGTCTTCCCACTTTCCGGGCAGATCTAAACTGAAATATTGTTCAGAAAGAAACGGTACTTTAACATTAAAACACCCTGGCAGAAGGTTGGGTACAGAAAGAAAACACTGTGACTGCCCCTGGTGATTTAGTAACTAAGAAGTTAACACTACACAGTGGAGGGTAGCAGTTTCACTTACTGTATGGTCAGCTCAGAGGACTATTTTTTTTTTAGCCCATTAAAACATTTTGCTGACCTAGCAGTGGGTTTCTTTCCTCTTGCTAGTAAGTAATGGGTTCGCATGCATCATCTCCACTGCCACTGGGACTTTCTTCTGGTTCATAAGGTTTTGGTCCGGTGAGGAATCAAACAAAGTACTGACATTTAATTATTATTTTTTAGTCATTACTGTAACCCAGTAGCTTACACTAGCAAGATTAATAGAGGTACATGTACACTTGCAGTGGTAAGATCCAAAAGAATGGTTGATGTTGCAACCAGTGAGATTTTCAACAAAAAGTTGCAGTGTGGAGCAGTTGTGTCTTTCTCCGCAGTGGTATTCCCTTTCCATTTCTTCTCCCAGTTTCTAAAATATGAAGTTATCAGTAGACCATTCAAGCTATTTGACATGCAATGACTCCATGCTTAACAAAACCTACTACCAGCAGATATTAGACTGAAGTCTCCCATTACAGTTAATTCTTACATCTTTGGAGTACCAGATTTGTTTTAGGAAGGCATTAGTCACATGTGCTTTTTGGGATGACTTAAGAGCATCGATAGGAGCATAGCATATGTGCCACTACAACAGGGTGTCTGACTGTGTACATAAAAAGAATAGATAAAATCTGCCCTTCTGACACAGTTGGGCAATACAGTTTGTGAAAGCGCTAAATGACACTGTCATTTTAATTTCTGACTTTTTAAATGTTTACACATACGTATGCTCTCCTTATGGCTGTAGTGTTCATTGTCTTGAATTTCTGTACAGGTATACAATATTTTGACTTATAATGCTCCTTTCCTCCCTTTTGTTTTGCATCTGTTTTTTCTGAATAAGCTGTATTCTTCTGCTGTTACACTGCACCTACTGAATTTTTTCTTGCCAGACTATTACACTTTTCAAGCCATAGTTGCCTTCTCTCTTAGAAACTGAAGTTCATCTTGTCATTAATGCGAATGCTAATAACAGAGTGCACTGCCTTGAGAAATCAGGTTTGCCCCCCTCCCTCTTCTCCTTCCATCAGCAGGCAAAGACCTCCCTTTTTAGGCAGGCTTCTAAGCAGTAAGTTGTCTCAGGAGTGCTGATTTTGAACTTACAGATTTTAAAAGTTCTTAAACTTGTTTTTTTAAAAAAAATCTTAATATATGAGTAATTGTTTTTTAAATGTGATATATATATTGCATATTTAAAATCTGTTGTTTTATCTGCCGTGAGCCACCATGGGTTCCCTTATAGGGAGAAAGGCAACATGTAAATAATATAAGTAAGTAAATAATCTTAGAACTGCAGAGTTGGAAAACATCTGGCTCTGCAGCCAGATTCCTAAATCAATGAGCTATACTCAGTGCCTTCAGATATATTCTCTGCTCCAACAGTATCTGCTCTTTCATTCTGGGGTTTGCTTGATTCTCTCGTTATTGCCCAACCCCCATTTTCAGCATTGTTCTTCATATTTACTAAGGTTTTTGACCCCCCCTCGCCCCCCAGGGTTGAAATTTATACCCACACTGAATCTGAGCAGGTTCACCACTCAAATATCTTGCTTATGGGCAGCTCACCTCTTGCCTATTGGCTCATCACTAAAGAAGTGTTAGATGGCAACATCTCACATCAACATCATCCTTGTAGCTACATCACAGGCCTGTGGCAATCCATAAAATTCAACCCATTAGTATTGTATCTATATTTATCAAAACTTTCTTCTGAAGGGCTCAAAGCAACTTGCATGATTTTGTCTAGCAGCCAGTTCTGTTTACCTTCAGCAGCAGAAATGCTTTTCATATTTCCAGATAACTATACTTATATTATTTAATATTAATGTTACCTCAGACATGATACTTTATCCCCTACAATGTACAGTATATGGTTAAAAAGCAACTTTTAAACACAATTTAGAGGCTATTGGCCTCTAAATGGCCTTTTAAAAATCTAAAATGCAATTTCAGTTTTTATTCTCTGAACATAATAATCTGTTATTATAATACAGTATATTATTATCGTGCTCAGAGAGTAAAAATTAAATCTCTTCTCAATGTATGCCTTTCTATTATTACACAGTTAGTGGGATTGCTGTTTAATTAAATTTCAATTTCTTCATATGTTGTAATTACAATCTTACAGTGTGACCACAGCTGAAATTCTCGTCATTACTTTTTTTTCTTCAGCGCTCTAAAATATATTTGAAGTAGATGGAAGCATTATATCCTGTGCATGTTTTTGTCAATCTTCTTTTCCAGACTCTTGGAAAATCGGGTTGCATTGCCTTGAGAATTCTGGGAGGTTGTAGTTCAAGATCACAAATCAGCCCATTTCTGTAAGCACTGCTTCTGGGTAATTCATTCTTTGCTTAAAGGAATCCAACCTACCACTTCATAATGCTCATCTCCTATACTGCATCTATCAGGAAGATTTTTTTTCTCAGTCATAGCAGACAACCCAAACAGGGAGATACGCTTCTGCAGTACTTATTACTCACATTTCAATATGCCTAGATGAGATGCCCATTTAACCTTACATGGAAAAGACACTGAAGAAAGAAAAGGTTCCAGTACAACATGTGTACAATAATACCTCTTAACCAAAGTCCATTTATCTGGAAATAGCAATTATAACTAAGGAAAGACTGAATAAACACTGCTACTAATTCCTTTTGAAGTGAAAGAGGGAAACATAATTTTCAAAACAGTCTGACTTCGAATAATACAAATCTTTTAAAATATGTTGCCTCTGAGTCTAGGTTAAAAAAATATGGAGAAAACAAAGTTAGGACAAAGATGTTGGAGCTGAAGATTGTCATTAGGACTAATTTGTAAGCCTGTTCTATGATAATTATACCAGCAAACACATTTGATCTCTAGGAAACTCTTGCATTTCATAATTGCATCTACCTTAAAATTTAGACTTAGTTTAAAGAGCTTTTGTGTTCGAACGTATGGTCAGCTTCACATGTTCTTTCTGTCTGAGTAAAATGTGGCAGCATTGTGCTTCAAGTAAGGCTTGAGGCCAGTAATAGACTACTAAATCAGGATAGAAAAAGAGGGGAAAAATAACCCGTTAAAAATGGCATTGTACATTAAGGATGATCTTAAATGAGCCTCGTGGCGCAGTGGTTAAAACGCTGTACTGCAGCGAAAACTGTGCTCACGACCTGGGGTTCAAATCCCAGGTAGCCGGCTCAAGGTTGACTCAGCCTTCCATCCTTCCGAGGTCGGTAAAATGAGTACCCAGCTTGCTGGGGGGGCAATGTGTAGCCTGTATAATTAAAAATTGTAAACCGCCCGGAGAGTGCTTGTAGCGCTATGGGGCGGTATATAAGTCCAATAAATAAATAAATAAAATAAATAAATTAAAACTAGACAGGTGGTGGGGTTCTCCCTTAAAAGAGGTTTGCATTTCAGAGAAGGGAGGCGGGGCTTTGTTGCGGTGCTGCCAGCAACTCCAGAGAGGAGCTCTCTCTGGAAAAGCTGGAACCCTCCGGTCCAGGATCCTCTTTTTGAAATGGGGATCAAAGGAGAGTCTAGAAGAAGTCTCTCTGAAGCAGATGGTGAGCAGCAGAAGGAGAAGAAAGGGAGGCAGACCCGGACTTTTTTCTTCTGAAGAAATCACCGTGCACAGACCAGAGCGGGCGCCATTTTTTGGCACTGAGCCGCGAGGAACCCTTTACCGGGGGAGAGGAGAGCAATCAATATAAACTAAAAATATATAACAAGTAAGTAAGCCGAAGCCTCTGATTTATGAAACAGCCTCATTAAGCTGAAATAAGAATGAAATTATTTGGCAGAAAGAATGAATGCAGCGGCGGGTTTATCTTATCAGTCTGACTCAAAAGCGAAACTAAGCTTCTCCAAGTGAACTATTAAAACGCCAGGCTGATTCTAAAGCCGAGAGTCTGAGATGGAAAAATAAATCTTATGTTTCTGGAGAAGAATCCCAGACAGCAACACCGTCTGACTGGATTTAAGAGACTTCGGTGGATGCAGCGTGGTTGGGATATGCTATTCTCTGCCTTCTCTGGACTTTGTGAACTATAAATAATAGAATCTGGTGGTTGGAGCTGACGTGGCCGACTGGACTAAGGAGCATTAAGGGGTTAATGAAGATCACAAGACGAGCTCCAAGGACAATCTACTGGACAGTTTGAGACTCTGTGACTGTTGTTTTGTTTGTGACCACGTGTGAGTCTAAAAATAGAAGCTTGCTGAACTCAGGAGAAGAAGAAATAACTGCGTCACGGTTCTAATTGATATTGTATTTGCTGGGCTAAAAGTTGATTTTTATACTACAATATCTGGACAAAGATTGGAGGGAGATCTAAGGGGAGGTTTATGATGAGGGGTTTGAATTGTTGATAAAATTGTGGAAACTGGAAGGATTTCTAGGGGGTGATTATTGTGGTATTTAAACAAACCCCAAAGCCTGAGATGGACCCCAAAAATTCAAAAGAACAAATGGAGGCTTGGTCTGTTCAATCCCAAAGTTCTGGAATAGTGGTGCAAGAAATAGAAAAGGAATGGCAGATTAATATACAAAGGCTAATATTAACAGGGTTCCAGCGAGTGAATGCAGGTCTTAGCAAAATAGAAAATTTGATGAAAGGGACGAAAGAGGGGACAGTAGATGCCAAACAAAACTTAAATGAAGTTGTACAGACTTTAGAATCGTCTGTATTAGACATGACACCAGGTAATATGAATGCAGTAGAGAGTTATCCAGTGACCCATGCAGCTTCCAAAATTAAAAAGCACTATGACAAAAATCTTAAGGAGGCAGAGATACTGAAACCAGATAATTTTATGGTGAAAATATGGGAAGTGAAAAAAATGGATATTCTGTCAGATGGGCTGAAAGACTGTTCAATTCAAAAAGAAACGGAAAGATGGGATGTATTGTATAAATGGCAGCAGCTACCAGACAATGTTGGAATAACATAGAATAAAATTAAAATTAAATGATAAGATAAAAGCAGGAGGGTAATCAAACTGTGAAAAAGCAAAAAGCTGATATGTATTAGTAATATGAATTGATTGGATGATGTTATACTTTATGCTCTCCTATCCCCCAAAACTATTTTTCCTTTCCTATCCCCTCTTTCTTTCTGTACCCTCTATCCTTGTTTCTAAATAAAATAAAATTATTTAAAAAAAAAAAAAAGAGGTTTGCATTTCAGAGTGCATCTGTCAATCCAACTTCTTCCTGGATTCTCAGAAAGTTATCTGGATAGCATTCTACCACTTTTGGTCAATATGTCATACCCATTATTTCTTGAAAAAGATTATCTTATCACTGTTGTACATGCCCTGGTAATCTCTCAACTGAACAACTTTAGCGAACTCTTGATGAATATACACATGAAAGCAGACCAGAAATTTCAGCTGACTCACGATGCAGTTGTAATTTATATAAGAAGCTTGTATTTCAGTAAAGAAGCATGATTTTATAATAAAACATACGCTGTGCCTATAGAAGGTCCTAGTTCAAGATTCCAAATATTATCTGGAGAGTCAACATACATGAAACTCTGAGAGATAACTGAAAACCTGGAGGGTTACTACCTGTCATTGCAGAGATAATACTGAGCAGATAAGCCAGAGGTTTACACTTGTATAAAACAGCTCCCTGCAAGTCAAATCGGTGATGTACATTAGACACCCAAGATCCTATAGGAGCAATTTTTCAGGAATTCCAGTGTTTCCAGGCGAACATCAAGGTTTTAGCTCCTATTTTAAAAGAACCACAGGGTCTCAATTTCACAGATACGAAAATTAGTACACATATGAATTAGGAACATTATACATGGAACTACTTTTGTAAGTGAAGTCACATTTGTATATGCCAGAGCTCTGTGGATAACTCAATGAAGTTGCCACACCTACTGCTTTATGGCAGTAATGGGAAATAGATCTGCATTCCTTGAATACAGGGGCAAAACACAGTATAGACACAAATGCTCCTTTATTAGAAAGACAGATTTCTAGAAGCTATCAAAAATTAAAGTTAAAAGAATCACATCAGGCCATCAGCCAGATGTGATTTACAATCCCAGATGAATAAAGCCATAAACTATTATTGGATTTATAATAGAACCCCCTTTGTCTTTTCCATACTTGCATTCTGGCACTGGCAAATGGCCAACACAGTAAAAACAGTATAAAAATAATCTCAAAACTGAATGGCATAAAACCTACTACTCTATTATTAATTTTAAAGGGTGCGTATTTTGGTTAAGCCTGAACCATTCCTGTAGAACCTTCTGTGGACAATTGATAGCTCCTCCAAGAAAGCCATGCCAAAATACTATACTTAAGTGAACATTGTATTAGGCTTCTTTTGTTCTTTGGGGATGCTTATCTAATGCAATGTGAAAATCTCACTGCACCAGGAACATTTTAGAGGAGTTCTTAAGCTGTATTCTCCAGAATTCTCGGTTTGCTGTGAAGCTTCTCATGATCTAAATTATGGCACAACTATAGTTTTGGCATATATT
The DNA here is from genome assembly GCF_051106095.1 of Pogona vitticeps. Taxonomy (NCBI): domain Eukaryota; kingdom Metazoa; phylum Chordata; class Lepidosauria; order Squamata; family Agamidae; genus Pogona; species Pogona vitticeps. The sequence continues at coordinate 60,483,606 of NC_135787.1, forward strand.
TTGTGTAATTCTCAGAATTCGGGAGGAAGTATTTGCATAGCATTCTGGCCAATCAGAATCTGTCTCCAGTCAGTCCACAGAACAGGTGTAAGTCTGTTACTTTTAACCCTGCCAGGACCTTCAGTTTAAAAGGAAGCATTTAACTCTTTCCTGGCCATACATTCTTAGCCTTTGAAAATCTTTTTAAAGCTATTTTAAAAATAGATAATTTCAGAGCTCACTCATTTAAGCTGTGAAATTACTTTTTTTTAACCCTTTGTGGCTTTGGATGATCTCAAAGCACATTTTTAACCTGGTCTACCCATATCATAGAATCATAGAAATGTGAAGTTGGAAGGAGCCTACAAGGCCATCAAGTCCAACCCCCTGCTCAATGCAGGAATACAATCAAAGCATATCTGCCAGGTGATTATCTAAGTTTTTCTTCAATGCCTCCAGTGTTGGAGCACTCATCAACTCCCGAGGTAACTGGTTCCACTGTCATACTGCTCTAACAGTTAGGAAGTTTTTCCTGATATTCAACCAAAATCTGGCTTCCTTTAACTTGAGCCCATTGTTGTGTGTCCTGTACTCTGGGATGATCGAGAACAGACCTTGTCCCTTCCTCTGTATGACAGCCTTTCAAATACTTGAAAAGTGCTGTCATATCACCCCTCAGTCTTCTTTTCTCAAAGCTAAACATGCCCAATTCTTTCAGCCTTTCCTCATAAGGCTTGGTTTCCAGCCCCCCTGATCATCATTGTCACCCTCCTCTGAACTTGCTCCAATTTGTTAGTGTCCTTTTTGAAGTGTGGTGTCCAGAACTGGACACAATATTCAAGGTGAGGCCTAACCAGTGCTGAATAGACGGGGACTAGCACCTCGTGGGATTTGCAAACTATACTTCGATTAATGCAGCCTAAAATAGCATTTGCCTTTTTTGTAGCCAGTTTACCAGTTTACTCATAAGTTTATGGATCCACATTTCATGAATTTTAGATATTATCATCCCTAAATCAATGTCAGATCATAGATCCTATTTGCACCTACAGACTACACCACAGAAATCATGCATCTTCAAGCGCATGGCTTTGCAGCAGCATACAAACATGCATCTGGAGCACAGATCCTCATAGACCCACATGAATTTTTTACACAGGATCATCCTCAAACCATTCTCCAAACATAGGCCCCCATCTTTGTCCAGACTACACCACAGAAATCATGGCACCCCTGGTGCATGGCTTTGCAGTGATGCAAAAACATGGATCTGATGCATGGATCCCCATGGATCCCCATGATGTAGGATCATCCCCATACCACTGTCCAATCATAGGTCCTATCTCTGCCCACAAACTACAAGACAGAAATCATAGGTCCCCCAGCGCATGGCTCTGCAGTGGCACCACATATAGCAATTCTACATGAGGGAAATTTCAGACTGGATTTGTGGGCCTCCTGGAAGATCTTAAAAAGCAGATGGACTTGGGTGTCATCAGCACTCTGGTGGTACCAGACCACAAAATTCTGGACAGCCCCTTTCAGGGTTTTCATATATACGTGAAATAGTATGGGAAATCATGGAGCCCTGAGACACTCCACAGGCTAATGGTCAAGGTGTTCAATAGTTCTGTGACCACCTGAAGTGGGTTATAAGTTCCAAGGCACTAGATGTTGGTGCACCATATTCCTTTTGACTTACAAAACATCCAAGGAATTTGCAAAGAGCAGATTGAAAGCACATTAATTCAAAAGCAAGATATTAGCAGCAACAACAAAAAAGCAATGTCCAACTGAATCCACTGCCATACCTATTCTATTCCTTCAAGCTCTTGGTCCTGTATTTTTTTTATTTTGATTACTCACATTTGATGGGTGTTAAAAACATGACCAAGAATGAGTTGTCTTAGGTTAATAAAGGTTCATTTTTTCTCCCTACCCCATCATGTTCTTGAAGATCAACCAGTGGCAAAAGTAGCTGGTGTGCAAGTCAGTTTCTTATTTCTTTGTATGGTTATCTTCCAAGTGCAGCAATTCTATGGAGCAATTCGGGTCCTTCATGTTACTTATTGTTTGTGACAGCCAGCAATACTCCCCTCAGATTTTGTGTCATTTTGCTGCAATTATCAAGCAATGCCTTATAGCATGACTCGGTGTGTCTTAAACACTTCCCTCTAACTGACAGCCAATTTAATTTATGCTCCTATTAACAAAAACAGGGAGCTGTCAAAAATATATAGCACAATTCCATGCATCCTTCAGGTCTGTGGCATCAAGGAAAAAGCCATTTCAATCAATGTCTACAAATTTTGATTAACCATAGGCTCTGTTAAATCTTCTACCAGTACCTAACAGCCATAGGCTTTAGACAGATCGTTTATTTCTCAGTAAGACAATAATTCACTTTGTTTAGTCGTTACGTCTGACTCTTCATGACCCCATGGACCAGAGCATGCCAAGGCCCTCCTGTCTTCCACTGCCTCCTAGAATTGGGTCAAATTCTTGTTGGTAGCTTTGATGACACTGTCCAACCATCTCATCCTCTGTCATCCCCTTCTCCTCTTGCCTTCACACTTTCCCAACATCAGGGTCTTTTCCAGGGAGTCTTCTCTTCTCATGAGATGGCCAAAGCATTGGAGCCTCAGCTTCAGAATCTGCCCTTCCAGTGAGCACTCAGGGTTGATTTCCTTGAAAATGGATAATGTGTTCTCTTTGCAGTCCAGGGGACTCTCAAGAGTCTCCTCCAGCTCCTTCATGGATTGCTGCCTTGTTGTGGCGAAGGGGCTTGAGTAATTCAGAAAAGCTACGGGCTATGCCGTGCAGGCACACCCAAGACAGACAGGTCATAGTGGAGAGCTCTGACTAAACACAATCTACCTGCAGCAGGAACTGGCAAGCCACTCCAGTATCTTTGCCAAGAAAACTCCATTGACAGAAACAAAAGGCTAAAATAATTCATTACCATGCTTCTAAAACCTTTGTATCTGATTGTACAAACATACTGTGCTCTTCCCATGATCTGTTGGTTCTACCCAGCAAAGCAGCATAGCTCTCACTCAACACATTGAATTTTTTTATTATAGCAGTATAGCACCTAATGATTCCAATACTTGAACAGGTACAAACTCAGGTGTAGACGGCAATATTTGGAGACTGAATATGAGGTGGTTCCACCCATTACAGCCTGTAAAGCACCTGAAAAACACTCCTGCTCATGTGACATATCTTAGTTGACAGAAACAGCTTTACCAAAATTACTTCTCTACTGTTTATTTTTAAATACATGATTTCTATTTATTATTTGTATAACAGTAATTCCAATAAATTTTAGAACATAAGCCGTTTCCCCTTTCCCTGGTAAATCTGTTCTTACGAAGTTTTTGTTTCATGGTGTCAGTATATTGCATACAATTTTTATCAGGTATCCATGATAGTTTCTTACAATCCTTTGCCTATGAAAGTGATGAAAGTGGGTGAAAATTTTTAATGAAATGACCTTGCTTCAATATCCTTTGCTACATTCTGCATTAAGCGTTCTGTCAATGCTACCTTCCATATATTTGATAAATCAGGCATGGATTGCAATGGCTGATTTAGATTTCCTGTGCTGCACTGTTTCTAAACAAGCTGCTGTTGAAAGTGATAACTTATGAATTAAAGGCTCTCTTAAGATCTAATTTGAATTTGAAGTTAGATAAAGTAAATACACAAGGAAGGGGAGCATACTATCACTGCCCTGGCTCACTAACCATGCTATCATTTAAAAAAAAATCCTAGAGGGCAACTTGATGAGCAGACAATTCACCTGTTTTAATCATGGCCTGGAATATGTTCCCCTTATCTAACACCAGATTCCTAGTCCCTCCATTGTCCATGTTTGTCCTTATGACGCAACTGAAGATGATCCAAAGACACTAAACAAGGGCATATGGTGGGACAGGCTGTTTCACCTAGTCTTCTCAGGTTTGGGGCTTTACTTCATAAAGTGAGTTAAATGATAGAAAGGAATGGTACACCTCATATCAATGGCACCAATGGATTAATGTTCGCCCTTGCTCATGGAATTCCTACAGCATTGCTTTTTACATGCAATCACTGGATAATCTCAGCTACATGTTGCTGATTTAGATGAGGGAAGCCTTTTTCTATTTCCATGTTGTTATTAAACTTGCACAGTTCCTATACACTTTTTCCAAGCCATACTTGAAGAAAAAGTAATGGCCATTTCAGCTAGGTGCATAAAGTCCCAATTTTTTTTCCTTTTATCAGTTAGGGTAAAGCATCAACAGACTATACTTGAAAGTATCTGCCCTTTCATGTTGTGATCCATTACTATAATGGGGGGGAATACGGCCTGCAAAACAGCTTAGTTATGCCAGCAATTCATGTTAATCAAAAGAAATGCTGAGAAGCTCCACATATGGCTTTTGTACTTCTGTTAAGATCAGCTGACAATTATCAGCAAATTCCCCCTTATGATTCCAATAATGTTCCTAGAACATCTTGGCCACTTGACCATCTGTGTGTGTAAACTTATCAGCAAGAGATCTAACAACTTTCTATTTACAAGTAATTTATGAAGCTGAACAGCATCAACAAATTCCAGGAGAAATTCTCTTCTACTTCTATTGTGGAAACTGTCCATTTCTAGATATGCACCATTACGTAAATGGAATATTAAATAGCATGGGAAAGCCACACAAGAAGGGAGGCTTTTTGCTCCTGATTCTTCTTTGTAAATTGCACCTTTACCTTCATCCCACTTATTAAGAAGCTATGGAGATTTCATGTTAAGTTAAAACTGAAAGTCATCTTTACCAAGAGAGCTGATTCAGCTTTCAAGCTGGGAATGCTGACATCCTCAAAATGTATCCCTCGCCTTCCTTGAATAACATCAAACCAACTGGGAGAGCAATCTGCCCTTCTGTAAAGTCAGAAAAAGAGGAGTTGCAGGGAGCTTGTTATTTCCCCACCAGAAGTCTGAGCTCTAACAGAGAACTAACTGCCTTCAAGTCCTGGGATAAAGAAAGATGAAAGGATGCACCAACTCCATAATGAGATTAGAGCACACTAACTGCTCTCTTTTTGTTTCTGTTCATGGGTTTTTCTTGGCAGATACTGGAGTGGCTTGCCAGTTCCTGCTCCAGGTGGGTCGCATTTAGTCAGAACTCTCCACTATGACCTGTCCGTCTTGGGTGTCCCTGCACGGCATAGCCCAAAGCTGCTCTGAATTACTCTCATGAGACTTCCTGGAAAAGACCCTGATGTTGGGAAAGTGTGTAGGCAAGAGGAGAAGGGGACGTCAGAGGATGAGATGGTTGGATGGTGTCATCAAAGCTACCAACATGAATTTGACCCAACTCTGGCAGCAAGTGGAAGACAGGAGGGCCTGGCGTGCTCTGGTCCATGGGGTCATGAAGAGTTGGACACGACTTAATGACTAAACAACAACCTGCTCTCCTAGCAAGAGGTCCAGCAAATGAACATCAGCCCAGTCCAAACTGCATGTAATGCTTACTTACTGCCCATCAATTCATTCTGGTCTCGAAGAACTGAGTTGGACCTTCTTCTTTCTCCCACCACTCTCCGCTTTCTGTTTGGTTTGTTGTCTTAAGACATAAGTGGGTGATGTCTTTATTAGACCACTCAAAATATTTTTGGAGCTTGTTTTTTCTGAAACATCCACTGTTCAGTAGTACTCAGCCTGATGAAGACATATAAGGTCAACAGCTAGCTTATGGTTGTAATTTGTAGCGGTCTGAAAAAAGGCATTGACCACCCTTGCTTTGGATTGTGTACAAGGACCAGAATTCCAACCTGTCACTTACGGGATCAATCCATCTTAGCTTGGTCTAAGGTTGAAGCCTACTTGGAATCAGGGTTGGTCCAAATAAACATGGTTGTTTTGCTTTGCAGTCACCTAGATTGCTCCAGTGTGGGGCTGGGTTCTTCCTATATAGTGGTGATGTGTACAGGTGGGTGTGGTCTGGCCGTGACTACAGATAGCACCTTCCATCCTGTTTTGAAGTGAAATAGGATGCTTTTGTTTAAATTTCTTAAAATTTTTAAAAATACCCACACTTCATCACTTAAGCACTATGCCACTTACCAAATATATATATATTTAAATAGATAAATATGGGATTGAAACATGGCACTCTGCACCTCCCTTTGTATGCATAAAAACCCAGTATTAATACCTACCCACAGGCAAATGGAAGCAGGCGGTTTCCCAACTGACAACTATTGTCAAAGAGAAGGCAGGAGGAGATGGGCACATTGTAACCAAACTGACCAAAACTGAGAGCTCTAACATCAACATGTGGTTGGCTAGATAGCAACTATAGGGGTGGTAGGAGCAATTTCAATGTGAACAGAAGGGAATATCTAATCAAGCCCCATCATTCCAAAGCGACCCAGACTAGATCATTCCCTGTTGCTGATGTAGATGCACCCTCAGAGTGATGAATAAGTTTCTTGATCACAGCTCAAGTGATACTACTTAGTCTACTTTAAGTTATTCTAGAAAACGGCCTAAGACAGTGTTATTTGTAGTGACTCACAGCTTATTTCCCCAACGTGATGCTATTCAGATATTTTGGACACAATTTTCATTAGCCCCAAGTCACACAGCCAATGGTCTTGGATGATGGAAACTGTGTCCTACTTGTTTTCTTCTTGTGTTAGAACAAATCACTTTTTTTTATGTTACCAGCAGCTCAGCCAGAATTAGCTGAGGCCTGCAATCCGCTGGTGTTATTGCTTCTTAGCATATTCCCTCTTCAAAATACACAGAAACACCACTGGAGAGCAAATAATTAATATCATGGAATATTTTATAATAAATATATTTGGAAGATTTATCTTCATTATTAAGTTAAGATGATTCACAAATTAAGAAAATACTTCAAAATACAATTAATCCAAATTTCAGACACAAAACTGGTTAAGCTGGAAGGCAGTTTCAAAAGACTAAAAATTAGAAAGCAAATTTCACACGCTCCTGCTACCACAGCATGACAGTTCAAGGGCAAAGATATTTTTGATCACTATACATTATGTAATTATATAACAAATATACAAAACAAACTTGAATATGACTGAGAAAACAGCAGTCCTCTAGAGCCAAGAACACAGTGTAATATAGTAATAATGAGTCTATTTGAACAAAGTAGGTTTTTAATAAGATTTTTCAAATACTGGCAGCAAGCCAAATTACAAAGTATCTTAATATACAAAATGATTACAAAAGCCCACAAAAACATCACAATATTTTTTAAAAGCATGAATACCTTAAGGATTAGACATATTTTCTAAACATAAACAACAGGGTATATTTATCTTTTCCAGTCCAAATTGAAGAGAAAATATTAGGAGCTTTGATAGTTTTAGCTAATGTTCCTGAAAGTTGTGGCACAGGGCCAATTTTTAACAAGTAAAAGCAAGCTAAAACTATAATTATGACATTTGGCATGAACAACCTGAACACTGACTGTATCTCCTCATTTGCCTTAGAGGAAAAGTAATGATCAAGTTACCTTAGAGGCCGGTTCCAGAATTGTAATGGGCTGGATTGTCTAACAGAGGTTTAGACCAATAAATGAGTTTCCTTTTAGACATTAAAATCAGCTCCAAAAAGGGTCCCATAAGTGAAAGTCTAATGATTTATTCACTTATCCTCTACTTACGGAAGATATCTTGGGGGAAAGGAATTAAAGTTATTCTAAAACTATATCCAATGCAAAACATTTTTCAAGTATTATTGAACTCATGCTTATATACTACGCAGCAACAAGAGAAACAATTAAAGAGATGAACATCTGGTAAAGTATCAAGGTGTAATATGCTAGTATGGATTTCATACAACATACTATATTGTCTGTTATATAAATGTCTTGCAATGTTTCTTGAAATGCAGCATCTTCAGTAGTCTGCTTCTTGAAAAGCTATGTTTATGTTAACGAAGTTGTCCAAGTAAAGTCAATATTCACAGGTGATGAACTCCTATTTTGGTTAAGTCAGATCAAATGTTAGATAATCATCAGGCAGAAAACTGGCCGGTTTCTTTTATTGTTCACAGACAAGTCCAGACTGCACTTAGAGATTTCATCTGGAAAGGGTTTAGTGCAGTAGAGGAAGTCAAAGCTTAGAAGTAACATTTGGTAGGCCTGACACATCCTTTAGATGCCTATTAAAAAGTTATGCCTAACTTCAAGATGAAAGGCATCAGCAGCTTCTAAGAAAAGGATAACCACAATCTTCTTCTGATTTAATTAGACATAACTCACAGAGGTTTTTGACTTGGTCTGCTGTTAATTGAATCAAAATCAATGACTATCTTACTGCACTTTGGTTTGAATTTCCTAAAGAGAGAGAGAGAGAGAGAGAGAGAGATGGATATTAGCTTGCGAAGTAGTTAAACATTTTGTTTGCTTTGGCTCCTGACTAAATTTTAGGAAAGAAAAAAATATCCTTGGATTCGCTCCGCATTTTATCTCTATAGGAGCCAATTATAGTGCACCATACTGAGAGAAACTGGGACAAGAAAGACTAAGACAAAAAGACACACAGGGTTGCTTAGTCTGTATGTTCTTCAGCTATTGGAGTTCATAAATTAGCCAGGAGTCAGAAGATTTCTAACAACTTAGCTGCGGGAGGTGGCATCATATAACCAGAGGTTTTTTTTGTTAACATTTGATATCTTTTTCCATGCCACTTTTTCACAGAAAACTTCCAAAGTTTGTTTCAGTAATCTGAAAGCAAAGGGGGCAGCACATTGTATTATGCAAGGGAGAGAAAAGATAAACTAGTGAAAATGGAATAATTTTAAAACTATGACTTCAGAACTGTAAAATCAATATAACCAACAAAGCTCATCCTTTTACATCATTAGAGCATCTGCTACAGCAATTAGCAAGAAAGGTATTTGGGGACTCTGGATATATTTTACAATCTACCAGTAAACAGAGGATTATGCAAATAGTGTGGATTTAGTGTCTCATTAAGCTTGACAATTCAGTTCTAGAGATTCATTAAGCACAATCATATCCCCACAAATCAATACAAAAGACAAAAACAGTCAACACAATGATGGACACATCTGGAATGATGGTTATACACAAGCTTTATTCAGCTCTTCGCATGAAATGATAGAGGAGGCCTAACCATTGGCAAGTTCTGAAAACGTTTCACTTGCAACAGAGAGAGTTGTGTCTCTACTTCACCAAGTGCTTATGGTATAATACCCTGGAGAGCTTTAGGGTATAATTCTAACTGAAACTTTACTGCTTCTTGATTTCTACTTTAGCTCAGCCAGTAGAACTCAAGCTAAAATTATCAGTCACTATCAAAACTGTTAAACATACAAAATTTAATAAGGTTATACTTTACTATAAAACATGTTCAAGTTCTAAAGAACTATTAGTGAGACTCTTCATACAGCACATTAAAGGATACATGAACTGCTAAGTACATTTAACTCTTACTGTTTTTATATGCTGTCAAGTCCCCTCTGATTCATGGCAACCCTATGAATGAGAGATCTTCAAAACGTCCTGTCCTCAACAACCCTGCTCACCTCACGGCTATGGATTCCTTTAGGCAGTCTGTCTATACATCTCAAATTTGGCCATCCTCTTTTGCTGCTGCTCTCAACCTTTCCCAGCATCATTATCTTTTTCAGCAAATCTTGCCTTTTCATACTGTGTCCAAAGTATGACAGTCTCAATCTCAATATTTTTGCCTCCAGAGATATTTCAGCTATTCTACTGCCTCTTTAAATCTACCAGTTCCTTCAGGCTACAGATTTATTCCAGAGCATACATTTGCTTGAAGTGGTCTCAGGGATTGGTAAAAGACACCTACCCCAACACCTTATGCCTGCAAAAGAGTGGAGTAGTTGCCACCAAATATGTCTGGATTACTTGGAAGGCACATCTGTTAAAACTCAGAAAAGCAACTCACTTCCACACTCTTCAGCTTGCAGCTTGACATCATGAATATAAATAATGTAGAACTGCCTAGAGGAAGAAAATGCAGAAAATGCCCCCCAAAATAAAAATAAAATAAAATAATTTGAAAAAACAATAAAAAAACCTCTTTTCTGTATTTGTTCCTACCTCCTTTCAGAGCATAATTTTACCACTTTGCCTATTTTCATCATCTTGCATACAAGAGGGAGGAGACCTACTGGCAAGCAGAGGTAAGACATCTGGAAGTGCCTCACCCCAAATTTCAGGATGAGATATGTTTCTGCTTGGATCATGGGTTGCCTATGAACAAATCCTTCAGTGAACATGGGACTCCTCAACAGCACAGCATAAGATCACAGAGGCACATGAAAGGAAGATGAGGGACAAGAGTAACATGCTCCTGTTCACTGACTCACCTGTACATAATTCCAGCTAAATCAAACAAGCGCCGTGCAGCTGTCATCTCCGGAGTGTCATGATATTTGTCAGACATAAAAATAACTTCTTTTATACCTAGAACAGCAGACCCCAGAATTCAAAGTGGAGATGTTTAGATACATTCAAGGAAATACTGATTTAGATTATACAGCCCAAAAGGAACACTGATTTAGAGATGTTTTTAACTAAAGAAATGTATACATCAAAGTGGTTGGACTTCAGACAATGAAGCCTTATATTCAATAAGTTTCTACCACAAAAATTACCTCTGGGACAGAGATCTTTGTCATGGGCAGCAGGAAGAACTCCACAGGCCACAAACAATGTGTTTTAAATATAAGGCCAAACAAATCAGTTGCTCATGGTGTAGAACTATCAATATGTTTGACTACTTCGATAAAGATACTGTCAGCTTTTGGGTTAAAAATGCACAAAAGTAATAATATGCACATACTGAATTGTTCAGAAACGCAGAGGCTGTAAAGGACTTGTTAATATATATCTTATACAACAGGTTATCTACACAGTCTGATAATATTCTTGAATCTTCTCTTACCTATAGAAGGATTATGACATGCCGACACTACCAACAATCTAAAATAGATCATCCAACATCACACCACAGCTAGAACTAGCGTGATAGTTCCAGAGCACAGATATCTTGTCATACAAATATTGCTAGGAGTAGGAGCACTTTAATACGGAAAGGGATGAAATTGATAAAAAGATTGTAATAGTGTCTGTAACTTCAAGGTCCTGCAACTTAGCACTAGGATTTAGATGCCCAACAAATATGAGAAGCCCCAGTACAAACATAGGTTATTCTTTTCTGTACTAATCCATTTGATCACTGGTAGGAGGTCACACACAAACACACTCACACCCACACACATGGATACAAGGCAAGCCATGGATCAGGGATGGGAAATTTGTGGCCCTTCAAAGGTTGTGGGACTTCAACTCCCATCAGCCCTAAACGACGGAGCAAACCAATGGTGAGGGTATAAAGCTGAAGTTTAGAACATAAACTGGATGAACAAGTTGCTTACCTGTAACAATAGTTCTTCAAGTGGTCACCTGTGAAGTCACACAAATGGTCTCCTGTCCAAATAAATGCTGCAGCAGAAACATTTACACTGGGTAGTTTTCACTGGGAACCGTGTACCCATTCCACTATGGTGCTTGCCTTGGCAGACCATAGCACCTTTCTCCTCACTTCCATGTCTGCTGCCAGGGACAGAGTCACCCGCATGATGGAGGGGGCAGGCAAGTTGTGTGACTTTAGATCAGTGCCCCCCAACTTTGGGCCTTGCGATGTTCTTGGACAACAACTCCCAGAAGCCTTCACCACCACCTCTGCTGGCCAGGATTTCTGGGAGTTGAAGTCCAAGAACATCGCAAGGCCCTAGGTTGGGGACCACTGCTTTAGATGATTGCCCAAAGAACTGCAGTTGCAAGTAAGCAACCTGTCCTATTTTCTGCATTGTTTCTGAGAATCACAGAAACGGGTAACCAGCTAGCTGCCATACTAGGAGGCATCTATTCAAGCTTTGAAGTCCAATCTGCAATGACTGACAAATACCAGTGGGTACAAGCATGCTGCTACTCTATATAAGCTTTGAGAGCTTCTTTGGGAACACTGTTGAAGAAGCCATTGCCCTGGTGACTCTGAACACTGTCAGGAATGGGAAATGAGTCAGTTATGAATAGTTATTGCTACCCATATCACTAAGCATTATGAGACACTTGATCACCTTTCTTATAGGCACAGTAATACACAGTGGCTTGTTCTGTGCTGCCAAATCCAAATGTTGTAGCAGCTTTTCCTAGAGAGGTAGATTATATGTCATTCTCTGTTTTGCAGATCAGCTTTTGTAAAATGACCTCTGGCTGGGGCAAAATAAATACTTGCTATGCAATTCACTCCCACCTCACTTAACACTTTTTGAAAAGAACCACAGGCCAGAAATAAGAACAATAATATATTTTTGGGAAAAAAAGAAAATAAGAAAGAAATGGTTAGGGTGAGTTGGAGAAAACGGATGAAAAATCAAAGAAACAATGCTGTTCAATACACAAATACAAAAATGCTAGAGAAAATGAAAACAATTGAAAAGGAATGTGTTAAGGCATGCATTGGCATACGTAGGGAATGGTAACAGGCTTCTTGCCAAAAGCTATGGAAGATTCTTTATTAGGCTTTGAACAGGCTTAAGACCCATTTGTGTGAGTGACAGAGACAATAAAGATCTGTGGATTACTGCCACCTAATTCTTTTCTATTTTGTCAACATCTCTGGAAAGTAAAGATGGTACTGTCCATTAGTGTATACAATTCTTTCAAATAAGAGAAAGGAGACTTTTCTCTAACCAATTTGTGAATGCAATAAACCCATGATGTTTAAAGCAGCCATCCCATGTCATAATTTAGAGCAGGTTCTGCACAATTTTTAAGCTCTCATATTTCTCAGTTTTCACTTCTGTCTCCATTGCTTCTTCCATCCATCCTTTTTATTATCTGATTTGCTGAGCCCAACCCTACAGAAGTACAAGCGGGATTCCGAAGGGGCAGAGGAACTCGAGACCAAATTGCCAACATGCGCTGGATTATGGAGAAAGCCAGAGAGTTCCAGAAAAACATCTACTTCTGCTTCATTGACTATGCAAAAGCCTTTGACTGTGTGGACCACAGCAAACTATGGCAAGTCCTAAAAGAAATGGGCGTGCCTGACCACCTTATCCATCTCCTGAGAAACCTATATGTGGGACAGGAAGCAACAGTTAGAACTGGATATGGAACAACGGATTGGTTCAAAATTGGGAAAGGAGTACGACAAGGCTGTATACTGTCACCCTGTTTATTTAACTTATATGCAGAATACATCATGCGGAAGGCTGGACTGGAGGAATCCCAAGCTGGAATTAAGATTGCTGGAAGAAATATCAACAACCTCCGATATGCAGATGATACCACTCTGATGGCGGAAAGTGAGGAGGAACTAAAGAACCTTGTAATGAGGGTGAAAGACGAGAGTGCAAAAAACGGTCTGAAACTCAACATCAAAAAAACTAAGATCATGGCCACTGGTCCCATCACCTCCTGGGAAATAGAAGGGGAAGATATGGAGGCAGTGACAGATTTTACTTTCTTGGGCTCCATGATCACTGCAGATGGAGACAGCAGCCCCGAAATTAAAAGATGCCTGCTTCTTGGGAGCAAAGCAATGACAAACCTTGACAGCATCTTAAAAAGCAGAGATATCACCTTGCCAACAAAAGTGCGAATAGTCAAAGCTATGGTTTTTCCTGTAGTGTTGTATGGAAGTGAGAGCTGGACCATAAAGAAAGCTGACCGCCGAAGAATTGATGCCTTTGAACTGTGGTGCTGGAGGAGACTCTTGAGAGTTCCCTGGACTGCAAAGAGAACAAACCTATCAATTCTAAAGGAAATCAACCCCGATTGCTCATTGGAAGGACAGATCCTGAAGCTGAGGCTCCAGTACTTTGGCCATCTCATGAGAAGAGAAGACTCCTTGGAAAAGACTTTGATGTTGGGAAAGTGTGAAGGCAAGAGGAGAAGGGGACGACCGAGGATGAGATGGTTGGACAGTGTCATCGAAACAACCAACATGAATTTGACACAACTCCGGGAGGCGGTGGAAGATAGGAGGGCCTGGCGTGCTCTGGTCCATGGGGTCACGAAGAGTCGGACACGACTAAACGACTGAACGACTGAACACACAACCCTACTCATCTACCAGTGTTATCAATATGCACATTAAGATCATTTACTGAAAATCCAAGAACAGTCATACAGAAAAATAGAGGTTTGCTAAGTGAGAACTGTGCAATAAGGGACTGTTTAAATGGCAATTGGTAAACGAGCTTAACTATTCCACCATTGTTCAAAAACAATACACAAAATGACAAATTAATTGGTAGGTTTATAGACTAATGTGAGCTTTGGAAACTGGAATATAATAAAAGATGTAAACATTAAGGAAATAGTACAGTGGTGCCTCGACTTACAAACGTCTGGACCTATGACCATTTCGAGTTACAACCAGCTTCGGCAGCAAAAGTTTGCTTCAACTTGTGGCCAGAGTTTCAAGTTATGATCAAAAAAAGGCAGGGAACAAAGGTGGGAAATTCAAATTGTTAATTGTTGGTAGGCGAAGAGGTTGCTTCTTTGTAGCTCTTTCGCCCCAACAGTTAGAGTGAGTGTGATCAGAGGAGGCTTCGGACTGCCTGGTAAGGTAAGGTGCTGCTTTCTGTTTTTTGAAAACTGTTCTAGGTGGGTTTTGCAGCGTGGTTTTGGGCTGAGAGGGTTATGTTTCTGTGCTGTGATGGGTCTTTGGGGGTTGGTTGGTTTGTTGGTATTTTTCCCCCATTTCTGAAAGGTCTTGGGGGGGTTGTTTGCTTTTTGGGTCCCCCCCATTTCAGGTGTGTCTTGCATGCTTTGCTTGCTTTCTGTTTTGCTTTTTTCACCATTTCCGAAGTGTCTTGCATGCTTCACTTGCTTTCTGCTTTGTCCCCCCCCCCCCATTTCCAGTGTGTCTTGCATGCTTGGCTTGCTTTTCTTTTCTTTTCCCCCTTTGGCCCTAACAGATTAATCGCGTTCCCAATCGGTCTTGTAGTGTGTGTTGGGGGGTTTTTTTGTGATTTTTTTTACTTCATCCGGAACAGATCAATTGCATTTCAATACATCTGCTGGAATGGATTAAGTTCATAAGTCGAGGCACTACTGTACCCCGCCTTAAATAATTTTGAAAGTTTCATTCCTCTTAAAATGCATGCATGGTACAAATTTGCTTTTGAGAAGTCTTTATCACTATGAAGGCAATTATTAATGGCTACTACTTACATTTGTGAACCTCATACATTTATTTTATTTTCTATTGTCATTTTAAACAATATTTTGACACTTTGATACTTTAGAATTGCCCTTCATGTATTAACTAAGAATCTCATTTTGATACCGTTAATCAGCGTAAAAGGCTCTTTTCTTTATTATGCTTTCACCCTTTTTTCCGTCTCCAAACCTGATCAACTTTTAACATATACATGGAATAACGATAGAAGTTATCCATAAAATGCAGGGTACTAAATAGTTAATGACTGAGTCTCATATAAACAATCTCTTTTTCCATATTTAGCAGGCTGGATAGCTCAGTGGTTTAGGTATCTGGCTGCAGAGCCAGTGTTTGGGAGTTCAATCCCCCTGCTGTGTCTCGTAGGAGAACAGGCAGCCTCTATGGCTCTAGGCAAGCTGCACAATCCCAGGAAGTCCCCAGAAGAAAGGAATGGTAAACCACTTCTGTGTATTTGCTACCTAGAAAACCCTGCAAAGGGCCACCATGGTTCAGAATTGCCTCAATGACACCCAATTATTATTAAGAGACCAAACCCAGAATGGGACATGTGGAACAGAGTAGATTATATCCAACTCCAGTGATACAATTCTTCTTGAAATAAATGTGAGAATTGCCATTCACCTCTACAGGTGAAAAATTCACAGGAGACTGCCTTGTACAATGCTGAGTTCCACTGGCTATTTCGGTTCCTTTCCTAGGCCTACCTGCTTGACCACGAGACCTTTACCACTGAACTATGGACCTCCCCCAAAGCAAAAGGCTGCATGTGAGAATTTGGAGCAATGAAGGCAAAGCCTGCCACAAGTACAAGTGGGTGGCCCAACCCTCTCCCCGTAAGGATCCTGTAGCTATATGTGTGACTCCAGACACCAGGGGTCTGTGAAGAATGCAAGCCTTCTCTCTGAACCTTTTCATAATGACAGGCATTTTACTAGTGTCTAATAATTGGAAGAAAGGCCTAACCATCAGACCAAGCACACCTGCTGCGGTGGCAAAGATTTATAACTACTGTAATGAAAGGCATAATTATAAGAGAGATGCTGGAACTCTTATGACATTTATGACCAAAGAGATAAAATCTTCAAGTGTCTACCACGTTTGATGTTCAAATTAAAATGTTACATATATACTCCCGGGAGAACTTGTGTCACACAAAGTTTATTCTTCTCTCCCCACCCACCCCTATTCTCTTCACAGTGTGTCAAAGTACTGTAAATTGACAGTAATTATATGCAATGCCTGCACACTTCCTTGGCAGCACTTGATCTAGGAAGCTGCAAACTTAAATTAAAAACAAGCTAAGAATCACAGAGAATGCAATTAGCACTGGAAAACTTGGCACCAAAGTATAGAAAGCGCAAGGAATGTCTTAAAGGTTGATAGTACAATTAATTTAGATCTAAACAGCCGCAATTTGAAAACCAAATACATCTGTGGTGAGGTATCCACGAACAGACAGAACAGCAATACCGAGAAATCAAGCTGGCATTTTCCCTTACCTGCCTGGATGATGAGCTTCGCACATTCATTACAAGGAAACAAGGCAACATACATGCTGCAGCCTTTCACATCAGCAGAGTTCTTGTTCATTATGGCATTCAGTTCAGCATGACACACTGATTAAAGATAAAAAGAACCCAACAAATATTCATATGTACACTCATTAAAACGAGTCATCAATTTAAAACTTAACAAAGTGTTAAGCTGCAAATGCCTGTGTCCTTCCAGAGGCAAACAGTCAGCACAATTTGTCACACAAGAGGGAAATTTAGAGGAGAGAAAGGGAGGGGAAAAGAATCCAGAAATACCAAGATCAATGAAGGTCAAGTGGTCTGGCCAGGCTTGCAGTGAGTAATGAAATCGTTAAGCACATTAACATGGCCATTTGTGAACACCTACAGGACAAAACAAAGCCATAGGCTGAAGGCCAAGTAGTTTCAGCTACCCTAAATGTGGCAATATCTCACATTACCAGTGCTCCCAGAAAGCATCTAATTGCCAAAATAAAAGAGCTCATTTATGTGTTTACACGCACGGATGGGAATGTTCTTTTGATTAGGCAAGTTCACTTTGTGTTCTTAGGAGTGAAGGAGGTTACAAAGTAAGAACATTTTACCTGTATGTAAGAGAACTGGCAGCAAAGCTTGACAAAAGGCAAAAGTTTAGAGCAATGGTTCCCAACCTTGGGTCCCCAGATGTTCTTGGACTGCAAGAAATCCTGGCCAGAACAGGTAGTGGTGAAGGCTCTGGAGAGTTTTAGTCCAAGAACATCTGGAGACCCAAAGTTGGGAACCACTGTTTTAGAGAATCATTTTGTATTGCTACCATCATCATTAGCGTCTAGTAAGAAAGTCCATCAAAGTGCCTACAAAAATACTAGCTTGCCAGCTACAAGATCAGCTTCAAGATGACCCAAGGGTTTATTTAGTGTTAGGAGACAACATTAGGACCATGTGGGGGGAAAATTGTCTAAAAGAGATGAAAAACTATAAATACTTGTAGTGCTTTGTATATTTCTTGATACCTGCCTTCTAGATGCGAACGGACTGCATGTCCTGGTCTTTGTCTAATATGCCAGAGGCAGGCAAATCCAGACAGGGAAAATATTAGGTTTTTTTTTTCTTTTGAACAGAAGACCCTGTTGCTTTATTGTATTCAGTTTCTGGAAATCTCTAGTTTGCCCTATGGGAGCTGGAGATTAGGCACTCCCTCCCTTTGAGAAACTAGACTACTTCCACAGCACTCTAGATATACAAAAGTAGTTGTACATTTCTTCAATTCTGGGCTGTACACTCACATTTTAAAATATTTTTTAAAGACAAGTGAGAACTAGAATCCTAAAAGCTGAGTTTGTTGGTATTTGCTGTTAAGTAGCTTCTAATTCATAGCAATCCTAGTAGTGTTTTCAAGATATGTGAGATATTTATGGAGTAGTTGCACCATTGCTACCTCCCTCTCCAAACTTCAGGGGCCAAATGGGAGTCTGAATGTAAGTCTAGTCTGCCACTCTATCCAGTATACCAAACTGGCTCACAATGACTTGGTTTGAGTAACAACAAAGATTATTAAGATCTTAAGACAGACACTCAGGTTGACTCTAAAACAAATTGTATATATGGATTTCAGGACATCCCATAATTGATCTAGTCAATATAAAGTAACAATACTTTCAAAATTGCAACATAAGTAAAAAATATAGAGTGGTGCCCCGCTTAACTATTACCCTGCTTGACGACGCAATAGCGATCGCAAAACAGTGTTTTAATGGGCAAAATCCGCTTTGCGACGATCGGTTCCCTGCTTCGGGAACAGATTCTTCGTATTACAATCATCAAAACAGCTGACTGTCAGGTTTTCAAAATGGCCGCTGGTTGTTCAAAATGGCTCCCCGCTGTGTTCAGGACGGATTTTTTGCTGCACAGGCACCAGAAAAATGGCTGCCCTATGGAGGATCTTCGCTGGACGCTGAGGTATTTTGCCCATTGGAACACATTGAACCGGTTTTCAATGCATTTCAATGGGCTTTTTTATTTTGCTTGACGAGGATTTCCCTCTACAGCGATTTCGCTGGATCGGATTATCCTCGTCAAGTGAGGCACCACTGTATTTCAATCTGATTGGACTATACATTAATGACTTATTACACACTACCTAAGAGGCTGAGAAGTGATTAGCATCATAAAAATATAAGCAGTCAAAATTTGATGTTGATGCATACATAATATGTTATAAATGGGAATAATTTTTTATACAGATGTTTAACTCAAAGTTCCCCAAACATGAAGCACTGTTATAGGTCAAGTATTCAGAACTGAATGAAACAGATCAGTGGCCTCCAGTGACATCAGCAAAAGTTTTTTAAAAATTGATTAACGCACCGAAGAATAAGAAAGCTCCAGGTGAACATGTGTTACTACACACCTGAAATATCCCTAGAAAATATTAACGTGGTCACCAGTGCTGGCAAAATAGTTATCCTATGAAAATATACAATATTGAATGTGGTAAGCTGCCTAAAGGCTGGTAGTATAACTGTATCAATTTATAAGAAAGGGGATAGAAGTCACCCAGCTTATAAACTTATTGATGTGACCTCAAAATTATATGCCTGTTATCTCTTGATTAAACTGGAAGATTGGGTAGAGTCTAACAAAATTATTGTTGAACAATAAGTGGGTTTTAGGAAAGGCAGGAATACTATTCATCAATGGCATGTCTTATGTCATCTCATAAATAAATATGCTAAGGGGACTAAGAAGCACCTGTATGCAATTTTTGTAGACCTTACAGCAGCAATTGACAGAATAAATTGTGGGTAAAGCTTTGGAACTCCAATATTGATAAGAGAGTATTTATTCTTATTAGAATTTTGTATGCTGATACAGATATGAGAGTGACAGTTGGCCTTAATGGCAGGCGGACACATCTAATTCCAACTTCTAAGGGAACACGGCAGGGCTGTTAATTAGCTCCCATTCTTTTCAATATTTATAAATGATGTAATTTTAGAGCTCAAAAATAAATCCTAGAATATTTTCCTGTTTTAGTTTCAGTCCACAAACTGTCAGCTGTGATACATGCAGATGATATGATTTTAATATCACACACTCAAGTGAAGATTAAATCCTTGTTGAAAGATTTTGACACAATCTGTCATAAGAAATATTTTCAGATAAATTATGCTAAAACAAAAATTGTAGTACTGTATTTGGAAAGCCCCCTTTGAAGCACAAATGGTGCCTGGGTGGCCATGTGAATGAACAAGGGAGATATTTTAATTATCTTGGTGTACAGTTTGAAGATAGGGGCAACTGGTCCTACCATCTCGCTGTTTCAGCCTTGAAGGCTACAAAATCTGTAAAGGCAGTTCTGAGTTTTTCTAGAACAAAAGGTGAGAAGATGATAACTACTGCCTTAAGAGTATATTTAGGCAAAGTGATCCTACAATTATCTTATCAGAGGGAAATCTGAGGAATTACAAAAATAAAAAATTTGGAAACTGTGCAAAATAATTTTTCCAAATCTTTCCTTGGTTTGCCTCCATCTACTACAGCATCTAGTATCAGAGCTGAGATTGGCATTATGTGATACAGTTTTACAACTAGGTTGTTTGTTTCATGTATTACTTTAAGCTTCTTAGGATGGAGGATTCCAGGTTTCCAAAAAAAATGCTTTCTAAAACAAATGAAATCTGACAGCTAAAACATCCAGATAGCTTACAGTGGGGTCTTGACTTAAGAACGGCTTGAGTTAAGAACATTTTGACTTAAGAACCACTCTCATAGGAAAATATTGACTTGACTTACATACTTAGATTTGAGTTAAGAACTGAAAAAACCCATGTGGGAGGCAGGGAAAGTGCCAAATTTGAACTTTCAGTTAACGGCTGGCCAGTGAAAAGGGTGCCTGTCTGCTTCCTCACTCCTCCCAGCGTTTAGAGAGTGGATTGGGAGACAGTCTTCAGACTGCCTGGTACTGCCTGGACTGTATTTTCCCTGCCTTCCCTGAACCTTTCTTGACCCAAGAAAAAAAGAAACAAAATATCCCCCTCTAGTGGTCGAAGGCAGAATAGCAGCTTCCCATTAGTTTCTATGGACGGCAAAGAGCAGATACGGATCAAATGGTTTTCAATGCATTCCTATGGGAAATACAGATTTGACCTGAGAACTTTTTGACTTGAGAACCGCCTTCCAATACGGATTAATTTCTCAAGTCAAGACCCCACTGTACTGTGATCAACACATGCTAGCCTTTGTTTTAATTCCGCAAGATCTCCAAACAAGAACTTTGGATCACACCCACTTTGGATCACCCACAAAGAATAAGTTGAGGCATTTCCAGACTCAGCAAGACTTGAATGCACTGAGTATTAAGATTTCATTATTTTCCCTTATTTGTACTTTTTGAAATTACCCCATAGATTTATGAATGATTTACATGAACTGTCAGCCCCTCCCCTTAGGAAAGCATTTTCAGCACTAAGATTTCAAACTATATCACTGCAATATAGGAAAGGGAGGTATACCCAGATACCAAGGTGACACTGTTTTTGTATATGTGGAGCCCAAAGAGTAGAGGATGCATTACTCCTTATATTCTGAACCTAGAACAAAGTTTGTATCAGATTTGCTAGAAGATATTCCAGATAAAAGTGACCATAATAAAATTATCTTTCTGTTATCTGATGTTAATAAAACAGTAACAGATAGAGAAGCAAAATTTGTAGCTGTGCAAATGATGAGGAATTTTTAAAGACCCATATGGTTAATTGCAATGACTTAGTTTTGGTTTTTTTTAAATGTGTGCATTTTAATTTGGCTGCACGATTTTTAATCCAGTATTTCGTGAATATATGTTTTTATATTTTTTAAAATTTGCCTGTATTATATTTGTCAAGCTAACACTCCATAGGTATGCAGTGGTGCCTCGACTTACAAATGTCCCTACTTATGACCATTTCAAGTTACAACTAGCCCCAGCCGCAAAATTTTGCTTCTACTTGCGATCGGAGGTTCCACTTACGAACAGAAAAAGGCAGGGGATAAAGGCAGGAAATCTAAATTTCTAACTGTAAGTGGTGACAAGGCTGCTTCTTTGTAGCTCTTTCACCCCAGCAGTTAGAGAGCGTGCGATTGGAGAAGCCTGCCTGGTAAGGTAAGGTGCTATTTTTTGCTTTTTAAAAACTGTTCCAGGTGTTTTTGCAGTGTGGTTTTGGGCTGGGGGGGGTTATATTTCAGTGCTGTGATGGGTCTTGGGGGGTTTGTTTGTTGGTTGTTTTTCCCCCATTTCCGATGGGTCTTGGGGGTTTTGTTTGTGCTTTGCTTTTCCCCATTTCTGATCTGTCTTGCACTTCGCTTGCTTTTTGCATTGCTCTTTCCCCATTTCCAATCTGTCTTGCATGCTTTGCTTGCTTTTTGCATTGTTCTTTACCCATTTCCGATCTGTCTTGCATGCTTCACTTGCTTTTTTCATTGCTTTCCCCTCATTTCCATCTGTCTTGCACACTTGATTCCTTTTCTCCACCCACCCCACTTTGGCTGGAAGGGATTAATCGCGTTTCCGATGGGTCTTGCACTGATTTTTATGTGTGTGATTTTTTTCTTCAGCCAGAACGGATTAATTGCATTTCAATGGTGTGAATGGGTTCAGCTTTGAATTTGGGGGGGTTCCTCATTTTGGGTGGGAAGTACAAGAGTTGTTTTCTTCATCTTTATTGGATACAGGTGGATCAACATTATTAGAAAAAGGGTCAAAGAAACTCAATTCTGGCAACAAGCCATAACTGTCCAAGGCATATTCAGTCCTGTCACCAACTGAACTCAGAGGGGTGCAGGGCCAAATCTCTCCACATCCGTCGGTTTCCGTAGGGGCGCGCTCCGCACCACGCAGATGGTGCCGCAACATGGGTGCCTCACCCAGTCACCTTCTACAGGAGAAGTGTTGTGCCGAGCATCGCGTCAGATAACTTGCTGATCTCTCCCTTTGTTCTTAGGAAAAACCACTACAGAACACTCAGGGGTCTCTTATCCTAACTCCTTTCCTTCTTGCGAGGGTGGATTGGGAAGCAGCCTTCCTAACTTTAAGTTTGGGAAGTCCCTCAGCAGTTCTTGGGTCTTAACCCGCTCGTACTCTCTTAGTCTCTTGATCTCTCTTTTCCTCTTCCACAGCAATACTTCTACCTCAAAACGGCGCTCATCGTGGGTATTTAAACTTTCCTCCCAAACCGGCAACTCTTGCTCCACCCCTTTCGCGCCCTCTCTCTCCTCCACCAAGCTAACTTCAAACTTCCCGCCTTTTCGTATCTCTGCCTCCGTGGTTGCGTTTTCCCTCTGGTCCTCCTGTCCTCGCCTATTCTCTACCTCCTTTCCCTTTCTTTGTCTCTCACTAACAGGGGACAGCACACTCTCCACTATCACTCCTTCACAAATGGGAAATAGTGCTTCGACTTATGACCATTTTGACTTACGCCCATCTTCTGGAATGGATTAAGTTCATAAGTTGCGGCACCACTGTACATATTTCTATTTGTATTTATGTTTTACTTGTAATGCTAGTGGTGGCTGAATGATAAAAGCAGTTAAAATAAAATAACTAAGTATTAACTTATTATTAAAACTCGTTACTGAATAACCTTTACATATGGCACATAGGCCAACATAATCAAAATATTGACACTTCATCAAATTTTATTTCACAGAGCCTAGACTATGCAGTGACTCATAGAATCTACTACTTAAAACACATATTTTCTCATTCAAAATACATCTTCTAATACTGGAAAACAAATGTGCTCAATGCCAGATTTTAAAACAGGAATGAATGTTCCTGTATTTGACAGACTTTGCATAGGTAAACAAATACTTCTTCAAATACAGCTATAGTCTTGTGCAAATAGGCTATGAAACAAAAGAACATTGGTCGTACATTATGGGAAATTGCTGTGAAAACAGTACATTATACTACAAATTATAATCTATACTGTTACAGAGTTAGAAAAAGCACTCTGCTTAAACTAGGGGCGGCACATCTAGTGGATCTGGAGGCCAATTTTACACTCGCAGTGTCTATCACAGGCCTGGAAATGACAAAAAATGACCAAACCCTCCCCCTGCCAGAAGTGTCCAGCCAGAACTTGCAGCTTTGATGTTTGTCTGAGTTGCTTGCAGGATCCTGACCCACCTGCTTAAGACAAACAAATCTTGAACATTATTTTGCTTGCATGGGAAATTAACACAATCGGCATACAGTTGCTGCAATCTTTGATGTCTCTTTTTGTTGGGACTGGAATATATATTGAATGCTTCTATTCTGTGGGTGGATGTTTTGCTTTTTGGAACTGCTGGCATATGTGTGCTAGGACTTCAATAGATTCAGTGATGGTTATCTCCTCTGTTACTAATTATTTATTTCTTCCAAGCGATTTGAGAACAACTTTCACTACAACTTCTAAAATTCTAGGTTTTATTCAAAAGATTTGAAGCAATCTGTTATTCTTGTATCTTTTCTCCATAGCTCTGCAGTATATTGCTTATTCTCACATACAAGTACAGTGGTGCCTCGACTTACGAACTTAATCCATATTGGAATGGTGTTCGTAAGTCAAAATGTTCATAAGTCGAAGCACCATTTCCCATAGTAATGCATTGAAAACCGATTAATCCGTTCCAGCTCAAGAAAAAAATCACCAAAAAAGAAAAAGAAAACAGCAAGCCCGGCCAGAAGGCGCTCAGTTGCTGAGGTTTAAGAAGAAGAAAAAACTTCCAGAAGCAAACACTAAAGCCACCTCCACTGCTGAGGTTTAAGAAGGAAAAAAACCTCCAGAAACAAACACTAAAGCCACCAACAACACAGCACAGAAACATATCCGCTCCAGCCAAAACCCACTCAAAAGTTTTTTAAAAGGAGGAAACAGCAGCTTACCTCCCCGCAGACACACACACACACACATATTCACTCAACTCCGAAGCAGAAAGAGGCAGCCCCAAGCCTCCAATGATGACGGCACACTCTCTAACTGCCGAAAGTGAAAGAGCTACAGTACAAAGCAGCCTCGTTGCCATCTACAGTTAGAAATCTGAATTGCCCGCCTTTTTCCCAGCCTTTTTTCTGTTCGTAAATGGAAGTTCCGTTCGCAAGTCGAAGCAAAATGTTGCTACCGGAGTTGTTTGTAAGTTGAAATGTTCGTAAGTAGGGACATTCGTACGTCAAGGCACCACTGTAACTGAGAACTTACATTTAGAATTCTGACTCTATCTGTCACCTTTTATTTTTGCTTCTCATCTTTCATTTCAATTTTATTAGGTTTCTGCTGAGACCTTTTCCTCTTCTGGCTGCAGAAATAGCCTTTTTGCATTCTTCTCTGATTATATTTCTAAATTTAGTCCACCATTCTTCTTGTTCAGTTGACATAGTAATGAACATTTGTTCTGTACATGATTTTAACTTCTTCAGTAATACTGTTCAAATTATGCTTTGGCACTGTTGTTGTTTTACCAATCTTCAGCTTTACTCTTAATTTTTTATATTAACAGTTCACAGCCTGTTCATGGTTTTGTTTTTGCAGAGTGAACAGATTGTCTTCTGCTTCCAATTGTATAGTCAATTTGATTTCTATATTCACCATCTAGTAATATTCACACGTACAATCATTTGTTTAGTTGCCTGAAATATGTATTTGCAATGAACAGATGTCTCATTCTACTCTACTCACACCAACAGAACAATGTGAGTGAACTCCAGAACAGAACTGAAATAGTTTAGAGGAGTGGAGTGCCTGGCCGAAGCATTAGGGGTCATGAATTTGAACTCCTACTGTACCTAGAGAGGGGATAGCTAAGGTCACCTAAGGTCATGCATGGCTGATAGAAGTTGCACTACTCCAGGGTGCCACCAGAAAAATGGACTGGTGAACCAGTTCTAAGCACTTTATATCTAGAAAATCCTGAGATGCGCACTTTAATTCAGAATTGATTTGATGGTATATAATAACAGGTA
Source organism: Pogona vitticeps (assembly GCF_051106095.1). Classification (NCBI taxonomy): domain Eukaryota; kingdom Metazoa; phylum Chordata; class Lepidosauria; order Squamata; family Agamidae; genus Pogona; species Pogona vitticeps. The sequence goes on from NC_135787.1 coordinate 60,509,361, forward strand.
CATTTACAGCCTTGTAAAACAGAAATTAATTCTGACCTGAATGCAATTAAGAGTTTGCTAAGCTGAAGGTAACACTGCTGTTTGGTTATTACTCAAGAAGTTCTATCATATTTCAATGTTTCAAGCAAAGCGAGAGAGAAGCCTACAGTGGGTTATGTACAGTATGCTGCACCTGAGAAGAACTTGGAAATGTACTTTTTGAGAACCACTGCTCCCAGGATTCTCCAGTTAACATTACTAATGTACAAAAAAGGTAAAATTTGCCATCTATAAATCTAACAATTTCTCTATGTAATTAAGATAAGGGGAGGGCTGCTTCTATATTTGTAGGGAAGTGCAGAACATGAATCTAAGTTCAATATGAAGAAAAACAGTATTTAAATTATTTCCTTTAGAAAAAATTCAAAGTAGTCTACATCAGCTGCACTTTTTAAATTAGAAGGATTATTCACTTGCTGGCAATAATAACATCTGTCTCTGCATCTGTGAACAAAGTTTATTCTCCCAAACAGACACGTCAGTTTAAGATACAGTAGCTCATACTTGGCAGACTGAGTTGCAACTTTTCATTTTTCTTTCAACAGACAGCAGGAGTGGCTAGAATGTAGCTCTCTAAAAGTCAGTAGACTGCAACTCCCACCCTCTTCAAGCTGAACATGATGGCCAAGGACAACTGGAATCACAGTGCAACTTCATCTTGAAGATGTGCATTGCCTGCTCATAAGGTTCAGCAACAAAGCCATGTTGAAGCAGAACCATGTGCTGTTTGACTAAATATTGGTCAGGTGGGTAGAATGATGTGGGAAGTGTGAAGGTAAAGGGCACTCACTGTCTCTTAAACTGAATTTTATTTAATTTTAATCCTACAATCCAAAACCAGATATTTTAAACTATCAAAGGGGGAAAATTATTAACAAAACAAAGATAATGAATATTTTCTCTTAAAATAATACAGAAACAAGAGATGTAATTTTAAAAACAGAACACTTTACCATAGGGATACTTTGTGTCAAGTTTATTATCTCCTGTTCTTGTCCAAGGCAGCAAGTCATCGCTACATCCATTTGGCATGCCATTGTATCCAATTCCAACAATCTTGTTTTCTGAATTCACAATGCAAGCGCCAACCTGAAATAAGAAAACATGTTGTTTATCATTATAACTGAGTTTATTTTGTGACCCAATACTGGTTTGTAGAGGGAAGTGATGCTCAACTTCTTTTAGATGGGGCTGTACTCCTTCAGGATTAGATTAGTGGTTGGGGGTATTTGCTGATCAGGCTCAGTTACTGGAGACCCAAGTGATCTCAGCAGGGCAGACTGCCTTTCACCAGGTAAAGCTAGTAATCCAACTGCAAAACTTTCAAGACAGAAGTAGCTTCACCATAGTTATCCACTGGCAATCTCAAGGTTAGCAATGTGCAGCTTATGGACTTTGAAATCTACCTGGGAATTGTAGCTCACAGTAATGCCAAATCCTAAATTACTAAATGGGACTAGGGATAAAACACACATCTCCCCAGTATTTAACACATTCCACTGGTTTCCAGTATATTTTTGAGACCAACTCAAAGTGCAAGTGTTTGTTTTTAGTCTATTTGGCTTAAGATCTAGTTACCTTTGGGACTATCTTTTCTGACATTAATTTGCTCATATGCTAAAATAAGTGAATAGCAATTGCAGAAATTTTTCCCAGTTTCAATTTACCACTTCTGTAATTTTACCACCACGAAAGTTCATCTTGTGTCTGTTCTAATTTTTTGTTAGGCAGCAAATGATGACTGTTTTCTTTCCCCAGATTTTTAATCTTTGGTACGTTTATATTATTTTTTGTTATTGTTGTCGGTGATATTATTGATTAGTTTTAAAGCACACTCTGCAGATTTAATTAATGTTTAAAAAATTAACAAACAATAAGACATTATAGTTGTTTTAAAAAATCTAAACTAAACCTATTGTTAAACTGAATTTTATAAAGCAACAAAATGGGCAGAATCTAATAAAAAGTAATAAAAATTAAGGATGCATAAAGTTAGAATAGATGTTGTTCACTTTTAGACCTTCAAGGACTTGTCTAGACTAGATGTTTGCTGCATGTGGGCACTAACCCTGCTCCAATTCTACCTGGGCTGACCTGTAACATCTGCACCGAAAACCTCCAAACACCAGAGTAGTTACCATTCAAGAATCTCAAATGGCATCATACAGAAGAAAGCAAAGTTATATGATTAGAACAAATTCTAGCTTCACAATCCACAGCTTCTTCCCATCATTATGTCAAAACTAATTTGTGGTGAAATCTTACTTTGCCTGGTACACAGTAAGAACAAGCTTCTCAAGAAAAATAAATAGCTCACCCATGCACCAATATAATCCTAACAGACGACTGAACACAAAGTTTATTTAATGTACCTTGGAACAGCCTCATAATTAAATTGGATATGTGTAGGTCATATTCCTACCTGAGAATGTGGATCCTTGCTTCTCTGCGCTGAGAGAAAAGCTACAGCCATGAAATATTCAGGCCATTCCAAATAGTCTTCACGTTTTTTACGGGTTGCTTCACAACAATACCTACAGAAATCACATAAAATGACAGTAACAGTTCTGATTTGCATGAGCTGTTTTATTTTAAAAAATACTGTATTAGGTGTACTTTGACCCCCGTGTTTGAATCTTTGGAAATAAGTCAATTACTGTGATGTAAAATTCCAGAGTGGCACCGGAGTTTAATTAGTACAACTAAAAGAGCAGCACATGACCCCCAAAGGTTATACATTCAAATCAAGAATTTAATGGTGGAGAATATCAGTGTTTCATATCTTCCCAGTGCCTTACAAGCAACACTACTTTTCAAAGCAAAAAGGCCAAAAGGAGACTGAATTATCTCATTTAAAGAAGCAATTTGCAGTCTTTAAGCAGTGCAATGCCAACTATTATCTATCCCTCAATATTACCTTCTGTACAGAAATATGGAAAAGGTTATACTGCTTGCTCCAGCTTTACTGACATTAAGCTGCTTGTGCAAAGAAATCTCTTAGACGAACTGTTTTGATTACAAGTATCACTGCAGTGTCATTTATTACAGTTAAAAAAATAAAAACAGACTAAGAAACATTCTTTGCTGAATGTTTCTTGTGGTGTTACTGTCTGCAAAAAAGGGCTTTCAACTACACCATACATAAGCAGTGTTGCTGATATATATTCTCATGTCAGAAGTCAAGTGCTCCATTTTCTAATCTCTTTGTAGGACAGCCAATAGCCACCCTGTAATGGCTTGTTTTTAAACTCTCCATTCAGCAAATATGAATGGAACTGGGTAGACTGAACAGCAGGCTCAGAGAGCAGCATTTCGAATACACTTCTTATTTAAGCAAATATGTGTTTTGAGATGGAAAATCTTATGTGTGCTAGAGTCTAGTTCTCTAGCTAGATAAGTAGAAAGAGGAACAATATTTTAAGAGAGGCTTGTTTGTTGTTTTGAGTAGTCCAGGCTTAGGCTGATGAAACTTTTTTCTGCTGGCATTTCTCCAGCCATCCTTGTCACTTTTAAGAGAGTTTTTGCTCCTTATGCCATACCTACACTTTAAATAAAGGTGGGTGGGTAGCTGGTTGGCAGAGGAAGAACCAACCTGCTTACACATTTCTCAGTGTGCCTCACACACAGGAGCAGCTGATCCTCTTTCAACCTGCCATAAACATTCTCCCTCAACCCCACTTGATATCACCCAGCTGGAGAGCCTTCTCCTCTGCAGTGCTTCCCATAGGGATGAATTTTCCCTCTGAAGTTAAGGGGACTCTCAGGACAGGATGTTTCTACCAACAGCTGAATACTTCTTCATTTACTCTGGCACTTCCCTGACACTCCTGTTATTTTAATGAAATGCTTCATCGTTGCTCTATTGCTTGACTTTACTGGCCCTTGTAAGTTTTAGTGTGTGCAGTTTTGTAAACCACTTCAACATTTTTGAAATGAAATATCTTAATATAGAAGTGTCATAATAAGTAATAAATAAAGAGCAGTATTGATGATCCAATGTGTAGATATTAGATACACAAATAACCTTGGTTTTCATGGCAGCATTTCTTCTCATATGTCTCATTTGCTTCTCTTTGGAAGACAATGACCCACATCTAGCATTTTACCAAAAAGTAGCTGCTTTTAAACAATACTTTTAGAAGTCAGCTGCAACAATTATGGAAATGTGGTGACATATATTCCTCTATTTTACTTCCACCTAGTGTACAAACAAACATTGAGCCGTTTTGACTTGTGTGTGTGAGAGAGAGACCACACTATCTACAAGATCATAAACCTGCTAACAGCTTGCATCATATTGAGACTACAATCCACTGGAACAGAAGATATTTCACCCTCACATGCTATTGCATACTTGAGTGTTATGTGTATAAGGCAAAAATGCTTTAAGTTCACTTAAAGAGTACATAAAGACATTACTGCAAGTTTCTGCTTCCCCTTGTTTCTGGTTTGGAAACATGTAAAAGCTCAGAATTGATGGTAATTCCCTGGTCATCTGTTATTTGGCTGGTCTGTGCTTACTTTTGCTCAATCACCTTGCCTAATTAACACTAGCTTGGCAATTTTTAAAAAAGTTTCTACACACCCACACAACTTCACCTCTGCATGTGCATGCCTCTGCCCCCCTCGTGTGCAGGGTTCTGTCATGACCAGAACCAAACGCAAACGCTGCATGGAGGAGGAAGCGAGCTGCACAGAGGGAGGCAGAGTTGTGCGCATGCGCACGTGCACCCAGCTTAAAGGGAACCTTGGCCATATTTTAATCGTTACATCTTTCAGGACACATTGCGCACTGCTCCCTGCTCAGAATATTGACTGTAATAAAAATCCTATAGTGTAATATTGTTTAGTTTTATTGATTTCCAAGTATTTTGTAATAATCAGTCCCTCTTGAATATCACCAGTATATGGAGTGCTTTGGTCCATGGGGTCACGAAGAGTCGGACACGACTTAACGACAACAACAGTACATAATATTTACAAGAACTTTTTCAGGACACAAGAAATTATATATCACAATAACAATAAAGTGTTTCTATAGAAGGAAAGGAAAGAAGCACTAAGTGTATATTTGGTTTATGAAATCTTTGAATTAGTATGCATTCTGGATAGTCTGAGACATCACAGTTTGTCAACAATCTGAACTTTATTCGCTAATACTCTATTTATAGCAAAATTAAATTCATTTGAGTAGAAACAGGCAACATGTTAGGCTGCAAGGGATAAAAGATGCTTCTGTAACTTTTCATAATAAAATTTGACAGCAAGAAATCAATTCATTTATTTGCAACATATTAATGCATTCATCAATGAAATCCTCTTGGCAATTCATACATCAAAGAACCTGTACACCATCCAATGGTTAACTCTTAGCAATTTTACCCCTCAAGTAAAACCCTGTCACCAAAGAACTGTTTTTTTAAAGGCTCAACAGAATTCGACTAACAAAAGTCTGGTTTTACTCAGAACAAAGCTGTTTCATTTAAAGTCTACCTTGTTCATAGAACTTCTTCATTTTCTATATCTCATTCTTTATCTGTCTAACACTTGTTGCAAAAAACTCTTGAGTTTGGACAATTTATAAACAGGCTAAATATTAATACCTGTCTCTCAATAGTATTTTATCGTATTATTCAGAGATTGAGATACATCAGCTCTGGGATTGAGATATATTAAGGTTTTGGCAATATTCCACCGATCAAGACCACATTCATCACCCTTGGCTACATTTCTTTGAGCATTAACCTTCTTCCTTCACTATCCAAGGGCATCTGCTGCTTCCTTTGCTTTAAACGTGCCTCTTTTCATTTCACAGTCAAGATGAAATACTTGCATAGGAAGTCATTTTTATCTAAATAGTTATGCTTTTAAAAATCACACACTTTTTCCTGCTCAGAATACTGACTGTAATAAAAATCCTATAGTGTAATATTGTTTAGTTTTATCAATTTCCAAGCATTTTGTAATAATCAGTCCCTCTTGAATATCACCAGCACATGGTAGTTTTTCCATGCAACAGAGAAATGCATTCATAACACAGTGCTGTACATTTAATTATTTTTGTATTATTTATTATGCTCACGTGTCTGGAAGAAAACCACAGGAAGGCTAAGTTAAAATGCTATTTGGGGGAATATCTAAATGATGTATCTTGAAATAATTCCTGGTATTAACAATGTTGGAAATTTGCAATTTCACAGTGAATTATAGAATTTCCAGTCTTGTAAAGCATGGCTGAGGAAAATATGGGTCTCCAGAAGTGGTTGGACTGCAACTCCTATCATTCCTCATCAATGGATACTGTGGTTATGACTATTGAGAATTGTAATCCAAGGACCTCTGGAGGGACAGCTGCTGACTCACCCATTTGATGTAAGGATTCCTTATTCATTTGTTTTTATATACTTACACAGTGTCACATGGACTACCAACCAACCAACAAAAAAAGTGGATTCTGGACCAAATGAAGCCTGAACTTTCAGTACAACTAAAATGACTAACCTGAGGCTATTATACTTTGGCATAACATGAGAAGATTCACTTGGAATGACAATAATGTGAGAGAAAGCTGAAAGTAGTAAAAACGTAGGAAGACCTAACATGAGATGAGTTCATACAGGCACCTGAGCAGGTATGTTAACATAGGACTTTTGGAATATTATTAATTCATGTCAGTGTCAATCCAAAGTGACTGGACAGTGCGCAACCTACAGCTGTATGACATTCGAAATATATTCTAATTGCAACTCTCTTTCGCTTATACTGTACACACAAGTGCTCCATCCTCCTCCTGGGGCTAGCAGAAGGCTAAATTCCCGTGTCACCCACTTTAGCAATGAATTTATTCAATGAATGCAGCAACCACCAAACCCGTATTTTCTCATCTCTCCCCCACATCGCCCTTCTATACAATTACAGGCTGCTAAAGCAAAGGAAATCAACCTTCCCCCTTTACATTACCTTCGTGCAAACTGACGTTCAATATCCCGTAATCTACCCAAACGGTCATTTGGCTTTGATACTTGTAAATCCGACTCTACGAGTCTGAAACACAAGGCAAGGCCTCTTATCTCTTTGCTTTAGAAATACAGACGCTTGGGTTTCAAAAGGGATATGTTTCAAACCAAAAAGCTTTTAAATGTAGCCTAAACCAAAAATTCGTCTCCCTTCTGAAAACATTTGGGAGGAGGGCATTCAGAAGTCATGTATTTAGCTTTAATCCAAACCAAAACAGGGGGTGGCGGGGGGGGGGAATGTGAAAACAAGCGTTTCAGAGTTCACAGAAAAGAGTAAAGGAAAGCGGTGGGAAGGGATGGGCGCTCGGGAATCGAAGCAAGCCTGAAGAGGCGTCTCAAGGCGGGGAAGAGAGCAGCGTCAACTGAAGACCACCCCTACCACCACCACCCCTTCAACAGCAACAGATATTCCTACCCATCGAGACCACTGGGCTGCGCGGGATCACCCCTATTCATCTCTCCGCAGTTCCAAACAGAAACTTCAGCATCCCCTCTGAAACCGGAAGATCCGCTTTACAATTTGGCGCCAAAACTGATACAGGGGGCGGGGCTAGAGGAAGTCAAGGCCGTGCCCTTACAACCTAACTTGAAAACCCGACGTAGGGCGAAGGTCGTGTATTCCTTTCAGAATCTCTCCCCAGACACTCTCTATATATCCCACTTTTTGGACTGCATTCCCCAGAATGCATTGCTCCCTCATGATTTTTAGAGGCGCCAGGTGTGGACAGCCGGCATGTTGGGAGTTGTAGGCAGTAAGGGGCAAGGGATTGGCTAGTTACCACTTCGATCTCTTCATTCCGCATGCGCACGCCCAGCAGCGGGCCTTGGCTCAAACGAGACTTGGCTCTTGAGGCGAGTGCGGGGGGGGGGTGGAAGGAAGGGAGGGAGGGAAGGAGGAGCCACCCAATTGTAGGATCTCCCAAAATGGAGCTTGAGTTGTTCGCGGGACTTTTAACGAGTTATTAAAAAAAATAGAGACTTCAGAAAGTATGCTTTCTTGGTGGTTCTTTTTGGTTTGTTCTTTGGAAAGGTGGTGGGAGAATTATGGAGTGCATCGTGGCATGGATATCATGCTGTAAATTGGAGGGATAGCTCAATAGCTAGCTAGGTAGGTAGAAGGGAGAGTATGGCATCCTGGTGAGGCAGAGACTTCGCTTCCCCTGAGCTAGAGTAGAAATTGTAATCCCAGGAAGAAGTGTAACTTGAGATAGAAGTAATACGGCATCCCGTGCTTGCGTTACACCTGTGGACCACTTTGGTTCATCCCAGTGGGTTGGAGAAATTTTAAGGGGTTGTGATTCAACATTTCAGTTTAGGAGGATTAAGAGAGAGCAGGAGTTGGGATTAATAGAGTGAATCATAGAGAGTTGTGCTATACAGAAGGGTACTGACAACTGAATCCATGCAGTGATACTTTTGTATTTGTACTGTACCTGTATTTGCTTTTTATTTGGGGGCTTTAAAGACTGCACAGCTGGAACTAATTTATTCGTGTTATGGATCTCCTGCCTTCAGCGATGAAGATATGTGGAACTTTGTTCCAGATCCAATTTTGCGTCAAAGAGACATTTGCAGACTTCATTTTTCCTACAAGCAACTTTTGCTCTGGCACAGTGGGTGAACAGAACTCAAAGGCATGTATATTTTGTAGCATCCAGTTTGGGCTGTTCTACTGTTAATGTTGTTTTGTTATCTGAAAAAACATACAAACATTTTTGTAAAGTTCATTGTATAATAGTGTGATTACATCCCTGCTGAATTACTGTAACGCTTCCTATGTGGGGCTGCCTGTGGAAAATGTCCGGAAACTTCAGGGAGTCCAAAACACAGCACCCACATTGCTGACTGGAGCCAGTTACAAGGATCACGTGTCCCTGTTACGGCAGCTCCACAGTCTCTGGACTGAATTGGTTCAACCAATGTGTTGGTTCTAAAAAGCCCTAAATGGCTTTAGAATCAGAAATTTTAAAAAATCAAATGGGACAAAAAAGTCCCAACAAAACTATTTTCAGCATGGAAATACTGTTTTGTTTTAGGTAGCACTGATATGTGAGCTAACCCTGATTGATAGAACTAATTTTTTAGACATATATATTAATTGCTTGAAAGATGTGTCGGGAGGTAGGTGCCATTTCTGTTTTTTTAATGAGGTGCCAAAAACTATAAAATGTCAGATTCAAGAATACAGTAAGTAAGTTATTGTGCGGTCATAGACCTGTTCATACAAAGGTAAAATAGATAAAATAAATACATAATATAACATAGAATATTGCTGTAGCATTTTGCACATTATTATAGCTGAAAATAAAAATGTAGCCACTGTATTCTTTAGTAAAGTTACATAACATTTATTTATTCTGATTAATGTTGGAACAGCAACCATCTCCTTTTTCCATTTCCCTAAAGCCACATTCATAAACAGGCTTATAATAGCAGGAAATTAATACACTGGTGCTAAGATTTCAATTTCTTTGAGAAATCCTTACAGGATGTAATTTAACAGTATCATCTGTGTCTAACTGTACTTTTGTTATGAATATCTATTTCTAGGTTTGTAAATGTGACACAGTTAGAACCTGGATTACGTTTGGATGAATTCAGCTATGTTGGCCTGCTGTCATATACTGTATGCGTGTATTGTTTAATGTCAGGGCCCTGTATGCAGATGAAATTGTTCTGTGTCTCCAGTGGGACAGTTGTTATGGGCTCTGCCCACTTTATTGGCAGATAGTGTCCTTTACCCATGGCCTCAGAATATTGCCTTTCATATGAATTGGCAACCCCTTGATAGAGAACTAAGCTAAAATCTGCAGATGACAATATATTATAATAATAGCCCCTGGATAACAAAATATAAAATTAGAAGCTATACAGAAAGGGATATTAATTTTATATTCACTGTTTCAAAATAGCTAAAATAGATTCTTATGGAAACAACAAAGATTTTTGGGATTGTTTTTAAATTGTTTTTGTACTGGTACATCCTATGCCTCTACCACAATTTACTTCTCATCAATGTTAATGTTAGGGTTAGATAATAAGTCCCAAGAATATTTCCAGGATGTGTTTTTTTTGGGGGGGGGGCTGTACAAAGCAATATAGTAACTGGTGATAATGAATGTGCAAAGGAACTATAACACACCTGTGGATTTTATTTGTACATCTGCACACATGTATTGAGCCTTAGCTTCATGTTCAGTCACATTTAAAAGTCTGCAAACAGTGGGAGGAAAACTATTGGAACTTGGAATTTGACAACATTAATGCAGAATATATGAGACATCATGAACTTCAACTTACATTTACATCAAGTAAAAGATATCAAGGGGGAAAAACCTAAGAAGAAGAGGGGGGAAAGCCCAGTGAAGAAATACAGCACTTGAAGACTATACTGGGTATTTTTTGGCATTACCACACTGTCAACTTTTCAGCACTTGTCAGGAAAAATTCCTCATGTTCTAAAGTGAGTTCCTTCATCTTGGAAACATAATGAACACCCTGTGCAATGTGGTAGTAGGCCTGTGTGAATTATCTTTGGCATGTAGGCACCAGGAGAAACGGCTGTCCTTTATCAAGGTTGGACATTTAAAGGAACTGATCATTTTACTTTCCACATTGTTATCACTTTATTTCACATCAGCTGACATAAAGAATGTTTGACTGTCTTGGCTTTTGAACTGTGTAAATGTTATTTGAACTGTGTGTTTCATGTATAAAAAAGCTCTAGTTTTGGAGAGCAAGATCAGCTGGATGTGGGTTCTCAGCTCCTGGATCCATTTCAGTCTGGCTTCAGGCCTGGTTATGGGGCAGAGACAGCTTTAGTCACCTTGGTGGATGACCTGTGTCAGGAACTGGACAGAGGGAGTGTGCCCCTGTTGGTTCTGCTGGACCTCTCAGTGGCTTTTGATATAATTTATTATGGTATCCTTCTGGGCTGTCTCTCTGGGATGGGACTTGGTGGCACTGTCTTACAGTGGCTGTAGTCCTTCCTGGAGAGGAGAGGGCAGTGCTGGGGGACTATTTGGCAACCTGGCTGTTGCCCTGTGATATCTCTCAAGGTTCACTAAAGGGCAATGGCCAAGGTCCCCTATGCTATTTAACATCTTCATGAAAGTGCTGAAATAGGTTGTTTGGAGTTTTGAGGTTTGGTGTCACCAGTATGCTAATGACATCTAACTCTATCTTTCCTTTCCATCTAAATCCAAGGAAGCTGTTTTGATTCTAAATCAGTGTCTGGTGTCAGTAATGGACTGGATGAGGGCAAATAAACTGAAGCTTAATCCAGACAAGGCAGAGGTGCCCCTGGTCAGTCGAAAACCAAATCAAGGAATAGGGTTGCAGCCTGTGATGGATGGGGTTACACTCCATCTGAAAACACAGGCACATAGCTTGGGGATGCGCCAGGATTCATCTCTGAGCCTAGATGCCCAGGTTTCAGCGGTGGCCAGGAGTGCCTCTGCATAATTAAAACTAGTGTGCTAGCTGTGCCTGTTTCTTGAGAAGGCTGATCTGGCCACAGTGACACATGCCCTAGTTACATCTTGACTGGATTACTGTAACATGCTCTGTGTGGGTTTGCCTTTGGAGAGTGGAAACTAGAGGGTCCACAATGCAGCAGCCAGATTGCTGACCGTGGCTGGTTACAGAGATCATGAGACACCCCATTACAGCAGCTCCACTGGCTGCTGATCCATTTGCAGGCAAAATTTAAAGTGCTGGTTCTAACCTATAAAGCCCTAAACACCTTGGGTCCAAGCTATCCAAAAGACTGCATCTCCCTCTATGAGCCTGCCTGGGCTTTATGATAATCAAGAGAGGCCTTTCTCTCAGTCCCATGAGGGTCGAAGATAAAGGCCTCCATGACCCTCAGAGGCATGCCTGGTGGGGACACAGGAGAGGGCCTTCTCTGTTGCTGCCCCCGGACTCTGGAACTCCCTCCCATGGGAAGCCAGTCTGGCCCCATCTTTGTTGTCCTTCCACAAACAAAGAGCTTTCTCTCCAGGCAGGCTTTTCCTTCATGTCTGGTGGTCTAAGAAGGTTTTTTAAACAGACTGTTGTGCTCTGTTGTTTTAAATGTGTTTAAGTATTGATTTTACTTACTATTTTTAATTTAATACTTTTTGAATTCTTTCTTAAATCTTTAAATATTTGTATACTTATTGTTTTAGCTTTTAAGTATTGCCTTTTTAATGATGTAAGCCTCCTTGGGTTCTTTTTTAAGGAGAAAAGCAGGATAAAAATATTTTAAATAATTAATAATTGTGTACACTGAAATAAATAAATTTAGGATTGGAGGGGGAGGAGGAAATAACACCTGCCTTCCCAGAGATACTTATTGTAAGTCTTGTAATTTTGGCACACCAGGAAGAGTGTTATAAGAAGAAAGTTAAGACAGATGGTACCAGGTATGGAACGAAGGGTTTTAGTAGACTGAAACCAAGTTGCCTGGTGTGTGTGTTTAATACACTAAATAATACAATAGCCTGCCTACTGCAAAACAGTAGTAAACCCTATTTTTTGTGATACTATCATTCTTTTTGGGTATTTCTACATTTTTAAAAGAGCAAATAATCTCTAGATACCATTAACTATGCAGTTACTCTCTTGCATTAAGCAAAGTTTACTCCCTGCAGAAGCAGAATTCTGTGGGGGTTGCATGAGAAAAGGAAAGTGTTCCTCTTTTAGTGAGAAGGTGACAATTTCACTAAAATATGACTTTAAAGTCAGCTTTAAAGTAGTTGTGAGCTCAGAAGAACAGGTTAAAGCAAAAATAGCTCTGAAGCTCAGGATTTGCCCTCCCCCCCCTTTGGTTTTCAAAATCTCTTTCATCATTCAGTTTCTCCATCATTCCAGAAAAATAAAAGGTAACAAATAAATTAGAAAGTCTTAGAGTTTACTGAATTATTTTTAAGTATTTAACCCATAGCTCTCCTCACCACAACTGTGTTAAATGCTTATTTTAATAACTCTTTTATCCTCAATACTTCCTTAATTCTAATACATCTGAGGGTGTACAAGGGTGTTCTCTCTAAACAGGAGAGAGTGCTGGAGAATTATGGTATCAGTTGTATTAATAATATCTGGTTGCCAAAAGTACAAGTAACACAGAGAGTGGGATCTAACTGAAAGGTGATGGGGGAGGCTTGAGGCTAGAGGACTCCTCCTTTAAGATGCTGCAGGACAAGGACACAACCTGGGGGGGGGGCGGAGTCTGGCCCAAGGAAACAGCTGAGTTCCACATTCAGAGTAAGCCATCTTTTTGAGACTATCTAAGATCCTGCAGTCTAATCTGATCCTACAAAATACATTACCCAAGATACATTACTATCTGCCTGATAGTGAATTCCTGTATGTGTCTATTCAGAATTAAATCCACCTGAGTTCAATGAGGGTTACTTCTGGATAGGTGAGTATAATATAACCTAAGTCACTCTTATTTTCCCCTAGGGACTCCCAGTCTTCATCAGAACGGGGCATGTGACAATTATCTTAAAATACTAGAAACATTTGTGGGAAATATCTGCACCAAACTGCAGTTTCTTAGTGTAAAATACTGGGCCAATGCATGAGAAAGCCTAAAAATCCACCATCCACAAAAACAGCCTTGGGGCCCACAGGTCCATGTGTTGCCCACCTTTGTTTTATATGTTAAAAATAGAAAGAGTAATATTAAAGATTGAGAAATTGCACCCCATGTATTTTCTACAGCATATAGTTGAGGAAAATCAAACTTTGCTTTTAAAAAAGGCACACTGCATGCACTCAGATCTTGCTTCTATCCTTAAAAATAAATGAACTAGCAGTACTGCCAGGAAAAAGGCATGGATGAAGCAGGGGGCCCCTGTGTGTGCCAGAATCCGTACTGACATTAATTGGTTAAGAAGAAAACATAACTGAATTTACCTAGCTTTCTGTTTAGCAGACAAGGGAAATGACATACAATTTTGCATTTGATCTACTTTCTTGCAGTACTTTACAAAGATTGATACATTGTTACAAGAATTACAAGAATTATTGTAATATACATACACAATTGGAAGAAGTCAATTAATTTTTAAAATGTGCCAACTGAGAGTTTGCAAGGATTATATTCCTTGTCTGGCTCAGTTCGATACTGCCTGAATCCAGGCTCTGAGGAACTTAGTCTGAATTCCCATTTCTTGCATGCTTTACTTGTGTTCACCAGTCTTTCATCACAGGACGTGAGCCCTAGAGGGAAAGGGAGTTCCTTACAGCAACATATTAAGAATTTAACTCCACATGCTGGTTTATGGCTGAATTTTTACCTTCAGCAAAAACTCTCAGGGAGATCATGGTGTCTTTTTACTCTAATGCCTCACAGCTTTCATTTTACCTGTTCTGTAAATATTTCACCATGGAGTTTGCTTGTTTTTTCATCATCCTATGCCGAGCTTTCTATTGCCGCTTTGTTGGACTACAATTCTCATAATCCCTTGTTATGAAGACCAGCTCCCATGCCACTAGCTGTACAAGAGGGGTAAACACTTAAAAATATATGAATTTGTTATTATGTCTTATCAAGTTACTTAACAAGTTTGTTGTTGTTTAGTCGTGTTGTTGTTTAGCCATGGACCAGGGCACACCAGGCCCTCCTATCTTCCACTGCCTCCCAGAGTTGGGTCAAATTCTTGTTGGCAGCTTCAGTGACACTGTCCAACCATCTTGTCCTCTGTTGTCCCCTTCTCCTCTTTCCTTCACACTTTCCCAACATCAGGGTCTTTTCCAGGGAGTCTTCTCTTCTTATCAGATGGCCAAAGTATTGGAGCCTCAGCTTCAGGATCTGTCCTTCCAGTGAGCACTCAGGATTGATTTCCTTTAGAATGGATAGGTTTGTTCTCCTTGCAGTCCAGGGGACTCTCAAGAGCCTCCTCCAGCACCACAATTCAAAGGCATCAATTCTTTGATGGTCAGACTTCTTTATGGTCCAGCTCTCACTTCCATACATCACTACTGGAAAAACCATAGCTTTGACTATGCGGACTTTTGTCAGCAAGGTGATATCTCTGCTTTTTAAGATGCTGTTGAGGTTTGTCATTGCTTTCCTCCCAAGAAGCAGGCGTCTTTTAATTTTGTGGCTGCCGTCACCATCTGCAGTGATTATGAAGCCCAGGAAAGTAAAATCTGTCACTATCTCCATATCTTCCCCTTCTATTTCCCAGGAGGTGATGGGACCAGTGGCCATGATCTTAGTTTTTTTGATGTTGAGCTTCAGACCGTTTTTTATGCTCTCCTCTTTCACCCTCATTATGAGGTTCTTTAATTCCTCCTCACTTTCTACCATCAGAGTGGTATCATCTGCATACCGGAGGTTGTTAATATTTCTTCCAGCAATCTTAATTCCGACTTGGGATTCCTCCAGTCCAGCCTTTCGCATGGTGTATTCTGCATATAAGTTAAATAAGCCGGGGGACAATATATAGCCTTGTTGTACTCCTTTCCCAATTTTGAACCAATCAGTTGTTCCATATCCAGTTCTAACTGTTGCTTCCTGTCCCACGTATAGGTTTCTCAGGAGATAGATAAGGTGGTCAGTCATTCCCGTTTCTTTAAGGACTTGCCATAGTTTGCTGTGGTCCACACAGTCAAAGGCTTTTGCATAGTCAATGACGCAGAAGTAGATGTTTTTCTGGAACTCTCTGGCTTTCTCCATAATCCAGCGCATGTTAGCAATTTGGTCTCTAGTTCCTCTGCCACTTCAAAATCCAGTTTGTACTTCTGGGAGTTCTCGGGCCACCTACTGCTGAAGCCTACCTTGTAGGATTTTGAGCATAACTTTGCTAGTGTGTGAAATGAGTGCAATTGTACGGTAGTTGGAGCAATCTTTGGCACTGCCCTTCTTTGAGACTGGGCTGTAGACTGATGGGGTATTCTTGGCAAAGATACTGGAGTGGCTTGCCAATTCCTACTCAAGGTGGTTTGCGTTTAGTTGGAACTATAAACTGGTCACCTCAAAAACACCTCAAAAACATCCTATCATTAACAGCCATATACAGGAGTTGCAAACTAAATATTAAGGCTTCTTTTCTTGAGTTAATCGTTCTCATGTTCGATCATTTTAAAACCTCTGTTTAGGCGCCAGCAGATTATGCCACTGATCTGCACATTTTTCTTCGTTCCTCTTCATAAGCAGCTCATCTACCATCAGAATTAAAACAAAGAATTAAATTCATTGTGAATCACTCCTGGCTGAATCTTCTATTCAGCAGAAACCTAAGGGCTTTCCTTTTTCTTCTTTTCTGTGACAGTCAGATTCTTCCTACTTCCACTAGATACGGTGAGCTTTCTGGACCAGGGAGATGTATTGTACAGATTGTTTGCCTTCCACTGCAGAGACTTGGTCTCAAATCTCTTTTCAACTATGAAACTCACTGGGTGGTCTTGGGCATGTCACTGTTTAGCTCAAAGAGTTGTGAGAAGATAAAAAAAAGATGGCAATATATACTACAGTAAAGTCCTTAGAGGGAGAGTTATACAAACGCAATCAATCAATAAATAACACTTTTTAGCTTTGTGGCAAGAAAAGAAGATAGTATACAGTACAAACCCCTGTGATGCAAGCTGAGTTACTGCTGCAACTGCAGGGACAAAACAGATGAAATGCTGCTATTTTGTCTTTGCCAAATGACCTCTGCTATCAAAGAAGAAAGTGGAAGAAGTAGCCAGAAGTATTGTCCTTGCTGCATAATTACATTTTTATTTTCTGAAAATACTTCCATTTAATTTTACCATATTCAGAACAGCCACATCTGTAATATACAATTTTAATAAATAAAAACTATATGATAACACTAGTAGGCCATGAAATATGTTTGTTCATGAAGAGTAGGGAAGGTGCAAGAGAGGTTTTGTGTGCTTAGAATATATATTAACCCATATTTATTTATTTATTTATTTATTTATTTATTTATTTATTTATTTATTTATTTATTTATTTATTTGTTTGTTTGTTTGTTTGTTTATTTATTTATTTATCAATTTATCCACCCACCCATCCACCCACCCCACCTTTCTTTAAAAGGACCCAAGGTGGCTTACATCATTAAAAGACAATATTTAAAGCTAAAAACAGTATGTATAAAAATAACAGAAGGGTCAAATCCCATGCGACAACATGGTAAACAAAACAACACCAAAGCCACATTCAAAAGCAGTAAGGCACAACCGTTTAACACCCTTCTCAGGCAGGCAGCCGCTGAGAGAAAGCTTGCCTGAGGAGAAAGGTCTTTTTGCCTGCTTGCAGAGGGACAGCAAAGATGGAGTCTGCCTGGGCTTTTATGAGAGGGAGTTCCAAAGTGTGGGAGCAGCAACAGAGAAGGCTCTGTCCTGCATGCCCATAAATGTATCTGTGATAATGGTGGGGCTGAGAGAAAGGCTTCCTATTATTATCGTAATACCCAAGCAGGCTCGTAAAGAGAGATGTGGTCCTTGAGATATAAAGCCATTTAGGGCTTTATAGGTGACAACCAGCACTTTGAATTGTGCCCATAAATGGATCAGCAGCCATAAAACACCAAGTTAGCAAATTAAAACATTTAATAAGCTCCTTCTTAGAAAATAGAGAAGGTGATGGTCTGTCCATTGGAGGTATTTAAACAGAGGCTGGGCAGCCATCTGGACTTCCTGCTTTGACAATGAGTTGGGCCTGATGCTTGGGGTCCCTCCCAGTACTACAGTTCTATGAATCTATGGCAGCTATTACAGTTCACCTGCATCTACAAAGCAACAGAGTTCTGAATGTTACCCTTAAAGAGAGCAAATACAACAATGACCAGCTGAAACCGCACCACCACCAAGTAAGCAGCATTATGAGCTCAGAACACCATCCTGCATCTGCTCAGTTATAGGGGGCTTCATCATATCATTATATTCACTGTTTGCCAAAATAACTTCACAAGCTTTGAAAGCAAGCAGATTAATCTATTGAACTGTGGAGGCAGACAGGGGAGCCCATGACCTGAACATTCTTGCTCTTATCTTTCAGAATACCATAGATAAGCTGCCGCAATGGTTTCTCAAACTCCTGAATATCATTAAATATTACCCTTGTTTCCAAATATGGTTTCAACTAGAACAGAAAAGAAAACAATAAAGCAGTGGTATAAAATATTAACTCTTTAAATAAGTAGAACAGAGACCAGATGAAATGTTACATTACTTATTTACCAAGAGTCTGACTGAGATGCTCTCTATTGCCACAATAAAAACTGTCTGTTTTCTGAATGTACTTGAGAGACATGGGTCTCTGAAGGAGCATCCTTTCCTCTACCAAAGCTAAATATTTTGCAGGTACACAGTAAATTTTTTAGCTCAAAATGCAGTCACACTTTGAATTTTTTTTCTTTCTCTGAACTACTATATATATTTTTTCTAGGAATAGTTAATAAGCAAGTTTTTACAGTGCAAGAAAGAAAATAACAAAAATCATATGATACTTTTTAAATTATTATTCTAGTGAGGACACAGAACATGTGGGTGAACTTTCTTGCTTTAGTATTCATTCCCCAAACTAAGATTTTCTCCCCTCAGATATATCTCTAAACTTTTTGTCTTCTCTAATTTGTAAGCTAAGACATCCTGGAATGCAAGTGAAATAGATCAGGCGTCTCCCATCTCAGCTGCAGGGATATTTGCAGAAGTTTATGAGCCCAGTATCTTCTTTACCAATTACATATTCTGTTCCTCCCTTTGAGCACCTCTGGACTCTTTAAATATGCTATATAAATACTAAGTAAATGGATATGAGTAATATTGTGGACATCTATGTGTACATAATATCCAACATGTGCACAGTTTATAGATTTGAGGAAACAAGAAGATGTGTGCAAGAATACATTTGATGATCTTTAGAGAGCTTACAGAACCCCTACACTGCTTTTAATTTCATATAGGCAGATCCAGCATTAAGCGCCCAGCTGGCACTGTTGCCACCCTCATTTTCCATGGGCTGACAAATTGGGTGCTGTTGAGGCAAGACATATTTGTATATTGGTTGTTGTGGGTTTTGGCTCTTTGGCCGTGTTCCGAAGGTTGTTCTTCCTAACGTTTCGCCAGTTTCTGTGGCCGGCATCTTCAGAGCACAGAGTGCTGTCCTCTGAAGATGCCGGCCACAGAGACTGGCAAAACGTTAGGAAGAACAACTTTCAGAACACGGCCAAAGAGCCCGAAAAACCCACAACAATCATTAGATCCCGGCCGTGAAAGCCTTCGTGAATACATATTTGTATATCTTGGAATTGCAAGAATGGCTCCCCATTCCCCCCTCAAAAATCCTCGCAGTGCACCTCAAGCACTGTCACTCTACAGATGTGTAAAATGCATTTCCTCTGAGCAGAATAAAGCTGTAAAATGCATGCACACAAAGAGCCAGTATTACAATACTGTGTTTTGACCTTTTTAACATGAAACAGCTTTAAAATGACAAAGGATAAGGCAAGGACATGGTGCCTTTTGTGGGAGGGCCATCCCCGAGGTTGCTAAGCCACATGGTTATTATAATGAGGGCATACCCTCCTAGCAAGATGTGGCTGCTTCTGAGAGGTGTGGCTACCCATTCTTCCTCTTTCTCATAGAGATAGAGAGCTAACTTCAAAGCCTTCCTTTGACCAATCCTAATTGTCATTATGTAACCATTATCCTATCTGAACTCTTGTCAACTATCTGTATACTATCAACAATCTGTAACTTTAATAAAAGGGAGTCCTCCAGGGGGCGTTGCCCCAGAGCTGGATCCAGAGGTGTATGGTGGTGTGTGTGAAGGACTCTGCTGGCAGACATCCCTATGTGTGACTGCCTTTAACTTCTCTCTCTAAGACTATTTGCTGTCTTAATTACTTATGATCACATAACTATCAGCTTTCTAAATTTGTGACCCCAACACCTCTGACCACGGACAACGGAACAAGCATCTGTCATGTTATACAAAGCAGATAATAGAAGTGTGCAAACCTTTTCATTTCTGTTTTGCTTGTGGTTCTGGCAGCTAATCAAAAGAATTAAATTCTGGTAAGCCATGTTGGCCCATGATTTCATTTCATTTCAGTTTAGTTTTTAGTTTAGTTTATGTTGCTGCTTGAGGTACAGCCCAATTGACACACACACTCTACTGGCAATGCTTAAGAAAGCTCTGTTGCCTTCTTCCTAAGCTAAGGGATGCAATCCTACACATATACACTTACCTCTAAGTTCCACTGATAAGCCTGGGACCTCTTTGCATGTCCATCCACCTTTCTGTCTCAGGTTACACACAGTCAGCTACTAATGGCTAATCTAACCCACATCAGGGGACGGAATTGCCCTTTCCCCCTTAGACTTACAACTCAGCCGCTCCCTCTGCTTTTCTTACCTCTGTAAGAAAAATCTCTCAAGGGAATGCCACTGTAATATTGACTCTCCCTGAGGTGCTTGCGAAGGACAAAATGGGGCAACTAACTGGGCTTTGGGCTTTGTTTGGTCTTCTCTGCCCCATGCTCAGGCTTTCACCTGCCTTCCCCAGGCAGATTTGGTACATTCTTCAGAGACTCCGTGAATGAAGGCCATTTTAAAAGATGTCTCCCCTGCTCCGTTTTGGGCCCTTTATCTTCTGGTTTGCTTTCTTCTTCCTGTTCCAAAGCTTCTCACTTTTTTAAGGAGACACTCCTGTGTTTAACCGCTTAGGAGGATCTAAGCATTGATGATCCGATTTTTGTTTAAGTCTTCCCCTTCTTTTCAGGTATGTGAGTCCTGACCCTTCTTGGGGTCTCACTTTTCATAACATTACCTACAACATCTCCAGCGACGTTATGCACTGCTGTCTTAATGTGGGGTTTAATAAACTCAAAACCTCTCCTCAAGAGGGAGATGGCCTTTTGGAACAGGCCACAAAAAATACCGCCCAGCCCTGCCCCGTACATGTTTACAGTGCCGTGAAATCTGGGGAGCCCGCGACCTGCCTATACATTATAGCAAGCCCTATAAACATTGACATCTCCATAGTCATTTAAAACAACCATTTTAACATTCTTTTCTCTTCCTACACACAACCTTTTCTGGGGTGAATATGCAACCTCACAAAAACTTTCCTCAAAGTGAATGTCGCGTCTTGGTTCTGATCCATCTTTATTTCAATGGTGACCGTGTTGATGTGGTTCTTACTCATCAATACATAATGTGGCTTGTCGTAGGTAATTGTAACACATTTGTAGGTTTCTCCCCCTTCGGGGATACAGCATAACAGAGGTACAGAGTGGTCTCCCACAATTTGGTGCTCTATGATATCCGTATAGACGTACAAAGAGCTGAAATCTCCAGTAAGGTCTGCAGCATGACATATTTTTCAGATGGGTTCATCCAGAGGAACCCCAAAATGTGGGCTAACTCAGCACCAGCTAAAAAGAAGCTGTGAATCAGGGCCTGTGAATCTATCTTTTCCCATGACTGGGTCATAGGTCAGCCACACGTGTTGCAGATCTATAGCTTGTTTTATAGTATCATTCGTGTTGTTCAGAAGATCAGGAGCCCCTGTGTAAACTGAAAGGCCCATTTATTTGTGCCCTCAGAAATGGAAAACGGGGCATTTTTAAGGATTTGTGTGCCAGCTCTGAGGATACTGTATCTTGACTAGGCCAACTTCCCAAACCTCACTCAAATCTAAGGGCCAGGGTAGCATTGTTGTAAAGCTGGCATTTGTATTTTGAGGAAAGTCTTTCTTACAGGCATTGCTGGGAAGTGTGATGTAAAAACCATGATCGCCCATTTTGCTTCTCTGTCCTATGCGATCTCAGAAACTTCAGAGGCAGACACGCAGCTGTTGAACTTCCTAGGCCAACCTAACCATTTCACTAAGTGAAGCTTTCTTGTGCACCTGCCCTTTGTGTCCAAACTCTCTTAAATACTGTATAATCTGTCTTCCCGGTTATTGATCTTCTGTAGTTCTTCAGGATAGAAAGTCCCTACTATGGCCTCTCCATCATAATCCATTAACTGTTATATAGGCCTCACTGCGCCTTTGATAACCCGATCCACTATAAATATTTCAGTGGTGAAATTCTGTTCATAGCCCTTATCAAATACTCCCTTCATTTTAGAAACCCTCACACAGTCACCTTTTCTGAGTTTTGGAACCTCTTTTTTTCTTTCAACAGAGGCCCCATAGACCCTTTTACAGATGGCCAGAGCATTGTGATGATTCATATCTACAAGTCTACATACCCCACAAAGCCTGGTTTCGCCAGCACACAGCCATTCATGTCCTCTGCTGATTTCAGGGCATCACCAGTTGGCTTCTGTAAAGCTCTTTTTGACTACTGCCCACAATCACACCCAAGCCCATCGTCCTTCTCATCACCCCACATCAGGTTGCAGGCTGACTTTCTTGTGTTTTTTGGCTTCTGCTTTGGCTTTGCAGTAAATACAAATATGTCTTCTGCAGACCTGCATTTTCTTCTTAGATTTTCTGGGTCTTCAGGCAACATCCCCCTGAGACTTGCAGGGGGTCTTAAGGGGCACAGGGGCTTGGAAAAACCCACAAGTCCCTGGTAGTAACCTTGGGGGCGTAAGCGCCTTTTGGCTTTCACCGGGGCCTTTTGGCTTGTCTCGGGGAGCTAGTTTTCCTTGTCCTCCATCTTCTCCAAGCTGTACCAGTCTCTGCAAAGAGCGGCAAGCACGCACAGAAGGCCTCCAAAATCACCGCTGTGGTGTTTCAGCCCCAGGCGGCCTATAGCCACCCCTTTCCCAGCCAAAACCCTACAACCTCTCCCCATTGGCCTACAGGGCTGTGGGGGTGACATGTCACTTTGGGGCCAATCCTGAGGTCATGGGCGACCCCGGTGTCTATGAACCCCTCCTATATGCCCACAGCTACTTCACCAACCCCCTATGTCACCCTAAAGGAATTGACCCTTTGTCCCACAGGGGTGGTGCCCCTGTCAAAAGTGGTTTTGATGAATGCTAGGTAGTATTACTACTCAAGTCAATTCTGATTTATGATTACCCTTTTCAGGTAGAGAATACTTCAAAGTGGTTTACCATTCCCTTCTTCTGGGGGTGCTCTGGGACTGTGCAGTTTGACCATGGCTACACAGGCTGGTTCTTCTCCCATGAGGTGCACTGGAAGACTGAACTCCCAACTTCTGGCTCTGCAGTCAAACCTAAACCACTTATCTATCCAGCCAACTGTCAATTGTGAAAACAAGGACTATTCTTTGGTGGGAAGAAGATTAAATTGATTTTAAGCCTTAATTCTAACTGCTCTACATTTATGTTTAAAGCTTGGGACCTCTGGAAGGCATCTTCACTATCTTAAATGCTGTTTTAGCTGAACAATACTATGAAAACCTGAAATTATCTAGTGCACTGGAATCAATATCAAGCAATATTTCTCTCTAAGAAAAATTTAGTCTGACAGAAAGGAGTAAGAGCAGTGTAAAGGAACTGGGACCCTAGCTAAAGAGCTGGATATAGAAATTCCCTGTAAAGCAGTACAAATTAGTTGATGTCACTAGAGCAGCAAAACCATAGTGACAGAATAAAATGGTATCTAGGTTCCAGAATACTTTATTATCTCCACTTGTGAAGTTTAGTAGGTTACTAAACTTCACAAGCTATATCCATCAAGTTTGATAGCAATTTATAACCTAACAATAGGAGCTGGAAACTGAGGTGTTCTAATGTACCAGCCATTTCCTGAGACACCTGGGTTCAAACATGGTTTAGGACATAAATGAAATAGGATTGCTAATCTCAGCCTGCTCTCTAGTGGACAGTGAAAACATAAAGCTACTGAAGAAATAAAAATATACAGGCAGAAGAATGCCAAGACTGTGAAACTAGTTTTGGAGGGACAGCACCTGTGATATAAAACCTTTCTTAGACGCTGTAAGAATTTTACTTCATGTTTCCATGTTATACTGCTTCAAAAGGAATGCTTGTGGAATTTGATTTGGGGGCTTATCTGGTGAAATAATGGATGACATAGGAGGCTTAACTCATGGGTTCTGGTATTCAAGGAGAGATTCCTCTGTGGTGGCACCATTCCTAATCATCCCTCACAGAAAATGGCAGATTGGACTGAAAGCTTCCTCTCTCGCTGTATAAAAAGTAGACAGAGTCTAAATTTAGAGAGTGACAGAAATGAAAACCTAAACAGGGCTTGTAACAAGGTTAATTACCCCCTATAAAATATTTATGTATTTGTTTGAAATATTTTTATCCCTCCTTTCTCCTTAGAAAAGGACCCAATGTGACTTATATAATCAAAAAGACAATATTTAAAAGCTAAAATAGTAAGTATAAAAATATTTAAAGATTTAAGTAAGAATTCAACAAGCATTATGTTTGAAACAGTAAGTAAAATCAGTACTAAAACACATTTAAAACAGACCCAAACAGTTTGTTCAAAAACCTCAGACCACCAGTCATGAAGGAAATACCTGCTTGGAGAGAAAGGTCTTTGCCTGCTTGCGGAAGGACAACAAAGATGGGGCCGGACTGGCTTCCCGTGGGAGGGAGTTCCAGAGTCCGGGAGCAGCAACAGAGAAGGCCCTCTCTCATGTCCCCACCAAGCACAACTGTGAGGATGGTGGGACAAAGACCTCTCCTGATAATATTAAAGTCTGGGCAGGGTCATAGAGAGATATATGGTCTTTTGGATAGCTTGGACCCAAACTGTTTAGGGTTTCATAGGTGAAAAACAGCACTTTGAATTGTGTCCGGAAACAGATCGGCAGCCAGTGGAGCTGCTGTAACAGGGGAGTTATATGTACCCTATGATCAGCCTCAGTTAGCAATCTGGCTGAGGCATTTTGGACCCTATGGCGTTTCCAAACACTTTCCAAAGGCAGCCCCCTTGTGGAGCACGTTACATTAATCCAGCCGAGATGTAACTAGGGCATGTGCCGATGTGGCCAAATCAGATCTCTCAAGAAACAGGCCCAGCTGGCGCACTAGTTTTAACTGTGCAAAGGCACTCCTGGCCACTGCTGAAACCTGGGCATCCAGGCTCAGAGATGATTCCAGGAGAACCACCAAGCTGCACATTTATAGAACCTAAAATCACATTTTGAAGTCAGGACATCTTGAACACATTTGCTCCTTTGAAGCCCGTGAAAATAAATGAGTCTTGCTACTGGAAATCTGTAAATTTACCTCACTTGTATTGCTTGTCTTTGTTTTCACTGTGCTATTCCCTTGCACCTGTTAACTACCTTAAAATCAGTATTGCAAGCTATATGAGTCATCTTTGTGCATAATTAAGATAAGTTGCTGAGAAGAAAGCTGGTATGAATCTGGGCTGGAGGGACACCCCCACTCTGTGTTTCACTGGTATAAGTGGCTCAGCTGCACAATCTAAGTAGAGGATATCACCAGCTGAATATTTTTATATTTTTCCTCTGCTCTTTCTGTTTTCTTTAAGCAAACCAGGGGAATACATATTATGAAGGCAGATAATGGTTTGTGTTACTTAGGTAAACCCAGGGGAATGATAAGAGCCCTTTTCACACGTCATGGTTATAGAAAGATTGAAGTATATTGGTTTAATACGAGAGTGATCCCAGTAAGACATAGATGCCAAGCTAGCTCTAATTTCTGTCTTTGATCATTCTAATAAGAATTTGCTTTGTAAAGATCAGATTACAGTAAGTCCCCATATCCACAGGATGAGTATCCGCTGATTCCATGGTGTGAAAATATTAAAAATAGAGAAAAACCTTAGAAATATATATTTCTAAATATGAAGTTACCAGAGCTGTCCACTAGAGGGAGCTAGAGACCATGCTATGCATAGTTTTCTCTAAGAAAAATATATTTCTATGATGCCAGAATTGGCCACTAGAGGAAGACAGAGACCATGCTAAGTATAATGTTTGCTATTACAATAGTATTCACTATAATCCACGTTTTTTCAGCGTCACTGGGAGGCTTGGAACCAATGCCCTGAAGATAGTTGGTCCTAGTGTACATTTTTTTTACCGAAACACAGCAAAACAGTGGAACACAACTATTGATGTATGGCATGAGCAACCTTAGGATATTGCATTTTCAAAGAAAAGGAGGTCCTTTTGTCTACAGCAGTGGTCCCAACTTTGGGTAAGTTTGGGTAACTGCAATTCTCAGAAGCCTTCAGTACCATGTGTGCTGACTGAGATTTCTGGGAGTTGCAATCCAAGCACACCTGGGTTACCTGAAGCTGGAAACCACTGATCTACAGGAAAAGCAGAGGCACCTGGTAGTGTTTTACTTAATTTCCTTTCCTGACCAGAAGAGGACTTGTCTGAGGCTACGACTCTCTGATGGCCTACCACGGGAAGAAACTTTAATTTAATATGAATGGACTGGAACCCTTTGGAGAAATTATTTATAAGCTTATGTTGTCAGTTACAGTGATGAACTATGTCCTGCTTCAATAAATGTTGTATTATTTGTTTATTTTATTCATAAAATATGGGTGGGTTAACCTTTTTCAAAAAAGAAATGGTCCATTGAAAGAGTAGAAGTGACAAAACAAATGTTGAGGGGAAAAAGAGAGGGCATAATTATATCTGTGAATCTAATGCTTCAATGATGCAATTCTGTTTCTAGATAATTGAAGCTTGGGCTGCCCCCAGCAACACATATATTTACAAATAGACCCTAAAGAACCACAGCCACGTGTATGTGTCACTCTGTTCTACCCAGTGTTGCTAAACTTGTACAATGCTTTGGTGTAGCTTAAACCACTGGTGTAAGGTAGACATGGGAAAAAGTACTACCACTACCAGTCCAATATAGTGATTTCCCCCATCTCTGGTGTGGCAATTAACTACAGTATTCTCTGGTATGGCAGTAATCTCCCATCCAAACCACAAAAGAATATGAAACATGCTTTTAAATTTCAACCTGTGATATTGACTGAGGCAATTTACCAAGAAAGTATCCGTTTTTGCAGCTTGTCAGTTTCTGACCTGACGATGAAAGATTATATATCTGGAAATGAGATACAGATTATATGAGAACAACTATGGCTCATGTGAGCTCATACTTTTAGCCTTGAAGCCTGAAGCTGAAAAGAATATTAATAAAGCCATATGTCTTTTCGCTAATTGTCCAATAAAAAAAGATCTGCTAATGTAAGACAATTTTTGATGGATGTCACGTTCTATTGCCAGCTGGCACCAACCGTAATCCTTTAAAAATATTTTCTTCCTCTTTTCTTTTGAAACTTCCCCAGCAATAATGATCTACAACAAGAGAGAAAAAAGATGGATGTGCTGCTACATAAGGAAATGAATGAGAGAAGAGGAAAGTATTTGATTTGTGTAAAATAAGTTCTTCGGATCAGAATTTTAAAGATGCCTTATAAAGTAGAAAGTTGCAGCATAATATTTTTTAAAAGTACAATTCATACTAAATATAAGCACTTGACAAAATCTGGTATATGAGAAGAAACTTTAAAAAAGTAAAACTTTATAATAACAAGTACTCTGGACACTTTAAATATGATTGTAAGAAATCTTTTTCTCCAACACAGGTAGAATGTAGCAGAGCTAATTGTTACAAGTCCACAAAACTGTCTGTTCTCTTCAACAAACCAACCTTAATCTCAAAGGTTAGAGACAAATGATAAATGGATACAAACTGAGTTAGTGAGCTTCAACCAATAATACTGCCAAGAGCTGCTAATATCAACTGCAACCAGTAGAGAATGTGGAAAAGAAAAGAAAGATATGAGCTACCTGCAAAGTATCCTGGGGTTCTTCTGACATACATTTGGTGGATCTACATTAATCACTGGGATTAGAGTTCAAGATTGTGGGAGTTCTGTGAAACCATGTAATCTATTTTCATCACTGTAGCTAATAGGCAGGCTATACAGCCAGGTGAACAGGTTGCTGGATGTTATAAAGCTAAAACATCTGGTCGGCATGAAGAAAGATTAAGGAAACTGAAGACCTAGAATCTGGAAACTGGATTTGAAGAGATTGCATGACTTTTTTAAAAGAGGAAAGGAAATAATGTACAGTATTTGTACATTTTGCAATAGTAGAAGCAAAATTCAGAATTTTGACTTGTCTGTGTAACACAGCCATTCTCAGCTTGGATTGTCAATGACAGATAGCCTGCTATAATGTTCTCCCCACATTAAACTGACTGCCTAAAGAAAGCTGATATGTCAAGAGTTTCAACAACCAGAATCATAATTGAAAAGAATGACTCACACAAACATACTGAGAAATGCTGTGTGTAGTACAAGCTAGATATTTCTGACAGTGTTGGCCTTCTTGAGCCTGGCAAAGTAGACTCATCCAGACCTACAGCAGATATCTATAGCATGTGGCTCTCCGGATGCTGGACTGCAATATCTATCAGCCATTATAGCCACTGGTGAGGGATGATGGAAGTAACAGTTCAAAAACATTGGAAAGATACAATTTACATGTCCCTCATTACTTAACCTGATTGTTGATTATAGGTTGAGTGCCATGATTATATTATTTAATGCAGACGGTTAAGACTGTTATGGATAGTTCAGTGGTTTTGGAATCTGGCTTCAGATCCAGAGATTGGGAGTTCCTCACTGTGCCTCCTGTGAGTAGAGCCAGCCTGTGTGGCTTTGGGCAAGCTGCACAATCGCATGATGTCCTTAGAAGAAAGGAATGGTAAATAACTTCTGAGTATTTTCTACTTGGAAGACCCTGAAAAGGATTGCCATGTATGGTAACTGTTAAAGCACTACCCACTTTATGAGGCAACTTAGTCAAGGCTACCATATGGATTTTAAGGGGCAAATGTAGATTTAAGACCAATTGTCCTATGTATTAGGCAGTGGTCCCCAACCTTGGGCCTCCAGATGTTCTTGGACTTCAACTCCCAGAAATCCTGGCCAGCAAAGATGGTAGTGAAGGTTTCTGGGGGTTTTAGTCCAAGAACATCTGGAGGCCCAAGGTTGGGGACCCCTGTATTAGAGGATGAACTGCTTTGCTAAATGACATAATTTAAAACCATAAAAGTCTCATGACACATTGGCTGTCATGGACTGGAATTTAGGAGATTGTGGTTTCCAACCCCCATGATCGTGAGGCTTGCTGAGTGAGCTTGGGCCAGTCATATTCTCTCAGTATGCCTACCTCAAAGGGTTGTGATGAAGATGGTGGGGAAAAGGAGAGCCAATTAGGACATCACAAACTATGCAGCATATGCCTCAACTACCGTGAATCCAAAATCTGGTGCATGAGAAAACCAATATCATGGAAATTACAAGGGGGCCACATGCTAATCTTACCTATGTAGCAGGAAAAAAATTTAAGGTCAGTGTGAGGAATGGCCTGTTAGAATATTAGACTGTACATATCTAATAACTTGTCTTTAAAAGTGGAAGGTGGTTTTGGAGATTTGAATATAGCTTTTCATTTTGTTAATTCTACAGATAATCTGTTTCATGCCCTAAAACCATACTGGGTTAAAAAAAAAACGCTTCAGCTGTGATGTCTGCAATAAAAATGAATACAATTTAAAATAACATCTGACAATATTTTTGTTTTTCTGAATGGGGAAAAAATAAAAAAATCTTGAGAGGCAATCAACCATTAAAAAACAAATTGTGTATAAACATACATGCTGTTTCAGTGGGTTATAATGCTACATTGTAAAAGATGAGAATTTGGTGTAGCAGCCTTAGGCGTCCGTTGTAGAAACATAGGGCAAAAACGCAGATCAAATTGTGCTATTATGGTGACAGAATGAAAATGTTTAACATGTCATATCTTCCTGCTGTTCTTGTTACATCAAACTTTGAGACAATGGCTGCTGGTTCAGTCTCTCAAGTGATGCAGTGGTGTAGTTCAACTTTGTCCCTGCGCTTGTATATTCCATGAACTCCTTGCTAGTAACACCTTTTACTGAAAGAGAAACTCTATTCTGTTCTGTTTCCAGTAGTCAGCAGGGCTCAACTAGGTTATCACTGTGGAAGAAGTGGAAATCTTTAAGCAAGGAATTCAAATGACAAGCTGAATGCCCTTCCATGTAAAGCATCAATGGTCCATTTGG
Source organism: Pogona vitticeps (assembly GCF_051106095.1). NCBI lineage: Eukaryota > Metazoa > Chordata > Lepidosauria > Squamata > Agamidae > Pogona > Pogona vitticeps. The sequence continues at coordinate 60,539,435 of NC_135787.1, forward strand.
CCTTTCGAGTGATATATCTCAAAATTACAGAGCCACCACTACAAAATAGATCTTTGGTGTAGGTAGATAGTGTAAGTGTATATTATTAAGGACCAAGCTAGACATTACATCAATTGTATAAATGCACTTCATATGCATTTTCAGTTCTACTAACAACAGCTGTAGGAAGCCTGACCAGATTCAGGATCATGATTGTGGGAAAATGCAAAGAATATGTCTTTTCCTCCCCAGCCAAGGTCAAATAAAACCATAAATTCTTGGCAAACTGCTGCATTGACAAGAGATGCATAGAGATTCCAAACTCTAGGATCTCCAAAATGCATTTCTCAAACTACAATGCCCATAAAATATGGTTAAAGAACCAATTAACTTGGCACAAAGAATGTATCCAGAAACAACCTAGTGCAAGACAGACTCAGAAGAGAAAACTATTGAACACCAGTCCTCTTTATTTTCAGGCCACAATCGAGACCACTCACATGCACCATAAGTGATCTCCAACCCATCCTTGACAGGAATACTTCACTCTCCCAAGGTCTGTACTTACAAACAACCCTACATTCTCAAGCAACTATTGACACACAATGAGTTACACAACACTGCTACAACAATGGGGACTATACCCTGCTACAAACCTTGACGCCAGCTCTGCCGCCACATTTACTCTGGCAATAGATCATAGGAGCCAACAATGTCACACAGAACTTCAAGGCCACCTTTATGTGTGTCCTCAGCTAATGTGAAATATGCCATGTTTTTGCCAACAGTGCCCTCTACGTAGGGCAAACAAGACAATATTAATGCAAAAGAATTAATGAATATAAATCAGACATCAGAAATCACAATACACAGAAGCCTGTCTAAAAGTGTCAGTCTACCAGGACGCTCTTCACAAGATATGAACATTGCTATTCTGGGGAAGAAAAACTACAGAATAAGAAGCCAGTGGAAGCAGCTGAGATAAAATATATACATATGCTAGAACCCATATCAATGGATTAAATATAAGTACAGTAAAGGTTTCTTAAATCTGTACCAAATTATGCTGTTATCCACTGTTATTTTCCTTCACAACTACCAGATCCATCTTTTCATAACAAGTCTTAAAAGTAAAGTCTGTATTCTCTATATTACCACATGTTGTTCCTCTGTTGTTTCCTTAATTCATATTACTGGTTACAGTTAGTCTTTAAAGTGCCACAGTGTCTTTTTTTGCTTTTGTGTTTCTTGTTGAAATGCTTGTACAGATTAATAAGGCTGCAACTCTGAAAACATATTACCCTGTTTCCCTAAAAATAAGGCCTAACCTGAAAATAAACCCTAGCGTGATTTTTCAGGATGCTCCTAATATAAGCCCTACCCCCAAAATAAGCCCCAGTTAAGTGAAACCCCACCTTCCACCACTGTGCAGCAACCAGAAGAAGATGACATGACCGTATTTAAATAAATGTAGATGGTTGTAGATGAAAAAAAAATAAAGCATCCCCTGAAAAGAAGCCCTAATGAGTTTTTTTGGAGCAAAAATTAATATAAGACCCTGTCTTATTTTCGGAGAAATATTTATTTATTTATTTATTTATTTATTTATTTATTTATTTATTTATTTATTTATTTATTTATTTATTTGATTTATACCCCGCCTATCTGGTCCAAAAGGGTATATATGTGAGTGTTAAAAGACATGCTTAATCCTGAATGGAATGATGTGGGGATCTGAGAATGCTAGCTAAAACATGCAAAGAAACCTGTGGAAATGGACTCCAGGTGATAAGTCAATGGAATGATTCTAACTGACAACTTTACAATTTCCAGAGGGAAAACAAAAACAAGGAGGAGTTTTTGGCACCTTAAAGATTAAGATGCTCTATAGGGCATAAGCTTTTGTGCATTGCAAGTTACATCTGGTGCATGAACTGTAGCCCCAATAGACAAATGTTTATATAAACATGAGGAGGAAGGAAATGTGAAATACAATAGGAATGCAAATTGTCTGTGTTGATTACCTTATCAGGCTTTGCTAAGGGTCACTAACAGACCTTGGGGTTACAGATAAAGATCTTAATGGCAACCATTAAAAGTAATTCAAGCTCAAGCATAAATAAACAGCTAAATATATAAAGCATCATTGTTACTATCTACACTTGGTCCAGGGTTAAAATCACAGAAGATTAAAGGTATATACTGTATTAAAAAGTTGTTCCTATTTTCTGTCAAATCGCTTACCATGTATAGTGACTCCTATGGATTAGTGATGTCCAAAAGCAGGTGGTTGTATAGAAAGGCAGCAGCAGAGGAAGTAAGAAATCTATATCTGGTAATAGCTGCAGTGCTCATTCCATGAAATCGGTGTTTAAGGGATTTAGGCCCTGACAGAGGCAGTAAGTAAGCTGCAGTGCTAAGAGGAGGTTGGAGAAACTGTGTGTGTGCGTGGGAGGGAGGGAGATTCTAATTTCATGTGACTATGCATTATGTGTTGTCCAGTCACTTTAGAATTAAATCAACCCTATTAACTAATGAGCTCCAAAAAGCCATAGCATCAATAGCCCTACTCTGGTCTTGTGTATTAAAGAGCATGATTTTATTCATTGAGTTAATCCATGTTATATTTGCTCTTCCCCTTTTCCTCCTGTCTTCAATTTTATCCAGCATTATCCTTTTTTTCCAGTGAGTCTTGTCTTCTCAAGTAGTACCGAAAGTACAGCCTCAGGTCAGCCATTTTATTTACAGAGAGAGATCAGGTCTGGTTTGCTCTAGTACCCACTTAGCCTATTTATCTTTCTCATGGTCCTGTAAAGCTCTCCTCCAACAACATATTTCAAATGAATTACTCCCCTCCCCCTCAAATCAGGCTTTTTTACTGTCCAGCTTTCACATCTCTAACATATTAATTGGGAGTACTATAATATGGATGATTTTGGCTTTGTTCTCCTACGACACATCCTTACACCGGGGGGAACCTTCCTACCAAGAAAAAGGAGACTTTACCAAGTCTCAGTCTTCGTCTTCTTTCTTGGCTGCAGTCTCCATTTTGATTGATGATTGTCCCAAAGTATTAAAAAAAATAACATTTTCAGTTTCTTACCTGCCAGTATTAAAATTATATAATTCCTCTGTTTTCATGATTTTTCTCCTCTTTATGTTCAGCCACCTGGTAAAATTACAAGTAGATAAAACTGTCATGAAACATGCAACAGTTGGGTGGTAAAACTTGCAGAATGAGCTGATTAACATATGGAATGAGTGAAATCCTCTTTCGCCATTCAAAAGTAGGAGAAGTAGATTTGAACCTCTTGATGCATTCTTGCTCAGCTGTTTCCCTATTGAAGTTTTTTTGTTCAAGGATGGCCAAGTAAAGTGGTGTCCCACTGTTTTTTCAATATGACTTTATAATGTCAAATTTGTATAGATTTATTCTTTTGCATAGTATTGGCCTGTTTATCTGATGCAAAATCCAGTGACTTAAGGTTGCCAAAAAAAAAAAGATATTGTAGGTTACATTATTAGGTCCTTTCATCATGTTTCCCACGTAGACATGAAGACAGAGTCACAGCTGGATCGGCAGCAAGGTGTGGTTCCTCTGTTTTTATTTCTGTTATGAGATCACCAATGATCGTTAGTGGTAGGAAACTATTCTTTTTGAGCACACTCCTATTACTCAAAGCCCTTAAAAGACAAGTCGCAGTACAAAGGTAATAGGTTGTGTATGATACATTTGAGTGCTTTTCATTGATATAGCATTAGAATTGAATACTCTAGGATTGAGAAACACCAGTTAAAAGGAATTGTTAGGAATGCACCCATGTCAGGCAGTCACATATCCTCAAAATGTTGCATAGGCAGGTGTAAAGGATCTTGTCCTGAGGCAATACTTCATTCCTATTCTGGATTAAATCATATTAGGTCAAGATATCTGTCTTGATTAGAACTATCTTCTGCCTTGGTGGTGTGCTATGCCCTGTTTTGTATGCTTTGTTTAAAGACGTCAGCCAGTTCATATTTCTTTTCATGCTCAGTGATTCCCCCTGCCTCTCGACAGCTATTTTCCCTGTCCCTTGAGCTGTTGATTGTGCCCATCATACCATAAAAACACTATGAAACACCATTAAAAAAGACCAGGCTTCGGTTGCCCAGTTCTGTTGTTTTTGTTCTGCCCAAGGTCCTAACATGCCGTCAGATCAATAATTGGATTAAACACTCCTGCTGTCATTGCTAGTTTTTAGTTCCAATAACATTATGATGATTAACACAAATTACTTTACTGTATGACCTGGAGCTTTATCAGAGAACTTGTTAGCCAGCTCCCCCTGAGTTCTGCTTTTCCAAAGTCTTCTTTTTCTGGAGTGCTCTAAACATAATCTTTTTCAAGACTTCTTTCTTCACAACAGCCTGAAGAATATCCTCAAACTCCAGTATTTTTTTAAAATCCAGCTATAAAAAAGCAAAAAAGCAAAATGTGCTGCTTATATACTGTCCCATAGCACTTCAAGCACACTCTGGGCGGTTTACAAGTTAATTATGCTAGCTACACATTGTAGCCACCCCCGCGAGCTGGGTACTCATTTTACCTACCTCGGAAGTATAGACGGCTAAGTCAACCTTCAGCCGGCTACCTGGGATTGAATCCCCAGTCATGAGCACAGTTTTGGCTGCAGTACAGCAGTTTAACCACTGCACCACGAGGCTCTTGTGGTCATTTTTAAACAATACAAAATTGTAGAAGAATGTGACACATTTATTAGACCACTAAAATCAAACAATTAACACAGGCGTTCATGAAATAAAAATCCCAGTTCTTCAGGCGTACATCAGTGACTTGTGAGTAGTACAGAAAAATTATAATGTTCCAAAATGTTTGCCAAGCAAATCTTCTTAAGGTGTCCCAGGAAAAGTGTATTTCAGAATCCTGTTGTATGTCCTTTCCTGTTGCACTAGCAAAATGAATTGTGACCCAGCTCCTTTCTCAAAAGGCATATTTTCCTATCAGGCAAACTATGCTCTCTGTTCCCCATATCTTGCCAAATAAGCTGGAAGAGCTTGTTAAGAGAACAAAATGTACTTTGAGTAGCATAGCGTTGCTGTGGCTATGGAAACCAAGATTACCTTGATAGGTTTGCACACCTTCGAGCCCTGACTCTGTTTGGTTAATCCCACATACTAACATACCTGTTCCTCTGACCACCCATTTTTAATCCAGCATCCCTACTAAGCAAGCAGCTACCAACAGTCTAGTTGTTTTGGCTTCTATAGCAAACACCCTCAAAACCAACTTTCACATGCACAATAAAGCCCACATTTAAGGATTTCTTTTTAATTCATTTAATTCTTAACTTTATTTGCATAGCATGTTTAGGATTTTTTTTTGTCATCCATGAGCTAACTAATTCCTTATCAGACTTCATATAGTTATGTTTCAGGGGAATATTTCTTTGTTGTTAATTTGTTTGCAATATTTTTATGCCCCTTACTCCTTAAAAAGAACCCAAGGAGGCTTACAACATTGAAAGACAATATTTAAAACTGAAAACAATGAATATACAGCGGTGATTTACATCATTAAAATACAATATTTAAAGCTAAGAACAATGAGTATAAAGAGGCATCTTAAATCATTAAAAGGCAATATTAAAGCTAAGTACAATAAGTATACAAATATTAAAAAGGGGGGAGGAAAGCAAATGCAAGAAAACACAAAAATTTAAGTAGTATAAAAATCCAGTCAAAGCATCTAGTGTTAAAGTATCTAGCCCTGGCCATATGCATTAATCAAGATTAGAGATGGGGGTATTCATATTTGTATATGGATAGTAATACCCCCGCACAGGTGGTGTTAATGAGGGTCCAGCCCCATGGGGGCGGAATGGTCCACTCACCAATCTGACGCAGATGTGGACGGTGTGATTCTATGAATGGCTTCACAGCACTCAATCCTTTCGCCACTCTTCGACCTTGCAGCGAGGCCCATTCTCCTGCCTCCTGCCAGAAGTGGCGGGCAGATCGTGTGTTGCAGAGCCATTCATAGAATTGCGCCGTCTGCATCCGCAGTGGATCCGTGAGTGGACAGTCTAGCCCCATGGGGTTGGACCCTTGTTAATGCCACCTGTGTGTGCATATTCAAATTCATAAATAAATACAAATACCCCCATCTCTAATCAAGATCCCAGCGCATATGGAAACACCCCATGGAAGTACCCCCTCCCACTTCTCCAGGATTCTTTTGCTGATGTGGAGAATCTTCATGTAAGCAGGACCCTTCCCTCTTTAGACTTCTTGCGGAAAGAAATGGGGTCAGGGCAGGCCTAGACATTCCTCTGTAAGTCTAATGACAAAGCATAGCTCTCTAATGCCTGGGTGGGGCTTGGGTCCTGGATAAATCTGCTTAGATTTTCTACTGGCAAGGTTTAAAGTTCCCTTGCATACGTTTACCTCAGAACATATGAGATTTCATAATATGTCTGGAAAGAATTAGAGGTGCCATTTAGAAGCGTAGGTGCTCACCATGAAAGTCCTCCTATCCAGCCTCCCATAAGAATTGTCCAAAAATACAGGCAGCTGTATTGGACCATATCAACAAATGAGGATTAAGTCTTTTGTATAGGCTCTTAATTGCCCATTCTCTGATCAAACCACCCTGAAATACTTTGCATTGCAGAACAGAACAGGGAGGCTTAAGTGTGATGGCAGATGAAGTCATAATCCCTATTAATTAGAAAGTCATGTGGTATTGACATTGTAAATGCACACACACAGATTAGCTGCAATTAACTGTGAAGTTTTTATGTCTCCCTTCTACTGTCTCCACACAATAAATGCCTTTCTGTTACCTGTTTGTCTATCTGTATGTATGTTAATTTCTTTGCTGCAGTAGTTGAGTACTGCAACAATGTTACTTGGCTGTTCATGAGATGCACTTACATATACAGTAGTACCATCAGAACAAAATACCCCTAGGAAGAGACAGTGGAATTTGAACTGTTACACCAGTTTGTATGGCCGGTTTCCAAAGGATAAAAGTGGGAAGCCCTCTTTCCATAATTATACAAGACACTCTTTCTCCCTTATATTGTCCACCTTATTGAAGTCTTTGTTTCAAGCAAAATATACAAAAGTTGTTTGAGCAAAACATATGGAAGATCAATAATATGGCAAATATTGCTTTTGTATGCAAACTTTTGAAAAAGGAATAATAAATCTGATGTTGGTATCTTCAAGAGTAGAGCCAGCTGGGCATGTGCCAAGTTCCGGAGGAAATATGTATAAACCGATTTACCTGCAGAAGAACTTCTGCAGAACTGAGAAGGGGTTAATAGAATTATGGAGAATGAGGAAGCAAGAAATAGAGGAAAGAACATTAACAAAGTAGGAAGAATCAAATATATTTTCCACACTTGTGATTTCTTCCCTTCTCCATCATTGCTTGACAGAAATACAGCCGTCTTCTTTTTAGTTACTAGTTGGTTGGTTGGTTATCTCTGCTCAACCCTTTGTTCCTGTATAGGTCAGACTAAAACAATTTTTAGAAGAGGTGCTTCCTCAAGAGGTGAAATATGTGTTTGTCATAACACATACTTTTTCTTACTTATGTGGGGCTAACTCTCTCACTAAACCCAGCGAGTCTGTTGCCACACTTGGCACGGTGCAGAGGGTGAAAAAGTTTGTCACTCCTTCATTGCCCCCACATCAGTTGTCCTCTGCCATCTAGTCCAGGAAATGCTACACTCCTTGCCATCTTCAGATCAAAAAGAGGACTGAGATGAAAAATTGCCAGTTCTACGTTGTTGTAGACTCCACTCCCTTTGTACCTTTGCTTTGAGCAATGGTCAAAGCATTATCAAATACAGAGCGCAGGAAGACATTGTGGGCCCTCCTCATCCTGTTCACACTTAACTAATTTACTATGTATATATCCTGTTTTTCAGTGAAAAACTGTACTGGAAGATACATTCAAAACCAGACTTCTCTGCTTTCAGGCTTTCCTGCTTTTCCTCAATTCAGTGTCTCTGCTTTAGGGCTCAGTTAAAAGTAAACATTATGGAGATTTGCAGGAAAAGAGAAGTGGGCATTGTAAAAGGGTTTGCAGAAATAACATAAAAACCCAACACTTGTGACTATCCCTGGCCAAGGGATCTTTGTTTCAGATTCTCCCTCTTCCCTAACAGATGAAAAATGTAACTAGCATTTGTGTTAGGTCACCTAGGTACTGTTGTTACACATTATTGAAGACTTAAATTAATCATATATAGTACGATTTACTCCTAGGTATAGTTTTTTGTACAAGGTACCAAAGGACTCCATTCACAGGTTTGGGACTCATAATTGTAATAACATGGTGTCATTGCCAGTGCTCCTGGCAGGTCATCTACCTTTGCCTCACACTGCCTCAAGAGCATGGGCCAAACCTCCACTCTGGGCTCATGGGATAGCAGGAATGAAGATAGCCCAGATGTGCAGTGGGATAAGAGGGAACAGCTGGTCAAAGGGGAGGAGGATGCAGTTTTAAAGGAGCACGGGGTGAAACACCTGGGTCTTCCAGGTCTATGACTCCAGGTGATGAGTTGGTTAAGGACGAGACCTGGGGGTCCAAACCTAGAGACTGTCCTCTGTGTGTTCAGAGAGTTGGCCTAGAAGAAGGATAATGGCCCTTGGTAGGAGCATCTGAACTGCTTCCCAATGGGTAGGAGCAGAAGCCAGGAAAAAGCCCCCCCCCCACTACCTCATTCCCAGAAGAGGCATTAGTCCCACCAACCTATGGTAACTCAGATGGCCAATGGATCCTGCCCCCACTTATTTGAGGTGCAGGCAGTGCAAGCAGTGTAAATGCTAGTGCAAGAGAAGGAGGTGGCTTGCCGAAGAACAGGAGGACAGTCAACATCTACCAGCCTCCTCTACCAGCCCCTCACTGAAAGTCCAAGCCCAACCTGAAGAGGGTTTGTTCATTGCAAGATCTGCCCCAGTGATGGGAACTGAGGCCAGTACAGAACGTACTGTTTCCAGGGACTAGTGTGGAAAACTCAGTCCCCTGGGGTGTGGGAGGGTGGTGATGGGGAACTGCTGTGCAAAGCACCCTGTTCAATAAAGAGCAGCCTGGAGCTGATGGAATTATTGACAGGAAACCCCAAGGCTGCCAGCTTTGCCGAGGGTGAGGGCAACAGCGCTCATATATGGGAATAGTATGATACATCCCTCCCACACCCATCTTGAGATACAAGCTCTACATCACCTCGATGGAGCTTGATTAGATAATAATATTTGGTATTTATGCAAAACACAAGAGAGGGCAAAATAACTGGGCTGACATGTCTGTCTGTCTATGACTTCCTGCCAACCCACATGCCTTAGTGCTTTGACTTTCAACAGGATGCTTCTAACGCTATATCATTATTAGATCTGGAGTGTACTGGGATCTCTCTTCTGGGATCTCTGTTGACTAGCTCAGTTGAAATTTGTCAGACCATCTCTTTTTATACTGCTAGTAGCATTATGCCACCACAAAGTGTCCACTATCGCATTGTAACGTCCTTCTCCATGCAGTACAATTTGGGGTTGAGCAGGGAGAGGTCTGTTCGGCAGGTTAACAGTTTTGCTGACATCACATTTCTCTCCTCTCCCCACCCTTTTCAATTTTAATTGGTAGGACATTTACATGAAACCAGGATCCTATTTCTTAGGAGCAAATCTGCTGCTGAACTTGTCACAAGCAGAATGTTATATTTTCAGGTGAACAATAAGAAGGAACAGATGTGCTCTTAAGAAATGAAGATCTTTTTGAATGCAAATCTCCTAATAAAAGCAGGTAAAGATAAAGACAAAAAATGTATGCTACAGAAAGTAATGACATTTTTAAAAGGAGAGAGTGAGAGGAAGGGAGAGAAAGAAAGCAGCGTCTCACTAGAGCAATCACAATTCAAAGTGTTAAAATTTAAAACAGAAAAATAAAACAGAGAACCACAATATCAAGATGAAAGACACACGAGACTCTGGAGAGAGATGAAATAGGTAAGATGATGGCTTTTATTGGACCAATTCCCACTGGTGAGAATACTTTTTTTGATTTTTAAAAAAACCACCACAAAGGTAGAACCGAAAGAAGAATTCTGTGAAGTTTCAAAAACTGTACAGATGTTAGCTCAATAAAGTCATTCTCTATAGAGGATTAGATTAAAAGACATGGGAGAAATATATTGAAGCATATTACGGGTAGCCAGAATTTTCTAATCGTTGAGATACGCTCCTCTAATGACAATAAGGTAGACTCTGGTGGTAGTCATTCACAAGCAGAGTGAGAGATTGTATGTTACACATAGCTTATCATTGGAATTCCTTCAAGCAGAATGCTTATGTTGCTGCATTTAAGCACAGCTTTGTAAATCTTATAGCTCAGACATGAAAGTCTGCCTGTCTGGAGTATTAATCTGACTGTTTGCAATGTATAATTGTGTCCACAAACTGTTGGACGAGGAGTCAAAGTTGAGACTACTAGTGATCTATGCAGCTCGCTGATTAGCCGGAGCTACTCTTTCTTTCTGTCTATCTAGTTCTCCCACCAAGAGGATAAAATGGTAAAGGGTATAAACACATACATATCACCAAGGACTTCTTGGAGAGGTATGTATGCTCTGTGCCGTCAAGTTGAAACTGACTTATAGCGACTCTGATATGGCTTTCAAGGTAAATATTTAAAGAGTGGTTTTACTAGTCCCACTCTCCCAGTGTGTTTCCATGGCCAAGTGCGGATTTGAACCTGTTCTCCAGAGTCCTAGCCTGTCACTCTATTCACTACACCATACTGAGAATCACCTTCTCTTGGAGGAGGAGTGGGATGGAAATGTATAATCTTGTTTTAACTCTGGCTGCGGAGCCAGAGGTTGGGAGTTCGATTCCCCACTGTGCCTCATTGACAGGGGCTGGACTCAATGATCAATAGCAGAGGTGTCAAATTCAATTTCATATTGGGCCGCATCGACATTATGGTTGCCCTCAAAGGGCCGGTTGTATCTGTAAGACTATATAAATGTATCTACTCTTTATCATATTAAATAGTGAAGACTACATTTCCCAAGGTGCTGTACATCGCCCAAGCAGCTGCACTTTCTGACTCTTCGTGGCTTGGAATGCTGGGATTAGAAGTCCCTTTGGGCAGATTGCAAGCATCCTTGCAGAGCAATATGGGCGACCCAGTAAACGACTGTGTATTGCATGTTGCACAGTAGCAGGCAACACTGAGAGGGCCACATGAAACGGCCCGGCGGGCCAGATTCAGCTCACAGGCCTTGAGTTTGATACATGTGAGCCATAGGATCCCTTCCAGCTGCGCAAATTTTAAGATTATTATAGATTATTACCATATAAACCTCACTCCAGGCAAACAGAAATTGAATTTATTAAGTATACACTTAAAAAATGGGGATTTGGTGTATATTCATTCAGTAGGCCTACTCTAGACATGACTTGCTATTGGACTCCAGGCATCATGTGAGGTAGATACAAAGGTTGGTAAGATGATGCTCTGAGACCCACAGCATCATTGTCCTATTATCTTAATGATGGCTTCAGAAAGGCATTTGTTTCATTCTTTTCAAAAGCTCTGCCATTAATAGCAGCAATAATCCATGAAATAAATCCTTGGATTTCCATGTAAGAAATTCTTACATGGATTATAGCTGCTATTCAGGGCAGAGGTTGAAAAAGAATGAAATAAATGACATTCTGAAGTCATCCATAAGAGAGCAATAGAAGAATGATGCTGTGGGTCCCAGAGCATTATCCTACCAAGCTCTGCATCTACTTCACATGACGGATGAAATCCAGCAGTAGGTCACATCTAGCGTTGGCATGTTGAATCAATATACATCAAATCCCCATCATACTCAATGGACTTACTCTGATTGAGATTTTCTACTCGATTTCAGTATCTTAAGAACCCTTTTAGGGTTGCTGTAAGTTAGATACAACTTGACACAGCATATAACAACAAAAACAATTCTTCCTCAGCTAACTTGTAACACAAGTTCCCAGAGCTACTACCTGCTGATAGAGTAGGTCCAGATAACCAGTCAGGCTGCAAATAAGCCTCATAGTCTGAAGGTAGACTTTATTAATACTGGGTCCAGCTGTATCCATATACCTGGATGTGAATCAAAAGTGTACTGCCTGGAGGTCCATGGGAAGTAGGAAATATAATAAATAAAGTAATAAACAGAAAATAAGTGGTGTAGGTCAGACATATCCTCCCAGCTCTACAGTTATGGGTTCTACATAGTGGGGCTGGTTCCTAGTTTGTGGGGACCTATTGCTTGAGGGACTTAACTGCCAGCATTGGGCTATTGTAGAATTATTTTAAGAACCGGACGATGGCAAGAGATAATTCATCACTCCGTTTGCTTTCACAGGTGAAAATGCATTTCAGGACTTTTTGTGAGAACTTTACATGAATGTGACCAAAAAATCTTGCATTTACACAAAATAGATTTCTTATGTAAACTAAACTATTTTTTTTTTTACAAAATACAAGTTATTTTTGCTAATGCAGAGGAAAAATAAGTCTCTTCACTCTTGGGCAAGAGCAAAAAATGTCCTAATAGTTAACAATTTCTTGAGACACCCTGTCTTCATTCCTTCATTCCTTCATTCACTCATTTCTTCATTCATTCATTTTGTATACGACCCTTCTGGCCAATGGCCACTTATTTTTGTTAAGGATGCAAACATTTGTGAGTTTTTATTACATTACTGGGCAGTAGGTATGTGGGAGCTACTATTTTAATTTGTAGCACTACTCCAGGGCATGACAGTATATTAAAATGTCAACTGTTAGATCCAGCTGCCCAGAACTCATTAAAACATGCTCTCTCTCTCTCTCTCTTTCTCTCTGTGTGTGTAAAGAGGGCATTTTTTAAAAAAGCCAGGCACTAGTGAATTCTATTTGTATGCTGGACTCCATTAGCTACATGCCTCATGTTGATACTGTGCTTACTATGAGGCATCCTCATACAGAATGGAATGGTTCAAATATGATTCCATAAATATCCTTTGGATCCCACAGACACACCACCTCCCCCTCAATATCAGAAGCAATAGCACCCAGCTGCACTTACTTCTACCTGGCAAAGATCCATGGGAAAGTGCCACAAGAGCACATTGTGGCCACATGAAGAGCAGGGCTCATCCTAGACACTTCACTGCCCAAAGCAAAGGACAAAATAGAGCCCTCCATTGCATATCGTACCAAAATGGGCCAGAGTAGATCCAGATGAATCTTATTACTGACACAGGTGATGAAACAATGTCCTTCTCAGGACATCTGGTTAGCTCAGCTGCCTGAGGTGGCTACCTCATCCCACTTAATGATAGCACTGTCCATGGTTGAAACCAACACTAGAAGTTTTGTAGGACCAGAATAATCCTGGGGTTTAGAGACAGATCTGACTGAAATATGTGAATTAGCCTACCTTCTACTACATACATTATTGTATTCACAACTTTCAAATGGATCTTTTTTCTGGGCTTAATTACCAATTCATTCACACCTATGATATCAACACTAATAAAAGCAGAAACCGGTGTCCCATTTGGCATGGCTTTGTTCTGTGGAAAAGGCAAACATTTGCACATGGCAAGCCACAAATGGATAAAAGCCCCAGTGAGAACTTCGTAAGCCATCTGCTAGTTGCCTAATGAGGCCAGTAACTATCATTGTTTACAGTCGAACACTGGGGGTCATGGATTTTTCCTGTAATGAAAGAGTAAATGCATCATTGCAAAAGCGAAAAGAGTTCTCAGTCTTACAGAAGGCTAATTGTAAATACAATAAAAGAATAAATTACTCCAAAAATCTGTTTAGGTCTACAGAGAAATTGAATTTGGAAGGCAAGATGCAAAATCATAAAGCATTGATGGTTGTTGTGGGTTTTTCGAGCTCTTTGGCTATGTTCTGAAGATTGTTCTTCCTAATGTTTCGCCAGTCTCTGTGGCCAGCATTTTCAGAGGACAGGAGTCAGAACTCTGTCTGTGCTCTGGTGCAGTTTGTTTGGATAGTTGAGTATTATAGGTGTGGGAACAGCTTTTGCCCTTTTCAGGAGAGGGGTGATTGGGGTGATCAGTGTGTTTTTTGTTGTGGGTATTTTTCTGATAAGAGGGAGAGATTATCTGTCACTGTGATTGATGGGTGTCATTAGTTGGTTTTTTGTGTTCAGTGATCACCGGTCCTTGTAGCTGCGTAGAGTTCGTTGACCTTATGCAGGCTGTATTTTTCAGTGCTAGGAGCCAGGCTTTGTTGAGTTTTAAACTTTCATCTTTTTTGTTGAAGCTCTGCTGGTGTTTGTGGATTTCAATGGCTTCCCTGTGCAGTCTAACATAATGATTGCTGGTGTCGTCCAGTACTTTTGTGTTTTGAAATAGAATTTCATGTCCAACTTGTTTTAGGGCATGTTCAGCTACTGCCGATTTTTCAGGTTGTTTTAGTCTGCAGTGTCTCTCATGTTCTTTGATTCTGGTGTGGATGATGCGTTTTGTGGTTCCAATATATACCTGTCCACAACTGCAAGGTATCCGATATACTCCTGCAGTGGTGAGGGGGTCCATTTTCTCCTTTGCTGACTGTAACATTTGTTGTATTTTTGTGGTGGGCTTGAATACTGTTTGTAGGTTGGGGTTTTTTTCCAAAGGTTTCTGCATGCGGTCCGTGACCCCTTTCATGTATGGCAGAAATACTTTATTTGTGGCTGGCTGTTTTTCCTCTTCAGTTTGGTGTTGTTTTCTTGGTTTGATGGCTCTTGTGATTTCATTTTTGGAGTAGCCATTTGCCTGTAGGGCCCAATTCAGATGGTTAAGTTCAGTGCTGAGAAATTGAGCTTCACAGTTCCGATTTGCACAGTCTACCAATGTTTTTATTATACCTCTTTTTTCCTGTGGGTGGTGATGGGAGTTGGCCCTCTATTTCTTTTTCTATGGTGAATTGTATATTTGGATGGATGCTGTCATACTTCACTGTGGTTCCAAATTGAAAAGGTGTCGTCCACATATCAGAACCAAACTGTGGGTGCGAAGGGTGCAGAAGCCAGGGCCTGTTTCTTGAAATATTCAATGTAGAAGTTTGCTATAACTGGGCTGAGGGGGCTCCCCATGAAGCATGAAGCATTGTTTTGTTTTCCATTGGTCTCCAGTCTAGTTCTGGTGACACAAAGGAAACTGCATTGTTTTGCCCTGATTACAAAATAGCCAGGATTATTGACTCTAAATCTCTTAACTTCTTATGTCATTTGAATACATTGTGTTTCAAATCTAGATCCTTCTTATACATACTAGAGCTCTAAGCAGTATATATGGTTTCTGTTTAAAGGACAGGCATCACCTGTGAGTTCTATTTGAATGCGCAAAGCTGTCCTACTTCATTGCAGTGACAAGGATAACTCCATTTATGTGAACTGGTATTGACAGGGTAGTGAATGATGCTTTGTACTTTCCAGAAGCGCCACGTGAACATTAGAATGTACACAGAACTCTGGACCTAGGCACAGATTTGTTATCTTTCCACTCCATTTCTTGTGTCTTGATTGTTCTACAGACACAAGCAGCTGTGGATAAGTGAAAAATATATGATATACGAATAATGTTTCTTTTTAAAAATAAAGATGATTGGTAGGTGCTAGATAAAAATAAAAAGCATAATGTAAAGACTGATAAAAGAGGTGGAATGCTGAAGGAAATAACACTCCATCTGACTAATTGCAGATTATCTACAGTTACTTATTACAGTATGGAATATAATTACAACAAAGCACTGTTGTGGGATTGGTGGTTGGGCAAAATGATCTTTTCAATACTTTCCCAAAAATAGTAATTTGTGACTCTACAGTTTATGCAAATAGATTTTTATCAATGTACTGCATATTGCCTGAGCCCATATTTGGCCAGTGCCTTACATCTATGAAGAATTCAAACAGAGATGCTAATTGGCTTCCTGTGTTACTGATTTTGCCTGTGGCATTCGATAGCTAGATTCAACAACTCAAGAGAGAGATTGTTCTGAGCAGGGACAACCATTGTGGAGAAGGGGCATGACTTCTTTGTACCCAACTTTTTCCTTCTTTAATTTGATTATTTGTAAATAAATGCAAATATTACAAAATACTATCAGCCTCATAGGATGCATTGTACATGACACTAAACTTGGAGAATCATTGAACTCCTGAACCTTCTAACTGGATATTTGCAGCATGTGACTTAGAGATAAATAAATATTGCTCAGATGACATATGGGAAGGAGTAATCATTCTATAGCAATGGTCCCCAACCTTTTTTTGGACCGTGGACAGGCTGAGCCTCCGAGGAAAGCAGGGCCCCCCTGAAGGTGCTTGCGGGTGCGTGCGTGCTCTCAGGCGCATGCGTGAAGCGATGGGGGAGTGCCCACCTGCCCGTGCACCCGCCCACCTCTTCGCATGGGCACTCAGGCACATGCGTGAAGGGGTGGGGGAGCGCTCACGCCGGCGCTGGCACATGTGCATGTGTGCAAAGTAGCTGTGGGGAGGGGAGTGCATGCGGGGTGGTGGTGGTAGGTCTGTCTTTGTGGCCCGGCCCGGCTGAGGCCACGGACTGGTACTGGACTGCGGACCGGGGGTTCACTACCTCTGTTCTATGGGCCATAATTTCAAAATAGTTCTTTTCTTGCCATAGCAAGCTTTGCTAAATAGCTGGTCCTGTTAGCTGGGGGATTATGGGAATTGTTGTCTGAAAAAGTAAATGTTTCAGGCTGTATTACACACTGGATTCTGGATATCAGAGCATTCAGGCCAATGGGATTCTAACAGATGGTAAGATTTTATCTCATTTGCACAACTTGTATTGATTTGCATTGATGAAGAACCATGCATTGTGTCTGAATTAAGCATACTACAAACTCTAGTTTTGCAAGAATAAGTAACAAAAGCATTAACACATTCCTGACCAGGAAAGATGACATATAGGCCAAGGGAAATCTGGCTTTTTTAAAATTTAAAAATCCCCCCCCCCGAAAACCTAGCACCATCTATTATTGTTTAACCCAAATTTTCATAATTCAATAGCTGCTATTCTGCATTGAATAACATTGTCTACATTACACTGTACAAATTCAGAAACCTGAAGCTCACAACTAGTTAGTAACATGGAGTAACAGTCTTAGTTCTTCAGCCAGAAAGTTCTCCTTCCTGAACTTACTTTCTTATTTATTTTTCCTTGAATAACTAGCCATAAAATTCTAAATTTGTTGTTTCTCCCTATATTATCTAAGTATTCTAGGTTTCTGCATTTTATATGCTTTATATTTGTTGTTCTTGATTCATTCACCTTAGTGCTTCTTGGGTTTTTTTTAAATTTAGGACATTGCTAGCATCCTGCAATAAATCCACATTTCACATATTTCTGTCTTTTCTATAATAATTTATATTAAAGTCCATTTTCCATGCCATACTGTGGAACTGAGAAAACACAAACCATTCAGTGTTTATTTTGAGATCCAGTTTTATTTTTTTGTTTTTGTTTTCTATGACATTCTACATCTTAATGAAGCTGATTCATGTATTTGTATTCTGACTTTTATAGCATCACTATGCCCACTGTGCCTCCTAGGAGAAAAGCCAACCTCTATAGCCATGGGTAAACTGCACAGTCCTAGAGTGCCATTGTGGCATTTGCCCTTGTGGACCCTTGCTTGTCTTTCCCTCACAAAGGCTGACATCATGTTTTCTCTTCGCTGCCACCAGTGGATTACCTCAATCCACAATATAAATGATGTTTGGCCAAACACTTGACTTGTGAACAGATACAGAACTTATTTATTGAAGTGAAGCAGACTGAATAATAACAGAGGTTTCTCAGATACACATTATGCATGAGCAAATAATCAACAGTCCTCTCAGTACATACTTCTTTTTTCTTGCTATATCATTACCACCTTCTCTACCTATTTTCCTAACCAGTTCTATGTCTCTCAGTATCTGCTCCCTCTCTCTCTGACTAACCAGCCCTATCTGACTCCTCCTTCTCCTGCCAAGCCTCATGTAGCTGCTGACTCCATCTCTCCAACCCTCTCATAAGGTAAGGTAAATGTTCCCCTTGACATTTAGTCAGTCGTGTCCGACTCTAGGGGGCAGTGCTCATTCCTTTTTCCAAGCCGTAGAGCCAGTGTTCATCCAAAGACAGTTTCTGTTGTCACGTGGCCAGCACGACATAGACCCAAAACGCCCTCTCATAGGTTCATGCAAATCAGCTCATGAATATGAATGGCAGGAGTGATGTGGGTGATCGTCAGAGGCATCAGAAGAGAGGGAGTAGTAAACCACTTAGTAGTACTTCATATGCAGGAAACCCTGACATAAGTCAAAATCAACTTGTCAGCACATAATTATAATTTTTAGGATGGTGCTATTTTTCAGCATGCTCCACCTTTTCATGTTGGGTCTTTGCATTCCTTTGGCTGCTTGCTTTTGATTCATTACTGCGGACATGATATTTTACACTCATTTTAGGCCATGTCCATTACTGAGTTCATAAACTTCATTGTATAACATTTTCAGAGTCTTTAAATTAGCTGATCGTAGAATAATAGAATAATGGAGGTAGAAGGGGTCTATAAGGCCATCAAGTCCAACCCCCAGCTTAAAGCAGGAATCCAAATCAAAGTATATCTGACAGATGGTTGTCTAATTTTCTCATTGCATCTATAGCATTCCCACTGTCTACCAGGGAGGTTATGACATAAAAAAATTCGATAAGATTAGTGTGACATAATTTGTTTTTGACAAATCCATGTTTGCTTCTAGTTATTACTACATTATTTTCAAGGTGATTGCAGAGTTATACTTTATCATCTGCATAATATCTTTTATTTTAAAGACAGTCTTAAGGAACTGGCTCATTAAGCTTTGACATTTTCCTTATCAGTAATCTCAAAAAGACCAAAACTGTTCCCGAAAATCAAAAAAAGTCAGGTGTTAATACGGGGATGTAATCAAGATAAATAGCATGGATTGGTGTACCTTCTAATCTGACAATCATTGGTTTATATAGTTAAATTAATTTATATAGCATCAGAAGAACTAGGCTACATAGTTAATGTGTAGAAAGACACAATGCCCCTGTTTTGATTACCAAAGTAGAAGCGAATCCACAATCATACTCCCATTTTTGCTACATATACTGTGTTAGTTGGTTAGTTGTCTGTTTCTGTTTCTCTCACACACTCCTACTCCCTTCTTCCCACTCTCGCCTTCTTTGTGCCTATTCTTTTCTCTATAAAATGCAAGAGAAAATGCTTATTTACCTAAATTACAAAGAAATGTGTGAGCCTGTGCTTACTTACCTAAATTATAGGAGTCATTCAAGGATTAATTAGTTAATTAATGTTTGCAAACCGCTCTAAATAGGGGAAATGTAGTCAGTAAGTGGCAGTTATTAAATCACAGGTTTATCTCACTTTACAAATGAACCCCTAATAAAGTAAGTTACATAATAGTTACAGGTTTGAAAAGCTACTCTTACTGTCTACAAGATGTAGAGGTTTTAATTAGCAACAGTCTAGAAACTGTTTTTGCAGAAGGAAAAATACCACTAAATATTATTAAAGGTTTTCTCTAATGAAAACAATAAGAAAATATAAACTCCTGTATACAACAATTACTTCGAGTTCTATTACCTAGGGGATTATCCAGTGGGAATATTAACTGTAGTTGACAAGCTTTTTCTGAAAATAATTATATTTGTCAGATAAATGGGGAAAACAAAAAGCTATATGCAGCATAAATGCTATAATTTTAGGCAACATGCAGTAGCAACCGCAGATTAAAGAGCCATTCTTATTCAAGAAAAATTAAATCTACCGTACCTTAAGACATTCAGCATAATATTATGAAAAGAAAATTTCAGCATATATTTTTAAGGCACTTAAATGTCTGGCAATGGCTGCATATTTAAGCCTACAGTGGGGGCTTGATCCAGTCCCTTAGGGGCACGACCAATTCATGGAAGTC
This sequence comes from Pogona vitticeps, assembly GCF_051106095.1. Lineage (NCBI taxonomy): Eukaryota > Metazoa > Chordata > Lepidosauria > Squamata > Agamidae > Pogona > Pogona vitticeps. The sequence goes on from NC_135787.1 coordinate 60,559,435, forward strand.
TCCTATAGGCTCAACAAAACCTCTTTATGCTAATCCTTATAGAGATCAGAATAAAGACATTTTTAATGACAGTTCCCAGAATCTGCTAGCCTGCATCACTATAAACAGCTAAAGATTCTGCGAGTCTAAACCTTAAAAAAAACCAATACCAAACTTTTTACAGTTCTTCTCATATTTATGGCCAAAATCTTGTCACTTATCAGGTAAACCACACTTATGTAGTCCCATTGAATCAATGAGGATTTAGTGAATGAACTGCTCCATAAATTCCATTGATTCAAATGGGCCTACTTTAACAGCTAAAGTAAGTTGCAGTTAGAGTAGACCTATCTGACTCAATGGAACTAATGGAAGAGATCCCTATTGATTTAGTGGGACTACTCTAGTGCAATGTACTCCTCTGAGCAACAGGGTTTTGGCCATTGTTTGCACGCAGGTGCATTTGCGGGGAGACTTGTGGAGTTTGACTGTGAATGAGTGGTCCTGCGTGCCTCTCCAGTCTTTTTTCTCACTCTCAGCAGGAGTAACTTGTGGTGAGAATAGGAGGAGGTGTAGATTTTCATATGGGAAGCCTACACAGATCTCTATTATCTCTAAAGTTCCTTGGTTTAGTATTTTAATTATGTGAGGTGGTAGAGATGGGAACTGGTCCACTTACCCTTTCTCAGAGACTCTTCCTTATACATTTTAGAAAGTTACAAAGGGAGGGACATTAATAGGTTATATTTGGGGAGCTAGGACATATGATTTGTGGATTTCATTAAGATCACTCTCTTTCCCTAATAACTTATAGAAAGTCCTACATGCTGAAGCTCATGTGTGCATGTGCACATGATGTGAAGGAGAAAAAGAATCCTTAATATGTGGTTTGTGTATTCCAAGTGCTTAGATGGGAGGGGTTGGGGAAGGATACTGTCACGCCGAATCTAGACCTTTATTTTATGTGGATTATGTCAGGAAACTACAAGGATTGTAACAGAAGAAATTGACATCTTAAACAGAATATATAAAGGAAGTTGTTAATCAGCCATATTGTGCAGCTGTGCATAAAGCTCAGTCATGCTGACTAGGCAGAAGGCTGATGTAATTCTTATGAGATCACCTAAGAGGAGGTAATGTTACCTGATTGGTTATATGTACTATATATTGTACAGAGGTACACACATGTGGTGCGGAGATTTGCTAGAGGATATGCTGTTGAAGTATCTTGTGAAGGCTGTACATATGTAATATAAGCTTTAAGGAAAAAGCTGTTGTCTCATGTTTTTACTTCTCTGTAAAGACCTTGGAGGCTGGTTGTAACCTACTTTGCTCAGTTCACCCCAACTTAATACTTGACAAAGGTTATGAGCCCAGTACTCTCTAGTTAGAACAGATTTATTCAATTTTACCAGAGGAGTTGTGTTATCTTGTCAAGAACAAGGATCCTAAAAATGTGCAAAAGGCGTCTGAATATGCTGATTCTATTAGTGGGACCAAAGATCCTCGATTCTCCGAGGTAAAAATTGATAGAAAAGTTCGGGATGACAGTAAAAGAGCATCCCAATCCAGTAAAAAAATACCTCAGTCATACAGTGGTGCCCCGCATAGCGAAGATAATCCGTTCCGAAAAAATCATTGCTATGTGAATTCGTCACTATGCGGGGCAAAAAAGCCCATAGGAATGCATTAAAACACGTTTAATGCATTCCTATGGGCAAAAATCTCACCTTAATGCGAAGATCCTCCATGTAGCCGCCATTTTCGCTGCCTGGTAAGCGAGGAAAGGGCGCGAAAACACAGCAGGTGGCCATTTCCTTTACCTGGTGGCCATTTTGGAACCACTGATCAGCTGTAAAAAAACATCGCTATGCGAAAATCGGTAAGCGAAGCGCTTACCGATCATCGCAAAGTGATTTTTTGCCATTAGAAACATCGCAATGTGATTGCTTTTGCGATCGCTTAAAACACATCGCTATGTGGATTCATTGTTAACCGCGCTCGTTATGCAAGGCACCACTGTCCTTAAGTTAAGGAATGCCACTTTAAAGCAAGACCTTCATTCTCAGAACAAAGTCTACTGAGATCAAATATCCTTAGGGAAAAACTACTAAATCCCTTTACTCTGCACATACGGCAAATAAGCAATGTTATGCTTGTGATAAAGAAGGACATTTTTGATCCGAATGTGAAACTCAGAAAAATACAGCTTAAAAAAGTATTTTGCCTTCAGCCATCGGCAGTTGAAGCCTTTAACAGCTGCACTATTGCTAGGGGAATGGACTTGGCAGAGAGCCCAGAGCTTCCCGAGGGCAGAGTGAAACAATGATATTTAATCAAGTGTGATCAAAACTTACTGCAAAGCTCTGGAGAAATGATTTTTATCAATGGTAAAAAGTATCTAGGTATTAGGGACTCATGTTCCTAGTAACTATCTGTCACCTGGACATAATTCCTAAAGAAAACATGATGGAACAGCAGAGAATTACCATCAAAGGGATAGGTTCTGATTCTGTAGTATTGTCAATAGCTAGAGTAGCATTGAATTACCATGGATGGTCTGGTATATGGAAAGTAGCTGTGTCAGATCAAATCCCAGCTTGTTGTCTGATTGGTTTGGATCTCTCAAAGCATGTGCAGAGTATTTGCATGGTAACCTGCTCTCAGGGGAGGCAGATTGTAGCCGCTGAGGAAAGCATGGGAATTCCAACCACTGAAACTCTTGTGTAAAGACCCGGTCTAGAAGAACATCCTGAAATATGGGAGACTGCTGATTTGGTGCTGATGAAAAATCCTAATAGTTCTTCCTTTATAAGGAACAAAAGGAAGATAGCACCTTAAATAATTGCTTTGAAGAAGTTAAGGAGAATCCCATTCCACTGTCCTCTGAATATCCTGAGTGATATTGTCTAGACCAAGACCTATTGTATAGGGAGGTTTTAATGGCACCTTGTAGGGGGGGAAGAAGGGCCCCACAAACAGCTAATTGTCCCTGTTAAATAACAAGAAAGGATTCTGGAAAGAGCACATAATGATTTATTTGGAACACACATGGGCATCTCTCGCACATACAGAATTTTTATTGGCCAGAGATGGGGCAGCAAATTAAGCAATATTGCCAAACCTCTGATACTTGCCAAAAGCGAAGAACTGGAAATGACAAAACTAGAGCTAAGCTATGCCCATTGCCTGTTATCTTGACCCCTTTCCAATGGTTAGGTCTGGACCTGATGGGACCCCTACCCAGGGTGACTAGATGAGGAAATAAGTCTATTCAATCCATTATTGATTTTGCCACCAGATACCCAGAAGCAGTCCCCCTAAGAAACATAGAGATGGAAACTGTGGTAGATGCATTAATTAGTTATATGTGCCGAATGGGTTTGTGTCAGAAATAATAACAGATTTAGGAACTTCCTTTGCTTACAAACTAATGAAGAGACTATGGCAGGTCTGTGGAATTTCCCATGTGATGTCTCCTTACCACCCCCAAATGAATGGGTTAGTGGAAAAATTTAACAGAACATTAATGAGAATGATACGTGCATATGTGGCAGAGATCCCAAATGATTGGGGTAATAAATTACAGTCACTGCTATATGCTTATCGAGATATTCTCAAAGAAAGCACAGATTTTAGTCCTTTTGATCTTTCGTTTGGTTGTAAAGTAAGAGGGTCTTTAGATTTGTTACGATGGAACGGGGAAGATTATAAAGAAAGGGACCCTAAGTTGATTGTAGAATACATGGATAATTTAATGAACACCTTACAAAGATCCCTAGAGATAGCTGAGGAAAACTTAAAGGGGGCCCAAGGTAGACAGAAAAGTTGGTATGAGCCACCTAGAGTGGTCTTATAGGCCAGATGGGTGGGGTATCAATCAATCAATCAATCAATCAATCAATCAATCAATCAAACAAACAAACAAACAAACAAACAAACAAACAAATAAATAAATAAATAAATAAATAAATAAATAAATAAATAAATAAATAAATAAGTATGACAAAAAAGCCCAAGAAAGAACAATCAGTCCTGGAGAAGTATTAATGTTGAGACCCACAAAAGGAAATAAGTTGCAGTTAGCGTGGATCAGACTGTACACAGTGGTCTCCAAAATGAATGATGTCAATTATATTCTCCAAAGGGAGGATGAAAGCTGTAAAGTAGTCCATGTCAACATGTTAAAACCCTATTATAGAAAAGAAAACTAGGTTCTACATACTATCAAGGAAAACCCAGAAGAGAAGCAAAACTTGCTATGCTGGGAAGGCAGGGGGGAACTTTAAAATAACCCTGAAGACATGGTCCTTAGCCCAGCTCTATCATTAAGACAGAAAGAAAAGGTGTGTACTCTCCTCCAGAAATATGGGTTGGGGTTTTTGCACAAACCCAGAATTGCAAAAGGAGTAGTGCATAGAATAGACACTGGGGATGCCTAGCCCATAGCAATCACTCCTTTCAGAGTAACAGGTCCCTATATAGAAAAGATTCACACAGAGCTGAGTGAGATGCTAAAAGCTAATATTATTATACCTTCCATGAGTCCTTGGGCTGCTCCTATAGTCTTAATGGATAAACCACATGGGAGCATCAGGTTCTGTGTGGATTATTGAAAACTAAATCATATGACCAAGGCAGATGCCTACACAATGCCTTGCCTGGACGACCTTATTGAAACCATAGGGAAATGTCCATACATCTCTAGTTTGGATCTGACTAAAGGGTTTTGGCACGTGCCCATGAATCCTAAAGACCAAGAGAAAACAGCCTTTTGTAGTCCTTTGGGATTATACAAATTTTGAGTTATGGCCTAAAAAATGCACCAGCTACATTTCAAAGGCTGGTAGATTAAACCCTATATGGCCTGAGAGAGAGTGAGTTCATTATGGCATACATGGATGACATTGGTATTTTTAGCCAGACCTGGTAGGAACATAAATCCCATCTAGAGGTCATGTTGCAAAAGTTACGTGATGCCGGTTTGACAGTGAAAGTGGCTAAATGTCAAATTCAGAACTTTGAAATAAAGTGCCTAGGGCATCTAGTTGGAGAGGAGGATGATCAAACCCCCAGATGCAAAGATAGAAGCTATTGATACTTGGCCCACCCCAACTTCTAAAAAGAAAATCCAAGCGTTCCTTGGGTTAGCCGGATATTATAGATATTTTGTCCCAAAGTTTAATGAGATAGCTGCTCCGTTAACAAACTTAACCTGAAAGAAGCAAGCTGAAAACATCCAGGGGACGTCAGAGTATCAGGTAGCCTTCGATCATCTGAAGAGGGCACTGACTTCAAAACCTGTCCTTATTGCACCGGACTTCAACCATGAGTTCATAATTTACATGGATGCATCAAACATGGGACTTGGAGCATTTTGTGCCAAACAAATGACAGTGGGAGTCTACAACCAGTGACTTACATAAGCAAGAAACTCTAACCTGGTGAGAGACATTTATCCACTATCAAAAAAAAGAGTGTCTAGCAATTGTATGGATACTGCAAAAGCTGAAGCCCTACATTTGGGGAAGGAAATTCATCCTCTGCACCGACTATTCCCCTTTGGTATGGCTAAGAACTATGAAGTCTAATAGCAAACTTACGAGATGGGCCCTGATTTTGCAAGACTTTGATTTTGAAATCCACAGTGTAAAAGGATCTCAGAATGTGGTCGCAGACACTTTGTCTAGAAGACCAGATGACTAGAGAAATTTCTTTTTCTTTTTAACTGTTCTGTTTGTGTAATAGTTATGGGACATACTTAAAGTGCAAAATTTGCTTGGATGTTAATAAACTAAGAGGTATGTACAGTGATATTAAAATAATAGTATGTATCCTTAGTAATGTAAGAGGGTAATATTTGCATTCTTCCATTAACCTTCATTTGTTTATGAGGGCAAACCGTTATGTTTTCCCTCCTAAAACAAAAAAACAAAAACAAAGGGGGGAAGGATGTAGTGTTCGCCCTGCTCATAAATACTTATGTTGAGATTTGCGTGCACCAACAGGAGTTGGTGGGGGTGGAGTTAAGTGAGATAAAAAAGGAAAGGAGAGAGAGAGAAAAAGGGAGGGAGATTAGAAGAAAGGAAGGTTTTGGGAGTTAACGACATTGACTGGAATTTTATCACTTGCAGCAATAAACAATTTCTAATTGGTTTTTAAATGATACATTGCCTGGACCTCTGTCAATAATAGTGAACAAAGTTGATGTAATCAACTGGTGGTAGCTGAACAACATGTAGCGTGCACCTTTGCTTGGTGAAATAACCAAGGGCCATGTGGGAATGTGACAATGGCTGTAAGAAAAGGAAGAGAAGGTGACTAGTTGACTCCATGGGGGTCCAACCTCACGAGGAAGCACAGCCTCAGCAGAGCCCCCACTGAGGAGAAAAAGGGAAAGGGGTGTGTGACGTTCTCACTATGGCCCTGCTTGTTTCACCAGACACAGAGCTCACACAAGTATCCCAACACGTTGAAGACTCACAGTACCACACTGCCACCAGTTGATCTCTTTACTAAGTATAAGATGGAAGTCCATTCAATACTTAACTCTGAAATAAAAACAGGTTTATTGGTTACAAGTTGTTTCATGAATAATTCTTAAGCACATACTTAAAAGTTACATAAAGCATTCAGTATTTCTCTTTAATTTCTTCTATCTTAACTAATACTGATAACGCTCTCACTATTCACTCTTTAAACTTTCTTTTTGCCTCAAACCTTCTCTTCAAACCTCTCTCTTCTGTATCTCTTCTTTATCTGCCTCCTATCTGGTACCACCCCCCTTCTGGCTCCAACAACTCCCATTGGTGCAGGCTAATACCATTACATATATGGGAAGGCAAGGTGTCGCTACAGGGGATTATCTCCTTTCCCTCTCCCCAACCTTCACCATACATTTTCCTTTATGCAGCAGTAACACTGGGGAGGAAGAGGTGCGTCTGCAAACTTGCCCCATCTCTTCCTACTCCTTACTTGTGAGTAAACCAGGTAAACTTAATTGTGAGTAAAGCAGGTAAACCTTACTCATTATTAAAATGAGTACAATTCCACATGAGTAAGCCAGCAATTCAAAGACTTGTGTGTATAAACATCTCCAGTGTGAATGGAAGGATCGCTCAAGTGATAGATAAAATAGATTATACTGAAGATAAGAACCTTTCAAGTGCTCCAAATTCCCCTGTCTGGAAAGGCCCTCAATTACCCTGCTCTTTATCTCCCTGTCTGGTGACCCAGAGGACTCTAGCAGCCTCCTGAGACTTCAGCAAGCACCGTGGCAACACTAAGCCATGCAGTCCATTTTCACCAACATTCAAGATATGGGTTGCATAATCTGCCAAAATACTTTTGGAATTTCCATAGCTGCTCCTTCCATTCTTCCTTTGGCAAACATTAACTTCCCTATTCTCCCTCTCACTATAACCTTGTGTACTCTTAAAACACACACACACACACACACACACACACACACACACACACACACACACACACACACACACACACACACACACACACACAAATCCATCCTGGTATGCTAAACAAGATGGCTGTTTTTGTTTTGTTTTGCAATATGTATATCTGTTAAAATAAAAACCTTTAATTTTAATAGCTGCATGTGCTACTCCTACCCCCATGTGAGAATAACTAATATCCACTTTGCTGAAACACAATGCACACCACACAACGTACGTACGTTTGAGGTAACCTGAAGGCACATAATGGCGACAACAACATATGAAGCAGGAGATTACTTGATCTGCATATGTAAGTTACGTATGCCCAGATGATCCTATTTACCAGGAACTGTCCTTATATATAGGGACTGTTCCTGATAAATAGGAAAAGCTATCTATCTAGATAGATATCAGGGGGAACAGATATCACAGATCACAGATGGAAAAGCACTGTACTGGTGTTAGATTTAATGTGTTTCTCCCAATAACAACAAAAAGCCCTTGGAGTTAAGTTATTATTTGCTTCCCCGTGACATGGAGCATGTTTCCCAGAGCTGCTCCATGCCCACAATTCCATCTTCTAGTTCCTAGATTCTGTAGATGTTCTTCTAAATGATTCTGGCTTGATTATTGGCTAATTGTAATATACTCCTTTGGCCTGTTGACCTGTATGGATTGAGTCCTCTGGCACAGTTTTCTCTCTCCTTCAACTTTGATTACGCTGACTAACACTAAAACTTAATTCTGCAATAGTATCCTGCGGCCAGCAACAGATGAATGAGCATAATGTTGACTGCAGCTAATAAATCAATACAGATATTTCAATTTCTTATATTTCTTATAGCATTTAAACCAATTTTCTTTCAAGTGAATATGAAAAAAAAGCCTATCAGCAAAGTAGAGACCTCATACATGTGCTGCACGATCATTTATTTAATGATGCATATTATCGATACAACGGTGGTTTTGTGACAGAAACTATACATCTAGCTTGAATTTACTAATAATGTAAGTCTGCTAAAGGAATTAACTTTCCTTGAGTTCTTATATGCTATATTTTACATTAACCTCTAGATAGCCAGATTCCTCAGATTCATGTCAGTCTTTAGACAAAGTCAGTGTTAAGTTTCAACAAGCTCTGGGTGAGAGGATAACTGAAATCCTCCTCTGCTACTCCTGTATTTATACTTAACATTCTCAGCTCATTCCAAGACTGGTCTTGTACTGTATTTGTTGTTTACATTTTATTGGTGATGTATTTTTGTTTGCAAATAGTTAAGGAAAGGGGAAATGCCTCCAGCCTAGAGCATTTGTTGAAGGTCTACTTTACTTCCCATGAAGCTAGCAGTGGTCATACATGGCTTTGGGTTTCATCATATCCAGCTTTATCTCTACTTTTCAACAGATGCCAAGAAGGCTGTGAAAGTCCTGATCCACTGTCCTAATACAATGAGGTAGATATAGGCAAAAAAGTGGCATTCAGTCCAGACATAGCTGAGCTTCTATGAGTCAGTAGACAAGTCAAGTGAATCATAGAATTGTAGAGCTGGAAAGAATCCTAAGAATCTTCGGGTTCAATCCTTTGTCAAGGCAGGAAATCCACAAATGAAGCATGAATGAATAAAGACTGAGAATGCAAACAGTTCTGAATAAGTAACATACCAATTAAAACAATGTGTATAGAACTTGGAGATGCTTTTGCATCCAGCTCAGCTCTTGGACAGTCTGGTGGTAGTGGTGGTCAGGAATACTTTTATGCAGCTTTGGCAGGTACACTATTAGATCACTTCCTGGGAAATGTAGTTTTGGCCACAATAACCAATGCCTTGATTATCTTAGATTACTGTAACTTTGTTTTCTGTGGAGCTGCCTTTGAAGACTGTGCAAGTGCAAAACATGGTGGCCGGACAGTTTTGTGGCCTGTGTTTTACAGAACAGTTGAATAAGTTGGGTAAGTTTAGCATGGAGAAAGGAAGATGATAAAGCAATATGACAGCCGTCTTCTAATGTTTGAAGGCTGTCATGTAAATGATATAAAATAAGTTTTGATTAAGCACGTTGCAGGAGGTGAGAAGGAAAGAAAACAAAGTGAAATGCAAGGTATATAAAAAAGGGAAATGTTAAGCTCATAAATTCTCAAACAGATGATACTCTACATGATCTTCATTAAAAGTGCACATTTCTGTCAGACAACAGCAGTAACAATGTAAGACTATGAGTACAAAACATAGTAACTATGTTCTTAGTGTTGATCTTCACTTATCCATCTTCACGGAAACAATACAACAATCAACTGTATTTTTATGCTACTAAATGAACCTCTAGAATAAAAACATAAGATTTTGAGCTGTTTTCCTTTCTTTACATTTGGATTCAGTGATATCACACAAACTATGTATGAAACCTTCAATGGAGTATAAAACATACCAGACAATATGCTAGACAATAACATTCTCTATAGTATATAATATGAAAACTATCACTATCTACTCTTCATTAATACACTTTCTTAGAACTGTGTGGGCCTCTCCAGCTTCAGAAGCCTCGACCAGGTTCCCACCTTCCATTCCTGGATTCATACAGCTAATAAACAATGGATAAAACTCAATGGGGTTTATTGGAACTTGGGTCAGGGAGAAGGATAATAAAAAATTATATGTAGATTCAGTACTCCCAGTTTCTTGCACTACTCCTACATTCTCTTCATGGATCCAGAGAATGTAGATCCATTCTCTGGATCTATTTTATTTACCTGGATGTGAAAAATCTCTGGGGGTAACTCAGGTCCTTTCACTGAGCCCCCAATTCATCAACTAGTTAAATCTGTCCTCCAATGTTTCTTCCTTTCAGGGGTATTCCCCAGAGCGAGGGGCAGTATGCCCACACTGAGGACAGATATGTTGGGACTCATGTGTTGCAGGTTTCCTTGTCTCTTGGTGTTGTTGGTCACTTTTCTACCGGTATCTATTTGTAGAAGGGATGGAACCACCTTTTCCCCTTTACTCCTCTCTTCTTTCCTCTCCCTTTCTCCCCAATATGAGGGCCTAGGAGTGGCTTATACTTGGAGACCTCTCTCCTGGGCACCCAAAACTGGTTCTGGACTCCTTACCAGGAATCCTCTTTATACATGTGGCCACACTCACTAGGAACTTCTCAGGGGACTCCTTGGCCCAATAGTTACCCAATCACTCCTCCTAAGTGTCCCCCCAGATTTTGTCTCCTGCAGAACTTTCTTCTCCCTCTGGTCCTCCTGCTGCCTGAGCTCCTGGCTTTCCCCCTCCTCAGCAGGAAAGTCAGTTACTCCCTTTGTAACTTCATGCAGTGAACGAAAAGGGTCTTTACCCCTTTCTGGTGCAAGAAAATGTCTCCCTTTGACATAGGGGAACCTTTCTTCTAGCCATAAGGACTGCTTTCTCTCCCTTTCAGATGTCTGTCTCTCTTTCCTTGGGAGGTAGCTCCTCCACTCCTTTGACAGCCTTCTTTCTTTTGCTCAGTCTCTCCTTGTATTTCTGCCTCCTTTGGTGCCAAAGCCATTTTCATATCCCTCATCCTCCAGGTAAATATCTGTGTTTTAAGTCTTCAAGCAAACTCAATACAGGTATCGGCCATCAATGTTTAGACTTTTATCTATATTTTTGTTTCTGCTCTACCAATGAAGTGGTGGTACTTAGCCTGTTGCAGTGGAATCTTCTCCACAAAGCTTGCAATTTGTTTGATTTTTTTAAAGTGGTCCAATAAAAGGTATCACTCACTTTTACATTTGTGTTCTTTGCATTGTTGCAAAGTACTAAATGAAGTGTGATAAAATCAATAATTCATTTTAATAAAGGAGTTTTACCCTCAGGAGAAAAATGTTTATTGAGTTTCATATCTTTCACTTCAAAAGAATTTCAGTTTCTTGCTAAAATATGCCATTTCAAACAGGCCTGAGGAGGCTGCTGACTTAGCACCTTAAGTCTAAGATAGTGATCTCTGAAAATGTGTGATGGGGAGAGAAGGAGGAGGATAGCTCAAAGGTACAATATATGTTTTGTATGCTGATGGTCCCTATTTCAATCCCTGGCATTTCTAGTTGAAAAAATCTAGAATGTAGATGACTTACATTGTCCTCTTCTTCTCTTATGACTGTATGATTCTAATTAGAGATGGGGCTATTCGTATTTGTATATGAATACTGTAGCGAAATGCCAACAAGTGACATCATTCCTGCCTGTCCATCACAGAAACTCAAAAAGGGAGGAGCCAAGGATAGGGCAGGAGGGGCGGAGTCAGGGAGACAGTTGGGGATGTGGAATGGCAGTTAGGATTTAGGAGAGAGAAAGAGAGAATTGAGCTGAGAGTGTTAGGAGAGGGAAATGAGAAGGTAAAAAACAATATTGAACAAGCAGGAATGAAATTATAAGCACTATAAGAGAGATAATGATTATAAGTATATAGTAGTTTGGAATAAAAGTGATTGCATACATGACTCAATGCTTGTTAATACCTGATACAGTTCATAGTGATTTACCTTTATGATTTACTTGACAATAAAAGAATATTTGTTAATTAAATCTCTGATTCCTGGTACAGTATAACTTAATTTGTATTAGGAGAATACCTGGTGGCAGCTAGAAGAGAAAAAGGGTGTGGTCCTTTGTGAGGACCAAATAAACAGGGGCCACAAGGTTGATCGCCACAAATACGAATACCCCCGCACAGGTGGATATAACGAGGGCCCGACCCCCTGGGATCAGAATCTCCACTCACCTTTCCACTGCTGCCGCAGGCTGGTGCTCCCTTCCTATTGCTCCGGAGCTAGCGTTCGACTAGCCACTCCTGGCAGGAGGCTGGACAATGAGCCTCCCTGCCAGGTCAAAGAGTGGCTAGTCGACCACAAGCTCTGGAGCAATAGGGTGTACGGAACCCATGGCAGCAGCAGAAGGGTGAATGCATTATCTTCACCTGTGTGGGAGTATTCATATTCGTATTCAAATACCCCATCTGTAATTCCATTTAATCTAGACTCAGGGAGCAACCATACTGGTGAGCTGAATTGGACCAATTCAGCTTTGCTGCAGGTTGATTTGCAGTTCTGTTTATGGTTGTATTCAGTTTAAGTGATCATGTGAAGGTCTCAGATTGGCCCTGAAACAATATCCATATTGTCCCTCAACCTGGTGTGACTGGATATGAACCCATAGGCCATGCCCCCTTCTTTCAACAATGCCCACCTGGTGATCCCTCACTGTCCTTTCTTATTTTTTTTCTGTGCAGAAGTGATTGAGTGCCAAATTTAGTAGCTTTTTAAAAAAAACACCTTCAAGTCGATTAAAGAGAAAGTTTGTGGGGGGTGAGGTGATCCCACTGTCCCAAAACATCATGCCCTAGCTTAACACATCACCATAACACTACCTAGAGTCACGCTCCCCCCATCCTTTTGTAGAGCAAAACAAATTACCACTCAGGGAAAACACTATTTGAATCATTCCAGCTTAAAAAAGGTAGAAGCCCCCAGTGGCAGGAGAAAAAACTCCAAGTCGGAAGCAAAAAGGGCCGGGTTGATTCATGTTGGCCTTTGTGTCATGTGATTGTGAAAAAATACCTTGAATTCACCCATGCTAATTGTGAAACAAATACCAAAGTATTTGTCTATGTAGTCACAGCCTCAACTTCAACTTTAATATATACTAATACTGATAAAACTGACTGGTATTGAAATATACAGTTTTGGCTGAGATTTATATTTGTATGTGGGTGGATTTCTGAACCATAAAGCCACATATCCATAAACACATAGAAGAAATCAGGAAAAGGCTGCATGATCATGGAAGCAATACAAATACAGGAACAGGTGATACCTGATACTCCTGGGCATTCTTTCCTCCCCTAGCCAAAAGTAAATTCTTTGAGTTTCAAAAAGGCAGAGAAGGGGGAGTGGGGGGGGGACAGATTGCCTGCCTGTCATCTGTTTTAAAAGATAGGCCATAAATTTCAAACTGCTAGCTGGGGAGAAGCTTGAAAACAACTTGCATACCACACTAGCTCCATCTAAAAAGCAAACCTGGCTTCAACATCATCAGCCATGTGAATCTGGGACATTAATAACAGCATGTAAGTTGAAACTACCTACAAAAACTTGACGCACAGCCTTGAAGAAGATGATTTATCAACAAAAGTTCTCCATATGTTTTTGTTTTGTTTTGTATTCTTAATGGTTGATTAATGATATAGTATGTTCCTGTATTTGTACCAAGAAAAAATAATAATTATCCAGTCACATGGACTGTTGATCCACATCCATGCTACCAGGCTCCTTAACAAAGACAAATCAGGTTTTTATGTTTATTGGTTAACTAGTAGCCAAAGTAGTGTTTATCACTTTTCAGATTCATACAGAACTTTTCCACTGCCAGATGTGTTCAACGCGAGTCAAATGGCTCTGCATTTCTCCTTTCCTCCTGTTTTATAAGTTGTGCTATCAGCTGTCTCCCCTTCCAAGATGCCTACCATTACCCTTCAAGTTCTTTCTCTTTGCCTCAGCAGATGGCACCCTCACTACCTCCTTTTGACCCCTTCTTTTATTATTGACAGCCTCCAAACACAGACCTGTCTCCTTGATGCCTTCCATAAAATCAATGCACAGAAGAAATGCTGCATATATCCAACAGATGAGTCCAGATGTGTGGCACTTAACTGTGTAATGAGGCTCCACTCAAAATATTTTCCTGCCTGAAGCAGAGCAGGAAATGTTTTTTTTCTTTCCACAATTCTGGCAATTTGCTACCCTTTTGCGATATCCAATATTTGCTACTTGAGTCAGCTGCCTCTCTGTAGGGCCTACTCTACTTGTAACTGGAGAATGAAGCTGTACTATATATAGTATAGTAATTTGAAAGCTCTTGCCTTCAAGGTGTTTCAAGTGTCAACTGAATTCCTGACCATTCACTGCACTGGCTTTGGCAGCTGAAATACAAAACACCTGGAGGACCAAAGTATGAAAACCACTGGTATAGTCAGCAGCACCTTTATTATTCTATACAGGTCAGACCTTATTTCGTTACTGTAGGAGAGCAGTGGCTCTGTTCTCATGTGTGAATAAACAGTGTTGTCTGTTCTGTTTATTGGGTGGGTGGGGAATCAGAAAAAAATGACTCAAGATGGTAGGTTGGGACTACAGCCTTTTCATAGATATAAATGTCTTTTAACAAATACAGAGAGAGAATAGCCATGGGATGGGGAGAGAGGTCACAGAAAGACTTGAGTGTGTGTGTGTGTGTGTGTGTGTGTGTGTGTGTGTGTGTGTGTGTGTGTGTGTGTGTGTGTGTTTGTGTGTTTGTGTGTTTGTGTGTGTTTGTGTGTTTGTGTGTGTAGGTTTCTGGGAATGGCAGTTCAAGAACACCTGGGTTATACAAGGTTTGGAATCACTGTCCGATAATAAATATGTTCATTATCCTGGGGAGATTTCTGGATGATAAATCTTAAACTATACAGTTTGAATAAATAAATGGGAGGCAGCCAATGGCCATGTTGGTTGGGGGATTTTAGGAGTTGTACTCCCTGAAATGAACTTTTTCAAGCTCTGCACAAAACTGAAAATAAGAGTAACTGTGTTGTGTTTATCTACATTGACTGGATGTTCTTTTTGCATGCTGGTGAGACATAGTTGATTTTCCACATACATATATATATGTACAGGAGTGTAAAATAAATAAAGAAGCCATTTTCCACTTCTGGCTTAAGTTCCAGCTGAACAGAAATCCTTCTGGAAAACATTACTTGAACTTCCATCGTGTTATATATTTCCTTTGGGAATGTCACAGCCAAATCTATTTTTCATCACAAATAGACCAAATGGTACAAAATATAACCATAACCTGTTAGGCTATCTTTCAATCTGTTACATTACACATGGATTTTATTACTACAGTAAGTAATGTAAACATTTTTTTTGCATAAAGGGTGGAAGTTGTTGTCTCTCATAGGACATAAATAATTAATTGCAGGGAAAGAAACTAATTTAGATAGGGCATCTCTACTAACTCGGTCTGCACAGCAGCTTTCACAAATAATGCCAAAAGTTGAAGGGTTATTTAGACTAAGATACTTAGCAACTGAAGGTCTACATTGTAGCAAAATCAATATGTCAGTGCAAAAGACAGGAGCTCATTACATTTTCAAATATATATACATCTGAGACTTATTAATAAAAAAGGTGTTGTCATAGAATTCTAACATGTTTGTCAAGTGGTCCCATAACAATATTCGTTTTACTACTATACAAAACCTGTGTCGTTGCATGCAATAGGAACAGGAACCTCTGGCCTGTAGCTGAAACGTGGACTTCAGCATCTCCATATACAGTATATATATATATACCAGTATGAAAACCACTGGTGTGTATGTATGTATATATATACACACAAGAGGTTTTCATACTTTGGTCCTCCAGGTGTTTTGTATATATACTTTCCTTCCATTACCTTTGTAGCTGGGAGAAACCACTGGAAAAAGTAAATGACCATATAAATGGAAGGAAAGTACCTGGGTGCAAATATTTCTTCCCTGCCCCCATGGCACATTCGGAAAACAAAAGTAGGAGTTACATCCTCAACCTTGCCACTTTCAATTTTGGCTCAGCTCACTTTGGCTCTGGTAGCACCACTGCTGGAATGAGGACAAGTATGAATTGAAGAACTTTGGTGCCGACAGAAAAAAGTTTTTCTACCCTTAATCTAAGAAAACTGATGTAAATATGTCCCTGAGAAAGATCCGTATTTACACAAAAAATGATCTCCCACCCCCACAGTACCTTTAAGAAACAAATTTGATGGAAGTCATATCTAAACAAACTAGGTGACAAATTCACATTATGACATCTTTGAACAGGCTTAGTATATGTTCTCATGTAGCAAAAATAACCCTGAAAAACAGCCACAACACCTTTGATAAAATAGTGGTTGCAAAAATTTTGGAGAACAAAATGTTTTCTACCAATAAAAGAGTATGGGGGAAATTTGGTATTGTATAAGTTTGAAAAGAGAAGTAGGAACCATTTATTTTTGGACATGGTAATTCTTATGTAAAAATCTTCAGCTGTTTATTGTCACCACTAGCTTATTGGCACGTGTTGAACTTCCTTTGTATTTCATCAAATTTTCTTAAAATTTATTGTACAATGACAGAGTACAATGGTGCCTCCACTTACGACCCTAATCTGTTCCAGAAGATGGATGTAACTCGAAATGGTCGTAAGTCGAAACACCATTTCCCATAGGAATGCATTGAAATGCGATTAATCCGTTTCGGCTGAAGAAAAAAAATGACCAAAAAAAAACCCACTGCAAGACTCATTGGAAATGTGATTAATTTTTTTCGGCCGAAGGGGGGGGGGAGAAAGAAAAACAAGGAAGCATGCAAGACCCATTGGAAATGCACAGAAAACAAACAGAGCAGATTGGAAATGCACAGAGAACAAAGGGGGCAGGTCGGAAATGCTAAGAAAACAAAGGAAAAAGCAAGGGAAGCATGCAGGACCCACCAGAAATGGGGAACCCCCCAACCAACCCCCCAAGACCCATCCGAAATGGGGAAAAACACCCCAAAAAGCAACAAAACCCACCAAGACCCATAGGAAATGGGGGAAAAACACAACAAACAAACCCCCCAAGAACCATCACAGCACAGAAACATAACCCCCCAGCTCAAAACCACGCTGCAAAAACACCCACAACAGTTTTTTAAAAGCAGAAAACAGCTCCTTACCTTACCAGGCAGCCCAAAGCCTCCCTGCAAACACACACACACACTCTCAGAAGTAGAAGAAGGCAGTCCAAAGCGTCCAAAGCGTCCAACAATCTCTAACTGCTGGGGTGAAAGAGCTACAAAGAAGCAGCCTCGTTGACACCTACAGTTAGAAATTTGAATTTCCTGTCATTTTCTATTCGTAATTGGAAGCACCGGTTGCACGTAGAAGCAAAATTTTGTGGCTGGACCTGGTCGTAACTCGAAATGGTCATAAGTAGGGACGTTCATAAGTCAAGGCACCACTGTATATCTAAAAAGATAAATACCCAAGACCATTGGATATTATTATTGCTCTAGGCACTTTTTATTTATTTTCCATTGCTCACTCTTTTCTGTTTCTTCAATGCACACATACAGTGGTACCTCACATTACGACATTAATTCGTTCCACGAAATCGCTGTAGAACGAAAACGTCATAAAGCGAAAATAAAAAAGCCATTGAAACGCATTAAAACCTGGTTAATGCATTCCAATAGGCTAAGAACTCACCTTCCAGCGAAGATCCACCATAGGGGTGGTCATTTTTGGGTGCCTGTGCAGCGAAAAATGGCTCCTAAACACAGAGCACCCGGTGGCCATTTTGAAAACCCGACGATCAGCTGTTTTGATCATCGGGAAGCGGAAATCGGTTCCCAAAACAGGGAACCGATCATCGTGCAGCGAAATTCCCCCATTCAAAACATCGTTTTGCAATCACTTTGACGATCACAAAAACCTCGTCATAATGCGGATTCGTCGTTAAACGGAGCGCCCGTCTTGCAAGGTACCACTGTATTTCAGTTATCAGTGAATGGCTATTTTTTTCTTTTGCTGGAGAAGATGAGAGGTTCATCAGAAAAATATGGGAGAAATAAAGGAGAACTGGTAGACTCTGACAAAGTGGGGGGAAATCCTCCGCTTCTTAAACACTCTGTTTAAAAAGGAACAACCATAAATACCCTCATCATATTAATAACCTGCTTTCCTGGGGCTGCTGGCTCCCAAATAGGTGGGGACTAAAATCCTGTTACACTCTTATGCAAACAGCATAATTTTAAGAAATTTCTGTAGACACTATTTGTTGCATTCTGGGTTATGGGACTCAGCATGCAACAGATAATGTCTATAGATGTTCGTAATTTACAGTAATTTGCTTCCAAATGTTATGTCATTTGTATAACTATACAAAAGGATTTCACCCAGGGACTCCTAGGATTGCCAACTTCAGTAATTGATGTGACTTTTTGGAAAGCAAGAGAATTTTAGCAGATGCAAGTTGACATGTAACAGCCTGGTTCATTTGCTTGGTGGATCATCACCACTTGTGGGAGTAAGTGGGACTGTTAACAACTTGTAGTCCAGATCAATTTGTCTTTATGGATTCCACAGTTTATCTGGTATAAAAGTTGTCTTTCACTATTTTCCGTTGATAGCAAATTTGGGTAATTTCATCCCTATTCGATTGTAAGCAAAATGGCATCCCCCCCCCCTCAAAGGAGCAACTTTTGGATATTTGATGGACTTCCAGTTGCAGATTTTTGAATTTCTGGTGAAATTCTTTTTTTTTGCTACATAGTAGAAGTACATTGATACAGAGAAGGAGAATAGCTTCAAGTTCCCCAGATCCCACCACTTTCTTATTAAATGGCACTGAGCATCTCATTAATTCACTCTGAGACATTTATAGAAGAAAGAATTAAAAGTGTTTCTTTCCTTGCTTGAAAATGAAGACTTGTGTATCCTGCTTTCTTTACCGCACACATACTAGTAACCAACTGAACCAATCAACAGCAAAATAATAATAATAATAATAATAATAATAATAATAATAATAATAATAATAATAATAATAATAATAATAATAATAATAATAATAATAATAATAATAATCGTCGTCGTCGTCGTCGTCGTCGTCGTCGTCGTCGTCGTCGTCGTCGTCGTCGTCGTCGTCGTCGTCGTCGTCGTCGTCGTCGTCGTCGTCGTCGTCATCATCATCATCATCATCATAAATAAAAAAACTTCCACCAACAGGCAAAAGAGAGGGATAGAACACTTAGAAGAGGCAGGACTCTCTTTGAATTTCAAAAGCTGGAAGGAACAATAGGTTAGTGCTGGATAGACATATAATTACCCCAGCCTAGAAAAGTCTCTCCCCGTCACTCAAACTACAGAAGGCACACAATCTTGTAAATGAAATGCTACACATCCCAGGTAATTATAATAGTTTGTAACTTATAATAACTTTTAAAGTAAATCCACCAGACTCAAAAAATGATCAAATTTATATATATTATATAATTTATAGAATATGGCAGATAATTGGGTTACCAAATGTTCCCTTTAGCCAATCCTTTAACTGCATGGAACATAAGAAGAATCCTATTGGGTCAGACTAAGGGCTTATGTAATCAGTTATACTGTCCTGTTCCCACACTGGCCATAAGCAGGACAAGAAGGCTATAATGTTCTCTTTCTCCAGCAAATCTTCTTTATTTATTTGTATCAGAGTGTTCTGCAATTTAAAATTAAGGACATATAAAAATATAGGTAAAACAAATTAAAATAGTAAGAATTGTATTTATTTTATTTTTATTTATTAAATGTATACCCCACCCATCTAGACACATGTAGACAATTTTTGAATAGAGCAGGCTACATCAACTGCCCTCCAGAAGACTGGATAGCCTGGCGTGCTCTGGTCCATGGGGTCATGAAGAGTTGGCCATGAGTTAATGACTAAACAACAACAACACTTCAACTGTGTTCTCTTAGCCATTTGATAGATTTTCTTTTGTACACATGGTGGGGAACAAATTGCATGTACTGCATTGATTTATCAATCACAGAAAAATTGTCCTGTTTTCCTACTCAAGTTGTCCCATTTTACTTGATCATTCTTTGATCTTCCTACTTTGCTTCATAATCTATTGACTTTCAGATGGTCCAGCTAGCATCTTGTCCTTGTGGGAGACAGTCTTTGGCACTCCATTGAACAAGGTGTGTTGTTTTTGTTCTCCATAGGTTTAGCCCAACCACTTTTGTTTTGATATTTAGACCTTGAGATGTGTGCAGAAAACTCTTCCTTGATTTTAGCCATCGTGGGGATACACGTCCATTAAGTGGATGGGTTTGCTGCTGTATTCCCTTACTTTGTTCATTATTCACTAGCAAATCCAACAATTGATTCTGAGAGACTTACTGCTTCTGATAGTGAAAATAACACTGGATTGTAATTGGCGAGAAATCACTTCTTTTGAGATTAAAAATGGCTGCATCTTTCCACTTCCTGTTTTGTGAAAGTGTTTCACATTATAATCTGACACGGAAAAAAGTAACATATGAAACAGGTGATGTGTAGTTTGTTACAGTATTTCACCAGGGAGTTCAGGTCAGTTTCTCCCGATCAAAAAGGAAACAGGAAACAGGTGAAGGAGGGTAGCATTCACATGGTCAAGGGATACACTGTGATTTCAGCAATAGTTTGCAACAACTCCCAGGTTTTTTGTGAAGAGAGCATATGGGCTCCATGGCCTTCCATGCTGAAATGACTTTTGAGAGTACTTACACGACTTGAAAGTGTGACGTTCGAATCAGTCTTTGGACCGGAGGACTATTGCCTCCATTCATAGCTGCAAACCTACAGGAGTCCATCAAGCTGCTTGCGAGTGCTTCACTTTGTGGATTGTGGCCTTCTTCTTCTAAGTTACTTTTTCACTTTGGGAGTGGTCAGACTGAACCTCCCCTCCAGTTTCCTTTTGGCATTTGTAGAAGTGCTTCAACCCCCCTTGTTTCTGGTTTTCTTCTTCATCTCTTCTGTTCTTTTGAGTTATTACTCTTCATCAACTTTACTTTTCCTTCACTCTTTCCCTCCCTCGCTCTCCTGGCCTCCCACGTAACGGGGCGCATTCCCCGACGCTTGTGACGGCTCTTTTCACTCTTCCTTTCTGACAACAGCAGCCGCAGCAGAGCCGGCAGAGGCAGGGTTAACTCTCAGGAATGTACCAGCGAGGAATGTGCATGCAGATGAGATGGATGCTAATCTCATGCTAATGAGTGGCTGCCGCCGCCGCCGTTCGGGGCTGAGCCGTGTCTCTCTCTCTCCCCCCCCCCCGCTCGCCCCAAACTCCAGCCCGCCACCAGCCTCGGACCCCCAACCTAAGCAGCGCCTCGCGTTAGCCTGGACCCCCTGACCTGCTGTGGCCGCAGAAGAGGGGCGGAAGGCGAAGGCCCCAATTCAGATATGGTGGACTGAAATTCCGGCGAGTTAGCCTGGCGGACTGGGGGATTTTGCCGCCTCCACCCGGCCAAGGCTCCTAGGAAAGGAGCGCGCGTGTGGGGAGGGGGCTCCGTCTTTCTTTCCCGCTTTCCTCTTTTCGTCCTCGTTTTCCGTCCCCTATGGAACTGACGCCCCCCGCGCTCGACCATGCCTAGAAAAGTGGGGAACGGGCAGCTCCCCTTGCCCGATGGCTGGGAGGAGGCGAGGGATTACGATGGGAAAGTCTTCTACATCGACCACAACACCAAGCAGACCAGCTGGATCGACCCTAGAGACAGGTGGGTCGAAGACCGAAAAGGGTGTGGGTGTGTTGGGGGGACGGGACCCGATCATGTGGGGGGGGAGGGAGACCCGTGGAGTCGGCCACACTTGTTGCCCGAAGTTCAACAGGAGTTTCTTTGCGCCTCTCTGGCCGCCCCACCTCCGCCCCTGGGGGCGTTAAGGGAAGAGCCCCATATAGTTATATAATAATCTGCCAGGAATAAAAAGGTGGGGCGGGGGGGAAGAAAGAGAGGAGGCTCCCGGGATTGCCGTGAAAGGCAGCGCGGCTAGTGGAGATAGGCGTTTGTGCCGTTTTCGGCGTGTGTTTTGTGGCGAGGGGTGTGCGCTGGAGACAAGAGAGTGAAAGTGATTCTCCAAGCTGGAAGGGTGCAAATGGGCGAGGCGAAAACTCTGGGGCATGTAGTGTATGTTTGTTGTGACGGAGACAAGAACGCTCTCCCACCCCCCGGGACATTCATCTCGCCCTGGCAGTGGGGCTTGGAAGGCCCGCCACCCCCATCGTCTCTTGCCTTAAGGACTCAAATCAGCTGGAGTTCCCTTTCAAAGCAACCCTCTGCTCACAACTTTATAATAATTTTCCCAGATGACTTTTCCTTTAAAACAAACCCCAACCAGCGTCCCAGTTCTAGTGGACCTTTGTAGCTTTTCAGTATCATTGTAGGAGGTTTGCGTTTCTCTTTTCAAAATCAACCCAGTAAAAAAAGAAAGAAAGAAAAAAAGAAAGAAAGAAAAAGAAAAAGCAGCTGGAAGTTCAAGAGGTTCTGAGACTGGCCTTTCGAAAGGTGAAGGCTAGATTGCATTCCCCGCATGGGCCACAACAAAACATTTTTCCAACCGTCTTTCTCAGGAGTGAGCCAAGTTGAGCGAAGGAAGGGCCAAAACCCAACAGAGGAGAGTGTTTGTTTTTGGAAGATTTAGTAGGTTGCATGATTCTTTCTTCTGAAATCTTGGATTATGAAAACCAACAAGCAACTGTATTCCTTTCTCTATACCTCCCATCTCCAAAGTGCAGTCCTTAGTGGAGGAACCTGAGGGAAGTCTTAAGAGGCCTCATTATTTTTAAAAGAAATAGGCCTCAACTGTTTTCTTCTTTCCCTCCCACTTCAAATTGTGGGATGCTACTTACTTTTCTAACCCTTTTAGACCTCACCAATAAATCTTGAAAATAGTAATGGGAAAGCTTTCATCAGTTTTAGGAAGATTCGCTTAGCTAATTACTGTTTTGGAGGACACCTGCATTTCTGTTTGAGTTGTTTCTCTGACATTGGCAACCTGATCTTTTATCTCTATAGTTAATGAAAAACAGTTTGCCTAATACAGACTTCTCTTTTTTGTTTGTTTGGATAAAGATTATATAGTTCTCTTTTCTTTACTTTTTGGACTTCAGTGTTGTTCATCTTTATTAAGCCCAATGGAAGCCAGTTATCTCTAATAAGAGGCATTAGAAATTTATGGCACAACTGTGTTAAATTATTCATAAAGTTCTTGGCTAGTATTTCCTGATGGAGAGAAGAAAGAGTAGCTGCCATGTCTCCTGCTAGTGTCAGAGCTATGGTGCTGCCACACTCAAAAGTTTTGACATGCCACGTGGAAAGTGTCAGACCTGTTTCAGGGCTAGCCATGCTACTGCAGTGTAATTCTATTTAAATTGTTAACATACTTTCCTCATTTGATATTTCTTCCCCTCACCCAGAATGTAAATGTTAATAAAGTGATGGACTTCATAGGAGTGGGTAACATCTTGCATATGTTTGGCATTTTACTTAAAATGGCACTATTATGAAAATTAAATTGTTTTCAGTTGCTTAGACATTTTAAATTATGTTTACAAATAACTTAGTCATGTGTTGTTTCATGAAATAAATTATACATTAGCACATCCTGACAGTGTGTATCCAGATCACTGTCAAATATTGTATTTTTGTTGTATTGTTAAATAACATGGATTTGCTATGTTTTTCATCTCAAAATGTAGCTAATGTTCGTCCACATTTTTCTTCTTCTACTAACCAAAGTTGCAGATATAACTTCAAAACAAGTTTCCTCCCAGTGTACTAAGAAAATGAGCTGTAGTTTGTCTCTTTCATCATGTGAAATTTGCAATAGCTACTGGCTTTCAGTTCTCATTAATTTCTTAATTTATGAAGTAGGAGAAGACTTATACTGTACTCACTTCTGAGCTTGACTGTATTTTCTTTTACAAGAGGTAATGAAGTCTTTGTTTAATAGTGCAGGAAACAGTGTTTAGAGTAACTCTGTTAATGCTTGTCAATCTCTTTACTCACTGTTACAAAACAAACAGAAAGGAGTATGTTGCACTTGGTACTTGAGATAATCCATAACTAATGTGTGAGTCTCAGCTATGAGACAGAATTATGTGCACAAAGGGGAAAAGTTAGGCTATGCAATGCCTGCTATTTGAAGTTAATCTCCATCCAGGATTTGATTCTTGATATCATGCAGTGCATGATCCACCTTGTAAAGAAGAATACTATGGCTTGATTCTATGTAGATTTACTTGTGATTGAATTTTAGTGAATTCCGTTTGTGGCCTACTCCCCCCGAATGTGCATAGGGTAACAGCCATGCAGTTGCAACAGTTCTGTGCGTATTTATTTAGAAATAAGTAGCACTGCCTTTCATGGGTCTTACACAGAGGTTTGTTTGTGATTGTAGCTTTAGTTCTAGTTATTTCATTATAATTTATTCCCATGTAAAAGTGATTCAGAATGTAGTTCTATGGCTTGATCATATTGACTGCTGTTCTGCCACAAGAACATATGGAAAGCAAACATAACAGCACAATAATGACGTTTTAAAAGGTCTGGGTAGCACCGTTGAGAAGAACCTTTGTCTCATGGCCACATTAGACATTACCAGAGAAATGCTTAGCCCCAGCCCTTCTTTGGGGGAGGCCTACAGCTCAGTACTTGATCATACATTCAGTCATTGGCCTCTCCAGGCAGGTCTGGGAAATATGTGTATTCAAAATGAAGATGTGTGGGCAAGACTTTGTACACAGTATGGAGTTTGGTAAAGAATGCTTTGACTATGTCACACATTTGGCAAGATGATGAAGAGTGCTGGGGGTGGGTGAGATATGAATTTGAGAGGTATGTAATTGTTTCTCTGCAAAGTACCTAACTTAAAAAAAAAATTTAGACACTTCATTCATTTCAAAACTTGAAATGCGTTTGTCTAAAGGGAAAAATGTCTGGGTTGGAGAAGCACCGTTCCCACCAGCCAAACCTTGCACCTTCCTAATCAGCTGGAAAATCTGGGTTTGGGATCGTATATAGGCTGAGATAATGTTGCATATCCTTTTGAGGCTTGGAGAGTTTTCCCACTCTTGGATAGTGGGTTAGGTGTCCAGTGATTTGTGTGAGGGAACTTCATACCTTTCTAATATCAGGACTTTCAATAGTGTCCACAGTCAATTCAGCTGCTCCTGGTTCTGATGCAGGCAGTTCTACAAAATTTAATTATTTTTATCTTACTGTGATATTATTATTCCTTGTTTTAAGGCTGCAAGATTCTAAAGACTATGGAATATGATATGTGATTACTTGGAAGTAGTTTCTGTTGTGTCCAGTGAGGTTTACTGCCTGATAACTATAGTGATACAGAACATTATTTTACCTCCCCCCTCATGTCCCCACAGAACTGCATCAAACTGTGTTGCATGTTCCTGCAGAACAGACACTGCAAACAGAATGGAGGCCCCCCTGCTCCAGCAATACTTGACTGTCTTTCACATTTGTCCCAGAGGATTGCATAGAAGAGGAGAGAAAAGGGAAATCCTGTTGCACAAAATTGAAATACACTCATTGTATGTACGAGTGTCTTGGGCCTAGTTCACACAATCAGTAGGTGGAATGTTAATACTGTATTATTTTAAGCTACAGCTAGTAGATTACTTGGCTAAATGCTTCCCATGAAAAAAGAGAACGATCTAAAGACGTAGGCATAACCTAATAATCTAGAATTCTGCTTCAGCCTTCAGTAAGAAGAGGGGGGTTGTGGGGATGAACTGCCATTCATAGTTCCTATACAGGAGCCAGAAGAGCCCATGATATTTTTCTGCCTGGCACCCCCTCTAAACAAGATACATCAGCATAATGTTCAAAACTAGTCTAGTTACTTTGGCACCTAGGACAGAGAATGTCACAAACCTTTTTCATCCATGGCAGTAAAAACTGTAACAATTTGCTGCACTTTCACAACACTCAGAATCGGCTGCTTAAGATAGCTGTCTCTCTTTGCCTGATGGTAGAGCCAGGCTTGGAAGCCAATCTGAAGATAACTGTCCTGGACTTATTCCGGAAGTCACATTTGAAGGCACTTCCACTCAAGCTACCATTTCGGTGAGAGAAAGCTGCATGTAGTCCATGGACACAGTCCATGTGAAATCAGTAGCTTCAGGTTTGCTTTAGTCTGTGCCAAGACAGTATTCCCTGTGCATATTTTATATAAGTACAAACATTACCTATTTTCTGCGATATGCAAATATGATGAGAGGATCCTCGTATCTACTGGTAATGAAGCAAATACAAGAACCAGTGCTTGTATGGTTCACAGATACAGAAACAGTCTTTTGAAGCTTCCCTCTGAAGGTGTTGTATTAGAGTCCTGGTTTGAAGATGTTTTTTCTGAAATTTCAGGGTTAATTTTCAAGTCAACTTAAAATAGGATACATTGCACTCTCTCTCTCTCTCTGTCTGTCTCTCTCTCTCTCTCTCTCTCTCTCTCTCTGTGTGTGTGTGTGTGTGTGTGTGTGTGTGTGTGTGAGAGAGAGAGAGAGAGAAAGCTATGAAGAAGACCTTGTAGCACCCTAAAGACACATTTATTTCAATGTGTACTTTTCATGGATTACAATTATTCACTTGGAATTTGTGATTGTTGTCAAAATGGAAAGACAATCATGTAATATGGTGATTAAAGGTAAAGGTAAAGGTTCCCCTTGACAATTTTTGTCCAGTCGTGTTTGACTCTAGGGGGCGGTGCTCATCCCCGTTTCCAAGCCACAGAGCCAGCGGTTGTCCGGAGACAATCTTCCGTGGTCACATGGCCAGTGTGACTTAGACACGGAACGCTGTTACCTTCCCACCGAGGTGGTCCCTATTTATCTACTTGCATTTGCATGCTTTCGAACCGCTAGGTTGGCGGGAGCTGGGACAAGCAACGGGAGCTCACTCCGTTGCGTGGATTCGATCTTACGACTGCTGGTCTTCTGACCCTGCAGCACAGGCTTCTGCGGTTTAGCCCACAATGCCACCACATCCCAATGTAATCACCCCATATGGTGATTACATTGATGATATGCCATCCTCTGGTCAGATTTATACATAATCTAAAGTGGACAATTTCAGGGTGCCTACTGATTTTGACTGGCAAATATAAGTAAACTGTGGCCACAGGAAAAGTCATTGGCAAAGTCTTGTACTTGAAGTGAATTGGCAAATGCATCTGCTTCTCAGATACAAAAGCTATCATCTCTAATCCAAAATTAGGCCATCCATAGATTCAAATTTGTATGCACAGTTATCCCAGTGCATAACGCATGGGATACACTTAGTACTTGGTTCTGCCGTCTGAGACATTGTTTTCCATCAGGTTTGGACTTTCATTCCCCCTTCAATGCTATTTTGCACCTGGTTCCACGTGCTTGCTGTCAGACATCTGATCAAAGGTATAGTAGATTCTGCAAAGATGATGTCAGCTTATACCTGATACAAAATGTCTGCATGTTGTCCCATACTATTCACTTATTCCTGGTATAATAAAAACAATGGACCACAACCAGTGTGGCAATGTGCAGTACAGTATTCCAGAACATTTATCAGAAATGCTGGCTTTTAGCTGGAATGTCCATGAAGCTACTTTCATGGTTCTGAAGGAAAATCAGGAGTCAAAATTGGCAATAAAAATGATGAGATCAATAACAGAATTCACAAGAGGCTGTTAACTGACCCATGGCCTTTAAAGCTGCGCTCCTACATGAATCAGTTTGGTAGTAAATTCTGTCAAAGCAACAGGGCATTCATTGTGGATACTGGACTACACATCTTTAGGATGTACTATATCGCTTTTTTTTCAAATTCTGTGTATGACTTTGAGAGTTAATTAAAACTTCAGTTTTTTCGGATATCTGGCTCCTTCTGATCTTTAGGGGATAGTGAGATTTTTGTCTGAACATTGTTCATTCTTGGCTTAATTAATTGTCAGTTTGCTTCTTTCATACTTCTTGCAGTGCAGAGTGCTGTTTGTAATAGACTTCACTTATGTTTGAAGAAAAAGAGTGAAGTATTTTTATAACTAGTGCCAGCCATGGAATGCAATCCTGAAGAGGGAGTGTTCTGTTTTTCACTTGAGATAGTTATGGTATGAAACTTCCTTGTTGAAAACAAATATGCCATTAAGTAGTAGCGATCCATCACTGTTAAAATGGAACTATTGTGTATTGTATATATTCATTAGGGCTAGGCTAATTCACATACTAATTAACCCTGAGTGCTCACTGGAAGGACAGATCCTGAAGCTGAGGCTCCAGTACTTTGGCCATCTCATGAGAAGAGAAGACTCCTTGGAAAAGACCTTAATGTTAGAAAGTGTGACGGCAAGCGGAGATGGGGATGACAGAAGACGAGATGGTTAGACATGTCATTGAAGCTACCAACATGAATTTGACCCAACTCTGGGAGGCAGTGGAAGCTAGGAGGGCCTGGCGTGCTCTGGTCCCTGGGGTCACGAAGAGTTGGACACAACTAAACAACAACAACGACAACAATTCACATAGAGAATTATATATATACTTATGTGATTAAAAATCTGGCATAGTGCTACACTGTAAATCATGTCGTTTTAGTAAAAAAAAATCATAATGTGTTGCTGCTATTTCTATTCCTTAAGTATTGATCAATATTTCGTGAGCATCTGAACACTGGTGGGATTTTCTAGTGAGGATTTCAGACTGAGGTGGAGATCTCTGGTCTTGAGGAATGGAACTATAGTATCACATGCGGTTCTTTGTCCTTCGCTGTGGCAAGCAAATTAAATTGGGAAAATGAAAAATAGGAATTTGTATAATTTATGCAAACATTTAAGCCAGCTTGAGGTGACTTGAAGTGTTGACTTATTTTGGAACACTGCTGCTGCTGTATGAATATTAGATATGTACAGCTTAAACTATTTTTTAGGGATGCATGAGCATTCATGTTCTCTGCTTGTGTACCTCATCCCAATTTGGGGCTTACTTAGATGATACAGTGATTCTGAAATAACCCATCATCACCTATGACATAATTTAAGTCATTCCAGAGACTATAGTTTGAAATTTAGAAAAGAGTTCTAAAATAATTGTGAACACTTTCTTTATCTTGATTTAGCTTTCGATACCTGTTTTTTGCAACTGGAAGAACTTAGCAATTTACAGGTTGCAAGATTTGATATAACAAAGGTGCATGGCTAACCTAACCTTGAAAACTTTCCCATCATAAAAAAGCTTGAGAAGAAATGATTTAAGAACAAAAAAAAAATTATCCACAGGTATTCCTGTTGATGTAAACAGATTCACGGTTAATAATATACTTAAATGGCTAGTCTGAGTCTCTTCAGTGCAGTTGCCTTTTTATAGTGGTGTATTGAGAAGGAATCCCTGGAAAAGCCCCTGATGTTGGGAAAGTGTGAGGGCAAGAGAAGAAGGGGACGATGGAAGACGAGATGGTTCAACAGTGTTATCGACGCTACCAACATGAATTTGACCAAACTCCGGGAGGCAGTGGAAGACAGGAGGACCTGGCGTGCTCTGGTCCATGGGGTCACAAAGAGTCAGACACGACTAAACGATTAAACAACAAAATTGAGAAGAACAAAGATATTACAGGTATAATTGTTGGCTTCCTTTGTACGTAGATTAAACTGTAATGCTGAGGAAGAACTTCTTCCCCTTCTGCTGTGTAAAGGATAATCCATTAGTACAGCCACGGCTGTTAAAAGTGAACAAAGGAATGCTATGGAGATTAATAATCATCTGACATATTTTGTAGAAGATTCCTCAAATAGTATTCAGATGATTAAAGAGTTTATGAGGCACAACAAAAAGAAATTAAGTATTTAACCTTAATTAAGTATCCTTAACCTTTCTGGTTAGGATTCTGTAATTTACTGTTGTAGCAGTTTTAACTAGTTACAGTTTATATGAAGGATTTGTTAAAGTTACAAAGGTTTTTTTCTTGAAAGTTAGATTTTATTTATTCTTTGAAACTATACTTCTGTTCTTTTTGTTTGTCTTTTTTTCTGGCAAGAAGAAAGTACTGAACATTTGTGTAGCTGTTACTAAAATATTTCATTTTCATTTTTTTTAATCCCATGATGATTGTCAAGAGATAGTGAGTGGCTCAGAATTGCTCATCTAGTTGGACTAAGCAAGGATTTTAGTTCAGTTTTCTTCAGGACTGGTTCGACATAGGTTAATTTGTGTTCACTCACCCCTGCATGTTCATGCTCTGTGTCACACACATGCATACATATATGATAATATCTTGTGCTATGCAGGATAATATGTCTTAAAGCCTCTCCTTCCCTGCTAGAAATATCTGATGTTGAGGTTTAGGCTGCAAAGAAGAGTCATTGGGAAGCAGCTATACCATAATACTTGACCTCATGCCTTTAATGAAGCCTCAGCAAGCTATTACTTAGCTTTCTTCCACTGTTCTTAACCTGTTGAATAATTATTGAAATAACTATTGCATAGTTTAATTTTCTAAAGCTCTTAATGAACTGACAATTGTACGTATATACAATTGTGTATAATACATTAATGGATTTACTGCAGTTTACATTATATGAGTCTGTATGAACTTTCTCAAAGTTTGGCCACTTTTTGAGAACTGAACTTTTATGACAGTGTAGATTCAAAGATGCTTGCTGCTTTCTAAGACAGTGTTCTTTATTTCTTAATATCACAGTATCCTAGGGCACAAATGAGAGTGTTTCACAGTTGTGGAACATAGAATGATTTCTGTTCATCAAAGACTTGACCGTTGCTCATCCAATTTACCATTGTGAAGCCCTGTATTAAAAATTCATTCAGGAATGAAGGAAGCTGCTAGTTCTACGTTTACTATGTAATCTAAATTTGTCTGTAAGAACTGTCCCTCCTTTTGTAGGGGACACTACTGGTTCCATCAACTTTAACAATGGTTGCATGTCTACACCTAGATATTTCTACTAATTTTTGTTCAGTGGCACCCCTCCAGTATTCTCTAACAGGAGTTACATATGGACTGACATATGTGGAAAATCATTTGAACTACGATACAGTTTAAGATGTGTAGAACGACGGTTTAAATGGGAAAAATCTGCTTCACGATGATCGGTTCCCTGCCTCGGGAACCGATTTTCGCATTACGACAGTCTAAAAACAGCTGATCGGTGGGTTTCAAAATGGCCACCAGGTGTACAAAATGGCCCCCCACTGTTTTCTAGGATGGATTCCTCGCTTTACAGGCAGCGAAAACGGCCGCCCCTATGGAGGACCTTTGTTGGATGGTGAGTTTTCAGCCCATTGGAACACAATGAAGGGTTTTCAGTGTGTTTCAATGGGCTTTTTTATTTCGTTTCATGAGAATTTCGTTCTACAGCGATTTCGCTGAAACGGATTATCCTCATTAAGCGAGGCACCACTGTACCTAATTCAATTTTCTAATTACAGTTTATTATATAACTATTGGTGCTGGTTTCTATCCCTGTCCAAGCTGTTCTTTGAAGTAGAAATTCTATTTCTCCATTAGTATTACATTACTTTCCACAGTGACCGACTGACTTATAATAACAGTAGCTTTGAACTGCAGAGCTGGAAGGGACCCTATGGATCACTGAGTCCAGCCCTTGTCAAGGAGCCATGGTGGAGAACACCCAACCTTTGGCTTTGCAGCCAGATGTTTAAGCCACTGAGCTGAAGTAATTTGCAACTAGAATGGGCCCATTGGAATCAGTAGAATCTACAAAGTTGGTTATAATCTTCCATCTTCCAAAATAAATAAATAAATAACCCCCTCTAACTTTAGCATCCGACGTTATAAAAAGGCTTTTTGTGTGTGTTAAGCATCTCAGAAAATCCTTTTGCCTTGTACTTAGTTAGGTTCTTGGGCAAGTTATTTGTCTTTCTCTCTCAGCAATTCACTTTACTTAGAAGTATTTTGCAAGGTGTGAGTGGTCATATACCTCATTACAACAATTTTGTGGTGACACAACACTTTGCCAAAATTCGGAGTGTGCCCATAGTTCTAAAATGATCATGGGTCCCTTGTTTACATTTATATTTTCCTATCCAGATTGCATGTGATAGTGTCAGCTTTTTGCATTGAAACAGAGAATATGATTATAATGCATGTGGTAGAAAACATGTGAACAGAGAATGTTATCATAATCTCTGGCAGCATCAAGAGGATTTAAAGCATCTAGTATCAGATCTTCCATAGTACATACTGAGGGGCATAGAGTACATTGCCACAGGTGTGATGTTGCCTGTTCTTTGCGCTCACAAAAAAACTGTCATTGCAAAAGCCCCATTTTCTTATGTTCACCTTAGTTGTGCCAACTCCCACCTGTAACCTATTAAGTGACCTTCAAGTAACCCAGTTCTCTGTGTGACTGGGGTTGACTTTTCTGGAATTCCATCCATTTTAAGAGATGGGTTGGTCTTTCCACATTATACACCTGACATTCTCTGCTCTTTCCTCAGGATTCACAGATTTCTGAGGAAAGAAAGAACTTTGTTTTTAGCCTGGGAAGAGTGGGATGGTAGCTGAAGAGTGGATGTGCATTTGATATAAACGTTTTCAGTCTTTCCATATTAGCTGCTACCTCTCTCTGTATGTCACTGAATGCAGTACCTACAAGATAATTTATTTTATCAATAGGGTTGGCTTCAGGCATCCAGTAATGATGCTTCAGCATCCAGTAACATTTCTACAGCTTTCATTGAATACTATGTCTACCTGTTTGGTAACAGCTAGGTATTTGGAGCAAAACCATGATTTTAGTTGGCTCCTTCCAAGTAGCCTAAAGTCTGAAAGCTGCCTGCGTATTTCTCATATTGAACAGGGTTGGGTTTAAGATTGTTTCTATGATAATATGTACCAGGTTCTTCTAATGTATATGTTAAGAGATGTTCCACTGTCTGAAATGTCCATTTCAGCAGCTAGTGCAAGATCATCAGCATAAATAAAATGTGGGGACATGGAGGGAGCATCCCTGAGGAAAAGGTTGCAGCAACAGCACTCTGGTGGCTGATCCTTCCACTCCAGAATCACCTACATGAGTCATGAGTCATATAGATTAGTGGCTATATAACTTTGACAAGGCATGCATTGGCCATCAATAAAACAAGGGTTCTTGTCAGGTTGAAAGTTAACTATAATCTCTAACATAGAGAGTTTGTTAGCAATAAAGGGAGAGCTACTGTGTCAGTTCTGTCAGACACATAATTGTTGTACATCTTGTATTCAAGAAATGCATGGAAACAACCATCAGCAACACCCCAAATACCCAGAATGAGATCCACAGCTCAGAGACCTCAGAGACAGTATGGAAGTGCTAGATTAGTTGAGCCTGACCTGATATTGTCTACTGCAGTGGTCCTCAACCTTGAGCCTCCAGATGTTCTTGGACTTCAACTCCCAGAAATCCTGGCCAGCAGAAGTGGTGGTGAAAGCTTCTGGGAGTTGTAGTCCAAGAACATCTGGAGGCCCAAGGTTGGGGACCACTGGTCTACTGCTGTTGCAGAATAGGATGGTGTGGTGATAATAACAGTGGAGCCAAGGAACTGCACATAATTCTGTTTATAAACTGTCTAATGCAGCCTTTTCTTTTAAAACCACTGACAATTTTCATAAACAACAAATAAATACTGTATTCTGAAACTTCAGTAGCCAGAGTAGTGTATGGGTTATACTTGATGATGGCAACAGAGAAGCAGTTCTAAATTGGGCAGAAATCTTCTAACTAGCCTTTATTTATGAGAGCAAACTTCTCTTATTTTTCAATAGCAGAAGACAACAATGTGGTTATAACCTGAACTCAATATTTGCTATAGTCCAACAGTGCATGAAGTCCGTCCGTACCCCAATTCTGAATATGTGGCACCAGCCCATAATATGCCAACTCATAGTGTCTAAAAGCCACTCCCAGTAGAGTTGTGATTAAGAGAATTACACCATACCCAGGATCGTAATGCATCACAACTAAAGTTTATCAAGGAAAGGAGGGTGGGTGGGATGAGCTGACACAGCAATTTCTGCCAGTTACATCTTCAATTACTGCTTTGCCAGAGCTATCCTTCACTAATTTTGCCTCCACCAACATTGGTACCGTCAGGTTTCTGCTACTGATGTGATTGTGAATTCCTGAAGAGGATAGGTACATTTTAATCTTGTATCTCAACTTTGATCTTTCCTCTTTGTGTGACCCTGCTAAAAATCTAGACTCGTAACAGAGCCTGGTTTACTTGCGTTATTGCGCTCTATTTTTCTGATGTATTCAGACCCTTAATCACAGTATGGTATACACTCAGAAATGGATTTAGACATGCTAACTAGTTCTCCATGGTTAATTTGACCTTAATGTGATATTAACAGCTTCTGGAATGTCCCAGGAGCCTAGGAGGGGGTGTAACAATAGATTCAGAAGCTAAGGAGCTGGTGGAATACCCTGACCCAGATCCCACCAGGTTTGTAAAATTTAATAGTTAAAGAAGAATGCTGACAAACTGGAACATATTAACAGGAGGATAACAAGGATGATCAGTGGACTGGAAATCAAATCCTATGAGGAAGGACTGAAAGAACTGGGCATGTTTAGCTGCAAGATAAGACTGAGGGGAGATATGACAGCTCTTTTCAAATACTTGAAAGATTGTTATACAAAGGAGGGGCAGGATTTGTTCTCGATCATCCCAGAGTTCAGGACACATCATAATTGGATCAGGCTATCAGGAAAAACATCCTGTTAGAGCAGTATGACAATGGAACCAATTACCTCAAGAGGTGGCAAGAGCTCTAACACAGGAAGCATTCAAGAAAAAAAAAATTCGACTACTATCTGTCAGATATACTTTGATTTGGATTCCTGCATTGAGCAGGGGGGTTGGACTCAATGGCCTTATAGACTCCTTCCATTATTCGATAATTCTGTGATGACATCTGTGATCCAGCCAGGACTGACACTCCAAAGCTGTTGGTGCTGGACATCTGGAGTCAGCCAGACACAACATTCCTAAACTTGAGGCTTCCATATCCCCCAACAACCTTGGGACTTTCTGGGCCTGGCCCCATGCTACCCTTCTTTAGGAACGCCATGATCTGGAAGCTAATAGACCAGCACAAGCAGCATGCCCTGCAGGAACTCCTAGAGGTATGATAGGTTTCAGGCCAGGAGGTTACTCATGGAAGGCTTTGCACTTGGTTGGAAAGGGTGGCGCCTGGAGGGAGTAGTCCAAGAGCAGCAGTGTGAGAGGTTGTAGCTTAGCTCCAGCTATCATTAGAGCACTGGGAGCTATCCTTGGTGCTGCATCTTCTGATTATGTTTCAGCTTCATGTCTGTGTGGATGAGCCACAGCACAACTGTAGCTGTGTTCACTGTGATGCTTTCTCTGGTGGCATAAAGACAAGTGAGGCGTTAGGCTGAATCACACAATAAATACTGCAAAAAGGCATTGGCTTCACTGGCATGCTAAAATGAGTATTGAAAAAGGTCCAGTATTGGTACAGGATGACATTCACCTCCTATACAAAACATTTGTAAGATTTAACAGTTATTCTGTTTTTAGTTGTAGATGACACCTATCACATGTTCAATGTTGACTGTTGCATGAAAGTTTCACAAATAAGGTTTTTACTAAATGAGTCAACAGAGTAATAAAACAGATTCATTAACTGAGTGTGAGTGTTATTAAATGTAAGAATCTGGTTGCATTTCCTTGATTTTTGAATTAGGAATATATTTCTTTACATATAAAACATACTGTATATAGCTTCGTAAGCATATTGTATATTCATAATCTTGATTTTTTTAAAAAATCTTGTGAATATCCCCCCCTCTTTTTTAAGGCATCCCTTCTTTGGGTGTGTCTGATGTTGTCTTTTTCCTCCCCTTTCACTAAGATAATTATGACAGAAAATATACTGCTTCCTCTAACTCCACTAGATATTTTGTTATTCATTATTTCCCCCCTACTTTTTGCACTTAAATTTTCTTTAATTTTCCCTTTATAAAGCAGCTGATCAAGTCTTATGAGTTTGGTCAATTTTCATAACACAACAGACTAGAGACCTGTGAGAATCTTGACTTACTATGTACAAAGGGTCTGGGTGGCACATGCTGCTCAGTTGTTTCTACTTGTAGAAAAAGCTTTGGAGCTCTGCTTATCATGTTTTGTGTCTTAAAATATGTGAAGCAAAACTGTGTTCAAAGGAACCTTTGGGGTGTGTGTCTGTGACAGACTGATAGGTAGCCAGGTAGGGTTAGGATTCTTGTCCATATTTATCTTTGTCACTGATCTCTACTTTCTTAGTTTATTTCACCACCGCACCTCAAAACACATCTTACTATTTATTCTTTTATCATCTTGGATGGAGAGATAGCCATGAGTGTGCCTCGGTATTGACCTTCAGTATTTCTTACATGCATAAAAGCTAGCCCTAGAGGCCTCTGTACTCATGTCTGGGCTTTATCCTGTGGACTTCCTGGAACAATAACTGTAAGCATCCTGAATGACTATTCCTAATTCAGAGCCATAAGCTCATATTCATAGTGTGCTCTGCTCTGCTAATGTAGTTACCACAAATTTGTTGGATTTGAACGTGGGACAGTTCTCTTCCTGTGGTTTGTTTCTTTCTCAAGAAACCAGAGAAACAGACCTTAGATTCTTCCTCTGGTTTCCTGGAGGAGAAGGGTAGGTGCCTGCATTTGCGTTACATAGTAAACAAACCACAGAGTGAAACAGTTCACCAGAGTAAAGCAGGGTGAACCCTGTATCAAATGGTCCCTCATAGGGGAAATTTCTAATGTTATACAGGCCTTTTATTCTTTCTAGAGGTAAAGGCTTCCTCTGACCTGATTTTTCTGCTATCTTGAGAGATTTGATCCTGCATTGTTTTTTCTCCTCTTTGTACTATTTCTTTTGTGCCATCCTCCTTCAAGCTTTTACTCATCCCTTTTCTGCAATTAAAGAGTGATCCTTAGCATTTAGTTGATCGTTATTAAAGTTGATTATCAGTGTGTTTGGAGACTCATCTGCCAAGTGTAGATTGGATGTGAGTTTATTGCGGGATATAAATACAGGCTAGCCTATGTTGAGATCTCAACACCCCCTTCTTCTGGGGGCACACTGGCACTGTGCAGCAAGCCCAAATCTATAAAGATGGGATGGACTTCCGGCAGACGCATTGGGAAATTGAACTCCCAACCTTGGGCTTTGCAGCCAGATAACTAATTCACTGAGATGTCCAGCCAGCTTTGATGATGACAATTCTATCTAAATTAGTTAAACGCTGGGCCAAAGCCCGTTATATACCATGGCTTGGTTTTCACTCCTCAGACATCTAATTTGACTTCCTTGACTACTACATCTTTTAATTTTTATTATTTATTTATTTATTGTCCTTTCAATAGTAGCATTGCAGATTTCTTAAGTTAACAGTCTGTCTTTGTGGGTTAAAAAATAGAAATGGTTTCTTTAATGTGATTATTCAAAAGATCAGTGATCTGAAGGGGATTTTCTTTCTCTGACAGAGGCTTTTAATATATTTTCTCATGAGTCTTGTAACACTTTCTATAGGAAAGAAAATTGATTCAAGGTGGTGTATTTTTTTTTCCTAGAAGCTCAGTACTTTAAAAAAAGATACATGAAAGACTGTAGTGGTTGTGATATGAAGAAATAGTTCTGTGACATTCATTTGTATCTCTTGAGTTTGTGTGATAAATTACAAGTTCAGCATAAATTGAGTTCCACAGACCAAATGTTGCATATTTCATTTGTGAGGAATCTGCCTTGAAAGTAGAACGCCTTTCAGTTGTGGTTATCTAGTGGTATGTTAGAATCATATAAACACACCGCACACGCACACATGCACACATACACATTCTACATAGTTAAGGGTGCAATGAGTAGCCTAATAGATCTTGTTACCATTTCAAGGTACAATGTTGGTGTTCTAGAAAAACATCCATAAAAGAATTTCACCTTGTACTTCTCCAGCTATAACACTGTGTTTACAGTACATTAAGGGAGTATTTTCTGTGTGGCAGCAGACTTAATATTTAATCGACATTAGTGTCCATTGTAATATTTGTTCTGTGACTAGTTTAGTGTCTTTGTATGATTTAGTAGTTAATTAGGGGAATGGAACATAGTCAGGAAAGAATTATCTTTAACATTCTGTGTTTCAGAGGGCATGTTGATTGAGGTTTTCCAGCTGAAAATGCAAGACTATCTCTTGTAATCCTTTATTTCTCTTCCGTTGTCTATCCTGTTCATTGGCAGCAATGCCTGGTCCTTTATTGTTTATATAATAAGATTTTATTTTACTAATCCATCAAAAATATCAATTAAAATATATAATGAGAATTCTGTACTAGAGAGACTGTAACAATAATTACTGGCTTAACAGCAAGCACAATCTAGTATCGTCTACTTAAAAATAATTTCTACTGAATTTAGTTGGCTTTGGTGCCACATAACTTGGTACATGATTGCAGTCCCCCCAAAAAGTCTAGGTTTGCCCATCATAATTTAATTTTTCAGTTTTGAACCGTGTGATATAGTGGTGGAGTACTGTATGGTGTAGCAAGTTTACGTTATAGCAGGACTGTGCAAAATGCAGCCTAGGGGCTACATGCAACTCCCTGGAGGCCCATGTGTGATCCCCTGGCACCCTTATACCCAAACATTCCCCATGTTAATTTTTTTAAAATTGCATTGTTCACAAAATGTTATTTTTAGAAGATTAATTTGTCCTCTTGTTTAATGCAGAAGTCATTTTTCCAAGAAGGTAAAATAGAGTGCACCAAAAATGTAGTTCAGGATTTTTTAAAAGAGCCAAAAGCAAATTTGGACTTCCTAATATTACGCTTTTTGTATAGACACCAAGCTGGTTGCAGTTTTGCAAGCTTCCCCCCCCCCCCCCATTCTGTCTGGTGGAATGTTTGATTGTCAGAGACACTGCTTCATGAGAACTCGTCACTGTGAGATGCTGACCCTTCACAGATACTGGTGCATAAATGCAGTGAATATAAGACTCTACTATAGGGAGGAGTTCAGTTGATAATGAATGGCCAGACAATTAGGCAGTGTGACACTGTTGAAATTGGGTCATTTGGTGTAAGAGAGGCAGATGAATTCAGAGCTGTCTGTGGCTTCAGAACCTTGTTTTGGGGATATTTGGGAGCAGAATTGCTAGTCCCTGGCATCAAGAAAAGGTCCTCCCCCCTGCCATGCTTGCCAGGCCTGTGCTTAATCCGCACTGGCATGCAAACTTTACTGAGATCACCCTCCTGCAGGGCATTTGTAAGAAAAATGCCAGCATTTTGAACTTTTATTGGACTCAATTAATTTGCCTGTCAGCGTGCCAGCTCTGGGGCAAGGACTGCTTTTCAGCTTGTGGAAAGGGGTTATTTCCCTCTCTGTTCTGCTTCCTTGTCTCAGCTGTATCTGCTTTATGTTCCCGTTTAACTGGGCAATGTAAACCAAAAAGAAGAAGAAGTAGTAGTAGTTGCTGCTGCTGCTGCTGTTGTTCATATGAGTGCCGTTCCTTAATTAATTTAGAGCTCTGGCTCTTAACTGGGTGGTATAGAATACTAAGTTATATTTTCTTTAAACTTTTCTTTCTGCAGCAAGGCAAGATGGCACAAAAGAGAAGGATGTGTCAAAGGTCTGTAATGTGGTGTCCAGTGCAATAAAAGGCAGAACAAGCATCAGTAAAGCACAACTGATTGATTAAAAGGGGGAAAGCTGTTGAATTGTAGGTCTGTAACTGGTTAGTTAGACCTCCTAAAACATTTTGTGTCTAGTTGCTCATAAGGCAACAGTAATTTGGTTTGAATATGATGTATTTTCCATAAACAGCAGAAAGTTTCGTGGGACTTACAAGATAAAAAAGTTTTACATTATATAAGATTTTGTGAAATGGCTTGAAATCCTTTGAACCTTATGCTAAATAAGATGTTTTAAGCCAGGATTATTTGGACCTTCTGCTAAATGGTAATTTATTTCTGTGTAGTAATGCAGGATCATGCCTTTGATGCAAGAGTTGCCATTCTACCAAGGATTATATCCATGAAGAAAACTTGCCTTTGCACAAAAGCAGTGCTTAGGAAAACAGCAAGATCCCACATGACTATACTGGAAGGACCTCTTGGACAATAGTCTTTAAGATGCAACAGGACTCTGTTCTTGCTACAACTACCGCTCAATAGTAATAGCAATCTGCTGAATGTATTGGGTATGTCTTCATAAGTGTTATTGCTTCAATATAATGTAAGACGCCAGTTGGGCTTAGATACAGTGCTAAAGTATGGCTTAATATCACCGTTACCACAATTTAGCATTATGTTCAGAAAGCTTCCTCTCGCCCAACACTTGACTTCTTCTGATTTCCACCTTGTGGCTGCACTAGAACAAAGTAGAGGGAAGACATGGCAAGGCTAAGGCTCATGCACGTAATGTTGAAACAATGGTTTTCCATTATTTACCAGATATTTGTGGACGTTGTGACTTCTTTGTCTTCAGAGGGATCAGTAGAACCCCTTTCTTGTTCCACCTGCATCTCTGCTGTGTGAGAGTTCACTCAGGTATAGGTACTTTTTGGCCTAACTTGCGCAACTAATCTTTTCTATTATATCTAATACAGTTGAAATCTGAAAGGGACAACTTCTTGCAAGTATGGATTGCTTCACATTATCAGCACCGTTGATGAAGCCATTGGTCAAAGTTGGACATCTGTCCTAATAAATGATGCATGTGCCGGAGACAACAAATTGTGGTGGAGAACAAATTCCTACAGCTGTTCCCTACTATCCTATATGTTGTGGAGACTTTTTAGCAGTGTTTATTGCTAAAAAGGGGGGTGTTTCTGCAATGAAATATTAAAGGTTTTAATGTTTTATTATTGCTTTTATGTGGTTCAGTTCGAATTCCATTTTATTATTCTATTCTTGTTTTATTGTGCATTGCTTTGGTGGCTTTTTGACAAGAAGACAGCATAGTAATATTCATTATAGCCTTCTCCTTTTCTTGTCACCTCCTCATCTCCGCAGTGTGTCCACTTCTTGCCCATTTATCTGGATAATGCCTGGCCTTGGACATGGAGTCATATATTAAACAGAGTTAAACAAGGAGCAGATGTGCTTTGAGTAGCTGACACCAAGGGGAAGAGGTCACACTTTTAGGTTGGGGAAGGTGGCTAGGAGGAGGAAGGTGCTGCCATCGGCCCCTCAGTCATTGTAGTCATGAGTACGAGTGTAGTATTGAAGTACTGCAGGGTGGGAGCCAGGCAGCAGCAGTGGGTCTCTTCCGGTGCCCAGCAACAGGAAGGCTTATAGTGGCACTGCTCACAATATTTTTTCCTTAGCATGCAACTCTTGATTTTGGAAGTAGAATAAAACTGTCCTGACTTGTAGCTAGTGATAATTTTAGAACTCTTTGTACAGTGGTGCCTCGACTTACAAACGTCCATACTTATGACCATTTCGACTTACGACTAGCTCCGGCCGCAAAATTTTGCTTCTACTTGAAATTGGAGCTTCCACTTACGAACAGAAAAAGGGCGGGAAAATCAAATTTCTAACTGTAGGTGGCGATGAGGCTGCTTCTTTGTAGTTCTTTCACCCCAGCAGTTAGAGAGGCTTCGGAACTGCCTCCTTCTGCTTCGGAGTGGGCGTGTGTGTGTTTGCAGGGAGGTAAGGTGCTGTTTTCTGCTTTTAAAAAACTGTTCTGGATGTTTTTGCAGCGTGGCTTTGAGCTGGGGTTGGTTATGTTTCTGTGCTCTGATGGGTCTTGCAGTGTGGATTTAAAATGTGAAAAGTAGACTGAAATATTAAATTAAAATTAAATGTAAAAATTAGACTGTAATTTTAAAATATTTATTTATTTATTTTTGCATTCTGTGGCTCCTAGGGTTTGTGTACTGTGACCTCTCTTTTGCTTTAAAATGTGTGGGTTTAAAATGTGACTCCAAAGTCTTTTTGTTTTAAAATCATGGTGTAAAATGGGGTTTAGACTTAAGTCTCCCCCCCCCATTGTTTTCTCTCTGTGTGTGCTCTCTTTTTGTGCTGAGGGGGTCTGTTTGCTGGAACAAGGTGTTGGTGGGTGGGTTTAAAATGTGTTTGGTTTTAAATGATGTTAGTTTTAAAACGTGTTTTGTTTAAAAGGTGCTTGGTTTGGTTTAAAATATATTTTGTTCAAAAGGTGCTTGGTTTGGTTTAAAAGGTGTTTTGTTTAAAAGGTGCTGGTTTAAAACAGTGGTCCCCAACCTTGGGCCTCCAGATGTTCTTGGACTATAACTCCCAGAAGCCTTCTCCACCACCTCTGCTGGCCAGGATTTCTGGGAGTTGAAGTCCAAAAACATCTGGAGGCCCAAGGTTGGGGACCACTGGTTTAAAAGGTGCTTGGTTTGGTTTAAAAGGTGTTTTGTTTAAAAGATTTAAAAACTCTCCCCCCGCCCCCATTGTCTTCTCTCTGTCTTCTCTCTTTTTGTGCTTAACAGCACAAACCTTTGTCTGAGGGGTCTGTGTGCCCCAGTGATGACCGTCTTTCCTCTTTTCCCCATTGTTCCTTCCCTCCTGCCCACTTTTCCTGCCCTTTTTAAAACCTAAGTCATCTTAGGCTAAAAGAAGAAAAAAATTCCCCCTAGTGGTAGAGGACAGATTAATTGCTTTTGCATTAGTTCCTATGGGAACGAATGCTTCGACTTGCAACCAGCGCCTCTACACAGAAGATGGACTTACGACCATCTTCTGGAATGGATTATGGTTGTAAGTTAAGGCACCACTGTAAATTTCTATAATCCTCCTTCAAAGCCATCTGCTCTGGTGGCTGTCACATATTCAGGAAGTAAATTCCATAAGCAGTGTAATGGAATATTTCCTTTGATCTCTCTGGAATCTCCCACAGATCAGTTTCGTTGAGTGACCCAAAATTCTAATGCTGTGAGAGAGGAAGAAAATTTCTTCTGTGTAGTTTTCCCATACCTTGCAGAATTTTGCACACCTCTGTTATGTCCTTTATTAACCAGTTCCTTAACATAAAAATCCTTAAATTCTGCAACCTTTCCTCATAGGGAGTTACTTTGATGCCTTGATTTTGCTGGGTGCCTTCTTTGTACTCTGTTTAGCTGTCCCAAATCTTTACTCAAGATGTGGTATCTAGAACTATGTACAGTATTTCAGGAGTGGTTGCATCATCAATTGTATAGAAAAATTACAGCAAATTATTTGTAACCTCTTTCCTAATTATCCCTATCACTGCATTTGTCCCTTTTCACTGCTGCTATGCACTGGGTTGACATAATCATTGTAGATGTATGTCATTTCCTGCTCAGTCAGTCCTGTCAAGAGAAAAAAGAATTGGGGGGAGGCATTTCTAATACAGAATAGAGGAATGAGTTCTGCACAAGGTATGCATTAACACCACCACCACCACCACCACCACCACCACCACCACCACCACAACAACAACAACAACAACAACAACAACAACAATAATAATTTTGTGCCATCAAGTCAATTCTGACTTATGGCAACCACTTTCAGAGTTTTCTAGGTGGAGGATACTCAGAAGTGGTTTATCATTTCCTTCTTCTGGGGGGCATACTGGGACTATATGACTTGCCTAAGGCCACACAGGCTGGCTTTTTTGGGATGGACAGTGAGGAACTGAACTCCTAACCTCTGGCTCTGCAGCTACAGACCTCCCTCACTGAGCTATCCAGCCAGCAATTGATTGGCATAGCATTGAATAATCATTATAGGGGGAAAAACCTTGTCAGGACTGAGGAGCAATTTGGCAAGAGACCACAAAATTCCTGAACCAATGACACAAAAGGACCAAGTTGCTAAAAAGAAAAGAGTCCTGTTTCCTTTCTTTCTAACTATTGGTGGAATTTGGATCAGGATTACCTACTTGGTCAGGAGTTAGGTTCGCAAGGAAAAAAAATCTTTCTCTGAACAAAATTAAACCTGGAGGTCATGGGACATAAAGCAGTAATATCCTGGGAGAAGTCTGCCTAATCCAGTGGGCGCAACCTTATGAGGTCTCTGGGGTCCTGTAGCACTCTGTTTAAGCTGCTGTTTTGATGAAGGTATATGAGGAGAGTTCAACAATCATAGTTTTCCCAAATTGCTTCAGACCAAACTAGACAGCAGCCTGGCAAAGGAGCTGATTGTCACAGCATCGTGATTAATGATTTATTGTCTTCATTAATTGTTTGAGTAAACTTTGGCGATGTATTTCTATACACATAATATGGGACGGGAGGTGGGGATTTCCCAGAGAAAATAAATAGTGCAGAAAATTTGAATCTGTACAGACAGAACAATTTAACACTCTCGTTTTGCAAAATAAGAAACACATTTCTCTCTTTATTAAAAAAAAAAAAAAAAAGCTGGCAGGGCCCTCTTTGCCCCAAAAGCATTTCTTTTTGTGTGGAGAACTGAGAAATGTCAGAGGCCACTGAGAGAAATCTCACTTTGCATAGATGATTCTTGCTGGTTCAAGGGGACCCAGGCTTGAACTTCCCTCTCTCTCCTGAAAGGCTAGCATTTGAAAGCTAGAAACATGGCAAAGATAACTTTCCATGCATGGTCGGTCGGTCGGTAGGTTAGTCTCTCTGTTTCTCTCTCATAGCAGAACCGCCTAGAGTGGACGAGTATTGCAGATAGGCGGGGTATAAATCAGATAAATAAATAAATAAATAAATAAATAAATAAATAAATAAATAAATAAATAAATAAATAAATAAACAAACAAACAAACAAACAAACAAACAAACAAACAAACCTTGAGGGGCATTGTTCCTTTCAGGGTTTTTTTTTTACTCACTTGTCACATTGTAACTTTCTTGCCTTCCTAAACAGAATCTAGAAAATATGAGTTGCAACATAAAATGGCTCTCCTTGAAGTC
This sequence comes from Pogona vitticeps, assembly GCF_051106095.1. Classification (NCBI taxonomy): domain Eukaryota; kingdom Metazoa; phylum Chordata; class Lepidosauria; order Squamata; family Agamidae; genus Pogona; species Pogona vitticeps. The sequence goes on from NC_135787.1 coordinate 60,604,369, forward strand.
ATCAGAAGAATCCATACTCTTCAGTTAATACTGAATTTTCAGTACTCACAGGCTAGCATTTTGATACTTGTTTCCTGAAAATATGTAAGACCTCTATTCCTAAGTGTCTGAGCAACTTGATCTTAATGATGAATCTTTTTGCTTTTTCAAAGTAACAAGAGAAATACTAGTAGTTTTACAAATGTAGTGCATTGAATTTTGCAAATGTAATGCATCTTTTCTTAGCCCATAATAAAGAATAGTTTATATTACCAAGATTAAAACTATGCATCTTGCTCTTTACTAATGCACCTCAGACAAGATACAGCATTCTAGGAATAGATAGGTGCATTTGTATGCACCTGTATTATCAGGAGGGACATGGTGGCACTGTGGGTTAAAGCGCAAAAGCCTCTGTGCTGCAAGGTCAGAAGACTAGCAGTCGTAAGATCGAATCCATGTGACGGAGTGAGCTCCCGTTGCTTGTCCCAGCTCCTACCAACCTAACAGTTTGAAAGCACATAAAAATGCAAGTAGATAAATAGGGACCACCTCGGTGAGAAGGTAACGCGTTCCGTGTCTAGTCACGCTGGCCACATGACCATGGAAACTGTCTATGGACAAATGCTGGTTCTGCGGCTTGGAAACGGGGATGAGCACCGCACCTTAGAGAGGGACACAAGTGGACTAAATGTCAAGGGGAACCTTTATCTTTATTCATTTTTTTATTTTTAAATTTTATTTGTACCCCGCCTATATGGTCAATACGACCACTCTAGGTGGCTTCCAGACAGACAAAAATACAAATATATATACAGTGGTGCCTCGCTTAGCGATTGCTTTGTTTAACGAAGAATTCACTTAACGATGTATTTCTTGGAGGAATTTTCCTCATCGTTTAACAATGTTCTCTATGGGGGATTTTCACTTAACGATGTCCGTTTTCGCTCATTTTTAAGTGTCTTAAAATGTTTGAAACCTGTTTTAAATGCTTGGAATCGGTAGTCCACCTTGTGAAACATGTGCAAACTTAATTTGGCTCTGTTCTGAGTCTTTGTTAATGTTTGGTGATTTTTTGTTTTTCCCCTTTAAATGCATTGAACGGACAGTTCAATGGATTTAAATGGGGAAAACAAAAAATCACCAAAAATTAACAAAGACTCAGAACAGAGCCAAATTAAGTTTGCATAGGTTTCACAAGGTGCACTACCAAATCCAAGTGTTTAAAACAGGTTTCAAACATTTAAAGACACTTAAAAATGAGCAAAAACGGACTTCGGAAAGCCATTCAAAAGCATTGGAGCCGGCTCCAATCCTTTTGAATGGCTTTCTGTTGGGGGAAACATTCTTTCACTTAGCGATGTTTCCTATGGCGATTTTTGCTTAAGGACGGTAATCCGTTCCCATTGGAACGGATTAACCGGTTTTCAGTGCATTCCTATGGGAAATGGTGTTTCGTTTAACAATGTTTTCCCATAGCAATGGGTTTTTTTTGAACCAATTAACATCGTTAAGCGAGGCACCACTGTACATATAGCAAAATGAAAGTATCCAGCAATAGACAGTCAACAGTAATGAACAATAAGCAATAAACAATAAGCAGATTCTTCAAGATGGAAAGATGACAAAGGATAGATAAAGAAAGAAAAATTATTATCTGGAGGGAAGGCCTGCTAAAACGTCCAAGTTTTTAGATGGGTCTTAAAAATACCCAGCGACGGGGCCGCACGAATCTCTGGAGGCAGGTTGTTCCAGAGGCGAGGAGCCACCACCGAGAAGGACCGATTTCTTATTTTTTCCTTTAGGGCCTCCCTCAGCATCAAGCTCCTCAGCCTCACCTCCTGACTCGATCGAGTGATACGGGTAGATCTTGGTGGGAGAAGGGTAGATCTTTACCTTATGTTATCAGTTCAGAATATAACCTGCTTCATTTTAGGCTGGTTGTACTTGCTAAACATGATTACTGTAATAAAAATATATAAACAAACCACAGTTCTGTATACTTGAGCATACTTATGTCTTGCTACTATGACATAGTTTATCAAGCTCATTTTAAGATGCTGTCAGACAGTTGTGTTTTGTTTCTTTCAGCCAAACTTTTCTTGAAATAAATGTTTCTTTTATTTATATCTGCATCATCATTATAATTTATTAAAATATTTACTGAGTATGTCAATGCGCTTTTAAAAAGAAGAGTTTCAGTAAGCAATTCCTAGGTTTCTAGAAGAGCAAGTGAAACAGAACCTTTGCTATATCTATGGGAATTCCTAAAAGAATGGAGAGAGGGGGGTGTATTGAACATAGCAACTTTTGCTGTTAGTTAAGAGAATCTCTGGCTTAATTGCAAATCATCTTTGGCGTTCAAAGCATAGTCTGTCTTAATAGGAGCAAAGATGAAGCCCAATTAGTAATTGTCATTATTAAGCTAAGGAAGTGAGATTTGATTCACTTTAGAATTATTTGTCTAGCCAAATAGGCTGAACTTTTGTTAACTACATGTTACAGTGCTAGCTTTGTTATAATAGTTGAACTGCTTGACAGAGATTTTCAGAAGGTGTGTGTTTCCTATTACATAAATATTATATAAATGCTATATGCTGGTAAGTCTTTTAAGGCTCACTGTGAGTGGGAGCGGAGTTAATGTTGCAGCTCCAACGCTAAGTTCCAGAGGTTCTATAAGGAAAGAAACAAAATAATGTGATCTACTATATACAGATCACTTAATTCAGTTCATTAGAACATGCTAAATATATTATTTTTCACAGAATTATTTGCACCAGGTGAGATTTTCGAACCTTCTGTGTGTTCTTCACCCACTAATTTTTGTACCATCATGCCTGATGAGGAGCTCTAGAGACCTTTGAATCTCACACCATTTTTATGATAGTTCACTGGTCCCAGTAAAAGGTATTACACCCAACAATGCGTTTTGTTTTCACTCATGAACCACACAGCTATTTTGTTTTTCAATTTATGTTAGGGTTTTCCACAGTGGAATGCCTGATCCCCGCAGTTATTGGTGAAGCCGTTTAGTGGAGAGTGCCGGTTCTGGAATTTCACAGTAGCTTAACTTTCATGTGCCTAAACACTGGACACTGTTGATGCCTATTAATGATTCTTCTCAGGGGTTTTTTGGAAAGTATTAGAAAAATTCAGAAGGTCACTCATGTATTTCAGCACGTGAAATGCCTGTGGTCAATAACCATTTATTACCCTGATTCCTAATGATTTATCAATCAGTACTGCTGTTTGAAAGAAAGACTAGAATGAATGCAGATTCAAGCCTTGTATCTTAGTTTCAAATCTAATGATGAACTTTAAGAATTTTCAGAAATTGTCGGTTGTGCCTAATAACTTAATAGCTGGTAAAATAACTTGGATTATTCTGCATAAATACTCCAAAGTAGCCTTTATATCCCAATTTCTAATAAATGTACTTTTTGTATCTACTCTTGCTCAGATTCCTACCTGTTAACCAAGTTCCCCTGATAGTTTTCACCTTTTTTAAAGGAGTGGTTCCCAGATAACTCATGCTTGAAATACAGTGGACCCTCTACTGACGGAATTAATCCGTATTGGAATGGTGGCTGCAGGTCAAAAAGTCTGTAGGTTGAGTCTCCATTGACCTACAATGCATTGAAAACCAATTAATCCTGTAACTGGCCATTTTTGTTCCATTTTCTTTTTTTTCTGGTTTGTAGGTTGATTCTCTGGCTGCGTCAAACCTAAGTTTTGTGGCCAGAGAAGTCTGTAACTCGAAAAGTCTGTAAGTTGAGGATCCAATGCAATTGATAGAGATTGCAGGCTTGATAAGTGCAGTGGAAACTTTCTCTCTGTTCAGCAGGGCTCACCACTTAGTAGCGAGCTTAAGCCTGATGCTAAATGTATGTTTAACCAGAAGTGCACCTCACCATGATCAGCATTATTATTCCCAGTTAAGTATACACAGTCCAAACCTATATGTCTCTAGTCCTTAGAAGTGAATGACCAAGTTTAGTAGTACTTGTCCCAGAGCAATGGTGCTAAGAAAGCAACTTACTTGCTATCAACCTGCTTCAGTGAATATCTCACAACAAAGGCCACTTTTACCCTCCCTTTAATGCCTCTAGTGTGTGTGTGTGTGTGTGTGTGTGTGTGTGTTGTGATACCAGCAAAGAGTGGAGGTACAGAAAAACTGTATAACTGGGAGAGAATTATACTCCAGTTCCAATGCAATGATCTGGATCTCAACATCTTCCCCAGCCTGGCTGGGGGTAATCATACTAAAATATAAATGTCTTGATTAAACATTCAGGAGTAATCATGTATTTGTATAAAGATGATTCATTACTTAATTGTAATAAATAAAATTGGGACTGTAGGAATGTAGTTTGATCCAAGTACTTCTTAACTGTGGGCCTGTTTGAAATGTGAATAATTTAAAAAAGGATGGGCCTGTAGTGGAGTCATGATGGTTGCCACTGCCAGTGTCTTCATCGTTGGTGTTCAAAGTTAGTTTTAAAGTTTACCTATCAAATCCAGGAAGTCGAACAGCAAATTCGAGAAGAAAGACAAAAGTATATCCATTTGAAAGTCAAAATTTTATCAGATCTCTTCATCACTTAAAGGACAATGAGATCCCTTTTTAAAACTTATTCTTCATTTTGAATGGTACCATTCCAAAGGGTAGCAAATCATCTTGAATGAGATGCAGCCAAGATGCTTCATCCTAAGAGGAAAGAAGGGCAAAGAGGGCAAAAACCTGTTTTTCACCCAGGACAGCTGGTCATTTCATTTCAGCTTTAATTCAGGCAAGCAATTGAGCCTCCACCGTCAGATTAAATTGAGGGTGGGACATTCTTTCAGCATAGACTGAAGTTCCAAAGGTGTTGTGGGTTTATGTAGGAGTGGCTTGTGGTCTGGAGAGGTTTGTGCTAAAACAGGTTGAACTGAGTTCTGCTTGTAAGTGCACCTGTTCCTGATCAAGGATGGTTGTCCTTTCCACAGTCCACTCTGTCAGTCTTTAAAGTGAACCTGCCTGAAGTAAAAAAAAAAAAACTGACATTAGGTATGGAAATCCATGAATGAAAGTAAAGGAGATATGGAGGAACATTTTTGTCATGTGAGACCTGACTCACTATCATAATCTGCTGTGAAATGTCGCTGCACCCCTTCAGGGAGGTACGTACGTACGTACGTATGTATGTATTATTTGTTTATTTGTTTATTTGTTTATTTGTTTATTTGTTTATTTGTTTATTTATTTATTTTTATTACACAAGTAATACAATAGGTATTCGGGGTCCATATATGCAATAAAAACAATAAAAAACAAATAAACAGCAACATAAGGCAAGACAAGAATTGAAGTCATCCTATTAAAATAGAACATATCATTAATTGATCAGTTAAACAAATCTTGCCAGTACTTGAGTACTTGGAGGGGATGACACATAAGCATTAGTGTTTCTGTAACTGATAAATGGGTACTGTATTTTATAAAAATCAGAAGTTTATTTCCCCTCTCTAAGTGAGTACACCTGCTCACTTAGTTTATCAATTAGTACTGTGTGCCAAACATTAGCATTCTAAATTAACAATGATAAGCTAGATAAGATTTTCCATTTCAAGACAGTTACCATTCTAGCTGATTGTCAAGACATGATAAAAAGGGATTTGTGCAGCATACTCACATTTTCATTATAAAACCATGACAATGAACTTAATGATGGGTATAAAATAGTATTCCTTCATGGATTGCTTCTTCTTCATGGATTGCTGCTCTTTCATGGATTGCTCCCTTTTTGTGGCGAAGGGGCTTGAGTAATTCAGAGAAACTATGGGCTATGCCGTGCAGGACACCCAAGATGGACAGGTCATAGTGGAGAGTTCCGACTAAATGCGATTCACCTGGAGCAGGAACTTGCAAGCCACTCCAGTATCTTTGCCAAGAAAACTCCATGTACAGAAACAAAAGGCTAAAAGTTATGATGGTTTGGCCTTGCAAAGCAGGGCAAACAAAGCAGGGCAAAGGCTAATAGAGCTTTGTCAAGAGAACAAGCTGGTCATCACAAACACTCTTTTCCAACAACACAAGAGGCAATTCTACACATGGACGTCACCAGATGGGCAATACTGAAATCAGATTGATTATATTCTCTGCAGCCAAAGACGGAGAAGCTCTATACAGTCAGCAAAAACAAGATTTGGAGCTGATTGTGGCTCTGATCATCAGCTTCTTACAGCAAAACTCAAGCTTAAACTGAAGAAAGTAGGAAAAAACACTGGGCTAGTTAGGTATAATCTAAACCAAATCCCTTATGAATACACAGTGGAAGTGAAAAACAGATTTAAGGAAGTAGATTTGGTTACAGAGTATCTGAAGAACTATGGATGTAGGGTCGTAACATTGTACAGGAGGCAGCAACAAAAACCATCCCAAAGAAAAGGAAATGCAAGAAAGCAAAATGGCTGTCCAACGAGGCCTTAGAAATAGCAGAGAAGAGAAGGGAAACAAAATGCAAGGGAGATAGGGAAAGTTACAGAAAATTGACTGCAGACTTCCAAAGAATAGCAAGGAGAGACAAGAGGGCCTTCTTAAATGAACAATGCAGAGATATAGAGGAAAAGAATAGAAAAGGAAAAACCAGAGATCTGTTCAAGAAAATTGGAGATATTAAAGGAACATTCTGTGCAGAGGTGGACATGATAAAGGACAAAAGTGGTAGGGACTTTACAGAAGCAGAAGACATCAAGAAGAGGTAGCAAGAATACACAGAGGAATTATACCAGGAAGATCTGGATGTCCCGGACAACCCAAATAGTGTGGTCGCTGACCTTGAGCCAGACATCCTGGAGAGTGAAGTCAAGGAGGCCTTAGAAAGTATGGCTAACAACACGGCCAGTGGAGGTGATGACATATGAGTTGAACTATTTAAAATCTTAAAAGATGATTTTTATTTTATTTTATTTTATTTTATTTTATTTTATTTATTTATTTATTTATTTATTTATTTATTTATTTATTTATTTATTTATTTATTTATTTATTTATTTATTTATTGTATTTATACGCCGCCTATCTAGTCATTTCGACCACTCTAGGCAGCTAGAGTGATGATGTTGTTAAAGTGCTACACTCAATATACTAGTGAGTTTGGAAAACTCAGCAGTGGCAGATGATTGGAAAAGATCAGTGTACATCCCAATCCCAAAGAAGGGCAGTGCCAAAGAATGCTCCAACTACCGTACAATTGCACTCATTTCATACGCTAGCAAAGTTATGTTGAAAATCCTCCAAGACAGGCTTCAACAGTATGTGACCCGAGAACTCCCAGAAGTACAAGCTGGATTTTGAAGGGGCAGAGGAACTAGAGACCAAATTGCTAACTTGCGCTGGATTATGGAGAACGCCAGAGAGTTCCAGAAAAACATTTACTTCTGCTTCATTGACTACGCAAAAGCCTTTGACTGCGTGGACTACAGCAAACTATCGCAAGTTCTTAAAGAAATGGGAGTGCCCGACCACCTTATCTACCTCCTGAGAAATCTATATTTGGAAGAGGAAGCAACAGTTAGAACTGGATATGGAACAACTGATTGGTTCAAAATTGGGGAAGGAGTAAGACAAGGCTGTATATTGTCTCCCTGCTTATTTAACTTATATGAAGAATATGTCACACGAAAGGCAGGACTGGATGAATCCCAAATCGGAATTAAGATTGCCGGAAGAAATATCAACAACCTCAGATATGCAGATGATACCACTCTGATGGTAGAAAGTGAAAAGGAATTAACCTCTTAATGAGGATGAAAGAGGAGAGTGCAAAAAATAGAACGAAGCTCAACATCAAAAACTAAGATCATGGCCATTGGCCCCACCACCTCCTGGCAAATAGAAGTGACAGAGTTTATTTTCTTGGGCTCCATGATCACTGCAGATGGTGACAACAGTCACTAAATTAAAAGATACCTGCTCCTTGGGAGGAAAGCAATGACAAACCTTGACAGCATCTTAAAAAGCAGAGGCATCATCTTGCCGAAAAAGGTCTGCATAGTCAAAGCTATGGTTTTTCCAGTAGCGATGTATGGAAGTGAGAGCTGGACTATAAAGAAGACTGACCGCTGAAGAATTGATGCTTTTGAATTGTGGTGCTGGAGGAGACTCTTGAGAGTCCCCTGGACTGCATAGAGAACAAATCTATCCATTTTCAAGGAAATCAACCCTGAGTGCTCACTGGGAGGGCAGATCCTGAAGCTGTGGCTCCAGTACTTTGGCCATTTCATGAGAATACTTCCTGGAAAAGATCTTGATGTTGGGAAAGTGTGAAGGCAAGAGGAGAAGGGAATGACAGAGGATGAGATGTTTGGACAGTGTCATCTAAGCCAGTGGTTCTTAACCTTGGGTTACTCAGGTGTTTTTGAACTGCAACTCCCAGAAACCCCAGCCAGCACAGCTGGTGGTGAAGGCTTCTGGGAGTTGCAGTCCAAAACACCTGAGTAACCCAAAGTTAAGAACCACTGATCTAAGCCACTGGTTCTTAACCTTGGGTTACTCAGGAGTTTTGGACTGCAACTCCCAGAAGCCTTCACCACCAACTGTGCTGGCTGGGTTTTCTGGGAGTTGCAGTTCAAAAACATCCGAGTAACAAAAGTTAAGAACCACTGATCTAAGCTACCAACATGAATTTGACCCAACTCTGGGAGGCAGTGGAAGACAGGAGGGCCTGGCGTGCTCTGGTCCATGGGGTCACCAAGAGTTGGACACAACTTAACGACTAAACAACAACATAAAATAGTGTTTCAAATTTATTATTTTGCCAGTTTATCTGTAAATCATTTCCTTAAAAGTATGTATCTTAATATTTGGCCACTTTATGTCAAAATATAAACCAATTTTCCTATATCCCCTCCGATATTTAGAACTAGAAATATGATTGGTTAAATGTTGTCATGTGGGGCTTTTGGAGGTTTCAAGTTTTAATTTGTAAATCGCTTTGAGTGGTGCTTGTACTAATGGATATACAGGGGTGCCCTGCTTGACGATTATCCCATTAGATGATGAAATTGCTTCACGATGAGTATTTTGCGATCGCTGTAGCGATCGCAAAACGATGTTTGTATGGGTTTTTTTCGCTTCACAACGATTGGTTCCCTGCTTCGGGGACCAATTTTTCACTTAATGACGATTTTAAAACAGCTGGTCAGTGGCTCTCAAAATGGCTCCCCACTGTTTTGCTTACCTCATTTCGCAAGACAGGGAGCGGAAAATGGCTGACCTATGGAGGATCTTCAATGCACAATCAGGTATTTCCCCCATTGGAATGCATTGACCAGTTTTCAATGCATTTCAATGGGTTTTTTTTCGCTTGACGGCGATTTCGCTGTAGAGCGATTTTGCTGGAACGCATTATCGTCGTCAGGCGGGGCACTACTGTACATCAATCAATCAGTAAAACAAACAAACCCCTGTTGGTAAGGGATCAAACTGCTGTGTAGAGCTGTGTGTTCCATTATTTTATTTTATTTTATTGTACACATGTCCCATAGGACTCTGATTTAAAAGAGTATTTGACCCATTGGAAGGACAAGATGTCATCAGGTCTTTCAGTCATGCCTGTTTTGTACCTTGAGAATGGTGGAATGTGGGGTCATTCCATGTCAAATCAACCAGTGCATGGAACCTTGATGTCATTGATTTGTTTCACTTTTGGTACATTTGTACTTTACCTTGAGATGTTTTAAAAATAGTTTTTTTCAGTTTTTTTGGTCCACCTGTTTCCGAGATATTGCATTTTCATAATTGCAAAAAAAGCCACAATTCACTAGCCATCATTATTTAAAATGTCATTTAATAGATACCTATGAAAGCTACAGACCTGGGACATGTGTCATTTTAAAGCCTATGAATAGGGCTTTCAATTGATATACAACATGATGCAATTGTAAATTTTAAAAAATGTTAAAATTTGAGGTTTTGTGAAAATGGATTTTTTTTTAAGTTTTCAAAAAATTCACATTTAAAGATACATGTCTTGTAGCCAGTCAATCCAAATTTCAGGCTGGTTTCTCAATGGTATCATACAAAACTTAAATTTTCTTGTTGGCAGTGACAAGGATTTAAATTGATTTAGCCGTGAAAATAGACCAAAAATTCTATAGCTAGTGATTAAGAACCTTTTTTTCTTGGCTAGCATGTTGGATACTTTTTTCATATCCTGTGGGGTTAGCTGATATGTTCTCCCTGTAGCTGTAATTCAGACCTGGGCAAAGTGCGGCCCTCCAGATGTTCCTGAACTGCAAATCCCAACATTCCTCACTGTGTGAGCTAGGCCCAAATCTCCTCACTATTGGCTGTGCATGCTAGGAATTATGGGAATTGCAGTTCAGCAACATCTGGAGGGCCGCATTTTGCCCACCCCTGCTGTGTAATTGGATCTAGTTTGCAAAGCATGAAGGTTCCTCGTACTGTAAGAACATCCAGTTTCCTAGGATAAGAGAATGATGTTGCTGGTCAAGCTGGATGTAAGAATGATAGCTTGCCTTCACATTCTGCAGCATCTATTGAAAGAACATCCCATCCACCATGAGTTGTCATAGGCACGTGCCATAAAAGCAATTCAAATGATCAAAGTCTACATCTTGAATTTCGGGAATGACTTTAATACAATGTAAAACAGAATCATGAGAAGCTGGAAATACTTTGGTTTCTAATTTTTCAGTTGATACTGGGAGGAAGGCATGACACTTCTGCGTTCCTGTAAAAGGAACTGCTTCATCAAATTGTACTTTTAAAAATCTCTCCTCTTTGTGCAAATCTGTGTAACCCCCACACTGATTTCCAAGTCATTGAAGCAGAGTGGCATTTTTATGCCACTGCACATGGCAAAGGAGTTTGTGATGGTGTTATATTACAAATGATGAATACCTGGAAGAGGAGAGATTTTTCCAAGTATTCTTTACCTAGAAGATCCTGGAAAAGGGTTGCCATAAGTCACAATCGACTTGATGGCCCAGTTTATCATTGACAGTTAACCATACCTGTAGTTGAAGATGGAAAGCCAAGTAGTAAATCCAGAGGAGAAGGATGTTGAGACTGCCCGATCTTGAAAGGTGAAAAAGAATAGAATTAAAAATTCTTGAGTGCTTACCGTTATGAACAAATGTCATAATCAGTTTTTGCTGTCATGTGAAAAATTATTCAGAAATTGGGACCAGAAGGGTTTATAAAAGATTGGTAATTTGAGAGAGGGTAATAATTTAAATCAGTTTGGTCAAACCATTAAAGGTTAAATTAGAAAGTGCTTGTGGCTAGTCCTGAGACTTTATTGAAAAGAATGCTCAAATGGAGTTAAATAGTTCTTGATAAATTATTGGCAATATCACCCCAAAACATTTGTCTGAATTTCTGCTTGAGCATGTTGCAATAATCCAAACGGGATATAACTAAGGCATGTGCCACTATGGCCAGATCAGACATTTCAAGGAATGGGTGTAGCTGTGAACCAGTTTTAACTTTGCAAATGCACTCCCGGCCACAGCTGTACATCTATGCATCCAAGCACATGGTTGTGTCCAGGATCACAGCTAAGCTGCAAACCTAATTTTTCAGGGGGCATGTTACCCCAACCACTACAGGTTGAATTCCTATCTCCTGGTTTGCCTTTTGACTCACCAGGAACACTTCTGTCTTGTCTGGATTAAGTTTCACTTTGTTAGCCCTCATCCAGTCAATTACTGGCAACAGTCAAAGCAGAATATAACTTCCTTGGAATCTAAAACCTTGTCCAAAAATGGAATATTGGGGACTGGCTCTTAATTATCTAATACAGTGGGATTTGAGGATTGATGTGGGATTGATGCCTTACTACTGTCTCTTTTAGACATTATGGTACCTTTCCTTGTTGCAAGGAGGCATTCACCCTTCCCCTGTGAGTGTCTTTCAACACTCTTTTTCCCACTCACACAATCTCCCTCTGGCTGCTAAGCAAAGTAAGAGCAAAGTTCCAGCACGGATGTCACCTCTCCAAAGATCCTGTGAAAGAAAAGTGCAAGTGAAAGAATAAAGTGCCAAAGAAGGACTGCAGTTGAAAGTTAAAAAGACAAAAAATCACTAGTGGAGCTCTCAAATAGTTAATACGTATTTGTCAGGCTTTTTTCAATTAAACTAGGGTATAGGCTGGTCTGAAACCTGAGAAGTAGGATCGCCTAGCTACTTTAAATCATAGGATTTAGAAAAATCAAGAATACAGAGTTATATATGTAGGTTTCACACATATTTATTTTGCAGTGCCTACCTTTGGCCCTCTGCTGTAGCTATATGGTGGAGTTCTGTAAAACCAAAACGATTCAAGAACAAAATTTCCCAAGGACAAGTTTCTTAAAATTAGGGCTAATCCACTCAATCTGAATGAGTAGTAAGAGAATGGATTGTAACCTGGTTTTTTTTTCTATATTTATTTCCATTTTGCCTGTTTTAATCAGCAGAAGGACTGAAAAGTCAGATTTCAATTTGGACTGAGGGACTCCCAAAATGTCAGGAGAATGAAGAAGACAGATCTTATAGAACTGGGGTTTAAGGACATCATTATGAATTGTGAGATACACTGGTATTCATTCATCTCTCTTCTTTCCTCATCCTTCATTTCACTTTCTGTCTCCACGTGCAAGAATCGGACCTTTCATCCAGAGGCGAGGAAGATGATGTTTACCAAAGTAATTAATGACTCCTATTAAATATGTGAGTGAGCGTTTCTGAATTATAAGTAGCCATATGTAACTTTCCTTTAGTATGTTTTTAAATTGGTGTTCGTTTTTAAAATGTTTCTAGAAATATTTATTTATTTTACTTATCAAAGAAAGAAAGCAATCTGGCATTTTTCCAAAAAAAAATATTTTTTTTGGCCTGCAAAATGCATCATGTGTCTCATTAATACAGTTTCTTTGCAGGTAATTGACTGAAATGTGGAATAAACCATATTTTAAGCATTATGACACATGAAGATTAATCATGTTGTAATTGGTTAGTTTTCTGCATAGTTGCATCTTAATAAGGATAGTAATTAAGTCCCTTTGTCATGCTTGCGTTTTTGGTACATTTCTTAAATTCATAAAAGTGATGTGGTCACAAGTTATTTTTATGATCAAAGTATTTTTTAAAAAGCAGGTATTCTACTTTAAACAACAGTCCTATAGATCTCTGCTAGGAAGTACCATCAGAGACTTTGTTGAGCATATTTTTTTAAGGAAATGTTTTTAAGAGTAAAAATGCTAATTAAAAACACAGTCATGTATAAATTTAAATGTTTCATTACAGTGGGACTGATAATTGTATAACTCTTAAAATTTACTTGGTTTCTTTTCTTTTTTTAAAAAAAAAAACTTTTGGGCCATTTCATGAATCGTGAAACTGCATGTTGAACATCTCCCACCAGAATGGTTTCTGAATAATTCTAATGCTTCACAGTTTCCTCTAGAAAGCTCAAAGGTCAGATCATCTGGTTTCTAGTAGTGGAATGAGCCCTACATACAGTATTGCTATCAGAAATTCCTGACATTCCATTTGTGTAATATTTAGCCTCATGTACTTGGTGCTCTGTCAAAGAAACAAAGTAGTAAAACTGTCATGGCAAGAGCTAAAAAGAACCTGATGCCCAGCAAAACGTTTTCTCCACTTTGAACTGAGTACTTTAGTTTAACATTAATCATTTTTGTGGTTTTGCAGTTTCCGGAATTTCAGTTTGACTTCTCTATATATACCTCTAATTAACTTCTAGTTATGCCAGCAGGCAGAAACACGTAGCAGAAAGTTTAGTAATATCGAACATGCTTTCTCTAGGGAAGATGGTTGTAAATGGAATGGAACAGAAGCAAAAAGCTTTGAGTTGCTTACTTTTTTCTGTATGTCTGACTTGTCAATACTGTACTTAGTCCTGCTTGTTGTTGTTGTTGTTTAGTCATTTAGTCGTGTCCGACTTTTCGTGACCCCATGGACCAGAGCACGCCAGGCCCTCCTGCCTTCCACTGCCTCCCGGAGTTGGGTCAAATTCATGTTGGTAGCTTTAATGACACTGTCCAACCATCTTGTCCTCTGTCGTCCCCTTCTCCTCTTGCCTTCACACTTTCCCAACATCAGGGTCTTTTCCATGGAGTCTTCCCATTAGGTGGCCAAAGTATTGGAGCCTCAGCTTCAGGATCTGTCCTTCCAGTGAGCACTCAGGGTTGATTTCCTTTAGAACGGATAGGTTTGTTCTCCTTGCAGTCCAGGGGACTCTCAAGAGCCTCCTCCAGCACCACAATTCAAAAACATCAATTCTTCAGCAGTCAGCTTTCTTTATGGTCCAGCTCTCACTTCCATACATCATTACAGGAAAAACCATAGCTTTGACTATGCGGACTTTTGTTGGCAAGGTGATGTCTCTGCTTTTTAATATGCTGTCGAGGTTTGTCATTGCTTTCCTCACAAGAAGCAGGCGTCTTTTAATTTTGTGGCTGCTGTCACCATCTACAGTAATCATGGAGCCCAAGAAAGTAAACTCTGTCACTGCCTACATATATTCCCCTTCTATTTGCGAGGAGGTGATGGGACCAGTGGCCATGATCTTAGTTTTTTTGAGCTTCAGACTGTTTTTTGCACTCTCCTTTTTCACTCTCATTATGAGGTTCTTTAATTCCTCTTCTGTTTCTGCCATCAGGGTGGTATCATCTGCGTATCTGAGGTTGTCGATATTTCTTCTGGCAATCTTAATTCTGGCTTGGGATTCATCCAGTCCTGCCTTTCACATGATGTATTTTGCATATAAGTCAGGGGGACAATATGCAGACTTGTCATACTGCTTTCCCAATTTTGAACCAATTAGTTGTTCCGTATCCAGTTCTAACTGTTGCTTCCTGTTCCACGTATAGGTTTCTCAGGAGATAGATAAGGTGGTCAGGCACTTGCCATAGTTTGCTGTGGTCCACACAGTCAAAGGCTTTTACATAGTCAGTGAAGCAGAAGTACATGTTTTTCTAGAACTCTTTGGCTTTCTCCATAATCCAGTGCATGCTAGCAATTTAGTCTAGTTCCTCTCTGCCCCTTCGAAATCCAGTTCATTTTGAACTCCAAGGCCAAACTTTCCTGTTGTTCCTTTTATCTCTTGGCTCCCTACTTTAGCATTCTAATCCCCTATAATGAGAAGAACATCTTTCTTTGGTGTCAGTTCTAGAAGGTGTTGTAAGTCTTCATAAAAATGGTCCATTTCAGTCTCCTCAGCATTGGTGGTTGGTGCATAAACTTGGATTATTGTGATGTTGAAAGGTCTGCCTTGTATTCATATTGAAATCATATCATTTTTTAGATTATATCCCATTACAGCTTTTCCCACTCCTTTGTTGACTATGAGGGCTACTCCATTCCTTCTGCAGGATTCTTGCCCACAATAGTAGATATGATAATCATCTGAATTGAATTTGCCCATTCCTGTCCATTTTAGTTTACTGATGCCCAGGGTGTCAATGTTTATTCTTGCCATCTCCTGTTTGACCACATCCAAGGTTCATAGATCCTACATTCCAGGTTCCTATGCAGTATTTTTCTTTGCCGCATCGGATTTTCCTTTCACTGCCAGGCATGTCCACAGCTGAGTGTCCTTTCGGCTTTGGCCCAACCACTTCATTAGCTCTTGGAGCTACTTGTACTTGTCCTCCACTCTTCCTCAGTAACATGTTCGATGCCTTCCGACCTGAGGGGCCCATCTTCCTGTGTCATATCTTTTAGCCTTTTGTTTCTGTTCATGGCATATTCTTGGCAAAGATACTGGAGTGGCTTGCCAGTTCCTGCTCCAGGTGGATTGCGTTTAGTCAGAACTCTCCAATATGACCTGTCCGTCTTGTGTGTCCCTGCATAGCATAGCCCATAACTTCTCTGAGTTACTCAAGCCCATTCGCCACAACAAGACAGCAATCCATGAAGGGGTAGTCTTGCTTAGCACCTGCATAAGAGCAAAAATGAAGATACACTGGGTTAATGGCTTCATTTAAAAAGAAACACTTCATTTTATTATTGAAATATAAAGGAACAAAAGAATTAACCCTTTTAACTTTGAACTGAGAAGGATGTTAGCATTATATTGCACAAATAAAGAATTGTGATTAATGTTTATGGCAAGCTTAGGCCAAATTGGACAAAATGCAATAGAATGATTGGCCTGGATAACTCAGAGAGATGTACAGTAAATGTAAATACGAATGTAAAAGCAAATGAACCTACTGAATAACTTCACCAATTTCCTTGTTTCTTTCCTTCCTGCATGGCTACTTAGTATTTATCATTGCTGTGCATATTTACAAAAAAATTAAATACACTGTGTCCTATATAGCTTGTTCCTAGTTAAATACATGTCTTCCAGAAACTCCTGGATCAGGAAAGCAGATGGGAAGTTTGGAAGCGTTCCTCTTGATCTTCAGCATCCTTACCACTAAGTGTATTATTTCTGTTCACATTCAGCTTAGAAGAAGCAGAGAATAGCTAGTAGTAAAAAGCTCCAATTTGCAAGTGCAAGTATGTTTACATCAAAAGTAAAGATGGGGGCATTTGTATATGAATACAATTACCCCCACAGAGGTGGAGATAATGAGGGTCCGGCCCCCTGGTGCCAGACGGTCCACTCACCTATCCGCTGTTGCAGTGGGCTCCGCGCTCCAGTCCTATAGCTCCGGAGCTTGTGATCGGCAAGCCAATCTTCAGCCTGACAGAGAGACTTGTCATCCTGCCTCCTGCCAGGAGTGGCGAATCCATCACGAGCTCCGGAATGATAGGAAGGGATTGCGGCGGATCAGTGACACCACTAATACCCCCATCTCTAATTGAAAGATCAGACATTAACTGAAGCATTTAAACAGTACGTTTTGCTACTTTCTCTTTTATCCCAAAATGACAAGAATGAAATATTAGCAACAAACCTATAATTATTAAAATTATCCATTGCTGAGGGCCTGTTCACACTGTGACATTTGGTGTGACCCAGCCCTTTCTTTAAAAGTCCTTCTTTTCAGTGCAGTCTGTTTTAACTGTCTCTTAAGCAATCCTGCCTACACTGGAGATCATGCTGTGGGTCCTCTTCCCCTATCCTGCCTTGCAGCACTACCACACTCCTCTCCTTTCACCACCCCAGGTGATGGTCGTAGACACTATTGTTAGCACCCAGCAAATCTTGAGGCTCACAGGAAGCTGGCTGCAGTGTCAGAAAGGTTCGGTGCCTCCCTGCTGCTCCTCTTTGTTTCCCAGCTGATCGTGCAGCCGCACTCCACTTCCCAGTCAATGGATGAGGGTGGGAAGCCAGCTGTGGTGTTATAGAGGCTCGCTGCCTTTCAGCGGCTCCTCTTGGCTTCTGTGCTGATTGTGTGGCCACTCTCTGCTCGACAGCTCATCAATGGAGGCGGGAAGCCAGCCATAGGCCCAGGAGGCTTGCAGCTTTGCAGCTGAGACATGCCAGGTATCAGCTGCTGTTGCTGGCTCCACAGCTGATTGCCACTACTGCTGCTGGTACTCTGGGAGCAAAATTACGGTGATCTTGAGCTGCAGAGGTGATGCCAGCCTTCAGGACACAGCACAGCTACCACAAGGTGGTTAGTCCTTGTGCAGTGTTTGCTTCCAAGTGAGTAGTTGCTGATGAGCTTTTGCTGGTCTTGTCCAATCTCCTGGACTGCTGTTCACAACCTGCCCCTTCCCAATCCCTGGCCTGTGTTACTGCCATTCCCCTGAGCCCGCTGGCTGCCCCCATTGCAGTTCCAGGTGGGTGGCCATAAATTCACTGTGTCAGCATGACTGCCAGCACCAAAACAGGGCTGCTGAATGGGGTCCTTATTCCTGGAAGTTGTTGCTTTCCCAATCCTAAAAAATCAGGGTTTGCAGTGGAAATAAAACAGTGATTTGTAGTCCCACTGAATTATGCCGAAAAGAATGGATGCAATAGCCCTGTGTCAGAAAGATATGTGGCAGTTCTTAAAGGGAAAGGATGGATTGTTCTAAGTAGAAGCCCTTGCAGATGAGTTGTATGTGTTTTTCCCCAATCCAAACAGTGTTATTAGCAATCCATGTACCATAGCTGTACCCCAGTATGGACACCTCTAAATTTGGCTTCTTTGGAAGTGGCTTTATAGTGGTCTCCTTTAAGTGGGAACGTAAATAGAGACATGCTAATGATGTTTCCTGTTAATAATACTTTTAACATTGCAGTGTGACAAGGTGATTTATGTATTTTATTTATTTATTTGCTTTTAGCTCTTTTGTGGTTTTTAGTTGGATTTATCTTTTGTTTTGTGTAACATCAATTTTTCTTTTATATTGGTTAGGATATCTTTTTGCTTATCTTTATCAGTGAAAAGAAAGTAAACGCTACTTTATTGTTGGTCAACAGAAGCCACAACTATAGTTATTTGATTGTGTGGTGAGAAACAGCAACAGACTCTCTAAACTATTGGTTCTTATAATAAATAACTTCCTTTTCCCGTGTGAAGCACGATCTTTGAAATCTACTGCATAATGAATTATAGTATTTACTTAGGAGCCAATTCTATATAATGTTAGGAAAAGACATTCATGATAACCCCATGCTCACACGCATAGTTACCCTTTAAAAAATTTAAATTATATGCTTTCATTTTTTTCCTGGACAAAGGACGATTTCTGAAATTAAGCAAAAAATGGTGGTAAAGAATACTTTTGTTAACGAGGATGAAATACTTTGTCTTGAGTGAGTGTCCTCCTTGCAAATTGGTCCAGTGGGGCCAATTTGCTGCAAAATGTTTTGATCAATTGGGTCATACTTTCCTTATTAGATTTAAAATATTTTTCTGGTGTTAATCAGAGCTATCCTCCATGGTATATAAACTGTGGATAGGGAGCTAAGACTGTACCTCTCTCTGCCTCTTTACCTGACCCTTGCAATTTCAACCAGATACCTGTTAATTGCCAACACTTTTGTTCTCTGATCCCAGCTACGTTCTGGTGAAAGGCTTTGGAAGGCTTGCAGAGTAAGGTGAAAAAGTCACACCAGAAATAAGGAGTGTTTCATCTTCTGTTTCTCACAGCAGTATCCTTTGGAGAAAAGTTTGAAAGCCTCAGTCTAATTCATGCTGAAGAAAAGGTGGAGAAAGAGTGTATATTTGTGAATATACACATGCTGTGAAAAACATTCATTTATTTCTTACTAAAGGTATGTGCTCTGGTAACATATAATCTACCAGTAAAGGCATTCTTTTGAAAGTTTGTTTGTTGTTATGTGCCTTCAAGTCGCCTCTGACTTACGGTGACCCTATGAATGAGAAATCTCCAAAATGTTCTATGCTCAACAGCCCTGTTCAGCAATGGTGTGGCTTTTGGCTGTGGCTTCTTTTAGGGAGTCCATCCATCTCGCATTTAGTCTTTTTCTTTTCCTGCTGCCTTCAACCTTTCCCAGCATTATTGTCTTTTCTAGACAATCCTGTCTTCTCATGATGTCCCCAAAATATGACAACCTCAATTTCATCATTTCTGCCTTCAGAAATAGTTCAGACTTAATGTTCTCTGGGACCCACTTTTTCATCTTTCTAGCAGTCCAGGAAATCTGCAAAGCTTTATTCCAGCACCATATTTAAAATAAATTGGGTTTTCCCTGTCAGATTCCTTTACTGTCCATCTTTCACACCTCTACATTTACATTCTGCCTTATCTCCATCCTGGAACTCAAGGTAGTTGACGTGGGGTTGCAGATTGTCTCCTATTCAGGCACTGACTTAGTTTCACAAAGAGCAGCAATATCTCCTATTCAGTGGGAACACAGAGTTTCCTGGAGACATCCAAGATCCAAGCATTGGCATCAGCTCGATTTGATCCTCACTAGACGTTCTAGCCTTCCTAGTGTTACGATCACACACAGCTACCAGAGTGCTGATTGCGATACTGATCACTCCCTGGTGTGTAGTAGAGTAAAACTGCGAACAAAGAAATTGTATCACATGAAAAAGGAAGGAAGACCACGTATTGACATCAACAAGACTCGCGATCAAAGAAAAGTGAAGGAATTTGCCCAAGCACTCGAGGAAACCCTTCCAGGTCCAGCTAATGTAAATGCACCTGAACGATGGGAACACTTCAAGAACACTGTCTACAACACCGCCTTGTCCACCTTCGGCAAGAAGACCAGAAAGATGGCTGACTGGTTCGAAGCCCACTCGGAGGAGTTAATGCCAGCCATTGAGGATAAGAGAAGAGCTCTAGCAGCATACAAAGCCTGTCCTAGCGAGTACAACCTGCAAGCTCTTCGAGCCGCTCGTAGCCAAGTCCAACAGGCTGCCAGGAGATGCTCCAATGACTACTGGCTTCAGCTTTGCTCTCAGATACAGATAGCAGTGGACACAGGTAACATCAAAGGAATGTATGATGGTATCAAGCAGGCCTTAGGTCCATTACAGAAGAAATCTGCTCCCTTGAAGTCTACTACAGGTGTGATCATCCAGGACCGAGCACAGCAGATGGAACGCTGGGTGCAGCACTACTCCGAGCTATATTCCAGAAAGAATGTAGTAACCGAAGAAGCATTAAATAACATTGAGTGCCTGCCTGTCTTGGAAGAGCTGGACAGTGAACCAACCCTAGCAGAAATAAATGCGGCCTTGGATTCCCTCACCTCTGGCAAGGCACCTGGAAGGGACAACATCCCTGTTGAAGTGCTGAAATGCGGTAAGGAGATCATCATCACCGAACTGTATGAAATCTTTTGTCTCTGCTGGAGGGAAGGTGGAGTACCACAGGACATGAAGGATGCAAACATTGTCACGTTGTACAAGAACAAAGGTGACAGGGGTGACTGCAATAACTACCGTGGTATCTCTCTTCTTAGCGTTGTAGGGAAGCTGCTTGCCCGTGTTGTGCTGAAGAGGCTCCAGGTGCTTGCAGACAGAGTCTATCCGGAATCACAGTGTGGATTTCGAGCAAATAGATCCACCACTGACATGGTATTCTCCCTCCGACAGTTGCAGGAGAAATGCAGGGAACAACAACAGCCACTCTTAGTGGCCTTCATAGACCTTACAAAAGCATTTGACTTGGTTAGCAGGGATGGCCTTTTCAAAATACTTCCCAAGATTGGATGTCCACCTCGTCTCCTTAACATCATCAGGTCCTTCCACGATGGAATGAAAGGCACTGTAGTTTTTGACGGCTCAACATCAGATCCCTTTGACATCCGAAGCGGAGTGAAACAGGGCTGTGTCCTCGCACCAACACTTTTTGGGATCTTTTTTGCTGTCATGCTGAAGCATGCCTTTGGAACTGCAACAGAAGGTGTCTATCTCCGGACTAGATCAGATGGAAAGCTCTTTAATCTCTCTAGATTGAGAGCAAAGACCAAAGTCCAGCTGAAATGCATGAGGGACTTCCTCTTTGCAGACGATGCAGCCATTGTTGCCCACTCTGCTGAAGACCTCCAACAATTCATGAACCGTTTCAGCAAGGCCTGCCAAGACTTTGGACTAACAATCAGCCTGAAGAAAACACAAGTCATGGGCCAGGGTGTGGACTCACCTCCCTCTATTACCATCTCCACACAAGAATTGGAGGTTGTTCACGACTTTGTGTACCTTGGCTCAACCATCTCTGACACCCTCTCTCTAGATGTCGAGCTGGATAAACGCATTGGGAAAGCAGCCACCATGTTCTCTAGACTCACAAAGAGAGTATGGCTCAATAAGAAACTGACAACACATACCAAGATCCAGGTCTATAGAGCCTGTGTCCTGAGCACACTCCTGTACTGCAGCGAGTCCTGGACCCTTTGTGCCCGGCAGGAGAGGAAGCTGAACACCTTCCATATGCGTTGCCTACGATGGATTTTTGGTATCACCTGGCAGGACAGAGTTCCAAATAGAGTAGTCCTAGAACGAGCTGGAATTTTCAGCATGCATACATTACTGAAACAGCGACGTCTACGCTGGCTTGGGCACGTTGTGAGAATGGCTGATGGTCGGATTCCAAAGGATCTCCTATATGGAGAATTAGTGCAGGGAAATCGCCCCAGAGGGAGACCACAGCTGCGATACAAGGATATCTGCAAGCGGGATCTGAAGGCCTTAGGAATAGACCTCAACAGATGGGAAACTCTGACATCTGATCGTTCAGCCTGGAGGCAGGCAGTGCATCACGGCCTCTCCCAATTTGAAGAGACCCTTGTCCAGCAGGCTGAGGCAAAGAGGAAGTCACAAAGGAAGCAAAACCAGGGAGCTGGACAGGGGACAGATTGGATTTGTCTCCAGTGTGGAAGGGATTGTCACTCTCGAATTGGCCTCCTCAGCCACACTAGACGCTGTTCCAAGTCCTCCATACAGAGCACGATACCATAGTCTTTCGAGACTGAAGGATGCCTACACTATACACTAGTGGGAAATGGTGTAATGGAAGATGATGAATGCACACACCAGTGTGTTAAAAAAGATGCTTATGGGCAATATGGCCTCCTTGCAACTGTTGAAAATGGCTTGTGTGTTGTTTAATTATGCTTGTTTACTTGAAAAGGCTTGAAGATAAAGCATGCCCTGAATTATAATTGGTTTTCTTCTTAATCCATCTTGTTTATAAATTCTTAACTGGTTGGTAATTATACTTCCTGGTGCCACAATGGAATGTGGTATTACAATTCTGCTGCTGTTTAGGGATACAAAACTGTAGGAGGCAATAGTGTTGTTTTTCACAGAAATTATCACTGAATTTCCAACAGTGTCCTGTAACTGAGAAGTAAAACCAAATTCTTATGTCAGCCTTCACCACTGAGGTGCCATGCTAGTTAGGGATGATGTAGATTATAATCCATCACCTCTAGTGTCTATTTATTTATTTTATTTAAAATATTTATACCCAGCCTTTTTCCTTGAAAAGGACCCAAGGCAGCTTACAACACTGAAAGACAATATTTGAATTTCGAAACAATGAGTAAACAATAGTGGTTAACAACAGTAAAAGATAATATTTAAAGCGAAGAACAATGAGTAAAGAGGCATCTTACATCATTAAAAGGCAATATGAGAGCTAAGACTGGAGAAAACTGACATACCATATATGTACTGTTACCGTAGTCTCGAGACTGAAGGATGCCTACATATATGTACTTCTCATGGACAGCTGCATATTCCGTTTTGTAAAAAGGTGTAAGAAGACTGTGTATGCTCATGATTAATTTATGTGTACAGTGGACATTGATTTGCAATGAATTATTTGGTCTGCATGATGCTGTCTGACCATTTTGGTAGAAGAGGTTGGAAGGGAATGTGAGAAAGTAGGTAGTAAATAGCCTAGCTCCTGCAATCAAATGCCAAATGTGGAAGCCACTTCTTGTAAGCCTTGCCTAGGTAGAAGACAATAAACAGTCCATTAAGGCCTCCAGATGTTCTTGAACTGCAACTCCCAGAAGCCTTCACCACCACCTCTGCTGGCCAGGATTTCTGGGAATTGAAGTCCAAGAACATCTGGAGGCCCAAGGTTGGGGGCCACTGCATTAAGGGACCACCTAGTGTTCATTCCTTGCTAAGAATTTTTTAAGAATACTGTGAGGTAGGTTAAACTGAGGCCTGTAATCACTAAAGATGTAGTGGGAATGTCCCTGAGTCTGCCTGGATTGAGTCTGACAATTATACCACACTGGCTATTTATATCTTAAACTTTTAAAAGCAAAAGCAAAGCATGTTGCTTATATAACACCCCATAGCACTTAAAGCACCCTCTGGGGAGTTTATAGTTTAATGATGCAAACTACACATTGCCCCCCCCTCCAAGCTGGGTACTCATTTTACCGACCTCGGAAGGATAGAAGGCTGAGTCTACCTTGAGCCGGCTACCTGGGATTGAACCTGGGTCGTGAGCATAGTTTTGGCTGCAGTACAGTAGTTTAACCACTGCGCCATGAAGCTCCTGAAAGACTTGTGTTATACAGTCCTACTTTGCAAATGTAAAATGGGTGAAAAGACTTTGTGTCTATCCGAAAACTGAACATAGAGTACAAAACACAGAAAGATGTCCATTCCTACCTTATTAGGTATACTTAGTTAAATAATTGGATAGTACCTTAATAGTGTTGTTGCTCAAAGTGTCATAGCCAGTGCTGCATGTCTGTCTACTCAGTGTCTCCCCATCCCTTCCCCTACAGTATTCTATTCCCTTTTCTACCCAACTATGCATATCTGGTAACCTCCCCTTTGTAACACATGCACATGGAAGTCTAAATCTGCAACTCCTGTCTCTAAAAATGATTAGCAAATCATTTTTTTCTGTTTTAAAATGTTTTGCTTCTCTAAAACTGTTAATAAGACAGTGTGCGTAGTTTTACCTGACTGACTTTGCAGGGTAAAATAATCACACCTCTCCAAGAACTATATGGTACTTTAAAGACTTAACAAGTTTTCTTTGTCATGTGTGAACAGCCTTTATGTAACCCATGACCCGTAAGCCAGGGTGACCTCCTTTATCACAGCATAATGTGCAGTGTTTGTAAAACCTTCTTTCAAATACCAAATCTTGTTGCACATTAGAAAGAGTTCAGACCCTTGGCAGGAGATAAGCCAAGTGAGCTAGAAAGAATTCTGCTAGAGGTATTCAGTTATATTCTGCCTCCCAGGGCCCCTGTCTCTAGGCTTTAATCTGTATATTGAGACTAAATAGTGCCAGCAGTGAATGGTGTACATGGAAGATTAGTTCTGCTTAGGAAGAATTGCAACAGGTATATGGCTCTGGTTGGAGTATAGTAGGGATATCTGAGCCCCTCACTCATTTGATAGCCCCATATGGTGCAAGCATTATGTATGTAATATTTGAAGATTTATGAAGATGTTTGTGAGACCTCTAGACCTCTATCCTGGGGTTTGATTGATTGTTCTATAAATATTTGTATTAATATGTGGAGTAGAAAGAAACATTATGGTCTTGTGTCTTGCCTCCATTGAAAAGCTAGGATGACACAGAAATCAGAGGTCCTATGTCCGACTTGCGTACACTTTGCATTAAAGCTTTAACACTTTTTTCTCAAAGGGAAATAACAAATTTTGCTATTTGTAGGTTTCACCAGATATCGTATCTAAGCCTATGTTGATAACAATGAGGACTAGAAAATTACTTATAAAAAGGTTTTGTGCCATGTGTTTACTTTTTCTCTTTTAGCATACAAATACAGTCTTTAAGCAGGTGAAGGGTAAAGGTAAAGGTTCCCCTTGACATTTTCAGTTCAGTCGTGTCCGACTCTAGGGGTCGGTGCTCATCCTGTTTTCAAGCCGTAGAGCCAGCGCTTGTCTGAAGACAGTTACCGTTGTCACATGGCCAGCATGACTAGGGAACGCCGTTTTACTTTCCCACCGAGGTGGTACCTATTTATCTACTCGCATTTGCGTGCTTTTGAACTGCTAGGTTGGCGAAGAGCTGGGACAAAGCGACGGGAGCTCACTCTGTCGCGTGGATTCGATCTTACGACTGCTGGTCTTCTGACCCTGCAGCACAGGCTTCTGCAGTTTAGCCCACAGCGCCACCGCTTAATACATCAAATAGCAACATTTGAATATTTTAAATTTAAGAATCTCTCTTCTTTTTTCATGTATAATGCGATGTATTTGTATCTTAATATAGCCTGGGGTTGTGCATCACTTGAACAAACAAGTTCATTGCTTTGCTCTTGGCTGCTTTAGTGCGTCCAGGCAACCTATTGATCACATTTAGACTAGTCTACCAGATTTGACTATACAGTGGTGCCTCGCTTGACGACGTTAATTCGTTCCAGCGAAATCGCTGTAGAGCGAAAATGTCGTAAAGCGAAATTAAAAAGTCCATTGAAATGCATTGAAAACCGTTCAATGCGTTCCAATGGGCTGAATAACTCACCGTCCAGTGAAGACCCTCCATAGGGGCAGCCATTTTCAGTGCCTGTATAGCGAGGAATCCATCCAAAAACACAGCGGGGAGCCATTTTGAGCAGCTGGTGGCCATTTTGAAACCCTGACGATCAGCTATTTTGATCGCCGTAATGCGAAGAATCGGTTCCCGAAACAGGGAACCGATCATTGCAAAGCAAAGAACCCCATTAAAACAATTACAATCGTAAAAACATTGTCATGAAGCGGATTCGTCATACGGGGTAATCGTTAAGCGGGGCACCACTGTAGTTACTCTAAAACTTTACTCCTGGCTAGCCAAGAAAGACAAACAGAGGAGCTTACTGGTATGTAACCTTGCATTAGTAATTGCCACACATACCCCATCCAAGGTTAAGAAAGCCTATTTGCCCAACCAATGGCTTGATTTCAGTTGTAAGATCTGTCTTCTTCCCTGCCTTCAGGAAATATATTCTAAACTTAAAGGTGTACTTTCCCCTTCCTTAATTGAGGAACCTCTGGTACTTGAACTAAGCAGAGGGATTGTGTAGTTTTTTCCTGTCTTAAGGAAAAGAGTCACAACACATTCACAGCAAAATGTTGTTGCAAGATAGAAGAATCAGAGACATGTCTCTGGGCAGAAAACTTTAATATTACAAAAACAGCACAAGAAACCAGAAAATGCATGCAAGTGTTTTTTGATAACCAGTGCAGTCATAATTGTAATCCCTGATGCAAACTAGCTAATTACTGCCCTGATTCTGCTCGCCATGTCTAGTTGTTTATCATCCTCCATTATCCTGGGATCAGCTTTCCTATATGGCTAACCAGACTAAGAGACATAGAGGAAGCTTTTGCTGTTAATTTTAAAATCCCTCAATGAACCTGATTGTCTGGTACTTGGGAAGCATCAGCGAATACCTTTCTCTGAGAGTTTCCAACATTTCCAGCTGTGCATGTTGCTGCATGGTGACACAATGAATCCACTGTCATAACAGTTAGCTACATCTAGTCTTTGGAAATTTATGGTGGTTCAGAATTGGACAGTTATTGACTGGAACCACCTTTGTTGAGTCTGTTACCCTTATGTTGCACTAACTGCGTTCAATTTCGAGACACAACTCGCTTGTTATAAGCTATAAAGCTGCAAATGGCAAATGTCTATTTGAATAACTGTTTCACCCCACCCATGTTTATCACAACCTGTCTTGATCTGTCTTCATTTGCAGTTGTAAGAGGCTCCCTTGGTCAGCTTTCTTAGTGAGTAGGGCCAAGATTATGGAAATTGCTTAGGTTCCCATTTCACTTTTTGAATTCAGGTAAATAGTGTAAATGTTCCGGTTTCACCAGGCATTTTTCTTTGTTACTGTATTTTAGTTTTCTCCTGTTGCTAAGGTCTGTGTTTCAGGGATTGTTGCATCCATTTTTAGCTATGGATAGTTTTGCTTTATTTGTATGTTTTCTGTTTGTACCAAAGTTTTTCATAAGTTTTAAACCAGAAACTGTTTCTAATTATATTGCTGGACAATTACATAGATCCCCCTTTTCCCCCATTTTAATGGTAATTGCATGCTGTCAAGTTTATTCTGATTTATGGTGACCCTTTACAGGGTTAGCCTATGTAGAGAGAGTACTCAGAAGCAGTGTACCATTCCTTCTTCTGGGAATATTCTGGGATTATAAAGTTTAAGGCTACAGAGGCTGACTCTTATCCTGGGAGGCACTATGGGAAATCACCCTTTGGTTCTGCAGCCAGTTACTTAACTCACTGAGCTCTCAGGGCAGTTTTTGCAATTTCATAACTAGTGATAAATAACATATACCAATAACTCTTTATTCTGCCTCACTCTCTCCTTGCATCTTGGGCACAAGTGATTTTAAGTAAGTAAATGTTATTTTCAAACTACACTAAACGTCTAGAGCAGTGGTTCCAAACCTTGTTTGCCTTGGTCGCGTGTGTACTTCCATGCCAGATTCAATGTGTTGATGATGACATACAAAGTCCTGGACAGTTTGGGACCTCATTATCTATTGGAGTGTCTCTCCCTGAAATGTACCACCTGCTCCTTCCAAGCTTTGATGCTGTGGGTGGCCACCCCAAGAGAGGAAGTCTATGACTAGGAACCAGGCCTTCTCAGAGGTGGCCACCTTCTTGTGGAATGCATTACCAGTGGAGATCTCTTCCATTCCAATGAGAGTGCTAGAGAGGCGGAGTCATGAGATATAAGAGTTTCTGCAGGGGGAGGAGAGATTTAGATTGGAGGATTTGGATATGGGAGTTTGGAGTAGAGAGGGTTGGCAGTTGAGAGTGTATGAAGAAGGATGTTTTGTTAAGAGTTAATGACATTGATTATACCTTCATCACCTGTAATAATAAAAAAATTCTATTTAGCTGTTTTTAAAATGGCACATTGCCTGGACCTCTGTGATTAATAATAAACAATGTTGATGTAATCAACTTGTGGCAGCGACATGACACATAGCTTGTGCCCTGTGATTGATGAAAAACAAGGGACAGGAGGAAATGTGACACCTCCCCCAATTGTTTTTTATTTTTGTTATATATTGATTGTGTTCTGGGGCCCATCATCACTGTTGTAGGTTCTTTGAGGAGTTGTTATATTTTGTTTGGGATTAGTGGATTCTTATGCTTGTGCTTATTATGTTGGAAACTGCTGAGAATAGCAGCATGCCACCAGATGGGTGGTGTAAAAATTTAATAAACAAACTAATAACCTTGGGTCCCCAGATGTTCTTGGACCCCAGTTCCCAGAAATCCTGGCCAACTGAAGGCTTCTGAGAGTTCTAGTCCAAGAACATCTGGGGACACATTGTTGGGAACCACTGTTTTAGCATTTGTAGCTTATCTGTATGAATTTGCCTGTCATGTTGACCAACTGATCTTTAACTGGCTTAGTCTATTTCAGCAACGACAAAAGTATTGTGGCATGAATAGGTTTCCTTATGAACTTTCATAGATACAATCCATTTCAGCTACAAGTTGCTCTTAAACATGTCACCATATTGGCAGGTACTGTACTTAGAAAATGTCTCTTTCTGGCAACATTCATATAAACAAATATTTCATGAGCTGTGAGATCCAGGACTACATGTTTCTGAAATTGTTCTGTATTGCCTGTGTTGCAACTTCTGGGAGGAGCTTTTTTAAAATAAATACAAAAGGTCAAAAACTTAACATTTAATTGTAAAAATAATTAGCTAACATAATTATTTTAATGGCAGTTGTAGCTGTGGGAGAATACTCAGTGTGGTATAGTGGATGGAGTGATGGACTAGGGCTCTGGAGGCCTACATTTGAATGCCTGCTCAGCCATGGAAATTCACTGAGGTTGTGGAATTGATAAAGCCTTGAAGGCCCTATTAGGGTTGCTTAAGTTGGTTCGGGCCTGATGGCACATAACAACAAAACAGTTGTGGGAACTGATAGAGGGTGACCATTTCATCCACTTCTCCTAACCAATGTTATAGAGCATGCATCACTACAGTGTTATTGGGAAAACATTTGGTTGCAATAATTGGTTGCTAAGCAAATATAATTTTAAAAGAACTTATTTGCCTTTTATGAATCTCTTTTTCTGTTGCTTAGATTCATACTTTGGTTATCTGTGTAGCCTTTTATGATATGCATAGTGTAAACTGGCATGCACCAGAGGCAGAAGTGTCGTTGCATCTAATGTTCAGATTCTTACAGCATAGCTCTTTCCATATCGGTTGAGAAGCACATCAGTGGGGCTGTTTCTCTGTAAGTGCACATTACGACTGCAGCCTTAATGCTCAATAGAGGTGACTTCAAAAGAAAACTCAAGCTTAAAAAGACTAAAATTGCTTGCCAGATTTTGCCAGCTGGACACCTTTGGAACTGCAGTCAGTTAATGATAATGTTCCTTCTCTGTTGACTCTGATAATTGGGTGCCTCTTCGACTATCCTCTGATAGTCCATATATATTACTTTAGTATATGGAGTTTATTTTTGTGCCATGGCTAACAGAAATGGAAATAATGCCTTTTAAAGCCAGAGTGGCCCAGAGCTAGCAAGGTTGAGTGAGTAGAGTGGCAGATTGGGGTTCAGCAGACCTCAGTTCAAATCCTCACTCTGCCATGGAAACTCACTGTGAGTGGTGGGTGGGGCTGATAAAATCACTCCTTAAATATCTCACATATCTTGAAAACCTTAGAGTCTCTGTAGGTTGCATGCGACTTAATGACATGTATCAATAATATACATTTGTTTAAAAGAGTTGTAAACAAGTACAGTGTCACGGATTTGGCGACAGTAGAAACACGCAGAGTTATTGAAGACACAAGTTCTTCTTTGTTGCAAGATGGTTGTATTTACAAGTATTTACAGATATTTACAGGCAGGCATCTCAACAGCATGGCAGGAACTCTTTATACAATCGGGCATAATGCATGGCAGCAAGTGGTAGAGGAGGAAGAGAAAGACACAAAGACACAGTCCACTTATATACATGTACATGGCATTTTTAGTCCAATCAGAAGACAGATGACTTCATCCTTTGCACCTGGTCTTCTTCTGGTTTCAAGACATTGGATCATCTCCAGAGTGATTCAGCATTCTAACATCTGTGCACAATGGCAGCTCGTTAATGGAACACTTATACATGTTCAGGCCTATAAAATTTCTATATTCTGACATACAGGACTGTGTACCATGTGATGATGTATCTGTTGTTTTAGCACTCAGTTTACTGCTGATCCATTTCACTTGACATTATGTAGGAGGAAGGGAGCAAGATGTGTCCCCACCCTGAAGTGTATTGAAAAGTTAATTCACAGCCATGTCTTTCATTAAAGCAACAGGCAATTTTGTTCTGTTAGTTGTGTTGCAGATTTTAGTTCACCTTTTGCACCATGCTGTTTGGTAGCATCTTTTCTGATATATCTTACTTTGAAGGTGATACCTTCACAGAACAAATTAACATCAGAAATAAGAAGAGCATATGAACAATAATCTAAGATTTCATATTAAAATCGTATACCAGACACTTGCCTGAATTGTCAGCCATATGTTTTCCTTTTTTTTTTTTTAATGCAACCTGTTTAAACCCACATGAATTTTGTGACCAGAGAGTAACTGGTCATTAGATGACTGTTAACTAGATATTTTAATTCGTTTGTTCTTCCCAATTAATGGGCCAGACTTCAACCAAATAGACTTACCCTACTTGGGCTATTAGCCATGCTGTTCTCTGACCTGTTTGGACTATCAGGCATGCTGTTCTTTGACCTCCTAACTGCAGTAATAATTGGGAATAAAGGAAGGATTTAACATTTTAGAGCTTCTTTCTGCAAACCAAGGTGAGGAAATGGCTGAAGCTGATCACATATTTCTTCTCAGAGTGTTCATCCTAATTAAAGTTGCTTCACACTGTTACAGAGCACACTAGGAGGTAAAACAAAACTACCTTATGACTACCTGCTTTTATTTGGAATAGTTCTGAGTGAGTCTGCATTCTTCGTACATAATCTTTATCTAGCCTTTTGGTGTGGCAAATATATTCAAATGAGTTGAATCCCAGATAGGTGGTCTTGTGCTTATATATTTTTGTTAAATAGATCCTGATAATGAGTTCATTATTGACTTGCTCAATTTATTATATCTCCATATGCAACCAAGCCCAGTGTTTTCACCATAAGATTTATTTGTTTTCCATTAATTAACATGGTGCTTTGTAGAGTAGGATGAACAAAAGGGCAGATCCCTGTGTTGAAAAACTTGCTGTTTGCATTTCATGAGTGGGGCGTCTTAGGGGGCTAATGTTGGCCCAGTACTGGCCACCAGGTGGTCCATGTACTGTACTGTGGATTTAATATATCTGGTATATGGAAGTATATTAACATATTTTGAGAAAAGAAGAGAGGTGGGAGAGTTCTTAGGGACCTTACCCACCCACATTTCCGCTGCCCCAGAAATTGACAATTCTCAATTATTAGAATCCTTGTTACAGGTTGGGCATGACAAAACACTTAAGTTCACATTATGCCTTACATAAACATACACCCAGCAAAATCAAAGCACAAATATTTTGGGTTGAATTCTCCAGAAATGCCTTCAAAGATGATGATGTTTTTATGTGAACAAATCCCACAGTTTGTGGCAAAATTGTAACCCTACATGATCTTTCAGCTGTATCTACAGAGCACTCAGATGTGTGTATTTTTTGTGGGGCACTGGATGTCATATCTTGCAACCCCAGTCCCTGGGCTACCATAAGCATGCAACATAATATTATGCATACCAACTCAAAAGCTTATTTGGCCTCTGCTAGTCTTAATGGATCTGTTGAAACTGAACACCAAGTGTTAGAAAGCTGTATCACAGTAATATTGACTATCCACCTAATAGTGGATCTAGAAGGTGTAATAAAAATGATAATAGTCCATCAGTAACCCTTCTGTGTAGAGTCCAGATATGTTGAAGCTGAACACCAAATGTTAGAAAGCTGCATCACAGTAATTGCTGTCGTTAATGTGTTACATGGTCTTTTATAGAAGTGCTGCATTTTGCTGTTACTCCTTATGGTCAGCAGTATGTTGTAAGGATTGGAAAATAATAAGGAAGAAACAACAGGAAAACCTAAATAGAGGATACACTTGCCATGTGGAAATATTAAAGCATTGCAGTTTTTTTGTTCATAAACTCCTTACAAAATTCCAACATAATACAATGGCAACAAAATAAATTCACATGCAACCCTACAATAAAGTCAGATTAAATCTTAACTGAATTAGCAAAGTCGTCACCCTTGGATAAAAACTGTTTTTAAATCAATTTGTCCTTATTTTAATAGATCTGTATCATCTTCCTGTTGGCAGTAGTTCAAGCAAAGAGTGTCCAGGATGGGAGGTGCCCTTTACAGTATTTTGTGCTTTTTTAAGACAACGGGACCTGTACAGTTCCTCCAGTGTGGTGAGGGAACACCCAACAATATTCTGTGCTGTATTAATCAACCTCTGGAATAATTTTCTCTGAGCCACTGTACAACCTGAATACCATGTGCACATACGGTATGACAAGAATCTCAACTCCAAATCATGTTCTCCTCACAGAAAGTTTGATCTCTGTTGAGCCTTTTTCAGTACCTCTGAGGTATTTATGCTCCAAGTCATGTTCTCCTCAAGGTGGACACCCAAAACCAAAAAACCCACAAAAAGCAGCTGTACAGAGTTCCCCTACTGCTCCACATGTGACAATGCAGTATGAAGGACTATAGCTACAGCACCCACCGTTGATCTATTTGCTCCACATACAAGCTGGTGGGTATCAACGTTCTGAGGGAGAGATGATGTAATATAAATCTGAAACAGTTTTTCAAAACATTTCATCACTGCATCACTATTAGCCTGTGGAATTTGAGAAGCTGCCAAAACCTTAACAAGCGAGTGCTGGCTCTTACTTTTATGAGTGCCACTTGGTTAAAGCTAGCCTATGTAGCCTTTTGCTTTGCTTTACATGTGCAATTGTTGGAGTTTCACTTATACTAGATGTGAATCTGTAAAGAAATAAATCCTCCTTTTCCCCTTTCTGTGTTGCAGGAAAATGGACTAACTATGCTGGACAGGCAGGACATGACCAGCAATCTCAACACTTTTGACTTTCTTAACACTTTTTCCAACACTGAGAATTTTGGTTAGTCAAATATTGAAGCTGAGTACAATTAGCTCTCCCTCACAATTCTCTCTGGAGCCCAATTTGGCAGTTTGATTTTGGACCTATTTGGTCCTGAGCTGACCTGTTTGTAATTTGCAGAATGATCAACAGAGGTTGAAAATTGGTTAAGGTAATGATGTAGAACTATTACTTGATAAATCTTCAAAAATCTTTGCGCACCCATCAGTGTGGAATCAATATAATACAAGTGGAAATACAACTTAACACTCTCTAAAAGCACTGATGCTTTTGATAGTGGCACATTGTCTTTAAGTTGCAAGCTTTTTTCAAAAGTCTGTAGGCCTTATGACAGCTTTCTATTTTGTTGATTATTATTAAGATCTGATCAACCTCTATCTGAAGAATATTGCTTAAAACTCTATGGGGTGATTCCTGGAAAATCAAAATGGGTTTTAACACACACACACACATTGTAGGAAAAGGCTTTGGGTATAAAAATGTGGATTTTTTTTTATTTTGGATAGTATTAAATCAATTTTACTAAAATATCGGGTTTTTGTACTGTTCAACTTATTCTTCCTTTCTTCTTCAAACCTACTTATTAAACCTAATATCAAAATTAGTTCAAGAAATTAGCAGAAAATTAGCACAAGAATTGCGTTCAGAAATGAAACTGAGTACGATTAGCTCTCCCTCACAATTCTCTCTGGAACCCAATTTGGCAGTTTGCTTTTGGACCTATTTGGTCCTGATCTGACCTGATTCTGATGTGAGTTCAAACATCTGAAATCTCAGTGATCATGCTGACCACTGATTTTCACTGGGAAACAGTGAATCTGTGCTGAATCCCTGTGATAAATAATTTGATTTAACCTATTATAAATGTATACTGCTGATTGGGTGTTTTATTTTAGTAATTTGGAGAATGAGCAACAGAGTTTAAAAACTGGTTAAGGTGATGATATAGAAATATTACTTGGTAAATCTTCAGTATCTTTGAGCACACAGCAGTGTGGAATCAAATATAATACAAGGTGGAGATACAACTTAACACTCTCTAAAAGCACTGACGCTTTTGATAGTGGCACATTGTCTTTAAGTTGCAATCTTTGTTGCAACTGCACATTCTCAAGTGATAGCCAAGGGAAATATTTGAGCTGCTGCAATGAGAAAGCCTAGTTTCTCTATATAACATAAGATTGAACTGAAAAGTGATTGTATAAGGTTTATACATCTATATCATAACAGAAGAGGTTTTTTTAACCATTGCTTTAAAATGTCTCCTATTTAGAAGGTATAATTAATTAATTTATTGTTACAGTATACAACAACAGCCACAAATAATGTTGGTGGAATATTCTTAAGCTCAAGGTCCTCCTCATCACCCCACATCAGGGTGCAGGCCAGCTTTCTTGTGCTTTTCGGCTTCTGCTTTGGCTTTGCAGTAAATACAAATATGTCTTCTGCAGACCTACATTTGCTTCTTAGATTTTCTCGGTCTTCAGGCAGCACCCCCCTGAGACTTGCAGGGGGTCCTAAGGGCCACAGGGGCTTGGAAAAACACACAAGCCCTGGTAGTAACCTTGGGGCTGCAAGCGCCTTTTGGCTTTCACCGGGGCCTTTTGGCTTGTCTCAGGGAGCTGGTTTTCCTGGTCCTCCATCTTCTCCAAGCTGCACCGGTCTCTGCAAAGAGCAGCAAGCACACACAGAAGACCCCCAAAATCACTGCTGTGGCGTTTCAGCCCCAGGTGGCCACCCCTTTTCTAGCCAAACCCCTCCAACCTCTCCCCATTGGCCTACAGGTGACACGTCTCTTCGGGAGCCAATCCTGAGGCCGCACTCTTGTCACGGGGAACCCCGACATCTATGAACCACTCCTATAGGCCCATGGCTGCCTCACCAACCCCCTACATCACCCTAAAGTCCTGCCCACCCGGGAGGAGGGCCCTGGGTCGATTTTTGATCCTTTGTCCTGCCTTGCAGGGGCGGTGCACCTGTCAAAAGTGATTTTGATGAATGCTAGGTAGTATTACTACTTAGGGTAGCCTCAGTTTACTCATTTTTGCTCTAGTGAGAGTTCAGACTTGTCTAGACTGAGCACCCACTTTTCTGTCTTTCTGGCTGTCTGTTGTATACGTATAGCTCTCCTCCACCACCACATTTCAAATGAGTTGTTTTTTGTTCCTGTCTTTCTTCATTATCTTTCACATAGGATGGATGATTTTGATCTTGGTTTCCAGCGACAGTCTTTACTAACTCCCAGCTCTCTCTCCTTTTTTTTATTTGAAAAGGTAAGGAGACGTCTTTTTGAAAACATGCACACAGCATGTCCATAGAGCTTTGGGCCCAACACAACTTTTCTTCCTCAAGTTGCCTACCCCAAGAAAAGGCTTTGGAAATTGAAAGAAAGCTTTCTAGTCTGCATTCTGTGGAGTGGGCATGGCAATATTAGCTTACCCTGAGAAGTCAGAGTGTGTGTGTTTCTTTGTGGTAAGCTTTGCACTTAGTCACATATTTGCTTCACCATTTCATTAAGTCCAAAAAAAGACCTTCAAAGAAGATACCTTCTTGTGCTCACTACCATTCACACTTGTTGAAAAACAGCCATGACAGTTGCTTTTGTGTGAGAAGTAATCAACTGATGAAAACAGGAGTTAGCTTCTGGGATTTTTCCTCGTTTGGTTTAACTATATGAATGACTGTGAGCAGAAGAGGATATCCTTTAGACCAGGAGTCCCCAACCCCCGGTTTGTGACCTGGAAGTGGTCTGCGGCCTAGACAGGACCAGGCTGCGGACACAGATCTCCTGCCCCCGTGAGTGCCCCCCATGTGTGTCGATGGGCGCAAGCATGCTTCGCCCCTGCTAGCACACTGTGCGCATGCGCCTCCTGCTAGCGCCACCATGCACATGTGTGTGAGCATGCTTCACCCTTGCGAGTATGCTGTGCACATGCGCGCGAGCGGCCCCCCGCAAGTGCTGCCACATGCATGAACGCAAGCACATTTGGGCCCCCTGCGGGCGTACCATGCTCCCTGTGCAAGCGTGCCGTGCCCCCCCAGCCAGTCCGCAGTTGGGAAAAGGTTGAGGACCCCTGCTTTAGACCATCCTGGCTGTTGCCACTTGTGTTGTCAACATTCAGGCTGCTCATTGCTATACAGTATAAAGTTTAGCATCCTTTTTCCTGATGGCCGTGTAGGCCTGATATTGTGCAGCAATATTGGACCATTTCCTGGTGTTTTGAATCATGGATGCAGAACCACAATATTCTGTGTTCATAAACTGGAGGTTTTTGGAATACAGTGGTGCCCCGCTAGACGCTTACCCTGGTAAGTGACGAAATCACTTGACGATGACTTTTTTGCGATCGCTATTGCGATCGCAAAATGATGGTTCCTATGGGGGAAATCCGTTTTACGTTGATTAGGTCCCTGCTTCGTGAACTGTTTGTTCGCTAAACGATGATTTTTCCTTCTCAAAATGGCTTCCCTCTCTTCCCAAAATGGCTGTTTTCTGGACAGAAGCTTCAGAAGACACGATTTTAAACAGCCGATCGGCGGTTCTCTGTGAGCGATCTTCGCTGGACGATGAGGTATTTCCCCATTGGAACGCATTAACCAGTTTTCAGTGCATCCCAATGGGGATTTTTTTTCCCCGCATGATGACGATTTCGCTGTACAGCGATTTTCCTGGAATGGATTGTCGGCGTCATGTGGGGCACCACTGTAATTGAATTGCATCATGATACATTGTAAAATAGCATGAGACTTTTTGCACCAATATCGGATGCAACAAAACTTATTCCAGTGGCAAAAGGCAGTAGTTGGTTGGACTGTTTTAATACCAGCTATTTTGAGCAATGGCTGTTTTGTTTTAGCTTTTCGAGTAGATGAAATGTGGGGAAATTGTTTCGCCTGTTCAGGTGACAGTACTGTAGAATGCATACATGATAGTTAAAAACATAAAAATGAATTGATCAGCTACACGTAGTGGTAAGTGTCAACTTGGATAATTTTGAAAGGGGCTTGTGTAAATTCATGGAGGTTAACAGCGTCAGCAATTACTGGTCAGGATATGTATTATGTTCACCTGCAGTATCATATAGTCAATGCTGAGGAATGTGGGGTGAGTAGTGCAGATGTACCCATGGTCTGCTAGTGAGTTTTCCAATAGCAACTGCTTGGCTAATATGTGAACAGAATATTGGACCTAGATAGAAAATTTTGCTAATCCAGCAAGACTCTCCTGATGTTCTTGTGGTCTTAAAATTCTTGCCTAAGCATCTAAATTAGAAGGGGTTAAAGCACTGCTGGTAAATCAGTGAGTGGCAATGTAGATGCTTGATCCTGGTTCAGGATCCTGAATCAGATGGTGATTTGAGACTGACTAAAAATTTCATACTCAGTAAAAAACAAATCATTTATAAACTATTATTTATGAAAGTGATATGTTTCATGCTGTTCAGCCTACTGTGTCTCCATGAATAATGTGCAATAAAACAGATAAAATTCCACACTCAAGAAACCATCACAGAGAAAGCTCTATCTTTGTAAAAAGATCATACTTCAAGTTCCTTTATAAGGACTAGAACTTGTTCCTTTCTCAAAAAACCGTTTGCTTTAGTGAGTTCTTTCAAGTCTTCAGTTGTATTGGGGACGTCTATAGAGTCTATACCTCTCTCTCAGAGGGGAATTCTGAATGAGGTGGGAATCTGGCACATAGTTCCATAATGTCATCCCCTCTCCACCACCTTAGATCAGAGCATGCTGAGACTATTATCCTGGATTTCCAGGAAACAGAGGATGCAGAAAAGTTGGCTTCTTGGAAACCCAGGATATTTTCCTTATAGTAAGCTAGTGAAATATTTACAGGCTACTAATCTTTATGGGTTTATTTAAAAGGTTGCCATATACATCACGTAAATTTTCCAATGTCTGGAGAGTAGGAAGCAGCATTTCTGTAGAAGAAATTATTTGGAATGAATTACATCTAGCTGTAAACATCTAGTGTGCAGGCTGAAGTTTATCCAGATTCAGTGCTGTGAGTCTGTGTGCTTCAGATCACAAAATGTATTTCTTTGGAAAAGCAGCCATTCTGACTCTGTAATCAAAATCCTAAATATATACTGTACATTGACTCTGTATCAGCATAGCGGTTGATCAGCTTTGTATCAGTGGTTTCTCAGCATGACCCTATCTCCTTTCTAATATGTCTCTTGATTGGAACAGGAAGCAAAGGCTCCCCTGTCTCAGTGAACATGCACTATGAAAACCGGTGTAGCTTTCCCTTTGTAATTTATTGTCTCTCTTGGTTTGTCAGTAAGACAGTGCTTACTCTCTGTGCCTTCTTTTTACTTTTGTATGCAAGCACTTAGAGGTGCAACAAGTTTTAAGCATGGTCGTCTATCTGTCTTTAATTAAGTCATCACTGTTTTGCCCTTTTGAAGAAACAAATTGCATAGATCATGGGTGAGCACACACTAGTGTGGGCAATTGTAAATAGACAGGTAGTGGAGTTTTGTGGGTCATGGACAATAGCAGGAATGTCTTCAAAACCAGCTATTGTATTCATTTAGGTC
Organism: Pogona vitticeps; assembly: GCF_051106095.1. Classification (NCBI taxonomy): domain Eukaryota; kingdom Metazoa; phylum Chordata; class Lepidosauria; order Squamata; family Agamidae; genus Pogona; species Pogona vitticeps. The sequence goes on from NC_135787.1 coordinate 60,643,420, forward strand.
AGCACTCCTGCCTGCTTATCCAACTCATTGTATTGGATGTTAAACCATGTTAGAGTATAGGGATAAGATACATTTAATGTACAGGGTTTAGTAAAGAAATAGTGGATCTTTCTCTCTCCCTGCTCCACCGCTTACGCTCCAAAATCAACATTGAAAAAGACATTGGGGAATCAAAGGTGACCAACATAACAAGGAAGGAATGTAACAAAAAACAGTTACCAGTGTGGCACTGTCTGATCATACTTTGAACTTGACTTACTTGCCCAAAATATTGGCTGCCCCAGATTCTCAATATTGTGAATATTCTCAGATTTCCTCTTCAGTGCTCTGTACAGAGAAAAGTGAATGATATTGTTAGAGTCTCCAAATGGAGACTGGTGCCAAGAAACCAGAAGAAGACAGACTGGGAAAGGCAATGAAGGAATTAGAAAATATCATGCACTATAAGGATGTGTCACTGGAGACCAAGTGCAAGATCATTTGTGTTCTTGTACAGTAGACCCTAGACTTACAGATGGCTTGACTTACAGACTTTTCGAGTTACAGACTTCTCTGGCTGCAAAATTTAGGTTCGACTTGCAGCCGGAGAATCGACCTACAGACCAGAAAAAAGCCAAAATGGAACAAAAATGGAACAAAAATGGCCGGTTACAGGATTAATCGGTTTTCAATGCATTGTAGGTCAATGGAGACTCGACCTACAGACTTTTCGACCTGCAGCCACTGTTCCAATACGGATTAATTCCGTAAGTAGAGAGTCCACTGTATTCCAGATCATCACTATGCACGGGTGTCAAAGCTGCGCAGTGAAGGAGGCTGACAGGAGAAAAATAGATTCATTTCATTTATGGTGCTGGGGAAGGGTTTTGTGGCTACCCTGGACTTCCAGAAGGACAAACAAGCGGGTCCTAGAGCAAATCAAGCCTGAACTATCTCCAGAGATAAAAATAATAAAACTGAGGCTGTTATACTTTGAGCACATCATGAGAAGCCAAGATTCCCTGGAAAAGGCAGTAATGCTAGGAAAAGAGGAAGACCTTTAGAGGAAGAGGAAATATGAGATGGAATGACTCCCTAAGGAACCACAAGCTTGAGTCTACAAGAGCTGAACAGGACTGTTGAGAACAAGACATTTTGGAGATTTATAGGGTTGCCATAAGTTGGAGACAACTTGATAGCATGTAACAACAATACACATTGCTTTTAGCATTTAGTACTGTTTATTTTAATATTATAAGCTGCCTTGGTCCTCTTAAGAAAAAGGTGGGATAGAATTTTTTAAAAGTACAGTGGTGCCTCGCACAACGAGCGCCTCGTAGAGCAATGAATTCGCTCTACGAGGACGCTTTCTCGATCGCTAGTGCGATCGCACAGCGATGGCCCCAATGGGCGAAAATCGCAGAGCGAAGGTCGGTAAGCGGTTCGCTTACCGACCTTCGCTTTGCGACTCGCCGATCAGCTGTTCCGTGGCTTCAAAATGGCCGCCGGAACAGCAGAAAGGGCCGGGTGCAGCGTTTTCGCGCCCTTGGTAAGCAAGGGGAGGGCGCGAAAACGCTGCCGGAACAGCCGAAATGGCTGCGTGCAGCGTTTTCGCGCTCTCCCCTTGCTTACCAAGGGCGCGAAAACGCTGCGCCCGGCCCTTTCGGCTGTTCCGGCGGCCATTTTGAAGCCGCGGAACAGCTGATCGCAGCCATTTTCGTGCCCTCGTTCAGCGAGGGGAGGGTGCGAAAATGGCTGCCAGACCCCGGAAGCATCGCTGAACGGTGAGTTTTCAGCCGATTTGGAACACATTAAACGATGTTTAATGCGTTCCAATGGGCTTTTCTGCCCCGCTCAGCGATGTTTCACACAGCGAGGGTTAATCCGGGACGGATTAACCTCGCTGTGCGAGGCACCACTGTATTTATATATTTGCATAATATATGTGCAGAATTGATGACAAAGTTGTCAGGCAGAAGGAGTTGGCCATAATGTTGATGTTGATTGTCAGGTACATTTCACACACTGATCAACCACTGCAGTGCAAAAGCAGAACATTTGAGAAAAAATAGGGAAAAAAGGGAAATATGATGCAGTAAAATAGGTAGGTAGGTCGAAATTGCAAGGCTTTTGGATAGTCTGACAGTAAGAGTATTATCATCTTAGAACTGCAAAGCTGGAAGGGACCTTATGTGTCATCGAGTCCAGGCCCTGTCAAGGAGGGATAGTGAAAAATCGAACTCTCAACCTCTGGCTCCATAGCCAGATGCCTAAACTACTGAGCTGTCCTATATTATGGACAGATGGTGGATGTGGGTGAAAAGAGGAGAGGAGAGAGAATTGGGTGGAGTTGGGGCAGAGAAGGTGGGCAAGAGGAGAGGGTTGGAAGCAAAATGTCAATGAATAATTTAAAGTGTGTCAGATGTGTCAGTATATACAGCAGTAATTGTCATCACACAAATATTGGACACAAATATTGGGATGTTCATTTCAAAAACAGTTCAGAACAGCAACAACAACACACATACGCCGGAACACTCTGAAACAACCAGCACTAAACCATTGCGTGGACAAGCTCTGCTACTGAAGGAACTACTACTTAATTGCTGCTAATGGAATTAAACAAATGAAATGACTCACATAGTTTGTTGAGAATTTTGATTATAACGTGTATTCTCATAACATAAGCAGAGTAAGGATATATTGGTTAGCAGAGATACTTATGACACTAGAGATACTTATTTACACTGAAAGAGTAAAACCAACAATTTAGTCTATTTGCATATATACATAGGGGATAGACATTCCTCTGGCAGCATAACATGACAAGCAACACACACCATAGGAAAAAGTGATCTGACTTACAGCAGATAAAGACATTCATTTTACACATGACTTATGTACAGTTTTGTGACCGAAAAGAAAATACATTACTTCATTTTCTGTTACACAATGTTTCATCATGTACACAGCTGTACAACATTAAGTCTTAATCTTTGATACCTACACCTCAATACAATCAGTACAGTGACTCAGGTAAAATCAGCCATTTTACATGTAACTATACAACGCCTGGGACGTGGTGGCGCTGTGGGCTAAACGACAGAAGCCTGTGCAGCAGGGTCAGGAGACCAAGCAGTCGTAAGATCGAATCCATGTGACAGAGTGAGCGTCCGTCACTTGTCCCAGCTCCCGCCAGCCTAGCGGTTCGAAAGCATGCAAATGCAAGTAGTTAAATAGGGACCACCTCGGTGGGAAGGTAACAGCGTTCCGTGTCTAAGTCGCACTGGCCATGTGACCACGGAAAGATTGTCTTCGGACAAAAACACTGGCCCTATGGCTTGGAAATGGGGATGAGCACTGCCCCCTAGAGTCAAACACGACTGGACAAAAATTGTCAAGGGGAACCTTTACCTTACCATACAACATTAATATTTAATACATTTTCATATCAAAATCTCAACATATTTATATCCATGCATATTGGTGTTGGAGCACCGCTGAAAACCAGTGTGACAGGAATAGATGCAGATTGATGGACTGTGGGAAGGGAAAAGGTTGATTTCCTTATATTTCATTTATCAAAGTAAAAAACTGTTTGGGATTGGCTAGATGAAATTATAGTCATAATTGTCGCTGCCCAGAGTAGTCTATTGACTAGATGGGCAGGATATAAATTTAATATATAAATAAAATAAATAAAAGTATCTCTGTTGGCTGTAAGAAACCTTTTTGCAGTATGTTCAGAAAACTCAAGTGTTTTTTTTAAATTCTTTTAGCTTTTTTTAAAGAAATCATTTCTTGCTTACTCTTTGAACAGGATAATGCCTAAAGTGGTATTTCTGAATTAATTAGTGTAACTTTCCGCATGTGTATGTCAAGGAAAAATTCCATAATCTTACTCAGTTACTTTCTGGTTTTGTTTTCAGGTTAACAAAGCCATTATCCTTTGCAGACTGTGTTGGAGATGAGCTACCATGGGGATGGGAAGCTGCATACGATCCTCAGATTGGTGTCTACTATATCGACCACATAAACCGTAAGTGTTTTCTCTAAGTGCTGTATTGATTATATAAGAAGGCTTAGCCAGATTAGACTCTATTGTTAGACACTTAACAAGCACTTGAAGAGGAAAAATTCCTTATGAAACAATTGAAACTCCCCACAGCCATTCTCTTAGGGGTTTTTTTTTTCAAAGATACTGACATGGACTGCTCCTTCTCTTCTCACCCACCCTTCATTTTTTAATGCTCTTATATCTTTCTCTCTATCAAGCATACTTAAAACCAACATTTATAAAACAGAGTTGGAATTACACTGGAGTGTCTGTTAAAAGCCATGTTACTAGTTAAAACAATATTTCCTTTGTGTGCAAAATTAAAGAGTAACTCCATACATTTCTGAAAAGTTATTCTAATTGGACTTAAGATTCTGGGTTTTTTTTTCATGCTTTTTTCTGCTTACTTCATCTCAATTTTACTAGCTATGGGATTTTACCCACAGTGGTGTGGTGGAGCCAGGGCTCATAGGGCTGAAGTGCCTAGAACTTTTTTACAACTTGAGACCACATAATAGTTCAGGAAGGACTTTCTCAGGGACAGTATATTGTTGCAGGCTGTCCCTGTTGCAGTGTGAGGTATCAGAAGATGGGTTTATCCTGAAGGAGCAATTAGGAGCCATTCGCTTCATGACGGACCTGTTCTGATGAAAACAAAAGGTGCCAGTACTAATTTGTTTATGTTGACAGTTCTGCTGCTTACATTTTTAGGCTTTCCTGTGAAGGGCACAAGCTATAGGTACTATCATGATGAATATATGTGTAGTTATCATCCTGCCTTTGCATATGTATGAGGGTATTTGCATGTACCAATGGGAGTTATTGGGAGGTGGAGGCAGGGAAACTAGAAGGGAGAGGTGAGACAGATAAGAGCAGTTAGTCCCTTAGTCAGAGAGAGTCTAAAGTGAGAAGTCAGTTAGAGCAGGGGTCCCCAACCCCAGGTCTGCAGCCCGGTGCCGGTCCATGGCCTTGGCAGGACCGGGCTGCGGAGACAGATCTCCTGCCTCCCCCGCATGCTCACATACATGGCTCACCCATCCATGCGTAAGCAAGCACCCCTGCCATCCGCGTATGCACACGAGCACGCCCCGCTCATCTGCGAGCATGCCGTGCCCATCCACGCGAGTTATACCATCACCAGAACAGAATCCATCATCAGTAAGAGAATAATGGAACACAATTCACATAACCCATCTTCCATTTCTACTTTCCCAAACTCCTCCTTTCTCCATGGTCCATCTGGCGGTTAACCAATTAAGAGGTTGTACCACCTCTCTCTGCCCCCATTCCCACGAGAGAGCAGGTGTTGTTATCTCTTCTCCAATTAGCTAGGAATGTTGAGTCTTCCAGGGCCTCTTGGTTTGGCTTTCAAGTTATCTCGTTCCTGGCTGTAACGGTCCTTAGGAAAACACACTCATGGGATTAAGAAAAACACATTCCAAAGTCTCTGAAATCATCTTCACACAGAACCTATCTGACTCCATTTTACATTTCTCTGACTACATCTCCCATCATCGTGACATGCTTATAACCACATATCCCATGGTCATGATAGTTGTAATTTACATGCAGTATGGACCTCAATCTTTCTAAGTAAATATTGTTGACAGAGATCAACTGGTGGCAGCGTAAAAAGGGAACATGGTGTTGGCCTTAGGTTAGTGAAATAATCTGGGGACACGCAAGAGGCAAGTCACAACATGCACTACAGAAATTACCACTACAATACTGCTCACCCACAATTTCCTTACACCCATTGAAACCGGCTTTGTCAAAGTCTAAAGTGCATATTATTCTGCTGTCAGTATTCTCTGTCCTCAGTATAACAAATTAGAAGAGGGCACAGAGACTTCCACCCCAAATTCCTAGTGTTCTGTCCTTGTGGACCAGTTTTTCCCTGTGGATAAGGGCTAGCTGATGCTTGTTGCTTCTCCCACCTTTTGGATGATAAAACTGTCAGCAAGGGAAGTGAGGAATTTGTTGGGCCATGTATTTTTTGGTTATATTGGACTTCCATGAGTTATTAGGGTAGCTGAAATCTCCCATAAATATCATAACTTTTCTCTTTGAATGTTTGAGCATCATCCCACTCTTCATGCGGGCTAGAATGTCTGTAGCAGATCTCCATAGGGTTATCACTGTTATTTGCCGGTACAGTGGTGCCCCGCATAGCGAGGTTAATCCGTTCCGGATTAACCGTCGCTATGGGGAAACATCGCTAAACGGAACGGAAAATGCCATTGGAATGGCTTCTGTACTCACTGTTTAGCGAAGTTTCCCCCATCCGGCAGCCATTTTCGTGCCCCCGGTAAGCGAGGGCAGGGCGCGAAAACGCTGCGTGTGGCCATTTTGGGGCACGCGGTGGCCATTTTGGAGCCGCCGATCCGCTGATTTCCCGACATCACAATGCGAAGATCGGTAAGCGAAACGCTTACCGATCTTTGCAATGCGAATTTTGCCCATTGGGGCTGCCGGTATGCCTTCGCATTAGCGATCCCAAAAAAGGGATCGCTATGCGAATTCGTCATTGTACGGTGCGCTTGTTATGCAAGGCACCACTGTATTTTGTCTGGTTTTTACCCAAATGGCCCACCACTGCTCCCTGTTCCAGCTCATGGAGCAAAGGAAATAACGCTGACTGTGAAAAAGATTCCCTGAATAGAATGGCTTTAAAAATATTGATTTAATGACAAGTTTCTGGTTATAATAGATATTTCACATAATCAGTTCCAGAGAAGAAAATATAATGATAAACAGCCATCTGGTTCCAGGACTGAACAGTTTGGACAGGGTTTTTCCATTTAAAACAGTATATAATATAACTTAAAAATCATCATGTAATATAGAAATAAAAATGAAGTGATTCAGAGGGCTACCCCTTGGAAAAGTGCATAAACTTGATCAAGTGGACACTTTTGACTTTACACATGCATATATTTGTGCATACCATTCAGGTAATTGCTTACTACTTCTCCATCATTTTAAGCACTTCTGTTTTTTGCGTTGCTAGGATACTGCTTATTTAAAAAACAGGATCAGCTCAATGTTCTTGGAACGATCTGAAACATATACTTCAATTTTTTTAAAATGTCATTTTAAGAATACCAATTGCAGAAGTGTACCCATAATAGTTTCTAGTAGCAAAAGAGGGGGTGAGGGTGAGGAGGAAAGACTTGCGAATATTTTACATTACACACCCTGGTTTCAGAGGAAATGAAACTATGTCCATCAGCTCCGTACAAGTCCATGTATTAATCATAACTGTGTAAGATCCTCTATGTGTATGGGCATAGGATATTTCACAAGTAATTAGGAGGAGGGTATTTACAAGCACAATCCTCTTTTTCTTGCATATACTGTACCTTGACCATAATCCAGTCCACAGTGTGTATAGTCCCATAAAGTCAATTTTCTCATCAGATACTACGTTGGATGTCACTTGTTAGCTTACTGCATTAATGTTAAGTGAGTATTGTGGTTTAATTAAATAAGAGGGCAAGCAAACATATACACCTTTTATTCTAAAAATAAGGTTAAATGCTAACTTTAAAAGGTTACTATCAACATATTATTTTTAGAAGATTAGCTGTATCAGTTTATGAGCCTTCTGCTCAACACAGAAATAATGGTTTTAATGTTAACACATTAATGCTTACATATTATCTCCATGTTCTGTGAATGCTCAAATAAAAATGAAATCTCTCTCCAAGGGGCCACAGCAATTCTTGTCTTTGAAATAATGTAGCAGTAGAAAAAGATTAAACACTTAATTGATTCTGGTATTGGAAGGTGGCTTACTAAGCAGTAATGTTTTATCTATAAGAGAATGTGTATAGAACAGATTGCCATGGACTATTGTTATTCCAGAGTCATGGATCAAGACTGACCCTGAAAATAAGATTAGAGTTGTTTTGAAACCAGAGTTTATAAAATGATTTGCTTTTTATGGTGCTAAAAACAGGACCAGAATCACAGACTTTGAGGATGAACAAACAAATATGATACAGGTTGTGTCTATAGTAAACCTGAAGGACCTTATTTGAAATTGGTTACACTGAAGATTTTTTACTGGGTAAGCTCCAACAGAAAGCAGTGAGATACAGATATTTGTGAGGAACTTGCCACTTTAAACACCTTATGTTTGTTTTTAATCCTCTGTATGCAGGTAGAAGTTAATAGCAAAGTTCTATATTATATATAGCTTTAGCTTTATAATAAACCTGGCTGATAGCATATGTTTTTTTTTTAATTGAGTTAAACTGTTTTTTCCTCTTTGTTTGAAAGTAAACTGAGAAATCAGGGACTTACTTCTTTCTTGGATATGTATTAATTTATGCTGATGTAACAGTTTTGGTGAAAAATAATTTTGAAGTGGCGTAGTAGACGTTGTAAATGTTGGGTTACAAGATTGGCTATTTTCAAGAGAGCATTCTTCGAGTTCCTGAAAGGTGAACTACCTGTGATAAGGGTCAGAGACAGGTCACTTGTCTTATATGAGAAAGCTGAGATTATAGACTTTTAATTCACATAATTGAAAAGTAACCATCTGATAGCTATGAATTATAGCACACAAGAATTTACTAATTTTTTTGTTAATTTTTAATTGTAAAAGTGTCCATTGAGGCATTAATATACATTATTGAGTATACAGAAATGTAGATTGTACGTTAACAACTGCGCCCCTTGTGCAAGTGTGAGTTTTTGTATTTCACATAATGATCCCCTTCCTGTTGTGTCCACGAGCATTTTGCTGGTGAAAACAAATGGAATACTTTGCAACCTGACAATGTCAGATTCTGCTTTATGGATCAAGGAAGAGAATAATGCACCCTTGTTTGTTTGTTTTAGTGGTCCAAGGTTTTTGTGAGAGCTGATATGGGGTTGTGGCTAAGATTGTGAACTGTGACCAATGGAGGTTCACATGGTGACTCAATCATGAACTCACTAAGAGGCCGTAGTCTTATGTATTTTTTCAGTCGCAGTCTTTCTCTTCAATGGGAGACAGCATACTGATTTTCCTTATTTGGAGATAATATAGATTACTAAAGTTGTTTCTATGATGAAAATTGATTGCCCTAAAGCACTGTACAATTAAAGACTAAATGTTTTTGATTCAGTTGTACAGTCCAGGATCCATTTGAGTATTTTCTCTGACAGAGGAAATCCTGTCAGGCAGTTGAAGTATTCCCCTACAAGTACAGCAACAATTAAGTCTTTCTCCTTTTTTCTTTTCTTTGCTATTCCATCTTGGTAATCCTCTCTTTAAATTAATTGTTTTAAATTGAAATTGTAATTGTAATTTTTTGATTTTATATATTTTTATACTGTTCTGTTTTATTTTGTAAGCCGCCCCGAGTAGACATGGTCTAAAGGGGCGGGGTAAAAATCAAATCAAATCAAATCAAATCAAATCAATCAATCAATCAATCAATCAATCAATAAGTTCTCTTTTTGTTTCCCACCCTCAGCTGACTGTGCCACCCCAAACCCTAGTCTGAATGATTTCCCAGCCATCTGGGGCAGATTCTGAAGGCTGCGTAGGAATTACATGGTTGGGTGGATGTTGTTACTTTTTCTCTGACTGACTTCCGTTGCTCGAAATATCAAATTGTACCTTGGCCAAGAATTCCAAACCGTTGTTTTTAAAATCTTATTTTCTAAACTTGGTAAATAGTTGGTTTTCAAGGTGTGATGACAGTTGGTCAAGTTCCCTGGTGTGGGTCCCCCCCCCTTTAGATATGGCTTTTCATTGCAGTTCAATAAATAGGAATTGGTGTCAGCCAACATTCCCTCAAATTTTCCAGAGTGCTGCGCAGGGGCTCTGCTCCGTGCACACGGAGTTCTGGCTATGACCGGAAGTAACACTGGTTTGGTTGTGTGTGTCTGATGTAGTGCTGCACACGCTGCACACCCACTTAACTTAGAGGGAACGTTTATGTCAGCAGTGTTTCTTGGACAGTGCACAGTATGTTTCGTGAGATTAGGGTTGTAGACCATTGTTCAGGGTTTTTCACATTTGGAGGTACTCTACCAGAATAATAACAGAATGAGAGAAGCATGTCTTCTAACTGTACATTTCTTCCATATTTGATTCTTTCCCTTACCCCTCACCTACTGTCCAGTTTTGCTGATACAAAGATGGCTATGTTATGGCTGTCCTCTGAAGATGCCGGCCACAGAGACTGGCGAAATGTTAGGAAGAACAACCTTCAGAACACGGCCAAAGAGCCCGAAAAACCCACAACAACCATTAGATCCCAGCCGTGAAAGCCTTTGCGAATACATGGCTATGTTACTTTGTGCCTGTACTCTGTGCTAACTCAGCAGCCAATATGCTTTGACCAAGGCAAGGAACAGATCTCTTAATAGCCAGCCTTAGAAGTGGAAAGCAGTCATTAACTGTACCTTCCAGAAGATAACATCAAATTTTAAGACATGCTTTTTACACCTCTCTTCTTCACTGAATCTAGAATCTATGTATTGGGAGGTGCTGTAGCAGATTTTTTTTTTTTTGGCTTTTTAATTCTTCTCCATCTTTATTTTTATACCATTTATCATGAAGCATTCTAGAGAACTTGAAAAGCTTCCACATTTTTCTGACAATTTGATAGGCCTAATACTCATTTCTAAAATTTGTTATTTTGGCTCTTATCCAGATGGTGAGGTACTGTGTGCATTCTTAAACATATGTGAGAGGTGGCATAGTCACTATCGCAGTGTATTATGTAAAAAACAAAATTGGGTTGGTTGGTTCGTTGGTTTGGAAGGTGAGTGAAATCTGAGACTGCTAAAATCTCACAAATGATCTAGCTTTTGGGTCCTTTAATATTTTATTTTATTTTATTTATACCCCACCCATCTGGACTAAAAGACCACTCTAGGCGGCTGCTCTTCATCAAGCTGCACATTACAAGGGTTGCAGGAGGGTTAAAACAGAAGAGTCCCAAAAATCATCATGACCAGAAGTTGAAGCCAGACTTTGGTTAAGAATTAGTTCCAAAATGGAGCCTGTTTTTTTTTTAATCAGTTCGAGGTATTAGGTTTCACGTTTAGGGATGGTGGTTTAATTGACATTTCCAGTCTCTGTAGACAAAGAGTTGCTAGTCACTAGACATTTTTCCCGTTGTCTTATATCAGAACAACAACTTTGGTTTGGCTCGGAAGAGAGCCGCCCAGAGTGGTATAATATACCAGATGGGCGGGATATAAATCAAATAAATAAATAAATAAATAAATAAATAAATAAATAAATAAATAAATAAATAAATAAATAAATAAATAAAGTAATAAATAAATAAATAAAGTAATAAATAAAGTAATATATAAATAAAGTAATAAATAAAGTAATAAATAAAGTAATAAATAAAGTAATAAATTAATAAAGTAATAAAGTAATAAAGTAATAAATAAATAAATAAGGACTCAGGAGACTTGGGTTCAAATCCTATGGGAACTCACTTGGGAGTGGAAATGGTGGATCATAACTTAAGTTCCTGACATATCTCAAACATCCTACAGGGCCCCCATAACTCAGAGGTTACAAGCCAAGGAGCATCACAGCTAAGCAAGAGCTATCTCCTAGAGTTGTTGCATTAGCACTGAGAACTTCTTATGAATTGCCTGTTGCCTCTTCCTGGAGTTGCTCTGAGTCATGATTTGCAGCATGTCAGGGGTGCTTCTTCCTCCTCTTCCATAGAGCTGATAAATGGAATCCAGAACCACTCAGTGTTCAGGCATTAATTTCCTGGATTTGATCTTTGACTTAGGCTCATTGTTGCCATAGCTGTTGATTCCTGGGGTGGTGGGGTACATTTATTTATTTATTTATTTATTTATTTGATTTGATTTGTATCCCACCCATCTGGTCTAGTCGACCACTCTAATGCTTGGATGGGGTCCCAAGAAGGAATAATGCTGTTCCTAGCATTATAGTTGCTTTTGGCAGGGTATTTCATGTGGAAGCAGTCTGGCTATACTTCAAGGATTGTGGATGCTTCTCCAGTATTTACTGTATTTTTCGCACCATAAGACACACTTTCCCCCCACAAAACAGGGGGGTGGAAAGTCTGTGCGTCTTATGGAGCGAAGAAAACAGATTATATTTTCCTGTTTTCTTCTCCTAAAAAATTGGTGCGTCTTATGGAAAGGTGCGTCTTATGGAGCGAAAAATACGGTATTCTATGGGGCACAGTAGTTTCTCTTCTAATCAAAAGAGACTTGCCTTCAGGTGGTGGGGGTTGACGTGCATGAATGTAGCTGTGGGGAATTGATCGAGATGAGGAATGGATACAAACCAGGAAGTGTGAGAAGAACCATTTTCAAATCTGCTTCCACAGACTTGGGAGAGGCTCAAGGTGGGAACAAGGGCCAGGAAAAGCTGAAAGGCTGGAAGGTACGAACTTTAGCAAGGGAATGAGACAAGATCACATCCATTTCCCAACTCTTATATCTTTCATCATTTGATGGTTTGACATCCCCATACCCGGGGGGGGGGGAATCACACAGATGGGGGATCACACAGGTGGGGGATCACACAGATGAGTAATAGAGGTAGCACTATGTATATAGAATTCTTTATTTGGGATCTTTTCACATTAAAAATGATTCATCTGCAAGGTACATCAAACGCAAAATTAAAATATCACTGTCTAACAAAAGTCTGAAATTGACCAATTCTATGAAGACTTACAACACCTTCTAGAACTGACACCAAAGAAAGATGTTCTTGTCATTATAGGGCAGTGGTCCCCAACTTTTTTGGGACCGTGGACTGGCTGAGCTTCCGAGGAAGACATCAGCTTCTTTTAGCAAAACCGGCAACAAAAACAGAGTAGACTTCCGTCTAGATGGGCGGGGTATAAATCAGATAGATAGATAGATAGACAGACAGACAGACAGACAGACAGACAGACAGACAGACAGACACATACATACATGCATGCATGCATGCATGCATACATACATGCATGCATGCATGCATGCATGCATACATGCATGCATACATACATACATACATACATACATACATACATACATACATACATACATACATACATACATACATACATACATACATACATACATACATACATACATACATACATACATACATATATAGTGTATGTATACACATGAATGAATACACAGTGGAAGTGAAGAACATATTTAAGGAACTCGATTTGGTGGACAGAATGCCTGAAGAACTATGGATGGAGGCTTGTAACATTGTACAAGAGGCAGCAACAAAAACCATCCCAGAGAAAAGGAAATGTAAGAAAGCAAAGTAGCTGTCCAACAAGGCCTTACAAATAGAAGAGAAGAGAAGGGAAACAAAATGCAAGGGAGATAGGGAAAGTTACAGAAAATTGACTGCTGATTTCCAAAGAATAGCAAGGAGAGGTAAGAGAGCCTTCTTAAATGAACAGTGCAAAGAAATAGTGGAAAATAATAGAAAAGGAAAAACCAGAGATCTTTTCAAGAAAATTGGAGATATTAAAGGAACATTTTGTACAAAGAACATGATAAAGGACAAAAATGGAACAGACCTAACAAAAGCAGAAGACATCAAGAAGAGGGGGCAAGAATACACAAAGGAATTATACCAGAAAGATTTGGATATCCCGGACAACCCAGATAGTGTGGCTGCCGACCTTGAGCCAGACATCCTGGAGAGTGAACTCAAGTGGGCCTTAGAAAGCTTGGTAACAACAAGGCCAGTGGAGGTGATGGCTTTCCAGTGGAACTATTTAAAATCTTAAAAGATGACGCTGTTAAGGTGCTACATTCAATATGCCTCAAGTTTGGAAAACTCAACAGTGGCCAGAGGACTGGAAAAGATCAGTCTATATCCCAATCCCAAAGAAGGGCAGTGCCAAAGAATGCTTCAACTACTGTACAATTGTACTCATTTCACACGCTAGCAAGTTTATGCTCAAAATCCTCCAAGACAGGCTTCAACAGAATGTGGACCTAGAACTCCCAGAAGTACAAGCTGGATTTTGAAGGGGCAGAGGAACTAGAGACCAAATTGCTAATATGCACTGAATTATGGAGAAAGCCAGAGAGTTCCAGAAAAACATCTACTTCTGCTTCATTGACTATGCAAAAGCCTTTGACTGTGTGGACCACAGCAAACTATCGCAAGTTCTTAAAGAAATGGGAGTGCCTGACCACCTTATCTATCTCCTGATAAATCTATAACTGGGACAGGAAGTGACAGTTAGAACTGGATATGGAACAACTGATTGGTTCGAAATTGGGAAAGGAATATGACAAGGCTGTATATTGTCTCCCTGCTTATTTGACTTATATGCAGAATACATCATGCAAAAGACTGGACTGGATGAAGCTCAAGCCGGAATTAAGATTGCCGGAAGAAATATCAACAACCTCAGATATTCAGATGATACCACTCTGATGGCAGAAAGTGAGGCGGAATTAAAGGAAGCTCAACATCAAAAAAACTAAGATCATGGCCACTGGTCCCATCACTTCCTGGCAAATAGAAGGGGAAGATATAGAGGTAGTGACATATTTTACTTTTCTGGGCTCCATGCAGATAGTGACAGCAGCCACAAAATTAAGATGCCTGCTTCTTGGGAGGAAAGCAATGACAAATATAGACCACATCTTAAAAAGCAGAGACATCACCTTGCCAACAAAGGTCTGCATAGTCAAAGCTATGGTTTTTCCAGTAGCGGTCTATGGAAGTGAGAATTGGACTGTAAAGAAGGCTTACCACCAAAGAATTGATGCTTTTGAATTGTGGTGCTGGAGGAGACTCTTGAGAGTGCTCACTTGAAGGACAGATCCTGAAGCTGAGGCTCCAATACTTTGCCCATCTCATGAGAAGAAAAGACACCCTGGAAAATACCCTGATGTCAGGAAAATGTGAAGGCAAGAGGAGAAGAGGACGACAGAGGATGAGATGGTTGGACAGTGTCATCGAAGCTACCAACATGAATTTGACCCAACTCCGAGAGGCAGTGGAAGACAGGAGGGTCTGGTGTGCTCTGGTCCATGGGGTCACAAAGAGTCGGACACAACTTAACAACTAAACAATAACAAACGTCTTTCACTGCTCTGTAAATGTTCGTGATTTCTAACCTGATCAACAATTTCCATTGTTGTTGATGATGATCGTTATGAATAATTTCCTTGTAGACATCTCAGAGGTAATAGAACAAAAATAGATTTTTCATATTTCACTCTGAATCTAAGGATCATTTTGTTCTCGTACTTAAGAGACTCAAGTGAAGTAGAATTTGGTAGTGTGTATGTTTTGGCATTGAGATTATGCTTTGCCTATTGGTCGTTGCCTGCTCAGTATCTCTGTGTTGTCTGTACTGTTGAACGTGGAAGTCCTGGCTAGACTGGAATGGGATCCTGGAACAAGTATCCCATGCCTGGGAACATTTAACAATTAAAAAATCAAGTGGTTTTCCTGGGATGCACAGAAAGGTGGAGTCATACTGAGGCCTGGAAAGATAATACTGTTGGGATTCTCTCCTCTGTCTATAGTGGAAGTTTCAAGAAACACCCATATACTGAAGCATATCTTGAATTTGTGTCGGAAGAAATAGGCTGATTCGGGATTCATATTGTTCTCCTATATACTGATGATCCATTGCAGAAAAGTCTGAACTTCTAAAGCAGCTCTTTTTGGCTTAGTTCTTAAGGTGTCTTCCTGTATTGACAGGTTAATAGCTCTCTTATAAAATATGCTGATGGATGTATACACAACTCCTGTCACTGAGCTCAGCCAGTTTTTTGAAAGGACACCTGAAGACTCCCAACTGTTCTCATGAAATGTCAGCTTCAGTAGCCAGGTGATGTGCAGATCACTTGGCAGGAGTTGCATATGGCACAGGAATTCTCTGGTGTTGTCAGAATTTGAGTGAAGGGTGATGGAGTCCTGACCCTTTGACACCATGCTTGGCTAAGCAAGTAACCTTTTAGGGCCAATTGCTATGTTCTCACATAGCAATGCCAACTTGGGAATACAAGAGCAAGTATTCTAAAATGAGAGAACCTCTTTTGCATGTTGTTGGTAGTAGAAGTGATAATTAGCAGATTCCTAGTGAGAGCTTCTGGTGCTTTAGTAAAGTTATGATGCCCTCGACTTCACAGTATGAACCGTGCTATAATGGCAGCAAGTCAGAAGCCTATTGTAGAAAGGATACATAGATCCAGTCTTCAGTGCTGATGAGGAATGTCTTCTTTTAACACGTTGTTGGTTAAATGGTTGAATATGTTATGAGTTAATCCTGGTTCATGCACTCAGATCGACACACCCAGTCTAGGTTTTGCATGTTATTTTCACCGTGATTTTTCAGCAATATATTGGAAGAGGCAGCATCCTTCTTCAAGCAAAGGTAGCTATTTAAGTCAGCTACGACCTCTGATTTGAGATGGAGCACCATTAAATATAGTGGCTCTTAGTCCTGAGCAAACATGCGAAAGTGTTATAAATCCAATACACAGGAACACAATAGAGAAGAAGAAAATAGCACCCTATTGTGGACTTCCTAACTGATGATCTCGGCTATAATGATAACCCTTCAAATAGAGCTGTGAATAGTCTTAGTCATCCAGGTGAGGTTATCTGGAAGTTTAGTCATGGCAACTGGACTTCTTTCTTAAGTGTACATTAAACCTAACATTAACCCTCACCCTGGAATTCTCATTGGCATCAGAAAATACTCCCCACAAAAGGTTATTTTATTCTAGAGCATGAGGATTAATTAAATTCACCTGAGCTTAAGTAAGATCCTTTAATCACTACATTTTAAAACTTTTTTATATGATAAAACATACATTTCCACAGGATGATCATTAATGCTAAATTTATCATTATGAATAAATTATTTTAGCAGTGGACTGTGGGCTTTTTGTACTACAGTCTATATATCAAGCAATGCCATAAAAGAGATATTGTTGAAAATTACCTTCATCGTGCAGTGTCGAATATACCCAAGGTATATGTCTCAGCAAAATTGTTACATCACTTTGCTCAGTTTTTCTCTATGCTTTGTTTTCATACCATTTGCTAATTATCTCCAAATGTAGTTGTAATAATTATCCACTGTATTGAGAGATTTAGGTCCTTTTTTAATTGGGGGAAATTAACTGAGACTCCATTAATTTCCCCATATCATAACAAAATCCCACATAGTGGGCAAAATCCTGGTGGCGTAAGATTGCTAGGTATAATTTTGATCACACGCTGGAAGCACTTGATTTAACATGATTAAAAGCTTCCAGTTCCCCCTCCTTTTATGTTCCAGAGCTTTCAGGGGCTCCCTTTTGCTGTGGGGAAGCTGTTGGGAGCTTTGGGACAAAGGGAAAGAGCCTTTAATAGTAAAATTTGCCACCATATCATTGCTGCTGGGAACAGGCCACCAAAAGCAAATCAGTGGTCCTATTCCTCTATTAAAGCCCCTCCTATCCCAAAGGCTTCTCCAGATCAAAATGGGGTTCTAGGGAGCCTTTGAACCTGAAAAGAGGAGGAATAGGCAGCTTTCATTTACATTAAATTAATTGCTTCCAGGTTATGGCAGTGCAAAGTTACATAACAAAATTTCGCCCACTGTTTTGCAGTGAGATTTCAACTTGTTAACATTTCTCACAGCATGCAATAATCCGGACATAATATTAATTTTTAAAACTACCAGTGTTATAAGAGTGAGTACAGCTCTCTCAATTTTCATCTGAGGAAGTGGCCTGTGTTCCATGAAAGTTTATGTCAAATAACACTAAATCTTTTGATCCATTTCCAACAAAGGCTACCAAAAAAGACAGTGAATGGCAACAGAACTCCATTCTTTTACATTATTCTGAGTCTCATCATTGTCACTCAGTTTTTTAATAGATGAAAACCTGCTGTCTACTACAGAGAGAATATAAAACTGTAGCTCCCCAACTCTTACTATAAGTGCATAATAATTTTATTTAATCCAGACGTTGAGATGAGCAAATGGATTCAAAAGTATAAATCTCTTCCCCCAATCAATTCCCAATTTCTGTCAGTTTCCCTTGGTTTCAGTTTCAATGCAGCCAGAAATTGCTTACTGTTTTCTACTATCAGACATGTTTGTGATCCACAGAAAGGCCGTTCGCGTTATACAAAAGGGCATTTAAAATAAGTATCAGTTCCATGGTATGATGTTGCGATGAAACCTGATGGAGGCAGGAGAAATACTTCTCATCATGGCATCCCAATTGCACTGAAATTGTTCAGGCAGATTGTTGTGTGCCCTTGTATTGTGTGGACCTGATCTTTGCCTGTTTTCTTTGAGAAGAATTTGCTTTTTTTAAATGGGAAAAAAAAGTGGATATGTATGGTTTTAATCCATGAATCTTTGTTTAAGTGCCTTTCGGTAGAAAACAAATACTGCAGAATGAGACATTTTCCTCTTATCATTCATCCCAGTGTGCTCCAAATAATAGCAGTTCCAAAACAGTGCTCTCTTGCTGCCCTGTCACCCAAGGAAAAGCCGAGTTATGTCTGACCTATTCCAATTGCTCTTATTTGAGGAAAGCCAGGTGGCAGGAAATGTTCTGCAGATGCTTGCAGGGTGGTATATCCAACTTTGACTTCACTCCCTTGAAGTAGAAGTGTGACCTTTTTCTTTAATGTGAGCAGAATTGGCTCTCATCCTGCTTCCTTGTGGATATAAAAGTACAAAAGCCTGCTGTTAGGAATAGATGGCCTGTGAAACCTCCAGTGGGCTGAAATTTACCCATGTAGCCTTAATTTATATACCTGTTGGTGACCTATCATACAGTGAATCTTGTTTCTCTTAACAGCCATAGAGTGAAAGCCTGTTTTTAAAAAGAAACTGTATGTTTTAGAAATCATTCATTGAAATGATTCTATTTTTTTTCCTGGAACAGATACATTTCAGAAAGTGTATTGTTAGCTTTTCAGGATTCAGATGGTCATATCTCATTTTGTTTTTGTTTTCATATCCAGATATGAACATTGTGGCTGTACGAGGTTTCTCTGAGAGGTGAAAATAAATAGCATTGCTCAATTTTGAGTCTGTAAGTGCTTTTTTAAAGAAAAGCTACACTGAAACTGCTTTGTCCTTGTCCTGCAGTCACAAGGACGGTGTTGATGTGGGCCACGTTTTAGGACTCTGCAGGCTACTCCTGCAGTTTGGGCCACACATTGAGCAATCCTGACTTAAACCTACTGAGCAATTACCTGAAATGTGTTTGTAGATATGACTTTCCTCTCTTGTGAGATTATTTTCCATTACAACTAGTGCTGCTCTTAAATTACAACCACAACCATTACATCCATCCCCTGCTTTTATCCTTTCTGACTGTTGATTCATTATGAAACCTATTTCATGCTTTGTGTTTGCTTTTATGACTACTTCTCCTCCAAAAAAAACACATGAATTTTATTTTTGCATAAGTAGATGTGGATTCAAATGTAAATGGGAAAGGAATAGAAAAGGTCCCCTTCTTTTGTTGACTAAAAATTTTCCAAAAGCTAAAGTTTTGTTCTCCTTCTCAAGATGTTTAGTGCCCTTTCTGGTGAATCTTACACAGGAAAGATGCCATTCTGGCAGGAGTTGTAACAATCCTGCACAACATGGTGCCACTCGTATTCTTTCTGGTGATTTCCATGAGGAAAAACACCAGTCTCTATGGGACCTGTAATCTGTTGAGCCTAGCACTTTCAGAAAAAACATGACCACAAGATTGGTGAGATTTCTTGGGGGAGAGGAATATTGCACAGAGAAATCATGCTGCAAAGAAAAAAAACATTATTTTTTAAAGTGCCCTTTGGGAGTGAGAAGCTGTGAGATTTTCTTATCCAACCATTACTTCTTTTGATTTGAACCCTATTTATCAATTGATGCCCATATTCCCCACCCCACACCCCAGCACCACACTGTTAACTCATGTTTAACGTGCTTCTCTAAGACTACTGGATCCTTTTCACACAATAATGCCAAGCTCTGTCTCACCTATCCAGAATTTGTGCATCTGATTTTTCCTTCCTAAACACAGAATGTCCATTTTCTTTCTTTTGGCCCAGTTCTTCAATCTGCCAAGATCATTTTAATCCTAATTTTGTCTCTTGAGGTATTAGCTTCCTCTCCCAATTTAGTGTCATGTGCCCTTACATGGGCATTTCCCTATATTCTTTCATCTATATAACTTATAAAGATGTTGAACAACACCAGACCCTGGGAAAAACGCTGCAGTACCCCTGGATAGTTGTTTATAGAATGGCAAGGTATCACTGGTGAGCAGTCTTTGGGCACAGCCTTTTATAGCTTTTCATAGTGCTCACAGACCAACTGGTTTATTGATTTACTTTAGAACAATTCCTACCATCAACATCAAACTCACTGGTCAACAGCTGTGCAAGGACTCTCTTTCTTGCTTTTGAAGATGATCTTTGGCCACCTCCAATGTCCTGTAACCATGCTTGCTGTTCAAGAAGTCTCAACAACTATAATCAGAGGTGTTGAGAATATATATATATACATACATACATACATACATACATACATACATACATACATACATACATACATACATACATACATACATACATACATACATACACATACACATACATTCATACATACATACATACATACATACATATATATATATATATATATATACACACACACACATACACATATACATACACATACACATACACATATACATATACATATACATATATATATATACATATACATATACATATATGTGTGTGTGTGTGTGTGTGTGTGTGTGTGTGTGTGTGTGTGTGTGTGTGTGTGTGTGTATATCTTCAACTTTCTTCATCTACTTCATCTAGACTTGAAGATTCAACTTTTTAAAAAGTAGGTATGTGTCTCTGTTGCCTCTTAAAATACCTTGGATTACACTCGCCTGCTTGCATTAGCCATTCTGTTCCTGCCAAGTGGAACAGTTAAATACATACTCATTGAATTATATCATAATTGTCTCTCATTACAACATACCACATATGAAAACTACCTCTTCTCTAAGAAATTTTCAAATCCTTTCAGTAATATATTTTAGGACAGCAGCAAGACTGCTCCCTCAGACACTTTCTGCAGACTGGATGATATAAGGAGACCTCTACCATAAGGACGTGCACTTACACTGAACCCTCCCTGGATATCATCCCAGTTTTCTGAGACGCTGCTAAAAGAAGAGGTTGTCAGGCTATCCCCTCAGTTGGACATTGGTGAAAGCCTATGTGTGGTTCTGAATGTACTGTGGTGCTGGTTTATATTATCCTTCATGTTATCTTTAATGCTGCAACTGACATATCCAGCTGGCCTTCCTTCTTCCAGATTGCTTTGCTTTTTATACAAGCAGAGAAGGTGCTTTAACTAAATGAACACTTTTGCAACTGTGTTTCTGCAGAAACCACACAGATAGAGGATCCCAGAAAACAATGGAGGCAAGAACAAGAGAAAATGCTAAAAGATTACCTTACAGTAGCACAAGATGCACTTAATACTCAAAAAGAATTGTACCATGTGAAAGAACAGAGACTGGCACTTGCCTTAGATGAATATGTGAAGTTGAATGATGCTTATAAGGAGAAATCTAGCTCTCGAACAAGCTGTAAGTATCTGACAAGAATGCTGTTTGTAACATAATACTCTGCCTCTGTTTTGTGTTTTTGTTTCCATTTTTCCAGTTCAAGAGAGAGGAAGACTTAGACTGACTGCTGGTACAGTAGTTAAATCGTCTTCTGATTCTGTGAGCCACAGCAGTCGGTTGGGAATATGGTAGTTCATTTGTTTGCCAGGGTAAATGGGGGTGGGGTAGTAAATGAATCATATGCTAGTCTCTTTAAAGTTCAGTTTTGCAGAAAAGAAAAGGAGCGTCCCTAAGACGTAAACTTTCTCTCACATATCTAGAGCCAAATTAAGAGGCTAATGATACAGCATTTACAATACAGCCAACATTTGTCAGCAGACAATGTGGATCGCAATCCTCTAGTATTCTGAATGATGTATCAGAAACATATGGAGCCTCAAACATTAAAAAAGGGAGATGATTTCAACTGAGTAGTACTGTAGTGTCTGTATGCAGGAATAATAGATCTTTACAGTGGACCCTTGACTTACAGACGGCTTGACTTACAGACTTTTTGAGTTACAGACTTCTCTGGCCACAAAATTTAGGTTTGACTTGCAGACTGAGATTTGACTTACAGAATGGAACAAAAACGGCCTGTTACGGGATTAATCGGTTTTCAATGCACTGTAGGTCAATGGAGACTTGATTTACAGACTTTTTGACTTGAGAACCGCCTTCCAATACGGATTAAGTTCTCAAGTCAAGACCCCACTGTATAAAGAATTCCAATGTAGTGGGATCTAGTCCATGAAAGCAAATACCAGCAGGACTTTTAATATTTATGTAATCATAATTCCGTAAGACTAGCATTGTAAGTATGAGTTGGAACAAAGGTTGGACTTCCCCTTGCCTGTCCTCCACATGGCGGAGAGTACTATTCCAGTGAATATTGCACAAAAGCTGGCTTGTGGTTTAAAGCAAGTGCTGTTGTGTTTCAAAACGAGTCAACTTTAAACATTAGATGATGTTAGCCATTTGGCCAGAGACAAGTACATTTAATACTATAACCTCTGCTTCAAATGTAACAAGCCAACTTTCATGAAAAGTGAAAGTTAAACTTAGCAAGAGTTCTTTTTCCACCGAGCTTCAGAGGATGAGAGGCAGGGGGATGTCTTAATGAAAGGCTTTGATTGGGCTCATTCCAGTTAGTGCATCTAGTGCTGAAGTCTGTCTTAGTATTATGTGCAAATCCCTCCTTAATCTCAAGAGGTGAGGGGTTAATGTTATTGAGCAAAGTTATAAAAATATTAGGTCCTTAAGGATGGAACAGTAGAACGATCTTCCAACTGGTTATCTCGCTCTCACTCTCTTTCTCCCCCTCCTTTTCCCCCCTTAATAAGTGTTCTCAAGCTCATCATCCAGCACTAAGTATGATCCTGATATCCTGAAGGCAGAAATCTCCACTACAAGACTAAGGGTAAGAATGCTTAATTTGAGAGTTACTGTAAAATGTTACATATGGTGGTTTTTTTGCAGATTTTTTTTGATCCAGATACTGAAATGCTCAGATATTCAAACCGAACATTTGCTCACAATGAACACATGTACCTATGTGAAGCCAGGTTTTGTAAACAGCAACTGTGTTAATAACATAACCATCACTTCTCAAATGTATGGCTAAGGTCAAGCATAAAACCATAGCCTTTGGCTTAGGGGTTTCATGTTCATTGGTAGTATGCAGAGATGCACATTTCAGATGTGATTTTGGTACCTGATCAGAAATTTTAATTTTCCAGTGCAGTTCATATTGTAGTATATATAGTCTGGACTGCCAGATGGGAAATTTCTTGGATCCTGAGTTAGCAAAGTGTAGATTCTGCTGTACTGCCAACTTTTCTCTCCCAGCCCCTCTGCCCCAAAGTGGCCTTTGGGAATCCTTCCCACTTAACTCTGTGCTCCCTCTTTCTCTGTCAGCCTGTGTCACCAGGTGCTGTCTCTCTAAAATATGAACAGGTGGCATGCACACATAACCAGTGACAAATTAACTTAGCAAGTAAATGTGAATTTCAGGTTTAATTACTGTAACAAGGTTATCCAAATAAAGAAGTGTCTTTTGATCTGGCATGTCTTTTACATTAGTTGCTTGTTTGTGAACATCAAGAGGAAGATAGGATTCCTTTGAGTTTGACAAATAGTAACGAGGGCTTATTTATGTGTGATACTGAAGCTGATACTGTTGAAACGAAGAGGGTCTGCTAGCACACATAGCTGAACACTGTTATAAATACTGTACACATCTAGGAACAGTTAGTCCTTTCTTGAACAGTTAGTTCTCACCATAAATATTAATATATCCAAAAGTGGAACTTGCAAAAGCTGATGGATTTCTAGTATGTGAATGCTAATAATGTTAATAGTGACTGACAATACTAAAAATAGAATACAACCGTAGGGCCTGGTTTATACATGGTTTGGAGCACAGGAAAGATACTTGCCTACTTACCTCCATATGTATTCCACTTGCTATGCCATCCTATTTATTAGGGACCTGACATGGACACTAGTTAATTCATATGTAACCGCCTGGCGGTTTTAAGTTCAGTGGTCCATTCTGCACATTTCCACCTTCGGCGGATTGCCCAGCTGCGTCCCTATCTTGATATGGGGGCACTCACCACTTTGGTCCATGCACTTGTAGTCTCACGATTAGGCTACTGTAATGTGCTCTACGTGGAGCTGCCTTTGAGACTGGTGCGGAAACTTCAGATGGTATAGAATGTGGTGGCCAGATTTCTTACTGGAGTGAAAAGGTACCATCATATTTCCCCCACTCTGGCTGCCTTGCATTGGCTGCCCATTCATTTCCGTGCTAATTTCAAAGTTCTTACAATTACATATAAAGCCCTAAACAGTTTAGGACCTCGATATCTGGCAGAGTGCCTTCTCCCACCCAGTTTTGCCAGAGTCACTCATTCCAGCCAGGCCAGATTGCTGAGGGGCCTAACGCTGAGGGAGGTCTGGAAGGAAAGAACGAGGAACCGACCCTTCTCAGCAGTGGCCCGTCACCTTTGGAACAACTTGCCAGTGGAGATCCACCTGTCTCCCTCTCTAGGTGTTTTCAGGAATAAACTTAAAACCTGGCTATTTGGGCAGGCTTTCCCTCCTGTTGTTTAGTTATTAAGTCGTGTCCGACTCTTTGTGACCCCATGGACCAGAGCACGCCAGGCCCTCCTATCTTCCACTGCCTCCCGGAGTGGAAGACATTTCCACCTTCGGCAGATTTCCCTCTTGCCGTATCTTAATTTCTTATACTTTCGCCACCTTGGATCTATAATATATATTTATTGGTTTTATTGTTTTTAAATTTGTACGACACCCATTGTAGACCGGAGGGAGGGAGGGAGGGAGGGAGGGAGGATGGATGGGTGGATGGATGGATGGAATAGCACAATTCGAAAATGCATTTGAATGTGGTGGGTATATGAGGCATGCAATACATGCATAAACAAGTGCTTTCTTTGTATATATGCGGTGTGTGTGTACATGTCAAGAAGAAAAATGTATGTGGCTGTTTTTTAGAGATATGTTTCATTTTTGCCCCGCATTAGAAACCATCACCCAGCATATGAAAAGCTGGTCTATCACAAAGAAGAAGGCTTGGTTTATTCTATTCCATGAAATTTCAGCTTTCCGCATGCAGAGATATTTTAACATAGAAAATTGAATTTATTTTTGAATTTATTTATTACGGTTGGGTGACCAGCTCATAAAACATATTTATGGCTAAATATATATAAAATGCAGTTTTAAAAGTGTACAACAGATACAATAATTTTAAAAGTGTATGAACAGATACGATAATTGTGTACTGGTTATAAAATACGGGGAGAATCAAATACAGCATTCTTATAGCTATCCTTTGAACCATTAGATTGTCTAGGGCAAACTGGTTTGGACAGAGTCTTTGGGTTATAGGGAGTCCTTCCTACATATTTGTAAAGATTTGTAAACATTTCCTCCCTTCGGTTGGGACCACAACCTTTCTCTGTGCTCGACAATAAACCACCCTCCTGCTAAAACTAGTCAACCTGTGAACTCAGGTGACTATAAGGGAGTGCTGTGCCATTGCTGCTGCACAAAATTTTGCCGCAGAGCATGTAATAAGGGAGTCTTGATTGGAAAGAAGTTACTTGATGTAAAATTCATCAGGTCTCCCTGGATATCTGAGAATGATTGGGCTCAGGAGGTTGGTGCATAGATCTCTATAGAAAAGACAGTACAGTAGGACATGTTTCCACTTGGCCATCATTACACGGACACAGGCAATCCAAGATAGGTATACAGTATGTTGAAATTTTCCCTCCATGAGCTTAGAAGGTAAAACATTAAGTCTTGCTAATGTGAAGGCTCTTCTGGTCTTTGTTGACATTGTACTCGTCAAATATGAAGATAGGCATTATTAGCAACAACACTGTATTTGCCTGACTGGCTCATATGCTCTTGAAGTTCTATGTACCAGGTTCTTTGTTTGAGTGGTACTTTAGCTTTTGCCTCATTGCCAAAAGAACATTGGCGGAAAAACCCATTTGCCTTATTTCTTTTGTAAGTTGTAGTTTCCATTCTGATTGAAAGGAGTCAAAAAGTAACATCTGTGCCAAGCCTTCTGAAGAGAAGAGACACTTTAGCCAGTAATTAAACATATGGCACGTGCTCTTATGGCAATTAGGCCAGCTTCCAAACAAAGGGCTACATTAGGTGTACAGGGGGGTATGATCAGAATAGATCTCAAATATTTTGGTTTGAACTACCTCAAGAAGACATGTTAATGCCGCTGCACTTTTATGAGCATTCAGTGCTGCATGCTTCATGTGGGGGCCCCAGGAACCCAAGGTGTGAAAAATTATGCCCAAGTATTTGTAGCTATAAACCTGCTCTATGGGATGACCAATGATAGCCCAATTGTGCTTCACTGTTCTTCTACTCACCACAAGAACTTTGGTCTTCTGGTAATTAATTACTAACTGCTCTCGATTACAGTAGGAAGAAAGCCCCCTCAAGAGTCTTCTCAGTCCCACACATGTTAATGAGAGTAGAACCGCATCATCTGCATAAAGCAGCATTGATACATGATGTGAGTGCAGTTTGGGGGGGGGGGGATGAAATTCAGGCTTAGATAAATCTTAATATAGAAGTTAAACAAGTTGGGAGCCATTATACAACACTGTTTAACCCCATTGAAAACTGGGATTGGATTGGATAGAACTCCAGCTGGATTAGAGAGGACTCTCAGGTGGGTATTTTCATATAGCCATCTTATTAGCAGAAGCTGCCGTTTCTCTATATTCGTAGATTCAAATTTGGCCCAAAGTTTATTTCTTGGGATAAGATCAAAGGCGGACTTAAAATCAATAAAGGCTGTATACAAGGTGCCTCTTTGGTGGAGGGGAGTATTTATGAGCTACTGTATATATTGTTGAATAAAGCCCTGATCCAAGATAGACTTTCCTGGCCTAAGTGCCGCCTACACATCGGTCAATATATTTTCTGCTTGAAGCCAGTCCGAAAGCCTCCCCAGTAGATATCTTGCATATAACTTACTCATTGTACTAAGTAGGCTTAAAAAAAGGTAAAGGTTCCCCTTGACAATTTTTGTCCAGTCGTGTTCGACTCTAGGGGGTGGTGCTCATCCCCGTTTCCAAGCCATAGAGCCAGCGGTTGTCCGGAGACAATCTTCCGTGGTCACCTGGCCAGTGCGACTTAGACACGGAATGCTGTTTACCTTCCCACCGAGGTGGTCCCTATTTATCTACTTGCATTTGCATGCTTTCGAAACGCTAGGTTGGCGAGAGCTGGGATAAGTGACGGGCGCTCACTCCGTCACGTGGATTCGATCTTACGACTGCTTGGTCTTCTGACACTGCAGCGCAGGCTTCTGCGGTTTAGCCCATAGTGTCACCACGTCCCCTTGACTAAGTAGGCTTATCAGACAGTAATTAGCAGGTTCTCTTCTATTGCCTCATTTAAATATTGGCACTATAATGGCTATTTTAACATAGAAAAGCATTCAGTGAATCTGTGCTGCCTCTCCCCCCCCCCCCATTAACCTATACTATCCTCTTCCTATTAATTGAATAAACTCTGTGGCAGCTGGAGAAATATCCTTTCACATTTGTGCCTTCAGGGGCAGCCAGTGTTTCACTAAATTTGACCAAAACTTGTAGATTGGGACATGTATGGGGCAGGTCTTGCAGAGCTGGAATAGGGGACCTGGGGCCTTCTCAGTCTTGTCTTCTTCGAAGTATCCCCCCCATTAGGCAGGCTGTTTAGGAATGGCAGGAATTTAATCAACAGCATCTGGAGAGTTACATATTCCCTGCTGGAGAGTTCTAATATAAACTTTGCTTTGTTTGCTGTTGCACCAGTCCTACTGCTACTCTGCTGTGCCAACATAGCCAAGCAACTTGTGAGGCCTCCCTGCCTTTCCTAAGATATAGATAGGCAGATATAGGAAGCAGGCTTTTATTTAATAAATCGCTGGTAGCAATGGATGAACACAACTTCCATTTAGGCAAGAGGAAGGGCCGGTGAAGGAAGACCACTCCCTCCCTTCCATGACAAGCTGCTTGTTTCTGTGCTAGCCACAGAGGAAGAAACAGAGCATTGAAACCTTAGTTTTAGACCCAATGAGTTAGCATTAAATAGTTAAAGAGTTTTAATTCATTAATGTTAAACTGTTAAAGATTTTTTTTGTTATAATTAAGTTACTAAATTATCAAATTGTAAAACTTGTGGGGGGAACAAGACATATCTGAGATGCCACAACTAACCAAGAATTAGATAGAGTGAATTAGTTATTAACATGTCTCTGTGCTAATTGTTCTGCAGCACATGCCCTGCTGTCTTAAAAGAATCTATTATTTTTGCATCAAAGGTTAAAAAACTAAAGAGGGAACTCTCACAGATGAAGCAAGAATTACTGTATAAGGAGCAAGGCTATGAAACACTGCAACAGTGAGTATAAGAAAATAATTGAAATTGACTTAAATAATTAAATATGCTGCACAGGCCAAACAGAAATATTGCATCCATTTATAGAGAAGCTTTGGAATAAGGAGACAGTTGAGAAAATTTGTCTGCTGACTATGGAAAAAGCTAACCACTCTAAAATATGAATCTTTTTTTAAAAGGGTTGATAGAAAATCAAGTAGTGTAGAAAGGTAACGCTGTTTCTGAAGTTTTGAAGGAGGTTAACTTTGCTGTCTGTGTGCTGTGGAAGAGTGAAGAAGTTTGGGTGGGGAGAAGAAACCCAAAGTATTTATTTTCTGTGTTTCATGAGCCTTTAATTGTGATTGGACCTGAATTGCATTCACTGATGTCATGGAGAAAGATGTGTTATAACAAAAAGATTAAAAACTACAAGAAAGGCAGATCATGCAAATCATGGAAATCCCATGATGCTTAGTCATATTTGCATTTCGTAATGCAAATTCTCATTGCGTTGGGCTGTGCTGAGTAAACTGTGAATGGAAATAGTATGAACTCCTATATCAAGACCATCACAAAAGGAGAAAGTTAGTAGTTTACATGGACTAGGTGGCAAAATAATATTACTTGTGAAGATGCATGTGTATTATTACAGAATTTGCAGTCCATAGCTAAAATACTTTGTTGGAGGAAAGTTGAACAGATAAAGTTTAAGAGACTGAGTATTCAGTCATTTGTTGGCCTGTAGATCATCAGCCTTTACAGTGGTGCCTTGCTTAACGACGATAATCCGTTCCAGGAAAATCGCCGTTAAGCGAAAACATCGTAAAGCAATAAAGAAAGAAACGCATTGAAACTCGTTCAATGCATTCCTATGGGGTAAAAACTCACCATCCAGCGAAGATCCTCCATATGGCAGCCATTTTCGCTGCCTGTATAGCGAGGAATCCATCCCAAAACACAGCCATTTTAATTACTCGGTGGCCATTTTGAAAGCGCCGATCAGCTGTTCTAAAAACGTCATTTTGCAAAGAATTGGTTCCTAAAGCGAAAGTAAAATTCCCCCATTTAGACTATCGTTTTGCTATTGCTATTGCGATCGAAAAAAGATTGTCGTTAAGCAGATTCGTCGTAATGCGTGACAATCGTAAAGCGAGGCGCCACTGTATAATTTTATATGTATTTGTGATTCACTGCAGTAAGGGTATTGGAAAGACTACACCACATTTCTACCCCTGTATGTTGGCTGCCTGTGAAGCTAAGTGAAATTAAAGTTTACATACAGGTCACAGAAGGAAACATTGTAAATTTAAATAAGTATCAGGGAGAGCGTAGCAACATTTCGATGGTTTCTATTTAACCATAACTTAGTATCTACTTCAAGTATACCATTAAGAAAACAGAAACTCGGATCTGAAGCTTAAAAACTTATGCTACAATCCCAAGATTAAAGGTTAGCCAAACATACTGGTTGTATTACATTAAAGTAACAATGAAGTATTGTTTTAAAGCAACTTGGTTGCAAGCAATTCTGATAGGAATCTAAAGCACGTTTGGGAAACTTTCAGTGGCATACCACAGGGAAACAATGGACATTTGTTGTAAAAAATTAGACAGTCAGTTTTTGGCTAGCACTGTTTCCATTTATTGAAACCAGTGACTCTGAATATACTTGTCAGTCTATTTATTTCTACCATATAAAGTTTTATATAGTTGCTGCTTAAAATATGAGACATCATGCTGTGAAGTAGGAGACATGCTGAGTGCTATAAGACTTCTTGTTCAATCACTTGTTTTTATGCATACTCTAGCAAAAGACAAGGTGTCAAAAATTAACCATGATCGGAGAGTCAGTGTTCTGCTGGCTGTAGAAGAAACACATGTTAAATAGGATCCTAGCATTTTCTTTGGCTGGGTTAAGGCTGTTTGGCTAGGTTGAGAAATAATGACAAACTGTAGCTGGCTGAAAATGTGAAGCCAAAGCTTCTGACCCTCTCCAAAACCAGAGAAGAGGCAGAGCTCACAACGCACAAAGCTCATTCAATTAATGTGAACCCATACAGTAGCATTATGGCCAAACAACACCGTTGTAAACCTAAAGATAGGAGTAAGGATGGCAATGATATTAATTGTGCCTCCTCTTTCTCTGGCTGAAGTCTGTTTTGTGCCATGTTAACTTAGCTTAGTTGGCTTACAGCATAGATGGCTATGTGCATAATTCATGCATCTTGGTGAAGTGGTATGACTTACAAGAATGCTCCTGTGTGTCACAAGATAACCTGAGAAGCCGCCCCAAAGGGTGGGGCACGGGGTGTTTAGAACAGAATCACAGTATGTATGTACACATATGAGCCTCATTATAATAATCTTAGAACTGCAGAGCTGGAAGAGACCCTATGGATCATGGACTCCAGCCCCTATCAAGGACGCACAGTGGGGAATCAAGTTCCCAGTGTCTGGCTGCACAGCCACATACCTAAACGACTGAAATATTGGAAACCTGATCATGAAAAATTATGCTAGGCATTATAAATCTTTTCAAATGGGCAGTTCACGTTTTGTTTTCAAAAGAAAAAGTAAACAGCACTTTTGAAAAGATTCAAAGCTGCACATGTGGATTTACCTGTGCAGTAGCCATTGCTCTTTATATTGTAATGGAGTAATAGTTTTTGTTGTCATGATTGTCTCAATCAAAGGGGCCTCTGGCAGTGATTGACTGAGTAGCTCTGATCCCACTTGCTTGGAAACTAATTGGAGATGAAGGATAGAGAAGTAAGGGCATATAAAAACAACATTGGAAGAGGCAGCGTTCCAGAAAAATGAGGAGAATACGAAATGTCAGGAGACAGGAGTCTAGGGCTGAAAGGAAAAACAGCAGGAAAAAATGGCAGGGAATAAAGGTACTCATGGCCAGTAGATGTGAGCAGATTTAAATTCACATAGCCTACAAATTATATACCTGTAAGGTATACCTTACCTTTACCTGTAGGGTTTTGCTTCGCTTTGGTGTGTTGTCATAGGTGGTACACCTAGACTGCAGTAGTGCTCATTAAAGCCAGTGGGAGATTTGTGGCAAATCCATGTGCATAAACTTGGGGCTCCCTTTGCAAGAAAAAAAATTCTGTCATCTCTAACGGCTATGTTTACATTCCTATGTCAAGTAGTTATCTGTCTAATAGTGGTGCAGAGGCACTTTTCTTTAGAAGCACAACAGATTATGTTATTTTTAGAGGGTTTTTTTTAAATTTAGAAGTGATGTGCACATATCCTGTGTATTATTCTGTGTGTGCATTTGGTGCAAGAGATTGCTTCCTATCTTTGCAGTATTTCGCCATTCCTCCCTTGGAGGACATTAACTTGTAACAGAAGCTTATCAGTATTTCTTAATTGTCAACATTTTTTATAGATGGTGCCCTTTGAAGATGCCACGCCCTCCTTTTAGTTTGCTCTATTACATCATTTTAATTACCTGTATGATTTCGATTTTTTTGCTTTAGCTGATTTAGTTATTGTTGACTTTAAATGGTGGTTTTAATTCTGATTTTTAGATGAGTCAGAATCATACTGTATATTTGGGCAGAAGATAACTAGTGGAAGTTCATGTGGTTAGGGATGACAAGGTGTTGGGTGTGTGCTTGAAAGCACAACCAGGGGCGAGACTGACATATGAGTCGCAACTCACCAATTAGCTACAACAACACCTGCAATTCTTCTTATGCATATATTCAACATCTGTTAGGATTCTGGCGATTATGGTTGTATTTAATGTTTTATATTAACTGCTTTGAGTTTCCTGGCTGGACAGTGAGATATTTATAGCAAATAAATAATTTTATACTAATTTTCTTTTATGGCTTTCTTAATTTTTTCCTTTGGAAGATGGAGATGAATTTGGAGATAAATATATAAAAATGATTTTTCCCCAGCACTCCTGCTGTGTTAAGTTCTTTATAATACAGTGGTGCCCCGCTTAACAATTACCCCGCTCCATGACGAATCTGCTTAACGATGAGGTTTTTGTGATCGCTTTTGCGATCACAAATCAATGTTTAAATGGGGAAAATCCGCTTTACAATGGTTGGTTCCCTGCTTTGGGAACCAATTCTAAGCATTACGATGGTTTTAAAAGAGCTGATCGGCAAAGTGGCCGCCCGCTGTGCAAAATGGCTCCCCGCTGTGTTTTAGGACTGATTGCTCGCTTTACAGGCACCAGAAAATGGCCGCCCAATGGAGGATCTTCGCTGGACTGTGAGGTATTTCACCCATTGGAACGTATTGAACGGTTTTCAATGCATTTCAATGGACTTTTTACTTTCACTTGACAACGATTTCGTTCTACAGCGATTTTGCTGGAATGGATTATCATCGTCAAGCGAGGCACCACTGTACTTTCTCCAAGGACTCCTGTAAGAAGATACGTTACAGATCTGGCACTAACGTTAGATATACAGCTATGTGTGTGTATCTGGGAAAAATACACATATGAGTGATAGCGTTTCAGCCATAGTTTCACTTTAAGCTTAGTCACTTCAATCTACATCTCACAAAATCTGCTGCTTATTTTAGAAGGAGTTTATCATGTACATGAGTTGCACCATGATATGCTATGATATTTGTCCTGACTTGCATCAGGGGCAAATGAGATCTCACATGTTCACCTGTGGAAGCAGAACAGCTATTGTGTCTAGAGAAAGACGGGACTAGAAAAAAATGAATGCTATTTTCTTTTGTCTGTATTTTCCCTCCAAGACTTATAGCTCAGAGCACTTCTTAATTAATAGGAAATCATATAGTTTGAAGAACAGAGGAAAATCCAAAAGAAGGGAGGAAATTAAGAAGCAAACAATAATAAAAGTCATTCTTTCCTTCAATAGTGTTGATACTAAATTGTAACCTTGGCATTTGGGAAGTTATCAAGAAAGAAAATAAAGTGTCTGATTCTCCTTTGATACAGTTGGGTCTCGACCTACGGAATTAATCCGTATTGGAATGGGGTCTGTAGGTCGAAAAATGCTCAAGTCAAAAATGCATTCCCCGTAGGAATGTATTGAAAACCAATTAATTTGTAACCGAGAAACACCCCCACACACACACATACAAAATTAAAATAAATGTGAAAAGAAGGCATCCAGAGGCAGATCTGTGGCCTATGGACTGGAAAGGGGAGGCAGGGAAAGCGCCAAATTTGAATTTGACGATTTCCCCGCCTCCCTCTTCTGGTCCATAGGTCGATTTCGCAGCCAGAAGTCGAAGTGAAAATTTGCGGCCGGAGAAGTATGGATCTCAAAAAGTTCGTAAGTGGAGACGACCGTAAGTCGAGACTCCACTGTATTTCAAAAAACAGTGCAACCTTTTTCATGTACTAAGATGTAAAAACCACTTGCCAGGTCCTGTTCATTGCAGGAGGAATGTAGAAGCTTCTTCAATCTCCTGTTGCTATTCTACAAGCTGGAGCGAACCCTGTTATTTTCAGTGGGGTTTATGCTCATGGATAGAGGCGGTAGATACAGTAGGATCCTGTACCTACTACCTCTATCCATGAGTATCCAATTCCACAATCTACCATAGATGTCAGAAACCACAGATATGAGGGAACCCTTTATACAACATACTAGGGATGGCACAAAGGCCACAAGGGGGCACCCTTATATGTTGTATATATGGCTGCAGCAAACCACGGATAAGTGAAATCATGAATACCAATCCACGAATACAGGGGTCCTACTGCATCTTTTTTGTGGAATCTTCCAGAGGATTGCAGTGCAGATAACAATGCAACTTTGAATGCACAGTACAAAGCAATAGGATACTATTCACTGTGTTCGCTGGGTCTTACTCCCCCATAAATTTACATAATGATTGCATTTTTAATTTCCAGATTACTTTGCCAAGACAGTTTAACATTTGTTAAAGTGTCTCAGACTGTTGAATTACTGCAGCAAAATCTATAGGGCTTTCCAAACTATCTTGCTTTGAAAGAGAGACGTCATTGAAGAAATCGGTGTCAGCTATATGAGTGTGTTTGAGACAGTATATTGCTGGCAAGATTAAGGAGCTTCAGTCTCCTTTTCTATTCTTCTTGTAGGTAACTACTTTGATGCTGGAGATAGTATTTTGAGAATTACCTCAATACTGTTTTCTCATAAATTTCGGGAATCGCATTCTTTAGTACGTACTGTTACCATCAATGTCTCTGTTTAACAGAATTGACCAAAAAATGTCTGGAGGCCAGAGTGGGTATGAACTAAGTGAAGCCAAAGCCATTGTGAATGAATTGAAGTCTATCAGAAAGGCCATAATTTCTGGAGAGAAAGAGAAGCAAGATTTAATTCAGGTATTTTAATACCATTTGTACCTTGTCTTTGTTAGGTAATCATGATTCATTCCTTTGCCCTCCTTGAAATAGTTTATTTTTGTGATATGTGCATAGTTTTTTGTTTTGAAAATATGTTGTTTTTAAATGAAACATTGACCTTGAATTTGTTTGATTTCCTATGTGGATTGAGAAAGCACTGAGCCAGAAACAGGCATTGTAGATAGAGCTGGAAGCCTGTTCGTGTTGTTTATAAGTGTTTGAGGTGGATTCTCCAGGTCTGTGAAATCAAATTTCAAAGGAATCCTGTGAAGACCAGTCACAGAACAAAGCAAATGAATCTGCATAATTCAGGGGTTAGAGGTGAGAATGCTGTGACACTTAGATGCTTTTGTTAATTAAGAATTTCCCTTTCCCACTCAGAGTCTACTTCTGAGGTCTGCTTCTGGCCTTGATATACTGTACATCTTTGGCTGCCTCTTCATATAGTAGACACACTTTCCATTCCACCTGTAGATTCTTTGCTGGGTGTTTATCTTTTATAATGAAATATAATCCTGACTTCTTTTTGTTTTTTATTTCAGAGTCTTGCAAAATTGAGAGAGAGGTTCTTTCTTGACCACACTATTGACAGATCAGACACAGATCTGAGGTGCAGCCCAACAAACTCTCAGCTCTCTCTCTCCAGACAGACTTTGGAAGCAGGATCTCAGACAGACATTTCTGGTGATGTAAGTTTTTCATCTCTTTTTAAGGTGGTGAAGGGAAAATTTAGCAGCAGAATATTCTTGAAGGGATTTGAATCAAATGACCAGCAGCTGTGTGTTGCTAGGCATCTTGCTAGTCAAGATGGCTAGAGTATTATGTACATAAATGTTTTTCTTCTGAGCATATTGTCCCATGCACTTGGTACTTTTGTAATTTTGAAGGCTAGATTTCAGAGGCATACTGTTTGTAATTATAAGAATAAATGTTGTTCCTAGAATTTTCTTATGGTTGCCTGATTGCCAAAAAGCAATGTCAGAAGTAATGGGGATGAAGTAGTAGAAAACAGGATGAGACAAATGATTAGGGAATCTAATATTCTGTTAGAGTATTTAGAATGTGGTACGTCTTCAAAAAAAGTAATATTGTCCTTTGGTTAATAACAAATATTCATGGAGGAAGTACGTTTTAAATATCTTTGTCAGGGGCAATTTTCTGTAAAAATTGTGGAAGTCTTTTATAAGCTATTTTGGCTTGAAGGTTTATGTAAGAATGAAGTGGTTAGGAAAGCCCTCCTCAGTAGTACACAAGAGTTCAATTATTATTTTGTATTTTTTCACTCAATAAACTGTTTTCCCCCTGAAAGATTATACTGATAAACTCATGGAAAATTGAAGTGTAAATCATTTTCCCATGAGTTTGTTATTATAAAAACTGGTCAGCACAGATTTCATCAAAAATGTTTTTGTACA
This sequence comes from Pogona vitticeps, assembly GCF_051106095.1. Taxonomy (NCBI): domain Eukaryota; kingdom Metazoa; phylum Chordata; class Lepidosauria; order Squamata; family Agamidae; genus Pogona; species Pogona vitticeps. The sequence goes on from NC_135787.1 coordinate 60,679,787, forward strand.
TCTGAAACTGACTGATGGAATTAACATTTTAGCTTAACAATCTTTGGGATCTCATTGACCGATATACCAGCCATAGGTTTGTATCCACAAATGTTTTCCAAATGCTGGCATATTTCTTTTAGGTAGCATGATGAAAGGCTGTAGAAGTGATTGTACTAGGATTTTCTGAGAAGAAGTCCAAACTTGAATGTGGTTTTTAGCAATCTCAGTTCCATTGAAGTCCTACTTTGAACTTCATTGATCTCCACCAAAGTTCTGAGTTCAAAGTAGTAAGTAACAACCTGGGATGTATTAAACATTGCTTCAAAGTAAGCCTTAAACAGAATTGTACCTGCTTGTGCTTAATGCTGTCCCTGAGTGATTTAGGAGTAAAAATGTAGGTTCCATTTGAAAATATGTGAGTAATTATGAGTGTTTGTGCTGAAGAGCCAATGATTACTGTTTAGAAAGGTGTTGCTACTGATTTAGAGAATGTTGAGTAATTAGATCACTTTTTTTCTTTTAATTGATTTGTGCAATAAGTTTGGTGATTCTGCCAACAGGCTGGTGTCAGGAACATGTCCAATTTAGCGGAGAAGGTCAGACTGAGCCTTCAGTACCAAGATGCCAAAAGAAGGTAATGATGACAACATTCATTTCTTTGTTAAGATGTGAGATTGTATCTGAGTTTCTGAAGTTCCTTAGTCAAGCTAATGCTTGCAGTGACATCTACTGGATGTCTCTAGAAGAAACATTTATATGTGGGTTTGGGATCCGTTGTTTGTATTCTTTCTATCCTGCACAGTCTTAATTATTTGCGTGTTAGGAGATCTGGGTGGGAAAGTTATATAAATATTTGTCAAGTGTGAGAACAGCAGAAACAAAAAAAAACTGCAGCTTCTTATAAGAAAGAGAATGTAGACCATATTGAACGTGCAAATTCAGGAGACTAGAATTTTTCTTACAATATCTATTGAGCTTCCTGGACTGTGTATTAATAGTAAAATAAATACTAACATTACAGTTCAGACATTGCCATATGACTGAGAGATTCTAATGACAAGAAAATGTAATATGTGAATTAAGTGCCCTAAAAGGAGACTTTAATACTTTAGAACACTTGAGGCTCCATCCACAAACTACTTAATCAGAACTGAAGAATACAGAATTAACTTGACATAGCCAGTAAAGTGCTGGACATTAAAATACAAACATAGACACAACAAACAATAACTTCCCACCTGGCATGGGAAGCCATTTTAGAAAATTAGGAGAATTTCAGAAATATCAGTCATTGCAAAGTAGAGACAACTGCTACGGCATTTTTAGAACTCCTTGTCAACATCTTGTAATGATTGGTTGCATATAAAGAATTCTCACTAATGGTAGCTTGTGAACACAATCCAGTTTCAGGTTTGTTCTGTCTCTGTTATTTAATAGCTGTGGATCATAAGGACACCCTCCCAGCCTGTAGCTAAATAATGGAGATTTCATGTATAAAAGTGCAAGTAAGGCAGAGAAAGCAAAGATAGGCTTGTTGCAGACTATGTTAAGGAAGCTGTACAAGGTAGACTAGGAAAGAGTGACATCACATCCGAATGGACAGGGACAAATCAGAGGGTGATGGTCCAAGAAAGTACTTGCAAGATGTATGGAATTTGGAGATAGGCTTAGAAGCAGACCGGTCAAGGCCTAGTTAAAGCATGCAGCACTGTGGGAAGTATTATTTCGGCTAGCTGGCTCCCTTCCTTCCTCAGCATTTTAAGAAGGCAGGAGTATACTTTCTGGAACACTTCCAAAGACCTCAAACAAATCTTTCAGCATATTATAAAATCTGTCTTTTAAAATGAAGGCAAGTGTTGACAAATTGTGCTCGTCAAGGTGGCTAAAATTGTAATTCACAGAGAAGTACAGTATTAAAGTATGTTAAGTGTCTTGACAGTGGTAAAAAGATGTTGTCTCAAAGCCTAAGAGGACATTTTAGTGTTAGCGTAGGCTCTTTTAAATAAAATGGCTAATTGAAAGGATGTCAGTTGCAATAGCAAACAACAGCATTGAAAAGTGGGGAGAAGCCCCTGTGAGACTACCACTTCATCTTATAAATCATTGCACACCTGTCAGAAACCATTATTTTCAGGTAATACGAAGGTTGGCTATATTTGAACTAGTGACCAAGAGAATAAATCTATGGCATTCCATGATCAACCCTGAGCCTCCAAGCTCACTTTTCTCCACAATGGCCTTTGTGCACATACACACAAAGTTTTAAATCCAAAGTGATGATTTCCCCCCCTCAAAAATTATGTTTCTACTGTAGATAATGATCTCTAAAACAATGAGTCCCCAGATATTCTTAGACTGCAACTCCCAGAAATCCTAACCAGCAGAACTAGTGGTGAAGGCTTCTGGGAGTTTTAGTCCAAGTACACCTGGGTACCCAAGGTTGAGAACCACTGATCTAAAAGAAATCAAAAGGAAATTACAGTGCAAAAGATTGCAAACTGAATTTTAGAAGGATTTTAAAACAGCTAGTTGGATAAAAGAAAAAAAGAAAAAGATAACAGAACTCATAAGGCTAATCAAAGATCTTGCTAAAGGGAAACCAAAATAGAAATTTCAGGAAAAACAAAATTAGACATAGAATTTCTCTGTATGATGCCATTCTACTCTGTATATCACACCACTCATTCCTGTTAAGTCATAATTATTGATCGGGGTCTATGATGTAGACTTTGTGCATGGACCTATATAATATGGTTGACTCATTAGATTAAGAATAGGTATCATATATGTGACTTCAGCCTATACATTTTGGATTTACATGTGTAGGCCCCACTCTAGTGGGCTTTTGAATGAGCATCTAATGACATTGCAATTGAGGCAGGCAAGTCAGCTGGAGTGGAGTGAAGTTGAATTGTGCTCCTGCATTTGCTTCCCACCATGCAGAGGTTAGTGCATGAATCTGTGTCATCTGGTCTAACACAACATATGTTACAAAAAGCCACAAGGTTCGGTTTTGTCTCCTATGCTATTTAACGTCTACATGAAACCAGTAAGAGAGGTTGTCTGCAGTTTTGGGGTTCAGTGTCACCAGTATGCAGATGATACCCAACTCTCTCCCTGTGTCCTTAACCATCTAAATCCAAGGATGTTGTTTCAGCTCTAAAACAATATGTAGTGTCAGTAATGCACTGGAAGAAGGTGAATAAACTGAAGCTGAAGCCAGATAAAACAGAGGTACTCCTAGCTGCCTGAAAAACTGATCAAGGAACAGGCATGTAGCCAGTGCCGGATGGGGTTACACTCTGAAAACACAGGTGTGCATCTTGAGGGTGCTCGTGGACTTTTCTCTGAGCCTGAATGCCTACGTCTCGGTGGTGCCCAGGAGTGCCTTTGCACAGCTTGTTCCTGGAGAGGTCTGATCTGACCACAGTGACACATGCCTTAGTTACATCATGGCTGAACTACTTTAATGAACTCTTTGCTGGGTTACATCTGGAAAGTGTTTGGAAACTTCAGGAGCCTTGTGGCGCAGTGGTTAAACCATTGTACTGCAGCCAAAACTGTGCTCATGACCTGGGGTTCAGTCCCAGGTAGCGGCTCAAGGTTGACTCAACCTTCTATCCTTCCAAGGTTGGTCAAATGAGTACCCAGCTCGCTGGGGGGCGAGCAATGTGTAGCCTGCATAATTAACTTGTAAACTGCCCAGAGAGTGCTTGAAATGCTATGGGGCGGTATATAAGCAGCACGCTTTTGCTTTTAGTTCCAAAACACAGCTGTCAGATTACTAACTTGGACTTGTCAAGGGATCATATAACCCCCATTACAGCATCTCCACTGGCTGCCGATCTGCTTCTGGGCACAATTCAAAGTGTTGGTTCTGACCTATAAAACCCTAAATAGGTTGGGTTCAAGCTGTTTCAGTGACTGCATCTTCCTTTATTGGCCTGCCCATCTGTTAAGATAATCAGGAGAGACCTTTCTCTTGGTTCCACCTTCCTCACAGGTGCATTTAGTGAGGACATGTTGCTGCTCCCAGACTTTGAAACTCTTTCCCACAGAAGGCCAGGCTGGCCCCATTTTTCCATCCTTCTGCTAGCAGGCAAAGACCTTTCTCTTCAGGCAAACATTCTCTTAATGACTGGCTGCCTGAGAGGGGTTGTTAAATGGATGGTTGTACCTTAATACTTTTTGTGGTACTTTTGTTTACTGTCTTTTTGTGTAGTTTTAGTATATGCATGCTTACTATTTTTAGCTTTAAATATTATCTTCTAATGATGTAAGCTGCCTTGGGTCCTTTGTAAGGAGAAAGACATGGTAACAGAATTTTAAATAAATAAATTAAAGTATCACAACGACATACTTGCTACAACGTGCTTCAAGTTTCTGATGCTGATACTTACATCATATTGATTTGCCCTGTCTAAACATATGTTTCTGTTAAACCACGGATTCTTGGACTGATTAAGGTGCCTATTGCTCATCCTTTCTCTCCCTCAATGTGTCTACCTCTATATATATTAGGATGGCAAACATAAAGATTGAACTGTCTAAGATAGATAGTGAAGCTTGGCCTGGGGCACTGGATATTGAAAAGGAAAAACTGATGCTGATTAATGAAAAGGAAGAACTGCTGAAGGAGCTTCAATTTGTCACCCCACGTAAACGTACTCAAGATGAATTGGAGCATCTGGAAACAGAAAGAAAAAGACTGGAAGAGGAGCTGTCTGGGAAAAGCATTCCTAGTGAAGAATTTACAGAGAGGTAATTTCCCTTTCCTTCTAACACCAAGCATTTCTTTCTTTAGTTTAACCTTTATACTCATTGTAGAGGATGGGCTTACTTCCCTTTGGTAGTAGTTCTGTGTAGATTTTAATTAAATTTATTATTAGTCTGCTGGGCAGTAACACAAGGTGATCTTCACACTGTGACACCACTCACTGAGTTCATATTCTTTCAAGCTCTGTTTTGTTCTGCATTTGTGACCAGCATGAAAATACTTAGGTCTGATGTTAAGTAGTTGAAAAAAGCTAGCAGAGTGTAATACATCATTGGAAGATTGTGTAGTATTAGCTGCAACCTGCATGAACTCTTCATTGCTAATGTTATCCTCACTGTTCCAGTATTGGAATCTCTTATGCTTGATAGAACTAATATATCACACATGTGCTAGCAATCAAAAATTTAAAAACATAACGGTTTCAATTCAAACCTGCAATTGCCAGGCTCTTCTTATTTGCACTACAATCCACAGCGCATGTTCTCAGTATACAGTGGACCCTCGACTTACGGAATTAACCCGTATTGGAACGGTGGCCACAGGTCGAAAAATTCCATAGGTTGAGGGTCCATTTCCCATAGGAATGCATTGAAAACCATTTAATCTGTTCCAGGCAAAGGAAAAAAAATCCTGGGCTTCCAAAGCTGCACCCGCTGCCCTCTGTCTCCCGTCCCCGGTGCCCTCTGCCTTCTGTCCCTGTGTGGACAGAAGGCAGAGGGCATCACGGATGGGAGACAGAGGACAGTGGGTGCAGTTTTGGAAGCCCGGGAAGCCGAAAGCCGCTCTGCCCCTGCTGCTGGCTTTCTGAGCCGCTCTGCCCCTGCTGCCAGCTCTTGGCTTCACAACTCCCTTCACTGTCCCTGTCTCCCGTCCCTGGTGCCTTCTGCCTTCTGTCCCGCTGCTGGCTTTCTGAGCACTCCTGCTGCCAGCTTTCAGCTTCCCAAGCTTCACAACCGCCTCCACTGCCCACTGTCTCCCATCCCTGGTGCCCTCTGCTTTCTGTCCCTGTGGGGGCAGAAGGCAGAGGGCAGCAGGGATGGTAGGCAGAGGGCAGTGGGGGCGGCTTTGAATTTCCCACCCTTTTCCCCGCCTTTCATAGGTCGAAGCTCCGGCCGCAAATCGAACTAAAACTTTATGGCCAGAGCTTTTTGTACCTCAAAATTTTCGTAAGTAGGGACCTTCGTAAGTCGAGGGTCCACTGTACATACTTAAAAAGAGAATGGAAACATCTTGTAGTAAAAATATAATTTATATGTAGTCACATCATGGTTTATTAATCCAAGTGTCTTGGCATATTGTTATGTGCCAACACAGCCAGTAGTAATTATAAGTAACCTTTCTTTCAGATGATCAGTGATGTTGTTATGTCGGCCAAATGATTCTGGATCACTTTGCATCTCATGAGCTGGCTGGATAGCTCAGTGAGTTAGGTATCTGGCTGCGGAGCCAGAGGTTGGGAGTTCAATTCCTCAGTGAGCCTCCTGTGAACAGAGCCAACCTGTGTGGCCAGGGGCAAGCTACAGAGTCCCCCAAGGCCCCCAGAAGAAGGGAATAGTATACCACCTCTGTGTTCACTATATCTAGAAAACCCTGAAAAGGGTCACCATAAGTCAGAATTGACTTCATGGCATGTTATGATGATGATGATGATGATGATGATGATGATGATGATGATGATGATGATGATGATGATGATGATGATGATGATGATGATGATGATGATGATGTAGTATACAGTATCATGACAACCTAAATCTCCAGAGGAACCTTGTTTTACCATTTAGGAATAGAATGCTTATACCACCTGATAGTATTTGCTGGTCTTCTTTTGCCTGCTTGAACAGATGAGCAAACTGCAGACTCTCTGTATGCGATTTGTTTATCTTGATATCTGAACTGGATATTTTGCATGATTTCTTCCCAGTCTATGGTGTATAACTCTGCTGAGAGGCAAGCCAAAATCCCATATTTGGATGTCAAAATAAACAAATGGTGGACAGTGATTATATGATACGCTTATCTGTTCTCACTGGCAGTATGAACCAATGTCTTGGTGAGCATGAGTGTTCCCCTCTCCCATCCTAAGGCTGGCATTTCTTTAAATTAACACTGGTAAAACTACGAACAGGTCAGCAATCCATAGGTATCATTTATCAATTTTGTCCCACCTCCAACTCTCACAATTATTTCTGCGGACACCCTTATTGGTAAGTGTCGCGATCCCCCCAGGCCTTCACAAGGTTCTCGTTCTTCTTTCTTCTTCGCTGCCACCAGATATTAATACTTTAATATCAATTGAGTATTGAGACACATGCGTTAACAAAACATAAGTCCTTTATTTAACTAGGGAAGTTGATAATCAATAAATCTTTGTGGGGTAAATCACAGGTTGCAGATCACTTTCAATTGAATCAGTTTGGATACTATTTCAAAACTCTCTTAACCCTCTACTTTAATCTATTCTCTTACAATCCTCTAACTCACTCTTCTCTCACCTTTTAAGCCACACACAGTCTCTCTTCCTCTCTCAGACTCCATCCACCAGTCTTTTTATCCAGCTCCCTCCCCCCTTGGCTTCGCCTTCCGTTCACTCATTGGCTTCTGCTTCAATGTTCTGCGGTGACGGATAGGTGAGAGGGGTGTTCGCTACAGTAAGTGATTTTGTAGTTTAAATATTCAAATAATGATAATTGTGACCATTTGTGAGTGGCCCCACCCCACCCCTCCATGACGAAATGGAGAGCAGCTGCTGGGATAGGCTCTTTATTGGAGCAACAGGCCAAACTATAAAACTTAGCTTGGGGTGCCAGAGAGCTAACTTCACTCCCATAGTCCTTGGGAACATGCCCCTCAAAGGTCTTTTACTGGGAGGAGCCTTGTCTTGTCTCGCCTCCTCTACTAGCTCCAGGACACCCCATAGGTATGCCAGGCTCCATGTGCTATATGCAGGTGGGCAGCAGTCCTTGGAAGCACATGGCAAAGGCCCCGTCCCCCACTAGGCCCACTGGCAGCTACCATTCCATAAGTATGGTAGTCCTCTTGGAAGGCATGGCCAAACTCTACATGGAGCTGGCTGGTCTCTCCCAGGTGGCAGGGTGTGGAGTGAGGGGCAACCAGAGGGTGTCCTTTAGGATGCTCGTAGGGAGGAGATGTGGTGGGCTTTCTGTGGTAGGGCCACTTGCCCCTGCTGCCTCCTCTGTCAGCAGTGGGCTCATCACTGGTTCTCCAGCCTCCTGGTGGCACTAGCAGTTTGACCCAGCAGCTCAGGATTGCAGAAGCAGACTGTCTCCCATCCAGCCTTCAACTTCTCCAGTACCGATAGTACCTCCTGCACCTCGCACACCTCCCAGTCCACAGCATCCACCCAACAGTCCTCCTGTACTGTGTTTCTTAAATCACAGTCCTGCCAAGGCTACACTTGTGACCTCAAAGACATTGCCCGCCTCTTCTTCTCTGAGTCCACAAGTAACCTGCTGGTTGAAAATCTCACCATTACTCTTGGGGAGGTGGAGAGCCACTCATGCAAGCAGGGGGACTCTCGCCAGTCCTACATCATCAGATGAAAAAAAAAATTGGTAATACACATGTAGTATAGTAAGTGAAAGTCCAATTGACAAAGGAAAACATTTAGTACAATCAGAAATATCTGTCTTCCTTCTTGCCTGCCATGGACTTGAAGCATTAATAGATTAAGTAGAATAGATTTTCTGGGGAAATAGTGTGAATTTCCCATACAGAGCTCTGCTTACAGAGACATAGTTCTCTGAGACCATTAAAAATGATTAGAAAAATCCTTGTTGGTCTCAAAAGAAGAAGACTGAGTGATCCCTAAATGGTTGTTGAAAATCAAGGAGATAAAAACCAGCAATTCTATGTTCTTCTAAACTTAAGTATGGATCTATTGTACTCACTAGACCTTTTGAATTTCTAAACCTAAAGGTTTTGGTGTATTCAGGTATCCATAGTTGCAGATGAACAGATCCTTTTCCATAAGAAAAAGTATTTTTCATAAGTTTGTAACTTTTTGTCCTGATGTGCACATCTGCTTATAAGAGAGAGTTTTAATTTAATGCTTTTCAGATATGAACCCTTTGTCTGCTTTGTGCAGTTCTGCCTCTAGCAAGTTATTGTCATCGCTACAGAGGAAGAGAAAGCCTGTCTTTAAAGTATATGCTATTAGATTTTTCACAAGTTAGCAGTGTGTTACAGTGCAGTAGGGAACAGGCAGGACCCATTCAGACAACAAAGAGTATAATATCTGAAATCGTACCACAACTGCTTGGATTAGAATACTGCAAAATCTTGCAGATTGAAGCTATCCTATAGAATGCTAGTTTTAGTAGTCATGGGGCAGTTGGGCAGTGGTTGGGACAGCTAGCATATTTTCCATTCCTTCCTGCTTGAGTTCTCCATAGGCAGCTTCAAATCTTATAGGTCTTTCCCCAACCACTTGGGAATGATGGAGGAGAATGACTGAAATCCAGTATTAACTCTCAACTAGAGTAGGCTGTTTGAATGAATGGAATTTATGGAGGAGTTGAATCTCCAAATCTCCACTAACTCAATTGGTCTACTCTACTTCTGCCTTACTACTGGGTTTTTCACCCATATTTCACCCATATAAAACGCTGTACTGCAGCTAAAACTGTGCTCACGACCTGGGGTTCAAATCCCAGGTAGCCGGCTCAAGGTTGACTCAGCCTTCCATCCTTCCGAGGTCGGTAAAATGAGTACCCAGCTTGCTGGGGGGGCAATGTGTAGCCTTTATAATTAAAATTGTAAACCGCCCGGAGAGTGCTTGTAGCGCTAGGGGGCGGTATATAAGTCCAATAAATAAATAAATAAATAAATAAATAAATAAATAAATAAATATTACTTTTCCTTCATCAGACAGATGACATTTTTTGTTTTTCTATTTTTGCACTTTTGTGGACTTCAATTTTCATATTGGCTTGCATTCTTAGTCTTCTGGTTTAGCTTTTCTTGTCTCCTCTCTCTTTTGTTGCTCTAATCTTTTTAATCATAGTCCCACTAATTTTGTTGACCACAATTTGGACCTGGTTATTGTTTATGATGCTTTGCCTCTCATCTCAATTCTCACTCTCCTTAATAAATCAGTGTGATGTTTACCCCGTGGCCCCTGCTTGTTTCACCGAACAAAGAGCTCACGTGAGTATCCCAACATATCCTTTACCTCGCTGCCGTTGATCTCTTTACCAACTATATTTCCTATGAAAGACTGAGGTCCATTCAGTACTTAACTTTGAAATAAAAACAGGTTTATTGGTTACAAGCTGTTTCAGGAGTAGTTCTTAAGCACATTCTTAAAGTTACACAAAGTTTCACTATTTTCCTTTAACTTCTTCTGTCTTAACTAATACAGATAACACTCTGACTATTCACTCCTTAAATTCTCTCTTTGCCTTAAACCCAAACTATCTTCCTTTCTCTTCAAACCTTTCTCTCTATCTCAAAAACCCTACCTATGTCCATCTAAATTCCTCCTCCTCCTGCTGAGTCTCTTATACCTTGTGACTCCGCCCCTCCAGCACTCCCATTGGTCTATGCAAATAGCATATGCATTTTCATGACCTGAGTGAACGCCACAATCAGCAATCAAGTTTCATTAATTCAGTGGCATTACTCAAGTCATTATTTACAACTAAATATGCAGGACAAGGAGTGCAACTGCATCATGAGGGAAATGCGAGTTAACGTGCATTATTTTGCTGCAAAGTTGTACTGGGGCCACAGAAACAGAGCAGGAAAAAAAGCCTTCCAGTCGCAGTTTCATTTGAAGCACCTCTAGGGTGGCACAGTGCAAAGGAATTGCTTTAGGAAGGCTTTCCTTCCTCTCAGTCACTTATTTTGATGTCTTATCTTGCTAGCAGAAATAGTTAAAAGTTAAATAAATAAATAAATAAATAAATAAATAAATAAATAAATAAATAAATAAATAAATAAATAAAGAAGACTGTGCTGGTGGGGAACTTTTTTTTAAGAGTTTACTTGGAGAGGCTTTGTGGAGGGAGGTGAGTGCTGGTTCTGCTTGTGTGTACATGCATGTGCAGTTCTTTGTCCTCTCTCAGGAGGCAAGAGGAAAAGTGATTTGTCAAAACACTGCTTTGTGTATGTGCACGCTTATGCTTGCTTGGTCTCAGAAAGGCAGTAGTTTGACAGCAAACCATAATCATGATGGTTTGGTTTTGCATGTCTGCCCCATACCCCCCAACAGCCTACATCGCTGAAAGACCACCTACAGACATGCTCTACAACTGTTCCCCTCCCCCTTACAAGAATGTATCAGCTAGTCGCATGGGCAGAACCCTGTTTGAATAATTTTGGTTAGAAAAAAGTAGAAGCCCTCCAGTGGTAGAAGGGGGGGAAAGTCACTTTGGAAGCAAAAAAGGCTGGACCATTTCAATTCAGCCTTTGTGTCATGCAATCAGTAAAAAATACTTCAAATTCACCTACTTTATAAGCAGAGCAAATCCCACAGTAAATGACCATGTAGTCACACTCTGACTTTCTCTCCGCTTCTCCAGACCTTTGTTTTCCCTCTCTCTCTTGTTTTAATTTGAGCCTGCTACTCTTCACTCTGCTCAGAAATTTAGGACATTAACTTTTGATCCGGCTTGCAGAATTGCTCTACCCAAAGTTCTCCATTCTCTCTCATATTTTTAACATTGCTCCTTTCAAGCTGTTGATTTTACTAAAACCCCTTTTCAGGTCCACATTCTGTCTTATGTTGATTCCTAAAATGTGTTGTTCGTTGTTCTTCCTGTTTCTCCTTTTAAATCAATTCTCTTTCTTTGCTCCTTTTCTCATTTTTTATTTCTCTGCACTTTAATCGTATTATAGTCCTATGTGTTTCCCTTCAGTAGCTGATTCTACTGTTTTGTGTTAGATTTAGTACTCTTCTTCTAACCTCTAAAGTCTCTTTGTGGCCTTGTCCCTTCTTATCAAACCATTTGTCTGTCTTAGTTTTCTTGCTGCTTACCTCCTTGGTGTACCAATTCATCAAACACCAATCTTCTTAAACTTCACTTCCATTGTGCTATTTCTTGTCCCCGTATATGTCGAACTTTCTGCTGAATATACTGCTCAGCTTCTCTTGTTTGCATTTTACAATATCATTAAAACCCTATTTTCTCTCCATTTCGCATTTGTTGTTTTGTTTTAATTTTTTTAAAATCTTGCTTGCTTCCAAGTTATTTTTAAATTTAATTTTAGACTATTTCCCTATCAGCTACTCTCAGTCCCAGCTAGGGCATTGGGACCCCCCTCAACCCTATTCTTCTTTTATCTCTCCGTCCCTCCCTCTCTTAAGATTTTGAGCCTGTAGACATAGGACTGTGTTTCATTTTAGTAAATCACATAGTGCTTTTTAGGTAGTTTTGTATGATGATGAAGATTTCAGCAGAAAGAAGGGAATTAGAGCTGAGGTCACATGGATAAGAAGACTACAAAGAAGACAAAAAAATTGGGGCTACAGGAACCAAATAGGTGGGAAGCTGAGACTTTGTGGGCATGCTGTTGGAGTATTTGGGGATTGATTCATAAGAATGTTAAAATGTTCGGAAAGAAAACATTTCTGTCCCTGTCCCCTGCCCCCAGATCCCAAAGTTCCATGGAATCCCTTTAGTCATTGGGAAGTGAGGCCATGGGACAAGGAGAAGTTTCTAATTATTGAAATTGCCACTGCCAGTAAACTCCACCTGCTAGTGGTGATTTTCAGTAGTTAAAGACTTCCCTATACTGTAGCCCCCAGTGACTTCCCAACAATGAAATGGGTTCAATGGGAGCCTTGAGTTGTTTCTAAAAAAATCACTACCACTGATGACATCATTAGCCTTATGTAGCATAATTTATCAAATAGGATTTCAGCCAATGATGACAGGAAAGCTGTTAGCTTTTGCTCCCTACCAGAACAAAAGAAGACTTTTCTGAATGCAGTTGTGGCACTTGTTTAATTTTTTTAAATAGAAGGACTAAAGCATTGTCTAAGTAAATATTGAATATACATCAGGATTTTAGATTATTCAAATAATCTAAAATTGAATTGCTTCTGTTTATTTCCAAGACATATGACAAAACAAATCAGCAAATATATTTTGTGTGTACAAAATTTTAAAGAAATCTAATCTGCCCTAGAGCAATGGTTTTTTTTTTAATTCATTAGGACAACTATAGGGGTAAATATAGAGGAGTAGCAAATACACCAGACACAAAGAGCATATTAACCTGAATTCAATTGTGAGATCCTGCTGGATTAGAACCAATGAATCAATGAAACTTACAAAGTTCCTATTGATTAATTTTGTCTGTCCTAATCTACTCTAGTTGGAACTAACAGCTGGATTTTGATTACTGAATTCCATTAAATAAATCTAGACCTTTCAGAGTATCTGACACCTAACAAGCAAAATTGCCAAGTGCTGTGCCTTCACTCCTAAGCAAAATTGTTCACAGTGTCCTGATAATCAATTGTTCTCACTACCACATAGGTACTACCACATACCACATACTTTCCATGGACCAACAAGGAATTTATGCTCACATTAGGCCCGTGTATATTTGACTTGTATAAATCAGTTGAAATAGATTCTCCACTAAACAGCCAGTAATCAAAGACAATTTTTTTCTATTTAACAACTTTGTTTTAAATGCTGTGGATTTCAAAAGAACAACATGGTAAAAAAGCATTAGCATAAGAGACGAGTCTGCTTCCACAGTCCTGATTCCCAACAACATACAGCAGTTACATAGGGCACCTGAAGTTTCTTTCATTCTGTCAAATGGAGAAGTTGTCTAATCAGATATACTGTAGATCAAGCATCATCCTCAGCAGTTCTGAGAAAGTCACCAGTTTATTTTTTCTTTCAGCTCCTTAAAAACCTTGTCTTCCACTACTGTGTGTTTTCTCCAGATATGTGAATGAATTCTTACAACTCTTGACCATATAAAGTAATAATAATTTTTAAAGTTTGGTAGTATTGCCTTTGTGCAGGTTGGTTCCAGTAAATGACATTCACAGAGAGTTGTTTCTCAGGATATGGCGTCGTAAATACATAGGGGCCATAATATGCACAAGAGTTGAATTGAATATTAACAGATATTTTTGCAAAGCTTATAACAGGGAATGAAGCCACTCACAATGACAAAGAGTCCAAGCAAATGAAACAAATAACTGAATGAATTAGCTAGAGTTCTGTGAAGCAGGCTTTGAAAAAAGTTATAACCACATGCTGTGCTGATCCCATGTTTAAATAGCAAAATGAGGTCATTTTACAGGAATAGCAGGATAGAAATGGTTTTAATAAATAAATTAGAGTCTTTTGCTCTCAAGGAAACAAGTCCATTCAAAGGAAGATTGTCCTTTGTGAACGTATTTAGCTCACTCAGACAAAGCATATCCCATTCCTAATAACCTCAGGAGTAATTGAAGACATTATTTGCTTTGAAAATGCTATCTTGAAAGAGTAAGTAAATAAATTAATATATTGAAAGAGCCATGGTAAAGGGTCCTCAGCTACCAATAATTTGGTGCTAAAAACAAATCCAGACTTCTCTGTTGTTTACAGACTTTAGTAACGTAGACACCACAAGGGAGAATTAAAACCCTTAAATCAGTACAATATATACTGAAATATGTCCCTGCTCAAAAGAGTGCTTATAATTCCAGCTCTGAGGATTTCTCAGTGAAATCCATAACACTAGAAAGATTTTTTTTTCTTTTTAAGTGTGATAACAGCATTTTCAGGTTTTACTAACTTTAAGTAAGATTAATCACAGCTTGGGCAGGTTCAGAGGGCATGACAGGGTACAGCTGATCTAAGACAGAACTGAAGGTTTCAGGACTCCTCTGCGTGAGCAAGATGGAACAGGGAGGAGGAACACAGTAGCTGGCGAAAAACAATCCTCATATTCATACTGCTACACTGAAGAGAGGCAGCAGGATGTTCTGGTTAGGAGTGTTGGCCTGGGAGTTGGAAGATCCAGGCTATAGCCCCCAGTGACCTTGGAACAGTCACTGTCTCTCTCTGATCTTTTTTGCTGGGTAGTTGTGAAGATAAAGTGGGAAGAAGAGGAGCCATGTACTGTATTTTTCCGTTTATAAGACACTACTTTTTCCCTAAAATCATTACATTAAAAATTGAGGGGCGTCTTTTACACGGAAGTAAGCTGAGATAGCTGAGGAGAGAACAAAATGGCACATACCTTGCCTCTGTAAACAAGTTTCAGTCATGAGGCTTAGCTTCCTACAGTCGGGAGACTTCGTTTCCTCCAATCACGAGCCTTATGGAACCGATGTCAGCTGATCCTGAACAAACCAATTGGAACACACCTCCTTGGAGGTGGAGTCAGTAGGTTCAGATTCGACAGAGACTCAAAATATCAGATGTTCTGAGACCAAAGGCTGAATCCTCAAAGCCAAGTTTTCTTAATTTGGGGATTAGAAAATTAGGGGGGGTGTCTTATAAATGAGGGCATGTTATAAGCGGAAGAATGTGGTATATTACCTTGAGCTCACTGGGAAAATGGTAGAATGTTGATATTGATGTAACTAATGAATAATTTATGGTGTAGTGTTACATCTAAATACACCCACTGTATTCTAACTGTTCAACTCTAGTTTAGTGTGAGCAGTGTGCTAAGCAGTGTATGGAACATAATAGAGGCCTGTAGTCATGGGGGAATCAGCTTGACTAAGAATAAACCACCATTTCTCATAATCTTCAAATTGTAATCTTTACCCAGGCCTGAGACTTTTGTCAAAAACATATATTATTGATATTAATCTTGATCACTGAGATATAATGGAGGGGGGGTTGTGCTCTGCAAAGAAAACCAGGTGACCCCTTCCCAACCTGATTGTCATGATAGATGGTTTATTCATTGGGATGGCAGAAAGCAATGCCCAGTCAGCTGCAGGAAATCAGGCCATATCCCAGCTGTTTATGATGCATGCGTGTTTTCTGTCACTTCTCTAGATATGTTCATCCTTGTTTCTTACAGTTGTACAATTTTATTTGTAAGTTGAGGTATTTGTTCCGGCTCACTGACTTAGTCAAAACCCAAATGACTCTAGAAAATTCCAGTTCATCCTTTTTGACTGTTGGATAGTTGGAATGTTTGTCATAATTTCAGGGAAACATAATATTTAAGACTTGATGCAAATGTTTGTGCCCATGTTGGAATTTTAAAATGGAAGTGGTTGCAGTATCTGGACTTTAAATTGTTTGTCCCATTTTAAACACATGTTGTTTATCAATTCGCAGAGTGAACATTAAAAAAAATGAAAACTGAATTAAACTAACAAAGAAAAAGCAAAACAAAAACAGAGCAAAAAATTGTAAATATAGTAATGCTAGCACTCACTATTGTTTCTGTCCATGAAGTTTTCTTGGCAAAGATACTGGAGTGGCTTGCCATTTCCTGCTCCAGGTGGACCACGTTTAGTCAGAACTCTCCACTATGACCTGTCTGTCTTGGGTGTCCCTGCACTAGCCCATAGCTTCTCTGAATTGATGAGATGGATGGACAGTGTCTGTGGCGTCCACCCTCATGCCCCTTTGCTTGACCTTCAAGCCCCAGAGCACACGAAGGCAAACACTCTCTTCTTTTACACTTGCTGCCACCAGGGTGATCTCTAAATCACCATTTGCTTCAGAAAGATTCAGGGTCACACTTCAAGCTCTTTTAAATAAAACTTTGGTTTATTGATTACATAGATTCATAAATATCTTCAGTAGCTAATCACATCTAAATTTCCCAAACTACACACTCTATTACTCTGTCTGGCTTTTCTCTCCTGCCAGACTCTTACATTTCTCTCACTGACGCTATCTGACTTAAACTGCCCCCTGACTCTCTGACCCCGCCTCTTATAGCATCTCTTGGCTCCGCCTCTCAGCAACATGAATATTCATAAACAATTACATAATACAACAAGAACCATAGATCTAATAAATGGAGAACGCTACAGTGTCATTGATGCTATCAACATGAATTTGACCCAACTCCAGGAGGCAGTGGAAGACAGGAGGGCCTGGTGTGCTCTGGTCCATGGGGTCACGAAGAGTCGGACAAGACCTAACGACTAAACAACAACAACAGTAGTACTCACTATAAACCATGATTATAAATTTATGATATAGTTTTGCAACATATTACACATATAAATCAGTGTAGGCCTTCCAGATGTCTAGACAAATGTCCTCATAAAATTGACATCTACATGATCCTTCTTCAAATGCAGCTAGTGTTAACAGATCCTGTAACCATTAGCTGATTATGAATGTTTCTCCTTCCAGGCTTGAAATATAAGGTTCTTAGCCCCCATAAGGACTTATAAAGTCCAGTTTCATTGATCTGAGTACAGGAATATAATTTAAGAGAACATGAATATCCAGAAATACCAAAGATTTCCCAAATACTGCATTAATATTAGTGACAACTTCAATCCAAATAAATATGTTACTGGACAAGCCCAGATCAATGATGCATTTCCAATATTATATCTTCAGCTTCTGTCAGAACTTGACAGTCCTTTTCTAAACAACTGCTGTGGAGTCTAGTAGGCTCTAAATGCTATTTTTTGTTGAGCAATCTCAATTTCAAATCTAAAGAAACATCCTGTAAAGATTCTAATGCAGTACACTTTTCCATTGCTTAGATTGTATTTTACCTTCTAATTCCGCATTCTATATTTTAAGCTTTTGAATAGCTATCTGGGATTGGACTTGATAGCCTTACAGGCCCCTTCCAATTCAATTATTCTATGAAAGATCCATTAAGCATTTATATATACGGTTACTGGCTAGAATTTCTACCTGCACTGTTCTAGAAATTGTGTTGCCACCTTCTGTTTGCTATAATAGGGGGAGTATGATAAAAGTATCTGAACCGTGTTTGTAGTTCTCCACCGCCCACAAAAAAAAATCACCCCTATGTCTGAATGCAAGTTACATCGAGGAGATGGGAGGGCAGAATAAAGTGTCTTCACCCACTGCACTGGTTCCCAGACAAAATCAGTAGCCACATCAAAATAAAACATGTGGTAAAAGTGATGGTTGTAAATTAGAAGATTTCTCATAGTTCTTCTAGTATAATACACATTTTGCCCAATGAGAAATTATTAGTATGGTCAAATAGCTATCCAGGCTGATACTCATGCTTGTAATAAAAAATGAACGTTCTCTGGAGACACAAGCAAAGAAAAGTGAAAATCTAGTATTTTAAGGATCCTCAGTGCTCTTAACTGAAGTATTTCCTCCTTTCAACTGTGGCCTGTACTAAAGGAGCATTTAGAGTATTAGGCTGAACATGAACAGTTTTCAACATGTATTTAAATGCTATACTAAAATGCTATATTGAAAGGGGGGCTTCACCCGTCCATTAAGATGTCTACATCACAAAGAAAATAAACCTTAGTGCTAAGCCCCTGGGGCTTACATGTCTGTCTTCCATGCAAAGAAGTACCTTTGATAGGGTCTATCCATTTGAAACCTTGTCTTCTACTACTGTTTCAGACACAAGACTCCCAAAGGAAAAGTTTTCTAAAAGAAGTTTAAACTCTTTCTTAAGAATAGTGTAATTTTTATTCAGACAGCATTTAAATATTCCATGGCAAAGGAGCAACTTAAGAACAATGAAGTTTCAGATAAATTCAAAATAGTTAAAAAGAGCACTAGAGAAATAGTTCAGTGTGACATAGAATGTATGCAAGAGCACTGCTATAACAGAACTGTAAAAAATTTAGCTTAGATTTCATCATACTTAAAAAGCATGATGCCATTAGAAGGCCCAGTGTCTTGTTTTTTTCTTTCTGGCCCTCCCTCAGCATTAGGCTCCTCGGTCGCCCCTCCTGGCTAGATCGGGTGATACGAGTAGATCTAGGGGGAAGGAGGCATTCCACCAAGTATCGAGGTCCGAAACCATTTAGGGCTTTGTATGTAATCATTAAAACTTTGAAATCGATGCAGAATTGAACGGGCAGGCAATGCAAAGTGGGAGAGAGATGTTGGTGTTTCCTCACCCCACTGAGAAGTCTGGCTGCCGCATTCTGCACCATTTGAAGTTTCTCCATCAATCTCAAATGTAGCCCCACGTAGAGCGCATTACAGTGGTCTAATCTCAACATTACGAGTGCATGGACCAGAGTGGTGAGCGTCCCGACATCAAGATAAAGACGCAGCTGGGCAATCCGCCAAAGATGGAAATTGGTGGAGTGGGCCACTGACACTACTTCGGTTTCCATGGTGAGCGCCAGGTCCAGATGGATCCCCAAACTGCGAAACTCACTCTTTGCAGTGAGAGTCATCCCCCCAAAGGAGAGAGAGTTTCCTAAACTGCTGATGGTGGGTCCACCTACCCTCAGGACCTCCATCTTGTCCCAGTTCAGCCTCAGCCCATTTTCCTGCATCCATTGCAGTACAGACTCCAAGCAGCACTGAAGAGACAGAACAGCATCCACTGTAGTTGGGAAAAAAGGAGATGTAGAGCTGGAAACTCCTCTCACTGGAGTTTCCGCATTAGCATTTATTTGCTTTTATACCAATATGATACAGCAAATCATAAAGTGTATTATAATTGAAATACCAGTGCAGATTGATAGATATTGCTTTATCATGTGTAATGTAATGTTATTGTGATAAAAGAGCAATGCAAATGTCTGGTCTAATTCATCAGTTCTGTTGGTTACCATCACTTAGTTAAAGTGCATGACTTTGCCATTGTCGTTTGTTCCCTGGCATATAAATTGTGTTAATGCTCCCAGAGCTTTTAAAGATGTGTTCTGTCTGTAATGCGTGTTGACATATTATGACGTCCAAAGAGTTTTGAAATGTAACTATGGTTCTTGTTTTTTCTAGGTTAAAATTGGAAGAAAAAAAGAATACATTAGTTCAAAAGCTTGAAGAGACAAGTAAGGAAACAACTAAGTTGCATTTGCAGCTGAAAAGGTGAGACTACAATGTAATTTTTGCAAAAGAAGGATAGTGATTTCTCCAGCATAATTATGAATATTAACTTGGTTTGACCAGTATTGTTTTGTTTATGCTAGAAATGTGTTAACTGGAAGGATTTACTTTTCATTTCACAAAAATATTGTATAACTCCTATTTGACTCCTTGCAGCCTAAGTCTCAAAGCCCTGATTCTGCATATAACAAAGCTGGACCAAGAGTAACAGCTGTCAACAGCGATGTCTATGGAAGTGGGCAATAGGAAGAGTTGAACATACTAGCAAATACGTTTTAGTGAGAACAAAATGTTGTACATGCAGTAGTTGACCCAATCATAGCCTGTTACTTATTTTCTGACTGCATTTGGTCTTAGATTCCAAATATTATCAGAATCTTGTTCTGCAGGTATAGCTATCCAGAACATGAATAGCTTCTGAGACTGGCTTTTCTTGTTGATCTTAGCTGTTCTTTGGAATGAGCAATTCTTCATTCACCTTTATAGGAATTCACTTTAATGTGAATCGATTCATTCATAGAGTATTCCAATCAACATCTGCTGAAATAAAAGAAACTATAATCCAACTAACACAAACCTAACTCCCCTTGCAACCAGCAGGATTTACAAAACATTTGCTCCACACACTTGAAAAGAGTGTGAAGCAGCATGCAGGTAATGTCAATGTGTGGTGGAACTGTGGGAAAATACAAGATTGTAGAAATCCAGGAGTATAGTAAAATTAATACAGATACCTTATTTGATCCTAAATAGCCTTACTATCCATTAGTTATACTTAAATGTCAAGTGAGAAAATGCATAGCACCCTTTTCAGGATGGACAGACAAATTAGAACAAAAAATTGGAAAACAAATGGCATTTTGGTATTAGTATGTTTGAATATAATCATTGCAGATAAACTATGCAGATTAGAGCTAAGAAATGGGAACTGGAATGGATTATTAATCTTTTGGTACCAGTTTGTTCAATAAATTATCAAATTAAGTAACTTATCAGAGACAAAGAAAATACGAGATCTCTGAATTCACATGGCAAACTATGGAAACGCACACACTCAGACAATCTTTAAGAAGCAGCTAATTTATAGTTTAAAAATTGACTAATGGACTAATTTGTTCTATAATAACAAAAATGTCATATATAAAAATGGGTTGTACAGGGTTTTTTTTTAAAGGCCATGTATCTAAAAAAAATTATGACTATTGTCACTCTTCATCTTTGGTTACACATAATGCTTTATGTGTTCATGTTCTAAATCTTTCACCAGCAGAAAGGAACAAGTACCACAAGGACAAGAATAGCCCCCCTAAAATTAATAGATTAAAAGTGAAAGGGAATCCTCACAATGTTGCAAACTAGTAAATATCATGTGAAA
The DNA here is from genome assembly GCF_051106095.1 of Pogona vitticeps. NCBI lineage: Eukaryota > Metazoa > Chordata > Lepidosauria > Squamata > Agamidae > Pogona > Pogona vitticeps. The sequence goes on from NC_135787.1 coordinate 60,700,905, forward strand.
GACTATTTTGTAAAAAAAAAAACATTTTTGTTGACAAAAATATGGACAAAATAATCTAGAAATGAAGCCAGTTATTCTATAATTGCTAGTAAATATTTGGTACATCCTTACTCAATGGTCATAAATTTGCTATAGTTATTAGTAAACTGGCCTCCAAAATTCTGTCAAGATGCTATGAACAGGCTGTTTTGCAAAATTAGTGCAGCTTTATTTTTTACAGATGTCGTTGTATTACATCTACTTGATAATGAAATGAGATTACATCTTCATGTATTGTCTTTTATTGTAGTCTGAGACTAATTGGATATATATGTATTCGATTTATCTGAGCTGAATGCTGGATCTTTTTCTCCCCAGTCTCTCCGCCAGTACATTATCTGTGTCTTCAGGGAGCAGCTTGGGGTCCCTGGCGTCCAGTCGAGGGTCTCTGAACACATCCAGTAGGGGATCACTGAATTCCCTTAGCTCTACGGATATGTACTATAACCAAGGTGATCAACCTACAGACTTGGATTATCAGTATAAACTGGAGTTTTTATTACAAGAAAAATGTGGTTACATTCCTTCAGGCCCTATTACCACAATTCATGAAAATGAAGTAGTCAGTTCCCATGGGAAAGTGAGATGTAGTGATTCTTCTGCCTCTTCGTGTACAAGTCATGTACCCAAATTAACTGAACCCCCAAAATCTGTGGCATCACTGTCTTCAAGGTCCTCCCTTTCTTCCCTATCCCCTCCTGGATCACCTTTGGTTTTAGAAGGAGCATTCTCAGTGCCTTCACAAAACTCTACATTGCACCACCTTACCACAGACTTTGAGGACTGTGATTTATCCAATGACTTTGCCAGCATTAATCTTTGTGGCAACCAAATGCTGTTGGACTCTGAAGCTAGAGTATCTTCTCAGTCACTTGTGGATGACAAAGACGTTAATGAAAACATTAGCCAGACTGTGTCTCCTTCAAGAAATACAGGTAAAAATTTTGTAAGGTCAAGCCTATATGTTGTAGTTAAGTATGGATATATCTCACTTTTTATACTTACAAACTGTTTTTTCTGTGTCTGCATGGATTTTACTTTTACATCCCCAGTACAAATAAATATTGCTAGGAATGACACGCAGTATTTTAAGAGATGATCTGCTACTGCCAGCAAAGGATTGCAAGCAGCTGAGCACAATTCCTGGCAGGATTGGACTATGAGTTCAGATGGAATGCTGAGGCAAATCTTGTAGAAAAAGGAGGCTGCAGAGTTGGTGTACAGAGTTGGTGCGGAGACAGAGTCTGCTGCAGGCTAGGAAGAAGAGCTGATTCTTAAGAACAGAGGTGGCCAAAATGTGGCCTCCACCTCTTTTCGGACTGCAAATCTCAGTATTCCTTACAGTTGCCTGTGTAGGCTAAGATTAATTGGAATTACAGTCCAACAGTATCTTAGAGGACCACTGTTTGCTGCCCTTGCTTAAGAGTTTGAAGAAGGCGTGTAGGGTGGCAACCATAAGGAATGCTGAGATTTGCAATATGTGGCAATAATGACAGAGACAGTTGGGAGGAAAGATGGGAGGGGATACCAGAAGACAAGTGGATAAGCTGACCCACAGAGGCAGGCAGGGCAGTGGCCCAGACCTGAGCTTACAAGTATTTACAGCCAGGGCATGTTAGCAAAACCAGGAGGTTGCCCTGGGCAGAAGGGAACTGCTGGGAACTAAGTTGATGACCACACCTCCTTACCCTCCAGTCTTCAGCAATTTGCTAAAAGCTTCACCAGGACATAGATAGGGAGGTTTAAGGATCATCTGAAATTATTTATAGTGTCACATGTGTGGTATACTCATTCTTAAGAAAGAACGTAAAATTTCTCACATCTTTATATTTTGCTTAGTTTTCCTGGTTATCCAAGTGGGGGTTTTCAGACCTCTGTGCAACCTCACCTATTCATGTTGTCTTCCCTGGATCCATGGGTCTTTGGGCCAAGACCTTTTTTTTTCAGTGCTTCGAAAAAGCTATCCTGATGCCTACTTGCTTGCTTGAGACAAAGCTAAAACTGCTCGGAAGCAATTCCCTGATGTTGTTTGTTAAACTGACTGAACAAACAAGCCGTCTGAAATTTCCATGCAGCCAACCATTCAGATCTTAACTGCCATCCATTTGCTGCAAATAGGACTGTATTTATGTTTAAAAGACCAAAATGATTTGTCACTTTTGAATCCACAGAGAAGGTGTTTCTTTTTGAAATCCTGCCTCCTAGAGATGAAGAAAGAGTGAGAAAAGAACAATTATTGGTACAATTAGTGCATCACCTACTAAGATATAGGCTGTTTGATGACTCCTATTGCTACCTCCTTGTGCTTCACCTGTACTTTTCTGTAAGAACCTTGATTCTCTCAAATCTCTGCTGAAGTTACTTGTTCAAAGCCTTCCTTTCCCCTACTCATAGCTTTCCTACATACAGTACCGCTGCCATCTTCTGGTTAAGATGTTCAATTTCACACTCATTTTCATTCTGGTTAGAAACCATAGAGATTGTCTAAATAGATGTAATGCTGACTGACCTTCAGCCCAGCCCAGGACAGTTACCATACAGTGCCTTTCATTTCAACCCAAGGAAACTGATGAAAGGATGATGACGACGACGACGACGACGACGACGACGACGACGACGACGACGACGACGACGATGATGATAATAATAATAATAATAATAATAATAATAATAATAATAATAATAATAATAATAATAATAATAATAATAATAATAATAATAATAATAACCAAGCACAAACAGTACTGACCAGCGATTAAAACAGATTAAGGAACGCTAAATGTGAAAAGTCTGGTGCCTAACTGATAGCTTAATAGGCATCAGGAAAGTCTTTCTGGGACAATATTTCCAGAAATATAGTGCTAACGTTAGGACAGCTCTCCCTTCACTTTCATTCTGTCTTCAGTTTTGGTCACTAAAGCATGCATAGCAGGATCTCCCTGAATAATCTAAACACCTGGGTAAACTGAGAAGAGAGGTTCTTTCAGGTACCCAAGTCCTAAGCTATGCTTTGATGGTAAGCATCAATATCTTTAATTGTGCCGTGAAATGGAACTTAGTAAAGACAAGGAGAGTTGCTATCTAGAGTAGGTTGATTTCGCCAGGTACTGGATTAACGTGGTAACTTAAGCACAGCTCTTGGCATAGCCATTTGTTTAAAAGAATGCTGGTTGCAGACAAAGTGGATTTGTGACATGCAATATCGATAGCCAGCTGTCATTGCCCAAGCCGGGCTCCCAAAGCTGCCTGTCTACCATCTGCTCGGTTGCCCGAGTTAAGGGGAAAAAATTCTATTTGTAATACAGCTGACAGTATGTTGGTGCTTAACTCAGGCTTAACACACTTGGCTGAGCTCACTTGATATGAAATAGTACATTCTCTAGCTTATCTCAAACTTGCCAAAAGTGTAAGGGCTGCAGATGGTCAAAGGAAAATACTTTCAAGATAAACTGAGAAGCTTTTTATTTTAATTTGTCCTGCTGATGGGTAGGGGGAGTGGGTCGTATGCAACTGCTATGCATAATATGAGACATTTCTTGGCAAGCTCTAATAGCTCGTTTCCAGGACTAAAGGTATCTAACAATCTTCCTTTTGTGTGTGTGTGCACGTGCATGTGCGCAAGGGAAGTTTGAAATCTGCACAGCTTCAATCCTGTCTCAGATGTGGTAATCTGATGTATTTGTCAGAACCAGAATAACCTTTATATTTTAAACATGAAAAACTTTCCACTTTAGTAGTGGAGGAATCCTTTAGAGGGGGGTAAGATTGTCTCTAGTCATTGCATGAAAGCCAAATGTAACCTTAATGAGGTGAGGAAAACTTTAACCTCAATATCCCCTTGTTCTTCTCTGTTTGTGCTCTAGAATATGCTATTTGCTTGCCAATATTCCAGAATGTTATTCCTCCCTTTCCCAGTTCCCAGAATCATCCAGCCTTTCCTTCAAATCCTATTTCCGTGCAAATATGCAAACAAAGTTGATAAATGTTATAGCCCAGTGAGTAGCGAACCAGAAGCTGAGAGTTCAGATCCCCACTGTTCCTCCTGGGAGAAGAAACAGCCTTTATAATCTTGAGCAGACTGCAGAGCACCAAAGCTCTCCCAGAAAAAAGGACTGGCCAACCACTTCTGAGTACACTCTACCCAGAAAACTGGCAACAGAGAAGCATACTGTGCACCACATCCCATTAGTGGACAGGGCCCCCTACTGCTGTGGCCGACTTGATTGTCCATGTATCTATCTATCTATCTATCTATCTATCTAATCTATCTACTGTATGTATGTATCTATGTATCTATGTATGTGAATGGACAATCAATATATATGAGAGAGATCCCCCTTCTACAGACTGTAGTTTGCTAGATGGAAGGCCCCCATTTCTCATATACTTCCTCTATTGCATCTAGTCTGATCATTAGAATTCATGTTTGAATCCACTGTATGCAGCCCCTTAGTACTGTATTCTTAAACTTCAGTCCTCCACCTGTGTTGCAGCAATTCTAAGAAATTCCAAGCAACCTATTCAGTGGTCAGGGTTTCCAGAGTTGAAGCCCAAAACGTCTGGATTCCACAGGTTGGGAATCACTTCCTTAGTCCTGTATCATTGCATCATTCAAATGTGCTGATTCTTTGGGACATTCTTGCAAATGTTTGGATTCTCCTCAATTTTAGATTTCTCTACTTTCAATCCCATTGATTTCAATAGGAAAGTGAAGCATGTGGTTAACTTCCCCCCCCCTGAAATCAATGAGAACTAATGTGCTACATTTTAGTTTGTGTAAAGAGTTGAAGATATTTGCGTGCGGATTTTCGTTTCTTTTGTTCTGTTTTGATTATATATGTACCTGTATTCCTTTGCATTTGCATCTGTATTTGCAGAGTGGTAGGGATTTATTCCCACTTACTGGTTTCCTTGTACAGAAGTATCTTTGGGAATAACAGAGTTAGAATAACCGTGAAGTTCCTCCACAGACAGTCTCTGTCATTGTCAAAGTCGATTTCAGACTGCTGCAGTTATTCCTGGGGGTAATCAATAAATTATGTCATCACCTTCACCCCTCTCAAAGTGGAGGAAGAAAAAGTACTTCATCATCAAGGAAAAAGCATCCCCACTGCTACAAATGAAAGGAGAAATGCAGCAATCAATCCTCTAATCTGAAGCCTTAAAATTTAAACATCTTAACAAGATGTAAAGTCATGACTCAGGAGGGGGGCGTAATGCATACCAATACACTAGGCTCCTTGGCAGATGAAAGGACTCCACAGGCTTGCAACTTATTACATTACAGTGTGCTGCTTACAGTGAATGTTTCTTGCTCTCTGCAGGAAAATCTAGCCCATGAATACGAGTTGAAGATTAACACAAAGTAATAGATTCTGAAGATTCTCTTAAGTTTTTACGGTAGTCACCCCAGAACACACTTGTGTTGAACCCACAGCTAAATTAGTATCTGTTTCTTACAGAGATTTCAGAAGGGAGAATTATATTTGCTACCTCTGGGAACTAATCTACTTGTTTGTAAAACTGAGTGAGGCCTTTGGCTTGACTTGTTCCTTGGGCATTCCGTGTGTAAGGCATCTTGGTCACTGTGCTTTATAGCATGTGAGTTTTTAAAAAGATGCAATTGGGGTTATATATTTGACTGGTGGGAAATAATGCGGGTGAAAATGAACAAAGGACAAGTGACGATAGAAGAGTGTTTTACGGAAGGCAATCACTGTGCCATGCAGGGTGGATTTGATTTGAATCAAATTGATTTAAATCCTGATTTAATTTTTTAATCAGATTTTTTGATGATTTATATTTTAAAAATTGATTTAAAAAAAATTAAATCTTGATTTACATTATTTTTATTTGCCCTGATGCCATGCTTCAAAGCTCATCATTTTTGCACAAAAGCAAGTAAGGATATGTAATACATTGATCTTACAGCAGTGAGTTGTGACTAGAGATGGGGGTATTCTTATTTGTATACGAAAACAAATATCCCCGCACAGGTGGCGATAATGAGGGTCCAGCTCCATGGGGCTGGATGGTCCACTCACCAATCTGCCGCTGCTGCGGATGCCGTGATTCTTCCAATGGCTCTGTAGATCACGATCTGCTAGCTACTCTTCAACTTTGCAGCGATGCTTGTCCTCCCGCCTCCTGCCAGGAATGTCTAGCCAATTGAGATCTACAAAGCTGTTGGAAGAATCGCGGCATCCGTGGCAGCGACGGATCGGTGAACGGACCATCCCACCCCATGGGGCTGGACCCTTGTTATCGCCACCTGTGCAGGGATATTCGTATACAAATGCCCCCCTCTCTAGTTGTGACCCAACCTGAGAAGAGTCACACCAGGGTTACCCCAAGATGGTTTGCTCCCTAAGGTGGGAAATACAAAGATATCACTTCCATCTGCATAGTGGTAGGGGTAGTCCTGGCCACATTTTTCATTTGTTTGTTTTTGAGAAGGATTTAAAAAGAGAGAGAATGGCCTTGACATCATTGGAGAAAAATGGAAATGTGTCTGATACATAAATTAGAGGCAAGCAGCGCATCCTTTACATTTAATAGTTGTATAAGAATTTTACTCTGTACAAAAAGCTGTTGATAACAATTTTACTTACATATAGCGGCAGGATGGTGTTAGAGACAGATCCTGCAAGGTTGAATACCATTACCACACAGTAGCCTGTAATTTTGAAGCATTGAAGGGGTATTGTTTCTTGTGCTTCCCATAATGTTCTTTTCAACTTGATCATGATTGAAGAGTTTCCAATCAATATAATGTAAAACAAAGGTTCTCTTTCTTTTTCTTTACTTAGGTGTTGACTTGCCAAGAAGAACAGTAAGTCACCTACTTCAGGAGAAGACAGGGGGTGTATCTGCTGCAGTTTCTGATGAGTCTGTGGCTGGAGATAGTGGTGTATATGAAGCTTCTGTAAAACAGTAGGTTTAAGGCAGAAATAATTCTGTTTATCCAAAGTAAATTTCAAAAATCTGATTTCAGCCAAATTGTAACTAATGGTCCATCCCTCCCTGGTAAACAAAGCATCCTGGTCATGATTTTATCATATCTTTTGTTACTTTTTAACAAACATCTGAAAATAACTATTTTCAGTTATTTGGATAATTGTGAAACTCATTCTCTCTTGGCAGTTAAATTATCTTTCTGATTTACAGCTATCAGTCCTTAGTTTAATTTATGCATAGTGTTGTTTAACTTTATTGTGTACATGAATATTCCCATACGATTTTGTGAATAATATTGCAGAGCTTAAAATAAATTAATTAGTTTTAATTAATTGGACTAATTTAGTAATTTTAACTCTGAATCAAGTACCATTAATATGGTGATTTAACTTAATTAGCTCCTAATTGGTTTAACATTTGCCCACATCTTTAACAGTTTTAATAGTTCTCATTGATCCATTTTGCAAGGATTGTAGCCAGCAGTGAAGACAAGGAAAGAGAGAGAAGGGGAGCTGATCCTGGCAGCAGTAGGTAGTCTGGAGAAAGCATTTGTTTTACATTTTCTGGTTGCAGTGTAAAACTCACACTGCCATGTGGCAGTACGTAGAAACAGAGCAAGGCAAACAGCGGCCAAAATCCTGTTGCTTATCATAGTAAATTGTAGTAGAGTGTGCCGATTGAATCAATGGTTATTTAATGAATCAACTCCATTGTAAGTTCTGTTAATTCAAATGGACCTACTGTAACTGTGACTTGCATACTTTAGCATAGTGAGCTTCATTTAGAGTAGGCCCATTTGAATCAATGTAACTTAAAAAGGAGTTGAGTCACCAAATCACCATTGATTCATTGGGCCTACTCTAACTCAATTTATTATGCTAAGGATTTTGGCCAAAGTGCGAGGTGTGTGTGTGTGTGTGTGTGAGAGAGAGAGAGAGAGAGAGAGAGAGAGAGGATATCACAATTGTCTTTACAGAGATGATGGGACAAAGGAGTTAGAGGACAGCCAAGAGTCCTCCTTTTGTGTGGAGAAATTTGAAGCAGTTATTACTCACGTTTTACAAGCTGGGCCTACTAATGTAAGGGATGCAAGTCACTCTCCCTCTCTGTATGGGATGGCATCCAATTTCTACTTCTCACCACGCTTCTTGATGAACAACACTAATGTTGCTGGGGAGAAAGGAAGAGGGATGCATATCTCACAACCTGTTTAGCTAAGATTTATTTGAAATTGAGGAGGCTGACAGATCTGTGCCTTAGAGCAACATCCTCCAGCTCCTACTTTCCAGCTTTATGTTTTACTGCAAATCCTACTGTCCTCAACCATCAATTGAACCCTGTAGTTTGCAGTCCAATATCCAAAGCATCTGCAAAGTGTGAAGGTATAGAAACCAACTTAAACTTCAAAAAGAGCCCATTTGAATGAGAACACAGCAAAATGCCACTACAGGGAACAGTGTCAATCGCAGTAACATATGCCATTTTCCCTAGGATTTTCTTTGAAGGGTTGGAAGACAGTGTTTTAGAAAATGTGTGACTAAGGCAAAGTTTGAAAGGGGGATTTTTTCTCATTTTAATATTGATGTATTCTTACTTTGCTTGTACAGGCATTTACAAATGCTGATTCCCATTTAAAAGTAGATCTTCAGATAACTAGTCTTTTCAGAATAACCCATAATATTTTTAAGTCCTTAAGAAAGTAGCTATTTTCTTGGACAGATTCAGATAAAAAAATCCTTCAAAACATAATTGATTTAGTGTTCAAATATATCTTCTTGTTTTGCTTTATTCTGTTAGGTTTAAATGTTGGCCTTTCTCAGCCTTTTATATTCTAGGATTGTGGGGAAATCCCCATCATTCCTACCAGAAGGCTGGAGGTGATGAGAGTTGTAGTCAGTAAACTTTTTGGGACGAATGGTGGAAAGGATGCCCAATGTGGTGTAGTAGATAAAGTGATGCACTCAGACTCAGGATACCTGGGTTGCAGTTCTCTCCCCACCCCCCACCCCAAGCTATGGAAACTCACTGGGAAAACCACTCTTTTCATATCTCACTTATCTTGAAAACCCTACATGTTGCTCTCTTCAACTTTTTGTTTCCATTTTCCAGACCAAATGATAGTGAAGATGCTGCATATAGTGAAGATGATACTACGGTTCTAGAGGCAGCTCAAGTACAGATAGGTTTGAGGTAAGTAGTTGTGGGTAAAAGAGAGAAGCTGGCAGTTTACAAGTGCAATTGTGTAATAAATGTATGATTTAAATTTTTCACTCTTCTGAACAGGTATGACACAAAGAGCTCGAGTTTTGTGATAATTGTGATGCAGCTGCAAAATTTCCATGCCCTTTCGGTACACCCTGGCTCCAAAGTGTAAGTAAATAGTGTTAGCATTGAGGACTGGGGATTTAACAGTAGAAATTCACTTTTCAGGAAATCAAAGTACATTTATAACCCTTTGCTTTCATGGAATATAGATGTCTTCCAGATGAAACCACTGTTGTTGAGAAACTTCCATTGCATTCCCCCATTTCCTTCTTCTCTGTCTCTGACTGCTGCAGATGTTGGCTGCTGCCAATGCTTCTTCTTTCCATCTTCCTCTAAGATTACCAGTGCTCTTGTAAGCTATTGTTATAGGCACCTTCTGAATAGCAGTTGCTGGAGACTCAATCCTCCTTTCTCAGAGACTCCAAGGCATTCGTACTAGGAAGATTATATATGGTATTAAATGCCTCTTTGTCAATGAGAAGAATAGAAGCTCATTAAGTTAAAGGATACTTTTCTCCGTCTTTGTATTTCCAGGCCTTCTGTGTATTTTTTTAAAACTGCTTTTGATTTTGATATTCTGTAGAGACAGACTACTTTTTGGACAACACAAATGCTCCTTACATGTCCTTAAATGAGGGGGAGAAACCTGAATAGAGGAAAGGTTATACTCCCCTTCCTTACAAAGCCCTGTCATGTGACACCAGCCAGAGTTTGGAAAACTGGCATTTTTTGGACTGCCATCCCCCAGAATCCCCCACTAGCTATGTTTGTTGAATGATTTGAGGAGCTTTAAGCTAAGCATATTCTTAAATTATTTCTGATATCTATTCACCACTTGGGGAGTTTTAAACATTTGCTGAAATGTGGGGTGCATTTTCTTTAAAAGTAATGGCAATTTCGCCTTCTCATTTAATCAGCCTTGTTACCAGAGCAAGAAATGCATCTCTTAATTGGGTGTGTTTGCTTCAATCATGATTGTTTAATTTCTGGAAATATTTTGATACCACAAGATAAGGATGGAAAAAAATGCAATCCTCCAAATGTTATTCAGCTAGAAAGCTGGAAGTAAAGTTCAAGCAAATCCTAGTTTCAAAGATCTACTTCAAAGAGTAGTCAGTTGACTAGATGGGCGGGATATAAAATAAATAAATTTTCATTCTGAGGGTTTATGTAACTTTTGTTGGCCCTGTAGCAGGAGATTTGCCTCTTTGCTTCCAGACCTTGCCCACCTGGTACATAAACATTGATGAGCCACCTCTATTGTCTGGCACACTTTTTACTTTGCGGGGGGGATGAGAGAAAAATGTGCAAGAAATCCCCACAATATGGATAAAAGGAGACTTACAACCAATGGTTTAGGAGATCTGGGCAAGGGACCTCTGAGATCATGAACATTGCTGGACTCTATAAATGGTTTATTTACTCTAAGCCATTTACTCTTAACTCTGTGTGTGAGAGAAAGAGTATATTCTGTTTTTGATTCTTCAAGTTTAGTTTAGCTTATTTAATGACATGATATTTTATTTACTCTTTAAACCCTTCAACTTTCCTATTCTATCTTTTTTCATTCTTCAAAATACTATTTCCTTCTCTTAGTGTCTCCACTAGGAGAAGATCAAGCATTCTAATATATCCAGAAGGATTTCCATTAGGATAGAACAAGCCCCCATCATCAATTACCTCCTTTCATTGTTTTCCTGAGAAACCAAGATGCTTAAAAGCAGGGAGAGCTGGGCAGAAGATTGCAATTGACGATTAACTTTAAGAGCTGCTGCTTTTTCACTTTTGTCGACTTCTCCATTTCAGTATTTCCATTTAGTGGTGCTGACTATTTTCAGTTTGTTTTTAAAGTGCTTGTAAATAGTAAAAGTAACCAAACCAAGGTTCACCATTAACTGGTTTTAGTTACTTTTATGGACTCATTTATAGCTGGAAGAGCACAAAGCATTGAATCCTCTTCAACAGAATGTGAGAATTAAGCAAGGATTATTCATTTGTTGTTTAGTCGTTAAGTCATGTCCGACTCTTCGTGACCCCATGGACCAGAGCACACCAGGCCCTCCTGTCTTCCACTGCCTCCCGGAGTTGGGTCAAATTCATGTTTGTAGCTTCGGTGACACTGTCCAACCATCTCATCCTCTATCGTGCCCTTCTCCTCTTTCCTTCACACTTTCCTAACATCAGGGGCTTTTCCAGGGAGTCTTCTCATGAGATGGTCAAAGTATTGGAGCCTCAGCTTCAGGATCTGTCCTTCCAGTGAGCACTCAGGGTTGATTTCCTTTAGAATGGATAGGTTTGTTCTCCTTGCAGTCGAGGGGACTCTCAAGAGCTTCCTCTAGCACCACAATTCAAAAGCATCAATTCTTCGGCGGTCAGCTTTCTTTATGGTCCAGCTCTCACTTCCATACATCACTACAGGAAAAACCATAGCTTTGACTATGCGGACTTTTGTTGGCAAGGTGATGTCTCTACTTTTTAAGTTGCTGTCTAGGTTTGTCATCGTTTTCCTCCCAAGAAGCAAGCATCTTTTAATTTTGTGGCTGCTGTCACCATCTGCAGTGATCATGGAGTCCAAGAAAGTAAAATATGTCACTACCTCTATATCTTCTCCTTCTATTTGCCAGGAAGTGATGGGACCAGTGGCCGTGATCTTAGAATTTTTTGATGTTGAGCTTCAGACTATTTTTTGCACTCTCCTCTTTTACCCTCATTAAGAACTTCTTTAATTCCTCCTCACTTTCTGCCATCAGAGTGGTATCATCTGCATATCAGAGGTTGTTGATATTTCTTCCAGCAATCTTAATTCCAGTTTGGGATTCCTCCAGTTCTGCCTTTCGCATGATATATTCTGCATATAAGTTAAATAAGCCGGGGGACAATATACAGCCTTGTCGTACTCCTTTCCCAATTTTGAACCAATCAGTTGTTCCATATCCAGTTCTAACTGTTGCTTCCTGTCCCACATATAGGTTTCTCAGGAGATAGATAAGGTGGTCAGGCACTCCCATTTCTTTAAGGACTTGCCCTAGTTTGCTGTGGTCCACACAGTCAAAGGCTTTTGCATAGTCAATGAAGCAGAAGTAGATGTTTTTTGGAACTCTCTGGCTTTCTCCATAATCCAGCGCATGTTAGCAATTTGGTCTCTAGTTCCTCTGCCCCTTTGGAATCCAGCTTGTACTCTTGGGAGTTCTCGGTCCACATACTGCTGAAGCCTCCCTTGTAGGATTTTGAGCATAACCTTGCTAGCGTGTGAAATGAGTGCAATTGCACGGTAGTGGGAGCATTCTTTGGCACTGCCCTTCTTTGGGGTTGGGATGTAGACTGATCTTTTCCAATCCTCTGGCCACTGTTGAGTTTTCCAAACTTCCTGGCATATTGAGTGTAGCACCTTAACAGCCTCATCTTTTAAGATTTTAAATAGTTCAACTGGAATGCCATCACCTCCACTGGCCTTGTTGTTAGCCAAGGTTTCTAAAGCCCACTTGACTTCACTCTCCAGATGTCATACAAGTAGTTTATTCTATGGGTGTGCCATTATGTAATGCTATATGAATAGGTATTTTGTGGTGCAAATTGAAATCATTTTAAAAAATGTTTTCTTTTCCCCCTTCTAGGTATTTTAGAGTTGCCGTTCTTCCATCCTCAGTTGACATCAGCTGCCTGTTCCGCACAAAAGTCTATTTTGCCGCTGAGACTCTTTTATTTAGTGAGATGTTCAGAGTCACCATTTCCCAGACAGCTTTGCGTCAGAAAACTTTGAGAGTAGATGCCTGCACTGTCGGTAAAACGTATCGGGAAGAATGTCTAGTAAGTGTTCTTCATTATTAACTATGTTTGATGTTCTGTTGTTTTTCCTTGTCATGCTGATGGGCAGCTTCTGGATCATGCATTAGCAACCTGCAGATAATGAAATATATTCATATATGAAATGGGATGAGTGTGAAGTTTAGACCATCTTTTGTTCACAGTATTACAGAGGTAGACAATTTGTTCAACACTAAGGGTTTCATTGAGCCTGAGGGCTGCAGTTAATGTGCATATTTTAGATGTACATAATAAAGTAATTTGCATACTTTTTGCATACCACAAAGCCCTTGTGTCACATGCTTTGTGACAAATTTGTTTTTTGGTGTATGTTCTACATTGTAGAAGAATACTACTTTGGAAAAATGCTCTTAAATACAGTTTTTTATGATCAGGTAGCATCCTGGGATGCCTTTTATGTTAGTATTTGTTGTGGTGAAATGTTTTGGATAGTGACACAGAAATGATATGCAGCCATATCATTTCTTTGAACTGGAAAGCTACTTACTTACTTCCATTCAGCACTGAAGGGAATATAGAAAGTTACTTAATGCCAAGCCATTCCATAAAGTTCAGTGCTGCCTACTGTGAGAAAAGTTGTTTCTCTGAAACATCAGTCAGACGTCTTCCTGAGGCCATGCTGGGAACTCCTGTGCTCATGGATCAGACGCAGGGTTGAGCAAATTTGCCACATTTCTCCTATGTGACAATGTTGTGGCAAAAGCCTGGCTGAATTATTTTCCTTTTACATTTTCTAATATATATTTCTATATCTAACTGCTGTTGCTCCACTGGCTTTCTAGCTGATGACAGTGTAACAGAAACATATTGATTAATAATCCTGGACACAGACAGAGTGTAAAGTGATGATGCCTGAGGCATGTTGCACAATAGGGTTCTCAAAGCCTCCAGATATGAGCTTGAATTTTCTCTTCTTGCATATAAAACCACTTTCTTCCTCATGAAGAAGATGGACTGAGGCCAACTGTATTTTGCCTGAGGCCTCAACTTAGCCAGTACTCTCTCTTGCATGGATCTATTACACGTGATTAGATGTATAAAATACAAACCACATTTTTTTCCTTATAGGCCTGTATTGTCTTTCTCTGTTCTTTAATGTTTCCAGATTACTCATTCTTTGAAAACATACTCATTAAATCGTGTCTTTATACTTAAGAATCTGTTGCAACTAAAATCTGCTGTCAAACAGTTAAACCAGAACACATGGACTGTAAATTTCTGCTTACTCTTTTGTTTCTCTCTCTCTTACCTTTTAGGCTTTCTGTCCTGCCACTTTGTGTCTTGAATTCCTTTGCTCTTTCTCTCTTACAAACTTAGGTACCTTAAAATCTGTCTTGCACCAATTGATCCAGATAGACACTCACTGGATTTATCATCTCTTTTGTGGGCTCTTCTTCTCCACCATACATAACAAATGCCACACAAAGGAATCTACACATGTAAAAAAAAACAGGTGCAATTGCCCATATACTTCTGTACATAACCTTTTGGAGAGGCAAAAAAAAATGTGCAAACTGTGTGCCTCAACATGGCGTGTTCACTCAAAACATTATAGAGTCAACAGACACAGATGTGCTTCTCTAAAGGCTTGCTGGCCTAGTTACTGTATGAGTTTGACCATAGACTTTGTTTCACTTCCATCTGAATACCAGCTTTGAGTACAGCTTCTCTTGTACTTTGACTGAAAAGTTGTTCATCTGTAGTTGTTTAATTTTTGTGAGTACCTAAAGCAATTTCTGATGAAATAAAGTAGCCTTTCATATTTCTCTGCAGGCTGGAACTCAGATAAGTCTGGCCGACTTGCCATTTTCAGACGAGATGTCTACTTCGTGGTACAACTTACTGGCTTACAAGAAGATTCCTGATGGAAAGAAGCAAAAGGAGCAAAAGGAGGGGCTTGTTTTTGTAGCAGACAGTCAGACACCTGGCTCTTTGGACTTGGTGAGCAATGTTTGTGTGCTTTTGAAGATGATAATAGTACTGGTACTAGTGAAGTCATTGTATTGCCTGTTTACTAAACCCCCACTGTTTGTCAAAGCTGACTGATGTACAATTTGAAAATGACCACATTGAACATTTTCTGTGTGCGAATAGCTATCTAATGATGTTAGGGATATGTTATAACTCCAGTTCCTAAAGTGCAGGCTTTCTTCAAGCAGGAGAGGTCTCCTCCTTGGCCTTCTCCTTGTCCTCCTCCTCCTCTTCCTTCTGCTTCTTCTGCTGCTGCTGCTGCTTCTGATTGAAGAACATTCAGGCATATAGTTCTCTCCACTCACATTCTGCTTTGGGGCACCTATTTCAAAATATTGAATATGACTAGTGAGTTAGAGCTGATAACAATCTTTGCTTTTGTCTTTTTCCCTGTGCATGATACAGAGTGAGAACATATCCTCACTTGGCGTAGCTGTCCTTCCTGCAACATTCATATGAATCTAATGTTCCCAGTGACATACGTACATAGGTTTAATCTCATAGTTGAGTCTTCTGTTATAGCTGGAATATATGCTGTAAGCTCTTGGCCTTTATGCATCAGATTTCATACACATGTACCCTTAAGAACATCATACCCATGTGCTAGTGTTCAAAGGATTTGAAATTAAGATGTTGCCTAGATAGGAGAGATATGTCAGCCTTGGTCTTCACCATGTGTCATAGCTGTCATATAGTAGAGATCTTAAACTGATATCTACTAGGTATTAGTAGAAAGTACAGTGGTGCCCAACTTGATGATGACCCCGCTTGATGATAAAATCGCTTAACGATGAGTTTTTTGCAATCGCTATTGCAATTGCAAAACAATGGTTCCTATGGGTTTTTTTTTGCCTGACGTTGATTAGGACCCTGCTTCGCGAACCGTTTGTTCGCAAAACGATGTTTTTTCCTGCTCCACAAAATGGCTTCCCTTTGCAAAATAGCTGGCTTCCCTTTGCAAAATGGCTGTTTTCCGGACCCCTGCTTCGGAAGACAGTGATTTCAAACAGCTGATTGTCGGTTCTCTATGGGCGATCTTCGCTGGACGATGAGGTATTTCCCCATTGGAACGCATTAACCGGTTTTCAATGCATTCCAATTGGGTTTTTCCCCCACTTGATGACGATTTCGTTTAACAGCGATTTTCCTGGAACGGATTATCGTCGTCAAGCGGGGCACCACTGTATTGCTGTAACTATCAATACATTAATTGAAATCTTGCCTTTATTGGGCTGCAGTCTGTAAGTCTGCTAATTGTGTAAATTTTTTAAAACCACGTGACAGTTTGTTGTAAAGTTTGCTTCAGGTAACCTAGTGGAGGTCTCTTTTTGAAGTTTTGAAATGAGGTGTGAGTTTCACAAAGTATACATGAACTCTCAAAGTGAGAGTGTAAAATCAAAGACCCCCCCATATCCATAGGGAGGGAGGTTTCAAGCTCCCCCCTCCCCATGTTTGCTGGAAACCACAGATAGTAGTGAACACTGCCTTCTGAATGCAAATAACAAATGAGCAGAAGACAAGAAGGGAGATGCTGAGGAGGGCTTGACCTGCTGGTAACCTTCCCCTGTTGCATTCCCTGAGACAGCTTCAAGGAGGATGCCCCATGTTCCCTGGCCTAAAGAGGCAGACAGAGGAGATGATGAAGGGGCTGCCCTTCATTTCAGATAATGGTCAGCCACAGTTAAGTGAAACTGTGGTAACTGAAACAGCAGATGTAGGTGCCCCTACTGTATGCCACTTCAGCAACTATAAGATTTCAGTCAGCCATGAATATTTCATGGTGTTGCCCAGTTTATATAAATGTGCTCCTTTCGGTATTTTCAACCTCATTGAATTTAATCAGAAAAGTTGGCTCAGTATAAAGGACTATTGAGTGTAGTCTTTGTTCACCTAGCCTTTGATGATATCTGCAACTATTGATGGGAACATATTTTATGAACAGTATGACCCCTATATTGTAATATGGAGCTCTGCTTTCAATGTTTTGCGTAGGATGCTGTGTCAGCTTTACTGGAAAGGACATCGGCTGAACTGGAAGCAGTAGAACAAGAGCTTGCAGAGGAGGGGGAAGAGGAAGGAAAGGACATACAGGATCCACAGAATGCTGAGGAAGACTGGTCAGCTGTGTCTTGCTATTGCTTTTATTATAATTTAATTTTTGAAAACATTGTTTAAAACTATAGAGCATAAAACAAAGCAGATCAATGAAGAAAGCTGCTTCTCGCCATCTGCTACTTGTCCAAACAAAAGGAGTTTCTTATCCCTTTGGGCACACTGGAGAATAATCACACATGCTTTACTTAATGTTCTCCCAACAGCAGTTTCCTATTACAGTGGTGCCTCACACAACGATGTTAATTGGTTCCAAAAAAATCAACGTTGTGTGAAACATCGTTCTGTGAAACACCATTTCTCATAGGAATGCATTGAAAACCGGTTAATCCATTCCAATTGGAACGGATTGCCATCGCTGAGTGAAAATCCCCATAGGAAACATCGCTGTGTGAAACAATGTTTCCTTCATTGGAATGTATTGAAGCCGACTCAATACATTCCAATGGCTTTGCGAAGTCCTTTTTCGCTCCTGTAAAAGTGTCTTACAATGTTTGGAAGCTGTTTTAAATGATTGCAATGGTTAGTCCACCTCCTGAAACCTATGCAAACTGATTTTGGTGTTGTTCTGACACTTCGTTAATTTATGATGATTTTTTGAATTTTCTCCATTGGAAACCATTGGATGGTCTGTCTAATGGTTTCCAATGGAAAAAACAAAAAATCATGATAAATTAACGAAGTGTCAGAACAACACCAAAATCAGTTTGCATAGGTTTCAGGAGGTGGACTAACCATTGCAATCATTTAAAACAGCTTCCAAACATTGTAAGACACTTTTACAGGAGCGAAAAGGGAGATCGGGAAGAACTTTAAAAGGCAAACGGAGATCAAAGAGCCCTTTCCCGATCTCCCTTTTCACTACTGTAAAAGTGTCTTACAATGTTTGGAAGCTGTTTTAAATGATTGCAATGGTTAGTCCACCTCCTGAAACCTATGCAAACTGATTTTGGGGTTGTTCTGACACTTCGCTAATTTATCATGATTTTTTGTTTTTTCCATTGGAAACCATTAGGCAGACCATCCAATGGTTTCCAATGGAGAAAATTCAAAAAATCATCATAAATTAACGAAGTGTCAGAACAACACCAAAATCAGTTTGCATAGGTTTCAGGAGGTGGACTAACCATTGCAATCATTTAAAACAGCTTCCAAACATTGTAAGACACTTTTACAGGAGCGAAAAGGGAGATCATTTTGTGAAAATCCCCCATAGGAAACATCGCTGTGTGAGGCAGCAAATTTGACAGAAAAAGGCATCGTTGTGTGAATTCATTGTTGTGCGAGGCACCACTGTACTGAAGAAAAGAGTTGCCTTTTGGAAAGGAAATTACTATTTGTTTCTTTGGTGTAGTTGCAGCAAGGAGAGTAATGAATATATCTCATGCACATCTTCACACTCAGCCCCTCCTCAGTCGTTAGTCTTCAAGCAGTTTAAGATGGCATGGTGAGTTTGAGCTAAGCTGTTCCTGCCAGCCCTGGCCCTGAGTTTGGAAACATTGCTTTTTTGGATTACAGCTCTGAGAATCCCCAGGTCACCATAGACCTGGCCTTGCTAGTTAGGGGAATCTGGGAATTTGGAAAAGCAGTACTCCCCTCACCACCACACACACAAAAAAAATGTTATTTCCAAACTCTGGCCTTTGCAGATGCTGCCTGTGCATTTGGACTAAGTCAGCAATGGGGAAGCATACAGAATATGCATAGGCACTCCAGCTGGAATCCTTGTGCTTCTTTTCTAATGCATAAGAATCTGGCTCAGACCAAAGGTCCATCTAGTCCAGCATCTTTTTCCTTTAAAGTGGCCAACCAAGTGTCTCTAGGAAGTCCATAAGCAGAATCTACACGCAATATCCCTGTCCCTGACTATCTATTTCCCACCATATGCTTAACATGTGCAGTTCTTTGGATGTCTTGTCTTTTCCACAATACATTTGATGTTCCATTAGATATCTGGTCTATTATGAATTAATTGCTTTGTATTAAGATATATGTAAAAAAAATTCTTAATGCAGGTGGTGATAAGGCAAAACATGTTTCATCTTTATCTACTGAAAGCATAAAATGAATTAGCCTTCATTTGCTAATAATCTGGAGTGCAAAATGTAGAATCTTGTATCTCTTATTGGTGGAATCATTGCTTGCTTGCTTGATTGATTGATTGGTTGGTTGGTTGGTTGGTTGATTTTATACCACACATCTGGCAGCCAAGGCCACTCTGGGTGGTTTACAACAATTAAACAACAATAACATAATGACAGGGAGCTCAACAACATCCATTAAAATATAAAAGGTGCAAAACAAATTGCAAGAAAAATACACAGTAAAATATAATAAATAAAATAAAGTGAGAGGCATGGTGATAGGTTAGATGTTAAGATATTCCTAATACAGTATCTTAATATCAAGGTGTTTTTAGATCCGAGAAGGCCTGTCTAAATAACCAGGCTTTTAATAGTTTTTTAAAGGTTCCCAATGAAGGGCCCAGGTGAATTTCAGGCAGGAGACTGTTTTATAATTGTGGATCCACTGCCAAGAAGGCCTGATTTCTGGTGGTCATTTTTTGGGCCTCTCTTGGAGTCAGAACTCTCAACCGCCATGCCTGAGGCGATCTTACAGGACAGGAAGACCTGATCAGAAGGAGGTGCTCGGCCAGATATCAATGTCAGATAAGCTATACTCTCTGTGGGGAGAAGCAATTTCTAAGAGACTTTTTCCCCCTGGGAACAAATTATTCACAGAAAGCATTCTATATGTTAGATTGTGAAAGCATTTAAGTGAAATTCTGATCTGCTTGTAGCCAAGATCCTGTGCTGATGATAATATTTCTTTTATATAGGTTTTATATCCACAGAATGCCACTGTTTCCTCTCTGCAGGCTTTGTCAAATAAAGTAAACTTGGTTTGCTTTGTTCTCATAGGTTAGGAACTCTGACAGAAGCACCGGCATCCAGTGATATTGTAGCAGAAGAGGACGACAATTTTGAAAGAGCGCAGGAAAGTGGACGCGCAGATGGCAGTGAACTCTGCTTAAATCTAGTAGAGACAGATGAAGTCAAAGATGGGGAAGACAGCAATAGGACAGATGTGTGTCACAATGAGCAGACAGCATTATCATCCACACTGGTGAGTATTTTAGGTTATGCTTCCCTATAGCACCATGACAATGTTCTGGCATCCTGGAGGTGTTTCTGACCTTAAAGCGGTGAGGCATTTTAGCTTAAAGGCAGAAACATTTTTCAGTTTGCCACCTGAATGATTTAAAGTTTAAGCACTATTTTAAATACATGAAGTGCATTCAGTATTTATGTTGCAGCATTAAGAGAAACAGATTAAGATTTTTTGATACACAAACTGTTACTGACATCTTGGAAAGAGTTCATTTTCCAGAATCTGTTTGCTGTACCTTTGTCATTTATGGGTTGAATGTGTTCTATTTTTAACAATTCTATATGGTGAATAGGAAGATAAATAAAAGAAAAATAGAGGACTTTTCCATAGAACAGAGAAGTGTTAAAGTTTAGGCAGCCATTTCTAATTAGTTTTGTCTGTAAATTATAGGGGGGGGCATTATTGTTGTTTGTGAACAGGACTGCTGTTCAGTGGTAAAACATATACCTTGGATTTAAACGGTTCCAAGTTCAGTCTCCAAGTAGGCTGGGAAGAACACCTGCTTGATATCTGGAGAGGGACTTCCAGTCTCTGCAGAATACTGAGCTGGAGGGGGCAGTGGGCTGCCTCTGTAGGTGGCAGTATCTAAAGTTCCTGCGTTTCTATATAGCTAATAAATGTTTCCTGCAGTCCTTCTTTCATCAGGACCAGGAGTATTCTTTGAAGATCTAGAATAGGTTTTAGCCAGCAAAGTGAATAATTAGGTAGAATCATTTTAAATATAGAGTGGGATTTTTATTTACCTAGAAAAAATTTTCAGCATTTCATTTCACTTCATTTCACATGAAATGAGGAAGAAGGAATGGTTAATGGTTTTTAATGAGATAACTGAAATACTGGGTAGGGATATACAAATGTATCCAAAGATCGCTTTGTTGAATATGGTTAATTGCAATCGATTAAAGTGGGAAGAAAAATAATTGATTATTATTATGGTATCTGCAGCAAGGTTAAGTCTTGCAAATAGGTGGAAAAATAATAATCAACTTAATATGGACGAATGTTATAAAGAAATGTGGAATATGGCTATTAGTGATAAATTAATGAGTGAAAACTAAGATGAGAAAAGGAATATTGAATACTAATGATTGTAAAGAAACATGGAACTCATTTTTGACATGTATGTTTGAGAAGGGGAAAGGATTTACCCCAGAAGAATAATTTTTTGAAAGAAATGGGGTGACACAAAGTATGAAAAATAAATAATATAAATAAAGAAGTAAATAAGGAAACAGTCCCAAGGTGGGGAGGGGAGGGGACCACAGTATTGTAGGTAATTTGTTATAAATGTATGGTGTGTTCTTTTTTATTATTTGTGTTATTTGTAAGTGTTTATGTAGTGGTATTTATTTGTTTGTTTTTATATTATATTTTTGAAAAATTGTTCAAAAATACTGAAAAAAAGAAATCCTAGAAATTTGATTTTCCTATTAGGAAAACCAGAAATGTCTAATTTGAAGTTAGTTGTTCTTTTTGATTATTATAGTTTCATCATAAACCTTTAGTACCATAATGGAAGTATGGCAGCTTTTATCCATTAATAGCAACATACTCCTAAGGCTTGTGCTAGGATTGATGTTTTGACCAGTGACATGTTTTCTTATTATATTCCATCAAGTCGGCACAACAGGGACCCCTATGGATGAGTGATCTCCAGAATGTCCTGTTGTTAACAGCCCAGCTCAGCTCTTGCAAACCCAAGGCTGCGGCTTCCCTTATTCTGCCACTCCACCTCAGAGCTGAGCTTCTTCTCCTGCTGCCTTCAGTTGTTCCCAACATTATTTTTTCTCATAATGTACAATAGTCTAATTTTAATCATTTTTTTTCTTCTAGAGAGAGTTCAGGTTTGATTTGATCTAAGACTCACTTGTTTGTCTTTTTGGTGGTCCATGGTATTCATATAGCAATCATCCAGTACCATATTTAGAAGGAATTGAGGGGTTTTTTCCTGTTAGCCTTCTTCACTGTCCAGCTTTCATATCTGCCATAGCAATCGCGTGGATAATTGTGGCTTTTGTCTCCAGTGGCACATCTTCATACTTCATTATCTTTTCTAGTTCTTTCATACAGTAGGTGCTTTCCCAAGTCTCAGTCTTCTGATTTCTTGGTTGCAGTCTCCATTTAGTTTGACTATTGAACTGAACTATACAAAATGTTTAACAATTTCCTTTCTTCGTTGTCATCATTCAAATTATGTAGTTCTTCTGCATTGGTTGTTGTGGGTTTTTCGGGCTCTTTGGCCGTGTTCTGAAGGTTGTTCTTTCTAACGTTTTGCCAGTCTCTGTGGCCGAAAGAACAGCCTTCAAAGAGCCCAAAAAACCCACAACAACCATTAGATCCCGGCTGTGAAAGCCTTCGTGAATACATTTGTCTGCATTCCTGATTTTTTTTAATCCTAACATTCAACAGCAGTCTTGCTTTTGCACTTTCTTTTTTTCTCTTCATCAGGAGTGGTTTCAAGTCATTTTCTGCCAGTAAAATGGTGTATTGCAAATTAATTGATTTTCTTCTATCAATTTGTACTTCTTCTTCACCTGAATCTAATCCAGCTTTCTGTGTGATATATTCTGCATATGGATTGGACAAATAGGGAGATAAAATTCACTCTTGTCTGACACCCTTTCTTTATTTTATTTTTATTAACATTTTATTAGTTTTCAATATATCAATATATATATATATCTACATTCAATTCATGCTTGTTAAACATCGTGTTACATGAGTTACTTATAATTATTTGTTTTTTGCATCTTGGTGTCTTCTTAGTTGTCCCTTCAAAATCTATACATTTTTAAAACATTTAAACCATTCATGTGTGTATTTTAGTGTACAATATTGGCTACTATCATAATATTCCTCTCATAGTATACAATATTCTCAAAATCTTCTAATAACATGCCGAATAAAAAGTAATTCTGATTTCAAATCTATATGATTTTGAGGTGATTTAACCAACCAACTTTGCATTTTATACCAATAATAACTAAATAGGTTCCTAATACATACAGTCATGGCCAAAAATATTGGCACCCTTGCAATTCTGTCAGAAAATGCAACCCTTCTCTCAGAAAATTGTTGCAGTTGCAAATGTTTTGGTACTCACATGTTCATTTCTTTGGTTTGCGTTGGAACAACACCAAAAAAAAAAAAAAAAAAAAGACCAGAGAAGAAAAGTCCAATCTGATACAATCCCACACAGAAACCCCCCCCAAAATGCACATGTTCGGTGCCATAATCTGCTCTTGGTCTTGTTTGGCTGACAGAACACAGTTTCTTCTATTAATTCCAGTGCTATATCTATTTGATTTCTGTCTCGGCCATCTAATGATGTCTATTTGCTCCGTTGCCTGAAACTTGTGTTTGCAATAAATACATTGTTAGCATTACAGAATTCTGTGAATTAAATTATTTTCCTGC
Organism: Pogona vitticeps; assembly: GCF_051106095.1. Classification (NCBI taxonomy): domain Eukaryota; kingdom Metazoa; phylum Chordata; class Lepidosauria; order Squamata; family Agamidae; genus Pogona; species Pogona vitticeps. Next base: position 60,724,662 of record NC_135787.1, read on the forward strand.
TTTATTTCTGACTCTTAAGGCAAATTCTGCAACAATCTGTGGTTCTTTGTTTCTTACATTTGAAATCCAATTACATATAATTATCAGCACATAAAATTGGTCTGATGTCAATTTTGGACACTCTTGGAACTTGCATAAAATTTTTCTTCTTCTTCTCCACTACTTGTAGAATTAAATTATGTTTGTGTTGTCAATGTTAGGAAGTCTGGTAGTATTATTCAGTAAAACTTTGCTTTATAGCCCTTAATTTATTGTACTTCACCTTGTTTCAGTATTTACACTGTAATTGTCTGACTCAAAATGCTCTAGTCTAATCCACTATTGCTGATGCCCAAGAGCTGCTCTTTAGGTGTTTCTCCACTCCCACTGATGGAGGTGACCATGAATCCTGAAGAGGGTAGATGCATCTTAGTCTTGTGTCTCAGCTTTGACCATCCTGCTTTGGGTGATCCTTTTAATATTCCAGACTTACAGCAGAGTTTTGCCTTCTGATGGCATTGCTCTCCGTGTTCTTGAGACACTCAGATTGCTTCACCACATTAAGATGTGGAAGGAAGAACCAAGATTTATAGGTGTCCCAAATTAAAAGACTGCCATGCCCTTGAGGAGAACACCCCTGTTAGTTTTTACCACATTAAAAGGCTAGTGCATTAGAATTCATTGTTTGATTTGAGCAAAGTTAAGTATGAAAAATAAGAAATAAATGTCAGTTTTAAAGTTTAAAAACAATGCGTACTATGCTCCACAGGTTGATAAGGAAACTAATACAGAAGACAGGACAGAAAATGTGGCTGTACGACCCAAGGACAGAAACAGCCTGAAGTCTCAACAGCATCCCTTTGTCAGGAACAGCATGATAGTGCGCTCACAAACCTTCTCTCCAGGGGAGCGGAACCAGTACATCTGTAGGGTAAGATAAAGAGTGTTGTCCATGAGTTACTATTAACTGAAGAGTCATTTAATTTATTTGGCAGTTGCACTTTGCTGGCAATGAGCCATCGTTTGAGAATTTGATGTCCAGCTGTCAGTTGCTAAATTGTAGGTGACACTTCCCTTGTGGGATACATGTGGACACTCTAATTTCTTTCACTAAATGCTATTTGGACATTGAAACTTCGTTACAATTGACATTTTCTCTTTTCGCCCTGCCGCTGGCTGTGTGACAACTATCTGTCACATATTTAATTTTGCACAGGCCATTTGCGCACAAATACTACTGTGTAAGTATAGTTCATCTAAGACTTTCTACTGAAGGCATGCATATGATTACTCTATAGTTCTTTAAAATAATCAGCTCCATTCACTGTAGAATCCTTGTCTTGCATAATTGTATACTCCATACTGCTTCTGTGAGATTTCTAGCATTAAATCACTTGAGCAAAGCACAGAATGAAATTATTATATGGAACTGGCAATTATTCTGGAATCTGGCAGAGCAGTTACCACACAATTCCTATATTTCAAAGGCAGATGTGTACTGTACAAGGATCACAGGACATTTCATACTGGGACTCTTTCAAATCAACTACCTCTGCTTGTGTAAAAACTGAGATACTGTAGGGAGAGTATATATGAATAATTAACTTCTCCCCTGGTGTTTTGAACATTGCTTCCTGGCATGCCCTCCAGTAGGAGCACATTGAAGCACTGTCTTCTGTCTTATTTATCACACATTCTGAATATCTGAAATTTAGAGGTTAAACTTTTCAATAAACAAAGCTCACATTTTCTGGCTTTTCAGCCTTCGGATGATAGTGTCCTTGTAATTTTTTTCCTACAAACGGAGTCCTACTAATGTTTATGGAAGGTTCGTGTAAGTTGCTGCAGCTAATCACAGCTAATTGATGAAGTTGCAGTGCATATTTTGGCCATGTGTGTAGTCAAGCATCTGATCAAACAACTAAGATGCATGTTGGTACCTCCTTAATTGGCATTAATTTGCCACAAGTCATATAAATCTATATAAACACCAGGAAAATTCTAGCCAGTATCTGAAATCCAGATGATATATTTGCAATAATCTCATTTTTCAGCCTTTATATAAACTTATCCTTGTAAACTTTACTCCAAAACATGGTGGCCAATGGCAAGTGATTCTCGAAATTAACTTTCAAAACAATTGGAGAACCACAGAGTTCTTATTTTTAAGGCTAAACCCCTATTTTAGGGCTTTCTGAATAGGATCTTATTTGGGCTAAGTCAAAAGCCTACACTTCCAAATTTTACCAAACAGGATAACAAGATTTATCCGGCACAAATTGTTAAATTTGTCTTAGCTGCAGTGACTTACTCTGTTTGGACCAGACATAATCAAATTATTTGTTATTCTATGTTATTTTTGTGCAATAGTACAATGGGAAGCTTTTTCCCATTTCCATTCAAGTGCATGAATGACATTTCAGCACTCACATATGCCCATTATCATTGATGATCACTTAACAGCTCGCTTCCTATAGTGGGGAAGCTAATGTCTCTTTAGGGACAGAAAAAACTAGACCACATTGCTATTTTTCAAATACTACCTATGTCAGCATGTTTTAAGGCTCAGAGCTTGTTAATTATTATCTGGTATAATTCTTGTAAATAATGTGCCTTATAGAATATTTGGGAAGCTATTTTTTTAAAAAAAAACATGTTCTTATTGTGACATTTTTCTTCACTGAACAATACAATCAGTCCCTCAACAGTACTCTGTCCTGGAATATCTCTCCCTCTCCCAGAATTGTAATGTGTTTAGCACATACAAGATAAAAAGCGAAATTTTTCAGAAGGAAAGAAAAGGAGGAGAGAGATGAGGGCATTGCAAGCAGCAGTCACTGAACAGAAGCAGAATTATGATTTAAGCAGCTTTGGAAAGACAAGAGTATGTTAAATTAATTGTTGTTTTTACACAGAATGAAAAAACAACAAACACTTTCCTGTGGGACTAAATGCCATTTTGGGTTTATAGGACCTATGAGTTATGGTTGAATATGACACTTAATCATGGCTTGATGTTAAGGCCTATGCTTCCTTCCTTTTCTGAGTGAGGGAAAGAGGTTACATACTTCTGGAGCTGATTGGAATTAAACCACCATTTGCCATCTCTTAAGACCTCAGGAAAAACTAATATCAGAAAAATGGTGGCTGCTAAGTCTGTGGTAAATATACCGTATTTTTTGCTCCCTAAGACGCACCTGACCTTAAGACGCACCTAATTTTTAAAGGAGGAACACAGGGAAAATATATTCTGAACCAAATAGTGTAATAAAATATTTAATAAACTATAACAGAATAACATTTGAACCATGTAAAGTGAACAGCAGTCAACAGTGGCATTAATATAGACCATTATCAGCCAGTGATAAGACCTATACCAATCTACCTATATTTTACATTTCCTTTCATCCACCTCCTCCCCATGCTTATAGAAATGTCTCAATGACAGGTGAGATTGTTGTGCAACTCTGCCCAGCTACAGCTCAAGCCTATATTAAGTTAGAAATGGTTTGTCTGATTTGGCACTGCATTGAGAGGTCCCTTGTAGTTGTGTGGAGGATAAATAGTGGAATTAAACTATTTAACAGCTGGTTTTCCTTATTTACTTTAGGTTATGCAAAAGAACAGCAACACAGAGCTTAACCTGATCCCATTCACCAGCAGTAGCACATGCTAAGCATAAGACCAAATCTCCATTTTCTGACATAATTAAACATTTATAGCATGCAAGGCACAACAGGTTAGGCCACACAAAGCCATGAACAATGTTCTTGATGAGCCAAAAAAACTGAATAGAAGCTATAGTAGCTGAAATCAGGAAGCAGATACTGTAATCCAGTTAGAAATCACGAGGCACAGTTAGTTTCCTTGCTGCAACATCCTTTGGAAATACATTCTCTATTAGATGCCCAGAACTAGTTGAAAAGTTTGCAAGTTGAATCCAAATTTCCCATAGAAATGCATTGAAAATTAATTAATGCATTTTTATGGGGGGGAAAGGTCAGAAACTTTTAAAAACTTAAAAGAAAGTCACTTACCGGGTACTGTAGACTGAGCCTTGCTCTTCACAGTGCCTTGGTAGACCCCAGAACAGCCAAAAAAGAGCCCCAAACAGCTAAAAGCCAGCTGGCAGATGGCAGCCATTTTGTGCTCTTCTGCGCTCATGCTCCTGCTCCTGCTCCTTTCCCCTCCCCTCTCCCCACCTAACAGCTGATCAGCGCTGGTCTGAACACTTCCTAGGCAGCTTTTAAAGAAAGTATGCACATTTGTACACAAGCAGGTTTCAACTCAAACGGAGCACCTTTTCACCCAAGCACTAACCCCAAACAAAGAACTTTTAAACTAAATTTTACATTTTAAAACGACAATACCAGGCAGTCCCAGGTCTCTCTCCCAGCTCTCTAACTGCTTGGACTAGCAAGGAAGCAGACAAGCAGCCTCTTCACTAATTGAAAGTTTGAAATTCCCCGCTTTCCCTGCCTTCCCCGCATATTAGGTATGCTAATATCTGTGCACTGGAGGATTGTGGGAGGAATATCCAGCCCCTGATGGGGGTCCTGTGGGGCACCTAAAACACTGGGTACCTCTCTTTGCCTCTTTCGGGACTGGGGCTGTGCAGCCCTGTTCTGATCAGGAGGTGCAGCCGGGGGGTCACCATGCCTTTGGGGGACAGGGCACAGAAAGGGGCAGGAGGTTCAGAGGCCATTCCAACTCAGACCTGGCAGGGGAGATACCATGATCATCAAAGTGGTTTTCCCAGGGTGAGGCTCATCTATTGCACTTTGGATGTGCTTGTGACAAACCCAGACCTACCGGGATATGTCACACAGTTACACTAAGCTGCCACCAACCATTCCCTTGAAGAAGTCACACAGACCAGGGATGGATTTTCAAACAAACAAGGAATAAGGTTTATTTTAAATACACACAGGGAAAAATAAACAATCAGGTGAATAGGATAAAGTAACGTGGCTTCTTCTCACTCATACAAGCATATAGTTTGGTTCACCCAGAACCCTTAACTTGAAGCACAGACCCTGAACCTATCAGTTCTGGCTAACCAACAGACACCTGAACCTATCAGGTTGGTACTCTGACACACAGAAGTACCCTGTCTGACACACAGACTCCCACAACAGCTTCTTCTTCCCAGCTGCTGCTTCGTCACAACCCAGTGTCTCTCAGCATCTCAGCATCTCATAAACTCTCCACACACGCTTCACATATTTATACAGTACAGCCCCTCCTCCTGATGTCCCGCCTTCCACTCCCCATAGGATGGAACTTTCCCTCCAAACCCATGACAGACAGGTAACATCAGTGCTGTTATGTAACACCTCCCCTCTTTATAAGTTGTTTTGTAGGGGGAAAGCTAAGGTGCTTTTCACCAAAAAACAACCTGTATAAAATACACAACAACAGTTATACATTCAATATTATACTCACTTATACTTACTCTAAGTTAACCATAGCAATTAGGCATTTTAAACATTTACCATATACATTACATCAATTTACCTTTATTCATACAAACCAATTTCAAAACCAGGTACATTTAACTTTTTGTCATCATTATATACACATAGTCCATGTTCTTTCGCCGTCTTCAATCTTCAGGTCTTCTTGACAAGGCGTCAGCAACACAGTTCACTGACCCTCTGACCACCTTCACTTCAAAGTCATAGTCCTGTAGGTTTAAAGCCCACCTCATAAGTTTGCTATTGTGGGTTTTCATTGTCTTTAACCATTGCAATGGTGAATGGTCAGTACACAGAATAAAATGTCTTCCCCAGATGTAAGGCTTGGCCTTCTGGATCGCGTAGACTATGGCCAAACACTCCTTCTCCACGGTTGCCAAATGTCTCTCACCTTTTTGAAGTTTCCTACTCAGGTAGGACACTGGATGCTGGTCACCATTCTCATCCTCCTGGCACAGAACTGCTCCTACCCCGCTGTTAGACGCATCGGTGTAGATGATGAACTCCCGGTCGAAGTCTGGAGCACGCAGGACAGGATAGTTGATGAGCGCCTGCTTCAACCTCTGGAACGCCGCCTCACAGTCGCTGGTCCACGGGATGCGGTCATCAGCCTTCTTCCTCGTCAGATCGGTCAGCGGAGCCGCAATCTCGCTAAACCTCGGGATGAACTTTCTGTAGTAGCCCACCAACCCAAGAAATGATTTGACTTTTTTCTTGGTGTTGGGTCTAGGCCAATCACGAACAGCTTCTATTTTGGCCTCCAGGGGTTTTATCACTCCTCCCCCTACCATGTGACCCAAGTATTTTATTTCTGGGCTACCCAGCTGACACTTGCTGGCTTTTACGGTTAGCCCTGCTGCACTTAACCTCTGCAACACTAACTCCAGGTGTATCAGGTGATCTTCCCAGGTATTACTGAAGATCCCTATGTCGTCAATGTAGGCCACTGTAAAGTCACTGAGCCCTGCCAAGGTCTGGTCCATCAGCCTTTGGAATGTGGCTGGTGCATTTCTGAGACCAAAGCTCAGGACTCGAAACTCATAGAGACCAAAAGGGCTGCAAAAGGCAGTCTTTTCTTGATCCCTGGGATCAATTCTTAATTGCCAATATCCCTTTACCAGGTCCAATGATGAGATGAACCGACAACCCCCTATGGTTTCAATCAGGTTGTCTAGCCTGGGCATTGGGTAGGCATCAGGAGTGGTTACACGGTTTAATTTCCTGTAATCGACACAAAACCTAATGCTCCCATCCGGCTTGTCCACAAGGACTATCGGAGAGGACCAAGGACTAGAAGAGGGGACGATTATGTTCTCCCTAAGCATCTCGTCCAGCTCCTTCCGCACCTTGTCCCTATAGGGTCCCGTTACTCGGTATGGGGATACTGCCTGCGGGGGTGCATCCCCTGTGTGGATCCGATGCATCACTCCCTTCACTATCCCCGGCTTGTTGGAAAACACCTGCTGATATTTACTAAGCAGCATTTTTAGTTCTTGCTGCTGGTCTTGGGTGAGTGCAGGACTGATCTTTACCTCCTCTGGGTTGTATTTTACTTCCCCTCTACCCTCCCAGAAGGGTAATTCAGCTTCCTCACTCTCAGCTGCTTTTATCGCGAATAAAACCCTCTGTTCCCCTCGGTAGTAGGGTTTTAGGGCATTCACATGAACCACCCTCCTTGCTTGGTTCTCCTCCTGCTCTATAAGGTAGTTCAGGTCTGACATCTTGGAAATGACCCTATATGGTCCTGCCCATTTGAGCTGCAGTTTATTCTCTCTGCAGGGCCTAAGCCAAAGCACTTCCTCCCCTGGGTCAAAGTGCCTCTCTCTAGCTTTGTGGTCATACCATGTTTTCTGTCTGACCTTCTGAGCTTGCAGGTTTTCTGCTGCCAGCTCTAGATTTCTCCTTAGGTCATTCATCAAGGTGTCTATGTATGTCACAACGTCTTGTGGGTCATCCTGGGTGATCTGCTCCCAATTTTGTTGGATCAAATCAAGGGGCCCTTTCACCCTTCTCTGCTGTGTTTTGTTCACCCCTAAGTGTGCAGCAAACATGTCAGAGTGCCCCCTTTGTAAGATCATGGGGCGAAACTTTTCAGGTACCACCAGCTGACTTCTGATCCCATCTCCCCCTTTTGAGATATTCCTCAGGGTTTCTCTATATAAAATCCCCTTTTTCTCCAGAAATCTCACTGGGGTTTCAGGTGTTAGCTGAGCGTCAGTCACCTGTTCAAAACACTTTTGGAGAGTGGCGTCTGCCTTTTGCTCCTGTCCAAATCTGCTGTCTGTGGTTAAGGTTTCCACCACAGCTTCTGAACTCCCCTCTGCTTCCGTCTCTGGCTCATCATTACCCCCCTGAACTGTCCCTGTGGTGGCTTGTGAGCGTGTAATCACTAGCACCCGTTTCACATGTTCAGCCAGGTCATTTCCCACGAGCACGGCTGCTGGCAGAGTCGATGAAATCGCTAGCCGCCAAACTCCCCTCCAGCCTTGAAAGTTGACAGGTACCTCCGCGACTGGGAGTGAGATTATCTGCCCCTCAATCCCTGCTACCTTTATGCTCTCATTCGGGATTATAAACTCCCTAGGGATGATATCTGGATGGCACAGGGTTACCTGGGAACAAGTGTCCCGCAGCCCCCTATACTGACGGTCAAGTATTCCTACGTCCACCCCTGCTGTCTCAAACAACTGAGAATCTGTTTTTATCAGCAAGCAGCGCTTTACCTCTATAAGAGGACCATTTTCCTCAGCCTGATCAGCAGAGGTAGCTGTTCCAGACTGAGTAGTCATGGCAACCGGCTCCCTCTGTGACACTGAGCCTTGCTCTTTCTGGACACAGAACACAGCTTTTGGCTTGGTCCCACTAGAATTCTGAGGCACCATTCCTTTTAGCTGCTTTAATTTCTCACACTCTGAGATTAGATGACCCTTTCCCTGACAGAAATAGCATTTTCTGGTGTATTTTGATTCTCTCTCATCTTGTTTTGGTTTTCCCTCCAAAATCTGAGGTCTTGGTTTCATGTCTGAGGGCTTCCCTTCACCATGGGCCCCTCCCCCTTGCTGGCTTTTCCCTGGTCCCTGAGAGTACTTGTTGTAGGTTTCTTTGGGTTTACCTACAGATTTCCCCTCACCCAAGGGCTTTCTTATTTGGGAAATAAAATCTGCGATCTCAGCGGCTGCTGCCACAGATTTCGGTTTCCTTTCCCTCACCTGGAATTTCAATTCCCCATGCAGGACTGAATAGAACTGTTCCAGCGCTATCAAATCTTTAAGCTGCTCATAGGTCTCTATTCCCTCCTGCGATAGCCATTTCTCAAGCAGCCTCACCAATTGGGCCCCCACTTGGGTAAAAGTCTGTTCTGGTTTTTTTGTGAGGGACCTGAATCTTTGTCTCAGCTGCTCCGCATTTATCCCATGTCTGGCAAACACCAGTTTTTTAAACTCTGCAAAATCTTTCATCAGTTCCTCAGGCATCTCGGCATAGACCTCAGCTAGGCTACCACTGATTAAAGATCGCATGATGGTCATCTTCTCAGTTTCCCTCACTGAGAAGTCCACAAACGCTCTTTCCACTAAGGAAAAGAACACCTCAGGACAATCTCCCTTGTGGTACACAGGGAATTTCTTCAGGTCAGCTTTAGACAGTTGGCCTCCCTCAGAATCCCTATTATTATTATTGTTCTGATTCATCAGTTCCAATTTTTTTAATTCAAACGCCATTTTCTCTCTCTGCAATTCCCTCTCCATTTCCATTCTCTCTCTCTCTAATTCAAATTGCCGCTGTTTCTCTCTTTCCCTTTCCTCCATTTTTTCTCTCTCTAATCTTTCCTCCATTTCCCTAACCCTCAGTTCATGCTGTTGGGCTAGGAGTATTTTTCTGAGTTCTGGGTCCTGCTCTCCTGTGCTGTCACCTTGCACTGAGCCAAATTCATCCTCAGAACCTTGGTCAATCTGGGGGTCTTTCACTCCACTCATTTCTGCCATCTGGCTTCGAGTCAAGGGCATAATCCCCCCTCAGAACAGGCTGCTTTAAAAAGTCAAGCCTCAAAATAAAACGACCACTTTTTTCCTTTCCCTCAGAACCAGCTCTCCCTAGAGATTGCTGCTGTTCTTCAGCACTAAATTTGCAACAGTATCGAGTCAGAGCCTACCCCCCTCTGCTGGGCCTCTCAGCTGGCAAGCTAGCTCGCTGTTGCTACGCAGTTTTGCCTCAGCGTTTTCCCGCCAAAACTAGGCTGCCTCAGAGCACCTTAATCTAAGTCTCCCCAGTTGGCACGTTCTTCTACTAGCGCACCTCCCCGTGAGGTACACCTAGAAGATTACCTACGCGCCTCAGACTGTCCCTGACTAGACCCCCCTTGCTCTGGGCACACTTGCCAAGGCTTTGCTGGACCACTGGACAACTGGACCAGTCGTATCCCACACGCTGGACACCAATCAATGTGACAAACCCAGACCTACCGGGATATGTCACACAGTTACACTAAGCTGCCACCAACCATTCCCTTTAAGAAGTCACACAGACCAGGGATGGATTTTCAAACAAACAAGGAATAAGGTTTATTTTAAATACACACAGGGAAAAATAAACAATCAGGTGAATAGGATAAAGTAACGTGGCTTCTTCTCACTCATACAAGCATATAGTTTGGTTCACCCAGAACCCTTAACTTGAAGCACAGACCCTGAACCTATCAGTTCTGGCTAACCAACAGACACCTGAACCTATCAGGTTGGTACTCTGACACACAGAAGTACCCTGTCTGACACACAGACTCCCACAACAGCTTCTTCTTCCCAGCTGCTGCTTCGTCACAACCCAGTGTCTCTCAGCATCTCAGCATCTCATAAACTCTCCACACACGCTTCACATATTTATACAGTACAGCCCCTCCTCCTGATGTCCCGCCTTCCACTCCCCATAGGATGGAACTTTCCCTCCAAACCCATGACAGACAGGTAACATCAGTGCTGTTATGTAACAGTGCTGACCCCTGTGATTTCCCCAAATATGGGGAAATCAACTGCCTAAGTGGGGGACTGTGTTTGTGGTTTCCCCTGGTTTTTCTAGAATTACTCTTTCCCCTTTTGTCCTTGGCTGTTTTCACTGCCTACTACCATAGGCCTGTTGGCCTTGCTGGTTTTCTAGGTGGGCTCCAGGAAGCAGATCCTAGAAAGCCAGCAGTGCAGAATGGTGAGGTCCAAACAGCAAGCAGTATCTGTTGCTAGTTCAGAGGCCTCCCAGCATGGCAGTGGGGGGCTTCTGGGTGGTGGTGGTTGAATCCCTTTTTTACTGTATTCATTCCATAAGACGCACATACTTTCTCCCCCACTATTTGGGAAGGGTAGTGTGTCTTATGGAGCAAAAAATACAGTAATGTTATCCCAGCATTTGATTTACTCAGTAATTCATCGAGTAAAAGACCCATATTGGTGCAGAGAAAGGAGTTGGTGTACCTTTGTAAGCTTTTCTACTGTTTTTTTTAAAGTTGTTTCTTCACCGAGTGTATATTTTTCTTTTACAAATTGTTGTCCTAGCTCTGTAGTTTGGTTATAATATAACCTGAAAAGGCTACAGAAGGGCAGCGCCTGTGTGTCTTAGAATAATTCAGTTCAGGAACAGGTACTTTGTGAACCACTGATAGAAGCAGAGCTCCCTTTGTTCAGACACGAGCTTGTCTTAAGCAAGTCAATGGAAGCTTATGCTTTGAAATGAATAGTCAGGGAGGCACACAGTGATGGCTTCTGCATACAAACCATTAACATCATGTAGTCCCAGTGGTTTTTTTCCTGTATAGGTTATGGATTATTGTTTCATGATATTGTAACAATTTTGCCTGGATTAATGGCACTTTTGCAAGAGTATAAACCATTTTCAGTAGTACATTTAGTAGTTTTAATATTAGGAGCTCCTCTATTTCACATCCATCCACTTTATATTATAAATCTTTTGTGTTCCTTGTTCTGACAGTTGAATCGAAGTGATAGTGACAGCTCAACACTGGCCAAAAAGTCTCTGTTTGTGAGAAATGCCACAGAACGGCGAAGCTTGAGAGTTAAAAGGGTATGTACTGTGTGACCATTTGCTCACTTTCATTTTTCTGTTATTCTTTGGCAGATAAAAATTTGAAACAAACTGAACATTCAGAAATATACTTCTCCCTGAAACATTCTGTTTGAGATGCTAGACTTCTAAATGTAGTTTTTGTATCAAAAGGAATATAAGCTCCATATTATTGCCTATGCGGTATTTCTAAGCATGGAAATCAGGTATCCATTACAACTGCTTTAAAAGCAGGTCCTGTTTGTGTGTTTTACGTGCAAAAGAAATTTTTCACAATTCTTGAAAAAAAATAGGGTGTTTACTGTTTGTTTTTTGTGGCCTAAGGTTTAGTTCCAGTCTAACTGAAAACTATGATTTCCTGCTATCAGAAAAAGCAAACTTCTGGCCAGCACATTCTACTTTTCCCTCTCCTTTGCATACCACAAGAGAACCTGGCCCTTTTTTCATGTTAAACTAATCACAGTCTAAGACTGGTGAGCATCCAAAGGTCTAGCTTTGCCTTGCATCTCATTAGAAGTCTGATATTGTTTACCTTAGATCTTGCATTCCTCAAAAATGAAAGGTCCCTCTAAAATATGAGGCAAGTGTGTCTAGGTGTCAGGTATATACATAATTAATATTCACAGCATGTGTTTTCTGGAATAGACAATGAGAAAAGTTGTATTTGTGCCCTATATCTGTAGTAGGAATATTGTCAGATTTGATCGTAAAGTGTAATGACATTTGTCTACAACACACGCGTTGGCCAGAATCTTGTTAGTGATTGCTTGGGATCTGCATAATGTGCTGCAGCACTTGTGGCTGGTGGTTGGGGTGGGAGGACACATCTTAGTTGTGTGCGTTGTCAACATGCACTTGCCCAATTGTGATGCACCCTAATGTAACATGCAAATTAGTCATCGTATGTTGTGTACATTGCAACATGAACACCAGTACGGTTCCAGGTGCTGATTTCTGTTTACCTTGTGAAGCTTTAGAAGAGTCTAATTCCAGAAAGAATGGCACAGTATAGTAGTAGTCTTACAATACAGTCGGACCCCCATATCCACTGGAGATTGACTTTTTCGTTCTACCATGCTATGTACACTATACTGTGGTAAAAGGAAAAACTAGAAAACATTATTTTCACATGGTTGTAGTGGGTTTTTCGGGCTCTGGCTGTGTTCTGAAGGTTGTTCTTCCTGACGTTTCACCAGTCTCTTGTATACATGCATTATCGGAAATGGCCACTCGAGCATGCCAGAGACCATACTATGTATTCTTCACTAGCAAGTATTTATAGCACAGTCTCTGGCTCCCCCCTAGTGGCCAGTTCTAGTAATACGTGTGAAAATGGGGGGTTGGATTTTTTTTCTTTTAATATTTTCAGATTGTGGATACTGATCCTGAAGATACAGGAGTCCTATATTTAATCTGATCATAACTATATATGTAAATATATTGGACTACTTTGGCCAAAATTCTGTTGCTTAGCATAGTAAATTGCACTAGAGTACACCTATTAAATCAAATGGGATTTCATGAGTCATGTCCTTGGTATGTTTTATTGAGTCAAATGGGCCTAATCTTACTGAGACTTATTATATAAAAGTAAACCACAGTTAGAGTGGGCCTGTTTGAATCAATGAAATATAGGGAACAGTTGACTTACCAAATCCTCATTGATTTGGTGGGCCTCTCCTAGTGCAGTTTATTATGCTAAGCAACAACATATTGGCAATTGAATCAGTGGCAGTTAGAATAGCCCATTAAATTAGTGGGAATTAAATGTTGGACTTATCAAAATTCCATTGATTCAATGAGTCGAGTCTAGCTGGGAACTGACTATTGTATTTAGGCCAATAGATATACACAGTGTATTTTTAAAAAGCTGCAGATGCTTTATGTAACATAATTCTGTAATGTTCCATACACAGACTGTAGTATTTTATATTCTTATTTTCTGAATTCCTGAAAACTAGCCTGCTTGCCAGATTGGTATGCGAAGAGCAACACAAGAGCACCCTGTACGCACCTCTCTTGACTTGGAGCTGGATCTCCAGGCATCTCGGACCCGACAGAGTCGCCTGAATGATGAACTGCAGGCACTCCGCAATCTTAAACAAAGGCTAGAGGAGATGAAGGCAAGAAGGGAAACAGAACTTCCTTCATGTGTGTTAGAGGATGAAAGATTCAGAAAGCTCTTGAAACAAGCTGGAAAACAGGTATAAGCCTATTAGACCATCATTCTTTAAACTGGAATCAACCTTTGGAAATAGATAATTTTTTTAGAATAGACTCAGTAGTGGCGACAAAAAAGAATCTACCAAGGATATTGTAGTTACATTTTACAGGAGTGTACACTAAAAATAAAATCTTACAGGAAGATTATATTATAAAACTAGAAATAGGAGGAAATGAAGTGAAAATATCTAAGGATATTCTATCTCAAGTATTAAAAGCAAGAAGAGATTACTATTTTTTAACAAAAATATTACAAAAGAATAAAATAAAGTATAAATGGGAAATGTTTGAGGGACTATCACTGCAGTTCAGAGGAAAATGGCTTAGAATTAATTCCACTCTAAAGGCAGAGGAATTTTTGAGGAAATATGGGACAGATTTGGATAAGACAGAAGAAGGGCAAGAAGGGGGAAATAGGGAGAAAGAAAAATGAAAGTTTCTAGAGTCACAAGAGCTTAAAGAAGCAGGATCAGAAGTAGAAAAAAGAGACTTCGCAAATTTAGGAGCAACAGAACAAGAGGAAGGAATAGACTCAGAGGAATCAGGAAAGGAAGAAGAGGAAGGTGAAAAAGAGATTTAAAAGCAAAGAAAGTAGACAACTAAAATAGTAAATAAAATTTTGACTTGGAATGTCCAGGGACTGAACTCCACAAGTGTTCCATTTCTTGGGAACCGAAAGAAACCAAATAATCTGCTTACAAGAAACCCATATTGTAATGGGTTGTAAAATATCTAAAGTGTGGGAAAATAGGGAATTGCTATACTTCAGCCTTCTCAAAAAAAAAAAAGAGGGGGGTAGCTATCTATGTGCTAGAACACTGTCTATCAAAAGAAATATTAAATGATGAGGAAGGATGATATATAGGAGTAGAAATTCAAATAGAAGGAAAAACAATAAATGTCATTTCAGTATATGCACCAATAGAAGGAAAAGCAAATTTATTTCAAAAATTAACACAAAAATTACTAGAATTAGAAAGAGATGAATTGATTATAGTAGGGGATATGAATGGAGTAATAAATCCTAAAGCTGATTGGAAATCAGAAAATAAAATAAAAGAATCAGGGGAAACTACTAAAAAGTTTTTTTGACATGTTGGATGTTTTCACATTAGAGGATATTTGAAGATTAAAACATGGAGATACCTGAGAATACACTTTTTATTCAGGTAGACATAAATCATTATCAAGAATTGATCTGATTCTAACAAATAAAACTTTTCTTAATTGGATCCAAGAAATAGAAATCCTACCAAAACCATGCAAAGATCATAATCCTATAAGATCCGTTATGAAAAAGGAAAGAGTACTTATGGAGATTGAATGAAAACTTACTAAAAGAGAATTTTAGAATGGTTGAGGATCAAACTGAAGGAATACTTTAAACAAAATATGAACAAGGAGGCAAAAATAAAAACAGTTTGGGAGGCACAAAAATCAGTCCTACATGGATTAATAATGAAAAAAAACTGGGGAGTAATTAAAAGAGAAAACAAAGGCAAGAAAAACTTTTAGAAAAAAATTAGAAGAACTAGAGATTACTAAAAATTCCATGAAAAAAGAAATTTTAAAAGAGATTTAAAAAACCTATAGAATCAGTTGTCGGACCTCATGCTAGGAGAGATAGAGAAAAAAATAAACTTTACTAAACAAAAATTCTATGAACAAGGAAATAAACCAAGTAAATGGTTAGCTTACTAAGTTTGGAGAAAAGAGAACAAAATATAATAAGAGAAATCAGAACGGGAGAGGAAATATTTTCCAACCCAAAGATTATAAGAGATACATTTGAAAAATATTGTGAGGAACTTTGTAAAGAAATAATTTAAGGAAAAAAGAAGATAACCAAATATACTTGAAAAGTCAAGACCTACCTAAACTAAATGATGACCGGAGAATTAGATTAAATGCACCAATATTGACAATGGAAGTACAAGAGGCAATTTTAAAAAAAGCTAAAACAGGGAACAACACCAGGCCCAGATGGCTTTTCCACACTATATTATAAAAAATTATCAGAGGAACTGATGTCTCCCTTAAAAGAAACAATAAATCAGATGTTATTGGAAGGATACCCAGAAACATGGAGAGAAGCTAACATCATAGTTATCCCCAAAGAAAATAGAGATCCAAAAGATACAAAAATTAGAGACCTATATCACAGTTAAATGCAGATAACAAAATATTTGCTCAAATATTAGCAAAGAGATTCAAGAGAGTATTAAAGGAATACCTTTAATTTCGCTCCTGTAAAAGTGTCTTAAACTGTTTGGAGCCTGTTTTAAATGCTTGCAATCGGTAGCCCACCTCCTGAAACCTATGCAAAGTTAATTTGGTGTTGTTCTAAGTCTTCGTTAATTTTTGGTGATTTTTTGTTTTCTCTCTCATTGAAATGCATTGGACGGACAGTTCAATAGAGTTCAATGAGGGAAAAACAAAAAATCACCAAAAATTAACAACGACTCAGAAATTCCCCCATAGAGAACATCGTTAAACGATGGGGGAAATTCCTCAAAGAAACCCATCGCTGTATGAATTCATCGTTGTATGAAGCAATCGTTGTGCAGGCACCACTGTACTAAGGAAAGTAAGAAAAGAGGAACAAATTAAAGGTTTAAAAATTGAGAAGAAATGCTTTAAAGTAACAGCCTTCACGGATGACATGGTAATCTTTCTGGAAGACCCATCATGTAGTATTATGAACCTTAAAGAAATAATCAGCGACTTTGGATAACGAGCAGGTTTAATTATAAATGAAGGAAAAACTAATACATGGATAAAAATATGACAGGAAAAGAAGAGAAAGAATTAGAAATTAAGACAGTTTATAAAGTAGTGAATAAAGATACCTGGGTATAACAATAACTAAAAAGACAAAGGACTTATTTGAACAAAATTGTGAGAAACAAGGGAAAGAAATTAAAAATTTAGAGAGATGGAAACACTTAAAAATCTCATTGATGGGCAGAAATTAAGAAAAATTTGGAGAGATGGAAACACTTAAAAATCTCATTGATGGGCAGAAATTAAAAAAAATTGGAGAGATGGAAACACTTAAAAATCTCATTGATGGGCAGAATAGCAGTTATCAAAATGATGGTATTATCTATATTCATATTCCGATTTCAGAATATCCCAATAATAATAAGTAACAAACCATTTCATTTGTGGACAAAACAACTCTCAAATTTTATATGGCAGGGGAGAAAACCAAGAATAAAACTGAAATACTTGCAAGATGACAAGAAGAGAGGAGGATGGGGTCTCCCGAACCTCTAATTATATTATGAGGTGGCAGCACTACAATGGTTAAGAGAGTGGATAAGACTGGAGGATGAAAAAATATTAATACTAGAAAGCAAAAATTTAAAATATGGATTTCATGCATACTTATGGTATGGAAAAAAGAAAGTGAACAAAGCTTTTGATAATATAATAAGAAAAGCATTAATAAGCGTATGGGAGAAATATAAAGGGAAATTTTATCATGGGATTCCAATGTGGATGTCCCCCCATGAAGCTCTCTCAAAGGAAGTTGATATAACGAATGATAAATGGTTAACATATAAAGATCTACTCATAAAGGAATTAAGAAGATTAAGAACAAGACAAGAAATGAATCAAGTAGGAATAATATGCCAGTGGTTTCCACACAAGCTATCAGAAAGAATGAAAATGGATAATAAATTAAGGATTGGTTAAAGAACCTACGGAACTAGATAAGATAATATGGGGAAAAGGAAATCCCAAAATCGCAATGTTGTTTAAACTATTATTGGAAAGAAATATGGAACGGGAAGTAATTAAAGAAAATATGATAAAATGGATGCAGGAATTAGGTAGAACATTTCAAACAGAAGATTGGTTTAGAGCATGGAATGATAACCAAAAACTATTAATAAGTACAGATTTGAATGAAAATTATATGAAAATATTATATAGATGATATATGACACCTGAGAAATTGGCAAAGGTGAAGAAAAATGAGAAAGATAAATGTTGGAGATGTGAGACAATAAAAGGAACACTATATTGTATTTGGTGGGGTTGTAAATTTATTAGGAAATTTTGGAAAGAAATAGAAAAAATAATCATCATAGATTTAAAAATAAAAATGGAGATGAAACCTGAAACTTATTTGTTCAATATGGTAAAGCTAAACTCAAGACAAGAGACCAAAAGTTGCTTATACATATTGGGCCCAGCCAGAATTCAAGTGGCAAAACAATGGAAAGACAAGGAGGAACCTTTGGTGGAGGATTGTTTAATAAAATTAAAGGAATGAATATTAATGGGAAACTAACAGACTCATTGAATGGAAAGAGTAGAATGGAGCATGAACCTCAATGGGGGAAAGTAAAGAATTATCTTAAAGAGAAATGGAAGAAAGATTACAAACCTGTACCAAGTGATTTAGGCTTAAATTAGAAGCAGAACTGCTCTCAACGGAAATAAAAACAAAGTAAAGCAGATTGTTAATATCAATATAAAATAAGAATTAAGAAAGGTATTATTAGGATTGCGAAGAAAATAAATGTCTGGTGGAAAATAAGGAAGTAAAAATGTTAAAAGATTTGCTGTTTTGCGAAAGAGATAATAGAAAGTTATTTTGGTTATGTGCTAATCTTGTGATATTTATTTATTTTTATAATTTCTTTTTTAAAATCAATAAAGATTAAAAGTTAAAAAAGAAGAAGAAACATTTAAAGGAGTGGCTTTACCCATACCACCTGCACCTCCCATGAGTTTTCATGCTGAGCAGGGATTTGAACTCACATCTCCTGAGTCCTAGTCTGTCACTGTGTCTATTGTACCAGACTGGTTGGCAGTGTTTTACATACTTCCTTGGAATAATTTCCATTAAGCAGAATGGGACTCCTGAGAATTCAGTGTGCTCTGAATTTTCAAAATCTTTCATATGTTGGCCTCTGGAGTGTGCATACTCCATATTGCAGGCTGTAAGAAATATTGTTCCTCTTAAAATTCCAAAGTCAACAGGCACTTTAGGGCTTTTAGTACTAAGATAAAAAGTTCAGACACACTGAGATGGCAGAATACTTTATTAACACAACAGGAAGGCTTTTAATGAAACTAATCAACATCACAGGCAGTAGATAAATGAAAGATAATTTAGGTTGTTTGAGGTATTAGACACTCTTAATTGCCACAAGGGTTTTCAAGCACATGGCTGAACACTGTCTGATTATGAAATCCAAGCCATAGCTGTTACTTAACTCATCCTAAGGACCAATTAAATTAGATACTGGGTTGGGGAAAAACCATTTGGGCAAGCCGGACTTCCGTTGACCTGGCTTGAAGGTATCATAATTCCTCTGCCAACCTCTGGCACATTGTCTTTTTATGCCTGTACAGCTGGAGTGCAAAGACTGGCACATTGATTTAAATCTAGCCATGCCAGTAATAATGTAGTCAGATTCATGCACCCAACATCTGGTTTATATGAGGCTGAGGTCATCTTAGTTGCTGTGCTAGTGTGCTTTTTAAAAAAAAACACATATCTTTGCTGAAGGGATTTTGCAAGGTGCACTTTCTCAATTTTCTTTAAATCTTTTCTCAGTTGTTATATGTTTGTTGCAATTTTGTTGGCTCCCCAGGCTGAACAATCAAAGGAAGAAAAGAAAAGGGGCTTAAGTGCAGAGAAACTGATGAGGAAAGCTTCGAAAGATGTGTGCCGGTTGCGAGAACAGAGCCAGAAAGTGCCGCTACAGGTGCAGTCGTTCAGGTAAGGAGAATTCATCTCTTTTGGTGCTCTATAAACATCACTGGCAATCTCTGAATTAACCTTTTCCTCTAAGAATATATCTTTCAAGAGTTAACCAATGTTGTTGGATTAAATCCTTGAGAAATGGAAATCCATTTATGGCGTATTCTTTTTAAAATACGTTTTCGTTTTGGTTCGCTTTGGTTTTTACAATATAGTGCTTTTTGCAGAAGTAGAAATATAAAAAGGGAGTCAAGCTGTTGAATGTAATCACCTATGGACTCCAGCTGCTGATGGCTGTGGGAAAAAGCAGTAATGGTCTACAGTGAATTTTCACCCCAGGGTCAGCCATTTGAGAAGAAAGGAACAGTTGTGCTGGATGTAACCTGTGTAATCCCACAGTGGCCAAAAGGTAGTAGCAGGCCATCCTAGTTCTGATGATATCTCTCAGGTCATCCCAAAACAAGAGGAACTAGTATATCCATGGAGGTCCAGATTAGAGATTAGGACAGATGTAAAAACAGATCGGTTTTTCTGATGTATATAGCTAATTTGTTAAATATCCATCGATCCATATTTGTGGATCCACGAATATGAAAGGACAAATATTAACCCGTATTTATTCATACTTCGTTTAAAAAAAACATTCTGCCTACCGGACGCCAATCAGCTGATCAGCGGCAGAAAGGCAGCCACCACCGCACACAGCCACCCGATACCATACCCACCCCCTTCCTTTCCCTACCTGAGCCCACCCCTACCAACAGCCCCTTACCTTAATTGCACCTGCCAAGATCTCTTGGCCTAGTCTGAGCCACCGCACATAAAAAGGGAGACTGGTTGCCCTTTGCAAAGATGATGGCTGCAGCTTCATTTAGGGTAGGAAAGCTGCAGCTGCCATATTTGCAAAGGGTAGCCTGGATTTCCTTAGCCTGCCTTAAGGGAATCCAGACTGCCCTTTAAAAAGATGGCAGCTGCAGCTTCCCTACCCTAAATGAAGCCACAGCCGCCATCTCTGCAGTTTCCCTTTTTACACTCCGTGGCACCAGAGGCCTGATGGAGACCTTGGTAGCAGCTATTAAGGTAAGGGGGTGTTGGTGGGAGTGCAATGGGGGCTAATGTAGGGAAAGGAAGGGGATAGGTAGGCTGTTGGGGTGGCTCGCTGTGGGGGTTGCAGCTGCCTATCGGCTTCTATGCAGTGTGGTAAATTCTCCAATTTGTGGGTGAATAACTCAGATGTCTGATATCCAATCTTCACCAAAGTTGGCAGGCATGTTGGGGAAAGACAGGGGAAACTTTCCAGGGGGGTCCTCTTTGTGAGTATATAATGCAGGGGTCCATGATCCAATGTTCACCAAACTTTCAGACCTTGTAGGAAAGTGTCTGAGGAAGCTTCCCCACACATTTGGTGTCTCTAGGTGGTTGGGGTCCAGTTTTATAGCCATTTAAAGCAAAGACAGATCAATTTGTCGAAGAATATTCGTATATTCATATCCATTGATCCATTAACCTTGACAGATCACGAATCAAAATGGATCACCATTTTTTTTTTATTTGTCCCCATCTCTCGTCCAGATTATAAATGAGAGGCAAAGTCTTAGGTTATAGAAACTAGAATCAAGTTCTTTATTCTGTATTCTTTAAATGGATAGTTAAGAAGCTCTGGCTCAATGCGTTTCAGCGAAGCCTTCTTCAGGAGTGAGCTTCTTTATATTCTCTGCACCTTTCTTTGGTCTATACCAGCCCCAAAACTGATTATTGCTCCTGAAGAAGGCTTCGCCGAACATGTCGAGCCAAAGCTTCTTAACTACCCATTTAAAGAATACAGAATAAAGAACTTGATTCTAGTTTCTGCATCCTGAGACTTTTGTCTCTCATTTATAATCAGGTCATCCCAAGCAAGCTGGGTATGTCTCTAGTAGAAGCTCAGAGCTTGATCATCTCTGGACTTTGATCAGCTAGGAAGAGAAATCTTTGAGGTCTTCACATAAACATTGGTTCTTCAGCTTCCAAATGATACAGGCATTTAAACAGCCACTGCCTCCTATATGGGGGAAGAACTGGGCACAGTTTAGTTGTGTATTTGCTATAGCAAAACAGACATATGGGGCAGCATACAAACACCAGGGATCTCTAATGCATTATGTCTATGGGGTGGGGTTTGTGTGTGTGTGTGTGTGTGTGTGTGTGTGTGTGTGTGTGTGTGTGTGTGTGTGTGTGTGTGTGTGTGTGTGTGCTTTGCTCTGTCTCAGTCATTCTAATAGGGGTAGAATTGATCCCCAAATCCACAATATAGAAAAAATAAATTCTGCACTAAATTTAGAGTGGAGAGCTTTCAGACATCTATTCATACCTTATCATGTTTGAGAACCACATGGGACATGGAGTTATGAAAGGTTAATAGATGAAATCCTGCTGTGCAGCTCTGCATATGCAACAAGGATGCCTTCTGCTGCACTGGCAAAAATTGCACAAACTGACAAATTTCTCTGCACACTGAAATCTCCCAAGGAAGCCTTTGACCAGCAGTGATTTGCCATTGGTGATGATGTCATTCCCATTGTGCACGTGGAGCTGCACAGTCGGATTTTGTATCAAGCAAAAATAAAGAAAGAAGACAAAAACTTTGTGGCACCTTAAGGACACCTTAAAGATTAACTGCTGTATTTTAATGTGAGCCTTTGTGAGAAAGTCCATATCCTCAGACATAAAAGTGGGACACAGTAGGGTTTCAGCCAGTGAATTGTTTTAGTGCTGTCAGGATACGTTTAACACACTTGTTCACAACAGATTAAATGGCCTGTTTGGTGCACCTTTTCTCCTATTATATTTGGCTACGCAGTGGGAGATTTCCCCCCCCCCATGCTCAGATCTCTGTAGGGACTGGGTATGTCCTTGGGGGCTGGGGTGTGTGTGATTGCCCTCTCTGGAATCCTAAGTTTAGATTATAATATTCACAAAGACACGGTGTGTTGTAGTAATGGCATGCTATATGTATGAATTACGGCACCAAAGCAAAATATAGCTTGCTCTCCCCCTAAAGAACTCTTACAAAATGACCTTGATTGGAGCAATGGACATTGAGACCTTTCCAGTACATACTTTTAGTGTGCTACTCAGATTAGAGAGTGGTAAGAAATATTTCTAATGAAATCTGAAGTCCTGCCCTGACATTTCCTGCACCAGTTTTTTTCCCAGTTGTGTTTCTGAACACTGGTTAAGGGGCTGTCACAAAAAGTAAGGGGTCAGGGCATCTTTCTCTCTGCCTGTATTTGAGTGCTGCATCAGAGTTTCTGGAAGTAAAGAGACAAAAGCCACTCCTCTGTGGTTTTTAATGGGTATTTCTGTTAGATTGTCCTCAGACAGCTCTTGCTAGTTCCCTGTTGGCTTTCAGACATCTGCTATACAGAGCAGAAATGGACTCTCTCTCTCTCTCTCTCTCTCTCTCTCTCTCTCTCTGTACATTTATTGTTTCTGGCCAAAGGCCTTTACAGAGGCAGACTTACATAAAAAGGGTTAAAACAAAAGGCTGCCCCAGGGGTCAGTTGTGGACACAGTGTGGACTGTATGCCACATATGGTCCCACAGGGCCATTTTTGCACCTCCCAAGACCACCCCAAGCAGTAAGGAAAAAATGCTAATTGTAGGACCTGCTTCTATACCTGGAGGCTTCCAAGTATGCTGCTTTTCACCTTAGGGGCTTTAAGTAGTACCAATCTCCCCACTGTACCCCAAACCCAATATAAAAACTGGAAATGCCCGTGTAGCTCCCCTTCCAGTGTGACCTATAAAAAGATGCAAGGACAAGAATTGATTCCCAGGCCCACAGATGTCACCAGTCCTCAGACAGATATGTTGGCTTGGAGAGAAACATGCCACTCAGCCCTCTCATTCTTTTATATTGTATTTTACTGTGTATGTTGGAATTCGTTGTGCTGCCTTAACTAATTAAAATGTATTTCTTCTTTCCCATTATTTGTTTAAAGGGAGAAGATTGCATACTTCACAAGAGCAAAAATCAGCATACCATCCCTACCAGCTGATGACGTTTAACTATTTTGAACAAAATTCTTCTACAGCTTTTTTAAAATGTCATTTTTGTAGTTTCAAAGGCTGCTTTATATCCAATCTAGATATTCTTTGTAAAAAAAATAGCTCAATATGCTATGTTCTGATTTTTTTTCCATAATAGCACACACGCATTGTAAAGGCAAGAAAGAGCTCTACGTGTCCTCCCCTATCTAAAGCCACACACACTAGGAAACCAAAGTAGAATCCTTCTGATACACTGGTCCTAATTTTGTATAGTTTGTAATCATTGCAGATATGCTACTATTTTGTAAAAATGGATTTAAAGAACAAAGGCAAAGTGTGAATATCCTGTTGAACAACACTGTGTTGAGAAATATTACATTCAACAGAAAGTTTGTTTCTCTGTTTTTTCACAAGAGCAGACTGTGAAGATGGCTGTTAGGCCGAGCAATATTTTTTTACAAGGTGTTTTTTTTAAATTTGTCTTTCTGTCTGTTTTGGTAGCTAGCAACAAACACAAGTCTTCTTCAAAACAGCAAGACTGCCTCATACAAACAGGTGCTGTTTGGTTTTCTGTCGTCTGTTGGACTTTTGAACTTGCAAGCCACGTTTCCCCCCCCCCCTGCCTTCAGCCTTTTCCATTGTGAAAGAAGAAACATGGAATTACTGGGCTGCAGGAGTATAATTTCATGAATGTACTGAACTTTGGGCCATGTTGGGGGTTTTAAGTCTCTCTGCATCTAAGTGCTAGGAGAGGTGATATAGGGCAAGCCTGTAATCCTGCAATATGCTTAAACTGAATCTACCCAGAGGGCAGCTGTTTTGTGAAGGTGGGCTCAGGCTCACACACAGAGTATTTAAACCTGAGTAGTCAGATACTGAAAGATAAAATTAACACTTAAACATGACATTGTATTCCAATGCCACAACTGGTAGCCCATAGGAATATTGAAGTTTATAGATACGTGCAATTTTCAAAGCAATAGTACTTAGATCAGCGAATTTCTGAAGAACCAAATATAGATGTATTGTTGGTATAGAAATTCTTTCTGAGAAAACCCCATTATACGGAGCACTTAAAATGATGTGTTGGTAGGATAAAGGTTAATATACCATGTAGTTAATACTTAAATGCATTGTGGCACAATAAAGAATAAGCATGATCAAGGTGTCTAATGTAATTAGAACCTAAGCTTGTTTAAACTGAACTTATATTTGTGAAATGTAAAAGACGATATGAATGTGTTTGTCAGAATTTGAATTGGAAACAAAAATTTCTGGTTATTCTTCAAAATAGTATATTTCTGCAAGTATGCATATGTGTATACTTAGCATTTTCAGTGAAGAGTTATGGTTCTGAGTGTCCTCTGACAGCAAGTGGTTGTTTAGGTTTGAGGTCATCATAGTGGGACAAAAGATTCTGCTACTACTTTGGCTGCTGCTGTTACATTACAGGAGGACCTCAGAAACACAGAGGTAGGCACTTGAGAGGCTAGGAGACCTAGCAGTTCTGAGTGACATTTGCTAAATTAAGGCTGCACTCAATAGGACTTAGGAGTATTCATTTATAGGATCTGGCTGTAAGCCACATGCATGCCACTTATAGACCTTGGAGTTCCAGATAGCAGTGTGAAAATGGCTGAATAGATTTGAATCTCTTTGATGAGCACAAGGAAGTGGCATTTTCTTCTCATATATGTGATAAATACGTGCAAGCACAGATTGGCCACAATCCTGCCAGTGCAGCTCCATGTGTGTACAGCTGATGTTATCATCAGCCATGGCATTTTATCTTTACACAAACATTTCCTATTCCCCTGCCCCCCAGGTTCTGAGGGGGATCCCCTTCAACCTGATGAAGCTTTGGGGGTCTTGAGGTGCGGAAAAGCCTTTAATGTCTGAAAATCACCTCTGCCAGTCCCAGTAGCAGCAATTTCCAGACATTAGAGGCTTTCTTCCTGTCCTGAGGCTGCCAAAGCTTCATCATGTGGAAAGGGGTTCCTATTTCAGAACCTGGAAATATAAAAATCTTTTAATTTAAGATAAAAGGCTGCAGTCAATGACGTTGTCAGTTATATGCATGTGGAGTTCTGCCAACAGGATTGTAGCCAGTACGTATGAAATCCACTGAAGAAATGAAAAATAAGTATTTTAACACTGTCCATATTGTGGCATATATGATACATAGACATGTTGCATTTAATTGTCTCAGAATGTAATGTCTTGCTGTCAGATTAGAAATACATAATAGCAATATGTTTGTTGCCATCTTTAGAATTGTGCCTTAATTTATTTTTATAAACCTCCCCAAGATTGTTCTTATTATACACAAATCTGTATTTTTCAGATCCTGTAAATATTACTTCAAGCCTGGAGGTAGTCAGGAAAACTTAATTATCTGATACTTTCATAGATGCCCATTTTTGTTTTACCTGGGTTTTAGAAGTGATCTAAACACAGACTTGCCATTAATTCTGCTAAGGTCAATCTTTAAAAGCAAACATTTAGAATTATTTAATTTAGAAATGAAGGTTGTTTCAGATTCTCAGTTTGACAATATAATGTATGTGTAGAACAATGTATAGAGATGTACCTTGTGATTTATTTATTTTCAGTTTTATTTATGTACTGCTTCATACAGTTCAGTCCTGTCCATTTAAAGTTTGTGGAAAGTACTATGAGAAATGCATTCACCTTTCTAGTAAGGGTTTATACACATACTGTATAAAACACATTTTTTAATATACTGAAGTGTGGATCAAAATGGGTTCTCTTTGATAGGTCATTGATATTAGTATAGCTCCTTTTATTAATTGTTTGCAAATGTCTGTTATTTATAAAGCAAGATTTTCCATTAATGCTTTCTCTCATATCTTAAGACCACAGTAATATCAGTTTATTTTTAGAAATGTGTCTGGCTTTGGTTTTGTTTTGTTGGTAGTAAGTGAGTTTACTTGTGGTAATGAAACAATATGCAATGATGAAACAACTTTGAAAAATTTGGACATTGGCAATTTTTTAAAGAAAAGTTTGAAAATGGATTAGTCAGGTGTCATATATTCGTATATGACTTTTATCATAAGATTTGCAATAAAGAGAAGTTCAAAAGATACAACAAATATAACAAATGTAATAGTCCTCATATTCCAATTATCAACATGCTAGTACAAGTCCATATATCAAAATCAAAGTATTACAGTTAGAAAACAATATTACTGTTTAGCCAAATGAACAAAGTTTAAGAAATCATTTATAGGTTGAAAATCAAATTTCTTTTTACCTAATTATTGCATTTTAAATATAAATGTTCAGGACTGAACTAAACATTTAATCAGGTTATCACAATGTTTTTCTGTCTTAATATTGTCTGTAAATGTACACATGTACATCACATAGATTAACTTTTGTCTCTGCACTTTTCATTTGTGTCAGTGATTTTGAAAAAAATACAGTTTTTTTAACAAAACTTGTTTTTTCATGGGTATTCTGTTTTTCACAAATTATTGGCCAAACAAAAACAACCCTCTGTGTGGTTTCTGTAATGTAAAGATTTGTACATAGAAAAGACTTACCTGTATTAACAATGCCATTTTCATGGCTAATTAATCTGTATTATCAACAATGGTTTCAAAAGTATTTTTATATTAACATAAATATAAGCACCTGGTCAGACAATAATCTGAGGCATTCTGTTGATCACAACTGAATACTGAGTGTAATAACATCCTACTTTTAGATACAGCTAAAAATTGGGATGTAATACAAAAGCACATAATCTGGCCCTGGAATCTCAGAATGTAGTACATAATGTTTGTGTCACTTGTTCTTAGTACACAATCAAACAGAGAAAAGAATTACTTCATGAATGAATAGTTTTATTATACAGTACTTCAAAAGGTAGGGCCCAAATAAACAGGCAACTATTTTTATGAGGCATACTATCACTGAGTTGTAGATAACCCAATAAACAAACATAGTTATTTACATTTGTATTTCATTTTCACTCAAAATAAAAAAAACTTTTTAGGTTTGACAGAAAGCATTTCAGATTTGAAGTGAAGTAAGCATTTTTAAAATCCTTGAATGTGGACATATTTTTATAATATTGTATTATTTACGTCAGCATTGTCAATTTCAAGGCTCTTGTATTTATGCCATGATTTAACTGACTAAATAATTATGAGCAATAAGCATCAGATTAACAGACTGGGCAGAGATGCAGAAATCTACTAAAAGAACCAATAAGTGGCATATTCTAGTATTCTCATCTGGCAGCAATCTCTTGAGTAACCTTGTGTCAAATTCCTGTAAATCGTTTCCATAAGGGAAGTGGAGGAGAATAAACTTTTATCGGTGAGGCACAGTTATACTTCTGTTGCTTGTGCCTTTTGTTGCCTCAGCAGGAGGCAGTTATTCATTTGTTAAAATACTAAAATTCTCTCAATGTTGATTTTCTTAATCAAAATTAGAAAAATAATGAAAATTCGTATAGAATATGTCTTCAATTCTTTGCTGTAGTATTTGTGTACTTTCAGTGGTACCTTTCTCTGTGTCATGTAAGACTAAGGATGTTCCACTCTTAGCCACTTTAATAACTCATCAGCTATAATTTCACAGTAAATACTATGAAAGGTTAGTAAAACATATAGCTAGAACTGTAAAAGTTGTAGCATTGATTTCTGACCTTATCTCCTGGTAGACATTTTATTGGGAGGTGAGCGTATTATTGCCTGCAAATAGATACTAATATTCTCACATTGAAATTCTGTTTCATTCTCAGAAACTACATCAACTCATTTAGAAACATTTTGCATATAGGAAAAAAGGTGGCAAGTATTTTTTTTTCTAAAGAATCAACTCTTTTCTACTAAAGTTAACACACAAATGTTAATGTTTGACTCTATAAAGGCAATACTACTCATCCCACACTTGGATAGCTTTTAATTGTGCAGAGGTGAGTCCTATTTAGTTCCATTGGGCTTGCTCTCAGGTGGTAGGTAGGTATAGGGTTACAATTTTACAGTATATTCCAGTGTGGTAAAGAGACTGAGTTACTTTACATGAAGCTGTTTAATTAAGGACATCATAAACTGCATATTAACAGCATACAAGAGTAATCCATTTCTTTCAATCAGCAAACTAAAAAGGAGGCTGCCTTTGTACTTAAGAAATACATTATGATCATTCATACTTAAAATTCAAATGCATATAGAAGAACAGCATTGATTCTTTACACAAGCAACATTTAACATGCATTTCATACAATAGCTTTTGTTGGCTATACTCTACATACATATATATCTGTGTGCATATATATAAAATATGTGTATGTATGTATATATAATATATACAAATAGACAAAAACAATAAGGAAGAGTAATTTTATATTTTCTCTTTCTTTAAATGAGTTGTGTAGGCAATACTAATGAAGTCTTTAATATATTCCATCATTCTTGTGTGGTACTTGATAGCTAATATTAAAGATGGGTGGGTTTGGTTTTCTTTGCTTAATTATATATGTAGTACAATCCTAAAGCCAAGATATTGCTCATACCTTCATTGAAGAAGTGCAGTGGCCCATAGAAATCAATTACTATATTTAGTAATGTGTAGTTGTGTAACATTAAGAGTCATGTTGCATTCTCGTTTGTCTTACTTGAACTTCAGATGGTTTGGTTTTGACATTTTTGCTGAATCAGACAAACCTGCATGGTGATGACTTTCCACAGTCATTTCAATATCCCTCTGTTGCGAAGCCAGCATTTCAACTTTGTAATAAGGAGGGTAAAATCCTGATCAAATAAAACATATGACGAGGAAGATGTAGAAACCCAGATATAAATAAATCAGTTAAGGAACAAATAGTCCCTTGAGTCTTAATTGGAACAAGGTTCTTTCTGCCTTGTGTATGTACGAGATTCAAAAGAAAAAGAAGTCTATTCTGTCTCTCTTAGACTCGGGGGGTCTGTTGCCACTTTCCATGTGTTGACAGGTATCTTGTACTTTTGCCACTGTATAATGGACAGATGATGATTGAACATCAGTAGAACAGGCAGTGCAATTTAACAGTGAACCTCCTAAAATGAGACAAAATCCAGCAAACCAGCCTATAAACAATGCTTCCCCAAAATCCCACCTGGGAACGATGTCTGGAATAGTCTCATCCCAGAATTCCTGCACTGTGCTGTGAGCAACCCAAGAGACTGGGATTATAGCTGTAATTCCTGATATCCAGAAGAATACTCCTCCCAAGAACAGTAACCTCTTCTTTAGATCCTGTTGTTGCTCACCAACCTTCAAGCAGTCCAATCCAAAACCTGAGAGCAAGACACCTGAAAGTCCTAATCCATTGGATGCAAACATCAGAATCCTAGAAATTTTGAGCTCAGGGGGTAAAGCCAAGAAAGAATCAAATTCCTTGCATTGCATTCCCCCTTCTTCTTGAACCACACAGGCTTGCCACAGTCCCATTGTCCAGATCTCCAGTTCATTCAGTTCTAAATTGAGATTTTTCCACTGAGGCAGGTAGGTAGTGAGGCAGGATAACACCCATCCCAACAAACATAATAAAATTCCAGCTAACTGCATCAAGGTTCTGTATGTCAGTGCCATTCTAAAGGATGGAATTGCCTGGCTGAAAGGTCTTTTGGCCAACTCTATAAGAGTCGCTACCTTATATGGTGACTGCAGCTCTAATGATCTTTAGCTCTTTGCTGCCCTGGATATAAGCTTTTGATGTTAACCCTTTCAGGGGTCTGAAATGTGTTTTTGTTCTGCCTGCATATAATGTTTCTTGTACAGGACGAAGGACTCTGCTTAACCATGAGTTGGGTTCTGTGATAAGGATTTGATCTGTTACCTTCCAATTTGCTTGGTAAAATTATATCCCAATGCCTGATGATTACAAGTCTGAGGATGAACAAAGAACACTCTATGACCCCTCACCCTAAAAAACACAACAGAAATCTTTGTACTTCTATACAGATTAATTAGATTTTAAGTGGTGATAAAAAAAACCCAGCTCTGTCTACAACAGGACTTCATTGTAATAGCTAAATTTGAGATTTCAGGGTTGCAAATCAAGGCCTTGTAAAGAAAGGTATACTGTTTTCCCATAATCTGTATGATTAGACTACCTTGATATATGTACATGTATACCCAAAGGCTTACTATTCAACCTCTTTGTCTTTCAACACTGTAAGAAAGAATGCAAACGACTGCAAAAGATTGTTTCCTTGTGTTTTATAGAAAAACTAGTTTTAAATTGGTTTTGTCATATGGGTGACCTTTGTAGAGCACAGGGGAGCAACAGAGTATTCTGAAGCAACAGTCGTGAAGCATTCACCGCTGATCACAAGGCGTCGTTCATTTTAAATAATGCATTTTTGATCTTGTTTTGTTTAACAGCTATGCTTTATTTATCCCATATGTAATTTGTGACTTCCTGCTAACAAGTTTCCATAGAAGTTCTGATTAAAGTGTGTTGGGGGGAGGAGTAATTAGCAATACAAATCAGTTTCTGCATAGGGAGCATATGCAAGCTGCTAGCACTCAAGGAAACAGCTCCGCCACAATCAGGAAAATGCATCCATGGTTCTTTGCCTTGAACATACTATAATTGCCTTGTTGGGGTCAAGCTGTCAAGGATTCTGTTTCCATTCCAAAAGCAGCTACAAAAGATTTTGGCCTAAGGCTACCAATTATGCCATTTTGAAGGGAAAAGTTGTGCTCTATTACAACAAAAATCAGTCTTGTGGCACCTTGGAGACTAACTGCATTTTACATAAGCCTCATGTTACGTAAGTAACAAAGCATCTTCCTGCCTCTGATGAAGTGGGCCACGTTTGAAACAAATCCTGTTAGTCTTTAAGAAACTCTATTATACATTTCATATATTATACAGCATAATAATTGACACAAAGCACTTAGATTTAAATATTGCATCAGAATATTGTTTTTAGATGTGTGAGATTCTTATAAAAATAAGAAATATTGAATAAGAAATATTTTTCAATTAATTTACAAATTCCAAAATATAGACAATATAGATGTGGGGACCATTATTAGTTAATTAGATTCAGATAAATTAACTATATCAGTTTGATCACAAAAGACAAGCTGCCAGATAATGTTCTGCTCCTACAATCTAAATTTGTTCTTGGGGTCTTGCAATTTATTTGATATAAATAAACCATTATAAAAACCAGCAAGAAATAAAGCCTATTTTAAAAAAATCTTTAAAAACAAAACATGCAACAGTAAAAAAATAAACCCCTATACATTAAATGTCAATCAATAAAAACCAAATGGTCAGCAGAAATTGACACAATCAAATGCTAAAAAGTTTAAGGTCCTATATTCATTGAATGATAGGTGAGCATTTATTTTTCCAGTTTTCCAGTGTAAGTCGTTTAGACATCAAAGGGCTTGAAGGGTTTTCAAGTAGAATTTTGCTTTGAAGGTGACAGGATTCCACATATAAACAACAGGCTGATGATAATGTGCAGGGGGAGGGGGAACCAGTATGTTCAAAAAATCCATTCAGAATAAAGCAGACAACAACTAGACTAAGTATAGAAAGCTCTAAAGCAGACTTCTGTGCAGGTATGCTTAATGTTGAAATGGTGGCCCTCCATTGCAAAAGGAGAAGAGTGAACAAAATCTGTTTCCTCGAAGAAGGCAGAATGACCTGAGCGATGACCAAGATCAAGATGAACAGATATCAATGCTCATCTGGCTACTTATTGGTCCATTCACGCACCCCATTACCTTATATGCAGTGTTGCTGCACTTATTCTAATATTTACTGAGTCACGAAGTAAGCTAGGTGACACTCTGGTCAGAACAGTATTTTTCCCCCCTTTCTTGCTCAGCTGTGTCTTTGGCAAGGGTGATAATCTGTCTGGTTTTACCTTGTATGCGTACCTGGTGTATGTCTAAGTTGGGCAATCCTGTCGGGGCTGGTGGTGTTCTTCAATTCTTTTTATACACCAGGTGATGCCTTCTGTCTCTTAATAATACTGGGACTACTACTGGCAAGCAACATCATGATCTGCAGATGGCTGAAGAATTCACTAGCCATACCCATGGGTACTGGGTAGCACAGTTCCGCTGTTACTGTGACATCATCTTCCCTGTTGGATGAACATAGAATGGTAACTGTGCTCTACTGGCATAAACTGGCATAGTTTTGAGTACCTTAACACAGGGGTCCCCAATCCCCGGTCCGCAGCCGGGTGCTGGTTAGTGGGCTTCCTGGAACTGAGCTGCGGAGACAGATCTCCGCCCACCCGCAGGGCGTGTTGCTTTGCAGGTGGGCATGTGTTACAGGCCCACCCGCGAGCATGACACGCCCACCCAGAAATGCAGGGGTGCCCCCATGGACGGAGCCCAAACCCAACCCCCCCAACTGGTCCATGGTCCCAAAATGGTTGGGGACCGCTGTCATAACAGGACTATAGAATAACCTCCTTCCTTCAAGGACTGTAATTCACAACTGGGGGGAAACCTCCTTTTATAATAAAAGGCAACATGATCCTTTACAGCACTGGTTCTTAACCTTGGGTTACTCAGGAGTTTTGGACTGCAACTCCCAGAAGCCTTCACCACCAACTGTGCTGACTGGGGTTTCTGGGAGTTGCAGTTCAAAAGCATCCGAGTAACAAAGGTTAAGAACCACTGCTTTACAGCATATTAAGTACCCCTGAAATGTTGTAACAAAATCTAGTTAATCATAATCATCATCATCAATGTGCTATTACATTAATTTTGACTTGTGGCAACCCTTTTCAGGATTTTCCAGGTAGAGAATGCTCAGAAGTGGTTTACCATTCTGTTCTTCTGGGGATACCATGCAGCTTGCGTAAGGCTACATAGGCTGGCTCTTCTTCCAAGAGGCACAACAGGGAATCAAACCTACAACCTCTGGCTCCACAACCAGGTACCTGAACCACTGACCTATCCAACCAGCAGAGCCAATTAAGGAAAAAATACCTTGGAAAGAAAAATTAATGAATATGTCAAGGGATGAAAATTTTGAGTTAAAATTCTAATAATTTCAGGAATGATGCTTGTGCTTTGCATTAACTTCAACATATAAAATTCCCTTTCACTAGTAGACTAGCACTTAAGAGACGTTGCTCCTTGCATAGAAGTTGCTTATACAGTGGTGCCTCACTTAGCGATTGCCTCGTTTAACAATGTATTCGCTTAGCGATGAGGTTTTTGGAGCAATCTTGCCCTCCGTCTAGCGATGTTTCCTATGGGGAAATTTCGCATAGCGATGTTTGGGACCTTGCTTCGCATAGTGATGACAGTTTAGGTCCCCCTGTTTCGCTTAGCGATGTCCGTTTTCGCTATTTTTAAAGTGTCTTAAAATGTTCAAAAACTGTTTAAAATGCTTGGAATCATTAGTGCACCTTGTAAAACCTTTGCAAACTTAATGTGGCTTTGTTCTGAGTCTTCGTTAATTTTTGGTGAATTTTTCTCCCCCATTGGAATGCATTGAGTTCAATGCATTCCAATGGGGGAGAAAAAATTCACCAAAAATTAATAAAGACTCAGAACAAAGCCACATTAAGTTTGCAAAGGTTTTACAAGGTGCACTAATGATTCCAAGCATTTTAAACAGTTTTTGAACATTTTAAGACACTTTAAAAATAGCGAAAACAGTCCTGTCAAAACCATTGAAATGCATTGAAGCCTATTCAATGCATTTCCAATGGGGGAACCGCGTTTCGCTTAGCGATGTTTCCTATGGCGATTTTCGCTTAAGGATGGTAATCCGTTCCCATTGGAATGGATTATCCGGTTTTCAATGCATTCCTATGGGAAATGGTGTTTCGCTTAGCGATGTTTTCCCATAGTGATGTTTTTTGGGAACCAATTAACATTGTTAAGCGAGGCACCACTGTACAAGTATAGTGGTGCCCCGCTTGACAACGACCCCGCTTGACAACAAAATCACTTAACAATGAGTTTTGCAATTGCAAAACGATGGTTCCTATGGGGTTTTTTTCGCTTGATGTTGATTAGGACCCTGCTTCGCAAACCGTTTGTTCACAAAATTGTTTTTTCCGGCTCTGCAAAATGGCTTCCCTTTGCAACATGGCTGGCTTCCCTTCGCAAAATGGCTGTTTTCCAGACCCCTGCTTCGGAAGACAGCAATTTTAAACACCTCTATGGGTTCTCTGTGGGCGAGCTTCGCTGGATGATGAGGTATTTCCCCATTGGAACACATTAACCAGTTTTCAGTGCACTCCAATGTTTTTTTTTCACTTTATGACGATTTTGTTTAACAGCGATTTTCCGGGAACGGATTATCGTCGTCAAGCGGGGCACCATTGTACAAAATTGAGTTTCATTTAAGACGACCACCAGTGTAATCGTTTTCTTAATTACTGATTTATTTGAAATCCTGGGTGCAACAATAAGCAGCTGTCATAGATCACATGGACTCAAATATTCACTTACAGTAAATACAAAATGTTACCCAAAAGTGCACTGAAGGTAATGCTTAACTAATATCTCACAGGATCATATTTGTAATTCAGGGAATTCAGGCCAACATGGCCCCCATTTCTGCATAGTGCAGGGATAGAGAACATTTTTCATCCAATAAACTGAATACCAATGCGACAAAAGTGTCAAAGCCATATTCTGAAGTGACTTTTGCCTAGAGAGCCTAGAAATAATACATTAATTTTAACCTAATAGCATTATGTTCATTACTTAAAAAAAAAAAATCAAACTGGAGACAGCAGATAAATGGCAGGAATAAGTTGTATGCAAGTACTGAATTCTTACTAGGGTCTTCCATAGCTGGGACTAGCAACAGGTCAATGTAAGTAAATAATTCTATTTCAGCTACATTATAGGCCTCAACAGAGAGCTCAAAATAAGGTATATAAAAGATCTCCGTGAGCCACACTCTCCTCTCCAGAGCCCTCTGTTTGTACCCATTCTTTCTTTCAGTAAATCCCTGTTTAACTGATTCCTTATCTGCCAAAGGCATGCATGGCCACTCGTTACCCTTGATCACTATTTGTAGTGAAAAATATTAGCAACTTGAATAAAACACAGACTTTCTCCCCTAAAAGAAGTTAGAACTCTTGAGAAATCAGTTCCTTAGTTTACTTTACAGCCTGAGGGATCTAAGCTTAAAGATTTTTTTATTAGCCTCAGGAGACACCAGTATTTCTTGCTACTCCTAGGTAGGTCTCAAGCCCAAGATGGAAGCAGTTTGGTTCTCCATTGTACGTGCACTTTCAAGACACTCTGAGTTTGTGATGTGTGTGTGAGAGAGATCTCTCTCTGGAATTAAGATGTTGGTGTAATGCATTTGTTTTTTTAATATGGTGTTATATTGAAATAATTCTTTGTATTTTGTGCCATATACTCACTGATGGATATTCTATAAGCAGAATGTATCACTTAGTTTCATCGTATATGTATCAACTCCCCCTGTTGGCAGCACAAAAGGAAATACTGTTTCTTTAGCACAGAACAATCAAAAATAAATTCCTCATTGTTTTAAGAGCCTCATAGCACAGTGGTTAAACTGCAGTACTGCAGTAAAGACTCTGTTCATGACCTGAGGCTCAGGTAGCCACCTTGAGATTGACTCAGCCTTCCATCCTTCCAAGGATGATAAACCAAGTACCCAGCTCAAGGTGGGGTTTGGGTAATCTGCATATGGGCATCATGCTTTTATGCAATCCAGTCTGTTGTGTTAGCTGGGCTACACAATACAATGATGTGAATGGAAACAGGAAGTCCATGGAAAACATTCAACAAATTTACATGTGGAAGTATTAAATGCAAGGCTATTGCAGCTAAAAAAGGGAAGCCTTGATACATTTGAACCTTGATAAAAGGAAAACATGAAAGGCTTGGTAGCAGGACTAACATTGTAAGCACTTTATTCAAACTAGGATTATTTGAAAAATTCAAATGATGAAAGACAGTTGAAAGATTCACTAAAGAGGAAGGAGGCAGCCATTTTGTGTGCAAGCAAGGCAGTACCTTAAGATTTCTGGAATAGCTCAAAGAAAGCATTTTAGGGTTTAAAAGATAATGCTGAAAGACATCAGCCCCAAGTCCAGCCACAGCAAAAATATACAAATCTCACCTTATAGTCTGTTGGGCAAATGAAAGTTGGAATAAGGGTGGTTTCTTTTGAGGATGTGCCTTGCAGAAACGTTGCAAATTGAAACACAAAAAAGACCCTTTGAAATGCTAGATATAGTTTGTGTTAGATAATTAATACTGTATTCTTGAGATACTGTATGGCCTGGGGCATCACATAGGAAATATATAATTTTAATAGAAAATATTTAATTTATAAGGACAGTGCGAAAATCTTTTAAAGGAAAAAAGAGAATTTCTGATCACAAAGGAAAGATGAATTCTATTGTCTTATGACTTTACATAAGTAGCACCACAGAAGCACTATGGGAATAAAAGTTTGACTTTTTGGAATCTTAGAATTTCTAAACCTATCTCGATCATTGGGAGTATGGTATTTTTACCAGGGCATTATCTTGTCTCTACCTCCTTCAAAAGTAGTGAGTGGAGGCTATCACAGCAAAACTATAATGGACCTACTGAAACATTTGAACAAGTCTCCTTGTTCACCTTTTTTTTACACAATTTAAAGCAAACTTAAAGTACTCTATTTGGAAAAATATTAGGTTTCATATTACACTTTAGCTTTAAAACTGGGTTCTTGTTTCAAATGAAATGATAGCCATCAGTTAAGCACAATCCATTCCAACATGAATAGAGATATTAAATTGTAATGACATAAAATTAACAGGCTAGCTCAGAGACTCGTTTACAGACATCCAAGAACTCTGTAGAGTAGACTCTTAGAAAATGATACCTCCCACCACCAAACTAAGTACTGTACCAATATCGTGCCACAAGAAAGGAAAGGTTTAAATTCAAAATAATCAGATAATCTCTTCAGCCCACAATTATCAATTCCAAATATTGAGACCTGCTTTATTGGGCTTGTTTGGTTTCTTGTGCTTTATAGAGTTTCAGACCCCTCCATACATACAGTAAAACATTTCATATATCCATGAGGGTGATGAGTAGCAGTTCCACTCCTATTCATGTCTCTTAACAAGGCCTCTTTCACTGTAATGGGAAGGGGGCCCGTTTGCGCCAGAGCTTTGGAATTAACATATAAATAGTAAATACATTACTTTTTGGGACCAACATATGAAAAACGCTCTTAAAATGAAAAGGTCAGAAAATAAAAGCAATGTTAAAAAACATTAGGCATTATTTCTCCACAGGCCTTACAGTTAGGTTTTCAAAATGAAAGAGGCCTATTCCTCCCTTAAATTAAACTTTATACTGGGTAGCTTGAACTTACATGCTCAGTGTGGTGTGGTGGATAGAGTAATATCCTAGGACTCAGGAAGCCTGGGTTCAAATCCCCACTGAGCAATGGAAACTCACTGGGGGTGTGGAACAGGTAAAACCACTCCTTAAATATCTCACCTTGAAAGACCTGTTAGGATCACTATAAGTTCAAACTTGAAAGCACATAACAAGAAAATGGCTTTTGCCCTATAAATACATTTAGATTACAAGAGCCAATAATCTTTACCTAGAATTCTTAGGCGTTCTTGGAATTTCTTGGGGCTTCTGGAAATACATATTTGTTTTTGGAAGTAAGACAAGGATCCAATTCCTTAGGAGCAGGTAGAATTACATGTCCCTTCTGTGGGGGCCGGGATTTTAACATTTTTATTACACATTTGTAACAGTAAATGAACAACTCAAAGATTTTCTTTTTAATATTAATAGCAGTAAGTTAATTTTCCAATATGTAATGCTTCATGTTAGCACATTAATTTTTAAAGCTAATGTTCCAAGCTATGATTTGGTTACCACTGTAGGAACAAGGGTTGTAGGTACACAGAATCCCATCACGTGTGCTTCTGCTTGTAATTTAAAATAAGCTAGTATAGTATGCTATCATAAACCATTAACTAGTACTCAGTACTTAGAATGTGTTACTTGTTACTCATTTGGTACTCAGGTCACCAGTCTTTTAGGAGCTACCTTGATCAATATCAGGAAGATTTATGGTGTACTTGAGGAACCACAGAAGAAAATGCAGGTTTGGCAACGACAGCTTCCTCCAAACTGTTGTTCTCCACAGGTTTCAACGTCCAGCTCCCACAATTCCTAGCTATTCCTCGTGCTGTCTAAGGCTGATGGGACCTTATGTCCAACACATTTGTAGAATATCCAGGCTAAGGCATACAGTCAACAAAGCCACTGTTTCCAGCGCTGTGGTGTTGCTGCCTCTGGAGACCTTAGTAGACCAGAGGCAAAGCCATCACAATACTAAATTTTTATCCTGTACTATCTTATACATTGGGCTTTATCACATCTGCTGCAACAGTTTGCCACCACTGAAATAACAAATAATGCATCGCTGTCCCTTTGCTTTGTGTCAATGACAACAGATTCCAATAAAGTGACAAATAATTTGTGCATGAAATTAATAATTGTTTTATATTATAATCTGCTTTTTATGGTGTTGAAAAATACGTAAGCCACTCTGTAACACT
The DNA here is from genome assembly GCF_051106095.1 of Pogona vitticeps. NCBI lineage: Eukaryota > Metazoa > Chordata > Lepidosauria > Squamata > Agamidae > Pogona > Pogona vitticeps. Next base: position 60,763,751 of record NC_135787.1, read on the forward strand.
ACTAACCCCAAATAGAAGATGATACATTATGGCTTATGGTCTATTTCCAATATAGAGATTGCAAAGAAGTATGTCTCCAAAATGAGTCTTTTAATGAATGCAAAGTAAAGTAAATTATGACCCAAATATCTCTAAACGTGTGGGAAGAAATAAGCTATTTACAAGGATAGCCACATCATTTTGGATAATACTTCTAGCAGCTTCTAGATGCTTCAAACAGCATCTCTCTCTCTCTCTCTCTCTCTCTCTCTCTCTCTCTTCAACTCCCACCCTCCGCACTGAGCTCAGTTCCTTTAAAAAATTTCAAGGAACCATAACAGCCAGCCCTTCTGAACTAGAGTCATACTTTTACTGTGAACCACTTTGCCTCCTGTGGTGCTACATAATAAATTGCTTTGGCAAACTCGACATTTTTCTATCTGAACATTAATGTTGGCTTTAATGAATCCTGTATTACTGGAACAAGTTTTCTTTTATTTTTTTTTTTTTAATTTCATTTGAAAAATAGCTGTACAATTGCACACAAAGGCTTGTGATTCTGTTCCAAAACGATTTGGCTGAAATCCTGTTGCTTAGGGTGGTAAGCTGCGACTAGAACAAGCTCATTTGAATCAGTCCAACTTATAGAGGAGTTGACTCACCAGATCCCCACTGGATGTACTGTAGTTGCCACAACAACAGAATTTTAGCCACTGAGTGAAAGAGATTGCATACATGAAGCACTTGGCTTTTTTTCCCCCAAAGGACATTATATAGTACATTTATTTGTTCAACATTCACATTTTGTGCATTTCTATTGCTTCTCATTAGGTTTGCATTTAAAAAAAGAAGATATACTTATCTGAGAGACCAGTTACATTGCTGAAATACCTAGGAATATGCCATGGTATTATTGAAATCAATTTAAAGTCATGTGGCATTTGAATCGCTGTTTGCATTCCCTTGGAATAATTTTTAAGATGTTGCTTTTTAAAGTTCTGTTCTAATGTATTGTGCTTTTTAAAACCACTATATTTCCACGATAGCCACATACAACCACATTTTTTTAAATGAAGTTTTTGTTTGTTTGTTTATATACACACTGCCCATCTGGCAGCAAAGACCACTCTGGGTGGTTTACAACAAGTAAACAGAGGAACAATAGAGTAACGAAATATGACAACATCAATAAAAGATCTATGTCAAGGACACCATTTTTTTTAAGCTACTACTTTCCTTCCTGTTACCTCCCTTTGTGTTCTAGGCAGCTCACTGTGAAAAACAAATAAAACTATATTTTGTACTCAGCATAAATGGAACTGAAATTAAGTTTTATAGGCAAGCAATTGCTATCATGGGGCAGAGCGTGCTTCACTTGTATTGCATCCACTCGTGGAAATGAGTTGTGTCCATATTAGGGCATATCGGGGTGATAGGTGCCTATATTTCCATCTTGTATTTGCAATCCACTGGACTTGCAGGAGACATCCCTGCAAAGGAAGGTAAAGAAGGGCTAGAACTCATTGACATCTCTAATTAAAGACCTCTGTGGCTACTATTAATTCTTTAAAGAAAACAATGGATATAGTTACTAGTTTATTGCCATGTCTACTTGGACTGTGATATAAAAAGTGTAGCCAATAACCTTTTGTCTCAGACATCAGAAGAGTGTAACACTGGGGGATTTTGCTGTGCAGTGTTTTGTTTCTATGTTTGTTCCCTGACTGCCATGTATGTGCTAGGAGGAAAGTGGCCCATATTGTGGAAACGGCAGTGAGGTGCTTCATTCCACAGTAAGGGAACATGGCAGCTGTAGCATGTATCAGTCGTTTTTAAATGCATACAGTGCAACTGCTCATCCTGTATAAACAGAACTTAAAGCATGCTTATCTTATTGGGTGCTTCTTTTTAATTATTATCTGTAAGCTTTCTAAGGGACAAACTCAATAAGACAAAGGCTTCACAATTACAAGATGACTGTACTATTTTTTTCCAGGTGCACAGTTCCTTGAAAGTTTTGTGCCTGAGAAGTCAGACTTGCAAATGATGCCCCTATTTACCTCCCAGTGATCAATGAAAAATTAAAAGCAGGCAAATTTGCAATGTGTGGGGGTGAATAAAATTTCTGCTAGAAAAAAAAGACATCTTTTATCTCCTAGGGGAGCTATGTTTCTAATTATATGTCACCTATATTATCTGTTTTCATCTCAAGACATGTATTCATGTATTCACAGGATTTTAAAAAATGGAATTCCTGCTTAGAGGCAGACTATTTCAGATTCTCTAAACACACCACAGCTCAGAAGATGTACAAGTCCCAGAATCCTTCAGAAAGCATGGACTTGGGAGTCTGAGAATTGTAGTCCAAAAAAACTACATTTTGCATGCTCCAACAGATATTGGAAGCAAGCAACACAGGATGCTTGTTCTGCCCCAACCCTCACCAATGCAGGGGGGGGTAGGGGTAGACCTGGACCATCATCTTTGGTAGACTACAGTCTTAGCAGTACAGGTCCTTCACTCCCAAATCTTCTTGGAGCACAAGCTGCCCCATTTCTCATAGTACTGTAGTAAGTAACCTATTGAGCACAGCATAACAGTGATGAGTAGGATCAGAATATCACCTTTTTATTCTGCAGTGCCTTACCTCAGTCTTTCTATCTCCCTTTTTGTTACCACCTTCCCTATGGTTCGTGTTATGTGTGTTTTTTTTTCACCTGCAGGTTGCGAAGGAGGGAAATATCACTTTTACCAAAGGACTGAATTGACAATTTGGAGAAGTCTTTTAAAATTAGTCCAAGCGCCAGGGTTTCACACTCCAGGTCTGTTTAAACGTATATGTGGTTAGTACTTGGAACGCTATGTTCCCCAGAGGAAAGGTAGACATGGGTTACTGTTGTGTGGACCAACAAGCAGCTTGGAATCTTACAGATGGTGAAATAGGAAGTCACAACAGCACTGAATTGTCAGGATCACACCAGGGACACCTGTTATATTTTGCAAATTTCTATAAAAGGGAAACTTTATGCTGATCCAAATTCTTCTATCATCACTCTATTATAGTAGAAAGGCTGTTCTTAAAAAATTCTCTTATCAGGGAGCTTGGACTAGAATGTCCAACAGATGGCAGGAGGGCTGAATTTCAGAACCAGTTTGAGCCACTCCTGGGCCTTGTGTTTCTATTAAGACCCACAATGCACTTTGAATCCAAACCATGTTTGCCATACTAAATTGTATAATGTACTGCTTTCAAAATGTCAGAGAGATGCAAAGCAGACGTTGGAGGAAGAAATGACACAAGATTGGGTTGTGGGTGTTTTTTAAAGGTCTCTTCCCTCCCCATATTGATATGACATTTGTTTTACTTTGAATAGGGGAAAGGGGCATTTCTTTGGTAAAGTGTATCTAGAAATAATGAATCTGACAAAGTTAGTATTCTGGTGGGAAATGGAGTCCTGAGGGTTGATACATCTTGTGACTTTGGAAGAAATGATAGCAGAAAAATGTACTTTGATGTTTTATTTAAAAATTTGTTCAATAATTCAATAAAGAGATCCATTATAATCATGAAACAGTAAAAATATGCTGTGAATACAATAAAAATAAAAAGTGAAAATTAATGGTACATGTTTAATAACTGTTTACACTTCAGGAACTGTTTTCCCTCGCTTGCAAAGAGTATGGCTTGGTTTACATCTTCTGTTGTGTGGGAGGTGTATTATGTGGTGCAATGTCTTCTCTCAGTACCCCAGTGTTTTGTAATTGATTCCTGTTGTTAGCAGTTCTGAAGAAGAGTTTGCATGGCAAAGCAGGATCCCTACAAACATGCCCCCTAGCCATTGGGTATCTGCAGTGGAAGCCATACCCCAGCTGAAAAGGGGGAAGATGTACAGCACACTAGCGGATTCCCTCCCCTTGTCCAGTTGCAAGGTCTGTGCATGCCTAAGAAACAGAACGTAGACATGGGGGTGCAGTGAATCTAGTCAACCTGTATTCTTCTCCCCACTGAAGAGCAGCTTAATGCAATCATTAATTTTGAGAGGGTGACTAAGCACTTGCCTACGCCGAGATGCACAAAGGTAACTGAGCTGGCCTGAAGAATTTTATAAACTGCATTTTCTCCCAATGAGCCCCACCCAGATTCTTCTCTAAGATACATCAGTTATCAGGTCTGGAATCCTAGTTTTTTACAAGAACAGAAAATATTTTAAAATATTTTAAAACATTTAAATGTAGGACTGTTTGTTTATAACATTTTAGAAAGTTATTACTCCATCAGCTTATAGGAAGGTGTTACAAGTACTTTCCAAAGTATAAAACTAGATCTATCCATTCAGTCACACAGAATTGAATGCATTAATTGCAAATGTGTTAAATGATTAATCCATTGAGTCTACAATAATTTGCATATGATTAGAACAAATGTTCTGAACAATTCTGAAGAGAAAAATGTACTTTCCTGTTTGGAAGAAATGGTTGCTATTTCAGTGCCAGAGTTTGTGTTTAACATGCAGAAGCTCCAAGATTCAACTGCTGAAACATGGAGCACATTAAAGACTAATACAATCACATAGGGGATTGTAAAAGTGTTTCCTTTCTGGCAGGCTCTCATTTGCTCACATGGTTGTGAACTGGTTGCAAAACTGGGTATACAGCCAGTCATGTGAGAAATAGCATGCTGAAAATCAAAATAACTGCATGATTCCTATTACATGCACAGTTTGTCTCAACTGAATTTGAGCCAATACCCTTCGTCTGGAATAAGTTTGTGTATGCAGCTAGCCATGGGATTTTTTTTGGGGGGGGGGTTGGACTACATGTCCCATAATCCTCCATTTTGGGAGACAGATACTTTACAGACACCTAAATGTGGCTCACCTGGGAGTCCCACTTAGCTTAAGGTAAAGGTAAAGGTTCCCCTTGACAATTTGTCCAGTCGTGCCTGACTCTAGGGGGCGATGCTCATCTTCGTTTCCAACCCATAGAGCTAGTGTTTGTCCGAAGACAATCTTCCGTGGTCACGTGGCCAGCGTGACTAGACACAGAACGCCGTTAACTTCCCACCTTGGTGGTACTTATTTAACTACTCACATTTTTTGCATTTTGCATGCTTTCGAACGACTAGGTTGGCGGGAGCTGGGACAAGCGATGGGAGCTCACTCCGATGCATGGATTCGATCTTACGGCTGCAGGTCTTCTGACCTTGCAGCACAGAGGCTTCTGTGGTTTAACCCGCAGCGCCACCATGTCCCACCCAAACTTCTTGTTCCTAACCCCCAGTGCCAGCTGGAGCATTCTGAACAGGACGCTAGAGAACTAGGCCTATTTAGGCATGTCTTGCAATTTAGCCACTTCTAGGTGTTTGTAAGGGATCTGTCTGTCAGGGAGAACTCCCAGAAAGGAGAATTATGAGATTTGTAGTTCATAAATTAGAAAACCCTGTCTTCATAACAATGCAGCTCATGTCTTGAGATGCATACAGTAGAGCCTCCGTGAGCAGACATTTATACATACGTGAGGAGAAGGGGAATTGTCAAAGTTCCCTTTGACATTTCCCGTGTTTGCAAAATATCAGTTGTAGATTGGAGATGGCATTTTGATTTGAGGCCCTGAAGAAGCAAAACCTATCAGAGAAAACCATATTGGGCTAAATGGGCTAATGGGCTGACTCGATCAGAGCATGCAGACATCTGACAGGCATGCAAATGCACAATTGTGTTTATTTTGACATGGTCAGCACTGAGCTAAGGTCTGAGGGAGGGGAAGGATTGTTGTCTAAGAGCTCTGTTACAGGCCTAGTATCTGCAAATAGAATAGCCTGTTGGTTGTTAGTTTCCAGGGCTGAGTATTTTACAGTTGTCCTACAATCCAATGTTGCAGACACACTGTCTTCCAGAATTAACGCTGCTTTCAAAATGTATCACTCTATTATCCATTGCACGCCTTTCCAGAAGCAGCGGGTTTTTTTTCCTCCCACAAACTACTGTCATATGACTTCGCAGCTGCTTCTTAGAAAGTAGCTGTATTGAGTCATTAGAAAGCACAGCTGGGCATTACACCAGGTCCATTTACATGAAAAGAGGATCTTACTTTAATTAATCTCCTGCTGCTCTACCCGCCTGATCTGAAGTCAAGTGCCGGTGGGTGGATGGGTCACCAGTGGAAATGTATGCTTTCAGGTGCAGAACAAGAAGGCCTTATTTCATTATTATCCTAACAGAGCTGTGAGAAATCAATCATGTTATATTAAAAAGTAATTTTTCCTGAAAGAAAATGTTGGCTAAGAACAGGATCTGAGAATAGCACACAGTTGCCTTTTATAGTCTGAATTCAGGCAGAACAATTGAAAAATGACAAGAAACTGGGTGATGATGAGGCAGCCCACCTCTGTTTCAAATGTTAATTCTGAGAGGAAAATATGAGGAAAGACGTTTTTCCCATCAAAAGAAAAGCAATAGGCTGTGGCAAGTTTTCTGAAAACAAGACCTCTTTCCTCAGGGGGCCTCCTTTGTTTCATTTTTCAGATTTCAAAAACAGTGGTTGATCATTGTCCTTTTGGTGGTTCTTATTACAGGGCATACATATTCACATTTTCAAAGTTTTTGTAAAGAAACAAAAAAAAATAGATATGAAGCATTCTGTTGTTTACCCACAAGTTGACAGCAAACAGCAAGTATTGGACTGGTGGCTTAAACCAGTGGTTCTTAACCTGGGCAATATCGGCCCCCTAGGGGGCAATTTTGTTTTGGGGGGGCAATGGAACAAAAAGGGGCAACGCGGGGGTGAAGGAACAGAAGGGGCGATAGGGGGCGATGGAGCCGCTGTGCTGCCACCGCCATTGAGGAAGCTATCATTGCCCCCTGCCCGTGACGGTGACATGCCATGGCCGCGCCACCACCGCAGCACCAGGGGTGATGATAATTTCCTCAATGGCTCAAGGGGGAGTTTCTTTCAAAAAGGTTAAGAACCACTGGCTTAAATGACAGATCGGTAGATAAGTAATGTTAAATAATGGTCAGCAACAAAGATATTTCATACAGTTTGATATATGCATGTACATTTACCATCAGTTTACTCAAGAACTGATTGCATCGTCAAAAACAGTGACACAGCACAGATGGATGATTTGAGATGACCAGGCAGCAAATCTTTGCTATTTGGTTTGCAGGGTAGTTGTGTGGCCCCTGGGCATAGCATGCCAGGGGCCTTAGAAAAGTTCAGAAACATAAGAATTAGGACTATAAGCCAAGAGGAGGCTCCACTCTCTTAGCTGCCCTCCCTCCTTGCCATCCGGCCACATGGCTGATCCATTGAATGTCACACTGCCAATAGTCACAGTTCTAATATTGGAGAAGAGGAAAACAGGAAAGATCAAAGGTATGGCATGGGCTGAATAAGAGAGTAGCTGCCAGTCACATCCCAAGCTAGGTAGAGGACATTTAAACTGGCCCTGAAGCAATGGCAGTGAAATAGGGAGCCCAGAAATGAGTTGGATAAGTTTCATTCTACAAACACATAATGCACCAACATCAATGACAAGATTGCCCTATTTTGTTGTATTTCTGCTTGAAGTGCTAAAATAATTTTGCCATTCTTGGGAATTGTGACTTTGACCTGAGGGGAGAGAGTCATCTGCTGAACCTCATAGGCAATAATATGTCTTGTGTCAATCCTGTGTTTGGAAAAAGTATTATTTCTAAGTCAATTGTATTTTTATCATTTACTAGCAAGTGTACCTTATGAGTCCTACCTTTGCCCCACTGCACTCTCTCCTGCCCCCCCAATGCCTTTTTTCCAGTGCATTCTCTCTCCCTCTCTTTCCCACCCTACTCTGGTATTCATTCAGTTTGTGCCAGAGTTAGAAAGCTATTAGTCACACCCCAGTACTCCATATCTGTTACTCTCCAACCTCAACTTCAGTTTAGTTACAGGTTTAGGTTTGTACCTTTGTTTGACCATGGGCATCCAAAACCATCTTGGGGGTACTCTTGACTTGCAACACCCTAAAAAGCTTGCAGTCAAGATATTTGAGTGATACCAAGTAGCTCTCCCTGTATATTCTTGCCCTGTCATAATATCTGCTGGCGAGTCTTCTCCATGTTTCATCAATTAGAGCGGTACTTTTTGTGGAGATGCGGGAGAGGAATATCTCAGCCCTAATGCCCCAAATATGAGCTGTTGTCCTCTTGGAAGCCTAATTGGCATCAACACCACCTTTATTCTGGTGCGTAATCAAAAGCCAGCTGTTCACCTATGTATTTTGGTAGAGAGATTATGACTTGGTCGTCTGATCTTGCTTTAGCTGTTAAACCATTTGAAGAGGTTTGGAAATGTTTTAATTGTTCTGAAGTATTTAAATTGTATTGATTTCTTGCAATTTGGTTTTACGGATTGTATCCCACCCTGAGATCCAGTGATGTAGTGCAGGCTAAATAAAGAAGGATAAATAAAACTATAATCCTTTAAAAAAAATTAAATAACTTCTTTAAACTACAGTTTTTGTAATCTCCTAGCTAGCAAGGCCAGTTGAAGATTTTTTTTCCTCTTTTTTCTTTTAATCTTACTGAAAGAATATAGAAACAACAACAATAACAATAAAGTAATATTATAGTTCTTTCACCAGGAATGTTTAATCTGATATAGTACATTCACACCAATGTAATCAGATTAGAATATTGCAGTAAAGATTGACATGGGAGGCTGGTGGAAATATGTTTTGTCATTCTTCTTAACAAAAAAATGAAAATAAATCATTACCAAAGAGGCATTTTAGGAATGTGTTGTTTGTGTAATTTGGACTGGTGTGTTAATCCTTTAATTACGGCACCTTAAGGACTAACATATTTATTACAGTGTGAACTTCTGTGGATTGCAATCCATTTCCTCAGATGCTGTCTGACATTCACAAAAGCTCTTGGAGATGCCAAATAAGGCACAAACTGTTGTAGGTTGTGGAATTGTTAGATCCTGCTGGACAGACCTTGAAAAAAGACAGTATGGATATGTGGAGTGCCTGCTGATTCTCCCTGAGGCTAGAAAACTGTGTCCTGATAGTAGCAGACTGTGTGAACAGAGGTGCCCCCACCTCGGGTTCAGACAGGAGTAGCTTGCAAGCAAAAGTGCAATTTTCTATTTCCGCCTTCAGTAACCAATACTAATCGCTTGTAGACTGTGGCCATGAGCATAGAAGCAACTGTCTCTGTGAATGTGGCTCTTGAAATGGGTCCCAGCTTGGTCTTGTTTGTAAGTGCAGAAAAGACGTGTAAAATATTCACCTTCATAAAGCCTAAAGAAAATGCAAATAATATATTAATTAATTAATTAATTAATTAATTAATTAATTAATTATTTCTTGCATTTATATCCTGCCTTTCTTCCAATGAGCTTAAGGCACCTCTCATTGCCCTCTTTCTCTGCACATGATCGTCCCAACAACATGGTGAGGCAGGATCAGTCTGAGAGAGAGTCAGTTGCCCACGGTCACCCTGTGAATTTAAAGGCCCAGCAGGGACTGGCCTCTGGATAGCCAGGTCTCTCAGTCCAACACTTACTACACTGTACTGGTGCCCTGTTTATTTTGTGTAGCCAAATAAACATACTGATCTTCTACAAAAATGTCAAGGCAGTTTATCATAAAAGGCACAGAATTATAAAAATGTATTACGTAACAAAATAGGACTTTAAGAACATGCAGTCCCTGAGTTAGTGTCTCAAAGCAGGATTACCTCCCCTACCTTTTCTACTCAATTCTTTCATCTGTGGGGAGATGTTAAGGTGAACTGCCTGGTTGCATGTGAAAAAGGATGGCCTAGGATGCCATTCCTGAATAGCATGTTAAATCAGTGGGTGTGCAATTTAAGATGCATTAGAACCTGGCTGTGTCAAGAGAATAAAGTCTCCTTGCTGATTACAGAAATGGAAGTGTCTCACCACATGGGGTTACCACAGCTGATATTAGATCAAGCAGTGTTCAAAGTGAATAAAACAGTTTGGTCTAACTGTATATTGAGGAATATAGTCACACAGAGCTTTGAAGTGTGTCAGTATATAGTACAGTCAGTGAAGTTTTCCATTACTTCTTTCTGGCTAGTTCTTCTGCTTCAGCATGCAGACAATGACCAATGCGCGCCCTGTGTCCATGCACACCAAAAGCTTCATGCCCAAGTCCTTCCCTTTACCCTTGCTGCAAAAGAACATCGAGATAATGGATGGGCCTTAGAATTTTCCCGACTGCTCATCAATCCCAGCTCTGGCAGACCAAGACAGTAAGTCAATCGCCCTAAAATCACATGCCTTGTTTTCTAATCCAAGGAGAAAATCTACTTAAACCTCAGATGCTACTTGCATATCGCATTATGAGAAAGGCGAATGTGCTGTACAAATGCAACGTATTTTAAAAAGCTGTCACCCTAAGAGCTAAAGTCCTACTGTTTTTCTGTTCAGATGGGAAGACAAGAAGCAACGTTCATGGTCATAGGAAGAGAATTTTCCTTCCAAGAGTTCTTATTCTTATTTGTTGCAATTATTTGTTTGTGTAGTGCATACAATGACTGAACACCATTTATTTTATGATATAACACGTGAGACTTTTTAAAACTGATCTTCTGTTGAGCGTGGATTTCTTTTTCTCTGCACTGCTCTGTGAGCCAGATGATGTGAAGAGACAAGGCTTTATCCCTTCTCTCAAGAGCAAGGGGAATGCCCTTGATGCCTTTGGTTCCTCTGAAACCTTGGTTTCAGTCCACCTCCACCTTCCCTATGCAGGTGAGGGAGGAGCAACACTGGGCCTTCTCAGCAGGTGTATCAGAAGGTGTTTAATTCCAGGCTTCAGGACTGCTGCCTAAGGTAGCTGGGGAATATGTCCACACTCACTCCTTCCTCACCTTCCCAGCAGGAGGGAGTCAAAGGAAGAGTTATATATACTGAGCCAGAACTCCAGGGGCAGGTTCAATGTGCCCACTGTTGCTCCTCTCTCACCTTTCTCACACAATTGAGAGACTAAGCTATGGCCCCACAAGTCAGAAGGCCAGCCTGATGGGACAAATTCAGTCTACAGGCTGGCAGTTCTCATCCTCACAGTCTTGGTCCTCAGAAAAGCATTTCATGGCTCCAAATAGACTGGGCTGAAATGCCATATAATGACTTTTCTGTACCTTTAAGATCCTCGTCTCTTTGTTTTGTTTTTCCTTCCCATCTTTTTGTTTGATTTAAGCAATCACTCCGGATTTGTACAACAAGAATGAAAAGAGGAATTGTGTCACTTGTGTTTCTTGTGTTGCTAGTTGTTTGAATATCCAAGGCTACCTGTGAGATGTGCATCTGACTGGATGCCCTGCCACCCCCCTTGCCGGTGGAGTCAGCATTCTCTGTTAATAACTCCATGGATTCCAACTCAGCTCCTTGACTCATGTAAGTTTTTATTAGTTATGGCAACAGTTCCTTCTGCCTCTCCCCCTGCCCCCAGTCTCTTAGGATTGAGTTACAATCTCCAAACTACTTGTCAGCCTGGGGACCCAGCTGGTTTCACTGGAATTCCCTCAAAGTCCAGGTTTTGGAAGGCAGGAAGGAGGAGAGAACTTGGGTCCAGGATGCACCCCTTTCAGAGAAGGCTTGTACAACTGAGCACAAGAACTCAATCCGTGCAGCTCTTCTCTCCTGGTTCCTTCCCTCATTTGCCTCTCTGGAGCTGCAGTGGTGTCGAGGTTAACGTAGCCTTATCCAAGCACGTGGCTGGAGTCTCAGGTGCCTGGATCCCATTGTAAGCCAATAAACCCGGTGAAGGTAGACAGCTTCTGGCATCCTTCCACACATCCCCTTCTTCCCAGATGGACAGCACTCCCTTGCCTTCCCAGTTCTGTTCTTTCATTCCCCTTGACCCTGCCTATTTCAGCTGTCTCATCAGAACACGGTCTCTTTTGCAGCTGCAGGCACTCTCTCCAGCCATCCGGATCCTGAGGCAAACCTCCTCATGGCTGCTTGCTACCTGTGTGCTGGGGCCAAACAGCTGACAGAGGGTGCGTGCCTACAACCCCTCACATGGATTTATTATGTCTTATAGCTGACCTATTACAATAACCTTTGTCTACTTTGGCAGTAGTTTGGTACAATCAACACTGAGATTTGATGTTGGCAAGGAAAGTGCCATAGCTCAGTGCTCAATTATATATTTTGCTTGTATATATATTCAGTCCTCCACATTTCCACATGTGAATAAGAAAGGTTATGTAAGATTAAGCCAAATTATGTATACAAGACTGAACAAGATGAACAAATATTCTGCATACATTCTGAACATGAAAAGTTCCCTTAGTGACAAGAGAGATGAGCAGTGCGCAGCCAAAATGCTGCATGCAGGCCTCATCTCTTTGTGTAGTCTTTGGACACCTGGACTGCCCTGCTGAAGATACAGCAATTCTCCTTCAAAACAAGTCACAAACACTCCACACACTGTTTCACCTCATAAAGGATTTGCGTGCATAGAAATTAGGCTCTAGGCTCTCCAGCCTTGCTAATTTCCTCCTTAGAGTCAATTTAAACTCTGCGGTATTTCTCACACAGCTAACTGGCTCCTAGCTGTGATTTCCAGGAAGCCAAGCTTATCACAAATGTGAAACCAATAATTGTGGCCCCTCTCTGAGACCAAGGGGACACGTCTGTTGATGTTGCAGGGATAGGACACTGCATGGTCACAGGGACAAAGCACTGTGATGTCACCGAGGCAAGACAGGAAAAGACTGAGCGGTCAAAAACCTTTCGAGACCAATTGATGATGGTAATAGCTACAATGAGAATCTGAATAAATCAGCCTAAAATCAATTTTCAACTCAGTTAATGAGATACTATGGCAACCATGAGCAAGGAAGAAACCCCTGGGATATTTTTTTTGTGGCTGCAAAAGTGTCTAGCACCTGGAGCAATTGCTGCTATTTCTGCTAGTGCTTGCATCCTGCATGGTCTTACCAAAAGTACACACGACACATGAGGAAGTTTTCCAGGCTCTAGACTGCTGCTAGGTTTGTGGAAAGCTCAGTTCTGTGTTGCTGCTCCCAGGGCCTATTTAACAAGAAGGCCCATGTGTTACCATGCTGGTGCTGTATTCTCTGCTGTGATGTAGAGGCATAATGGGCCCAAGGGTATGCACCTGTCGGATCTCTCCACATTCCTTTTCCCTCATTCCTTGCTGTTTTGAGGATGCCAGAACTATGTACACAGGACACACATATGCACACCTTTACCAAGCTGCTGCTAGTTTGGAATGACTCCAGATGTTTGATGAGGCTTGAAAGCTACATCACATACAGTAAAAACAAAACACCTCCTCCAGCACCTCTTACCCGGACATTTGCATCCCTGTGTGGAGAATCAGAAAAGCAGTTCCCTGAAAGTCCAGCCAATACCCGGAGAGCTGGCAACTTGACACATTTCCAGCTTCAGCTGGTTCCTGTGGCCCGCCTGCCTAGCTCTCCCATTCTGTTTGTTTATATAGCAGCCTCAGTGCCTTGGAGAACTGATTGCCACAGCAGCCAGGTGCCAGATTCTTTGAACACAAACAGGAGATACTGAGTTATAAATTCATACAACAATTTATATGATCTTGCTTCAGTTTTTCTGTTGGAATGCTAAAGAAATATTTGCCACATCTGCTGTTTCATGTCACATTAAAGATAAACATGAATCTTGGTGCTACCACTGGCTTATACTATTACATTCGCTTATACTCCACAGTTTTATTGTTTGGTGTCTTTTTATTTTCAAGCCTATGATGCCATACTTTATAAATTCCTCCTTGGTTCTGTACACTTGTTCTGATCTACTTTTATAAGTACAGCAATACTCATCCATGTTTAAAATAATTATCTTGTTATTATTTCCAACACAAATTGTCTGGGAAATGTTTTAATTAATTTGAGTTTGAAATGGATGGGTTGAATACTTACAGGAGGTGGAATCAAGCTATTTCCTTGAAATATAATAAACGGAAAAGCTTGATAACACAAATGTTTAGAGAAAACCCTCAGAAAGCCTTTCTTATAAATGCAGTTCTGTTATTGTTGGATTGGTTTTAAAGGGGAAGTAATAGAGCTCTAGGCATCAACTTGAATAAATTCCAAAGTCCATGGCTGAGAAGGTAAACTGATATATACTGCACATCTATGGGAAATGTAATCTCTTCCTCTTCAAAATAACAGACTTCATTAACTGTACCCAGAAGAAATCTGCTTCCCTCCCCCCTCTTTTATACTTTCCTCTTGGGCGGGAGTGAATAGTCAGAGATTTAGATCAGCAAGGTGATATTGTGCAGTGGGACAGTAACTTCAGACTCTTCTCTGACTCATGAGTTGTAAAGCTGCAAACATCTCAGCCAGTGGTTGCAAGTGGTGATTCCAACTCTGATAGAAATAAAAAATCTTACCCTCAGATGCCTCCAGTAGGGCCTGTATTCTTACATAATAAACTATTTCGCAAGGTTTTCAATCCTCTATAAACAGTCCAGCCCAGTCCTCCTTTTTAGTCGAGAAATGCAGGTTGGATAGGAATTATGCTTAAGTGCCCTTCTGCTGGCAGAAAACCAGCACCAATTCTCAGCTTGAACTGACACAGCTAAATAACTTTGGACTAGTCTGGAAGTGATTGAAGTTGCTTACCTGCACTACAACTGCACCAGTTCATCTGCACAACACAAGCTCTTGCACACCCCATATAAGGGCACATGGGGGGGCATGAAATAACAGACAGATGTGGGTAGAATCAGCTCTACCGTTAGGCAAAATAATATTCCAACAGTCATTTCAGGTAGTTGATGCTTGGAGGCAGCAGCAAGATGATCACATTTCAGGGCTGAAGTCTCAGGGAATATGTTTCTCTGGGTCTCCCACTGGGAAGAGAAAGGTCAGGACAGGCAGTGCCGAAGGAAGGAAAAGTTTAATTTTAGTGTGTGTGTGACAGATGTAAAGTGTGGTGGCCATCTCTCCACTCCCAAATAGTGCCAGGGCTCATTCTAAATCCAACAGTATTGTATGAGTATTATATGCATAATACTGTTTTAGAAACAGTGTGGGAAATCCATAATGTCTGTCTCACCCTCTGGCCAGAATCCTATTGCTTACATATACCAGCATCAGTAGAACAACGTTAACTGCAACAGTAAGTTGCTGCTAATCAAGAAATCAGCGCTTGTGTTTCTCTTCACATACCAGCCGTGTGACTCAGTGCATGATGAGGGATACAAGCACTGACTTCTTAACTAGCAATGATTTACTGTTGCAGTTTATGCCACTTTATTTAGACTGCTGTACAAAAGTAATGGGACTCTGGCCATCTCTTCCCTCCCCTGCTACATATACATATTCCTTTGCAATTATAACACAATGGTCCATCTCTGTGACATCAGAAGGACCCACCTACTGTTTTCAGGTTTGAGCCCTATAAATCTTAGGAAGTGGGATGCTGCTCACCTGTCAACCCTAGTCATAGATTCCGCACGACTTGCGTTGTGCCACTTTAACCCATCCTGCTGTCTCCACTTGTGGTTAAGATGCTGTCCAGTTGCCAGTGCTAAATTAGAAAGAAACTTTCTACTGATGGTCCAGTTGCACACAAAACAGGAGAAGAACATTTCATTTTTCTGTCTCTCAGGCAACAGAATACCTTGAGTTAGCCCTAGACATGAGGCTAACAGTATCAGTTGATGTCTCAATCTACTTAGGCTCTACCTTTCAAAATACGTATTGCTTAACCAAAGGTTGTAACTAACCATCCAATATACAGTAAAATGTCACACACATCCAAATGCCAGCACATTTCTAAATACCAGCATTATTGCAAAAAGCAGATCTTTGGATCTACTTTCTTGTATTCAGGTGCAATAAAGGGAAGCAGACCCAAAGCAGTGAATTAGGTTATTTACATTATAAAAGAGGAAAATAAAAAAGGGTAGGTGGCAGATGTGTAGGTTTGCCAAGCAGAATTTTTTTAAAAAAAAAAATGGTGTACCAGAGGCAGGTCACTAGAACCACTAAAGAATGCAGGTCAATTGTTATATTCTGTGAAATAAGAGGCCTAGTTCTCATCTTGTTTCTTGCTGATCTGTATTTCCTTTGTAGCTTCAACAGTTTTCATTTGAAACAAATCAGTAAAGTCTGAACAATGCACATAAACTTCGAATTTTAAGGACAAAATGAAATGTGGAAAGGAGGTTAAGCCGAAAGAATTTCATTGTCCATCAGCCAAAATGCAAAAAAAGCAAAATAAAACAAAAAAGACAAAAACATGTGGCACCTTAAAGACTAACTGTTATATTTTAATGTGAGCTTTCATGGACAAAGTAGGGATGTGGTGGTGCTGCGGGTTGAACCGAAGAAGCCTCTGTGCTGCAAGTTCAGAAAACTAGCAGTCATAAGATTGAATCCATGTGACGGAGTGAGCTCCCATCACTTGTCCCAGCTCCTACCAACCTGGCAGTTCGAAAGCATGTAAATGTGAGTAAATAGGTACCACCACGGTGGGAAGGTAACAGCATTCCATGTCTAGTCATGCAGGCCACATGACCACGGAAACTTTCTACAGACAAACGCTGGCTCTATGGCTTGGAGACAGAGATGAGCACCGCGCCCTAGAGTCAGACACAACTGGACTAAATGTCAAGGGGAACCTTTACATTCATGGACAAGTCCACTTCATCAGACATATGGAAAAAATTGAAATGCTGGAAGAAATACCAATTACACAAGTAATCGTGTAGCTACTCACCCCTGTCCTATATAATTTAAAATGAGTGTTTATCCAAGCTGTCTAATAGCCAGACATATGCAATTCATCATCTACCAGGGGAAGATGTTAAATTAGGATGGTTTCTAATTCCAAATTCTACTGACCCCCCAACCTAAAACATTATAAAAGCAGAGATTGACTGCTTTAACCCAACCTATGTAGGCTTCTCTCATTCCTCTGTCTCCTTGAATTCTGTCTCTGAATTTTTGTCATTTAAAAACATCTGTTCCAATGAAGCATATTGCTGTATGCACTACAAGTTAGAAGTGAGAATTGAAAGTAATATTGTCTACTGAGATAAGGCTTTGAACTCATATTTTCAACTTAGCACTCTCCTGAAACATCTGAGCTGGCAGAATCAAAAAGTCTCCACACCATGTGTGAGTATTTCAGATCTGCAGTGGCACTGGAAATCCTATAGGCTTTCTGATTCAGCACCTGTAATCAGTATATGCTCTTTTCCCTAGTCCAGTGGTCCCCAACCTTGGGCCTCCAGTTGTTCCTGGACTACAACTCCCAGAAGCCTTCACCACCACCTCTGCTGGCCAGGATTTCTGGGAGTTGAAGTCCAGGAACATCTGGAGGCCCAAGGTTGGGGACCACTGCCCTAGTCCATACCTCTCCATCTTTTCCTTTGAACAGTTGTGAAGCAGCATAAATGTCACTGGAATTAATTCTGTTAGAAATATTTGTTGACTTCCAGAGCATGAGAAACAGAAAAGGATAAGTATACTTACCTGGCAAGAGAGATACCTTGATCAAGAAACAGAAAAGGAAGTTACGAATGTTATCAATTTTGGCAGTGACCTCACTGTACATTAAGAAAAGAGAAACCAAGGGCAGAGAAGAAAAACAGACCTTAATGTCTTAAAGGGAAGTTCCAGTCTAACCACTTAAAACCCATACGAGAACATAGGCATTCAACTGTTTGTGTGCATGTGAGCGTGCATACAGAAACACACACACACAGTCATAGTGTAGTGTAAAAGAAAAAGAAGAAAAAAACCACTTGAAGCACAAGGCCTAAATTATATATGCTACACCAAAGCTAAAATCTCTCCCCCCCCCCCCCGTGGTTAAGCCAAATGCTGTAGAGAGAGGCTGGAAAGGAATATACAGAAGCTGACCTCAGAGACCCTCCATAGGCATCTCTGCAATTACATTGAGCAGAAGAGGCCTTGGGCTTCACGAGGGGGTGGGTGGGTGTAAAGCTGTCTGCCTCCTTTTCTGCTGGCTTATAAGGAAGACTGTGTCAGATTGTACTATGTGCTATGAGCCCCCCCCTTGCCAAAGAAATCCATTCATTAAGTACTTCATGATCCATTTAGTACTTCAACACTGAAATGAATATAGTTTGCATTTCTAATTAACATATCCACATGTTTATCCATGTTTTTCATTTTGGTAATACTCGCAGTAGTTAAGATGAACAGATTTTCTTCACCAACATTTGTTCTGCCTTTTCCCCCCACCCAGATCATACCCATTGTGGTGTAGTGGATATCCTGACAGCCTGCAAGTCAGGAAATCTTGATCCAAATTCCTGCTCACCCATGAAAACTCACTGGGGGGTGAGGTGGGGCTGGTCATACTAAAAGATCTCACTTACTATGGAAGGATGGTATTCCACATCACAGGACTGGGCAATTTTTGCCCTCCAGGTGTTGCTGAACTACAGTTCTCATCAGCCCTTGCTGGTACAACCAAGAGTGCAATATGAATGGGAGTTGTAGTTCAGGAACACTCTGGAGGGGCACAAGGGACTCACCTCTGCCCTACATCATTTAAAAGGAATGTTTATCTAAGCTGTCTAGATAGCCAGGCATGTGCAGTTAATAAGCTGAACTCAAAATAGCATCATAGGAGATAACAGAGTAGGAAAATGACTTTGCATAAAATTTGCTTCACTGTCATCAAAAAAAGTAAGAACATTTCATTTTCTTGGAAGTCCGTTTTTGGCTTTCTCAGAAAATAAAGGAGACTGAAACAGAATCTCTCTTTCTTCTGACTTCATTAAACTTGAGGCTTGTGGTTGACAACCAAAAATTAACCAGCCATGATGTAATCTATATGACACAACTGATGTAACTTATACAATGTACTTGTTCATAATCAACTGGCCATACTTTTAATTGAAAAAGAAAAAAAGAGTCCTTGTAGGTTGTTATTAACAAAAATGAAAATGTCGTGGTTGAAGGTTTTTAGTCATCTTTGTTCAATTATTGCTGTCTGTCCCATCATAGATTTAAAACAGAAGGTGCCACTCTGAGAGCTTTCAAAGAATAGAATGCTGTCTTTATAGTCTCCTCACAGTGATTGAATATCCTTCGAAACCCCTTCTATCTGCAGTAATGCTGAAAGCACATTGGTTTTTGGTCCAGCGCCAGTCATCGGCAGAGAACTCCACACTCCTCCATCTTTGTCTTTTCATCAGTTGCTAACCAGGACAGACATAATGGCTGCTTCTTCCATCTTCCAGAGATCTTTGCCCTCCAAAAAACCATGCCACAGTGCTCATGTGTTGTGTGAGCATGTCCCAGTCCGGTTTCTGAAATATCCCACTGAATATGAAAGACTACTGTAGTAAGTGAGGTGGGCAAAATGTAGCAAATGGGCTTCCTGGGTCCAAGACTCTTTTAGTGATCCCAGGCCTCCACAGAAATCCCCAGTGGCAAATATTTAAAATATAGCAATGTTTACATAAAGGAGAAGAGGGACCACCCCTACCCCAATTTCTCCAATTCAAAATCTATCCAGACATCTCTGCTTTGATACTCCTAATTTTTTTTCTCTTGAACATTCTCAGAACTTCTGAAGCCACTGCAGGTCTTAATTATTTTATCCCAGGAACACTAAAGTTGCCCAACACAGCTCTGTAGCTCTGTTTCACAAGCTCATACATATACTTTCTCCTTACTGTATACTATAATTGTGTCAACTGTATGTTTCTCACATAGTAAGGTTTTTGTACTTTCTCTCATGTGCCTTTCTTTTTCTGATTTAATCAGCATTCCCTAAAGAGAGAAGGAAAGGTACTGCTCAAATGGGAAAGACCTAGATTTGGTCTGCTCTGCTCACATCATTGCAGTATGGACACAAACTTGATGAAAGAATTTTCCCACTGAGGCTGAAACCAGATATGCATAGCATGGTTTTAGAAGTGGTGCTCGTTCATGTGATGAAAGATATCTATTGGTCACAATGTGTGCTTCTCCTCCCCTCCATATAAGGCTTTCTGTGGGTTTTTTTTTTCTTTTCCAGCCTTATGATCAGATCACTCTTTGAAAGGAAAACAAAGGCTTGATCAGAATACTGATTGCTGATGTCTCTGGAAAATTTCTTTCCTGGAATAGAGAACAAATAAATTGCAGAGAATACACAATTAACATATTGTTTGCCTCAGGTGTGGGGGGGGCTGTCAATGCATGCTGTTTCTTCTTCCAACAAGGATTTGTTTGCCAAAGCATTTTTCTGATTACCAGTCTTGCTAGTTACCCCTAGTAATGTAGTGATCTTAGTTTTTCTTTTTAAGCTCTTCATCGTTACTTGATTGTATTATATTTCGGAAATTGGTTCTGAAGGCATGCATGCTTTTCGCATAAACACACAAAAAATGCTTTCCCCCCTGCTTCTTCTCAGAAGGTCCAGTGGAAATTCCACAAGTGCTTTGATGTAACATTTTTATTATTTCATTATAGAAATTATGCATATTTCTTTTTGAAAAGAAATTGGTACTTTTAAAATGCCAGAGTTAATTTCTTAGCAACCAAAGTTCCTTTTACCAATCATGTCATTTTTGTAAAGTATGAAGGATGGAATGCCTTAGGTATTTGCATCTTGGTTCTGGGATGGCCATCTTACATCCAATCTGTCTTGAATTGTGTGTTGTATATTCCATGCCTACACTGCGATTTGTTTTGAATTTTCTATTGAATATGCAGTAAAGTCTATTACATTCGGAAGTTCTGTGTGAACAGAGGGAATAGGAAATGTTTCTGTTTGCAAACCAAGACCTATTTTAACTTAATAAACCATAGTGTACATGTGGGGAATCTTCTCTGTGGCAAGAAACCACCTATATATTTATTTTATCATACTATTGCCATAATAGCAATGGCATTAAACTGTTTCTTCTCTACATTTTTATTATAACAAGGTACAGAACCAAATCTACCCCTCTAAGCAACTGCAGCCAGGATGCTATTCACTTTTTGCAGCTATTTTACATTTTGGGTTCATAGCTACAGCAATTAATTATCCACATGGTTTCCAGGCTTTTCCCACAGAACTATTTTCTAAACAACAGTGTCCCATTTTTGTATCAGTAATGATGATTATTTTTTCCCAAGTGTATTACCTTACATTTATCTATATTAAATCTTATTTAATTTACTTCCATCCATCTTACTCAAAGTTTGCCCTTAGTGCTATACTGTGAACAGAAGAGATTGTTATCCAGAACAGGCTTGCTTATGGAAGACATTGCTGGAAGGAGACACAAGAGCTAAATAAATTGTTTTTTTTTTAAGTTTTGATTTCCCTTTTCAAACAGAATTAACACTTAAGTTCCAACTGTGGTCCCTGTGAGTTTGGAGTTCCCTTTGTTGACCATGTACATGTGGTCATTTTGAAAAAAAGTTTCCCTTATTCTGTCCATTGTTATTTCACATTTGCTAAGCCGTTGTTTGGGTAGCATGTCATAGTCTACTCTCCAAACAGGTGGAAGGTGAAGATAAGGACATAATCTGTGTCAAGTGGCATCTGAAACTTGCAAAATGTCTTTCAACAGAATTCTCAACAGACTTTATGAACCCAAAGCAGGCTGCAGAACTCCAAATTTCCTGCTTGCTCTGCTTGGATTTATTGCAGACCAAATAATTTGTATGTATGCTTTTTAGTGCATTGATTGGAACACTTTTATTCCATTCTCTAGATTTTAAATGTAACATAGCAGTCTTTCCAATCAAGTAGAGCACTGTTTCCTGCATTGTTCTATCCTCATCATATTCACGAAAAGAAGCAGTTAGTAGTTTTGATTTGAGAAAACACGGACAACGGTCTTTGCTCTTTCAGGAGTTGCTTAAAATACAATATTGCCAATCAGAAAGAAACTGGAATGGAAAAAAATTGTAATTTTGTTTGGGGGAAGATATTTTGATCAAGCATTTACTCTCTCCTTTAAATATGTTTTTAAATCAGCCTACAGTTCTGCACAGCCTCCTTGCACAGCCACACCGAGGGCTGTTTCACATCCAAAAGTGGGACAAATTCCAAGCGCAGACAGGACCACAAGCCTGGCCACGTAAGTTACTTAGGGGAATAGCCAGCCATAGGGATGGAAGGGAGGCATTATAATTCATTCAAAAATGTCTAACGAGCAATGGGTCAGAAAAGAAGTGATCAGTGTTCAGCAGAACTATAATCAATTTGCTTTCAAATGTTTATTTAAAAATTAGTAAAATATAATGGTTTCAAATGTTTATATAAAAAATTAGTAAAATATAATTGCCTGTCTTGAAGACTCTACAATATTGAAACAAGCCATATATAAAAGCCTGAAATTAACCCAGCAAAGTCCAGCATTAAAATCTTTTGCAGATATATCACACACCACATCACACCATGATTCTTTTTATTTGTGCTATTCATGCTAGGTGGAATGCCGGCATTACATCCAATACCCTTACAAGATAAATATGGGCTTTATATTCATATCACATGCAAACTTAAGCTTTGATCAATATGTAATCCTCATGGGTAGATTTAGGTAAGGTTTATTTATGGGGAAGGTTTATGTATAGGCTGGCTGGATAGTTCAATGAATTCGGTACCTGGCTATGGAGCCAGAGACTGAGAGTTCCATGTCTCAATGTGCCTTGCAGAATAATATCCTGACTGTGGAGTCTCTGGCAACTTCCACAGTCCCAGGGCATCCCCCAAAGAAGGCGTGATCGTCCCCAACTCAGGCTTGTCAGTTTTTTAAAATATATATATATATATTTCCAGTAATGTGTTTAACATCAACCATTAACCACATGGGACATGGTGGCTAAAGAATGAAAACAATATATTTTTATTACATAGGAACATCAACTTGGGGGGACAGATCCAAGCTTCAGTTACGACAACCCAACAACCCTTTTCTTTAGTTACACTCTCCTTCTCTTCACATTCCAGCCCTCCAGCTCCCTCCTCCTTCAGGCTCCAGGATAGGCTGGCTACCTACAGCACCTGGCCAATCACCTTGCTTCCCTGTTAACAAGCAGATTGGTCAGGGTTCCCATCACGTCTGAGTACTCTGTATCTAGAAAATCCAGGAAAGGGTTGGCATAAGTTGAAATCAACTTGATGGCACATCATCATAACTGCCGTTAAAAGACTGCTCGCATATAAATATATTATAGCAGTTTTGAGGTATGTTTAAGGTTTTGAAAGCTTACAGAGAGAACTTCAAGAATAACCACCCAAAACACCTGTTTAGCTGATGCTGCAATGTTATACAGGTAATTGGTAACATTGTTGTACTGTGCTAACAGTTAGGAAGTTTTTCCTGATACTCAGCTGATTGAGTCCTGTAACTTCAGCCCATTATTTTGTATCCTGCACAATCCAAATGTATAGGAGTATTTCTCAAATGATTTTGTTTATGGCAGAAAGAAAGCCAGTGGTTTTCAGTTACATGATTGTCCCACTGAGGTACTTGATGTCATAAGAAATTGTCATCTGCGACCTGAAATAGCCATGCAGGAGAATTAATTTAAGTGTATGAGTACTTCTTCCTTCGGGGTAGGGATGTGCATGTATGTGTGCCCTTCCAAGATGGCAGGCAAATAAATAATGGTGTTAAATGGCTAAAAGCATAGCTTACACTACTTTTAAAATGTTAATTTAAAACCATTATGGCCAATATCTCATTGCTGACATGCTGTAAATTGCGTACTTTTCTGTGGTGAGTTGTTACAAAATCTACAAAATCAGTGTAGATGTTTTCTGTTGCATACCAAGTTGCTCAACTCTGCAAACAACAAATAATGTCTACTATGATTCCATAACTTGCAGCAAATCCCCATCAAAAGTTATGTCGTTTACATTATACCAGCAATAGAATTTTGCCCTACATTTATTGGTGGCACTTTGGCCCATCTGATCAAAAATATACAAATTTAGTGCAAGTCTTCTTCCCAGCTGCCTCCTGAGGTGGCTGCCTTACTTTATCAGCCCTGATCCCCTGCAAATACTGTCCGTAAACCAATGCATGAACACATTCTTCCACTCTGGTCAATCTACACAAATCAGTTCATGATATTCCACAAGCACAATGTGCTGCAAACATACTGCAGCATATTGCCTGCAAAAGAAATAGCTCCCTATAAGTGAGGCATTCATGACACAACACATGCACATTGTATGCAAGTCTCATCTACATACTAATTGGAGCATAGAAGGATCAAGGCTTTGAGGAAGACAATAGTTGTTGGGATATCGAAGTGTTATGAAACAGGCATCGTTGCTTCTGATGTGGTTCCTTCCTGTTCAGTTTCATCATGCCAGAATGGACAGACTTCATGAATATAATGGGGTTTTACAATTTCAGTCCTTAATGGGCCTCTTTAAGGTACATAATGTATTCATTGTAAGCAGAGGTAAGGCATATGGGCAATGTGTTTACAAGTCTGCTTGTAATATCCCTTTCGTTATGGCCAGGAACTGTGCATGCATACATTTTCCTGGCAGGTACAGTGGAAAATAGCTAACTGAAGAAAGACTGAAGAAAATAGATACAAAATATCAAATTTCAATTTCTCCACTATGCAACAGTTATTTAAAAGCTAAATAAAACCAGGAGCCATTCTTTTGTGAACAGCATTACTTCTGACATACACAGAGCAGTCAATTTACTGAGCATGAGAAACAACCATCTCAAAACCAGGAAGCTATTAATTTTCATTATTTTCATAATTTCACAGGTGTCAAACCTTAATCTGCTATGCCCAGGCATATTATGTTGCACAGCTCTACGCTGACTTGCCACAAGCTAATTATTGACGGTTCACTTCATTTTAATAAGCTCTCTATCTTGTCTGCCTATCAAAAGGAAGCAAAGGGTTGGAGACAAGCTGCCAGGAGGGCTACTTGAGTTCCTTTCAAAAACAATAAAGAAAGGAAAACTTTGTTGTTGTCCTCGCCCCTTCCACACAGCTCCTGCCATCAAACTGATGGAGCAAAGGGGATTGATTGGGAGGGAGCTCCCAGGGCTTTCAGGTAGAGGGAGGTATGTGGAAGTCAGCGACCCTCTTACATTCGTGCTTGTCTGGATGCAAGCCTATACAGTACGTGTATTGTTGTTTTAATTGTTATAAAGTGCCTTGGAATTGCTGGTTAGAACTGGTATACATCTGGAAGGTCTGTGGTTTCATCTGTGCATGTATTGCTCCTCAAATGGGAATTACAACTATTTTACATAATGACTTGGTTCACATGCACTAGTCATCAACTGGTGGCCAAGCATCTGGTGATGAATTTAAACCAGGCTGATTCTTGGGCTACATGCATGCAGACTGTTATCAGGGCCACATTCAAGGCCCTACCAGTTTGCCAAGTAAAACATTGCCTCAGTCATATCATCATCATCATCATCATCATCATCATCATCATCATCATCATCATCATCATCATCATCGTCATCGTCATCGTCATCGTCATCATCATCATCATCATGTGCCATCAAGTGAGTTCCGACTTATGGCAGCCCCTTTCAGAGTTTTCTAGGTAGAGAATACTCAGAAGTGGTTTACTGTTTCCTTCTTCTAGGGGCATTCCGGGACAGGGCAGCTTGCCCAAGGCTGCATAGGCTGGTTCTATTCTCTGGAGGCACAGCAAGGGAATTGAACTCCCAACCTTTGGCTCCATATCCAGATACAGTGGTGCCCCGCATGACGACGATAATCTGTTCCAGAAAAATTGACGTAAAGTGAAATCGTTGTCATGTGAAAGTAAAAAACCCATTGGAATGCATTAAAAAACGGTTAATGGGGGAAATACCTGCTCATTTTGCGAAGATCCTCCATAGGGGAACCCATTTTCGATTGCTGTCTTCCGGAAAACAGCAGGGAGCCATTTTGAAACCCCAACAATCAGCTGTTTCTAATCATCGTGCAGCAAAAAACGGTTCCTGAAGCAGGGAACTAGTCATCGTTAAGCGAAAAAAAACCATAGAAACATCATTTTGCAATCGCTATAGCGATCGCAGAAAAACCTCATCATTAAGTAATTTCGTCATGAAGCGGGGACATCGTCAAACGGGGCACCACTGTACCTAAACCACTGAGTTATCCAGCTAGCTCATACCTCCCTATCACAGTGAATTAGCAGAGCAAGACTTCATGAACAAAAAAGTAATTGATACATATTTCAAATAAACATATCTTGCCACCGTCCCCACTCAATAAAAGTACCTCCATTACATTTTTGGTAATGCTTTTTCCCTTGGACCCCCATGCCAGAGAGAGACCCAGTCAGGATGGTCCTTTGACTCTCAAGAACTTGGTGAAGTCACCTTCTGCCAACTTTTCCCACAGAATTTCTCTGGCTCCAAGCCACACAAAACAGCTAGCAGGAAAAGGTTCAGCATGTTAAAAACATTGCTCTAGAATTCACATCATATTTCTGTGAGCAGGACTATCATTATGGGATGTCCTGAGGCAATACTTGGCCATATTCTTGTACTTGACAAAAGGGTGTTTATTGCTGTGATGTCTGGCTGATGTGTTTCCATGAGAGCTAAAAAGGCTTGCTGAGGGTCAGAAGAGATTACAGTACTCATCTGGCTTCCCCCACCCCACTCTAGCTGGCGGGCAAAGACAACAGCAGAGATTGTCATTTCAAAGAAACAAAAAGGATAGAGACACTATTTCCAGTTCTGAAAACAAATAACATTTGAGGATACTGAGGTGTCTTCCTCTAGAGATTTGATGTAGGAGCAGTGGACTTTCTTGTCTGTTGGAGTGTTTAGTCATTTCTCTACATTTATTTCAACCTGTATGGCTATTTAAAAAGAAGAATGGACATTTTTTAGACATATAACTCAAAGCCCATGAAGCCTACACACTGAAACTTGGCATGTATACAAAGGAAATCCAGGGGTGTGGATATAGAAATTATTTTCCTTTTTAAATGTATCAATTAATTTTAATTAATTAAAATGTGTCTGTTTAAAGCCTGATGTTCCATCTTCAGCCACTAGGTGGTAGATTTCCCAACCTATCGCACATTTGCAGTAATACGATTTGAAGCTAGGATTGGTATTTTGACTTTACTGGGCTACCTCCTTCCCACTCCTGTGGAGCAACTCTCTTGTTAATTGAATAAACAAACCCCTCCTTCATAGTGGTGCATCTGGCAGGGGACATGCCTAGGAGTGTTGATGGCTGTCAGTTCACTCATACTGGACACAATGTGTTCAACTCACAGTTGTGTAACACCATAGGAAGACTTCAGTGTTTCTAACCCATGGCAATAAAGGAAAATATTACAAAATGCTGATCAATTTCCAAGCCTCCCTTCAAATCAAACCTGGGTAACACATACATTCCTGAAACTTCTTTCCACTTAAAAGGAGATAAGCACTGTATAACAATACCTTAAAATTTATCGTTGTTTGATTATCCTTAGGAAAATGACATTGGTTGATGGTCCTTATGTGCGCGGGCAAGTTGGCTAATTCAAAATGCTTGGTCCCTTCAGATATATTCAAAAGCTATTCCCACCAGTTTCATCTTGAACTCTTGAGAAGTTAATAGTTCTGTCTTTACCCATTTAGAGTGAAGTACCAGTAAATTCAACATGGCTTACTCCGAAGTAAGCATGTATAGATAGCACCCTTTTGTCTGAGAGTAAGCTCTTAAGTACTCAGTAGGAATTGGCTGACACATAACATGGAAAGGATAACACTGTACATCTCTAATAGGGTTGTCAGGTCTTGGTCCATCAGGTGAAATCTCAGGGGACCAACTTAGGTCTCAGGGAATTACTATACTCCTCTGCGTTTCTAGACAGGAAGACAAATCACATGATCAACACTGGCAGATATGAAGTGAATCTGGTGTTGTGTGAGAGGTACATTTTAGCCTATGTCCATTCATTCCAAGTTGGTGCCAGCAATCAGGGCTCTGCGACTCAATGTAAAGGTGTTTTTATGTTACATTTTGTTTATGTAGTGGTGCAACCAAAAGCCAGGAATAAAAGGAGGGAACCAGGGAGTGAGCCAGTGAATGCATGCATTTGGGCCCACCATGCCATCTGCAGCAAGGCAGTGAGTGGGACACTGGCACTGTGAGCTTTCTTGTTGTGAACTGGCAGCAGTGGTGCAGACCCTGGGAAAAAATCTTCCCTAGAGGCTTGTGCCAAGCCTGCCACAAGCTTTAGAAGCAGCATAGAGTCTGGAAAACTCCTTATGTGCCATGGGACATGGGATATGCCTCTTATTGGGAACGGCAGCAACCACAAGTTTTGCCATCTTATTCTCTGCCGTTACAAGACTTCATATTCCACGCATAGGTTGTGTGTGATGTCTGTGAAACATTCTGAAAAGCAGGTGGCCCTACGTAGTCACCAGGACAGGCCCAGAGTTTTGAGATATTCCTTTTTCAGGTGACAGCTCCTAGAATCCCACTGACCATGCTGGGTGTAAGGTTATGGCAAACATTAATTTTTCCAAGTTCTGTTCCAGACAAAGCCACTGACTTTCTTGATTCAAACCATGAAGGCTCACACCATTATAGACATTTGCATATATAGACATACACAAACATCTCTATTTGTCTTCCTGCATTCTGGGGTTTTTTCCTTACCTACTTGTATCTCATTTGGTATGTCAGTGCAAGAAGACACAATCTCCCTAGTAAGTGCCAATTGCAATTATCCACCTCTACTCCTCTATTTGGGATCTGAGAGCACCATAAAGCAGGGGTAAGGAAACAGAACAGTCCTAATCTCAATACCAATATAATAGTAAGATTCAACCCAGGCCACAACTTCAGCCTTCAAATAGAGCAAAAGCTTCATAGGGAATTCTTCTGTGCTGCCTCTTGCTATTATGGTCAAAAAAGCTAAAAAAAGGAACAAGAAAGACCAAGAAAAAAAGGAAAATTGTAAGGTAGATATGTGATTGGTCCAAAGAGGCCTTTCCTTAGGCAGAGGAAGAACAACATCATCAAAGCACTGTGCTTTTGGCTCGTTCCGTATTTCTAGCCTCATGCTGCTTTTGCTACAGAAGCAATCTGCAAGAGTACATTTATTGATAGTTTAGCCATAGGCCATTTCACAGTGAGAAAATGAAGATGGAGAAGAGAAGGAGAAAAAAAGAAAAAGAAGTCATGTGTGATTAAGCAAATCTGTAGGAAATTATTTCCAAAGTAAAAGTTCTGAAGGAAACCAGATAGGGTTTATATCACTCTCTCAGCTGTCATACCGGCATGGGACATATACTGCTTGAGATTTCCTTATTGAACCATACAACCTTATCCCAACACAATATCCACAATGATCCAAGTTCAAATGGAGTCTTCCATTCTTCAGTAAAGCTGTTAGAAGGTAGCAAGAAAAATTGCTGTAGAGTGAAAAACTGTTTCACTTAATTTTATGCAGTAAGATTAGAAAACAGCTGGAGAGTCCAGTGGTTTAAGTATGTGGCTGCAGAGCCAGAGATTGGGAGTTTAATTCCCCACTGTACCTCCTTGACAGGGGTTGCATTTGATGAGCCATAGGGTCCCTTCCAGCTCTGCAGTTTTAAAGTTATTATATTATAACATCTTTTCAGCTTGGCATGTTAGGTGACAGTGGTAGGTGTGGTGGTTTTTTGCAATCAAGTGATGTGTTGGCAGTGGGTATCTCCTTTCATTCAGCGGCAACCCTTTTTTTGCTCCTATATTCTCATCCCTGTTTCCATACCCATTGCCACTTAGATGCTGATTGCTAGGGTCTCACATCTTTTTTTAGTTGCTTTTTAAATCAGCTCCCAATCTCATATGCACTTACTCTCCAATCATGCTATATTTTCTTGGCACTCAAATCCATCCTTTCTCCAGTAAAACTAACCTGATGATGATGCATGCATTGCCCTTGCTTTATTCAAGCCTTCTGTAGCAATCCTTCCAAACTACACTCTGCTTCCGGGTTACTGTGCCAGTGTCTGGGTTCAGCATGGGGCTGACACCCTTTTCTTGCTGGTTTTAGGTATTGGAGCCATCATGGTGACATGTCACTTTGAAGGCATGTTGTTGCAGCCAACCTCAGGCAGCCCATCCCCAAGCTGAAAATACTGTTTTTGTCTTGTTTGGTGGACAATAAAGTAATGGCTTATTCTTACTGTAACAGGGCAGGAATGTTTCTTCCTTTTCCTTTTGGGGTATAGGATATGGCTATTAAATAATCTCATCAATGTGGTAACATGGCAGCACAATGTGAAATACAGGAATATTGACGTAACAAAATGTAAGGGCCAGCATATTGTGGGGGTACTGGGTCAGTAAGAACAGTAACCCATACATTACTCTGCACTCTATAAGGCTAATCAATGTGCTACAATAGCTGCACCAGCCCTGCCTACTACATCTGCGGACAGGAAGTGAGAATAGCATGAGGCAGTGAAAGAACTGTGGGCATGGAATCTGTAGGAAACTCTCACCCCATGCCTACCATGGCCGTGATGTCCACTGACAAGCTAGGAATACCACCTAGTGCTCCGTCACAGGTCTTTCCTATTTGTGCTTCCTCTAGCTGGAGAGAAGGATCTTACAAGACTTCTGTATAATGGCTGCCAGCGGATTTATACACCAAGAAGCCAGCTCTGGGGGTGGAACTCTTCCACCTGTTCTATCCATAAATGAGTTTCCTTTAACAATAAATAGTATGTTTCTCTCATTTTGTTTAATACCAGTCTCCAGAATTATTATTTCTCTGCAGTAGTCATAGAGGCAGCACTGGGTCCCTCTGCACGTTGCCAATAAATATGAAATACGCCTAACAATGGGAAACAATGTGGCATAGTGGAGTGAGAGTTGTACTAGGGACCTGAGCTGAAGCATTCACTCATCCATGGAAACCCGCTGGGAGACAGCAACAGCACAGTACTCCTTCAGCATGTCACATACTTCAAAAATCCTATTGGACCACTGTATGCCACAAGTAACTTGACATAACAGCAACAAGCTTAACAATAAACACAGCTGTATTTATTATTGTGAGATAAGAAATTACAAAAGCAGAGGGCTTTTAATGTCAGCATTGGCTTGTCAATATGGAAGGAACCCCTTTTTTTTGTAATTTGCAGGTTGCTATATGACCTGCCTCCTTATGGCACTATGATAACATTATCCTTCTGCTGATAATATTGTATCTTTCAATATTGTGCTGGAGTTCTGACACCTCCTATCTTAAATGTGTACATGATGAAATGAATCCTTGAGCAGATAGCTTGAAGGGGGAGGGGGTACAGAAGGTACATCAAAAGCTACTGACAAGACATCTAGGTGTTATGCAATACAGCACCAAGTATTTTAATTTTTTAATTAATTACAACAACCCCCACCTCCCAAAATTGAAGTACTGATACTAGAGAAGTTCAAGAGGAAACTAGGATTGAATAAGAAAGACACTAGTCTCATTTTTATTTAATAGAAACTCCAAGGCTAAGTAGTTCCTGAGAGGTGCCTTGTTGCTTGACAAAGCACATGTCCAGTCTTTTTTCTAAGTCAGGGATCTCCAAACTATGGTCCACAGGCCACATCCGGCCTGCGTTGCCATTCTGTCTGGCCCATTCCCTTCAGTGTGCACGCAGGGGTGTGGGGGTGCATGTGTGCACGCATGGGGGTGACTGTCCATGCGGGCAGCTGGTGGTGGTGGTGGGAAAGTGTGTGTGTGTGTGTGTGTGTGTGTGTGTGTGTGTGTGTGTGTGTGTGCGCGTGCGTGCGTGCGTGCGTGTGTGTGTGTGTGCACAGGGTGGCTTGTGTATGTGCATGTGTGCATTTGGGCAGGGATGGGCAGGGGCCGGCGTGTCTGTGGCCGCACATATGCGTCTGCACACATTCCTGTTCCTTCAGCCTTTAAAAACTTTGAAAATATTGAGTGTGACCCTCACTGTAAAAAGTTTGGAGACCCCTGTTCTAAGTCATTATGTTGCGCATGTCTTCAGTTGGTGCATATCAAGGCTTCAAGAAAAACCAAGTAGATCTCATAAGCTTAAATTCTCTCACACTGGGTGTAACTCACTCAGCAACAGAACTCACTATTTGAAGACTCATTATTTGAAGATGCAAAGTCATGGAGTATGAAGGAAATTACTTTTATGGTCATCCTAATAGCAGGGGTTCTATGCTTCTAAGGCCAAACCTCCTGTATCCAGACAGAATGCTTCCTACCATGTGAATGTACAATATGCCACTGGTGGCATATTATTCTAACTAAAATCACCTTCATGTTCAAGAAATGTGATTCCACTAGACCTTCATGTCTGTGCAATTGCACTTGCTGATAAAAACTTTCTTGCCTTCTGATGACCAGTCATAAAACAAAGCAAGCTAATCTGCAAACTATCAAAGGTGTGAAAAGCTCCTGTTGCAACAATCAGATGCTTTGAAAACCTAGAGGACTCATCATGTAATGGCATGCTCTCTATAATTTATAATTTGACCCTTGTCATATGCTCTTATTTTGCTTTTGTCTTCCCCCGTCCCCCACAACATGTCTTGTAAAGAAACATGGCAAGTTCTATTTGGCTTAGAAACTCCTCTCTCCCAACTGCCTCCAGCATTTGAAATGTTTGCCATATTACAAGAAAGGTAGAAATTCTTTACCATTGACAGCACATTATTCACACATTAACTTTTCTTGATTGTGCTTCTATTTCAGCCTGAAGATCTATCAGTTATTAACAGTTCTGACGCCAAAGGAATCAACACTTTGCCAATGACTAGATTTTCCCTTTAGAAAGACAGAACCATGTCTGTCATAAAACTCACTTTTCACAATATAATGACATCTTCCTCACCCCGGTGTCCTCTAGGTAAGTTGGCCAACTGCTCCCATCATAGTTGGCTGGAGATCGCAAGAAGCATAGTTTAACACATTTAGAAGAAATCAGGCTGGGGATATCTGACCCTAAGATCTAACGGCTGAAATCCTGTTTCATAAGTTACTACACATAAGGTTGATGACATCATAAACTGCAGCAATTAGGAACTGGAAATATTTTGTTTAAAAAAAATCACTGCAGCTGATGACAATGTTAGCCTTATGCAGCATAACTTTCAGAACAGGATTTCAGTCTATGAGTGAAAATGCACTTACACAAAGAATGTTCTTGATGTCTGTTAATGGGAGGGAGAGGCAATTTTTATTGGGGAATTTTGGTTATTTCTTTCAATTAGTGGAGTATGAGGAAGAAAAACAACAAAAACAGAAATTGTGGCGAAATCAGTTCAGTCTCAACAGTCCCCCCTTCCCCAAGTTCTTTAGCACACAAACTAGTACTTTGTATGATGAAATTTATTTAGTAGAAAATGGTATCTTTACTTACAGTGACCATTTGTAGTTTCAGTCAGAAGGATAAAAAAGGAAAACGGAATCTTCATCACATGCCAGTGCCAGAGGCTGGAAAATAACTTTACCAATCAAGTTAGTGGCAGTCACATTAGGTTGCAAAGCACCCGCTCACTGATACCCAGTATTAGTGCATGCAAGATTGCTATTATCCTAACAATGTTCCCCTATTTCCTCCCTTCCACCTACAGCCTGTCCAAAATCTGCTCCAAGTATCTGCAGGAAAGTGACAGAACAGAAGAGAAACTGGCCAAAATCACTTTCCCCTTTCCACAAGCAGAATGGCATTGAATGACATACTTCTCCTAGAACTACCAGAGGCCTTTTCTTTCTCTTTCTTTGACATATGGCTAAGTGTTCATGCAGGAAGTAAAAGTAGCCCTTACAGGGCCTTAAATTAGTACACAATGGTTGAAATTAAGTAATAAATCACAACCAGAAAAGGCCTACTATATCAATGGTACTTACAGAGGAGTTTACCTAGCAAAGCCACATTGATTCAGTACGCCTACTCAAGTTGTGATTTACTACTGGATTTCAGCCAGAATTAGGCAATTTTTACTATTCTTTACACATGTGTTCAGGAGTGCTGCCCAAATAATAAAACAGAACATTGCACATACTTTGATGTACTTGAGGTACACAAGCAGATAGTACTAAATGGTACTGCTTCTGTGCTATTTGTGATTACAAACCTAACAGAAATACAAATCAAGCAGCATTTTCCTGAAACCCAAGCTATAGTGCAAATAAAAGACAGCCCCTGAATTCTCTTCTAAAAGCGTATCAAATTTGTAAATACTACAGTTGTGATCTAGTCTCCTTCATCGCCATCCAGTGGAATTAATGTGAATACCACTGCTCTACAAGGCAAAGGTACAAGCTACTGAGCACACAAAAACTTTTTTTTGTTTTCAGAATACTGGGAAAGTGAATGTTCTGAGGGTAACAATTAGAATAACACTGAAAAATAATATTTCCCCACACATTCAGATTAATAATTGCTTTACGCTGATGCCAACTAGCCCCTCCCTCAAATTAACAATAAAACACATATACACTTGTCTGTAAAATGTATGGAATAATAATTGTACGATATGCCAAAGCACACAGCAAGCAATTAATTAAAGTAGTCATAATCAATCAGTGACAATTTGCTGCCATCAAAAATCTGTCTAAATGGCTAACTCGAAGCAACAGAGGGAACTTCAGCTATCATCCTGCCCTTCCCAGACTAAAATCAAATAAAAGTTTTTTTGAACATCTGTGAATCTTGAAGGAAGGACAGAGAATTCCAGGACAATAACGTGGAAAGAAAGAACTACCTACCTCTTGAAATGTATGGAACCCCAGGAAATCCCAGTCCGTGGTCACACAGAGTATGGAATTGTGTGGAAGCCACTTAATACACAGTGTTGGCAGAACTGAACCATACCTAAGAAAATGGAATTTTACACACCAACATAGTCCTTTCTGAGGGTGGAAAAGAATAGACAACTTCCCACATACATCAGTGTACTCTGTGTCCTTCAACATGTACCACGTTGAAGGACACAGCTAATTTGTCATTAGCTGCCCGAAATGCTCTTGATGTTGCAGGGTGACAATTATGATGAATTTATTAATTGTACTGTGGCACTTCTGACATGAACAAAGAAAATAAAGACTACACTGGGTCTCTGTTCACTGGTTTTCTGTGGCTCTTCTGCTTTATCACCCAGGCAGCTCTCCTTCATATCCACTTCTTCTGTCTACTGAGGAAAAGATTAGCAAGATATGATTAATAAACTTTCTAATTAAAATGCAAGAATTAATAAGAAGATATAGTATAAATCTCAAAAAAGAAGAGGGTTAAGTCTTCCTGATTTAGGGTTATATTATATGGCTCATCAAATGACACATATATTTAATATTCTATCTCAGCCTAATAATTTAGTAACAAAAGTATTAAGAATTGAGATAATATCTTGTCTTAATCTTATCCAATTAGAAGAGTGGACCAAAGGTTGGGTATAAAAGAAATGGTAAATGTAGGGATCTCACAATATTTGAAGAGATGGTACAGTATTAAAAAAGGAAATTATAGATGAAAATAAGATAATGAAAGGGATATAGTACATTTTATAAACTATTAATAGAAGCAGAGGACAAGCAAGATCTTACAATTATGGGAATATGATTTGGGAGAGGAAATAAGTACTGAAGTTTGGGATTATATATGGCATACAAGAATGTTTGTTACTTTGGAGATGATATTTAACTAAGGTGAAATTAATTCAAACAGATACTAATTATTCTAAGTTGTGTTGGAGAAGATGTCAAAAAACAGTTACTGTACTTATTTTCGTATGTGGTGGGAATGTGAGAATATACTGAAATTTTGGCAGGTATTTTTAAAGGAAATGAATGAAATAACTAAGTCAGATGTAGAGATACAGTATATCTTAAAATAGTGCTTTTATCAGTATTTGTTAAGGGGCAGTGGAACTGTGCAGTAAAGGAATTGATTTCAAATTTATTAAAAGCAGCAAGATTATTGGTGGTAAGGAATTGGAAAATAAAGCATGATTTTCAATTAAATGAATGGTATATGCTGGCTGGATAGCTCAGTTAGTTAAGTATCTGGCTGCAGAACCACAATTTGGAAATTCAATTTCCCACTGTGCCTCTGGGAAGAAGAGCGAATCTGTGTAGCCTTGGGCCAGCTGCAGAGTCCACAGAAGAAGGGAATGGTAAACCACTTCTGAGTATTCTCTACCTGGAAAACCCTGGAAAAGATCATTATTTGAAAAACAGCATCATTATTTGATGATGATGATGGAGGAGCAGGAGGAGGAGAAGCAGCAGCAGCTTGGAATATTGTTATTAAAGATAAGTTGACATATAATATTAAGGCATCAAAGGGTTTGATGAACAAACTGAATGACTGAGGCAATCTTTAACATTACCCTTGTAAGACAGGGCAACATTGTTAACACCATACTGCAAGCACAGGGGCTATAGAAACGGAGCCCTCTCTCTATGCAGTCTGAACTCACCACTGTCACCCCCTTTAAGGAATCTCTTGAAGCCTGATCCTTGTTCTGCTCTGAAGTAAATCTGCATCAGACTGAATAGGGCCTGCCAGTGAACCTGAACAGGTAGAGAAACAGCAACACCGAGAACAACCAACCGTCTTGCAAGGTAGGCGCAAGGTGGTGGAGAGTAGGCTCTATTCCCTATGCAAGCTCAGGAGTGGGGCGCATGCAGTTGAGGGCAGGGTTACTTCAGAGTAAACCAAAAGCCAGGCTCCAGGAGAAAGCCCAGCTTGAACTTAACACTACCCTGAACGGTGTCCGCTATTATGACCAGCATATTGGAAAGATCCCCATACAGCATCCCATTCACTCCAAACGGCAAGTACTGTATGTAAAAAGAGCATCCCCTCGCTTAGGGCGCTCTAGTCAATTTTACGTCACAGTTTGCGAGAGGCGGACGAAGGCGAATCGGCCGCTGAGTCAAGAGGACCCAAAGTCAATGACAGGATGGAGACACTACTGCCTCCCACCTAAATGCAAAAGACCAAAGAGAAACAGGAAGGTCGCCGATCTATATATTTATACCTGAGGGTGTTTTGATGTAAAGGAATTATGAAAAGGCACAATAGATACTTGTGACAAACCGGGCTTTCGTATTTTATGTTATGCTATTTGCTTGCCTATAAACAACCTCCACACGGAAGCCGGAAGTCTGGGCTGTCCTTGTGTTACTGGTTTCCATAGGCAACCTCGACGGAATATGGGAAGGAAATGTCTTTCTTTAGCATTCACGGGAACCAGCCCTCCAGTACCGGAAGTGAGGTCATAATGGATAGCCGGATCTTGGGCGGGCCAACTCGGCGCTCTGATATGATTCTCTCCGGTAGAGCCGTTTCAGCAACCGCCACCCCAGTCGCAACAGGAGCGCGGCAGGCTCGGGAGCGGAAGAGGGCCGCTTGTCCCGCGGTTTCCTGGGCGGGCGGCGGCGGCGGCGGCGGCGACGACGACGAGACGAGAGGAGCGGAGCAGAGCAGAGCAGATCCCGTGTCGGAGGGCGAACGGTGGCAAGGGACAGGCTGCGACCTGCTAAGGAGCGGTTCCCGGCGGCCCATGGCCGACGGGGAAGCCGACCCAGCCACGGGGCCCGACTCGATGGCCGACCCGGGGAAAGAGAGAACGGAGGAAGCGGGCGGTGCCGAGTTCGAGTGGGTGGAGAAGCAGCGCGGGGCGTGTGAGCCGGAGCGACACTGGCGGTATCGGCGGGAGTTCTTGATGCGAAACGCGGAGGCCGTGCCCTTGGCCCCGGAGGGCGAGGACGGCCGGGAGAGCGCGGCCCTGCGGCGCCTCGTTTCCTTCTCCATGGTGTGGGCCAACCACGTCTTCTTGGGATGCCGGTGAGTCGCGCCACTGCCCGCAGCCCCCGGTGGTGGGGATCTCTGCCACCTTAAGCCTTTTGTTTACGAGCAGTTGGGGGGGGGGGGGAGAGAAACCGGTCGTCCTTTAAAATGCGGTAAACGTGTGCCTCTCGTCACGAAGAAGTGGAGGTGTCGCTAGGGCTACTTTATGCACAGAAGAACCGTTACCGTAACAGATCGACTCTTACAAGCAGAACGATGATGAGAGGCTTGTGGAGAAATATGTTGGTGTCTCTCCTGATTAGAGTGTTTGCAAGATAGCAGGTTTCTCTCAAGACAGAAATCTATCTTATATTTTTATCTTTTCTTGTATTGTAAAATTGGTGGGATTTTTAGGTGCTCCCAGGCCTGCATAGCTTCAGTCACATGGTGGTCTCCAGTATCTACGGTGGCTGCTGCTGTCTTCTGTGATGCTTTTGCCTGTACTATTCATATAATTATTGGGTCTTATTATTTATTTATTTATTTTATTGGATTTTTACCCCACCCCTCTAGACAAAGTCTACTCGGGGCAGCTTACAATTAAAACACATCAATATACAGTGGTGCCTCACATTACAATTGCCCCGCATTACAAAACCGCATTACGACTATCTTTTTGTGATCGCAAAATGATGGTCTGAATGGGGTTTTTTCTCTTTGCGATGATCAGTTCCCTGCTTCGGGAACCAATTCTTCGCAAAATGACGATTTTCAGACAGCTGATCGGCGGTTTCAAAATGGCCGCCGGGTAAATAAAATGGCTCCCTGCTGTTTTCTGGGACGGATTCCTCGCTGCACAGGCACCAAAAATGGCCACCCTATGGAGGATCTTTGCTGGACGCTGAGTTTCCAGCCCATTGGAACGCATTAAACAGGTTTTAATGCGTTTCAATTGGCTTTTTATTTTCGCGTTACGTTTTCGTTCTACAGCGATTTCGCTGGAACGAATTAACGGCGTAATGCGAGGCACCACTGTATACAAATAGAAAATTTTTACAATATTTGCAGATTATAATTACAATTACACTTTGTGCCATCGATTACCGACCGAGACACGGCCAAGATGGCATACCAGAAGGGAAAAGAAAACAAAGAAGCTAAAAATAGAGATAACTTAATTGACTGGAGGGAAGGCCTGTTTAAATAGCCAAGTTTTTAGCTGGCTTTTAAAAACACCCAGCAAGGGTGCCAGCCGAATTTCATTTGGAAGAGTGTTCCACAGCCGAGGGGCCACTGCCGAGAAGGCCCGGTTCCTTGTTCTTTCTTTCCGGGCCTCCCTCTGTGTCAGGCCCCTCGGCCGTCCTTGCTAGCTATAGCGGGTGATTCGGGTAGATCTAGTTGGGAGAAGGCGATCTGCCAAATATTGAGGTCCCAAACCGTTTAGTGCTTTATAAGTAATAATAAGCACTTTAAAGTCAACGCGGAAACGGATGGGCAACCAGTGCAAGGCAGCCAGAGTGGGAGAGATATGGTGATATTTCCTCACCCCACTTAGAAGCCTGGCTGCCACATTCTGGACCCCTTGAAGTTTCCGCGTCAACCTTAAAGGCAGCCCCACGTAGAGTGCAATACAATGGTCTAATCTCGAGATTACGAGCACATGGACTACAGCAGTGAGGGCCCCCCATCAAGGTATGGTCGCAGCTGGGCAATCCGCCATAGATGGAAATAGGCGGAACCGACCACGGACGCCACCTGGGTTTCCATGGAAAGCGCTGGGTCCAGATGTATCCCCAAGCTGCGGACCTCACTCTTTGCGGCAAGGATCAACCCCCCAAAAGAGAGGGAGTCACCTATGCCGCTAATGAAAGGGCCACCCACCCTCAAGACTTCCATCTTGTCCGGGTCTTATAATCTCACAGCACTAAACACTGTGTGTTCTAATAAAGTGAAGTTGATATATGTTGTGGTGTGCTTCCAGACTTGAGTAATTATAGTACAGGCTTACTTTCTCAGCCACAGATTTCCTGTTGTTCCCCTGAATCTACAACACTGAAGGCACAACTGTTACCTTTTGTGAACTACTTGAAGAGAGTGGGCTAGATGCCCCCCTGTATAATATCAGGTGACATGGCTATGCTCCCATGCCAAACCACCAGTTAGGTGTTCCTGCCCACGTATCCTGTGAAAAGGCTTATTAGGAGACACTGCAGATGTCCATTTAAACATTTTAATTATTTAATATTAAATTATAATCCTCAGTAGTATTACTGAGTGTGTTAAGTTATTATTAACTTAATAATTATTAAATATCAACATTATTTGTTCATGATTATATTAATATCTATATCAAAATAGGTCTGGGTTGTCCGTAATGAGGATCTCCTTTGCTTGGTACTTGCTGGCAGCCACTGTCATCTCAGGAAGCTAAGAAAGATAGAGAAATTCAACTAAAATTAAAGATTTTAGGCAATCTTTAACATTTCCCTAGTGAGGTAGGACATTATTAACACTACACTGCAAGCACAGGGTCTAAGGAAAGAACATCCTCACCTTACACAACCCAAATCAGTTACCATCACCCCCTTTAGGAAATCTCTTAAAGCCTGGTCCTTGTTCTGCTCTGAAGTGCCTCAGGCGGAATGGGATTTGTCAGTGAACTTGGGTAGAGATTGCAACCTTCATAGTTAAACAGGTACACTAAGAACAACATTCTCGCAAGTAGGTGGCAGGAAGCACAGTCCGCAAGCTTTAAGAATTAGTCATGTGTACCTGGAATAGGATTACAGTGGTGCCTCGCATTACGTTAATTCGTTCCAGCAAAATCGCTGTAGAACGAAAACGCAATGCAAAAATAAAAAGCCCATTGAAATGCATTAAATCCTGTTTAGTGCGTTCCAATGGGCTGGAAACTCAGCGTCCAGCGAAGATCTTCCATAGGGCGGCCATTTTTGGTGCCTGTGCAGCGAGGAATCCATCCCAAAAAACAGCAGGGAGCCATTCTGAAACCGCCGATCAGCTGTCCGAAAATCGTTGTTTTGCGAGGAATCGGTTCCTGAAGCAGGGAACCGATCATCGCAAAGCGAAAAAAACCCATTCAGACCATCATTTTGCGATCGCAAAAAGATAGTCGTAATGCGGTTTCGTCATAATGCGGGGCAATCGTAAAGCGAGGCACCACTGTACTACATAGTAAACCAAGGGTCAGACTCCAAGAGAAAAATGTTCTCACCTGGTGAGGATTTCCCCCACTCCCCAAGTTTACCAAACATAATAAAGGAAGCCACAGCCTTGAGTTTGTAAGAGCCCCACAGGGTTATGACAATATGACTTTTTGCAGGTCACAAATTCATTTGTTATGTGCTGTTAAATCAGAACTTTTAGTGACCCTAATAGGGTTTTCAAAATAAGTGAAGTATCTAAGGAGTGGTTTTATCAGTTCTACCACCACCATCAATTTCAGTGGCAGAGCAAGGGAATCAAACTCCGGTCTCCAGAGTCCTAGTCCATTAACTCTAAGGGCACCATAAGTAGGAAGTGATTTGATAGCACTTAACAACAAATACGTGTTGCAGAAGGGAGCAAGAGAGAGGCAAAATAATTTATTTAACAGCACGGGAAAGAATAGAGAAAAACAGGGTTGCCAGTAGGCTGTAATTCATTGCTTGTGAGCCAACTAAGAGGATTCTGAGGCCTTGAAATAAAGGTAGGAGTCTCTGTGTGAATCTGGTACGTAGCTTTCTACTCTTGTTTTTTTCTTTGGGAGTAATGTAGCTGTAGTATTAGTTGAAAGCCTTTACCAAATTGCTTTATTTCTTATTAGGGGAATGAGTGGAGGCAATAGCATGTGCTGGTTCTCCCCATTGCAAAAACTCCTATTAAATACATTTCCTTGTTAAATAATAAAACTACAAATCATTTAAATTATGGTATACCTAAATAAACTCAAAGTGGTTGTTGTAGGTTTTTCAGGCTGTTTGGTCATGTTCTGGAGGTTTTTCTTCCTAATGTTTTGCCAGTCTCTGTGGCCGGCATCTTCAGAGGGCAAGAATTACAACTCTCTCTGTGTTCTGATGTCTTGTGTGGGATAGTTGAGTATTTGTAGATGTGGGATCAGCTTTTTCTCCTTTTCAGGAGATTGGGTGAATAGGGTGTTTTTTGTTATAAGTGTATTGTGATAAGGGGGAGATGATCTATCACTGTGATTGATGGGTGTTGTTAGCTAGTCCTTTGTGTGCAGTGATCACTGGCCTTTGTGGCTGGGTGGAGTTTGTTGACCTTTTTGCAGGCTGTATTTTTCAGTGCTGGGAGCCAGGCTTTGTTGAGTTTTAGACTTTCTTTTTTGTTGAAGCTTTGCTGATGTTTGTGGATTTCAATGGCTTCCCTGTGTAGTCTAACTAACATAATGATTGCTGGTGTTGTCCAGTACTTCTGTGTTTTGAAATAGGATTTCATGTCCAGCTTGTTTCAGGGCATGTTCAGCTATTGCTGATTTTCCTGGTTCTTCTTCAAAGTACTAATTCTTGCTGCCTTTTTCTTTATAGGTATCCTCCACAAGTAATGGAAAAAGTGATGGACATGGCTGCAGGCATCACTGTGACCAACGCTCCATCCCACACTCTGAGAGATGAACTGGTTGCCAAGGTGAAACGACGCATATCCAGTAGCAATGGTTAGCAGATCATAGCTGTGCAAATACATATAGGAGTACAGTAAAATGAATACATGTTAGTGTTTTAAAAACTTCAGTTGTTTTTATTCTTTAAATTCACAATTTATTGTTGGTGTTTCTTCAGGCTTTTACCTTCCCTTACTAAATCTCTGAAACACTAAAATATGAGAAACATGCATTTGATATAAAGATGGATCACTAGAATAAGACATACATATTTCATGCCACTCATTTTGCCTGTTAATAGTTACAGAGGATTTGCAAGTAAATAAAGTTGATTTTGATTCTGACTTTAATTAGTGAGTATGGTTATCTATGTTGTGTGCACGTTCCTAAAGTAGGTAGATGTTACTAGTATATCTGTAAAATTATAGCAGATTCTAAGAATAGGATGCTCTTTCTTTCCACTTGCACAACAGTCCATTGCACAAGTGGCTAGATAATTCCAAGGTTACTCAAGGACATGTTCAATAATATTTTTGTGCAAGCTTAAAGCTGTGTAGCTGCTCCTTCAATGGCCTGTTGTATGAGTAGAAGGAACAGGATTCTGCCACAAGTGTTTTATTATATTATAGGTTAGACTTTAAGGCAATTAAGATTATTTAACTCTCTCTAAAGTTTGTACTCTTTGATTGAGATAAGAAAATTCACTCAGAATTACAGACATAATTTGTTTATACTTTTTAGAAGGGCTGGAAGAGCCCTGCAAGAAACGAGCTGTGGGCCTGGACAGAATTCCTGAAGCGAGCGATAGCAGTAAAAAGACAGCAAAGACAGAGGTGTTCCTGAAAAAAGATGTTGAACCTGTGAAGAACCCAATAAAAGAGGCAACAGATAATCCAGGAAAGATACTGGCTTCATCTGTGGTACAGAAGGTAGCACCTGCAGCATCTTCGCCTGCAGCCCAGAGGGTAGCACCTGCAACATCATCACCTGTGGCTCAGAAGGTAGCGCCCACAGCAGCTTTGCCTGTGGTCCAGAAGGCAGTGCCTGCAGTATCTTCACCCGTATCCCAAAAGGTGGCGCCTGCAGAATCTTCAGCTGGAGTGAGGATAGAAGGAATAGCTGCTAATTATGAAACTGCAGCAACTGCTAAGCACAAATCTGTTGTGGCTTCTTCCTTGCCTGGCTCTAAATCAAAGATGAATTACTGTTCAGCTAAACCTTCAGAAACCAAATCTGAAAATGTCTCACTGCCCGAAAAGAAAGTTAGCTCAGAAGGTACTGCAGTATTAGCTTCAAAAAGCACTTCACACACAAGTGTACCTCCTCCCAAAGTACCATGCAAATTATTGACAAATGAAGATGCAAAAGAGAGGCAGCCATTTTTCAACAGACTATACAAAGCTGTTGCTTGGAAACTGGTTGCTGCTGGAGGATTTAGTGCCAGTGTCAACCATGTAGAACTCTTGAACTCATCCATTCAGTCTGTAAAGGCAACATTAGATGTTGAATTTGTTCCACTAAAAGAGCTTGCAGATTTACCTCAGAATAAAAGCTCTCAGGAAAATGTGGTTTGTGAACTGAGATGCAAATCTGTATATTTGGGTACTGGCTGTGGAAAAAGTAAGGAAAATGCCAAAGCTGTTGCTTCCAGAGAGGCACTGAAACTGTTTCTCAAGAAGAAGGTTGTAGTGAAGTTATGTAAAAGAAAGTATAAAGGAAAGGAAATTGAAGACTTGGTGCTTCTAGATGAAGAAGCAAAACCATTAAATTTACCTCCAGCTTTAAGAAATCCTCAAGAAATAATTGCAAAACAATGAAATACTCACTGCTTATACTAGCAAATAATGTTTTATCACAAATAACTGAATTACTTTTGTATATTAAATTAGATTCCCAGATATTTTGTAAAATTTTTCAGTTTTGCAGAACAAATATCATTGTTCTTTTCACTTAGTAGCCAATAAATCTTTGTAGATGTAAAGCGTGCAGAGGTCTGCCTTAATGTACATAGCACGTTAGTGTGCTGTTTTATTTGCTAAATAGTCTACTTAAGTCTTCTATTTTTTAACAGAATAATTAAATACAGTTTGCTGTTCAGTGCAGTCTAATTTTGTAAGTCCAGCAGTTTGATGACAGTATTGCTCGCTTCTCAACTCATATCTTTTTTTAAAGCTGCAAATTAATATGTTGGTAAGAACCATTGTATTGGGATTGTCAAAAGATGTCTAAAATTAGTCAGACGCTTTACCACTTGCTATGTGTGTTGGTCATAATGTTCATAATGTCTGTTAAAGCATTCCCCTTATTTAGATTATTTTAATGTAGTACTAATTTAAAAATTAATTATAAAAGATGTGCTGGTCCTGTTTTAATATACATTCAAGTTACCAGTAAAATCATCTAATTGTATCACAACAAAAAATTTCTCTAAGCAGATTTAACTTATATTTTATGAGAAATCCAATTTTCACTTTTTCAAATAAATACAATTTTCTATATTAAGCTTATTTTACGTCTGCAATAATTTGGGGAACATTTTTTAGCTTTCATGTAATATTCTGCTTTCATTGAGCACTTTTA
Source organism: Pogona vitticeps (assembly GCF_051106095.1). NCBI lineage: Eukaryota > Metazoa > Chordata > Lepidosauria > Squamata > Agamidae > Pogona > Pogona vitticeps. The sequence goes on from NC_135787.1 coordinate 60,808,648, forward strand.
ACTAACATTCAATTTTTACAACTTTGATATTTGCTTTTAAAGTCTTAAAAGCTGTAGTGTTATCAGCTCTTGCAGCCCACATGAAATGTGACTTATTAAAATATAAACATTTTCTTTTGACTTCAGTATGTATTTACAAATATGCTAATTAAATTTCAAACACAAAACATTTTGTACAAACAGGACATGATCAAGTTTTCTGCAGTGTTATGTCACCTGCCTAAATGTACAGGTGTTACCTCTGTGTTGGCCTTTTCTGTATGAGTAATAAAGCAAAGTACATGGGTTTATTTATTCACACAATAAATATTCCAAGGCAGCAGTTCTTTGATTTTAAAATCAGGATGAAACCTGTAGGTTTGGGAGCAAGATAATATTATTCAATTTGCCAATTGCTACATAAATAGGAAGCCACAAACAGCATTTCTTGAAGTTGCTAAAATAATGCAGTTATCTATAGATAATACACTGAATGGTCTGTAGTTAATTCAAGAAAATTCACTGCAAGAAAATTTTGTATAAGGTTTCCTCTCCTTGCAGCAACATTTGCCCCTTCAAAAATGCCTTTTAAGAGGGTTGAAGGGTGCTCTTGAGCAAATTGCTTTGGAACACAGGCAGTGGGGACTGCAGGAAGAATGGAACAGGAAGCTTCCTTAACATAGGATCCAGGACTGGTTTTTTATTATCCTCACCCCTTTTCTCCCAGCAGCTTCCTTGTACAATCCCATGCTATAATGGAGAGATTCTGAGTGGAGTGGGGACAGGAGTCTTCTGTCAGCTTCAAATCATTTGTTGGATGTTTATGTTCTATTTAAATGCATTTTTATGTTCTGTTTAAATGGTATTTTATATAGGATTGGGTTTTAAGAGTGGCATCCAATGTTTGAAAAAAATCATTTAAATAAAGGTGTTTCCATTTGTTTGGTTCTTGGTTAGACTTTAAGGCTTTAACAGACTGAAACTTTATGTTTTAAAAAATGAAGAGATGAAGGAGCTAAGCTTTTTGAAAATCATATACAAGATAAATCACATTGTGTCAAAGTATCCCTTAATACTGCAGTATTTTTTTCTTAAGTGCTTTATATAATTGCTTGCGCTTCCTAGTTTGACCTACAGGTTGAACAAGAAATGTTTGCCTGGTAAGATATCCATATGATGGATCTCCAGAATACACATAGGGAACATTAGCAGAGATATTGAAATAATACTTTATAAAGATCCTGTTTTATATGCATGAGTTTCAGGAAGGTTGTGAACATTGTTTCTCAGTCTGCAGCTCCACTAAAGGTTACAAATGGTGTAACGACTCAGCTAACTAGGCTTTCAGCGGTGCTGGCTCAATTTTCTTCTTACTATAAATAGCATATCTTCCAAATATATGTACCTCAAATGACCTTATTTGGATTGGCTCCTCCTTTCAATTTCCCATATCATGATATAGGAAATTGAAAGGAGGAGCACATCAGAATAGGGAGAAGGCAACCACTTCACGATATTGGAAAACTAAAAACTTCCTCTGCTCCATGGAGTAGCAGAAGTAAAAAAAAAAATTACATTGTTTGTGGGCAGCACTGATGTGTTGCATCACTTGTAAAAATAAAAAGTACTGTCTCGTGTTGGATTTAGCTGCCAGCAGGTCTTATCCTTACCTTTGAGAAAACTCACAAAGGAAAAACCAAAATCCCTTTATTACCTCTTCCTGTCTTCATTTGATGGGAGGAAATTTTCAAATTTTTTATTTTTTATAAGTGCTCTAAGACTAAGGGAAAAAATGGGGGGCTAGAAGGAGTAACTCCTTCCATGTTTTTACTAGATCTGTATCTCTCCTAAGGTAACATGAGAAGCAGCTTCAAAGCTACAGCCACATTTCTGGCAATAAATGGAACACCAAGAGCAGCATTTTGAGTACCACAATTTCCTAATCTTGTCCTTAGTGGAATGGAATAAATGTAACAGCACAAGGTGGGGTGGGAATGAAAGCTTTCTATTCATCTTGGAACAGTTCTGCATAGCAGTAATATCTCTGAGGTGGATCAATGACCCATGATCTAGCTGGGAAAGCTTTGTGTGCCTTTCCCTTTTCTAGTTCATATATAAATGGTTTTACCCAGGATTCTTACATCCAACTTACAGCCCTCTTAATAGTGTTTTGGAAGTGAGATATTTAAAGGGTGGTTTTACCATTGCTGCTCCCCTGCCAGTGAGCTTCTGTGGCTAGGTCGGAACCCATACTGTCCATCACTCTAGTCACTACATACACTGGTTTTCATGTTACAAGTACCAGTTCCTCCTCAGCTTCAAGGCCATCAACCACATACACAGTGGGGTCTTGACTTAAGAACGGCTTGAGTTAAGAACATTTTGACTTAAGAACCACTCTCATAGGAAAATATTGACTTGACTTACATACTTAGATTTGAGTTAAGAACGGAAAAAAACCCACGTGGGAGGCAGGGAAAGTGCAAATTTTGAACTTTCAGTTAACTGTTGGCCAGTGAAAAGGGTGCCTGTCTGCTTCCTCACTCCTCCCAGCGTTTAGAGAGTGGATTGGGAGACAGTCTTCGGACTGCCTGGTACTGCCTGGACTGTATTTTCCCTGCCTTCCCTGAACCTTTCTTGACCTAAGAAAAAAAGAAACAAAATATCCCCCTCTAGTGGTCGAAGGCAGAATAGCAGCTTCCCATTAGTTTCTATGGACGGAAAAGAGCAGATACGGATCAAATGGTTTTCAATGCATTCCTATGGGATATGCAGATTTGACTTGAGAACTTTTTGACTTGAGAACCGCCTTCCAATACGGATTAAGTTCTCAAGTCAAGACCCCACTGTAGTCATCATCAACCTCCCTGCCATAACAGACAGCAAGATCTCTCAAGATCTTAGTTCTCCCCCTCCCCTTCTGTTTATAAGAGTGTAATGTGATAAGGGTCAACAGCATAATCTCTAGACTTGGACCTATTTCATCAGAATCCATAACTTTAGGGATCTTTGTACTGTATTGGGGATAGTGAAATACTCCTTTGCTCCACTGGGCTCGGGGTCTTCCAAGAGGTACTGCAGAATCATCCATTATAGGGCACCTCCTCTGAGAGATGTCACCCAGTGGGTCTGGATCTCTGCCTTCTCTGGCCATTCTGGGGGCAGACTGTATATGGATACCCTTTCAAGTGAAATAAGCAGCACATTCACCGAGGGGAGAAGGACTTGTCATCCGCATTATTTGAACTCAGTGTGGTGTCCTGGTTGGATCCAGACTTCGGACAGTTCCCACCCAGCCATGAAACTCAGTGTGGTCACTTAGTCTCACCTTGACTTCCCTCACAGACTCAGGAGGACGAAGAGAAACATATTTGTGGCCTTGAGCACAATGAAAGAAAGGCGGGTCATAACGGGGGGGGGGGGGAAGCGCAGCAAATTCCTCAGAACACCTTGAAGGGATTCTAAAGCTCTTCAGAGGAGTGCTGAAAGAAAAGTGGAGTCTCCATCATCCCAGCCGTCTCGACTTTTCCCTCCATTACTTCCGTCTCGAGTGACTTTCCACGGCGCGCATTCTCTCCCAGCAAAGCGAAGCGTTTTTTATTTCCTATTGGTTAGGTCCGATGAGCGGGTGGGGCGGCAATTGAAATTTGCATAATATATGTAAGCCACACTGGTTTGCCATAAAAAGAGCAGCTGAGCTTGTGCTCTAAATTTCTCGCCCCCTCAAAAAAAAAAACACCATATAGACGGTTGTGAGGAAATGCTGTATTTCTGTGTTTTTTGTGTGTTGAAGGAAGGAGAAATAATTAATACTTAATTTTGTTCACTATAACTGGCAGTTACAATTACAGCTAGAGCTTTATAAGAGACTTGAGAAAGCTTTTTTTTTCGTAAGGCGTCCTGAATACCTGCTCTCTAGGCTACCTACGGAGGGCGATAGTTCCTCTTGGGCAGCGCGCCCGCCTAGGGGAAAGTCCCCGGACCCCGGGCAGAGAGTGCCGCGTGTTTCCCGGCACGCAACAACTCGTCTCGCGAGCTCACGTTACTTCCGCCAAGAAGCCCCCAGGGCAGAGCGGGTGAGTGCGGGAGGGGCCTCTCGTCACCTTAATAGTTACGCAGGTAGTGCGCCTGCGCCTCTGTGCACGGCGCACCAACACAACGGGGCTCATTCTTGGGACGCCCATCCTTTTCTTGCTGGACAACTCCGTAATTTTGGATGATGCACAAAGCTTGTTCAATGTGTTTGCCGCGCTGAGGCTACTACATCAGTATGCGGAAGCCTTATTCACACGACAGACTTCTAGATACCTCACTGTTACTCAAAGATCCCCTGGAAGCCCCTGGGAGAAAACTCTGAACTTCGTTCATAAGCGTCGTCGTGAGGGCGGGATGAAAAACAGAAAGACCCACATCCATCCTCAGGCCCTTGGAAGAACGACAGGCTAGAAACATGACAACACACACAGAGAGAGAGAGAGGAAAGACCGTCCACGACTCCATGTTGCGAAGCACTTGAAAGAAACCTTCCTTTCCCCCTTCTAAAGCCCATGAGGTTATCACTTTTCTTGTTCTCAGCCTCCCCACCGCGCGCAACTGTCTGCCTCTCGGCCCGCCGCTCTCTCTTCCACGAACAAGGCCTGGCCCCCATCAGGTGCATAGGAAAGGGTGAGGGGAGGCGGCTGCTTTTTACGGCTCCATTTCCGTTCCTCCTTTAAGGGGATTGGCTGGGGGAAAAGAGGAGGCGGGCGAAACATGCCGAGAGAGAGCGCTCCACCGAGACGAGGCACCGACAGGGAGGAGGGGGGGCCAAAACGGCCCCCAACGACGTCCCTTCGACGAAAGCTCCGCCTCTCGCTCCCCCTCCCCCGCGTGCCCCGTTTGTCTTCCTACGTGCTGCCCGCTCCGACCAATGGCATCCACTGTGAGGGGAAGGCGGGAGAATGCGAACCAGTCGCACCTTATAAGGACAAGGTTTGGCGCATGCGTACTTTGCCGGTCGGAAAAGGGGGTGCGCGGAAGGGAAAAGAGGCGGGGAGTTCCAAGTGAGGGAGGAGAGCCGCTGCTGCTGCTTCTTTTTCTCCCCCCCCCATCCGCGTCAGTCTGCCGCCGCCGATTAAAGCTGCCGCCGCCGCCGCGGCTTCCTCTCCCTTCTCCCCCACTTCTCTTTTACAGGCGGGATCCGTCTCTGCCGAGGGACCAGGAAGGGAGAGACGGGGGTGTCACGTCGCGTAATGATGTTGGGGTCGCCGGGGCAACAGCCGGGAGGGGCGGGGTCTGGGGTGGTGGTGGTATTGCCGGCCGCGGCCGCGGGCGCCGGCTCTGCCGCCGCGGCCGGCGGGGTGGCCGGCTTCCCGTGCGGCGGAGTGTCCGAGAGGCTCCTGGCGCGCTATGTGCAGGATTACTTGGAGTGCGTCGAGTCTTTGCCGCTGGACATGCAGAGGCTGGCCTCGCTCCTGAGGGAGATGGACACGCGCTGCCGGGGTGAGTTGTGGGGTTGTGTGTGTGTGTGTGTGAGAGAGAGAGAGAGGGAGAGAGAGAGAGAGAATGCGATGGAGGCGGGCAGTGATCGTGCTTTCGCCCCATCCTCTTCCAGTCAGCCGCCCTTTCTGTGGGAGGGGAGGGGCGATTCACAAGTCACTCCTCCCCTCGCTAGACGTTTGGAGGGGTGAGAGAAAATGGCTACCCTCTCCGTGCCTCCCCCCTCCATCAAGGAATACTCGCCTTGAACCTCGCTATGAACTTGAGGGGGGTGGTGGTAGATGAGTAGAGATGGGTGGCTGCTTCTGCTGCCCGTCATCACCCTCCCTTCCGTTCCCCCCCCACACACTCCTTTTCCACAAGTAGAATAGAGCGAGGTTAGGAGGATGCTTGCTGTCAAATATCTGTTTGAAGCCGTCAGGAATACATAGGGGGAGGGTGGGTTATAATACCTATAGGGGCAGAGATCCTTCTCCTTGGGTTCTGGTGACACTCAGCATCAAAGAGTGCCTGGAATAAAGGTCACTATTCACACACACACACACATCTTTCTTTACAACCCCCAATAAGCAAATACATTAGGCAGGAACGGTAGTCACTGGAGAGCCATTAAGCTTATGTGCCCTTCATTTCCCAAGCAAGGCAGACCAGGTTTAGCTAAGCAGGCAGACAAGTTCCAGGGCTGAGTATAAATCTGGCCCCTGTAAGCAGGCTGTACTTACAGTAGGTAAGGTGAGTAGGCAAGCCTCTTTTTGTACTAGTGGTTAGGCTGCCTAGGTGAAGAGCATATCACTCCTGCTATTCACCACAAGTCAGTTTCTTTATTCACATTTCACCTGTACTTGCAACTACTCTTGAAATAATGTGTTTTGTTTGTCCTTTTTTAGTGACTGTGAATAGTGAATAAATGGGTGGGATGTCGTTTTCTCTAGGATAGTGCAGCATACAAAAGTGGAGATAATACTTGAGTGACGAAGGTGGTGTTTTATATCACTTTTGCGCTAAGAATATGTGGTAGTGTCTTCCTTGTACATCTACTCACAGAGGCCAAGATTCAGTGGAACGTTTCCCTTGGATTGTGTTGCCTCTGTAAGAGCTAATGACTCCTCTCTTCCTTTTGCATTTCCACATGTACCTTAAAATTTGCTCTAGAAAGCTAGGAATGCCACTAGAGCAGTGTTTTCAAGTGGGAAGAATGTTGTGAGTATTGATGTTGGATACTGAAGTATACCACTGTACAATATGCAAAATGTAGAAAAAGAAACAGTTGACCCTTCCTCATTTCAGAGGCAACAAAAGGAATCTAGGAAAAAATAAGTTTCAGTGAATTCAGTGGGTATAATTTTACAGAACATTCATTAGTATTGATGAGTTCTTGTTCGGTGAAGTAATCATTTCATAATTTTTGTCTTATATGATAAATTATACATTAAGTCTCAGTGTCCTGGATAGCTTCTTATAGTTTTATTATATTTCACAAGAAACTTTTGACATGCCATGATTCTTAGTCCTAAAGTAGTGCAATAATATGAAAGCTGTACCCTATTAAACCTTTGCATATACTATCATTTTCATTTTATAATATAAACTGCTGGCCAACCTGAAAGCAGTGGCATCGGGAATTCTAGTTAATGATTTTTTAAATTTAATATTTCTTTTCAACAGAAGCATTGAAAGAAATTGATGAAGTGTATGAGAAATACAAAAGTGAAGATGATCCTGCCCAGAAAAAGCGTTTGCAGCAGCATCTTCAGCGAGCCCTTATCAACAGTCAAGAGCTTGGCGATGAGAAAATCCAAATAGTTACTCAGATGCTTGAGTTGGTGGAGAACAGAGCGCGGCAAATAGAGACCCACTCTCAGTGTTTCCAGGATCTATCAGACACTGAAAAGCCAGTTGAAAAGTCAAAAGTGGATCCATGTCAGCCAGAGAGATCTTCACGCAGGCCCCGTAGACAGCGCACTAGTGAGAGCCGTGATATATGCCATATAGCAAATGGAATTGATGAATATGATGAGCAGCCACCTAAAGAAAAGCGATCTAAATCTGCTAAGAAAAAGAAACGTTCTAAAGCTAAACAGGAAAGGGAAGCCTCACCAGTAGACTTTGCAGTAGACCCTAATGAACCAACTTACTGTCTCTGTGACCAAGTATCTTATGGAGAAATGATAGGGTGTGACAATGAACTATGTCCCATTGAATGGTTTCATTTTTCATGTGTTGGACTCACTTATAAACCAAAGGGAAAATGGTATTGCCCTAAGTGCAGAGGAGACAATGAAAAGACTATGGATAAATGTACAGACAAATCAAAAAAAGATAGAAGATCAAGGTAGTCAATGCTCTAAATGCATTGACAGCTGTATGATTTTTATTAAAAACTCTTTAATAAGGAGGGTAGTATTTTAGAGTAATGCATAAACTATGCAATAATTTTTAAAGTGTGTAGAAACTAAATGGTGTGTTAATAGATGTTGGTACTTTTTGTGCTTTTCAATATTCTGCACTAAACCAAATTCTCCAAACAGGGTCACATGGGAGTAATACAGAGGGAATACAAGAGCTCTTGGTTCCTCTTTTTAATTACAGAATTATGGTGATGCCTAGTGGGAATGAATTGAGGGGATAATCATGCCAAGATGTGTGTATCTATTGCAGTTGTAACTTTTGCCCATTGTAGTTCATTCTCTTGAGAACATGTTAGTTCTATGATGCTTTTAGTTTTCAGGGTCTTACAGATGATATTTGGAACTGGGATTTTCAGCTTGGCTTTACATTTTAAGTCTTTGGAAGTGAAAAACACATCTTCCCTAACATGTTTGCAATATAAATCACTAACTTATTTTATGTCAATTATATGGTGAGTTTCAAAGACTGTTTAGAAAAAAATATATTAAATAATTAAATAGTGATGGTTGTGGAGAGGTCTACTCAGCATTATTATTGCAGTCTTGCACTAAGGCAACTTGGGTTTATTTCCCATTGTGTTCTTTGACTTTTTACCTCTGTTGTACCATCTTGTTAGTGACTTCTTGGATGATGGAAGTTTTAAAAGTCCAAAGGATGTGTAAGTAAGAAGTTCAAAGGTTGTGTAAGTAAGATGTTTCAAGCTATGGATAGATCATCAGAGTGTTTGCCTGGCTTTCTTGTTTTCCATGATTTTAGAGCTGAGCAATGTACAGTACCACCAAAAAGTAACAACTGCCATCTTAGAGAAGAAGGATACAAAAGATGTAGATGTATTAAAAAGAACTATACCTCTCAAATATTGCAGCTCTTAGTAAAATCTTAACCATAAGAAATCAGAACATCTGTTTACAAGACATCTAAGACATCTGTTTAGAAGAGACAAGAATTCAAGCTGTTTGAAAACTCAGCATTAGTAACCTATTAGTATTTCTGTAAGGTTTGTATAATAGGCTACATCTAATTGGCAAAGTGTTGAGACATAATTGGTCATATGCGTGATTCTACACCCAGCTGAGTAATAGAGATGTGTTCCTGCTCTTTATCAATTATCCACAATTACCTGCAGCAAGTTAATTGAAACTTTATAGGACACAAATAGGATTCCAGCCATTATTTCTTTAATGAAGTATTTCATGTCAAAATATGGCCAGCTGAAATCTTGAGCCAGCCCCATTTGCCTTATATAATGCCATAGCTTTTACAGACAGTGCATTTCTCCAGCCCCACTCCATTTTGCTTGCAGATAACTGTTTACGGTGTTATAATGTCAGTGTGAGCTAATAGCAGTATAGTAGAAGAGAGAGAAATTCCAGTGTTGAATTCTTGCATCTGCAAGAGCAAACACAATAATTTATGTAAAAAAAATTAAGATCTCATCAATTTTCAGTGACAAGTTGTGATGCAGATATTTCACTTTAAGATGTGTCAATGTATTAATGATGACAAACCAGATACAACCAACTTAACTGGGAATGGCTATTTTTGCGCATCTAGATTGTCGGCTGAATTGTTACTTCTGTGCTTGTTTATCTCAACCTCAAATGGTAGCCCATGAACATCATGTTTCCTGATTAATCATGAACTCTCTTCCCAGTAAAATTAGAGTAGCTTTCTTCCAAGAGTATCATGGGTTCTTTTGTGAAAGGGAAACTAATTTCAGGTTGATCCTGTAGCTGTATATGTGGTTTTATTTTGAATATCTGCTTTCCCCGCCCTCCACTATTTTGAAAAAGAATCATGTAGTAGGGAGGAAAGGTAAGTTCTAAAGTAATAGCATGCTGATGCATTTTCCCATCTCTGGATGAATGATACAAAAAAAGTGTATGTTTTACCATAATTTTTATGCCAGCTGATTGAGTGAGACCTGGAAGGTCCAATTGACTGCCTAAGACCATATTCTACATCTTCCATAAAACAAACTGTATATCGGATCTGTTGTAGCCACAGTAATTGTGCAACTAGATAATGGTGTGCATTAAAATACTGTATATCCACAGTTCCTAAACTGGAATGTCCTGATGAGTGTCTACGATGCCTTTGTCTTCTCTACTGCCAATGGAAACCCATCTCATAGGCTTATCTTAGTAAACTGATAGCATTTCCAATTTTTGAGAAACGGTCTCATTGCTATGAACTCCTATATTGATTTTTAAATGATTTTGCTTGCTGTGGTTTGACAATCACCCTCTTGGTTCCCAATTTTGTAAGCCATGGCACATGCAAATAAGAAACGTGCCATGAGAGTGTAATAATTATTTGGATCTGATCTTTTGCATGCAATGGCTTATAAATAAAAACCATTTTGGTTGTAAAAATAAAAAGTTTATTGTATTTTCCCTTAAAAATACTCTCCTAGGCTGGGACCCAAAGAACCCTGTGTGTACAGCACATGCCTCTGTCCATTTCTGAGGACATTGTCAGTTTTTCTCTTGAGACCACAGCCTCTGTTTGTTACAGAAAGTTCCTTTTTAGAATGTTTCTAGATACATTTAGGGGGCATTGGCAGCCTGTGGTCTCAGTGAGGAACTTACCTTGAAATGATGGGATGAGGTACCCTTCCCTTGCTTGGACTGCAGCCTCATGTTATTTAGTGTGGGTTTGGGTGAGACTGAATGTCCAAGTGCTTGCATAGAACACTATGAAAGCCCTTTGCCATAGCCTTGCTTTTATATGTGACAAGAATGTGGAACAGTAGCCATGAAACAGCACAAGATGCACTGAAGTTCTGATGAGCAATAGTATATTTGGCATGACTAATGAGGTTGCTTTTGTCCTCTTTGGTTACCTCTATATGTGTTGCGATTTCCTCTGAAGTCCCTATCCCCCCAGGCCTTCACAAGGTTCTCGCTCTTCTTCTTTCTTTGCTGCCACCAGATATTAATTCTTTAATATCAATTACTTACAGAGACAAGTGTGCTGTTCAAAACATAAGTCATTTATTTGATCAGGGAAGTAAATAAACAATGAATATTCATGGTATAAATCACAGGCTGCCAATCACTTGTATTTGAATAATATCGGATATAACTTTAAAACTCTTTTAACCCTCTGTTTCAATTATCATTCTTACAGATCTCTAACTCACTTTCCAGACACATTCAGGTTACACACAGTCTCTCATTCTCAGAAAATCTCTCAGACTGCATACACCAGTCTTTATATCCAGCTCCCTCCCCCTTTGGCTCCGCCTTCCGGCCACTCATAGGCTCCCTCTTCAATGCTCTGCAGTGACAGACAGGTGAGGGCAGGGCTGTTCGCTACAATATGATATTCACCAACATCTTTTAAGTTCTACAAATCATGAATGTATGCAAGAGTCCGGCAACAGCAAGAAGCCTTGTAAGGCCAGGGTAAATCAGGGCTCTGACAAGTTAACATTCTTCTTTTCTTGTTTCCTTAAACGTAGCAACATATTCCATAGGAACAGGAAGGAGGGGAAGGTAGCCAGCAAATGTAATTTAAATAACTGAATGCACTGTGTTCTGTGTTGTGCTGCACAAACCTATTAAAAGTTAGCTGTACATGACAATGTAACAAATGGTACAGTGAGAAATATGTATTAATTTTAAAACAGTATGTATATTAAAATACTGAAGGTGCTTGGTGGAGTCAAAATATGGTAGCATATTTCAATAAACATCAGAGAACTGGAATCATGTCATCACACAGCAAGTACAGTCGTGCCCCGCTGGACAATTACCCCGCTCTACGACGAATCCGCATTACGTTGACGTTTTTGTGATTGCAAAAATGATGGTTTAAATGGGGGAATTTCACTTAGCGATGATCGGTTCCCTGCTTCAGGAACCAATTTTTGCTTTACGATGATCAGCAAATAGCTGATCGTTGGGTTTCAAAATGGCCGTTGGCTGAAGAAAATGGCCCCCTGCTGTTTTCTAGGACAGATTCTTCGCTTTATAGGCACCGAAAATGGCCGCCATATGGAGGATTTTTGCTGGACGAGCAGGTTTTTTTTCCGTTTGACAGTTTTTTTTATTTTGTTTGATGGTGTTTTTGCTCTACAGTGGTGCCTCGCTTAACGACGATAATCTGTTCCAGGAAAATCGCTGTTAAGTGAAAACATCGTAAAGCAAAAATAAAAAACCCATTGAAACCATTCAATGCGTTCCAATGGGGTAAAAACTCACCGTCCAGCGAAGATCCTCCATATGGCAGCCATTTTCGCTGCCTGTATAGTGAGGAATCCGTCCCTAGAAAACAGCGGGGACCATTTTGAAACCACCGATCAGCTGTCTAAAAAACATCATTTTGCGAAGAATCGATTCCCGAAGCAGGGAACCGATCGTCGCAAAGCGAAATTCCCCCATTTAGACCATCGTTTTAGATCATTATAAAGCGGATTCTTCGTAATGCAGGGCAATCGTTAAGCGAGGCGCCACTATAGAGTGATATCGCTGGAACGAATTAACATCATCAAGCGAGGCAGCACTGTACAGAACCAGTACTGCCTTGGAAAGCGGTGATTATTCCACATATAGTCAGCTGTATAGAAAGACATGGCTAAGTACATGCGCCAGTGCATTTATACAGAGAACAAGTGAAGCCAAGATAATCTTTAATCTTAGAAATGCAGAGTTGAAAGGGATGCTATGGATTATGTAGTCTAGCCTTTGTCAAGGAGGCACAGTGAGGAATTGAACTCCAGATGCCTAAACCACTGAGCTATCCTGTTGTAACCAAAGAAAGATGGAAGCAAAGGCGCCCATTTTTAAAACTCAGAAGCCTAATTCTAGTTGTTAGTCCCAACTAGAGTAGATCCACAGGAATTTGATAAGTCAGCAGTGCACAGATGTAAATTCCTTTTATTCAATGGGTCTACTTTAGCATTGCTAACAATTGGATTTAATCCACAGTTTGTGATATTTATACCAACTGAATTGGGTTAATCTAATTAGTTAACAATTAGATAATAAAATGTCACTAAGAGTGATGTATGAATCTTACCTACATTTAGCATTTTAAAAGAACATTGTATTGACAATACCAATTTATCTTGGTAATTTTAATTAAACAATTTTTGCAATAAACAGGTCTTAAAATACCAATAGCTCATTTGAAGCTTCATGTTTATTATATCAATTTCAAAATGGAATCATTTCCAGCTATCATGAGTAAACTCTATAATCCTTTTGCTGCTTTTACAATATCTCGTCAAGCACACATTATTTATCTGTAATTCCAAAGACATTTTAGACCCTCTTTAAAAAGGGTTATTGTGATCCTATTTCTCTATTTGCTAAAAGATTTTATCTTGTGTAGGTTGCAGCAAGTCCTTGGAACTGATAAAAACAGCACCAGTGATCCAAGTGTGTTATTTAACCCTCACAGTTTATTTTACTTAAAAAATATTTGGATCATTATATATTAGCTCTTGATAACATACAAAGCTATTCGCAAGATGATATTTAGAATTTTGTTTTAACTAGGGGAAGATTCCAACTATAAAATATTTTATAATGACTCTCACAACCAATAGGTGTGTTTTGTCTTTATTCTTAAAACACTGGATCTAGCACACAATTTTCATTCGCTTACACTGAGTTTTTCCTCTCTCTGACAATGTGGCTTTTAAGTGCCTTCAGGCTCCTCTTCGCTGCTTGAGGATTCTTCTCCAAACAAATCTGTTCCTGGGAAAGTGGCGGCAGTGTTGACACTTAACATTTTCAAAGTGATGAGAGTAGGGCTGTCACTGAAACCTAAAAGAATTGACTTTCTATCGAATGCAAGTGTCATGCAGGAGATTTTGCTGTCTGGTGTAAAGATGGATATAACAGTGCCCCTTTCCAGGTCCCAGAGACTGACCTCACCTAAGGGAGGAAACATACATAATATTGAATTGTGTCTTAATTCCTGGACACCACACTGAAATGTCTGTTCTCTTTTCACAGCTGCAAAACATATGTTTCTTTATGCATTTGTCACCTGATATAGCTTCCTAACATTGAATAATCTAATCTGTAGAATGTTTAGGCTAATTCATTTCTCATGATACTTCTACAGTGAAAACTTCCACCTGGATTCCACATCAGAATTTGAAATAAGCTGTTCAATAACTAAGTTCAAGTTTATGAAAGTGCATAGTTGAATCTAAGTACATTTATGAAATTATTTGGAGAAAAAGGTGTCTGCGTTAAGCTTGTGTTCCCCTGTTTAACAGTTTCAGCCTGACACCTTTACTCCTGTATATTATTTGGGTATGCTGTCTTCTACTCAGGCATAATCCATATTTTTTTAAAAAAATTGTGTGTGTGTGTGTGTGTGTGTGTGTGTAAAAATTTGTTTAAATATTAAAGTGGCAATGCTACTAAAAACATAAAATGTCAACTACAGTCATGTGAAAAAGAAAGTACACCCTCATTGAATTCCATGGTTTTATATAATATATATATATATATATAATATATATATATATAATAAAAATCATCTGATCCTTAGCAGGTCTGAAAATTAGGTAAACACAACATCACATATGACATATTACACTGTGTATGAAGGAATGGAGAGTATAAGTGTGCCATCCCTAGCTGTGGAGGACGTGGGAAATGGAGAAAAGACAAAAAAGGGAGAGCCTCACATAAACGAAATGACAGTTAAAGAAAAGGCGGGAGAAGTAGAATCAAATGAAAGCGGGAAAAACAAAGGTCTGTTTGACAGAGGAATTGATAGAAGGAATGGGTGGAGCAAGAAGTGTCAGTTTGGGAGGAGGATATAAATGAGGAGGGAGTGAGATGGTTTAGTAGTGTAGTGGCAGATTCTGAGAGAAAAAGACAAGAGGAACGCAAGGAGGTGTTTGAGAGAATCCAAACACAGAGCCTTGTGAGAGACTTTCCAAACCTCCAGGTGTTATGACTTTTTGCCAGACCCAGAGACAGAGAAAGAGAGACCAGCCCATTACGTGACCAGAGAATGGGCAGTGATCGTTGCACCCCGCGAATTAGAGCTACAGCGTGAGTCGGAGGTCTCGCATAATCCGTTCCACGACAAACCTGATGAGAGAGGGTGGGTGCGGCACCCATGCTGTGGGACAATTTGTGCACTGCGGAGCACCCCTCTCCAGAGACCAAAACATCAGGAATGGTGTGGGGGGTCCCGCCGCTGAGTCCTTGGGGCTATGAGAAAAGTTTTGTTTCTGATAGTTGTGGCTTGTTGCCAGAGTTGAAAGGTTTTGATCCCATAAGTGATGTGCTGGTGGATGTAGGTGTAAATAAAGAAGAGAGTTTGAAAGTTATCAAAATGACTCCTTTGTCATTTCCCGCTGAAACTGAGGGGCTGCCCCAACAGGGAGATGAACCTATTCACACTGTGTCATGATTTATTTAAGAATTCAAAGAGGGTGTACATTCTTTTTCACATAGCTATATCTACTCCAGCCTTTGGCAGAGTTTTCTTTCCTTATGCACAAAAGCTGCTGGCTCATGTATGAGCCAGGATGTAGGGAAATGTAAATGAGAAACTGAGATGGATATTTGGAGGGTAATGCCATAGCCTCTGTTATTACTCATAGTGGGGACAAAAGATTTGAAAGAGCTCACTGTGTTTGACTTGCAAAGGAGAGTCTGAGAATACACCTAAGGCTAACATTTCTTCAGACTTGTTATTTAAAATATGATCCCTATTCAAAATTAAATTTAAATTTTAAAATAGTTGCCATATAGCTATAGGAAAAACGTTATTCAATTAGCCTGAATTTCTTTTTCTGTGTTGTAACTGAAGATAGAAGACAGTTAAAACTGTCATAAAGTGAAGTGCTGAAAAAGTGATTAATCCAGAGGCAGTTTTTACCTTTCTGTTCTGCAATGGAAATACGATTTTTTTTAAATAGTGAAGAAGGTGGACTTGGTTTTGGAATTATGACATTAATCATATTGTCCTCTTTATTTACCTCTTGAATCACTGATGAGAATATCACATCTATAAAATTATTTTGTTATAATGGAACATGCTTCTGTTTTAGCAAATTGTTCTTTGGCTGCATCCTACAATCAACTTTGGTTAGAATGTTTTTCTAATATCATGGCAGGCAGAGCTCTTCAGTCTAAAGGGCACATAAGCTTATGCAAAAATATAAAAATATACCCATGGTTTATTACTATGGTTTGCATTCCTTTAAGTAGGAAAATACACTTAAACATAGTTAATAGCAAATTAAGCATGATTTAGAAATAGATCCTTGCCAAACAAATCCTGACTAGTTCATAAGATTTGGGTTTTGTTTTTCAGTTTTTACTATGTATAAATTTCCTGAACCCTAACAAATCCTGGATTACAACCCAAGAATCCACTTTTATGAATATTCCAAGTCTTATACTGAACATTTGGGGACGTGGTGGCGCTGTGGGCTAAACCGCAGAAGCCTGTGCTGCAGGGTCAGAAGACCAGCAGTCGTAAGATTGAATCCACGCGACGGAGTGAGCGCCCATCGCTTGTCCCAGCTCCCGCCAACCTAGCGGTTCGAAAGCATGCAAATGCAAGTAGATCAATAGGGACCACCTCAGTGGGAAGGTAATAGTGTTCCATGTCTAACTTGCGCTGGCCATATGACCACGGAATATTGTCTTCGGACAAAATGCTGGCTCTATGGCTTGGAAACGGGGATGAGCACAGGCCCTAGAGTCGAACACGACTGAACAAAAATTGTCAAGGGGAACCTTTACCTTTTATACTGAAAATTAAGACAGGTTGAATTTGCCTGAATTTTGATTAGTATTTTGCTGTAATCCTGTGAAAGAACTGTGTCAAATAGACAAGGTAGGGCATATTGGGTACTCCCAGCAGTTCTGTATGGCAAGTTGAAAACTCCCTTTGGAAAGTCAGTTGCCAGTACTTCATTGCATTGAATTGATTGAAACCAGCGTTCACTCTAAGCTGTGCGGGTGCATGGTTGCATGGTGGTGCATCAGTGCTGCACACCCATAGCCAGTGTTGCTGCTCAATTGGTTCCAGTAATGGTTGGAAACACCACCACCCCATGTACAGGGCAGAGGCCCAGCTCAGCATTGGTGGAAAATTAGAAGGAACGTTGATTATAACCTTAAATAAATAAATAATACTTCTAAATGTGATGTCAAGGATTTATGTTTTCTCGCCCCTCTCCAAAGGCTTCCACTTCAAAACAAATGCTTAACAAACCTGCTAGCAGGACAGCCTTTGTTTCATCTAAAATGTGCAGTTTGCTCTTCACACTAAGACCGAGACCTTCATAACCTTGAAGTAACTTGTGTCTGTGCTTAAATGGATCCCAAAGCTTTAGCCTGGAAATCAAGAAATGGAAACTTCATCAGGTACCTTGCACAAACAGTTTCTGTAAACAAATGATGAAAAAAAATATTTATTATTTATTTAAAACATTTGTATCCTGCCTTTCTCCTTTAAAAGAACCTGAGGCAGCTCTTTTCAACCCGGTCTTCAGAAAGGAATTGTGTATTCTAATTTTAGGGATATTAATGGTTCACCTATATGGAATAACTAATTCTTACAAAGTCTGGATCACTTTTTCATGACTTATTTATTTCAAACTAACTTCATTCCATCATTTTCAGTTATGATACAAACGTCTGTTCAGTGGTCATGTACACAAGTAGCTTTCAAGGAATTGGCCCATGTCACTTCCTTGGGTCTTTTTAAGAAGGAAGGTGGGGTAAAAATAGTTTAAATAAATAAACAGAACTGCCTAACTGATTGAGAGATCATTTGACCAAGCAACAGAAAATAAGGACAAGCTTAGCGAAGTTAACAACACTGCAAGTAAAATGGACAATCCTGTCCTTCCTGATCATGTAGATTAAACAAATTTTGTCTACAGTTCTTCAGGGGGGCTATGAGACACACTGCAAGCTGTAGTTTGATCCGTAGGAAACAACTTTTGAGAGTGCTTCCAGGTGAAGGTTGTGGCGGACAGCCAACACATCACTCCTGTCAGTCATTTTAGAGCTCTAGTACAGGAGCCTATGACAGGACAGGAGGGGCAGAGTCAACAGAACTGTGTGTGACAGGGAGTCAGTTAGGGAAAAGATGGTGAAGCATTTAGAAAGTTAGGGAGGAGACTGTGAAGTGTTTAGACTAGATATTGGACAGTTGGTTAGTTAGAGAATATTAAAGAGTTAAAAGGAATTAGAAGTACATTGACAGTCAGAAAATATTGAGATATTGATTAAAGTAAATGAGTACAAGCAAGCTTATAAGTAATCAAATCTACGTTTAATGAATGAATGATAATAGAACATCCATGATTTTCCTTTTGTGATTCACTTATTTATCCTTAAATAAACCTTGTTTTATTTGGCAGCAAGAGTGTGAGACTCATAATTGATATAGTGAGGATAATATCCTCTGGTGGCAGCGAAAAAGGGGAAAAGGACAAGTTGTGTCCAAAGGTGGATCTGGGTGAGGGGCAAAACACACAGCGGTCACTGGGGATGCGTGACAGAGGTCTCCTAGAACTGAATATTAAAAAGGCATTATGTAGATATTCCATCACTTCATCAGTTAGGTAAAAATAATATTAGGAATGGGCTGGAATGTTCTAACAAGAATGGTCTGTTGTTGACATTTTTCAGAGCAATCCCAACCATTACAGCAGGGGGCTACAGAGCAGGATAAACTCCTATGTAGCCGGTCTCTAACTAAACTTACCAGGATCCTACCGTACCAACAATACACTGAAGCCCTGAATCTCCTTGAATTTTTAGGCAGTTCTTGTCTCTTTGCTATACAGATGAAAATAAAGGAAGACTGATTTATATTTCAGGTGAGCAGGGCACTGGACAGCTCCCAGAGATGGAAACTCAATGTGATTGATCAATGGCCTTGACTGACCTGGCCAGTTAGGTGATTTCTGGGAGGCTAAGTCAGCCTTGAATGTATATAAAAACTGCATATGGGGGTCTACGCTGCCTGGCTATTGAGATATATTTTCAAAAAAGAGGAGGAGGAGGAAAAACTGGATTTATTAAAAGTTGTACATTTGTGGTACGCCACAAAACTGCTTCAAATTTTAGTTCCAAATAACTGAATTATTACTAGGCAAACACGGGCACAAGAAGCTATACATTCTTGCCATTTCACTTACCTGTTTTCCAGCATCACTCCAAAAATTATCCTGCTACCATCTGCACTAATGGCGGTACAGCAGACATTTGGTTCATTTTTTAATCTTTTCCTAACCTATATTTTTTCAGAAGAGATATAAAATTGAAATATATTCTTTAATCACTAACATCCCTTTGTAGGGTAATGTACAGATAACTTATCCTACTATGTAGGGCTATCGTTTTCCAATGGTAGTCACAGGTGGCTAGCTAAAGCAGTGCTTCATTGAGTGACAACTGAAGAGATTGCTTCAACAAATGGGTATCCTATAGTTGGCAGAACTGTTAAAAGTTGCTGTCAAAAATTAAGGTGTTCCAGTTTCAGTTCCAAGGGGAAATGTACAGTCAGTTTCCATTGCATCATTTCTACATTAGTTTTTATTTTGACATTTTATATATTTTAACTTACTTAAAAAGTAATTAAAATAGTTGATCTTTAATTGACATTAATACCAAAAATTGCTCATTGGAAAATCGCACATCTGAGTATTACAACCCACTCATTGTGGAAAACACAATCTCACACATCAATCTTGTCACTGCAACACCCAATATATAATACATGGCTGCACCTGAAAAATCTACTGTTATTCCACTACCATTACTTATTTATTTCCCCTTTGCAGGGCCCAAGGTGGTTTTTAAAATTTAAATTTTAAAAACCGAAGCAGCTAAAAACTATAGTAAATCACAGTACTAAAATACTATTTAAAAGATTACATTAAAAGAAACCCAAAATCCTGTTGTGTGTCAACATAGACATAACTCAGTGTTATGTCCATTTTGCCCAGGCAAAATTATGCCAGTGTAATTTTACCCTTCACCACAGTGAACTGGATTCCAGACAGGGAGTTAATATTGTTTAAAAACCATTTAAACAACAACCTTGAGATGTACAACACCCCCTGTTTAATCACCCCAC
This sequence comes from Pogona vitticeps, assembly GCF_051106095.1. Taxonomy (NCBI): domain Eukaryota; kingdom Metazoa; phylum Chordata; class Lepidosauria; order Squamata; family Agamidae; genus Pogona; species Pogona vitticeps. The sequence continues at coordinate 60,828,604 of NC_135787.1, forward strand.
ATTGCCATTAATATAAAGGTAACTTAGAAACATCAGTTACACTTATGCCAAGAAAGGAATGAAGCTATCTCTTATTAAGTTACAAGTGGATTTTAATGCAGCTATATCTTTATTATTAAAACATGGAATTAACAACACGTAACTATTAACATGTAATTAGTTGCAAGCTCTAGAGACTGGAAACTGGAGGTATATCCATGTCCCTGTATGTCTGGTTTGGGAGAGGAATGACAAGAGGACATTAGAACTGGGATAATTTTGTAACAACCATTTTAAAAAGTGATAAGCAGATCTTGAAAGAAAGTGGTGCTTGGTGGAAATTGTATTAGTTTGGAAAGAATCCCTTGTAAACTTAAAACAACTGTTCTTCATAACTGCAAAGGTATAACACTGTAAAAACATTTCAGAAATGATACCTTTCCGGTGGCTAAATCCCATAACGTTACATAGCTGACATTCTCATCCTCATTGTAATTAGGCAGAACCAAGTAATGGCCATTATAGGTCAAGTCAGCACTATGCAAAAAAAGCATGGATTCTCTGCTCTCAAGAGTGTGCAAATGGGACATGGTTTCCAGGCTGAACACAGAGAGGTGATGTGCATAATAGGAACACACAGCTACCTAAAAAGAGAGTGGAATGCATTTTCTTTAAAATATACTGGACACAAATGTGTTTTCACACAAAATGTCTTCAGTTACCATCTTTTGTCAATTTGCATCTGTATAAAAGGGCTTAGCTGTCGTTCTCTATGTCAAAATGCCAGTCAAATGAATGGTTGGGTATCTGAAAAATGAAGGGGTAACTCATAATTTTGGATTCAACTCCCTATTTTGAAGTTCTTATTATCATTTTTAACTACTATTTTTTTAAAAAATACACCAAGATGGTTTGCATCACAAATCAGAATTTAGATAAAAACACTATCAGTTTATCAGTGATTTAGGTATCTGACTGTGTAGCTATACTTTGGGAGTTTGATTTCTCATTGCACAGTTCCAGGGTGCCTCCAGAAGAAGGAAATGGTAAACCACTTCTTATTACCAGCTTAGCATCTAAATGAAGCAAACACATGAATATCCAATTTCTTATTCAATTGTTATTATTATATTATAAATCATGATGATACTAAGTCTATGTTGATGTCAGTGTTAAGATACACTTAATTGAAAAGCCAGCAATTGTATTCAATCAAGAACAGGTGATCCCAGCAGGGCAAAGATCCATTGTTCAGATGTGCCAGAAGTCCGAGAGCTACAACCCATGTTGGAATTGCTAAGGAGGGAGCACATGATTGAAGACCTGGCTGCAGAGCTAGAGGTTGGAAGTCCCATTCCCTACTGTGCCTCTTGGAAGAAGTGCCCACCTGTGTAGCTTTGGGCTAGCTGCAGAATCCTAGAGAGTCCCCAGAAGAAAGCAATTAAAAATGGATAGAAAATCACTTCTTGATATTCTCTACGTAGAAGACACTGGAATGGTTTACTATACAGGTAAGTCAAAAGTGACTTGACAGAGTGCTGCTGCTGCTGCTGCTGCTGCTACTACTACTGCTACTACTACAGCAGTGTTTAGAATTTTGCCTCTTACTTTCTCATCTCCGCTCAGGAGGTATTGATCAATAGCATTGCTCTTCTCATTATCTAGTTGTAGTAATATTTCCATCTCCATTTTTGCTGCTTTTCTGCTTCTCCTTCTCTTTGCACTCTTAGTTTCATTTCGCTTTTCCCAAGGAAGCCACAGTACTAAAATAAGCAATATAAATACATATACCATGTTAGAAATAGGCTTGTGTTTTGCTATTACTATTGGCACTAGAGAATTTTAACAGCGATAAGTCACTTTAAGTATTTTTGGGAAGAGGAATACAACTTAATGTTAGAGCCAAACATTACAGATGATGGGTTGGGCCAAGATTCAAAACATTACTCTAGGCATTCTCAGAGGCTGGAATGTGCTTGGTCAGTTTTTCACTTTGAACTGATGGGCCTTTTTGCCAAATCACAAATTGTGTTTGAAACGGACTTCATTTTAAAAGCTGTTTGCTGTGTGTATATGTTGCTCTCTGGGAGAAATCAAATTTAAAGACTATTGGATGCAGTGAGTGCAATTCTTCCAGTTCTGATTATAGCTTTGGGTCCTGCTTTGCTAAAACAGCAGCTGAGCAATAAAATTTGTTCCAAAAAAATTTAGAACTCAAGAACGGGGATTTGATCAATATAAGCATGGCTGGTGCTTCTTTGTGAGAATGGCTCTAAGCTAGGTGCGACTGGGACAGACAGAGCTGAGTGCTGGAATTCCAGCATTCAAATTGCCACACACACAAACAGATGCATGCTGGGAGGGGAGAATTCTCCTGCTCTCATAGCACACTTGCTGTTTGAGGTGTAATAATGATGTTAATGTGGGAGGGAACTGTAAAGATAATGTCTGTGTGGTATTTGCCCAGGTTATAAATATTCATATGCTATTTGCCTAGACCAATGGGAGTGCTGGAGGGGTGGGGTCATGAGGTGTAAGAGATTTAGCAGCAGCAGGAGGAGTTTAGATAAGGTTTAGATAGGGTTTTGAGATGGAGAATTATAGTGTTAGTAGAGCACTGGTTCTTAACCTTGGGTTACTCAGGAGTTTTGGACTGCAACTCCCAGAAGCCTTCACCACCAACTGTGCTGGCTGGGGTTTCTGAGAGTTGCAGTTCAAAAACATCCGCGTAACAAAGGTTAAGAACCACTGAGTTAGATTCGCACTAGTCCCCAACCTCGGGCCTCCAGATGTTCTTGGACTTCAACTCCCAGAAATCCTGGCCATCAGAGGTGGTGGTGAAGGCTTCTGGGAGTTGTAGTCCAAGAACATCTGGAGGCCCAAGTTTGGGGACCACTGAGTTAGAGGGTTTGGTGGAGTTTTGGAGTTTGGATAGGAGAATGGTGGTGGAGGGTGGATAAAGAAGAATGTTTGTTTAAAAGTTAACAACACTGCTTGTTCTGTCAACACCTGTATCAATGAACAATTTCTATTTGGTTCTTTTAAAATGACATATGGCCTGGACATCTGTCATTAATAATAGGTATTGCTGATGAAATCAACTGGTGGTAGTTGAGAGGCATGTAGAGTTTGTGACATCAGTACTGACAAATACCAAAGTACTCAGCTGCTAACTATTTCCTGAATCTTTGCATATCTCTACTATTTGTTATTCAAATGGTTCAAACAGCCTTGTGAAACAAGAATAAAAGAAACCATCAACAAGACTGCTGTTTTCTCCTCTGCTCCACCTGCTGATTCATCAACTTCATTTCACACTTATTCTCCAACATCCTTCTTTCCTGCTGCTACTAATCCATAACCTCTATAAAATAGTCAATGTGGCAGTGTCCTCAGGTGACCTAATTGGAATATAATGCTAAAAATGCAAATGCACAAGCATAAGTAACATATTTCAAAAACAAAACAATAAACACCTTCTTAGGAAACTCTGCACTAACAATTAATATGGCATCAATTCCATCCACAGATGCACTGTGATGCATTGTTTACCTTTCTAGTTCTAAAAGTAAGCTCACAGTGTTTATTTGTTTATATTTATTTGTTTATTTGTTATATATCCCCCTCGCTGGATATCTTCAAAAATCAACTAAAAACACTGATGTTTCAGCAGGCCTTCCCCCCTAGTTAATTCCTGATTCCCCTTTTCTTTCTTAGTGTCTAACCCAATTGTTAAAAGTCTCCTTTTATGTAAAACTGCTTTTATTCTTTGTCGTACCCCTTGTTGTAAGCCGCCTAGAGTGGTTTTAATCAACTACAGTAGATAGGCGGGTTATAAATAGAATAAATAAATAAATAAATTTACTTCATTTTCAAATTTTAAAAAATCAGGTTAAAAATCCTGCTTCCAAGGAGAAAAATTAAGATGGAAGAATATGAATCCTCTGCTGAAAGTGATTCCAGCATTTTGCCTGCAACCGCTCTGCTTTTAGGTGAGGAGGCTAATTTAGCCTTCAGATGTTCCAGGATTTTTTAGAAGGGTCTCACTGGCAAATCAGAATCATCGGAGGACTTTATGCTAGAGAGGAAGGCATCCCTAACAAAACCAGAGCCATAGCCATTGGGGCATTTAAGGGTAAGCCAGCCACAAGAATTAGATTTGGAACTAGGTCAAGTAGCCAGTGTAGTGGCTTCAAGAAAATTATTATACAAGAAAATTAGTTTTTGGATTCTGTATTATGAAACAGCTAGAGAGCCATGTAACTGGAGAATAATTGGCTAGCTGGAGCAGTGACTGTGTATTTATCTCCCAGTAACAGATGAAGTTGTTATACTGGTTATGGGTCTGATAAAAGGTAATTTTCTATTACTACTTCAGACAGGGGCTCAGAGAGAGAACCTGGTCTAGCACCTCTCATACCAGTGCCAGGACTGTTATTTTGCCAATTAAAACTCCCAGAATGGACAATAGGTCATGCTGGCTGTGGGATTCTGGGATGTATAATTCAAAAAGTAACTTGTCCAAATTCCATCCCACCATGGCATCTTTTCTAGCCCCCCCCCCCGCTAACCAGAGAGACTAATCCTGTCCAGAGCAGGTTTTTATCCAAGAAAGCACTGAATATCCTGCAGTGTTTGAAAATTTCTTCAGATGGAAGTTGTATTTGTTAATCCTGACCCAATTTATCACAGACTGCAGACAAGTGTTTGGAATTAGCCATGGTGTCTGCTGTTGGTTACAGTGTAAAATAGCTCTGATTTGGATTATGGGGCACATAACTAAACCTCAAGTACCCCCAAATAATAACTTCCACAGGGAAGAAACAGAGTCGCCCAGCACTAACTTCTAGAACCTGACTTCAGAAAGAGGTAGAACCACAACAAATTGGCAGCCAATACCAATCCTGAAATGTGGTTCAAGAAGCTACAACAGCTGATGGTATCAAAAGTTATTTAAAAGATAAAGCAAACATCCTGTTGTATTTTCTGCCACAGATCATACATGAGAGTGACCAAGGCAGCTTCTGTCCTGAATCCAGATTGATATGGATTAAGATGACCAACTAACCCAACAATATCTGGAGTTGTCTGACTGCTACATGCTTGATTGCCTGTGACATTTACTTATGCTTGCCCTGGCCAGCAGGATCAAGAAATAACATCCGAATCTAGCAAATCTAGCAACTGTCTTAATAATCAGGTAGCAGCGTTACATAAATCAGGGAAGGCTCCTGGGAGCAAACCTCTCGGGCATTTTCAAACTAGCTTAAAATCAAATCAGCCAATCAAACTACAGTACTTTGTCTTCAGAACATTCCTACTAGAGATGGGGACAAATATAAAAAAGGATCAACTTTTTTGATGAAAATAGTTGATTCGTTAAATATTCGTTGATCCATATTCATCAGATCTTAAGTCCTGACGAATACAGATTGATGAACATTTTCCCATTTTTATTTGTCCTTTGTAATAAAAATAACACAAAAACACAAAAAAACCCACCACCATTCTGTCTATCAGCTGCCGATCAGTTGATCAGCAAGCTGATAGGCAGTCACCCACCCCCACAGCCTACCCCCACCCCTTCCTCTCCCTACCTTAGCCCCCCCACACCTCTGTTGACACCCCCTTACCGTAATTGGTGCCGCCATTGCCAAGGTCGCCATCAGGCCTCCACAGCCACAGCCTATAGAAAGGGAAACTGGCTGCCCTTTGCAAAGATGGCAGCTGTGACTTCCATACCCTAAATGAAGCCGCAGCTGCTATCTTTGCAAAGGGCAGCCAGTTTCCCTTTTTACACGCCATGGCTACGGAGGCCTGATGGAGACCTCGGCAGCAGTGACAACGATTACAGTAAGGGGGTGCTGGTAGGGGTCGGGTGGGGCTGTGGCACGACAGTGGGGGGTGGCAGGGGGGTGGCAGTGGTAGCAGGGGGCAGGGGTGTTTTTTTAAAATAAATCCCCCACAAATCAACAAATAACTTCATGGGGGCAACTTCATGCTTCATGAGTCATCAACTTTTGACAACTCACAAAGCAGGACGACTCACCAAAATGGTGAGTCGTCCCCATCTCTAATTCCTACCATCAAACTGGACCATTCACTTGGATGTATCAGAGCTTATTTCAATTTGCTTTTCTCTTTCCTCTGCTCCTTGCTGCCTTACAGCATGGATCTGATTACACTTTGCTCCTACCTGGCTCCCATACAAAGGAATTATCTTTATGATTCAGCTACTGTGGCTCACCAGGAATCATACACATAACAATCACTTTCAGTCTCAGTATAGCCTTGATTTAGAAAGGATTGTTTGAAACCTGTTGGTTCCTTCAGCAAGAGTCTTTTATGCAGTTTCATGTTTTCTTCAGACAAGGAATATTTGTGCTGTGTGGTATGCAAGGCAAACCTATCCTGGTATTCTGGTCTTATTCGATCCTTAATAAATCCTGTTTCCAAATTCCAGGTAATGAAATGGTCTCTGCAAACAAAGTACAAATCAGACAAGGCTTACGTCATAAGTGCAAAGCCTCAAAAGGATTACAGAACTGGTTTTACCAAAAGATGTGCAAACAAATAGAATAAAATGCTCCTGAGTTAGCTAATCATCTAACCATGTATTACAAATCTTATTACTTTAGTTTTATTTCATTATATAATAGTAATAATTGCCTTTCTGGAGTGAAACACCCTAAACAATTTAAAGTTGCTTATATCCAGATTCCAGGCATGTGCAATGGGGTTGCGTGAAGCCAGGATCTCTAGAGAATCTTTTTACTCCCTTCCCCAAATGCTAACCAGACATTTGAGGAACACAAGAGAACCTTCCTTGGCTTATCCCACCCCCCATAAACACAACATCAAAGTGCACAGCTGTTCATTTTTAAAAAATACTGGAATACCACAATGCATTATACAAAATCAGCAATATACCACCCTACTTGTTCTACTTTTTTTTTGTTTTTTGTGGCGGAACCCCCACGTCACGCCTGTCCATCATGGATGAGCTCAAGGGCAGGAGCCTATGAGAGGACAGGAGGGGCGGAACCACAAGAACAGTTAGACAATTGGTTAGGGAGTTACAGAGGAGTTGGAGAAAAGAGGTTGGAGACAGGGAATTGAAGAGAGAGAGAGTTAGGAGATTGAATTGAGAAAGTTAAGACAGAGATTGGAAAGTTGGAATGCTAGAGAGAATAGGAAAGAATGCAAATGCATAGAGAATAAACAGATAGTCAGAGACTATCTAAACATACCAACCAATGTAAAAGCAAATGATATTTAATGAATAATCCTAAACATCTGTGATTTTCTCCTGTGATTTGCATAACACCTATAAAATCAATAAATCAAGGACACAGGATGGACGCGATTTAAAAAATACCGGAATACGACAATGCATTATACAAAATCAGCAATATCACACCCTACTTGTTTTACTTCTTTTTGTTTCTTGTTTTGCTTCTTTTAACATGGAATTCCCTTTCACTGTTTCCTTTTTCTTCTATAAACTTACCACACACTTTTCACCAGGGACGTGCACTACAACCAACATTCATATTCAGAATTACAGCCCTTTGTATTTAAAATTCATAATTTCTGTATATCCAGAACTGTGTTACCATCAATATGAATACTATATAACCATTATTTTCCTCCTTTAAAAAAATCACAGACAGACATTTTAAAAGGATTCCTCTGTGTCCTCTGACACCTTTCCAACGGTTGTGCCAAACAAAAAGGGCGCACACCAACAGCTAGCAGTGCTTAGGTATTAGGAAATGACTGCACTGGGCATACCAATTAAACCCTGAAAGGTGCGAATGCCAGCAGGAAATGCCAGCAGCATTGGGGGAGCAGAGGACAGGTCAGGCAGGGGAGTGGGCAAATACCCTAGGCAGCACTGGCAGGCAGACTGGAGTAGCAGATAGCCTGTGGCAGGTGGAAACTGTGCATGGGGCACAGCACAGTTGAGTGACTAAGCACAGTCTTGGATAGCAGTTGGAAGAATGAAAGAGGCAGAAGGAGGGGGCAGCAGACTGAAGCAGGGCATGCCTCATATTGTGAACAGAGTGCATCACTCTCTCATATTTAAAGGCGACTTCAGGGAAGCCCAGCAATGGTAGGTTGACCTTAAAGAAAATAAGTTTTTCTACAGATCCAGGTTCCAGGTGTGAGTGGTATGGACTGAGCATACTAGTTGGTGGGCAGGATAGCAATGCCACTGTCACCTTGGTCAGACCTCCCCAAACAGACTCCTTCTCAGCCCAGTAAGCCAAGAGATAGGTCTCCTTTGGTTTGCAGGGTCCCTACATGTACATCTCTGCCTCTGCCATGTCCTTCCTCTGTGGTGATGTCTCTGGAGGACAGGCCCCTGCCATGCTTGTAAATACATTGTCCCAGAAAGCTTGCTCTGTTGCTGCAGGGGTGAGCAACCTGGTTTCTAGACTAGAACTCCTGGTGCTGCTCTTTGAGGTGTTATGAACATTGCTAGTTTCTTCCTACTCTCTGTGATCCCTCAATGTTAGCTGGACCATCTTCACTAGCCACTTCTGCATGTGATGGAAAGTTGGCTGGCACTGCACTCTCTCTTACTACTACTTAATATGCATTGCCTGCTGTTTAATTCAAGGGTCCGAGAGGATTGCTAGAACACCCTTCTCCTCCTTGTAGAGGAGCAGATTCTTTAGTTTGCTGGCCAGGGCCAACACTTTGAGCCCACCCCCAAGTTGTTCTCCCTCTATGGAAGTCTTCATCCACCTAGACGGTCCCTTCATTATGACCTCCATTATTCAATTTTCATTTCTCAATAAATCACTCCAGGATGTCCAACTCAGTGCAACTTAGTATATTGAGCAACAAATACCCCATCCACGTGTGAATACAAATGCTGGGATGATTTTTTCAAATTTGCAACAATAAATAAAAGAATGACCCAGCACAACCCAAGAATAACTGGGGCAGACACCACTGTGTAGATGTCTATAGACTTAGCCTGTTTCAGCCAAACTGTTAGCTGATGTAAATAGTGTACATTCTATTCAATGTGGCAATAGCACATATTTTGTAGAGAACATCATCTCAACAGCTGCAAAATTGTTACCTGTTTTCCGAGAGACCAAGTAGAAGACCTCCTTCAAGTATTCTGTATTCATTATATGGGCAAGGAATTATGTAAAGGCCTGTCTGCTTCTTTATATACTTCTTTTTCAGGAGGTCATAAACTAACAAAGTCTAGAGTGGTGTAAAACATAAATTCAAGTTAGTTTCTCCATAGCCTTTGTTTCAATGCCTTGCCTTTTTCTCAATAGGCTTTTTCTTAACAGACCTCATTGTTAAGTCGTGCCAATAATTGAAAACAAACAATTAACATTTATAAAACAAAGCTATGTTTGGTACCTGGAAAACGGGTTTAGGTGGATCTCCAAAGGAAGTCATTCCTTTGTCTGTAAGGATATAAAGTTTCATATCTCTAACCAGCACTATATCGGTATTTTCTATCAGCCCTCTTTCCACTCTTACAGCATTGTGTTTACACTTTGATTTCACAATGTTCCACACCGTTATGGTTCCTGGACTTGTATTTCGGCACACAGCATACCTTAGAAAAGATTGAATTAAAAGCTTTGTCACTGATATGCTGCAAAAGTTCGACAAGAGTTGATATTTCCCTACTTGTATGAGATGCCAGTAAGAACGTGGAGAAGAATTTTCCACTGGAAAATAGTTGTGAAACGTTGAGAAAACTACACCAATATGCTGCTTAACATCAAAACAAAACCACCAGATGTTTTTAGATTGCAACTCCCAGAAGCCCTTGCCAGCACAGCTAGTGATGAAGGTTTCTGGGAGTTGCAATCCAAGAACATCTGGGGACCCAAGGTGAGGAGAAATCCCTGTTCTAGAGCATTAGGATGATGCTTTAGCAGTCTGTGGCTGACATTCAGCTCTAGTTCTCCTTTTCATCAAGTTCAGGTGAGGAAGTGGAATGCTAAATGTGATAATGGACAGTTTGAGCATCGGTATAATAAATGTCAATCCAGACAAGGCAAGGTATTATTGGTAGATGGTTCTGTACAGTGTACAGGAGTTCACCCTTTTCCCAAGGCGGCAGTCCCTGAAGGAACCAAATTCTGTTGGCAAAGCTGTATCAAATGAGATGACAAAGCTGCATCTCATTTGATACAGCTTTGGCATTATAAGCATGCAGCCTCTGTAGCTTGGAGTACTTTTAATACCTTAGGTTGATCTACCACCTCAAACCAGACAACAGCAGTCTTATATCAATTATCCAGCCTCTGGTAACCTTCCTATTTGAATAACCACAATGTGCTGTGTGTGAGCTATCTTTGAAAATTGCTGGGAAACTTCAGTTAGTCCAGAGTATGACAAGGTGCAACACTGATTGAATTAAAGCTCAGAAAGTTACTTTTAAAAATTAACTGGCTAGCTATTGCTTCCCCACCTCAATAATTCATTATGTTACTTTTTGCAAGTTATGAAAAATGACTAGATTGTGTGGTTTTTTTACCAGCATTGTAATCCCCAAAGTAATGCACGACTGATGGTTGTTGTGGGTTTTTCGGGCTTCTTGGCCGTGTTCTGAAAGTGGTTCTTCCTAACGTTTCGCCAGTCTCTGTGGCTGGCATCTTCAGAGGACAGCAAACTGTGCTCACAATACCATTTATGGTACCATGCTACTTCCAAGCTCTGGACTGGATGAACTGAACTTATTACACCAGTGTCATCTTCACTAGCTTCCAATGCATTTCTTGATCCATTTCAAATTGCTAGTTCTAACTAATAAAGGGTTTCCAACTCATTATGGTTTGGGACCAGGACACCTGAAGGGTGGCTGCTGTTCAAATGCCTACTCATTTTGTGGGTGTCCTTTCCAACTCATGTGTGGCTGGGGGCTACATAAGAGTAAGCACTCCAGTTGCAGAATGCCCTCTGCAGGGAATGACTCTGGCAAACTACTTTGACCCTTCAGCTTCAAGTGGAACCCCAGCAGGGACAGAGTCAGTCCTTGGGGGTCAGAGTTTCCTCATGACTACCTTAAATGTTGTTTCCCAGCTGCACAGTTTAACACAGCAGTTCAAATGTCTGTAAAGGCATATCTGAAATTCTTATTTATTGACTTATTCTGCATCTTTCTCCTCAAGAGGATCCAAGGTTACAATACAATATTAATACAATCAATATTAAACATTTTAGAAATTACATGATCACAATCACAATATCAAAAAAGAGGGAGTTCCACTGCTTGGAAGCAGCGTCAGAGAAAGCCATCTCTCCTGCCCTCACCCAACACACCTTTGAGGGTGGCAAGACCAAGATAATGGGCTCCCCTGATTATTTAAAAACCCAGGCAGATTTATGAAAGGTGATGCAGTCTTTCAGATAGCTTGGGTAGTTTATTACCTGGAATAGTTTTCTGTTGTCACAATATCCTGAATGCCATTTGGTTTTTTTGCTCTACTTGCCGTGATGGTCAAAGACTGATCATTAATCTTAGGAGCCAGATTCCAGGATCGAAGGTAATTATCACCATCACAAAATGCTAAACAGTATCGAAGGTCAGGGCATACACCTGCGTGTATAGAAATTACAATAATTACATAACCTATTGTTCGTATCAAATTCTTATACATATTTTCGTTAACTATATTCATCTAACGATGAAGGTGGTCTAGATATACTTCCCCCTCCTATTTTTCAGTGAAAATGGCTCAGGATTTTGGGTTTGTTTTTTTTAAGCTGGTTACTTTCGAAATCTGCTTGCAAATCCTTCTAAACTGGAAGCATCTCGTGTAACCCCGGGGGATGGCAGTGGCTTTCTAATAATGAGTAATGCTATACTGTGTTGGTTCTAGTACTGTACCAGTATCAGAATTTATTTATTTGATTAGTCATTTTGACCATGTCAAAAAGCATACAAATCACACAGATCCAAAGTAAACAGCTAAAAAGAGATAAAATACATACCAATAATAAAATATAAAATAACATGTACATATTTTAATTGAGTGAGTCACCTCTGCAGGGAACCCCTATTTGATCAATGTAGTGAGATCTTATGCCCATCACCTTAGATATGTATTTTGCTATATTGCAGACAACTTTTGTATTGACACTCTGAAGAAAATGTGAAAGTCTAAAGTTCACATTCCAATGGGCTGTTTCCCCCAACAGGATGGATAAATAGTTTTGCCTAGCAGTGGAATATAGCTCACAACAATCAAATAAAATATATGTAATATCTTCAATAGCAGGGGGACCACAGATACAAATCCTTTTGTGTTAAGGCAATTGAAGGAAGTGACCATGTTTGGTCATGGAGTCCAGCAGTTTGAATCTGAGTCTAGTAAAAGCCTTTCTAAGAGATTGAGATAGGTTTATTTCTAAATATTTCTCAGACTGAAAAACAGTTTTGTTCTTGGATAACCAACCTAAGGACTTGTTCTTAGAAAGCAGTTCTATATCCATTTAAGCACTAATATCTCGGATTTTCTGTTTGAATATTTCTTTTGCCTGAGGGACTTTTGAAAATAAGTATTGAGTGGAGAATCCATATTGATCAATTAGTTTGGTAAGGTGACCAACCCAAGAAAGCCAAAACCGTCTGTTCTACTAAGTAGAGCTTGGGAAGTCTATATGAATCCATTCTTTGAACTCTCGTCCAATAGGTGATAACCTTACTCACTGAGTAACTACAGAGAGAGTGAGAACCTGTTTCTGCCCTAACAGCACAAGCGGCAGTATTTTTATCAGTCCCTAAGATACTTATCAGAAAATGTCTGAACTTGTTCCAAAAGGTTGCTTTATTTAGACCCCCATAATTCTGCTCCGCAGGTTCGCATTGGATTAATTTTGCCCTGAATACTTTAATTATTGAGAGTAAAGTACAAGGATAACTGGTGGGATCCCAGTCCTTGGCCTTGGCGCAGGGGCAGAGGGCCCCCCAACCTGGCTCCTGGAGGAAGGGTCCTCCCATGCCGCCACCTCCTCCTCCTTCCTGGCGGGGCCACGCTCAGTGCTTGGCCCCGTGGGGGTGGCTTGCCCCCCCCCCCGATGGGCTTCTACAGTGGCAGCGGCCCAGTGTCGGGAGGCTGAGCCTGGCCGGGATGCTCTGGTTGCTCGCCTCCTGACGGGCTCATACTGCGGCAGCGATGGACCAGCGCCAGGAGGCTGAGCTTGGCCAGGATGCTCTGGCTACTTGCCTCCCGACAGGCTCTTACGGGGACGGTGCTGCCCTGGTGCCAGGAGGCTGAGTCTGGCCGGGATGCTCTGGCTGCTCACCCTGGCCTCGCTCTCCACCATGCATTTCAATGGGAAATGGTGCTTCAATTTACGACCATTTCGACTTACGTCCATCTTCTGGAACGGATTACAGCCGTAAATCAAGGCACCACTGTAATTAAGAAGTTAATGTTGGTATTTTGTGTCGTGCAGGAAATACAACTCCTGACTTCTTAACTTGTGGCAATTCGCAGTGAAAATTTACGCAGATGCACTTGCTGGTGGGTGTTAAGTGATATGTTCTGGCCATTAAGTACACATTTCTAAAGGCCAGTATTCATGGGTTACAGAAGACTGGACTAACTGGATTTCCAGAGATTTTATATGTCTGTGTTTGTGTTTCCTTTTATCTTTGCACCTTTAAAAATTCAGAACATTCCCCTGTCCTAAAAAGCAGAGTAGATTTTGTTCAGATGTTTTAATTCACAATAGGCCGGTAGTTATTGGAACAGTCCCTGCCATTATTTGATCTCATCATGCTCTTTTGCATACAATGTTTAAACGTCTTGCTATATTTAGCAGACCTGAGAGGATCTGAGAAGAATATTAATGTGGCGGGGGGCACACAGTTTTTCCCCCTGTGGCATGGCATAAGAACCACTGGATAGTGCAGTGGTTTAGATATCTGGCTGTGGAGTCAGAGCTTGGGAATTTGACTCTCTATTGTGCCTTCTTCACAGGGGCTGGATTTGATGATCCATAGGGTGCCTTCCAGATATGCAGTTCTAAGATGATGAGGAAGGAGAGGGAGAAGGGGGGGAGGGGAAGTTAAATGCTTGCATAAAGGACAGGCCTCAAAATGTGTAAAAGTCATATAAATATGCAAGCTCCACAGCATGTTTCAATATGACCACGAGATGTATAGGGCCATGGAGATGGACAAATGGTGGGGATTTTTAAGGAGCTGCTCTGGGCCAGATGATACATGTTGTTGTTGTTATGTACCATCAAGTCACATCTGATGGAGTTTTCAAGGCATGTGAGATAATTAAGGAGCGCTTCCCCCGCCCCCAACTGTGCCACCTCTTTCCCAGTGAGTTTTCATGGCCAAGCTTTCATTTGAACCCAAGTGTCCCAAGTCCTAGTCCATGATTCTCCCTGCTCCACCACACTGGCTCTCAATATATATATAGCCCATAGTTATAAACAGACTCCTCTCTGTTGCAATGATGTGATTTTGGTAGAGCTTTGTAACTGAGCAATCTGCCTTGCAGATGAAACCCACATATGTCTGATTACCAGTTGCAAAAAAAAAGAAAGAAAGAAAGAAAAAGAAAGAAAGAAAAGAAAGTTAACCTGAAAATTATAGGAGGTTTTAAAACTTTTTACTGTGACAATCAGATGTTTTCAACTCTTAAGGAATTCCCTCTTCTAATTATAGATTATCTGCAATATATATTTTGGCTCTACTGGATACCATTGAGATAAATCTCTTGCCAGCATTTTCCAGTGACCTCCCCAGAAGTCATATGGTGGTGAGTGGCAGCACAAGGTACTATATGTATTCATATTTTCTTTTTGTTTTCATTATCAATTGCTGCCACTGTCCTGTTTCAGGACCACTATAGCATTTTTTTTCCTACAGAGATACCCAGGCAACCTTAAAAATTTACTTACCACCAGCTGGAACTGAAGAAAATTTACCCAAATGCTTATGATCTTCAGATTCTAGGTTCCATGACACAATCTCAGTGGTGTTGGTGTTTGGGATGACGCTGAATGCCACCAGGTGAGAGCCGGAGTGATTGACAGCAAAAGTGTGAATGTAATCATTGCAGCACCCCTTCAAATTATGAGCATAGGCAAAAGTATGGGCATGGTAGAGCTCTATATGCACAATCTCCCGCTGCCTGAGAAACGGACATCTATAACGAGAAAGCTAGAGTTGTGTGAATAGAAATAATGTCTTCTTTCAAGAATGTTTGGAAAGCAATAGTGAGCTATTGAAGAACATGAAAACAAAGAGTGAAAGTAAAATGTGCATTCAAAAACAGCTATGATGTTATGAATAGGACAAGGATAAAGTATGTGTACTATGTGCCATCAAAATCAACCAACTTATAGCAACCTTAGGAGGGCTTTCTAAGTAATTGGGATATCGATGGAGTGGTCTTACCAGTGCTGCACTCACCCCAGTGAGTTTCTGTGGCTGAACAGGGATTTCAACCTAGCTGTCTGAACCTATCATTCTATCCACTACACCACACTGTAGTATAAGCATAACTGAATATAAATAAAAACGTGTCTACAGAGATACGTAATATGATCCAGCTGAACTCTGATGCAGGTAAATTCTGCCATGCACAGAGGTAATGTGGAGGCTTAAATAATTTACTATTGGTCTTAATTCCTCACATGTAAAATAGGACTTATGCTTATCTACTAAGGACAACAAAATGCAATTTACAAAACATGTACAAATTACAAATGAGAATTAAAACTGGTGCAACAACAACAACAACAAAAGACTGACTGTGGCTAATAACCTACTATGTGGGTGGCTTAACTCAGTTTGTCAAAGTGTGTTCTAATTAGCCTCCTAAAGTCAGGAAAAGCTTTTTCAGGCTGTTCAAGGTTAATCAAATTTTCTGTAGGGTTCACAGTAATCTCAGTCTGACTAAAAGCAAATATTAAACAGGAGAAGGGTTCTTAAAATCCATTAAGGAACACAGCTTTGTAAATTTACATTTTTGGACTATGACCATCACCTGAATAAGTAACTTTACAAAGCAGTGTGAGGAAAGGCTATACCTTTTATATCCCCCCTTTTTTTTTAAATCAACTGTACTACTCCTGTAAAATAGGAAGGATGGAGAACCTATGGCAATTCAGATGTTGTTGAGCTCTAGCTCTCTCATCAGCTCACGCCTACATGGCCAGTAGTTGGGAATGATGGGGAGTGAGATTACAACAACAGCTGGATGGCCATCAGTTTCTCAGCCCCACTATAGAAGACAACCTTCTAGTTAGAAGCACAATACAAATCCCAATATGGCTTAAATATAAGGAAGGATAGATAGAATTTCATTGTGAGTAGCTTTACCCATCAACCATATTACCAGGCTCTAGGAAATAATTCAGAACTCTTCATGTAAAATAGAATGGCAACAAGATCACCAGTTAGAAGAAAGGAGAAAAAATAGTTATTTGCTGATACCAGAGTAGTACTACCTGAAGATCACCAGGAAGTAATCCTTAGTTACAGCTACATGTTCAGCTGCTGCCACAAGTTCTTGAGTTGTCAGCTTGGCTACTACTTTCCCTGCTTTGCCGCTAAAGACCATAGCTTCATTTCCATTTCTACAAAAAACAAGGATGAAAAGGAAGCCATAGTAGTATAAGATGAACACCACCAGTAGTGTTTATGTTCAGGTAAATAATTTTTTGCTTATGAAGATGCACAGCTGTTTCTCTAAAGGAGGTGCACATTTGAGTGACAGTGAGAATTCCTGGTCAGGAGTTTTAGGGCCAACAGAAAGAAAACACAAGAAGACAAACCTATTGTCTCTGAACAATGCTGAAGTTCCCATTCCCTGAAATCCCTCATCCCATAATATTTCAAAGGCAAGCTTATCCTTTCCAAGCCTCATTGGTCCCAAAGACAAGTCATTTACAAATGTTCCTTCAGGAATAGTAAGATGTTTATCTTGCCACAACTGTATTTCCTTGGCTAGCTGCAAACAACACTGACTAAAAATGCTCAAAAGTATGAATTTTACTTCCCCCTCTTCCAGATTTCAGAACACATTATAATATTTCAGAAGTTCTACGTCGATCTGTTTCTTTCCACTTGAGACTGTGGAGGGTGTGTGCCACATTAAGTGAGACAGAAGCATCCAGCCCTGATGAGCAAGAACAGGGAGAATCTTGTGCTAGAAAGCATGGGAGGTATGCCAAAGTAATGACTAAATGGTTCACAAAATGATTTGCTACAACCTCATAGCTCCCCTGACATCCATGAGATCTACTACATCCAGCAGTCCAAGAGTTCCTGAATCTGCAGGCCCTTCTGTACAGAGGATTTTAATTATTCATTTTCATACAAGAAATTAAGTTCCACTGACCTGAAAGCACACAGAACATACTCTTTTACTGAATTCTTTGATACCAATATGGAATGATTCTGGTGGATTGACGCATCTTCTGTAGAAAGATACGTTTCATGGATCATCTGGCATGAGTGGGTGAGATCAAAAACCTGAAGCAATATGAAATGAAAATGGCTTGAGTTCATCTGGCTGCTAATGGCTTCATATCAATTTAAACTATGCTTTATGTCTTTATGTCTCTCCCTTTCTTCTGTGCCCAAACTGTGGAATAGATTATGAGAAAAAGGGAAACAGTAAAGGCATTGTGGATGATGTGGAAGGCTCGGATCTCATGCTTCCTCACATTATTCTCAGAATTAGTGGCAGAAATATCTACCATTGTCTGGTAATCTTAATAACTCCTGACCCAGAAAAAGCTGGATTGCTCATGTCCTGTTACGCTGGTGCACTAGTTTATACTCCCCCCACATATATACATATATTTTTAGCTTCTTGAAATGTTGTCACTGGTAAAATCATTCCACTCCTGGTGATTTCCATAAATTAAAGAGCCCCCCCCCCCATATCTTACAGCCCCCAACAGCTTCCTCGGGACAAAATGGATCCCAATGGAACTTTGGGGTTTTTTAATGGGGGGTTGGAAAGATTTAATTCCCAAAAAACAGCCATAGTTGACAGTGCCATGAACCTTACAGAGTGTGAGTTCTGCTACTAGATTTCAGCCGGTGCATCTTACTTCTGAGTAGATGTACATAGCATTGTGTCAATCATCTAAGTAAATGCTAACAACTGATAAAATGCAAACATCCTTTTTGAGTAATTAATAGTAATTGTTGAAAATCTACAAACTTACCTGAACCATGTGGTTGCCATTATAAAATACCAGCAGAAGTTGTCCATTCATTGCAGATGTTAGTACTGGAGTACCCAAAAACTCTCCAGCTGCATATACCATTCGTGCCATAGAAAGATCCCAGACTTTAACTGTAGTCTTGTCAGACATAGCTGCCAATCTATTCTCTGAACATACTACAAGAGCAGTAATATTTTCCCCAACCTCTTGCATGGTGAAGATGGCTTTGCCAAGCCTCAAATCCCATAGTTTCAAAGTGCCATTACTAGAGACTGTCGCAACAATGAATTCCTTCTGGGTTTCTGCAATTGCTGTAATTCTGTCCAAGTGACCTATAGATTCATGATCATACAGTTTCAGAATTTTATCAATGATGCAGCTGACGTGAATGAAATAACTGTAAAAAAACACTGATACATGGGCTATCTCTATCAAGTACGTTTTGTGATATTTCACTAAATAGGATGAGAATGTTGAATTAGCAATACCATTTTCTTAAGCAACTGTTTCTAATCTATTTGAACTTCAGTCTTGAGTTACACTTAGTGATAAGTATAGCTTTCCTCCTACAGTGTCTCAATATATATACTGTACTGGGTTTACAAATGGTGTATAGGCATTTGTATTGCTTCATGTCCAGTCCCACAATTTGTTCCATCAGCAAAGATATGTAAGAGGATAAAGTCCCAGAAGCCATAACAGCACCCTGTCAGCATGCAGTCAGCCGAGTCAGTATAACTGATTTTTGCCAGTATAAGGGCATTGTAATGTCTCAATTATATATAAAAAGTTACGTTTACTTTTTAGTCATGCACAAGAGATTTCAGATACTAAGAATTTAAAAGAACCAATAAAATAATGGGGAATGGACAACAACAGTTGAAGGTTGCCAGAATCTTTAAAAAAATTTGAGGTCATAAATCCTGAATGAAAGGCTAGAATCCTACTGGTTATGTATGTTGGCATTATGTGCAATGGCATAAATCATGGCAGCAAATTGCCATTACTTCATGAATCACCACTTGTATTCCTCATCACATGCCAGGTCACACAACTGGTATGCTGTGATGAATATAAGTGGCAACTAGAGGCAGTTTGCTGCTGCAGTTTATGCTGTTGTACTTAATAGTGGTGTTAATAACCAGTAAGATTCTGGTCAGTGTTTAGCTCAATCTTACAGAAATCAGACTGCTTGCAAAATCTACACTGATTAGCTCACTAAATGGTTCCTGAAAGGCTAATATTCTCCTCACCTTTCAGATGATTGCAAGACAGTCCACCAGGAGCTATGAGGCAAGAAGTCGAAGGGACAAGAACAGGAATGGAAGATTTTTGGCACTGGGACAAAAGAGCTGGCAGATAGAGATATTTCCTGGGATCACCTGAGTCAACATGGAATAACAGACAAAAATCTTAATATGCTGGTTTTTTACCACTGTAGAAAATATTAAAGGGTTCAGTTCTACTAGTGTTTTGCCCCCATCCTGTATTCTTTTAATAAGACGTTAATTTTTTCAGATGCATGATTTCTGACTTGCAAAGTTTCCTAGCTAGCAATAGTGACAGTCTATTTTCTCTTTCAAGATGAAATTACTATCAGTTTCCTTCTAGAATTAAAGACTTCAAGCAACTACTTCTTACAATACTTGAAACAAAGAATAAGCAAATTCATCCCAAATCATATTGGTCCGGACTGAAAAATAATTTGGCTAATCTCAAACCCACCCACTCCTGTCAGGAAGTGGCTGGTTAATTTCCAACCCAACCTAAGCTGATAAAGTATTTCTCTTGTTGAAAGACCCTGTGCGAAATAGTGGGGAACCAACATGGAGAGGCTGTTCTTTTAAAAAGTTATTAAGAACTCTTCTCTTGCTCAGATTTTATTCAAGGTGAAGAACACAAGAGCTTCTAATTTTGAGGCTGTGACTACACAGGTAAATATGCTCTGCTATTTAGTATAAGAGTTTTGAACTTAAACCTGGATATTTAGGCCTTGCTCACTTGGCAAACTAACTTGTATGCATTTTCCCCCTGTCCACCTGCATCATGATTTGCAAGAGTAATCTTCCAGGTATGTAAGTATAGTTTTGTTCTGCCTTGGCTATTCATGCCTCAGTGGTGCAAACAATGTCTACAACTCCAAACAAAATACAGAAAATGTAAAGACAGGACTTCCAGCTTGATCTGTGATGACATAGCAAGAGAAGGACGGAGCTCCGTCCCCTGAGCTGAATTCTGACCTGTTTGGGACCCCCACCAGAGGGTTAAAACCACCTCGAAGACATGGTGAAATGGGGGAGAAGCCTGTTGATCACCGGGGGGGGGGGAACAGTGGTTACCCACGTTTGATCTGGGAAACTCCCCAATCAACCAGCGGGCAGAAACAAGCAGCTGAACTAGTTTGCTTGCAAGTCATCGGCAGCCGGCAATGAAGAAGTGATAAATCAGCCTAATTAACATAGTGTTACCACTGGGTGAGAAATATTTTTTGACTGGATTGCTTTATAACGATCCCTGGATGAGACAATCCCTACAGCAGAAATAGCATCTTCTATTCCCCACCACTTATTTGGCAGTGGTGAAGCTGGAGAAAGGAGACGCAGGGAGACACAAAGAAAATAAACTGGACATTAATTAGACATTTAATTATATTTCAAGGAAGGAAGTTTGTATTGCTTTGTTGTTATCAATTTAAGAATCTTTCTCTTGAAAACATAATTGGCAACAACTCTGGGAAACTAAACTTGTTTATGTTACTTGTAACAGCTATCTAAGGTGCTGGCAAAAAGACTAGAATCAATGAACTTGCACGCTTTATGGCTGTTTGGAATTCCCTTTCTTTTTTAGGATGAAACTGAATTACAGATAAATTAACCCTAGAAAGTCTAATCCAGCCAAAGTGGAACTTCAAAATTGTATCCTGGGTTCTGAACTTGACTGGACCTTGAGCCTTTAGGCGGGGAAAACTCTCTACGTCTGAGACTGGATTCACGTTTAAGCCTAAAGATGATCAATCCATTAAAGTGGACCTATGGAAGCAAGTATTGATGGAATTGGACTGATTACTTTAAGCACTTGGAATAAAATTATTTGACATCTGAGACATAATCCCACAACAAGGAAAATTTTGGGATAAAACAAAATCTACCCTTCAAGCAATTTTAGAAATAGTGAGATCCCACAACGAAGAGTTAAAATTATTCAAGGAGCAGTTGAAGAAGAATTATAGTCAACAGGAGACTGGGAATAATGAACAAGGAAATGAGAGAGTGGTAGATGATGTATGCCAATCAAAAGAGGGGCTGGAGGAAATTATCAGAGAAAACCTAGGATATCTAATTCTAACCCTGGAGCCGAGGGCTGTTTTAGGTGTGATGGGAGAGAATCAGCAGATATAATTAAAAAGAGTCTGGAATGTCTATTGGATGTAGCTCAAATGAAAAGACAAGAGAAGGAGTTACGTAGAAAGATGAAAAAGGAAAAAAATATTAAGGTGGCCTTCAACATTGAAATCATGTATATACCTAATTTCTGGAATTTTAAGAGGCATATCCTATATATTATAAAAGGGAATTAAACTGAAGGGATCACTAATGAGGGTTCTTAAGGTAAATTGAAGCTAGACATAAGGATGAGGTAAAACAAATAGTACTTAATGAACATACGTTAGATATGATATTGATATACAGTACAGTGGTGCCTCGCTTAACGAGCGCACCGTATAATGACGAAATCGCATAGCGATCCGTTTTTTCGGATCACTAATGCGATCGCTCAACGTTTTTCCAATAGGGGAAAATTCGCTTTGCAAAGACCGGTAAGCGTTTCGCTTACCGATCTTCGCAAAACGAACCCCGACGATCAGCTGTTCGGCGGCCAAAATGGCCGTCGGAAGCCTGGAAATGGCCCAAAATGGCCGCGTGCAGCGTTTTCGCGCCCTCGTTAAGCGAGGCGAGGGCACGAAAATGGCTGCCGGCCATCCTGAAGCATCGCTGAACGGTGAGTATTTGGCCCATTTGGAACGCATTAAACCATGTTTAATGCGTTCCAATGGAAATCCCTGCCCCGTTCAGCAATGCTTCAGCATAGCGAAGGTTAATCCGGAACAGATTAACCTCGCTATGCGAGGCACCACTGTACTGTGCATATATATGATAAAATGTGGAGATAGAAATGGCTAAACAATTATATAAAGAAAATCTGTATTATTTATTTATTTATTTTATTTATTTATTCAATTTATATCCCGCCCATCTGGTCTGGTCGACCACTCTAGATAAAATGCTCTAGATAACATATATTATGTTAGGAACCTATTCAGTTATTACTGGTAAAAAATACAAGGTTCGTTGGTTAAATCACCTCGAAATTATATAAATTTGGAACTAATAAATGTTATTAGGTATGTTATTAGAGGATTTTGAAAACACTGTATACTATGAGAGCAATATTATGATAGTAGCCAATATTGTATACTAAAATATGTGAATGGTTTCAATGTTTTAAAAATGTATAGATTTTGAAGGGACAACTAAGAAGACACCAAGATACAAAAACAAATAATTATAAACAACCTATGTAACATGATGTTTAACAAGCATGAATTGAATGTAAATAGACTGAAAAACTAATAAAATGTGTTTTTTTAAAAAAGAAAATGTAAAAACATTAGTTTGCCTCATAATGTATAATACCTGGGGCCACAGGTTTATCTGCTGCTACTATATGATGAAGGCGGCCTGTAAGCTGTGAAGCCATTTGACATGGGTCTTGTATTAAAATATTTTTTGATAACTTGAGAGCTTCACTTAATAAAGTTAAGTCAGGTACAGTCCTGTTGGAAGGGAGAAAGCAACACAGCATTATATGTTTTAATTTCTTTGCTCACATATTAACAAAGCATTAGATGTATCTCAAGTGGTTTTCAGGTAGAAAAACATCCATGCTGACTGTAATGAATAAAAAAATCCTTATTTCTATACAATTCTTAGTTCCCTGTCAGTAATATTCCTATTTTTGAACCCCTTGCATTAGTTTAGCTCAGAATAAAGCAAAGGACGTCTTTCAAGCATCTCCCAAAACTGATATCTTTGGGAGTTGACCCTTTGACAGATTATAATCAATAATAAAGCAGAAGTCTGTCTTTCCACACAAGGCAAGATGTTTTTTCCTGAGACGTTAGATAACCGTCTCTCTTACACAGAGGTTGACCTACACATTTAATTATACAGTTGTGGTTACACACACTCTCTTTAGTTGAAGGAGAATCCAACAGGGGAATGTCAAATTATTGTGGTGGTGAAATGTATAAAGATCTATATTTTTTGTAAGACCAGCCTTTTTTCCCTCTCTTTCTGCTTTCTAATCCCATTTCTTTTCTGTTATGTTACTTGCTTTGCATTTTTGTTAAACTTTCCATACATTTTAACAAGACCACTCAGCATGTTGCATCTGTTCCTGGCCTCCACTGAGCCAAAGAACCTGTGGTTCTGGATAACCACATCAGTGACTGCTTATGTCGGCTGGGGCTGATGGTATCTGGAGCACATCACTTTCTGGAGGATCAGAGGTTCCCTACCATTGCTTTATTCAAATGTCATTTTAACTTGGAGTCAATTCTTTAAAAGTTCTATATATTCTCTCATATCGGGTGATGTTAAAATTGTGGGTGCAATGAATAAATCAGAGGTCTCTGCATGGATGTGTTTGTCATGGCTTAAACATCTCCAGTTCTATTCTGCTGTTGTGAACCCACCTGTCTGCCTTGACAGCTGCTCTTAGATCCTCTTCAACACTGATAACAGATGAAGCCCAAGATTTGTGCAAGAGAAACTCATAATTAAACAGACATTCTTTCATTAGAACAGTAATGTTCTTTGATTTGATGAGGTGATACGGAGTCCCAAAGAGCTTACGAATATTAAAAGTGTAGTGGATTTTCTTGGTTTCTTTTTCCAGTGTCCAGGCCAGAGGCTGAAATGTAGACAGTTCACTACATTTATTCAGTTTATGTGAAATTCTCCCCAAGTAGTAGTTTGCAAAGGTGGCATGTAGTGATAGCTGGAAATCTTGTGCTTTGAGATATCTCTCCAGGCAGACCTGTTTCAGAGATTTATGAGCCCAAGTAAAGACGTACGTGTTGTCTGTTCTTTGCTCTCTTATGTCGTCTCCAAAATCATCCAAGAGCTTCAACCACAGTACCAGAGGGAATGCTGGAATGGAGGTGGTCTGAAATTTAGCAACTTCTTGAAGTACCAGATCATCCATAGACATGAGGTCAAGCAGCTCTTTCTGAGTTATACCATTTCTTGAAAGTGTCACATAAGCTGCCATCCTTTTTAGAACCTGTTCCCCATGCAATTTTTCCATTCTGCCCAGAGTCCATGAATACATGTCATGTAAAGTTTGAGGAAGAAACATCTCTGTCTGGGGGCTGAAGGATGTCCACGAACAAGACTCCTTGTAAGCACAGCACGTGTACAGTGGTAGCGGGCAGGTTGCGCATGCTTCCATCAAGTGATCATGCTGGCCTTTGGTGAGACTTCGGTGATCTTTTTCTAGCCAAGAGCTGATCATCTCATTGATCTCCCCAAGCGTCAAAGGAGGTATTTGTAGAATATTCTCTTTCTTTGTCATTTTCTGAATAAAATAAGCACATCCCACTTATCACATTGTCTCAAAGGCTGAGGAAAAGCGAAATGAGTCAATATCACTTTTGCCAAACAAATACAACAAAGCCTACCTAAAATATCAGAACTAAAACGCATGCAGTTCAAGGTAAACTTTCTGATGCTGTTTATCCAGTAGCTGGACTGGTGGGGCAGATTGCTTTTCATTTATCAGTTTCCTCAGCAGATCTTGGAAATATCACTTTTATGGACTCCAACTCCCAGTGGCAATGGTAGCTGTGGGATTCTGGGAACTTGAGTCTAAAAAAGTAACTTCCCAAGCACTGCTCCTCAGTGTTCCTTAAGTTTTCAATGGAGATTCAGGGCTATGAGCAATGTTTAATAATTTACTAATGTTTCCTGTGTTTACTAATTGTGGATGATGATTTGACTGCATGGCCAAGCAAGATTCTTTCATTTTAGAATGGGGGCTAAAGGTAAAAGTAAAGGTTCCCCTTGACAATTTTTGTCCAGTCGTGTTCGACTCTAGGGGGCGGTGTTCATCTCTGTTTCCAAGCCATAGAGCCAGTGTTTTGTCTGAAGACAATCTTCCATGGTCACATGGCCAGTACTGGATGGAAGTAAAACCACTTTTGTCCTTTGTCTCGTTAAAATAAGTGCAGCAACATAGTATTTAAAGTAACCAGCACCGGATATAAATTAATAGGCTGTTGGATGGGCCTTGGTATATTATCTATCCTGACGTTTATTGCTGATCCCTTCTTCCTTAGCTCACTCCACTATTTTTAAACGAAGTAATTTTTCCCTTCATTTGCAATAGATTTGGCCAGGCCTAAATAGGTCTGCATTCAGCTCTTTTGCACACAAAGGTCCTAGTTCCTTTGCTCATCTCTTGGATTTATTTTCTTGGGACTTCTTGGGACAATAAATGCAATTTTTTGTGAAAGCTGGACAGTTAGGAAAGTTGACAGGAAAATTCTGATTAGTGTGAACTATGGTGCTCGAGGAGAGCTTTGCAGGTACCCTTGACTGCCAGGAAGACAAACAGATAGGTCCTAGCTCAAATCAAACCCATCTCTTTTTTGCCATTTCTGGAAAGAAAAGTGCTGAAACTGAGATTGTTCTACTCTGGACACATCATGAGAAGACAACATTCTCTGGAAAACACAATAATGCTAGGAAAGGTTGAAGGCAGCAGGGAAAGAGGAAAACCAAATATGTGATGTATTGACTCCCTAAAGGAAGCCACAGACTTGAGTTTGCAAGAGCTGAGCAGGGCTGTTAAGGACAGAGCATTCTGAAGATCGCTCATTCATGGGGTTGTCATGAATCAAGGGCAAGTTGACAGTACATAACAACAACCTTATGACCATCCTAACTGATCACTCCTAATTCATGGCCATTATTCCTAATTAACTTTGGCCAGTATCCTATTCCTTATGCCTGCCATTTAAAATCAATTGGTGTAAATCACAGTAGCAAATTCCCTATGGTTGATAAAACAGCATAGACATTTTTGGTCATACATCAATTACATGACTCAGCACACAATAGCAAATGCCCATGCTGACTACTTAATTTGCAACAACTTGTTGCTGAAATTTACACCAATGAAGTTAATGCTGGCATAACTTTTTTATTGGATTCCATAGCCTGGTGCACTCTGCTAACACAATTACAACAAATTACTATTTGTCTTTGACACAGTCCTCTTCCTAGCCTGGCTTAGTTCTGGTATCAAAGGCACGTTGTGAAAAATAAGTTTCTGGAAGGCAGATAAGACACAGAAGCAGGTGACTTTTGCTCTTGCTTTAACCCAATCTTCCTTTGTGGCTAAATTCACATATTTATGGTTTGGGCCTCATAGACGCATCTGATTTTTGAAATTCTAATGTAATTTTTTTTCTTGTGAAGCTAGTCACTTTGGTGAAAAGTGCAGTCCTAATTAATGAAGTATAAAGAGCCACTTGGCTGTTCCAGCCTCCTGGAATGTGTAATACACAACTACTTCATGGAGTCATAGGTAGCCAAAACATTTTGAACATTTTTCTAGGTGGAAAATATATGCATGCCAGCAGAGTAAATGCAGCAGTTTGCACTAGCTAAGGGAGAAAAGCTGTTATAAACTGGAAGAGTCTTCATGCTGCTGCTGCTACTTTGGGACAACAATTTGCTTTCTCCTATGCAACCTATTAGTAGAAATATACTATACAAACAGTATGGACTTGATCCAGCTCACTGTGAATGCAGAATCTGCATGCAGAGGGATCTACACGGAACAGTGGTGGGGGACCACAGAAGGGTTGAAGGCCCTTCAGATTTTTCAGATTTGGTGGCAGCCTAAGTGCCACAGTCTCAAAAGGGCAGGACCAAAGAGATTAACTGGCATATTAATGCATTTTAAAAAAGAATGCAGTGCTCATATACTATAAACATTGCTACACTGGGTTTTCACTCACTTAAAACGGGTTTAATTAAAAAAGATGAGGGGGTATACTGGAAAATTCCATTTGTGCCCTCTAGTGACTAAAATATGCTTTTAAAATGATTTGGGGACTATTCAAGGGGTCTTGGAAGATGCTCAAAGCATGGCAAAATTGCTCCCCAAAGTGTTCAAGGTATCTTTTTGAGCAGAACAGTTTTTAATTGGGGGGCAGGGATGCTGAGGGCCACAAATATAGCCCCAGATGGTCCACATATTGCCCATCCTTGACACAGAATAGAGTCGTGTTCATCTCCAAAGCACATATCCAGAGGCACTCAGTGTGTAGCCTCCTGCAGGGAAGGGAAGCCTGAGTGTCCATCCAGTATCCCCAGCTGATCTACCCACTTTGCCTTGTTCAAGCAATGCAGTCTCCTCGCTTTTCTTTGCAGATGGGATGGTGACTGCCAAATCCCTAACGTCCTGTGCTGCAGGATCCATATGCATTCAAACTTGTGGCAGAATGGGTAGAGTGATTCTGACAAGCTGCCTTGGAACTTCCTACTGTTCGAGAACGTATGATGTGGAAAACAGGCTAGTAAGATAGTTATACCTCCAGTTTTCTTAAGCACGAGAAAGCTGATTCAGTACATGTGGAAACAATAATATATACATTCTTTGGTAATTCAGTAGGTATCCAAGAAAAGTCAGCATCATATTCCTCTGATAAATCATCCATACCATCCAAACATATTAAAAGTGGCTTGTCCTGTGTAGCAAATTCCAGTAAAGAGAGAAACTCTTCTGCCAATGCTCCAAAATCCTTTTTGAGAAACAGAAAACATTTGAGTGAATCCCAAGAAGTTAATGTGCCCTCTCTGATTTATATTAGGCCTAAAAGCTACTCTTAAAAGACAAGTGAAACCCTCCTAACACAATGCTGAAATGCAGGCTGTATTCCAGAATTTCCCCCTCAAATTGGGGGTTTTGTTTTTCCATTCTGTATTTCACTCAACCCCCTGCCAGAGAATGGGTGAACATAATTGTGCCCACATTTCAGTTACATAATATTTGATTCCTTCACTGATATTTATGGACAGCACTCAGTCATGCTTCTATTCCTGCAAACATTCTGTATGAGCCAGGAAATAAATGACCTGTCCAGACAATGAGATGGTTCTAGTTACTCTTTTAAACTCTTTCTACTTCTTCTTCCTTAATTCAACTATTCCTATCTATTTCCTGTAAACAGCCAATCTAAGTAACATTCATGTTACTCTACTATTGTTATTTTATGACAGAGGTTCTCACGTTCTTTACAGCACAAGCTTCAATGAAAGACCTGCATAACAAATATGCTGTCACCACAATGTTATATACCCACTGACATTCCCACCAACCAACCACAATCTCTGTATTTGATATTTATATTTTGATGCCATGTATAAATACTCGCTATGTTAAATTTCTTTCTCTCAGTCTGATGAAGTGGACTTGTCCCCAAAAGCTTACATCAAAAAAATACACAAGTTAATCTTTCAGGTGCCAACATGTTTTTGTCTTTTTTTACTTTTTATTTTGCTTTTGCCTATAATATCTATTTCCCCTCTTTCCTGTTTTTCATCACTCCTCCTGTCAGCTCTATTCCATTACTCCTTACATCCATCAAAGCTTTTTCTTCCTCAGAAAAGATAAAAAAATATCCTTCTTCACTAATTCGTTTCAGCAATTTCACCATTGCCAACAGTCAGCCCAACTTGAAAAGGTTTTTGTCTGAAGAGGTCAGGGAATTACAGTGCCAGCAGCAGGTTGTGTAAGGTTTTTATGTGCCTATAAATCTTCAGACTATCCCAAATCTGCTGATAACTGCCTTCTTGTGCAGAAGTGGTATAGATTTGGACAAATTCTCACAAGGAGAGAGAAAGGAGTTAGAAAGAATAGTTATTGTTAAAGGTTACAGTACTGAGACAAAAAAGCAACACAGCTGAAATAAAATAAAATAAAATAGAAGAGTGTAAGCAAAGCGATGCCCAACAGACTGAACAATATTAAAAATATATTAGCAAATAGCTCTTATGGAAGATTATTATCAACACTATGCCTGATGAACTCAGAGTTGCTCTTGCACAAGAATGGGCATTTGCACAGCATCATCAGCAATCAGAGACCTGAAGAATTCCCTCAATTGTCTGAGCTGAACAGATAATGTGTACTGTCAGTTCTGACAGCATGGATCATCCACTCAGAAAATAATATCTGGATTCTGTGCCTTCATGATCTGATCAGCACTGTTCGGATAATGCTGGAATTAATTCTTGGCTCCCTTTATTCAGAGTACTCAAATTTATGTTGCGTTATGCACAAAATGAGGAGTGATATCATAAATATGAATTTGTTATCACCCAAGCTTTAAAATAAAAGCAAAATTTAGTGTGTTACCTGGGACAAATTAACAGAAACATTGTATACATCAGCTATCTGGTAGCAAAGGCTTAAGAGCAGCAGACGAATATTTTTGCTTTCACCAGTGAGACCAATAAATCGAATTATAATTCTGAGGTTCCTGTGTTGAAATGAAACATACAAAATGTCAGAGCTCCCTTTCTCACAATCATAAAATATTTTGACATTACTCTCTCTCTCTCAACCGCTTTCTCATCTCTAAATGCATAAGTGCATTTGACATACAATCTGGTTGATGCTGTACTTAACCTGCACTGAGTCCCAATCTGCTGTTTAAAATGCTGTTTGAAACTCTAAAGGCAGGCTCCCTTCACATACTGTATATCTCCCCGACCGTCAGGATCCTCTTCAGAGGCCCTGTTCCATGTATTCCACCAAGTGAAGTGAGCTTGATTGGTGTTATGATGAGAGCCTTCTCAGCTGCAATAGCCAGGCTAGGAAGGCTTCCCTGGTGCTGTCTTCATGGTCTTTTCTGCCCTGGATGAAGACTTTTTCAAAATTCACTGAAGGGGGGGGGGGAGCATAGGAAGCTTTCAATTTGTTTTAATTAATTATTATTGACCAATATTGTCAATTATTTAATTTATTATTTCTGGCACCTGGATCTGATTTACCCCAACAAGATTTTGCTCATTGTGTCTTACTGTCATTTTTGCATTTGAAGTGCATGCTGATGGGCAATCTATACAAACTGATATTTAAATGAAGAAAAAAACCCTCTGAAGATCAAATGGGTGTGTGTGTTCAATGTTAAAGTATGTAGGAGAAATCAACTCTATTTCTATATTTTTTCAAATTGGAACAATTTTCTGTTCCATGGTATTCATGATCCAAACCAGAGGAAGTCACAAGGAGTAAAGACAGGAGGGGGCAGCACCTAGAAACCAGTGATGGGAACAGCATACTGTACTGGCTTTGTCCTCATTATTTCTACCCAAGATATTTTCTTTAGCTTTAAGTTTTTTATTAATTACTTCTAATTTAACAGAGAACTACATGTGTTCCAGCTATTTTACAACTACAAAGACTTGAAATGGTTTCAGCCAACATAATCCCATCTGTTGCATAAATTCTGTATTGCTATCGACAACAAACATGAGAAGGTCTTACCCTGAAATCCACTTAGAAGCCAAAGAACTAGCCTTTGCTGTGATGACACTTTTCCCAGATCCAGCCTCTCCACAAACTACAACTAGCCTTCTGTCTGGAGATGTAACCTGATTCTTCAGCTTGCACAAAAATATTTCGCTTCCTACCATATTTTCAACCCTATAGGAGACAGAGAAAGGACAGAGATGCTATGTTGGTGTTATTTTTCCTGTCTGTGAACACCATAATGTGGGCTAAGGCTGCCCGCCCGCCCGCCCCCCCGCACGCGCGCACGCACACACACACACACACACACACAGCAAAAATTTAGTACACTTTTTTCCTCAGCAAAAACAGGAGTCATGTTTCACATTGATATTTATATTGTGGTGAGGAATATTTATTCTCCAGATGTTGTGTTTAGAATGTGTTTAAGGGCATGAGTTTGACAGCAGCAAAATGGCAGCAACTGTTACTTAATAGTGAGTGGCACACTGTCCTTTGTTATGGAAAGTACAGGGAAATGGCCATGGGAAATGGTTGGGTAAGAGGACTCTTCATTGTTCCTTGTCTCCTATCAAAGGCAGGAAAAAAGCTAAGTGTAAATAGAAAACCATTAAAGAGATTAGGGAAAGGGATAGCCAGTCCACACTGAACTTACTTTACAGAGCCTAAAATCTAGTGGTAAATTGTATCTAGAGTAGGCCTACTGAATCAATGGAACTCACAGAGGAATTGACTCATTATATCCCCACTGATTCAATAGGCGCACTCATAACTATACCTTCCTGGTGGATTTTAGCCCATGAATGATAGCCACCTCCACAGAAGAAGGAAACTTAGCGTCTACTGACATTCTGACCAGTAGGGTTCATCATCCTTTGCCATGTGCCATGTTAAATTGGATTGATGAGATTTGTAGGCCAAATATTTGGAGGGTAAAATGTTCTGTACCACAAACTACAATATATTCCATATGACAAGGAGAACTAACGCAAATTAAGCAAAAGAATATAATTAGACTTACAGGGCCTGACCATGCTGCACATGTTCCAAAATTTCTTCATCATTTTGAGTTTTAAATGCTTGCTTTCTTCGTATATGCAGATTTTCTGGAATATCCTTTGGCTTTGTTGTTCTGGTCAGAATACATCAAAATCCTTTACAGCAAATTTAATATGGGTAGGAAACTTACTTTAAAAAGTAGTTATGACTTTTGTTCCTAGACACCCCTCCAATTAGTTGCTGATACAGTTTGTTTTTTAACTCTATGCCTTCCAATTTCTTTCTAGTAACGAAAACAGTTTTAAAATATGAACACTACAACACAAAACACAGGACATGCCCGAATTCATGCTGATGAAATGGAAAATCCCTTTAAATATCTTTGTATGATTAATGGCAATCACAAACTTTTGAAAGTTACTAGAAAATGTTGCTAGAAAAGAGTAACAATTTTGTAACAATTCATTTCATTAATTTTAGAGTGTTGCTTAGATACTCCTTTGTGATCCCAAAGTAACTAGTTATGGGGAACGGATTTTCTTGCAATTACAGTCATGGCCAAAAATATTGGCACCCTTGCAATTCTGTCAGAAAATGCAACTCTTCTCTCAGAAAATTGTTGCAGTTGCAAATGTTTTGGTACTCACATGTTCATTTATTTGGTTTGCATTGGAACAACACAAAAAACAGAGAAGAAAAGTCAAATTTGATACAATCCCAGACAGAAACCCAAAAAGGCACTGGCCAAAATCATTAGCACCCTGTCTAAATTGTAAGAAATAATTGCTTTTCAAGCATGTGATGCTCCTTCAATTTGTATTTAGACACACCTGCCACAAGTAAAAGGTGTGGGGAATATAGTAATCACACTTGCAACCAGTTAAGATGGAGAAAAGTTGACTCAACCTTTGTGTTGTGTGTGACACTGAGCATGGAGAAAAGAATGAAGTGTAAAGAGTTGTCTGTGGCTTGGAGAGAAAAAATTGTGGAAAAACATTGACAATCTCAAGGCTACAATTCCATCTCCAGAGATCTTAATGTTCCTGTGTCCACTGTGTGCAGTATCATCAAGAGGTTTACATCCCATGGCACTGGAGCTAACCTCTCTGGACGTGGACTAAAGAGCAAAATTACTGAAAAATTACAACAAAGGATTGTTCAAATGGTGGATACAGAACCCAGATTAACTTCCCAACAAATTCAAGCTGATCTGCAGACACAGAGTATAGCAGTGTCAGCTCACACTATCCATTGCCATTTGAACGAAAAGGGATGCTATGGAAGGAGACCCAGGAGGACACCACTGTTGACACAAAGGCATAAAAAAGCAAGGCTGGAGTATGCCAAAACTTATGTGACAAAACCACAATCCTTCTGGGAGAACGTACTGTGGACAGATGAGGCAAAAGTACAGCTTTTTGGTCAAGGACACTGTTTACAGAAAAAGAAATGAGGCATCCAAAGAAAAGAACACAGTCCCTACAGTCAAACATGGTGGAGGTTCAAAGATGTTTTGAGGTTGCTTTGCTGCTTATGGCACTGGATGCCTTGACTGTGTGAACGGTATCATGAAATCTGATGATTACTGAAGAATTTTGGTGCACAATGTAGTGGCCAGTGTCAGAAAGCTGCGTCTCCACCAGAGGTCATGGGTCTTCCAGCATGACAGTGACCTGAAACACACTTCAAAAAGCACTCAGAAATAGTTACAAACAAAGCACTGGAGAGTTCTGAAATGGCCAGCAATGCGTCCAGATCTGAATCCCATGTAACACCTGTACAGAGGTCTCAAAACAGCAGTTGGGAGAAGGCGTCCTTCAAATCTGAAGGCCCTGGAGCAGTTTGCAAAAGAGGAGTGGCCCAAAATTCCAGTAGAGAGGTGTAACAACTCATTCATGGTTACAGGAGCAATTGATTTCAGTTATTTTGTCCAAAGGGGAAAAAATATTAAGTCAAGAGTGCCAATAATTTTGGTGAGTGCATTTTTGGGTTTCTGTGTGGGATTGTATCAGATTTGACTTTTCATCTCTGTTTGTTTGTGTGTGTGTGTGTTGTTGTTGTTGTTGTTGTTGTTGTTGTTCCCACACAAACCAAAGAAATGAATATGTGAGCACCAAAACATTTGCAACTTCAACAATTTTCTGAGAGAAGGGTTGCATTTTCTGACAGAATTGCAAGGGTGACAATATTTTTGGCCATGACTGTAGTTACTTCCAAACTCTGACTAGGATTGATGGGAATTGCACTCTGGGGACACTGGATCAGGAAAGGCAGACCTAACCTTTAGAACCTTGTAGGGTCACAAAGAAATCTAAAGGAGACTGGCCTCATTTTCAGGTCATGTGCTTATTCTTTACTATTTTGTCTGTAAGCAGCTACTGTATATTTCTCACCTGTTGAAATGGCTGATAACGATCTTCTGAAAGTCATTGCAGAGGCATTCCAGGTAGTAGGCATGAGAACTGTTGCTGGTGGGGCTGATTCCATTTTTTCCCCAGTTTATATTCTTACTATAAATATTTGTGTGCCGCAGCTGTAAAGACAAACACACAATGTTCATTTTCAAACAAGAGAACAAAGAAAGGACTTACTGAATCCCAATAGTATATTTTAACAGATAAAACTGAAAATTCACAGAAAATCTAGTAAGC
This sequence comes from Pogona vitticeps, assembly GCF_051106095.1. Classification (NCBI taxonomy): domain Eukaryota; kingdom Metazoa; phylum Chordata; class Lepidosauria; order Squamata; family Agamidae; genus Pogona; species Pogona vitticeps. Next base: position 60,863,040 of record NC_135787.1, read on the forward strand.
AGCAAGGGAAGTATCCATGGCCACCATGTGGGGACCCCAGCTGAAGAAGATACCTGTTAGTATCAAGATATGTTCTGAATGTGAAACAGTGGCTTTCTCATGAAGGCTAAAGTAAGTATGATTTGCTTATTACATTACATTTATATATCTTATAAATATATGTATATAGGGTGAAAGAGGAGAGCATAAAATGGTATGAAGTTCAGCATCAAAAAAACTAAGATCTTGGCCATTGGTCCCATCACCTTCTGGCAAATAGAGGGGGAAGATATGGAGGCAGTGACAAATTTTACTTTCTTGGGCTCCATGATCACTGCAGACGGAGACAGCAGCCATGAAATTAAAAGATGCCTGCTTCTTGGGAGGAAAACTATGACAAACCTAGACAGCATCTTAAAAAGCAGAGACATCACCTTGCTGACAAAGGTCCGCATACTCAAAGCTATGATTTTTCCAGTAGCGATGTATGGAAGTGAGAGCTGAACCATAAAAAAAGCTGACCGCCAAAGAATTGATGCTTTTGAATTGTGGTTCTGGAGGAGACTTTTGAGAGTCCCCTGGACTGCAAGGAGAACAAACCTATCCATTCTGAAGGAAATCAACCCTGAGTGCTCACTGGAAAGACAGATCCTAAAGCTGAGGTTCCAGTACTTTGTTCATCTCATGAGAAGAGAAGACTCCCTGGAAAAGACCCTGATGTTGGGAAAGTGTGAAGGCGAGAAGGGGACGACAGAGGATGAGATAGCTGGACAGTGTCATCAAAGCTACTAACATGAATTTGATCAAACTCTGGGTGGCAATGGAAGACAGGAGGGCCTGGCGTGCTCTGGTCCATGGGGTCACAAAGAGTCAGACACAACTTAACGACTAAACAACAACAACAACAACAACAACAGGACCCCTGTATCTGTGAGATCAGTATCACCTTGAATTATTGTACAAAGTAGAAGAGTTTCTTCCAATGAGTTCTAACTGGAGCTGTAAGGAAACCAACCCTGCTCTCGGAGGGAAGGGAGTGTCTTTTTAAGTCTATCTTTCAAAGAGACATGTCTGGATGTTATAAGGTGTTACACATAAATCTCCCTCATAAGTATTAATATACTACTCAACCCAGGAATCACATTCAATGAACAGATGTGTTCCACTAAAGGAAGGTGTTGATAAAAAAAACATAATTTTCACTTCATAATTGTCATTTTACATTGTTCACTTGGGTAAAAGACTTCAAACTTTCGGGATATGGCAAGATTGAAAAACAAACCTGTAGCATCAGTAGTTAATAACTGTAATAAAGGGAATGTCAAAAAGAGGGGAAAAAATCCATATTGTTCACCATTTGTCTCTGTGGGGGGAAATAATACAGTAACATATCACAGTTAGTTATATGTTGTCAAATCAGAACCAACTTATAATGACCATAACAGGGCTTTCAAGGTAAGTGAGATATTTAAGGAGTGATTTTACCAGTTCCATTCCCCCAGTGAGTTTCCATGGCCAAGTGGGGATTCAAATCCTGGTCTCCAGAGCCCTAATCCATCACTCTAACCACTACATCACACTGGGTCTGCCAACCATAACCACCATATAAATTTCCAGCCCAGAAAAATGGGATGCTTGTACAGTAAGCTTGACTTTGTACTGTGCACAAGTACCAAAGATAATCTGCTCAACCTACCCGAGAGTGAATGCTTTTCACAAAGTTTTGGTGAGCTTCATACATTGATTTGTTGATCTCTGGCCGTAGTGGGTGGATGTCAATATATTTTGATGCTTGTGGGCTTGACAGATTGTTCTGCAGATCAGTGATACTTCTTTTGAAACAGTGACAATGATCCTCGCAAGATCCTTGGACCTGGAATCCTTGATCCACTTCTTGTTGCAAAACTTGCAAAACAGAAGCAGTCTTGCTTAAAAGATCATAATAAACTAACCCACTCATCAGTAAAATACAATCAAGGAAGTGTTTTTGATATCCTCCTCACCTGTTTTGAGCAGTGTGGCAGCACCTTCCTGACCAAGAGCAACTGGAGCATATTTTAGAAGTATTTTATGCAGTTTTTGAAACGTCACCAGCCATTTGTTCTTAGCTTGTTGCCTGCGAGTAGGATCTTTGCTGAAGATATCTCTGTACCCTGTGCTGTGCAGATAACACAAAAACTATGAAAGATGGTCTGCAAACTAAGAAGATGCTCTTCTAACCTCAACATTTACAAGCCCCAGAATGTACTGTCTGACATTTGAATGGATAAAAGAAGATGGAATCCTACAAGTCAACAACACGGAAAAGGCCATAGGGCATTACAATCTTCAATTATTGAGGGAGGTTCCTCAATGAAATCTACAATCCCATACCTTTCTCCCTCCTCCCCATGCTTTAGCCCAGTGGTTCTTAACCTTTGTTACTCGGATGTTTTTGAACTGCAACTCCCAGAAACCCCAGCCAACACAGTTGGTGGTGAAGGCTTCTGGGAGTTGTAGTCCAAAACTCCTGAGTAACCCAAGGTTAAGAACCAGTGCTTTAGCCGATTATGGCTCTCATAGCCTTCTAAGAACAAATTAGGGGAATACTATATCTCCTGTGTGATTCATGGGACAGTTGTAGTGTAAAACTGCCATAAAATCCATAGGAATGGCAATATTGTAAAGATTGGGATTAGTACAGCCACCCATAAAGGTATGTTGGTCTTATTATGTGCTATCAAATTGGAGCCAACTTATAGTGACCTTAATAAGGCTTTCCAGATAAGCGAGATAATTGAGGAGATGCTTGGGAAATTTGATAGTAATAGAAAAACAGGAAGAATGAATTTGAGATGGATTGGGACCAAGCTATCTAAAAGACTACATCTCCATCTATGAGCCTGCCTGGGCATTAAGATAACCAGGGAAGGCCTTTTGTTCATTCCCACCAACTCACACAGGAGCGCTTGGTGGGGACACACCAGAGGGCCCTCTGTCGCTGCTCCCAGACTCTGGAATTCTTTCCCACGGAAAGTTAGGCTGCCCCATCTTTGATTCTTCTGCAAGCAAGCAAATGCCTTTCTCTTCAGCTAGGCTTTTCCTTAAATGACTGGTGGTCTGAGAGGGGTTTTTAATGGACTGTTATACTCTGTTGATTTAAATGTGTTTTAATATTGATCTTAGTTACTATTTTAATATAACAATTATTTAATTCTTTTAAAATATTTGTATACTTACCACTTTAAGCTTTTAAATACTAGTTTTAGTCATGTAAGCCGCTTTGGGTCCTTTTAAGGAGAAAGGCAGGATAAAAATACTTTAAATAAATAAATGGATATTTTAATTTAAATAGGTGGGTGGATTGTATTTTTGATTGGCCCTGTGGGCTCAAAAATTCTAGGAACTGTTTTCCTCTAATGCAGTGGTCCCCAAACTTGGGCCTCCAGATGTTCTTGGACTTCAACTTCCAGAAATCCTGGCCAGGAAACGTGGTGGTGAAGGCTTCTGGGAGTTGTAGTCCAAGAACATCTGGAGGCCCAAGGTTGGGGACCACTGCTCTTATGGACAGATGTCTAAAAACAGTAACAGCTGGAAACAGCATTTGAGATAACAGAGTGTACTGGGAGTAATAGTCCGCTCACTAAAACAGGAAGACGTCTTATTGAATAAGATGAAAATTTTTGACAGATATTCCTGATTTCACAACTTAACCTCCTGCGACTTTAAAAACTTCATGCTCTAATTTTTTAACTATTCTTGGATACAAAATAGCAACAGAGTGGTTAATTTTCTTGACATATTTTATTCATCTCACTTTTAACACCTATTCTGAGACAAAGAAAAAACATGATAAATACAGAAATAAAAACAGACAGTAGCAGAAAACCAAAAAGCAAAGCAGAACATACTGCTGCCCCACAGGGCTTAAAGCTCTCTTTAGCCAGGTCACAATTTAATTATGCAGGCTAGACATTTCCCTCCCCCCCCAGGCAAGCTCGGTATGTCTCAGAAGGATGGAAGGCTGAGTGAACCTTGGACCAGCCAGTTGAGATTGAACCCAGGCTGTGCCATGAGGTTCCTGAGAAGAGATAGCCCACGAGGATGAAGGCGAGATTCATGAGTTTGCAAACCCAGTGAAACCAGACACATTTGGCTGTGTATGCATATGTACCTAATGCTAAACATTTTGTGGCTATTACAGAACTGTTAAACATGTAGCAGAAGCTAAATGAGTACTGTACTTAGCTTCTTATCTAGGGCCAAAATATATATGTAGACATAACACTTCACAAGTCGATTACCAGTGTTAATACAATTGTCATCCTCTGTATTCCATTTCACTTTGATTCCTTATCTACAGCTGTGTATGTTGTTTATATAAACCTGTAGCCTAAAAATTGTACTTTATCTGTTTGAGGAAGTGGACTGTCACCCATGAAGGCTCAAGGTGACATAAATCGGTTAGTCTCAAATAAAACTTTCCTTGTCATTGTTGCTACATATGCTAACATGATCGCCTCTTTGAAAAAAATACTTCAGTTAAGGCTTCAAGTGAGATCATATATAAACATAAGATTTTTTTAAAAAGAAACTATTATGATTAAGCCAGTATACAGTAATTAAAAGATCAAAAGTTAACCAACCAAATAGGCTGAAGCTTGTAAACTGCAGGGATGCAGTTCTCATCCATCCTGTACCATTTATCCAGAAGCTGAAGTTCTTTGTCATATTCTGCAACAGTCTTTTGGGTGAGTAGGGAGGCACTGGGCAATTTCTCCTTGTCTGAGTCCATCACTTTACATTCCTTCTTGCTATTTGTCTTGTCTTCATGCTCTTCTGTTAATAGACTGTGGCCCAGGACACTATCCTGAATTTCATTCTGGTTGCTTATTCCAGTTTCTTCCTTCGAACTGCCAGACAAGTTATATTTTATATTTTTGACAGTCATCTTCATGTGTTCAACTGTGGCTTTAATGACTTCAAAATCTGTCCTATTTATTTTTTCTGGGAGAGAGAGATCATCGTGCTTTTGCCCAATGAAAGCCTAAAATGTACAGGAAAAAAAGAGGAAACCAACATATATTAATTGTTCTATGGAGCTTGTGGTATTCCAAGCACTTCCAGAATCAAAGGTGTGTGTGTTCTGTTGAGGGACCTGTTACTATAGCAGAACGTGAAGATGATGCCCCTCCCACCAAAGAACTCAGAGGTCCCAGAAAACCTTTGAGCTAATTTTCAGGTGATGTGGAGCATTGGAGAGAATGATGTCATGCTGGAGATTGTCCACTATGAGACACAGGTACATGATCTGATAGCAGGAATTCTACCAGGAATGGTCGAGACCAGTGGTTCCCAACCTTGGGTCCCCAGATGCCTACAACTCCCAGAAACTCTCGCCAGCACAGCCGGTGGTGAAGGCTTCTGGGAGTTTTAGTCCAAGAACTTCTGCTGACTCAAGGTTAGGAACTCCTGGTCTAGACTGATGACCCAGATTCAGTTCTGTTCATATTTGGCTGTGCCTTTTCTTCTGCCGAATAGACTTGCTTTAAGAATGGTTTACTATAGCAGAACGTGAAGATGATGCCCCTCCCACCAAAGAACTCAGAGGTCCCAGAAAACCTTTGAGCTAATTTTCAGGTGATGTGGAGCATTGGAGAGAATGATGTCATGCTGGAGATTGTCCACTATGAGACACAGGTACATGATCTGATAGCAGGAATTCTACCAGGAATGGTCGAGACCAGTGGTTCCCAACCTTGGGTCCCCAGATGCCTACAACTCCCAGAAACTCTTGCCAGCACAGCCGGTAGTGAAGGCTTCTGGGAGTTTTAGTCCAAGAACTTCTGCTGACTCAAGGTTAGGAACTCCTGGTCTAGACTGATGACCCAGATTCAGTTCTGTTCATATTTGGCTGTGCCTTTTCTTCTGCCGAATAGACTTGCTTTATGAATGGTTTCATAAAACAGAAAAAGCAAAGCCCTGCAATTACATTTAAGCTGCAATAGTATACATACTTATAAAGAAGAAAGCAACAAGATTTCTGAGCACCCATGCATGGCAATATAATGTGAAAAACAAAATACAGTGGACCCACGACTTACTCGACTTAAGCTGTATTGGAATGGTGGCTGCAGGTCGAAAAGTCTGTAGGTCGAGGCTCCATTGACCTACAATGCATTGAAAACTGATTAATGCCATAACTGGCCATTTTTGTTCCATTTTGGGTTTTCCCCCTGGTCTATAGGTTGATTCACCGGCTGCAAGTTGAACCTAAATTTTGCAGCCAAAGAAGTCTGTAATTTGAAAAGTCCGTAAGTGGAGCCATCTGTAAGTTGAGGGTCCACTGTACTGAACAAGTTGCAAATTGCACCTAACTTACAACAAAAGTTTGAAATCCCAATTGCTGGCATTTCCTTAACATCTTCATATGCAGTGAAGCCATACTGTGATCATTAGTGATACCATCTTTTATCCCCCATCTCAGGTCCACCATCTGGAAGTCATAACCTTGCTCCTTACAGTAGTTGTACAGCCAAGGAAAGGACTTCTCCATTAAAGCATTCCGTTCCACTTCTGAATCTGAGTAAAATGGCAAAACATGTTGTGTAAATCCCTTTATGCTAATAAAAAACAGTATCTCCCAGCACCTAGAGATAAAGTTACCATTGCAATTTAGCTGTCATCTAGCACATGACTACATATTGCCATTCTAATTGCAGTATAAAGTATGATGGTCATCTTAATGAAAAGGAACTAGGTTTTGAATGGAAACCTGTTTAGCATCAGGGAAAGCAGTGCATTGTGTGCCTTCAGCTCATGTTTGGAGGTTATGGAACATTTGTGTAAAATAAGAGGAAAGGCATTGGAAAGCACTTGGGTTTCATCAGTCTAGTTCAATTAAATTATGTGTTTGGCCAAAAGAGTATTGGAAACAGCTGTAGTAACACATGGAACAACATTTGTAGTAAAGATATGATGGTGTAGAAATTAAGATTTTACAGCCAGACAGTTAGATGATTTAATTGCCTGACACTCTACCCATAGCTCAATACAGGATAACAACGTGAGGGGGAAATTGAGAGATGCAATGGGAAAGAGATTATCGGGTTTCACAGTCCTAGTTACACTTTTCCGCTGATCTCAAACACTGGGCAAAAAGACGATACTTATAGAAACAAACCCTATTCTGATATAAACATATATTTATATTTAGGGCTCATAATTTGATGCCCTGAGTTTTGAAATCAAATTCTGTTTCCTATTAATTACAGCTTTCTGGTTTTTTGCTTCTTTTTAAAATGTGCAGTAAAAGTGGACATTCAAACAGCTGCTGGAATCTTTAGAGAGATAGGCCTGTGCCGCACATTATTTTGTTTTGTTTTTAACCAAATTGAGCAAAGTGGCCTCCTTTCATACAGTTAGGCCACCATCCTGCTCACACTTACGTGAGAGTAAGTCTTCCTGAATTCTGTGCGGTTGACGTCTGATTTGATGTGTGGAAAAATAACTTTTTTAAATTGTAGTTCCCAGAATTCATGAAGCAGCTGGGGAATTATGGGAATTATGGGAGCCAAAAAAGTAGCTTTTCCAGCTGCCATGTGAGTGGACACAGATAGGATTGCATTGTCAGTTAGACTTTGTAAAACTAAAGAGCTTCTAAGTAAGATTTCCCAGTAACTTACCAGAGGCACTTCTGCTTAGTCAGAAAAAGTTACAGGCTGCTGGAGACAGACAATGACATTGACACATTCTATTCACAGCACTGAGAGATAGTTCAATAGCTTTGGTATGCATACTCATTCAGTTTTGTTGCAATGAGTAAATAGGCCTTGCTACATTTCGTCTTCTTGGAGTAAGATAAATGGTCCAAATTCGAAATTATTAATTCCCTTTTATGGTTCCTTCCATCATAATTATTTACAATTACTCTATGACAACAAAAGCAACAAACGGCTTTGTGGCAAATATACACAAATTTATTATAATGCAAACTTTTGTGGAAAGATAGTGGACTCTACTCCACAAGAGCTTTGTGTAGTAGAGTCCACTCTCTATCTACTTTGTGGAGTAGAGTCCACTATCTATCTACTTTGATAGATCTAAAAATCTATCTGCTTTGATAGATTTGTGTCTAAGATGCCTCAAGACTCCTCACTGCTTTTCCAATTGACAAATGTATGCTAATTCCAACACTGGATTTTTACTACTTTTAGATTTTATTCGATCTTTTAAAACACAAGACTTCCACTTCTCTTGGGCTGTACCTTGATAACCTCCACAGATATAGATCATGAAGATTTTCTTTCTGGATAAACACGGCACATTAATTTGCCCCCTAATTACAAGCCTATTAGTGTCATTAGCTGAAGGGCTGCGCAGACAACATCTTGTTTCCAGAGTTGGATCTTGATTTTTCAGCAAAAGATCATGAAAGAGCTTTAGTTTTGTACTCTCAGTTTCCGGATAGGATGAGGATCCATTACAAACAGCTTTGTCTCCTTCTTTATCATTTGAGCTGTTTACATCTGTCAACACCAGAGAAGATGATAATGTGTCTTTGGCTAACTCAGTTACCCTTTTACTGATTTTATTTTCATCAGTTGCCTTGGTGTCTTCCAAATTAGAGAGTTCTCCACTGGTTTGTGTTTGGAGGTGCCATCTGTTTGTGCACATTGATTTCTGTGTTTTTGATTTCTTGCTGGAAACTAATTCCCTTTCAAGGGCATCATCCTTATCCAGTGAAGTTGCATTGGGACATTTGGCCTGATCTGCACCATTTGCTTCAGGCTAAAGAGAAAACAACAAAACATAATTAGTTAAACACCCTCTCTCAGTTACCATCTATATAAAATAAGTATTGATGTAGAAATGGTTCAGTAATTTGTTTCTGTGTACAAAATGTTCTTTGCCTTTCAGAAAGTAATAGATAAAATAACTGCATTATGCTTTGATGATTTAAACGTTGCCTTACTATTAACCAGCTCTTGCTGCATTACTGTTACGTGCAAGGACCTCAGTCTTGGATGGGCAACAATTCATAGGAATTGAGAAAACAGAGAGAGAGAGAGCACTTGCAAGCAGATGTAGACAAATGAAACATTTGTGATCGGTATTATTTATATTACTGTGTGTCACCAAGTCAGTTCTGACTTTTGGCGACTCTTTTCAGGTTTTTCTGGCTAGAGAGCATTCAGAAGTGGTTTACCATTCCCTTTTTCTGGGGGTATCCTGGAGTGATGCCGCTTGCCCAAGTGGACCCAAACACATCACAGAAGGCACTGTTATAGATTAGACATTCATGCTAGGTTTTGCCCTGCTCTGCTGCCAGAGCATGTAATAATGGAATATCCCTTATTTTTGTATTACGGATATTACATAGCACTGTATGGACTTTGTCTAGCACACATAACCAAGTGATTCAGTTCCAGTTCACATGCCCCACCCCACCCCGAAATATCACTAGTCAGAGGAGAGGAACAGGATCCTCACCATCAATTCTCAGTCACATTCCCACATCCACACCTACTACTGTATAGCTGATATTCCTCTTTCATCTGTTGGAGGCTATCAGGCTATCTGCTGTATCTGAGGTCCTCAAGGCCTACTGCCAGATATGCTTTAACACAACTATTACTTACAGAGGCAGTCCTCATTTCCTTTCTCCAGTACCTCAGACAAATAAATCCTCAGGCTTTCTGTCTCCTGTTGACTGACTAAAGCCTGAACTGGTAACCTGAATCCACCCTTCCTTCTCCAGCCTGGTTTTGTTTTGATTCAAACAAGTCTCAGTGAAGCCTTTCAAATAAGGATTGCTGTTCTGTTCCAGTTCAGGAAAGAGTAATGTAACATTCCAGCTTTTAGTTCAGATTGAGCTTGGCTCTGTGAGTAGCTTATTTAGGCAATTAATCATGGTTACTGGCAAATAACTCTTATGGAATACAGTCCAGCTTATTTAACTAAACCTGCAGAAAACTCTGTGGAAATATAGTAAAAAATAATGTGACAGTTTGCTGTCCATTCACAATGCTCACATTCTGTTCTCCGAGGTAGTCACCTGACTTTGCCTAATACTAATATTGGTTCTCAGAGTCTTCTGTGCATAATGTATGTTATTATTCAGATATACAGTACATGCCATCATTACATTCTCCAGTGATGTTCTTTGAACTGAAGATAAAACAATGTGTTTTTAAATGATTATTATTCTGCAGGAAAAACAATACATTGTACTACTTTACTGTGCTCCAATTCTACAACAGCGTATTAAAATAAGACCAATAAAATTAATTTCCTTAATTGTATAAAGTTAGGTAAGTATTTGTAGTTTCTGGAAATCTTGTTACCAATTTTATAAACATTAGTTTATTCAAAGCAGAATAATTCCCCTTCCATTTTTTACTCCGATATGCTTATTTCTTCAGTCACTAAGCTTTTTAATATCTTTAATTAATCATTAATATACTAAGATAGTATTTGTATAGAAACTGCAGCAAAATAATAGTTATTATAATCACATGTGAGGCCTTAGAAAGAGCTGCTTGGTACTGATGCCCTTCTGTTGCTAAACCAAAGTATTTTTCCTGGAATATTGCCCCCCCTGTTTTCCCCCACCTCTTTTCCTCTATTGCATATAAAGGTTTAATATAAAATTTGCAATGAGTGTCCCCTCACAAATGTGGGGATTGAGATAAACATATTAAGAGAGAAATTAACATGTGAACAAAACAAAATGTAAATTCTACTATAATGTCTAACTTAGATTTTCTTGAACATACTTACTGTGCATAAAAGTTTCTGTGGTAAATTTCCTTTTTTATGAGTTGTCCACATAATTTTTGCATCAAAGTTTTATATGGAAGTGTAGAAGGACAATTGTGGAAAATATTGCATTTCATTCCTTGTTTGGCATTTCTGGTGTGTTTCAGCTTTCTTCTGAGCTAAAAATCCAAACTAATATATTCTCATTACTCCTTCCAAATATACAATTGTAGTAAACAAGTAAATATACAAGGTAGATCATCAAATCTCAGTACAATTTTTGTTGTATACCTGAATATCTTATAATAATCGGATCACAAACCTCTCTATTACATTTAGAAATAATCCACAAAATCGCAGGGATATTCAATCTCATGTATGCTTCTAAACAGTAAACTATAATAACAGCAACATTAATCTCTCCTTCTATTTTCTTCCTTCTCCTCTTGGTTTTTGGAACTGGATGAGTTTACTGACTCCCAGGCAGCAACTAATCCATAGCAACATGCACTGGCCAAACCTGTTTGAGTTGCCATACAAGTTTCAATCTCCTTTGAAGACAAGAAACCAAGCCACAGTACTAAGAAACAATCAGAAAGAATGATGAGGCAAATAAATATGATCTATGAATGTTATTCACAATACTTACTTACTTTACTTTACAATACAGTAATATATTTATCAATTTAATATGATTTCTAGCTTATTCATCATAGAGGTTAACATAATGTCATGTGTCTGACTTTGCCACTGGGAAATGAGGGGTTAAGCTTACCTGGAAGCCCCAATTATGCCCTCTGCAGAGCCAGGAGGGGGTGGGGAAATGGAAGTAAGAGGCCTCATCACCCTAGCATTTTCTCCACTTCTGATCCACTTTCCTGTTGCTGCCGGAGAGAATTCTAGTTATTTTGGGGCCAGAGAGACCTGCTTGGTTGGCCTGGTGAAAGGATGGGGTTTCCCAAACATGGGCCTGACAGATACAGTTCCTCTTCTGGTCCATCAAACACTGTTTTAAGTGTCTTGATGCTCCAATCAGCTGTTGTACATTCTTCAGTTCCCCCTCCAACTGGCTGTGGTCTTGTGCAAGTTTGAATTAAATGAGGAAACCTATTTTGTCACAACCTTATTGGTGATTTCAGGCAATGAGATTAATTCCATTCAGTTCAGGGAGCAGGATATGTGAACACAGAGATCTTGTTTATTTGGCGATCCCCTTAAGGCATTGGCCATGGCTAGCTTGGGGGCCATAGGTCCAGCCTCACTCCTAAGCAGCAAGGAAGCCAAGCAATAGCTATAAGCCCATGTGGATTCCTACCTTCTGTCATTCTGTAGTTCTGAGCAGATGTGCTGAGACAGGTTGACAAGCAAGTTTCATGATGGCCTGCATCCATGCCCTATGAAGGGCCAGGATTACTTGAGTTGTAATGAAAGGGACCTTATTTCAGCCAACAACAGGTCTATGCATTAATTCTTTCCCATCACAATGGCAGGGCCATTGTAATACTAGAAGCACAAGGGAGCACTACCTTCAAACACAAATTGCAAAATATTTTGCTGGAAACGTAATCTTTCTAAAAATCATTGGAAAGGAAGGGGAAGTAGGTCACAGTTAGAGTAGGCTCATTTGCATTAATGGAACATTTGGAGGAGTTAACTCACCAAATCACTGTTGAGTCAATGGGACTACTCTAGTGCAATTTCCTACACTAAACAGCAGGACTGTGGCCACTGTCTGGAATTTGATAGGTGAATGGTTTTGCTGGTAGATAATAAAGTGGATGAACTGTAAAAACCAATCATGCTAAATTCAGCACCAACACCTTCCCCCTCCTTCAACAGAGACGAAATAGTTGTGCAGGTCAAAATGGTTATCTGATGAGGTACACTTTACAGATCAAATTTTAATACTGTTACTTCAAGTATTATAGTTTGGTGATTAGAATAATTTTGCTTTCTGAGCTTGTATTGTCCTTTTAATTGTTACTCACCATTATTGTTTGTCACATTGACTGGCTGGTTGAAGAATGGTGTGTATGACCATGTATATGCTTGAAAGAGCACTCATTATTTTTAAATAAAGAATTAATAAAATGATTATTTCCTCTACACGCAGGCTGAAACTGTGCTGTAGTACAAATAATTTTACAGCTTTTCCTCTTCACATTTTTGTTGCCCATTTAAAGAAAAGAAGCTGATGCAAGTCCACAAAAGCTTGTGGTATCATAAATGTGTTTGCTTTTAAGGCACCACAAGACTCTCCATTTTTCTTTTTTACTCTGCCTATAATTTAAATGTTTTTCCCTGGACCCAAAATAACAGTTTTGTGAACATAACTCATAATGCATGACAATTGCTGAAAGGCCTCAGTTGCTGTACTACTGAAATTAAACATACTGTTAGCATTTCAGCAACACCTTGTATAGATTATAGTACTTTTAAACTTTGACTCTCTTGCTGCACAATGGGCACTTTAAAACATAGTGCCTAGTGGTATCTGTATTGGACAGAGAGGGTCACATGTAGGATCTGGTCATGAGGCAAGAACTGTCACTTGACACAGCCTCCTGGTTTAAGAGATTAATTCCTATACATATATTGGGTGCTTAATTCTTCTTTGCCATCAAGTATGCTCTGTCAAATAATCTATTTCCCCAAATTCGTTGAGGCAATGGATGCCACAGTTAAATCTCATACCATGGGAACTTTCTCCTAGCCCATAGTCTGCCCATCAAACATCACCCTGTTTATAAATCAAAGATGCAGTGTGAGACCAATCACATGGAATTGGTTTGTCCAAAATTTGACCAGTTTTGCATGGATCGTTTCAGTTCCTTTTACAGAGTTGGCTAACTATCATTTCTATAGTCATAGCTAAACTAAGAGTTGATTAACCATAGTTACAGCAACAATGGTAACTGGATTAGGTCATGGTATTGAAGTATGTTGTTTGCAACAGGTTCTGCCTACACCTCCAAGTGAAGGAACACAGGTAGAAGATGTAGGTAGATTTGCAACAACTCAATCTAGGGCAACTCCCAGAAATTCTGGCTAGCACAGCTAGCGGTGAAGGTTTCTGGGAGTTTTTATCCAACATCTGGGACCCAACATTGGGAACCACTGTTCTATGGCATAAATTGTCAGGATAGTGTGTAAATGGTATATGTCTCAAGGTATACTATGCAACTAAAGATGTGCAGGACATCTGCAAAAAGTACAGTTTTCTTAACTTTCAATGTGCTTTTTCCAAAGCCTAGCAAGTCAGACTACAGGATAAACTGCAGCAAGAAAACAGAGGCCAACCAATTCTACTTTGTTTGTTTCCCTTAATCTGCTCTATTCAGATGAATTGTCATGGCAACTACATTTATACTCCAAGGAAGCCAGCAACAAGTTTCCCCTCCCTGGGGAACGGTTGCATAAAAGCAAACTAGCAGGCAATCATTAAAACTTCAATTTCCCTTTCATTCTTTTTACCCTCATCAGCACAAATGCAGCAGTTCTTCAACTATCTGCCCCACAAAATACATCAATGTTTTCTCAATAGTTTTCTAAAAACAGAAAATAGTCTGTTGGTATAAAATTCAGAAATATACATTAAAATTCAGGAATTTTCTTTAAAATTGCATATCCTGGTGTATTTTTATATTGTTTTAATTAACAAGCTGCTCCACAAACATTTTCCACATCTTTTCTTCTGCCGATCAATATAGGGCCAAAGCTAAACCTTAAATTCTGAGACCTAGTTTAATCCAGAGGAATATGTGAGTAGAAAAGATTGGTCATAGGCCCAATAATGTTTTCACATTCTCTTTCTAATAACAGGATTGTCTTTCCACTTTTCTTGCCAAAATTATTCTGCTGTCCTGTCACATTGTTTCCCCTTTTCCGAAACATGATCAGGCGCTTGCTGTCAGCCTCTTCTCGCTTCCATTTCTTTGTGCTATACAGTATGCCGATTTGTCTGCTTTTTCCATTCCATCAGTCTTCTGGCAAATAGAACAGAATCCCCAACATTACTTGTCTCCTTCTACTTCTTTAAAGCTGGGTTTGTTTGTTTTCTGTCAACTTTCCTCATCTGCCTCTTCAATGTTTGCTGTATTTCAATTTAAAATATCTGTTCTGCATTGCTTCTTTAACAGGGCCACTTTTGTCATTAGATTTGTCACTACCCATATGTTGTTCAGTTTATGTTAAAAGCGATAGACCTTCGTGATAACCACTTGCAAGCTACACAGACATATAATACAGCCAATTAAGTACAGTACTTGAATAATTCATCCCTTTAATCATGCATTTTCCCACCAAAGTCATGTGAATTGCAGCATCCAGTCTCAGGATTGCCATTTAGAGCAATAATGAGCCTGAAAAAATGATATGAATTCATAAGATACTTGTGGTTTGACAACAAGAAAACAAGAGTAATGCAATCAGCTACTGACACATTGGCTACTGTTCAAGTTATGTGGAATATTTTACTTGTACAGTTTTGAAAATGGTATGCACCAGTAAAAGATCTAACCATTGATAAACAGGTAGTATGGTGTAAAAGTCCATTCCAACACCATTTATTGCAAATATAGAGAGAAAACATCTTAAAAGTATTGTAATGTACTATAATTATATTCTCTTGAGACATTTTCCTGGGCAGGTTCTATGTGAAGATCAGTTTTGTTACACTGCCGTGATGAGAAAATCAGATGAAATATGGTGGGAAATGGCTGGGCTTTAGAACAAAGCTTAAAATCAGCAGATCTGTAAACTGAAAACCTAGTGTAAAATGATACCATAAAAAGCTTTACTTCTACCCATTACAGGGATGCCTCGAAAGACTAATGCCTCGCGCAACGAAAAACTCACAAGACGAAAGTGTTTTGTGATTTTTTTGGTGACTCGCAAGACAAATTTTTCTATGGCCGTGCTTCACAAGGCAAATAGGAACGCATTAAATTTCGATGCATTCCTATGGGAAACCGCGCTTTGCAGGACAAAATTTTCGCAATAGAAAATGGCTTGTAGAACAAATTATTTTTGTCTTGTGAGGCATCACTGTATTTGCTAAAATGGATAGGAAAGCTAGTACACAATGCACCACACGTGAGGAATTTGCTTGCAGGAACTATTAAAGCACCCACGTGACATGCCCTGGTTGTCTGCAGGGTGATGATCACAAAGAATGACTCTTCATGAGGAACGCTTCCTTTACCAGATACTAATTTCTTATTAGGGTAGAATATTGCTCCATGATGTTAGCATTAAGGTAAAGGTTCCCCTTGACAATTTGTCCAGTCGTGTCCGACTCTAGGGCGCGGTGCTCATCCCCATCTCCAAGCCGTAAAGCCAGTGTTTGTCCAAAGACAATCTTCCGTGGCCAGTGCGACTAGACACAGAACGCTGTTACCTTCCCACTGAGGTGGTAGCTATTTATCTACTTGCATTTGCATGCTTTCGAACTGCTAGGCTAGTATTAAATCTGCCTACAAATAAATAACAACTTTTTTTCCCTTCAGACTTTGTGTTCTCTAATTCTGAAATAAATGGAAATAACAGTGGTGGTGGGTGGGTTTGGCAAAAAAAAAAAAAAAGATGGACTAGTTATATAATGTGAACATGTGTTTACTGACTGAGCCTCTGGGTGTTTAAACATTTCAGAACTGATTCAGCACTTGCAAGCAGTCATACAGAAATGGGACATTTTACGCTCTATACCCTATGTTCTATTGGAATTATGGCTCAAAATACTCCCCAGAACTCATTCAGTTTTAGCATCTCCCCCACCCCCCAATGAATATTACTGAAATAGTTGAAAGATGCATTTAATTCTTCAACTATTTGAATCTTAAAATGAAAATAAATATACAGCATGGAAGATAAATATATATTTATTTAAACTCTGTTGCTTAATAAAAATGGATGGCATTAAGGCATCTTATGCTCTTTTACTGTTTCTCACATGAAGCTAATTTTCAGATACAAGACATCGCATCTATGTAAAATGCACTTTGTTTATCCACTTGGTGGGATGGTTATTTCCATTCCTTTATTATTAAGCATTATAAGGAAATGCATGACAATTCCTGTATTTCCAAGTGAATCACTGAAACAAGACCAAGTTACAAGACCTTGTAATCTGCGCAATTTTGATAGGGGCAAATATGAAACACATGAAACACATTTTCAGGGGAAATGTATTGGCATGTTAGTGAGCACCTCTTCTCCATCAGAATTTTTCATATGTTGCAATCTTGTGAATTTTAACCAGAAGTAAGTTCAGCAGAGTGTTATTCTGTAGTAAGTGTGTTTTGGATTGGTGCCCTAAGAGTTGTCTGGCATTTGTAACTGTCAAATAAGTGTTACCATTTCTTTAAAAAATAAATCACACGTTTAATCATATTGAAGGCCATCCCTGTAGATGGCTGAATGAGAACACTATATAATTACATAAAATGCATCATTCTTAACTGTCAAGCGACAGCGGTCACAGGCAGTGTAATGCTTCCATCTGCTTGAGGGCAGACTGGGATGTGTTATCTTTGTCCACACCTGCAAATAAGGTGCTATTATGCACACAGCCTAATTGGCTATCAAGTAATAAAGTATTTATATTCGTTCATAAGGTGCCATGATTTGGCTAAAAGTGAAGGGAATGGATGAGTGGAGCTTATAAATAGTCCCCCTACTTCTTCCCCTACACTCTAGCCACAGTCAGGGGCTAAGGGTCTGTGGGCAGTGGATCACTAGAAAAAAATAATACAGTGTACCCTGAAAATCCACTGTGTGTCTTCCTCGGTTAGGGTCACAGTAACTTAAGCAGTAGAACTGGAGATGGGTGGGGCATGCCCTACATGACTGTCAGTAGCAATTTTCAGGCTTTAAAGGCTCATCTTGAAGCTCTCAATGTCTTCCTCAGGTCAAAAGGGAGCCCCAATAAAGCCTCAGAACTGGTATGCATGTGTGGAACAGAAAACTTTTTATGAGCTATAAAAGCCCATGGCTGATGTCATCAGCTTGTGCACCATAACTTTATTTGAGGGGATTTTGGCCAGCATCTGATCTCTATTAGAAATCAGTGTTTGGGGAAAATTGTAGCTGGCATGAAGGTTAGCATCCTAGGGCATAAATGAAACAAGTAATTCCTTGCATTTATTTTTTTATTTAACTTATATAACTTACATGAGGCCATATTTCCATTAACTATTTATCCCAACTGGATAGATACTGCTTTCTTTCCTGTACATTGCACATACCATGTAGCTCTTCCTAGCAATTTCTCCATGTAAACTGTATTGTTCTTTAAAAGGAACAAGTTCAGAGTCTGTATGTGGTTGTAGGTTTATTAAAGACTAGACCGCTTAAGACCTACAAAAACCAAATCATGGATGTTTTGTTTCCTTTTGCGGGGATTGGTAAAATCTAGTATGCAGCTGCTTATCTGACTTGATCTCCCCTTTTATAAAAAATGATTTGGGCTTACAGCATCCGTGAAAACTGACTTTGCTATCTCTCTGGGCGATACTAATACCAAAGAATCTAAGGCTCCCATTGCAATGCTCCAACTCACCAGAGTACGACTAGCACTGCTTACTGTTTTTGTCCCTTCTTCCTTGGGCTGGTCCTCATTTTCTGCAACTGATAGATCACAAATACTGGCATACAAAGTTTTGACAATTATGTGTGAGAGCTGATTACCTAGCAGATCAAACCAGGGAGGGTAATAAGTTCTCCAAACCTACCAGTCATCACTGGGCTACAGTTGGCTGCCATGTCAATGAAATGTTATTCCTTTCTGTTCACTTAACCTAGCAGAATTAAGATCACAATTCTGCTGCTGTACGTGCTGCTGGATGGCTGAAAAAGTGACTAAGGAGGGTCTTGAATCGAAAGGCTGCAGCAGGCTTTTGCCACTCTCTTGCCCCGGGCACCATGAGCTCATTGTGCTGAAGGAGCAACTCAGTCTACTTGTTTGTGTGTTGCATGTGGACAGCTGTTTATACTAGGTTCACTTACCTGAGGAAAATACTCCTTCTTTGGCAGAAGTTTGCCTTTGCAAGGAATGGAAAAATATAGAAAATATCTCACTGATAAACAATGTAGGTGGTGGCAGAGGTGCCATGGAAATGGGTGTACATACTGGTATGTTATCTTTCATTTCCAATGGAACTATTTTCCAGTCTGTTTTATTGTGGTGTGTATATGGTTAAGAATGCTCTGTGGAAGGGAAGCCAGGAACTCTATAGCTGAAACCTGATAGTACACTGCAATTAAAGAAAGCCTATTGAATCAATGGGACTAATAGAGGAACTGCCTCACCAAATCTCCACTCCACTTACAATGGGATTTCAGCCACTGACTATTTAAATACTGTATGTGTTTCTTAAACACATTTATAAAGAAATATTGTGGCTGAAGCCGCTTATTATCATTTATGACATAACCTTTTACAATATTTCTACCTTGTATTGCTTAGTCAAAAGGCTGACAAAGTAACAAATCGTATACACTGAAAATACACTGAAATAATTATGGAAGAATAAAGTATAAAATTAAGACAAAGCTGCCAGTCCACTCAAGCCTTAAAACAATTCCATGAGCATAATTGAAAGACAGGTGTTAAGTGGTCTGAACTTTTTAGGATAGGGTTCTAAATCAGCAACACCTTAGATCAGGGATGGGGAAAGCCTGCCCTCCCCAAATTTCATTAGGCCAGCAGCCTTAGCCCACACAGACTGTGGTGAAAAATGATGTAAGCTGCAGTCCTCTAACATCTGGGGGGCCACATTTTCTTCATGTCTGCACCTGATTATTTCACTAATAAACTTTTTTGTGATTCAGACAGCATCCATCAATATAAATATAAATTACATAGTTACCTTCAAGCATGACAGCCAGAATACAAATAGAACACCACCAACTTTAGCGCAGTTTTCTTAAAGGCAAACATGTGATATTGACAAAGACCAGGAAAATGTCCGTTTTGGTGAATACATCTTTGCACATTCTAAAGTGTGAGGAATTGTAATTTTATAAAATGTAAGTGGAAAAAGAGAAATGTAGTTCACTACAGATTATGTTGTAATAAAAATCAACATTTTTCTATACCAAAGTCTTCCTACTCATCATCCTTGGAGCCTGTTTTGCTTAGCTGTAAAAAAACAAAATGAGTAGTTCTTTACTATTTTTCTTGGCCCAGCATAAAGACAAGCAGTAGAATTTAAAAATCACTAAAATTCATGGGATAATTTGGTTGCAAGCAACTAACATTCAATTGAATAACTAAATGTTCATGGATTGGGACCCTGAGCATTTTATCAAAGTAAAGTCTTATCAGGTAAGACGTTCTTCATAATCCTTAAAATATTTTCTAATTCTACCTATTATGATTTCATCTATATGTGTCCTGGAAAATCCTTACCTGATGCTCTATCTAGTTAATGATGTATATGGACAATGGAAAACAGCAAAGTTTGCAAGGGGATGGTATTTTTATGTTTTAGTTCCAACTACCATTGCTTACACTTCCCTTGTGTAAATTAACCCTTTCAAAATACAATCAGTTTCATACAATATTCTGATTTCAGATTTCCTATATTTGAGAGATTTTGCCTTAGAATTAGCTGAAAAACTCTTAATTACCACCTTACTGTAAAGACACAGAAGATTAGTGAACTACTGTTTTTAAATTTAATATGCAAGTTTCACTTAAATCAATGTTTCTATTTAGGGTCAAAATAGTAAAAGACTCTTAAAAACTGATGACAGGTATAGTGTATCTAGATACACTTGAGCAAAATAAGCCTTGTGGTTAAACTGCAGTACTGCAATCAAGCCTCCGCTCATAACCTGAGCTGGATCCCAATGGATTCAGCTAGCCAGCTCAAGGTTATCTCAGCCCTCCATCCTTCCAAAGTTGGTAAAATGAGTACCCAGCTCACTACAGGGTAAAGTGGTCTTTGCTTAATCATGCTGCAAACAGTCCAGAGAGTGCTCTAGCACTATGGAGTGGTATAAAACTCAAAATAACAAAAACAGTAAATATATCATAACAAATATAGAAATTCAGAAAGCCTGCAATACGTACATGCTACTTGGATACAAGAAGACATTCCAAACATCATTCATGTGCACAATGGTTAAGAAAAAAGAGAAGAGAGAAATTAGACATCACTGAAGTCACCTGAAAATGTATACATAATGTATTTTAAACTGTCAACCATGTTACCTTGATTACATCAACCCAATTCCATCCACGAGGAAGTTCTCCTTTGGAATCTATCCAGACCAATAACACCACAAAAACAAAGAAAAACAAAACTTCAGATTTCAAAAGATTACTCTGAATTCAACAGGCAAATTGACATGTAAGTCTAAAATGTGACTATGCGATTGATTCACATATCCCTCTACCTCCAAGTAGCAAACTGCTGTTATAAACATGTTGCTATTATCTAACAGACACTTAAAATATGTAGGCTCCACACAAAAGCAAAATTTAATATCCAATACCAACATAATATTTGACAAATAATTATTAAAATCTGTACAGACACAGCCTAGGTGCAGGCTTTCTCTAAATTATACAAGAATAAAAAAGAAAAACCATTTTAATCTGATATAAAAGCATGTAGTACACTTTACAACCCCTTCACGGATTGCTGCCTTGTTGTGGCAAAGGGGCTTGAGTAATTCATAGAAGCTGTGGGCTATGCCGTGCAGGGACACCCAAGACAGACAGGTCATAGTGGAGAGTTCTGAGTAAACGCGATCCACCTAGAGCAGGAACTGGCAAGCCACTCCAGTATCTTTGCCAAGAAAACTCCATGGACAGAAACAAAAGGCTAAAAGATATGACGCTGGAAGATGAGCCCCTCAGGTTGGAAGGCATCCAACATCGTACTGAGGAAGAGCAGAGGACAAGGACAAGTAGATCCAGAGCTAATGAAGTGGTTGGGCCAAAGCTGAAAGAATGTTCAGCTGCGTATGCACCTGGAAGTGAAAGGAAAGTCCAAAGCTGCAAAGAAAAATAGTGCATAGGAACCTACAATATAAGATCTATGAACCTTGGGAAGCTGGATGTGGTCAAACAGGAGATGGCAAGAATAAACATTGACATCCTGGGCATCAGTGAACTAAAATGGACGGGAATGGGCAAATTCAATTCAGACAATTATCATATTTACTACTGTGGGCAAGAATCCCATAGAAGAAATGGAGTACCCTTCACAGTCAACAAAGAGTGGGAAAAGCTGTACTGGGATACAATCTTAAAAATGATAGAATGATTTCAATATGAATCCAAGACAGACCTTTCAACATCACAGTAATCCAAGTTTATGCACCAACCACCGATGCAGAAGAGGCTGAAATTGACCAATTTTATGAAGACTTACAACACCTTCTAGAACTGAAAACAAAGAAAGATGTTCTTCTCATTATAGGGGACTGGAATGCTGAAGTAGGGAGTCAAGAGATAAAAGGAACAACAGGGAAGTTTGGCCTTGGAGTTCAAAATAAAGCAGGGCAAAGGCTAATAAGGGTTTTGTCAAGAGAACAAGCTGGTCATCACAAACACTCTTTTCCAACAACACAAGAGGCGACTCTACACATGGAAATCACCAGATGGGCAATACCGTAATCAGATTGATTATATTCTCTGCAGCCAAAGATGGAGAAGCTCTATACAGTCAGCAAAAACAAGACCTGGAGCTGATTGTGGCTCTGATCATCAGCTTCTAATAGCAAAATTCAAACTTAAACTGAAGAGAGTAGGAAAAACCACTGGGCTAGTCAGGTATAATCTAAACCAAATTCCTTATGAATACACAGTGGAACTGAACAACAGATTTAAGGAACTGGATTTGGTGGACCGAGTGCCTGAAGAACTTTGGATAGAGGCTCGTAACATTGTACAGGAGGCAGCAACAAAAACCATCCGAAAGAAAAGGAAATGCAAGAAAGCAAAGTGGCTGTTCAAGAGGCCTTACAAATAGCAGAGAAGGGAAACAAAATGGAAGGGAGATGGGGAAAGTTACAGAAAATTGACTGCAAGGAGAGACAAGAGGGCCTTCTTAAATGAAGAGTGCAAAGAAATAGAGGAAAATAACAGAAAGGGAAAAACCAAAGATCTGTTCAAGAAAATTGGAGCTATTAAAGTAACCTATGCAAAGATGGACATAATAAAGGACAAAAATGGTAGGGACGTAACAGAAGCAGAAGACATCAAGAAGAGGTGGCAAGAATACGTAGGGAAATTATACCAGGTAGATCTGGATTTCCCGGACAACCCAGATAGTGTGGTTGCTGACCTTGAGCCAGACATCCTGGAGAGTGAAGTCAAGTGGGCCTTAGAAAGCATGGCTAACAACAAGGCCAGTGGAAGTGATGGCATTCCAGTTGAACTATTTAAAATCTTAAAAGATAACACTGTTAAGGTGCTACACTCAATATACCACCAACTTTGGAAAACTCAGCAGTGGCCAAAGGATGGGAAAAGATCAGTCTACATCCCAATCCCAAAGAAGGGCAGTGCCAAAGAATGCTCCAAATAACGTACATATGCCCTCATTTCAAACGCTAGCAAGGTTATTCTCAAAATCCTACAAGGTAGGCTTCAGCATTATGTGGACCGAGAACTCCCAGAAGTACAAGCTGGATTTCGAAGGGGCAGAGAAATGAGAGACCAAATTGCTAACATGCTCTAGATTATGGAGAAAGCCAGAGTTCCAGAAAAACATCTACTTCTGCTTCATTGACTATGCAAAAGACTTTGTGTGGACCACAGCAAACTATGAACTATGGCAAGTTCTTAAAGAAATGGGAGTGCCTGACCACCTTATCTATCTCCTGAGAAATGTATATGTGGGACAGCAAGCAACAGTTACAAGAGGGTGCTGATAAGTATTCAGACTTACCCAGAAAAATTGAGCTAGGAAGCTATAAATTGCAGGGTGTATTGGCCAATTTGTCTATATTCAATGGTGCAAAAATCAACTACCTATGATTTTAACTTATCTTTCATTTTCTAGTCCAAAGTGAACATGGTGGCACCTCCAGAAAAGTTTAATGTGGAAGAGCATAGGACCATAATCAAGTTCCTTTTTCTCCAAGGGAAAGTTGCAAAGCAGATCCATGATGAAATGTCACAAACTATGGGTGACTGTGGCCCTTCATATGCAACAATTGAACGTTGGGTTGTCAGTTTTTAAACTGGCCATTTTGGTGTTGAAAGTGAGAAACCCAGTGGAAGGCCTGTTTCTGTCTCTGTGCCTGCAAATGTGAAAGCCATCCATGACATGATCATGGAGGACCGCCGAACATCAGCCAAAAGTATTGCTATATATCTGAGAATATCACATGAGAGAGTTGGTGCCATTATCCACAACGACTTGGAAATGAGAAAGCTGGCAGCAAAGTGGATCCCCAAACTTTTGACAACTGAACAAAAGAGGAAACATGTGGAGTCATTGGTGGTTGTTTTGAAACATTTTGCAAGAAATGAGTTAGATTTCCTGGGCAAACTGGTAACTGGTGATGAGACATGGATCTACTGTAATGATCCCGAGACAAAGGAACAGTCTAAGGAATGGAGGTGCAGTCGTTCCCCCAGGCCAAAGAAGTTCCAAGTGCAAAGGTCACTGCAGAAGCAAATGGCAACAGTTTTTTGGATAAGAAGGGAGTTCTGCTGGTGGACTACTTCCAACGGGGTTCAACCATCAATGCAAAATATTACTGTGCTTTATTGTCGAAGTTGAAGTAAAGCATCAAGGAAAAACATTGAGGAAAGCTCTCCAAAGGTGTCATCCTGTTGCATGACGCCTCGTCACACACTGCAGGTGAAACAATGGCAAAACTGACATCTTTAGGCTTTCAAGTGATGCCCCATCCACCCTATTCTCCCGACCTGGCTCTTTCTGACTACATATTATCTGTTCCCCAAACTCCAAAAACACCTAAAGGGACAACGATTTGGGAGTGTTCTGGCGGCAACTAATGCTGCAAATGAGTGGTTACACCAGCAGTTGGAAGAACTTTATTTGCAGGGACGTAAGAAGCTGCAGGACAGATGTCGCAAGTGCATTGACTTCCTGGGAGAATATGTAGAATAGTGTGGCAATTACAGCTTCCTAGCTCATTTTTTACTGGGAAAGGCTCAATACTTATCAGCACCCTCTTGTAGAACTGGATATGGAACAACTGATCGGTTCAAAATTGGGAAAGGAGTACGATAAGGCTGTATATTGTCTCCCTCTTATTTAACTTATATGCAGAATACATCATGCGAAGGGCTGGGCTGGATGAATCCCAAGCCAGAATTAAGATCAACAACCTCAGATATGCAGATCATACCAGTCTGATGGCTGAAAGAGAGGAGGAATTAAAGAAGCCACTGCTCCCATCACCTTCTGGGAAATAGAAGGGGAAGAAATGGAGGCAGTGACAGATTTTACTTTCTTGGGCTCCATGATCACTGCAGATGGTGACAGCAGCCATGAAATTAAAAGACACCTGCTTTTTGGGAAGAAAGCAATGACAAACCTAGACGGCATCTTAAAAAGCAGAGACATCACCTTGCCGACAAAGCTCCGCATAGTCAAAGCTATGGTTTTTCCAGTAGCGATGTATGAAAGTGAGAGCTGGACCATAAAGAAGGCTGACCGCAGAAGAATTGATGCTTTTGAATTGTGGTGCTGGAGGAGGCTCTTGAGAGTCCACTGGACTGCAAGGAGAAAAAACCTATCAATTCTGAGGGAAATCAACCCTGAGTGCTCACTGGAAGGACAGATCCTGAAGCTGAGGCTCCAGTACTTTGGCCATCTCATGAGAAGAGAAGTCTCCCTGGAAAAGACCCTGATGTTGGGAAAGTGTGAAGGCAAGAGAAGGGGATGACAGAGGACAAGATGGTTGGACAGTGTCATCGAAGCTACCGACATGAATTTGACCAAACTCTGGGAGGCAGTGGAAGACTGGAGGGCCTGGCGTGCTCTGGTGCATGGGGTCACGAAGAGTTGGACATGACTTAACAACTAAACAACAACACTTTACAAACCTGTCTTGTCTGCTAACTTTCGTTTTTGTGTTTTGGATAACTGTTCCTTTTTCTCTTTCTTCTTAGTTGGTTGCGCTGTGTCAGGATGTGCAATTGTAATGCAGTTGTTCAATGCTGTCTAAGAAAGCTAATTAGTTAATAAGAATTTCTATAATTGAGTGCCACTTTATCTTAATTAGACATAATCATTTCAATCTTGGCTTCCATGGTTCTTTCACTATTGTTGGGTGGGTAACATGCTGCTGCCCCAGCCCAAATACACCCCCTTACTTCCCCAGAGCAACACCACATCCGCAAAAAACATTTTAAAGCATTTTGGAAAATACTGTTCATCTCAAAATGCTTCTTATGCCCTCTAAAGATAGGGGGAAACCTTTGTCATAGTTTGAAGGACTGTTTGCACCCTTTCCCCACTCTATAATTTGAAATGTTTACAGTATTTTGGACACTAGAATGTGCAAGGTGCACTTTTTAAAAGATCATGAGTGGAAGTTGCAAGAGTTACTGTGATGGTTCACGAGCTCTGGAATCTTTGCTTCAGTCAAAAATCTAAACAGTTAGCAACTTCACACCAACTGTGAAATGAAAGCCCATTATCAGATAAATGCATTTGTTCTACAAGAAATATAATAATAATAATCTTAGAACTGCAGAGCTGGAAGGGACCCTATGGATCATCAAGTCCAGCCACTGTCAATAAGACAAAGGGGAATTTAACTCCAAATCTCTGGCATTGCATTCAGACACCTAAACCACTGAGCTATGCAGCTGTTTGATCCTTGTTGATAATACAGTTTTGTAATGCATAACTAGTCTTTGAAATCACTCTTTTTATACATCTAATTTAGGTTACTCTAGTAGTATAAACAGACAACATTATTACATTTCAGGTACAAATTTTCATTCATTCTCAGTAGCAGTGATGGTTGAAGAGCATCAGTATCTTAATGGCCAAAATCCTGTTGTTTAACACAGTAAACCACACTAGAGTAGGCCCACTGAATCAATGGAGACCTAGTAAGCTAACTCCTCCATAAGTTCCACTGATTCAGGCCTACTCTAGCTGTAACTTATTTTAATATTTTAAGTTACAGTTAGAGTAGACCCATTTGAACCAATGGAGATTATGGAGTTGTCTCAACCTACTGATTCAACAGGTCTATTCTGTGCAATTTACAATACTAAGCAACAAGATTTTGGCCAATATTTAGAAAAATATATTCACTGCTTAAGATGAATCATCAACCAAAATTATAAACTTACCACTGTATTAACACGTTGATTTTCCATGAATAACTCCTTATTATCTTTGGCATATTCAAAAATGGTGTATGTCATAGAGGTTCCAAGGTTAACTTCAACTTCCTCCATTAATTTATTCAATATACTTTGCTTCACATCTGAGGATCTATGAGAGATCACATAATTTCCTTATAAAAATAGATGGAGAACAGTATTACTTTATAAGGAAGATAACTTCTAAGATGTAAAAGTTGAACTACTTACATGGCATTGTTGAAAAATGCATCCATGGATATGACTGGAGCTGTTTGGGGATATGTTTCTGGCCATGATACTTCGACCAAGAAGGCTTTAGGGTCTCCGTTTTCACCTATCTAAAAAAAGATTTCTAAATTATGATTGTGCAAGAATCTGGAAAATCTGATTTGTTTTTCCCTAAACTACAGAAAATCACTTGTAATACCACAAAAACTGATGTTACATATCTCCCTGAATCCATTAGCTAACCTCTGAAGGGGAAAGGAGTGAACAACTGACAGAAAGCAAGTACAGGTAAAATCATATTGTGGTAGGTTTGATATTGTTTGCTGCTTGAGAAGAGGGTAAAATCCCAAGTCTTGTTTATCTCTTATACCAGGATCAAGAACTGAGTATATGGCAGTGTTGTTATAGTATTCCTTGCCTTTGATACTATTAGCACAGATAACTCACACAACTCCTTTAATAACAGTAGTTTCATTGTTGAAACAAGTCAGCAGCTACCACAATTCAACCATCTTCACATTCAGATATAACTATAATAATTGTAGATCATATTTAAGGACTGGACTTCCACCTGTGAATTTACACTTGCTACATTTTTCACAACAAAGTTAAGGCTGAAGTCCTAAATACCCCTACTACTGAATAAGAGCCACTGAACACAATGGAACTGAGTTCCAAGTAAACACAGACAGGACTGTGCTGCAAAATTTCTTTCTCATTAGTAATTATCGGACATAATATTCTAGTGCTTTCACTAGTATTGAGCCTTCAATGCTAAATTCAGTTTTAGTCCCATCTATAATAGATACACTGAGTGAACAATAATTTATGTTCCATTTCAATGGGCCTGTTTTAGTTTGGAGAAATGTTGGATTGAGACCACTGTGCCTATAACTCTTTAAATGCATTTCTGCACTTGCAATTGAACTATGAGCTATTTCAGTGTACTTCCAGATAAAGGGAATCTACCAAATCATAGGCAGTGAGCATCTATTCCGTCTTCTCTTCCTTAACAGTGTTTTTCTGGTAAGAAAAAAGCCAGAAGGCATGGGGGATAGGGAGGAATTAAGGGACAACACTATCTGGATAAATGAGGCAGGGCCCTTGCACAATTTAAGGGAACACACATAGATATCTGTGTACCTTTAATGAAAATCAGAGCCTAAATATTTCAAGTCCTTGCAAATTACTCTACATTAGTCTGATTTCCTCCAAACTCACCCTGTACTGAAATGAAGTAGGGCTAAGTTCCCTAAAACACTCATCACCTTCATAAATGGAACGTAATGCTTCTAATTCCATCTGAAAGAATAAGAAAACAACCAATAGTTAAAAAGCCAACAAGAAAAAAAATCTTTAAAAAACAATAGACGTAAGGTCAGTATTGTAAGTAATGGCCGAGAGCATACAGTCCACACTGATTATCTGGAATCTTGTAGGGATTCTGTTATTATTGTAACATATTACACAGGGTACAGTGCATTTCAGCATTAGTATCTAGATTCACATGATATTGAGTTTCATTCTGAAAACTAGACTTAGTTTTAAAGAAAATGTTACATACGTGAATCCTATGTATGATCAGAAGAGGCCAAGGAGGTATGTTATGCCACATACGAAGTAAACAGATCAAGTAAACAAATAAGGTGCAAAATAAACTGATCACACTGAACAGTGTAAATAATGAGCAATAAGTTACACAAGGAATCCACGTCTCACTGCAGTCACTGGCATTGTGCTGACCTATACATTTCCCTTATTTTCTATGGCCCAAATCCTGTTGCTTAGTTATAGCTGTAGGGCGCAAACTGTGGCAAGTTGCAGCAGCTTCTTGTTGCCAATTAATGAATTCCTGCTTGGATTTTTCAGTGTATGCCAGGTTGGTCAGTTGGCACATGTCCAGAAATCACAGCAGATACCTCTTGTCAGTGAAAAGCCACTGTAAGGTGATCAATTCCTTTTGATTACTGCTTATTTTGAGGAGTTTGTTGATGTACAGGTGTGTGTACACACCCACATCCATTAAGGTTGTGATTAGAGGTGGGGATATTTGTATTCATAAATGAATACCAATATTCCCATCCCACCTGGACCTAATGAACATCCAGCCCCCAAGACTGAACCGATCACTCACATGTCCTGGCACCAA
Organism: Pogona vitticeps; assembly: GCF_051106095.1. NCBI lineage: Eukaryota > Metazoa > Chordata > Lepidosauria > Squamata > Agamidae > Pogona > Pogona vitticeps. Next base: position 60,892,454 of record NC_135787.1, read on the forward strand.
AGGGGTCCTGCTCTTCCCACCAATAGTGCCCAGAGCTCCACTGTCCTGTTGCTTGGCTGGCCACTCTAAGCAGGGGGCAGGAGGACAAGTCTCCACATATGGTTGCTGAATGGCCAGACGAGCAGGAAGACAGCAGAGCTCCAGGTGCCATTGGCAGGAAGAACAGCTTCTTCGCACTCTGGTCCCAGGAGCAGGGAACATTCATATTTATTTATTTAATTTATTTATTATGATTAATTAATATTAATTTATAAATAAGAATATCCCCATCTCTAGTTGTGATTAAATGTGTTGCACGTTTATATATTATTAATTTTATTGTAATGCACTCTGGTGTAGAGCGCAATATAAATAATGATAATAATACAGTGATGCCTCGCAAGACGAAATTAATTCGTTCTACGAGTTATGTCGTATTGCAAAAATTTCGTCTTGCGAAGCATGGTACTAACGGTTGTGCGATTTAAAACAAACCAAAAAAGAGGGAAAATTCATCTTGCGAAGCACAGCCATAGAAAAATTTATCTTGTGAGTCACAAAAAATTTTTCAAAACGCTTTCATCTTGCAAGCTTTTCGTTGCATGAGGCATTCGTCTTCCGAGGCATCACTGTACTGTTTCTTGGAATGCACCCCGTTGTAGAGTACAATATAAATAATACTGTTTCCTTTTTGGTGTCATAACTATGCAACTGAAATTTGGCCAATGTATTAAAAAGCAACTAATACTTTTATACAGGATATATACATACATTATATAGTACTACTGTACATGCCTGGTTTTTCCCCAGGCATGCTTCTCCTTACAACCCTTTTCTCTTGATCAATAGACCATCAAGCCATATCATAATCTACTTTTAAAGTACTTCCCATTTCAGGAGCAATTTGCTAATTCACATGGGGAACTACTGTCTATACACACCCCAATCCAAAACCTCTTTGGGCATGTATTGTTTAATAATGTACATCCTGGAGTTCCAGCAACAATTAATGAAGCATGCAAATAATTTCTGCATTGTTGATCCTTTGTGAATAGTACAGCACAGTGTACTATCCCAACTTATTTTTAAAATTCTGCTGCAACAGAACACACAATTAATGTTTAATTATAGAATTAGGTACCGTATAATGAAACAAAAGTAAAGATGGCTGTGCAGTCCTTGTGAATGTCAATTTTCATGCTATATAAGAATCATGAAAAATAAAAACCAATCAACCCAGTGCTGGCCATGTTTACTCTCAACAGTGGACAGAGATATCACAGAAACACTGCACCATGTGTCATTCTGAATTTATTTATTTACAGAGTTATGCCTTAGAAGAAGGAAATCTTTGGAGTCACCTTATAGCAGTCCAGACTATTTGCTCATCTAGCTGATATTGCCCATTCTGTTGCTGCTGTTGTCTAACTTAAACATGATGAAGACTGAAGCTGGGATCACCTGCACTGCTGAATGATACACTGTATATTTTTTCTATCTAGGTCAAGAGATGTAGCACATCTATTGTGCTGATAATCACAGCAAAAAAATTAATAAAACAATTTCATTGCCTTTACAGTCCCAACCTCATGTACCAAGATATCGCTTTGCCTTTCCAAGGGCTAGATTTAATAGTTTTCCCTCAGCCCTTTTAAAAAGGCATTTTAATAACATCTCATATGGTGAAAGATTCTGTCCCTGTGGGATAGAAATTATTGAGACCTTGGCACACATCACTTTAAAACATAGCTTATACAGTATAGGAATGAACGTATTCGATATCTCAGTTCAATCATGAGTAAATGTATTGGTCTACCTCCCACAGACTATCTGAAGTTTCTGCTGTCCAGAGAGAATCAAATAATAACACAGTTAGTAACTAAGTTTTTATTTTCAGATATGAGAATTTGTAAAACGCTATAGCAAGATTTTATACTATGCTACGTATTTATTCAATGTATTTACCTTTGTATAATTGGGTCTATGACTGCATAATAAAACTTACCATTACCAGTCCCAACCTCTCCAGTTTTTGACCATAATGCCTGTATGAGAACAGAAACTGGACATGTGCACACACACACACATACACACACACTCCCGTGCAGGGGGTGGAGAGGCAGTGGTTGCAGGTACATGTCCCATGTGCTTGAATGAGTGGATTTTAGTCCACAAACGAATCCGCTGGCCACAACGCTCTCATTTTTTTTTATTGGTTATATGAGACTGTGATTTTCCTGAGGTTATCGGGACTACAGTTCCCACCCACCCTAGCCAGCTGCCAATGATGGGACCTGCAGTCCAACGACCTCTGGAAGCACCGACCACCACCACCACCCTCCCTCCGGCTGCTCTCGGGGAGGCCACCCTTTCAGGCTTCGCAGGCGCGCGGGAACCAAACGGCCTCCATGCCGGGGGGGGGGGGAAACGGACGCCTTGCCCGCCCCCTCCTAGCCCCGCCCCTTCAGAAACCACCGTAACCCCTTCCTTGCCGTCATCCCATTCTCCTCAGACGAGCTTGGGTCTCTCTTCGCCTTCCCCGTCTCACCTCCTGGTCCTCATTCGCCGTCATGGCGCGAAACCGGAGAAGACGACCCTCCTCCTTATACCCCCTTCCGAAATCAGCCCCCCCCTCCGCCCCTGCCCCTCAAATCGTCCTGCGCAGGGTTGCACCACGTCTGTCTTCCCCACAACCATCCGCGCACCCTGACAAGAGTAAATGTCCCCTTTGTGCGCAGGCGTCAAAAAGTAGGTGAGAGACGAGAACCGAGGAGTCACCCCCCCCGCTTCCCTTTCACTTATTGGTCCATGTGACCAACCATCGCTCAACCATTTGCGACTCACGATTAGTCCACTTGCGTCAGCCGCTCCTGCCTCTACCCTGGGATGGGGCGGAGCTGGATGTTCCTTTGTTTCCATTGGTTTCCCCCTCAAATTCAACTCTGTCCGGCCCCCAGTGCTCTCCCTCCATTCCTTGGCTTCGTAGATTGAGGCAGCCGTGTCGCCCATTGGTCAGCTGGAGGTGTCACTCTCACCTTGCTTTCTAGGCTTGCTGGCTTCCGTAGCCCGGGCCTTGGACCCCTGTTTGGAATCGGCCCTCCTCCTGCAGCTTGGATGGGCATTGGCAGGGGCTCTGCCGCCGGCAGCTGAGCGGAGCCGGGCGGAACCCGCCGTCGTGCTTCGTCCTTCCTCGGGAGGGTCTCTGGAGTGCAGGTGCCGAGAAGAGGGGCCGGGAAGGGAAGGAGGGGTGGAAAGGTCCGAACACCGCCCTCCTTTCGGGGGGGGGGCTGCATAGAGCCAGCTCCAGAGCAAAGAGGGCCCGAGGAAAGAAGAGGAAAGGCGACGAGCCCTTCCGGAAGGCTGGTTGTTCCTGGGCAGTACTGGGGGGCTCTTTGTATTAACGCTCCCCTGGATGGGTGGGTGAGGAAACCGTGGGCTCTCCAGATGGCTGGCATTGCAACTCGCCCAGTCTCTTCCCAGTGGCTATGTTTGGTGGTAACCCAAAAGATCTGGAGGGGCAAAGTGTCCCTGGCCCTGCAAGAGAGGAAATACCCAGTTTCCCCGAAAATAAGACAGGGTCTTAATTTTTGCTCCAAAAATGCATTGAGGCTTATTTTCAGGGGATGTTTTATTTTTTTCATTTACAACCACTTTTGTTGTTGTTTAGTCGTTAATTTATTTATTTATTTATTTAATTTATATCCCGCCCATCGCCCTGTCCGACTCTTTGTGACCCCATGGACCAGAGCACGCCAGGCCCTCCTGTCTTCCACTGCCTCCCCGAGTTGGGTCAGTTTCATGTTGGTAGCTTCGATGATACTGTCCAGCCATCTCGTCCTCTGTCGTCCCTTTCTCCTGCCTTGACACTTTCCCAACATCAAGGTGTTTTCCAGGCAGTCTTCTCTTCTCATGAGCTGGGCAAAGTATTGGAGCCTCAGCTTCTGGATCTGTCCTTCCAGTGAGCACTCAGGGTTGATTTCCTTTAGAATGGATAGGTTTGTTCTCCTTGCAGTCCAGAGGACTCTCAAGAGCCTCCTCCAGCACCACAATTCAAAAGCATCAATTCTTTGGTGGTCAGCCTTCTTTATCGTCCGGCTCTCACTTCCATACATTGCTGCTGGAAAAACCATAGCTTTGACTATGCGGACCTTTGTTGGCAAGGTGATGTCTCTGCTTTTTAAGATGCCGTCTAGGTTTGTCATCGCTTTCCTCCCAAGAAGCAGGCGTCTTTTAATTTCGGGGCTGCTGTCACCATCTGCAGTGATCATGGAGCCCAAGAAAGTAAACTCTGTCACTGCCTCCATATCTTCCCCTTCTATTTGCCAGGAGGTGATGGGACCAGTGGCCAAGATCTTAGTTTTTTTTATGTTGAGCTTCAGACCATTTTTGTGCTCTCCTCTTTCATCCTCATTAAGAGGTTCTTTAATTCCTCCTCACTTTCAGCCATCAGAGTGGTATCATCTGCATATCTGAAGCTGTTGATATTTCTTCCGTCAATCTTAATTCTGGTTTGGGATTCCTCCAGTCCTGCCTTTCGCATGATGTATTCTGCATATGAAATAAGCAGAGAGATGATATATAGCCTTGTCGTACTCCTTTCCGAATTTTGTACCAGTCAGTTGTTCCATATCCAGTTCTAACTGTTGCTTCCGGAAAAATGAAAGTTAAGGACTGGAAAATGAAAGTTAAGTTAAAATCATAGGTAGTTGATTTTTGCACCATTGAATATAGAAAAATTGGCCAATACACGCTGCAATTTATAGCTTCCTAGTTCAATTTTTCTGGGTAATAATAATAATAATAATAATAATAATAATAATAATAATAATAATAATAATGATGATGATGATGATGATGATGATGATGATGATGATGATGATAATTTATTGTCATTGTAAGTATATACACAATATACCTATAATGAGAAGAACATCTTTCTTTGTTGTCAGTTCTAGAAGGTGTTGTAAGTCTTCATAGAATTGGTCAATTTCAGCCTCTTCTGCATCGATGGTTGGTGCATAAACTTGGATTACTGTGATGTTGAAAGGTCTGTCTTGGATTCATATTGAATTCATTCTGTCATTTTAAGATTATATCCCAGTACAGCTTTTCCCACTCTTTTGTTGACTATGACGGCTACTCCATTTCTTCTATGGGATTGTTGTGCACAATAGTAGATATGATAATTGTCTGAATTGAATTTGCCCATTCCCGTCCATTTTAGTTCAGTGATGCCCAGGATGTCAATGTTTGTTCTTGCCATCTCCTGTTTGACCACATCCAGCTTCCCAAGGTTCATAGATCTTACATTCCAGGTTCCTATGCAATATTTTTCTTAGTAGCATCGGACTTTCCTTTTACTTCCAGATGCGTCTGCAGCTGAGCGTCCTTTCAGCTTTAGCCCAACCACTTCATTAGCTCTGGAGCTATTTAGGCATGTCCTCCACTCTTCCTCAGTACATGTTGGATGCCTTCCGACCTGAGGGGCTCATCTTCCAGCATCATATCTATTATCCTTTTGTTTCTGTTCATGGGGTTTTCTTGGCAAAGATACTGGAGTGGCTTGCCAGTTCCTGCTCCAGGTGGATCATGTTTAGTCAGAATTCTCCACTATGACCTGTCCTTCTTGGGTGCCTCTGCATAACATAGCCCACAGCTTCTCTGAATTACTCAAGCCCCTTCACCATGACAAGGCAGCAATCCGTGAAGGGGTGAAAAATCATACCAGGGCTTATTTTCAGGGAAACAGGATATGTGTGGGTGGACATGTTAGTGTGTAAATGGATGTGTTGTGTCTGTACGTATATCTGTGTGAACCCTCATTGGAATGTAGTGCATTTAGGGATGGTGAAGGACTCAGGATGCTTGGGTTCAAAACTCCTTTTGACTGTGGAGAGTTGTGGAGGGAGTGGCTCTGGTAAATCTTACATACTTCATTCACTTCGAAACCTTTATTATGGTCCTCAGAAGTTAGGTGCAATTTCATGGTGCATGAGATGCAAGTGTCTATATGTATACATCCATGGTTGAAGTGAAATGGCAGCTGCCTCATTTGTATCCACCACTGGGATGTGATCCCGTTTTCCTGCAGGCACTGCAGCCTTGAGGCTAAAAAAGTCTTGTCCTGGAGCTACAGCACGTGTCAAACTCCAGGCCTGCGGGCCAAATTCGGCCCACTGGGCCATTTCATGTGGCCCTCGCAGTGTTGCCTGCTATTGTGCAGAACAGAATGCACAGGTGTTTACTCGGTCACTCATAATGCTCCACAAAGATGTTGCAAATCCGCCCAGCAGGACTTCTAATCCCAGCATTCCAAGCAGTAAAGAGTCAGAAAGTGCAGCCATTTGGGCGGCGTGCAGCATCTTGGGCAATATAGTCTTCACTATTGCCCACTCCTGTTCTTAGGGCTCCGGGGAGGAGGATTGTTTGATGATGTTGCCTAACAGCAGCCATCTCCGCCTCCTCTTCCGCATTGGCTATGGAAGCGAGTGAGAAGCCAGGTGATAACAACAACCAAGGGCCGTGGCAAGTGCAAGGGAAAGGTGCGAGACTTCCGTGAATAATTAACAAAACAAACATGGGTGGGGATGTGGAGCGGTTATCAGTGGGTGTTACTAAAACTCACTTTTTAATAAATTGTGCAATAGTTGTACACTTGAATATCTGCTTGCCATTTCTGGACTTTGATCATAGACTTACTTTCAAAGCTAGTTATTACATTATTACTAAAACCAATAATAATCGAATGAGGAGGATTATATTTAATATGATAAAGAGTAGATACGTTTATATAGTCTTACAGATACAACCGGCCTTTTGAGGGCATGAGGACTTCAAGCTGTGGCAAAGAGTTGTTTCTTGACTTATATCTAGATAACTTTAAAGAATAGGAAAATTCACTTCAAGGCACGTGGAACAACACTGCAATATCTACTTGCTAGCATCTACTGTCATTCTATGTGATATTTCTGACTTGATGTGTTTGACTCTTGTCTGCACTGAATTATTCATCTAGCCTTAGACAAATACCTGGGTGTATGGAAGAGCTTTCTTATTCATGCTTGTCACTTTAGGCTTTAACGTATGAGGAAAATCACTCAAATGTCCGTGTTTATCAGCCCTAAAGCAGATAATTTCCTGAAGAATTTATAGGTCATGTGAAAAAGAGATTTGCTAGATATAAAACTACAAAGCCTTGGAGGTATAGCAGTGGCAGGAACAGTAGAATTTCCAAATGAACAAAAAATTATTGGCCTACCAGACTCCTGAATCTCCAGGCCCCTGGAATAGAGATTGCTTACATATTGGGTGGAGCTGTGAACATCTGAAATAATTATCAATATGGGGAGGTAACACATACATTCAACACAAAATGACAATAGAACTTCTTGATACACCACACACACCAGATAACCAACAAAAATCATCATGGATTTCCCTCCATATAGGCAAACTGGTACAAGGCTGGCTTGGCTTTGTGAGGACATTATTTAATAATTTATCATGAGTGCCCAATAATATGCTTAAAGGCTAAGAAACGTATTTTATTAAATAAATCTTTACAGACTAGTATTTTAAGCTATTTATTCCCAGCTTCTTCTTTTATGGTTCTTCTTTTATGCACCTAGAATCTGAAAGGATTTTGGCAATTAATTACATCTCATAAATACATGCTGGAGTATTTGGTGGAAAATGTATTTTGAATATTTGTGTGGTTCATATTTCAGATTTTACTGCCTGGTATCAAGATGAGCCCTTCACAATGGGACTTTCCAGTGGAACTATGTTGCCGACCTATGGCCTTCGTCACACTCACAGGCTTGGACGTAGTGTACAATGCTGTTCATCGGGCAGTTTGGGATGCATTTTGTGCAAACAGGAGAGCGGACAGAGTACCAATATCTTTTAAAGTGCTCCCTGGTGATCACGAATATCCTAAATGCAGAACAAAGGTATTGCTGTGTATTATTACAAGAAAGCCAAGAGTCATTTTCTTAGTGTACTACTATATTTATTTGGAGTTACTTGCTGTTTGCAGCAATTCTTTTAAGTATTTAAGAAATCACTTTCTTGATTCAGTGATATTTTAAAATATAATTAACTTTATTAAATGAGTATTTTCAAAAGCAAATTTTAAATTGTCTCAAAAGTCTTAATTCATAATAATTAAGTAGACTGGAAATCTTCCTCATCTTCTTACAAAGAGAAATATGCTGCTAGGGTGCTGCTCTAGTAAAACAACTCAGAGGAACAGTTCAGCATAATCTTAAACATGTGTATTCAAGAATAAGACCCGTGAGTTTAATTAAATTTGCTTCCTGTGTATGTATTTAGGATTGTGATGTTTGTAATTAAGGAGGACTAAGGTCGTGTTCCAGTGGTCATAGTCAAGAGTGACATAGGAGAAAAAGCCTGTTACCTTTGTATGAAAAAATGCCTTTCTGGTTGTGAACAGAGAGAACAGCTCATTTTAAATGTGTTTGTACTTGCAGAGAACATCATATGAATGGTATATTCCTAAAGGTATCTTGAAGACTGGATGGATGAACAAACATCTCAATTTGGTGCCTGCACTTGTTGTGGTTTTCTATGAACTGGACTGGGATGAGCCACAGTGGAAAGAAAAACAGTCAGAGTGTGCTACTAGAGTTGAAATAGTCAGGTATAATTTCAGTTGGTTCTTTAAGTATTAATTATTTTTATAATCTAGTGATAATGCATTTTTAAAATGTCATGTTTCACTTTCATCTTTTTCAACTTTTAGAGCAATCACTACTGACTTAAATGTGTGTGGGGCCCTTTGAAACTCAAGCTAGTTTACAGTATCTCAAAGGCTACTTTAAAAAGACTTCAGCTCTTTCACATTGCTTTGATCACCTTCTTTAAGAAATTTGAAACACATGGCAAATGAGGCATCCTTCTATACCCCATGAGATTTTAAAAAATAGATACATGCTGTTGCTCATCTAAAAGAAAAAGAAAAATGCCTCCTTTGACTTGATTAGATTTTTCTTTACATAAAAGCTAATTTTTTTCTTCACATTCTTCATATGTATGGCATCTTGATTGTGATATACAGTATGTTTGACTACTTAGAGTCATCAGCTTGGCATTGTATATTGTTCTTATAGGCAGAGTTTGCAGGGAAGGAACACAAAGGTTGCTGTAGTTTTGATTCAGAAGAAAACACCACTACCTCCAGGTAAAGTACAGTTAACTTGGGTTGAAAGTTGAAGTGATAAGTTTGTATGTAATCTTAAATTGTGTTACTATTTTTGATTCACGGGCAGAAATGAAAGCAGTGAAAACACAGTGAGGAGCAGAATCTGGTATAAAAAGCAGGCTAAACATTTTTTGTGTTTTGTCTACTTTGTGTAGCTCCCAGTACTTGATAAGATTGTAGTTCACTAGGGGAAAAATTAACATTGGAACACAGATGCTTTATCCTGCGTTCTAGGGTGAGACTTTTTTAAAAAATCGTTATTTTTCCCCTGCTGCAGCTATGTACACCTTGCCTTAGAGGCCTTTCTTGAATAATATGGGATGGAGTGTGGAGAGGGTAGAAGTGCCCTAGTTCATTTTGGACTAGCTCCCCATCCCCAGCAGCCCACTACATCCTGCTCCATCCTGCTCCTTTGTTGCTGTAGGAAGGAAGGCAAACACATGGGCTTATTTCTATGAACTTCCTTAACTTTGGAATCCAGGCCTCTTAATATAATATAACTGAATTGTGGTAAAGCCAGTTGATTACATTAAACCACTGCAGCCTTTTGTCCATGATCATAGGCTTTATGTTCAGAATGTACTGAAGATTCTCTGTGATATATTTTTATCTTTTCTACAATGCAGCATCTTTAAAATCTTTTAATTCATGTAAATACTTATCAAGGAGCCGCATAGTGACCATTTTCTCTCTGTTAGTGCACAGCTGCACACTCCTTATATGTAGACTAAGCTGACCTTCAGACTAGATGGCCCAAGATGAAAATAATCTGGTTATAGTCCTTTTACCATTTGTTGAGCAGAACTAGGATATGAAATTTGTGTCCCTCCCACTGTGGTTAGAGCCCCAGCTCCCAACAGTCCCAGCCATTGTAGCATCATGAAAATTGGAGGCTATCAAAATCTGGAGGGACACAGGTTTCTGGTCCTGCACAAGGTTATTCAAAGAAGATCATTACAATAGTGCTATCCATTGTAATGTTGGACAGTGGAGTAGAGATGGGCATGAACTGGCGGTTTGTTTAGCGGTCAACATGTGTTGGCACTTCAGAGCCCATCTCCTTTGGCAGGCGCTCACTCAGAGACAGCACCCAGAGGAGTTGGGGCAGGGAAGCCAGGGCACCCACTGGAGGATGCAGGTCTTTGAAGCATGAAAAATCTGTTTGGCTGCTAAACTGACACCATCTCTACAAAGGAGAACTGTGTTTAGGATGAATTGTGAATGCTGCACCATAATGGGCTATTGGGGACCTTTTTTTATAGACTTTCTGTTTATGTAGTTCTAAAAACCATAGATTGACATTATTCAGTAATCCAATGGTTCAGCCAAATAGATGATAATTTTCTACTTTATAAATGTAGCCTAATAAAGTTTCCAAAGGTAGCAGATTAAGGTTATTCATACAACTTTTCAAAGTATGTGCATGTGTGTGTATGTGCCTGTGTTTTTAGGAGAAGATGTTATTGCTTCTGAAAGAGCAGCAGCTTTGTGCAATGCTTGTGACCTCTCTGGGAAATCATTGTTTGTTTTGCCGCACACTGATCATCTAGTAGGCTATATTATAAGGTGAGTAAATTATGCTTTTCTGTGGGTATTTCTGATGATGTTGTTTATTGCATGCTTGATAGTAGGTCTCATTGAACTAAGTAGGACTTATATCTTAGTAAACAGAATCGGGATGTATCTGCGATAGAGATCTCTCTCTTTAGAAAAAGAGATATGAAGTGTTTAAAAGTCCATCTAAATTTAACTCTGTTTAAATCAGTGCCAGCAATTTTCAGACATTTAAGACTTCCTGCCCCATCTCACTGGCCTCAAAGGCTTCCCCAGGACAAAAGGGATCCTAAAGGGAACTGAGGAATCTTCTGGGGAAGGGGAGAAAATGAACTTTTAATTACCAAAATATAGCTGTATCTGATGATGATGTCATATTTATGCAGCATGACTTAGCGTTACTAGATTTCAGCCAATCTTTTGCCATCTTTACTTTTAGAATGTCATATTTGGCTCCAAATTATAATTTGATATCTGTATTTGCTGGAAATGCTCTTTCTTGATTTGTTTTTGTATTTATTTATAGGCTAGAGAACGCTTTCTACGAACACGCACAGACCTATTACTACACAGAAATCCGAAGGGTTAAATCTCATAAAGAGTATCTAAACAAAACAACGCATCAGGTATAATTAAGAACTACTATTAGCATAATCTACCATGTTTGCCTGAAAATAAGCCCTGATTTTTCAAGATGATTTTAATATAAGCCCTATCCCCAAAATAAGCCCTAGTTAAGTGAAACCCTGCCCTCCACCAGGGACTCACCGGTATCCTCCCAAGCCCTCAAGAGAGACTTAAAACTTCTTCCCCTCCCACTTCCCTTGCTTGCAGAGGGGCTGGTCAGCCAGGGAGGAAGCAACTGAGCACCTCCAGGAACTTGCTTCTTGGCTGCTAAGTTAATTAATAAATTATTAATAATAATAAATAAATTAAATGATGGTAATTGAATAAATGTAGATTATTGTTCTTGAAAAAAATAACCCCCCCCCCAAAAAATAAGCCCTGATGCGTTTTCTTAAAAGCAAAAATTAATATAAGACTCTATCTTATTTTTGGGGAAACGCGGTGCTGACAGAGTAGACTCACCAAATCAGACATTTGCTGATTCAGTGGGTCTACTCCACTTGTGACTTACTATGCTAAGCAACAGAGTATCAGACAAAATAATCAATAAAAATGAAAGCACAACAAACCTTTTCTGAAACTAGCAAGAACATACATTGAACTGTTAGAGAAAAGTGCAATTCACAGACGTAACAAGAGTGATATAAATTAAATAATAAAGTGAGGTATTACACAGTAAAGGCCCACTAAAACAAATGCCTTAATTTTTTATATGTTACAATTGTTCTTCCCATTGATCTTTAGGGCTGTTACTTTTATTAGAATAATGGCTTAATATGAATGTCATTGTTTTAAAATGTTACAAATTGTTTCTACTACAGCTTTTGTTCGTTAGACATCAGTTCAAAATTGCATTCTTCAGTGAGCTGAAGCAAGACACACAAAATGCTCTAAAGTAAGTACTATATCACGTTGTGGAGGGGTGGAACTGCAAACACAGGACATCATTCTGCTGGTGTTCTTGAAACAGTATGCTGCTGATCTCCAGGAGTAAATGTGCACTCCAGAGTATGTATTCCTCATTGAGTCGTTACTCTAAAACAGTGGTTCTTAACCTTTGTTACTCGGATGTTTTTGAACTGCAACTCCCAGAAACCCCAGCCAGCACAGTTGGTGGTGAAGGCTTCTGGGAGTTGCAGTCCAAAACTCCTGAGTAACCCAAGGTTAAGAACCAGTGCTCTAAAATAGCAGCAACAGTGCATTCCTTCAACACCAAAAGTACTTGTTCAGTTCTTCAGGATGAAAAAAGATTCCGGCTGAAATATTGGTTTCTTCCCTTGGACCAGTGCTCTAACTGAAGGATTCCACAAAGATTGCTGTGGTTTTTTTGAATCAGTGTGATACAGTGAACATTCAGTTTGGTGTTTGTGTTCTAGAGGGATTAATTATTTCTTCAGGTAGAAGGAAAGACACAGCACCAAGATTTGTTACGTTATAAATTGTATGTTCATGGCTTCTTCTAAACTTCTTCTTCAGAAACTACAGAACTGCATATAATCTTGTCCATGAATTAAGAGCTCATGAAACAAATATGTTGGAAATCAAGACCATGGCAGGATTTATTAATTACAAGGTAAAAATGTTGATTTAACCTTAACGATCAGGAAAGCAGCTTTAAAACCCAGCTTGTAGTGATATTTAAATAGGCTAACACCCAGGTTCTAGGTTGCTGACTAGTAGGAGTCTCTTGGATTTGTAATCAGGTGGGTAATCTTTTTGCATGTGACAATGATAGATAATAGGATGCATATGGCTTAGTTAGAGTGAACATTGATGTCTGCTGTCTCTCTTGACACAAATTTCAGATTTCATACCAAGTAGAGATGGGGGTATTTGTATATGAATACCTCCGCACAGGTGGACATAACAAGGGTCCAGCCTCCTGGGGCTATACCGTCCACGCACCTGTCCACTGCTGATGCTGGCTCCGTGCTGCCTTCCAATCGTTCCAGACCTTGTGGTCGACTAGCTACTCCTGGCAGAAGGAGGGAAGACGAGCCTCCCTGCCAGGCTGATGAGTGGCTAGTCGACCGTGAGTTCCGGAGTGATTGGAAGGGAGTGCGGAGCTGGCAGTAGCAGCATACGGGTGAGCAGACACTCGTTATGTCCATCTGTGCGGGGGTATTCATATACGAATACCATCATCTCTAGTACCAAGTCATGGTTAAGGAAGCCTGGCATGATCTCTGAATTGTCCAAGTGTAGATGATGTTACTGTTCTGTCTCTGGAGGCTGCTGCACTTATGGAGTGCTGAGCAGAAAGCTGATTCTGTGGTATAGCTTACTGGTATGTTTGGCTTGGGTTACAAACTATGATGATGTATAAACAGAACCATAGTGTGAGAGGGCCTCTACATAATCATAGGTAGTTGTAGCCAGTGAAAACACTTGAAAAACACCCTGTTTCCACAAAAATAAGACCTAACCTGAAAATAAGCCCTAGTATGATTTTTCAGGATACTCATAATATAAGCCCTACCCCAGAAATAAGCCCTAGTTAAGTGAAACTCCACCTTCCACCATTCTGCAGCAACCAGAAGATGACATGATTGTATTTAAATAAATGTAGATGGTTGTAGATTAAAAAATCCCCTGAAAATAAGCTCTAATGCATTTTTGGAGCAAAAATTAATATAAAACTCTGTCTTATTTTCGGGGAAACACGGTATAGGACAGTGGAATGAGAAGAATGAACAGTGAGGCTTTGGTGAATGTAGGAGGGAGTTGGTGTAATGATGATTTAATGGGCCTAGAAATGATACACTTTTTAAAAAACCTCTGTGTTTTTTAGCTTTGGGACTAAACCAAATTATGGATTGGGACTTGCAAAATCTTGGATGAATGAATGAATGATTATCCAATATAATAATTTTATTGTTTTAAATATTTACTTAGTAAGTTGCATATATGTGAATGAAATATCTGTTTGTCGTGCTCCTGAAACTACTTTCCCCTCCCAGTTATTATTCATCTAGATTTAAAAAAAGGAAGTTTATTAAATCTTAGTATTTAAAGTAAAAAAAGTTCCATTGAGAGGGAAATGAGATTAGTAATTCTGTGCTGCTGATCAAATTCCTCCTGAGGGCAGTTTGTTGCTCAGCAATGTTCTTAATATCTTTGAGACATTGATTAGGATTACATCTTCTGAATGCTTTCATGCTTCTGTTCCTCAGGCTTTTCATTTTGTAACCTCTTCATTTTGTGTGTCTATAGAAAAACAATCACATTACTTCATGTGTATTGGATAAACAGCTTTGGAAGGTTCAGGAGCCAACTTTCTGCCCCTAGGACATACTATGGGCTGCACCAACCCTGAAAATGTTTTTTTTTAAAGCAGCTTCTTGGTTTTTGAATTCTACTTTTGTTGTTCGTTTGTTTTTTTGTCCCCCCCCCCTAAATATATATTTATTCGGGATGAGACTTAAGGGAAAGTATTCCCCATTTTTATAGCAATATCTCTAATCTGGAGATGTTGAGGAGTGGAAATTGCATCTTTTTTTCTCTGATGGGGGACACAGGGCACCAAAAATGGCCTTGGAAGTTTGCTGGCAACCCGTGGGATGCACTTTGCCAACTCCTACCATACATAGTGCTAAAAAGGCTTTGGGTTTAAGAAGTGGAAAAGGCTGGAAGAGAGTACTGAAATTATGATACGAGTAACACTAGCTTGTCTGCTTTTATTCTTACTATTAGCCTACCACAATTGTAATGTGTTGTGAATCTTAGTTGTTGACCATTGCAAAATATTCTAATCAAAATATTCTAACTCAAATCTTTTCAGATTTGTCGCCTGTGTTTTCAGCATAATACACCCCTGGATGCAATTGCACAATTCAGGAAACACATAGACTTGTGCAAGAAAAAAATAGGGAGTGCAGAGTTGGCTTTTGAACATGCTGCCTGGATGTCGAAACAGTAGGTTGTTTTACTAAGCAGTTTTAGCACCATTGTTAGTGGAATCAATGAGCTGATTCAGGCTAAAATTCAGAGCTTGTTGATAAGGCATTAATTTAACACATGAATGTTAAGACCACCTCTTTTGCATTAAACAAGAAGACAAGGGAATTTATGCATCTGAAAAGTAACATTTTCAAAGTAACAAATGTTACTTTTAAACCATTACTCTCTTAAGACTAAATTAATTCCTCTCATTTAATGCAAAAGTTAAATTATAATTGTTAAATGCATGTGCTACTTCGAAGCTCTATTAAAATTAATGTGTCACTTAAAATTTACAGTGGGGGGGGCAAATGCTTTGAGCATATGCTTTTAAAAGTCTCCCTCGAATTGTGCAAGACAGAGGTCTTCATGGACACAAAAAAGAAAGATGCTCTGATATTGTTTGTCTCTACTGGTTGGTTTCTGAAATGTTTCAGAAACATTGGAATTCCCCAAAAATGTATGTCTTTAGGTGAAGGCAAATTATAAAATTGTACATTGTCATTTGCATTGCATTTATTACTCCTGTGAATGGCACAGGATCTTTTAATACTTGGTTTCATAAACCAAATAATTCTTACAATGTCAGGCAATCTAGACTTTAGGTGTCTGAGAGAGGAAGGATGGCTTGCAGAAGAACCACATTTATTCTCTAAATGTTCAATGTATTTCACAATCTTCCTGTGTTTCACATCAATTGCTACTCGGTAGTTCTGTGTGGAGGGCAAATCAAACACTATTCCCATTATACAGAAGACTGAGGATGAAATTACTGGCTTAATGTTACTTGGTTGGTTAGTGAAGGAACTGGGGTGTGACTTAAAGTCACCTTTGGCCAAACCACAAACTGTCTTTGGTGAGAATGGTTCTTCATGTGCTTATTAAGAAGCCGAGGCATTCTTAGCTTGGATGTGTTCAGTATACATTTTGTATCATGTGCTCCATTTAAAAGTTTCTCGTTTTAAAAAAATTCTCGGTAGTTATTTTGTATCTGGATTTACTTGTCTGAAGGACTGACTGGTATTTAACAAATCAGAGCTACAAATAGCTTGTTGAAGCCGCAGTGATTAAAAATTCTCAGAATGTGTCCAAGCACTTTTATTTATTATGGACTTGAGAAATAACAGGTTATTGCTCTAGAACAGTGGTGGTGAACCTTTTTGGGCTTGCGTGCCCAAACTGGGGAAAACCACAACAACAGTGGGTGGTGTGCGGCAGCAGCAGCAGAACCAGAAGTGGCGGTGGTGGAACTGGAAGTGGCAGCAGAAGGGGGAATCATGGCACAGAGGTGCCTCGAGACCCTACTCTGGATCCACTGCCAGCACCAGCTGCTCCGGATCTGCCTGCCGAAGCACCAGCACCACGGCACCAGGTTTGGCTGCATGGGCGGGGGGAGTAGCAATCTGGCAACTTAAGCTCGTGTGTTGGCAGAAAGCGCTCTGTGTGCCAGCTGTGGCACGCGTGCCATAGGTTTGCCATTGCTGCTCTAGAAGGCCATTTGTTCTTGCCCAAATACATTTTAAAATAGTTGTGTGCATGTAGGATACATACCAGATACAATAAACTTCCGAGACAAAAAATGAGAAGCATATCCATTATTAAGAGCGATATTGGAAATAAAGGTATAGTGAATCAGATATTACATACATACTTAAAATAGAGTGCATGCAGCTTCCATTCATGCAGTGGATAGTATTACAGATAGTGATTTTTTAAAAATAATTCAGAGATAATTAGTCCTAGTGGAATCACTTAAATTGCTTTTAAAAAATTGAAGTGTATATGGAAGGCATAAAAATTGCAACATATACTGATGTATTTTTTGCTTTGCTTTCTTTTTCATTGCTCTGCTTTGTCTTGCCCTGTGCGTTTAGGTTTCCCCACATGGCCATGAGAAATGTAAAGTTTTAGTTTCAATTTTTGAGATTAGGATGTGAAGTATAGCTTGTGAATTTTATGTTGCCTGCTCCACTTCTGTTTTCAGCTCCTAGTTCAACTGTATGTGTCTGTATTTTTCAAAACAGATTTCAAGCTTTTGGAGATTTGTTTGATGAAGCTATTAAATTAGGTTTGACAGCTATACAAACTCAAAATCCAGGATTCTATTACCAGCAAGCAGCATACTACGCACAAGAACGGAAGCAGTTAGCTAATATTCTTTGTAATCATGAGGTGGGTCAAAGGCAGTCTTATGATTCTCTAAACTCCCTTGTATGACCTTGTTTTTTATAAGGTTTTCTATACTAAGCAGCTTCCTTATTTAGTGTTTTCCTACATACCTTTAACTAAGTGTGCTTCAGCATGCTGCAAGTGGATTATGTTACTCATTGATCGACCTTCTTTAGGCCACTGATACTTCTGTAGTTGCAGTAACATCAGGAAGTACTAATGTGCTTGTGGCTATATGTTGGCATTAATTCAGGCTTCCCTATATGTGGTAGTGGAATATTCCTTTGGAATAATCTCCCCTCCGAGATTCGTCTGGCCCCTTCACTGGGTACTTTCAAAAGCCAACTTAAAACCTGGCTGTTTAGGCAGGCCTTCCCTCTGGGCATCACTTTATTTTTTCTTTCTTTCTCTCTCATCTTGAATGATTGTTTATTGTTGTAAATTGTTGTTATATTTTAAGTGTTTTTATTCCACTTGTTGTGAGCCGCCCAGAGCAGTCAAAGACTAGATGGGTGAGATATAATTATAATGAATGAATGAATGAATGAATGAATGAATGAATGAATGAATGAATGAATGAATGAATGAATGAATGAATGGTGCAGTTAACAATGGGCATGGGTTGCCAAAAAGAAACCACCCATACCCAGAATATAAAAATAATTCTGAAAACAGAACTGTTTCTAATATCAAAGTGAATTTTGAATCAGCAACAACTCATAAAGAGATAACCAGGTCATTTCCAGCTTGTGAGCAAGTGTGGTGTAGTGAATAGATGTTTGAACCAGGACTCAAGAAACCTGGTTTCAGATCCCTGCTTGGCCAGGATCTAGCAGTAGTAAACCACTCTTTGAGCATCTCACGTATCTTAAATGCTATTTTTGCCACAAGTCAGAAGCAATGTGGCAGTATTTAACATACACAATACAGTATCCAGATTAAACACTAAAAACAACCTTTCAGGTGTAATAGTATTTTCAACTAGTGAATCCACCATGAAGGTGCATGCAGTAATCTCTTGTAAAGCAATAATTTTCTGTAATTATATAAATGTTGTCATTGTAAAATTCCCATGAAAATCTGCAGCCTTACTCTGTTATTCTAAGTGATTTTGTTTGGATACAGACTCTGATGATAGACCATATTAGATCTGTGTAATAGAATGCCTGTAGCAATGTTTGCTCCCTAAAATTACCTGAAAAAAAACCCTATTAAAAAAGGAAGTTAAACTAATGTTGCTTTAATCACCATGTGTTGACCAACTTTGCTGGTCCAGGTCTCTTACCTGTTATAGGCTGGATTTCTGTCATGTAAAACATAACTTCCTTCCCTATCATGGCCACATTAGCAAGCTCTCAGTTATTTATGCATGCACACAATCCCGGGCTGTTATACATGTGTGTGAATACCTTTGCCTTCAAGAGGGTCATGTTTATGTATACATGGGTTCAGTTTACTGTTGTAATGTTTGAGATATGTCATTGCATCTACATCATCTGTTATGCTCTACTGTCTCCATTATGTGAAATTTTGTCTGATCTCATGTAAACCTAGAAAGTCTTGGAAGTTTTTCCTTGGCTTCTGCCTCCCCCCCCCCCATGTTGTATGCTTTGAAAATCATGAATTTAAAGTTATCTTTGTTGAATTTACAGCCTACTGCAGTGTATCCCAGTCCAGATCCATTGGAAACCCAAACTGGAACACTTGACTTCTATGGACAAAGGCCGTGGAGGCAGGGAATATTAAGTAATTTTTTTTCTGTGTCTTACCTATTGATTCTGATCAATAAGAACAAAATTTTAGTTAACAGCGACCTTAAATACATGCTCTTCCTTCTGCAAACACAGGCCTCTCTCATAGGTAATGACTTTCAGTGGAGGAAAGAAATCTTCACGCATATTACAGTATTTTGTATCTGGAAATCTGCTCTCTCTAAAATGAATGGTACAGCCTATGCATGGAAAAGCTACCTGTATTTCACAGCCCATATGTGGATTTGGGTTAGAATTACTGTGAAGTGAGCAGCATTTTAAATAGGATTTAAAATAGGATTTAAAGATTTAAAATATGTTTTACAAAATCTATGGAAACTTCGCGATGTGTGTCACTTGAATAGTTACTGATAACCTCTAAAATAGCAACACAATCAAATAAGTACTGCCTTTTTTGTATCACTGCTTTTATAAGGTCTTGACAAGAAACACTACATTGTGAGGTTAGAGCCTTGTAGTTAAGAAAAATACTTTTTCTACTAGGTCCATCTTAAAGCATAACAGATATATCTCCGATATCAGTACATTTCACTACTAGTATATTTTCAGAGCAGTTCTCTTAAAAGGGTAAAGAATACTGCTGCATTCTAGAACATTCTTCTCCTAAGATACAGCAGTGGTTAGAATATGAACACTCTTGAATTAGAATTACACTTGTAACAGCTATCTCAACCATGTACATACAGTTCATTATACATTTGGAGAAAACTTTTTAGAATGGACTTTTCTTTGGCATATGCAGGTTTTGACCTCAATGATCCTGAAAAGGAGAAAGTGGGAATTTTGGCACTGCAGATGAAAGAGAAGAAGGTTCTTCATTCTGTAAGTCAGATTTCAACAGTATTTACCCTTTGGTGTTGCAAATATAAATATAACAATATCAATGCTTTTTGTTTGCTAGGAGCTAATAATCACGTTGCTGAGTAATGCAGTTGCCCAATTTAAGAAGTATAAATGTCCAAGAATGAAAAGCCATTTGAGTAAGTTTCAGCTGTCAAAAATATTTAAAATATCATTAATAGTGTTTTTAAATACTGAAAATAATCAAATGTTCTTCTTCAGTGGTTCAGATGGGTGAAGAATATTACTATGCAAAAGATTACACCAAAGCTTTGAAGTAAGTATCATTTTTCAAGTGTCCTATTGTATAGTTTTACAGTATTTTATAACTTAAGTGAGAATTAAGAACCTTATTTCACCATTGTATGAAAAAAAGGAATTCTATTTTATATGTGTTTTCGAGTGTATATACACCATCATACATACAGATACTTGCATATATATGTACAAACATATAAATATATTCAAATTCAATTCTTATATACAAAGCTTGCCATATAGCAAGGAACAGTGGTAACTGTCAGATGATATTTTTGGGCGTAACTGTGTTACCAGCATCATAACTAAAATAACATGGTGTGACTGCTTTTTAAACAATAAGCAATGTTCATCCATTATTTCTAAAATGCTAGTTTTGTGGTAGGTCATCTGGGGAGATTTTGGGACATTTTTTCTGTGTTTAAGCATAGTTTGTAATTTTAAAAAAATCCCAAAATAAGCATTGATTAAATGAAAGTAACAAGTAATAAATTACTCTTTAAAATAGTATTTCTAAGTACAGGATTGCCCCGATCTCTACAGTCATCCCATTCTGAAGGCAGCTGTTTTTGATACTTGTTTTCAAGCTTCCTATTCAGGTTCTGTGCTTGCTTTGTGTAAAAATAGCACTGAAAATCTGGCTGGCTTAGAAATTGTATTTCATGAATGTACAGGAAATATAGAGATTGAATCTAGCCCCCCTCTCCTATCCCCAAACAAGTGAATTGTCATTTTCCAAATGAACTGTAATGGCATTCTGTTCAGTGAGTGAACAAATAGGATATTGCATACTTTGCATGTTGCTGCATGCAGAATACTCTGGATTAATGTCAAAGACTTCTGGAACCTCAGGATAGGAAAAACATTTTGATTTGTGTGGTCCTGACTATGAACAGACTGCACTTAATGTATATCACTGCCTGGATTTGTAAAAGCTATCATGCCTATTAGTCTATTTAAATATTTTTTTCTCAATCTTCTTCCAGACTGCTTGATTATGTTCTGTGTGATTACCGCAGTGAAGGATGGTGGACCCTCCTTACTTCTATACTGGTCACAGCTCTTAAATGTTCCTATCTTATGGCACAAATAAAAGATTACATCACATACTCATTAGAATTGCTAGGAAGAGGTAAGGATGAGAATTTTGGTTCTGGGTTGTATTAATAATTACTTCGGTTTGAATGGTTTTTAGCTGCACTGACACATGATACTGTGTGCAGAAGATGTGTGCCCAAAACAAATGCTAAAGGACTACAGTAGTACCAATTACAGAGTCTACAGCAGACATAAGCAACTTCTGGAAGTCCATCGATCACACAGTAACCTCTGTGGGCCTTAGAGGACTATGCTCCAACAGTTTGTAAGAATTTGGAATATTTTAGACCTTTTGAGACATTTGGGGCAGTTTCACCATGATTTTGACTATACTTATTTCTTTTAGGCAGATGGGACCTTTTTTCAAAACTAGAAGTGACTGAAAATTTCCCCACATTCTCTAGTGCCTTTCTCATAGTTTTTAAACTTTAGTTATGTTGGGGACTCTGCAGACCAACTTTTCCCACCCTGGCCTCCAAAATATGAAGTGTCTGTATCTAACAGTGAACTTGCTTGCTTATAAGTGTGTAATGTGGAGGTAGGGGGAGCCCCAGCCCGCACTGGGATTGCCAGAGCATCCATTTTCTATCTTACCTGCTACTTTTGCAAACTAACTATATTTCAAGGGATGAAGTGGCTGGAAAAGGTTAAATTATTTTCAAACATTTCAAGCATTTAAAAGGAAGTAACTCTGTTATAAATTGAAGATGGATGGCATTAATTTTTTTCCTTTCCTTTTTTAAATTAGCATCTACTTTGAAAGAAGATCAGAAATCTCGAATAGAAAAGAATCTAATCAAGGTTCTCATGGTCAGTAGATGTGTTTAACTTCTCTTAAATGATTCCCTGTATATAAGCTTGACATATGGAGCTGACCAATGAAATATTCTTTCTTTTAATTCAGAATGAAAATCCAGATCCAGAACCTGACTGTGATGCTACATCTGTGAAAGCTGCACAGAAACTGTGGACTGACAGAGTTTCTCTTGCTGGAAGTAATATCTTTACAATAGAAGTACAAGATTTTATTCCATTTGGTATGTATCAAACCTTATTTGAAGCAGAAAGCCACATATTTGCCTGCAGAATGACTTGACAAAATAATACAATAGATTTTATTTTATTTTATTTCTGATACTTATATACCACCCCATTAGTGCAGAGCACTATTCTTGGTGGTTTCCATAAAACAAGAAAAATAAAACCTCAAGCATAAAGTTTAAAAAAGCCAAAAACATGCAGTGAGCATTGATTGATTCATTAACAATTTAATCATCCATCTGTATATTACATTATTTTAAGTTATATTTTTAATGTGGAAGCCCTTTTCATACTGTATATAGGCACTCTATATGATTTACTTGATATAAGACAAAAGGCAATATTTTGGCTTATTTACACAGAAACCTGTCGAGAACGAGTGAGTAAAATACAGTTATTTTACACTTACAAAACAACTGCACTCCATGATAAGCATATTAGTACAAGATACAGTGGTGCCTCGCAAGACGAGCGCTTCGTTTAACGAAGAAATAGCATAACGAAGAAGATTTTGCGATCACAAAAGCGATCGTAAAACAATGTTTTCTATGGGTTTTTTTCACTATGTGATGATCGGCTACCTGCTTCACTAACCGATTATCGCAAAATGAAGATTTCGCACAGCTGATCGGTGGTTTCAAAATGGCCGCTGGGTAAAAAAATGGCCGCCTGCTGCTTTCTGGGATGGATTACTCGCTGCATGGGCAGTGAAAATGGCCGTGTTATGGAGGATCTTCGCTGGACGGTGAGTTTCAAGCCCATAGGAACGCATTAATCGGGTTTTAATGCGTTCCTATGGGCTTTTAAAAATCGCTTTATGATGTTTTCGTTCTACAGCTATTTCGCTGGAACGAATTAGCATCATAATGCGAGGCACCACTGTATGTCTCACCCATGACAGGAAATAATAGAGCTATATTCTCTGGATCATCTTGAAGAGGGTAGAGAAATTTTACTTCTGTACAGTGTTTCACTTCAGCAGGGAAAAACTTTGAAGAGGGTAAATTTTTTCATTTGCAAAGTTCAACAGAATATTCAAATCTATATAGTAGTCCACTATCTAAAATATTATCTGACATTGAGCGGGGAGAAACAGATGTGTGGACTGGAACTATTTACTATAAAGAAAACTAGTATGTATCTTTGCATTTAAAAATTCAAAGAACAACAGGAGCTGCTGTGTTTTATTGTATTTTTAATCAGAAGCTCTGTTCTGCGTGTCTGAATCAACTTCTTGGATTGAAGCTATAAAATAACATTTCTCCTATAGTTTGCATTGAAAGGGCAGACTCTCTTTGGTTTTCTACATGCACGCAGCAGTGACCATGGAAATTGCCACAGTCAGTTGATGATGTGCCAGATGTGTGCTGGGCACATTAATTTAACATGTTGAATAACTTATTATGTTTTGTGGTTTTTCTTTTCCTTCAAATTCTAGTGCAGTGCAAAGCCAAATTTCTTGCTCCAAGCTTTCATGTTGATTCACCGGTCCAATTTGAGATATATTTGAGAGCTGATTGCCCACATCCTATCCGCTTTTCTAAGCTGTCTGTCAGCTTCAATAACCAGGTAATTTTTTAAAGTATTATTTTGAGGAAAATTAATGTCTTCTTGACAGAAGGCATGTGGTTGCCAGATTTTGCTGACCAGTTTAATACTATGAAATGCCTGGTTCACACAATTGCATTTCTGCATAATTAGCCTGAGATACGAATGATCGTGAAGCACATGCACAGTCCTCCCTTTGTAGAAAGAGCAGACAGACGTGAAATTGCTCAGTTCACTGTAGCTTTTTCTTTAGAGCTACGAAACTGTGTGGCTTTGGAACAAGCCATGATATTAAGCCAATTTCTAATTGTAAATTCATATTATGACTTGTTGTGAAGCCGTTAACCATAATTTTTTGGCTTGAACAAAACAGGAAACTGTAGTTCATTGCAGCATCCTGGTTTGTTTGCTTATTCACATAAAGGAAGGAGCAGGAAGGGCTCTTTTACCATCACAGGCAGACCATGATCAATGCTACCTTTTATTATTTTTTACTTTTTTAGAACCTGCCTCCTAACCATAATTTTCTGGCTTGAACAAAACAGGAAACTGTAGTTCATTGCAGCATCCTGGTTTGTTTGCTTATTCACATAAAGGAAGGAGCAGGAAGGGCTCTTTTACCATCATAGGCAGACCATGATCAGTGGTACCTTTTAGTAGTTTTTACTTTTTTAGAACCTGCCTCCTTTTTATAGATGTTGGCCAAAAATCCCTAACATAGTAATTTGCACTAGAGTAGGACCATTGAATCAACCAGGGTTTAGTGACTCAGGTCCTCCATAAGGTCTGTTGATTCAAATGGGCCTGCTCTGATTTACTGTGTTAAAGTAAGCTGCAATTAGAGTAGGCCTATTTGAATCAAACTTGTGAAGGAGTTGACTCTCCAAATCCCCATTGATTCAGTCGACTTACTGTAGTGTAGTTTACTATACTAAGCAGCAGGATTTTGGCCATTGATCTCTCAATTTTAGAATGGTTTTAATAAGATATATAAAACAATACAACTTGATTCCTTTTGTGGTCCCTTACGGATCTGTTTTAAGTGATGAATAATGTTGGAGCAGGCACCATAAAAGAATCAAATGCTCTTTATAAGAAGGTGCTCATCTTTTATATTAAAACTGACATTTTAAGAAACCTTCTGTCAATTAACTTGAATGCACAATTTAGCAGGTCTGTCTAATTCATCCTTTAATATCTGGCATTTAATACTTCTGTTCAAACTAGCCTTCCCCTCCAGATGTATTGGAGTACATCTTTCATAGTCTGAGAATATCTGGAGAGTAGCAGGTTGGAGAAGACAGTATAAGTAAATCATCTGCTTTAAGCTTTTTATTTTGTGCTGAAAATATTTGCAATGTAAGCCTGTGCAATTTTACGTAAAAGTATATCAGAGGGAAGGGGGGAAGTAAGAGTGCATCCTAAAGACTGCAGCACTAGCATCACCAATAAATGGAGTAGTTTCTCCTCATCAATTATTGCTGTTATTAAATAGCTTCAAAATGCAATGTGAAAACATGTATAGTTGCTTTTAAAAGAAGGATGTTATTTCAGACAGACTTGTAAAATGTTCTGCTCTGATATGAGGAGCATATTATGAGCTGTTCGGTTTGATTAGTGGAAATTCACAGTAATATCAGTGAAAGACTCTGTTACATTATTAATTAATTAATTAATTAATTAATTAATTAATTAATTAATTAATTAATTAATTAATTAATTAATTAGATTTTTATCCTGTTCCTCTGGACATATGTCTACTCAGGGCAGTTCACAATAAAATTATTCATAAAAACAATTAAAACAACTATTTACATTGACAATATTAGTATTAATCAAGATGGAAAATATGAAACAAAAGATTAAGTAGAAAGTAAAAGTCAAGTATTGACAGGAGGAAAGGCTCTTAAAAATTATCCCACATTTGATGGAAACAAATATTTCTGCCTTCCTCCCCCCCCCCCCCCCCGCCCCTTATTGCAGGAATACAACCAGTATTGTGTGATGGAAGAAACTTATCAAAAAACTGAAAGCTTGGAACCATCCACACAGGAGACATTGTGTTTTGTCCCTGGGAAGACAAAAAAATTCACTTTCAAATTTGTGGCAAAAACAGAGGATGTGGGAAAGAAGATTGAGGTAAGCCCTTAACCAGTATTTGGAATGGTACCTTTAAAATCCTAGTGACATAGTTGATTATCGTTCAGCCTGTGTTAAAGACAGACAGTCTGATCCAATGTGTGTATATTTTGACAAGAAGATAGTATTACTGTGTTTCCTAAAAAGTAAGACAGGGTATTATATTAATTTTTGCTCCAAAAAACACATTTGGGCTTATTTTCAGGGGGTGTTTAATTTTTTTTTCATGTACAACAATCGGCATTTATTCATATACAGTCATGTCATCTTCTGGTTGCTGCACAATGCTGCACAAAGGGGGAGGGGGAGGTTTCACCTAACTGGGGCTTATTTGGGGGGTTGGACTTATTATGAGTATCCTGAAAAATCATACTAGGGCTTATTTTCAGGTTAGGGCTTATTTTCAGGGAAACAGTATTTTGAGATGTCTGGGAGATTGTGGTGTTAAGAAACAATGTGATATGAAGTGACAATCTGAGGCAACATGATCTGCCACAAATCTTTATGGAACCCCAGTGAGGTGAATAAGCATACAGTGGTGCCCCGCATGATGACAACCCCACTAAACGACAAATCCGCAGGACAGTGACTTTTTGCGATTGCTATAGTAATCGCAAAACAATGTTTCCTATGGGGGATGTTTGTTTGATGACGATTAGGTCCATGCTTAGCGAACCGTTGGTTCGCAAGACGACGATTTTTCCAGTTGATCGTTGGGTTCCTAAAATGGGCAGCCATTTTAACAGTTGATCGGCGCTCAGAAAATGGCTTCCCTATGGGCGATCTTTGCTGGATGACAAGGTAATTTCCCCATTGGAACACATTAAGTGGGTTTCAATGCATTCCAATGGGGAAACTGTTTTCCGTGGACGATGTTTTCGCTTAACAGCGATTTCAGGGGAACAAAATATTGTCGTGGTGCGGGGCACCACTGTACTATAATATGGAAATATTTTAGAAAATGATCTATAGGAAAAAAATTAAATTGCTGAATTTTGGTTTTCAAAGGGTCAAACTGGCACTTGAGTAGACATTTTAGAACACAGGGGTCCCCAACCCACAGCACGCTACCATTCCATGGCCTTCGCAGAACCGGGCCGCGGAGGTAGATCTCCTGCCCCTTGCATGCACCCCCATGCATGCACAGAATGCATGCACTGGTGCCCTGCCCACCGGCACAAGTGCGACCTGCTTTGGGTGGGCATGTCGCGCATGCACCCCATGTATGCACGCTATGCCCACCCAGAAGCGGGGGGTGCTCTGCCCCCCCATGCACAGACCCCGCCCCTCCAACTGGTCCACAGTTTGGAAAAGGTTGGGGACCACTGTTTAACAACACTGATGTGTATCAGCAGATTTTAATTGAACTCAGGCCAAGATGGTGCTTCTGACTCAGTTTTAAATCAAGGCAAATCTGGAAGTAGATTTTAGACATATTTACCATGCATTAAAATAAGACTGCGGAGACAAAAGTCCCTGTGATGCCTTTCTGTCTTGCAGATCACATCTGTGGATTTATTTCTGGGTGGTGATACAGGGAGGTGTGTGATTTTGAACTGGCATGGAGGAGGGGGAGATGCTGCTTCCTCTCAAGAAGCATTGCTGGCAGCTCGTTCCTTCAAAAGGCGACCTAAACTTCCAGATAATGAGGTTCATTGGGACAGCCTTATTGTTCAGGCAAACACCATGTAAGTGGGAAAGAGTACACACTATTGGAGAGGTTTTACAAATGTGAATTACCATGATAATTCCTTTTGTATCTTATTTTCATTCTGAGTCTTTCTTTTTGTTGTGTAAAAAGATGCTGTTAAAATAAGTAAAAATGGCGATAGTCTGCCTTATTTTCCACATTTTGTCTCTTCCCCCATAAACTTGAAAGTGAATTTCATTGTTTTGCAGAGATATCGTGCAATGTCTAGGAAGGCTTAAACAATAAGACAAGCTGTGTTTGGAATGTGAGATTAATTTTGATAGGATATAAATTATTTCCCACATAAAATGCATGTCATTCATAATTTGATATGGCATTTCAGTTATCTTACTTTATCAAAACCTTTCCCCAAACATATTAGTCCAGATCTTTTATTTTTACTTTTTCTGATGGTCTATATCCCTGAGTTTGCAAATAATTTGGTGGTTGGTTGGGAATACTTTGTGTACCTTGGCTCAACCATCTCTGACACCCTCTCTCTAGATGTCGAGCTGGATAAACGCATTGGAAAAGCAGCTACCATGTTCTCTAGACTCACAAAGAGAGTATGGCTCAATAAGAAACTGACAACACATACCAAGATCCAGGTCTATAGAGCCTGTGTCCTGAGCACACTCCTGTACTGCAATGAGTCCTGGACACTTTGTGCCCGGCAGGAGAGGAAGCTGAACACCTTCCATATGCGTTGCCTCCGACGGATTTTTGGTATCACCTGGCAGGACAGAGTTCCAAATAGAGTAGTCCTAGAACGAGCTGGAATTTTCAGCATGCATACATTACTGAAACAGTGACGTCTACGCTGCCTTGGGCACGTTGTGAGAATGGCTGATGGTCGGATTCCAAAGGATCTCCTATATGGAGAATTAGTGCAGGGAAATCGCCCCAGAGGGAGACCACAGCTGCGATACAAGGATATCTGCAAGAGGGATCTGAAGGCCTTAGGAATAGACCTCAACAGATGGAAAACTCTGACATCTGATCGTTCAGCCTGGAGGCAGGCGGTACATCACGGCCTCTCCCAATTTGAAGAGACCCTTGTCCAGCAGGCTGAGGCAAAGAGGAAGTCACAAAGGAAGCAAAACCAGGGAGCTGGACAGGGGACAGATTGTATTTGTCTTCAGTGTGGAAGAGATTGTAACTCTCGAATTGGCCTCCTCAGCCACACTAGACGCTGTTCCAAGTCCTCCATACAGAGCACGCTACCATAGTCTTTCGAGACTGAAGGATGCCTACTAGGTTGGGAACAGGACCCAGTTCTGGAATTCAGCAGAGCCATTGGAGAGGTCAAATTATATCACTGAAGGAGACATCCCTGCTCTGAGTCAGATGTGCTGAATATCTTCTTCAGCAAATACAGTGGTGCCTCGCTTAACGATGTTAATTGGTTCCAAAAAAACATCGCTATGGGAAAACATCGCTAAGTGAAACACCATTTCCCATAGGAATGCATTGAAAACTGGATAATCCATTCCAGTGGGAATGGATTACCGTCCTTAAGCGAAAATCACCATAGGAAACATAGCTAAGCGAAACAGTGTTTCTCCCATTGGAATGCATTGAAGCCTATTCAATGCATTCCAATGGTTTTGCAATGTCCGTTTTCGCTATTTTTAAAGTGTCTTAAAATTTTCAAAAACTGTTTTAAATGCTTGGAATCGTTAGTGCACCTTGTAAAACCTTTGCAAACTTAATTTGGCTTTGTTCTGACTCTTCGTTAATTTTTGGTGAATTTTTTTCTCCCCCATTGGATTGCATTGAACTGTAGGTTTGATCAGTGAAAAAGAAAATATTGAAAGTCAACAAAGGATTTGACAATCAGAGGGACTAAGATTAATATTTTTAAACAGGTGCCTTGGAGCATATTAAAAAAGACAAGAATATTCTTTTCTTACTAAAATATTAATAGATAGGAAAATTCCGTTCACATGGCAAACACTTGAAGGAGTACTCCTGAACTGGGAGACAAGAAGATATAATCTGAATAGCAAAATGAAGGCTAGGAACTTTAGGAAAGAAATGAAACATAAACTGAAGCTGACAAGAATATCTACAGTTTTCCAGTGAGGAATCAGAAGAGGAACAAGAAGAAGAAGAAGGTAAAAGACAAAGAACTCCACCTCTACCAAGAAGAACCAGAGACAAGGAAGCTAAGGATAAAACTGGCAGTACAAGCTGTGCAGATGTCCAAATAAATTAAATTACTATAAATTAAATTACTATCAGTGAATGTCAAAGGGATGAATTCACCCCAGAAAAGAAGAAAAGTTTTTAATAAACTTTTTAAAGCCAAGGTAGAAATCACAACTCTTCAAGAAACTCATATTAAGGAAACAAACAAAAAGCTGTTAGAAAATCCAAAATTGGGTAAAATCTTTATAGCTTGAAATCAACAAAAGAAGAAAGGAGTAGCAATGTACATAAAAAAGCAAGAACCGAAATTGGTATACAGTGGTGCCCCGCATGATGATGATAATCCGTTCCATAGAAATCGCTATTTACTGAAAACATCGTCTTGTGAAAACCTTTTCCCCATTGGAATGCATTGAAACCCGTTTAATGTGTTCCAATGGGGAAAAATTGTCTTCGTTTTGCGAAGATCGCCCATAGGGAAGTCATTTTGCGAAACACCAATCAGCTGTTAAAATGGCTGCCCTGTGAAGCATTGGTCCCGAAAACACCCGTTTTGTGAAGTGCTGATCTGTGTTAAAATCATCATCTTGTGAGAAATGGTTTGCGAAGCAGGGACCCAAACATCGTCCAGCGAAAATTGCCCATTGGACTCACTGTTTTGTGAATCGCTATAGCGATCGCAAAACCTCATCGTCATGCGGATTCGTCGTTTTGCGAGGTCGTTGTCTAGCAAGGTACCACTGTATGCATCAACAGATGGAAGATTATTAATGGTAGAAATCTCTAAAGAGGAGAAGAAATATTGCTGGTGAACATTTATGCACCAAATGAAACGCAACCAAAATTTTATCAGCAACTGAAGAACCAGCTGATACAAAGACCAGAACAGAAAATGTTTATTATGGGAGATTTTAATGCAGTAATTGACAAACAAAAAGACACTTCGACAACAAATGGAAACGGAAGGAAATGAACAAGAAATATGATCCCCAAGGTGTTTCTGGAAATGGTAGAATAATTAAACTTAATTGGTACATGGAGAACCAGGTACCCTCAGAGAAGAGATTATACATTTTATTCAAATAGACACAATTCATGGTCTAGAATAAGTAACTGCTGGATTTCAGCGGAAATGACACATCAAGTGGAAGAAATTGAAATACTACCGAATACATATGCAGATCACAACCCAATATTGATGACCTTAGGATAAGCAGTAAGAAGAGGAGGTTGGAGACTAAATAGCCACTTATTGAGAGAATAGACATTTTTGACTAAAATTTAAAAAGAAGTAGAATTTTTCTTTCAAATTAATAAACCCCAGGATATAGAGATGGCAATGATATAGGATGCAGTCAAAGCCTATTTTTGTGGCTTTGCAATAGAATTCAATGCACAAAAGAAAAAGGAAACAAACAATACTAAATCCTAATAACATCTCTAAATAAGAAATAGAATTAAAGAAGACACCTACAGCTAAGTACCTAATAAACAAGATAAATATATTACAACATAAAATTAACTTACTAGAACAAGAAATGGAAAAAAAATTAAATTTGCAAGGCAATTTTTTTAAAAAATGCAAACAAACCAGGAAGATGGTTAGCATATAGAATAATAAAAGAGAGAGAAAAAAACAAGGTCAGTGTAATATTGGATAAGGAAGGAAAGGAAATATATAAAGAAAAGGAAATTGAAAAAGAAATTTAAAACTTTTATACCAACCTTTATAAAAAGAAACAGATTGAACAGGAGAAATAGTGGAACTATTTGAATAAACTTCTAGATTGGAGATTTTGTTCTCAACAATAGGAAAACTTAAATAAACCAATTATGGCGAGTGAAATTGGAGAAGCATGGAAAAAACAGAAAAATGAGAAAGCCCCTGGACCAGATGGACTTCTAGCTGAATATTACAAAGCATTTGAAGAAATTTTAAGTCCACACTTCAAGAAATTAATAGAAGACATTGAAACTAGAGGAGAAATCCGATTCATGGAAAGAGTCACATATCTCCTTAATACACAAAACGGTGGCGGGGGAAAAACAAATCAAGAATTACAGACCAGTCTCTCTCTTGAATGTTGACTATAAGATATATATGACAATCTGGGCAACAAGGCTAAAGGAGGTACAGTGGTGCCCTGCATTCCGTCCCAGGAATATTGCTGTTTAGCAAAATCATTGTCATGCGAAAACCCTTTCCCCATTGGAATGCATTGAAACCCAGTTTAATGTGTTCCAATGGGGAAAATACCTCGTCATCCAGTGAAGATCGCCCATAGGGAAGCCATTTTGCGAGCGCCGATCAGCTGTAAAAATGGCTGCCCTGCGAAGCATGGGTCCGGAAAAGACAGGGCAGCCATTTTGCAGAGCCGAAAAAATCATCGTCTTGCGAACGGTTCGCGAAACATGGACCTAATTGATGTCCAGTGAAAATCCCCCATTGGAATGACTGTTTTGCGAATCACTATGGCGATCACAAAAAGTCATCATCATGTGGATTCGTTGTTTAGGGGGGTTGTCGTTTAGCAAGGTACCACTGTACTTGAGGAAATGATACACAAAGATCAAGCAGGTTTCATCCCAAAAAGGAAACTATCATCAAATACCGTGTTTCTCCGATAATAAGACACTGTCTTATTATCTTTTGGGGGAAAGAAAAGGGCAGAGGGCTTATTTTCGGGGGAGGGCTAATTTTAATGACCCGTCATTAAAATAAGCCCTCCCCCAAAAATGTGATCTGAAGAGAAACCAGAGCATTTTCCCCCGAAAGCTGGCGACAGCCGCACCAGCAGCAGCGGCGGCGGCTACTTGGGCTCGGCCAGGGAGGAGACGGAGGCAGGGGAAAGGCAGCAGCTGAGAAGAACTGGGCTTCTCCTTCCTGCTTTCCTGCTTGGCTCCTCTCGCTTTCTGGCTCTCTGCGAAGCCCTCACCACTGGGGAAGCGAAACGAGGAGGAAGGGGAGCCAAAAAGGCGGGCTTTGCTGGGAAGGGGGAAAACACAGCGAGCGAGCGTGCCCGCTCGGCTTGCAGGCGATGCTCCTCGCTTTGCTGCCTTGGTCGCCTCCTCCCCTCCGCCTTGAAGCTTTTGTTCTCCTCCTCTCTGGTCCGGGGGCAGGAGCGCCCGTGCGGCGCCCGCAGGGCTCGTGCCTCTCTCTCCCTCGCGCGCCGGGCAGGGGAGTTCCAGGCGGAGGAGGAGCTGTTGGCTCCCGGGATCCCGTTCGGCGCGCCCTGAGACGAAAGCACTGCCATGAAGGGCGAAGCTCTGCTTTCTCCCTACTGCATTCTGCTCTGCTGAAGGGATGTTTTTTCGCGCCCTCGGTAAGCTTACCCAGGGCGCGAGTAGGGTAATAGGGCTTATTTTCGGGGGAGGGCTTACTTTAGAGGAATCCTACAAATTAAGGGGAGGGCTTACTTTCGGGATAGGTCTTATTATCGGAGAAACACGGTATAAGATCAATAATAAACATTTTGGAATATTATGAAATACATCCAGAAAAGCAAATGATGTTAGTTAATCTCTTTATATGCAGAAAAGGCCTTCAATAATGTTGATTGGGAATTTATGTTGCTGCAATTAAAGAAGATGGAAGCAGAAGGAATTTTTCTGCAAACAATTAAAGCAATATACACTAAACAGAAGGCCAAGATTAAAATAGATGGTCAAGTAACTGAAAATATTCAAACTGAACAGGGCGCAAGGCAGGGTTGCCCACTTTCTCCATTATTAATTATTCTAACATTAGATACAGTGGACCCTCTACTTACAGATGGCTCCACTTACATACTTTTCGAGTTAGACTCCTCTGGCTGCAAAATTTAGGTTCGACTTGCAGCTGGAGAATTGACCTACAGACTGGAAAAAAAAACCAAAATGGAACAAAAACGTCCAGTTACGGATTAATCGGTTTTCAATGCATTGTAGGTCAATGGAGCCTCGATCTACAAAATTTTCGACCTCCAGCCACCATTCCAATACAGATTAATTCCGTAAATCGAGGGTCCACTGTATTCTAAATAGACAAATAAGAGGGAATGCTGGAATTAAGGGTCTCAGAATCAGCAGAGAAGAATTTAAGCTGCAAGCATATGCTGATGATTTAGCAATAATACTAGAAAACCTTCTGGACAGTTTGGAAGAATTAGTGAGAACTATAGAATTCGGAACTGTTGCAAGTCTTAAAATAAATTATCAAAAAACAAAATTCATGACTAAAACATAAAGAAAGAAGATGTGGAAAGACTGGCAAGGAAAACTGATTTTGAGGAGGTACAGAAAGTGAAATATCTAGGAGTTATCATTACAAAAAACCCCAAGTAATTTGATGAAAGAAAATTATCTTACAACACAGAAGGAAATTCAGAAAGACCTGGAAGAATGGAATAAGCTACAAACCCCTATGATGGGAAGAATCTCAACAATAAAGTTGATGATATTACCAAAACTGTTTTTTTTTTCAAGATTTACCATTCTTAATAAATTATAAATACTTCAAGGACTTGGACAGCCTGACTTCGAAATTTGTATGGAAGGCCAAGAAACCAAGAATAAATCTTAGAAGACTGCAAGACTTAAAAGAAAGAGGTGGTTCAGGACTACTGAATTGGATATTATATTATAAGGCATGTGCCATGGTCTGGATAAAAGAATGGATAACATTAGAAAATCAAAGATTATTGAAACTGGAGGGTCATGATCTAAAAATGGGTTGGCATGCATATGTGTGGTATGGAAAGTACAAAGAACAATCACATTTTGCAAAACATATTCTGAAGAAGGTGCTCTGCTTAGTATGGCAAAAATTTCAAACACAAACCTACAAGAAAATTCCAATATGGGTAGCACCAATAGAAGCATTCACTTTCAAAGTATTGAATCAGAAGGGGGCGTTACTCATGTATAAAGACTTATTAACTAAAGATCAGAATATAAAAGATAAACAAGATCTAGAGAAACTGGGCTTAGCTACAGATTGGTGGTCAATGTTGAAATTAGAATCGAGATATAAAAAGGACAAAATTATGGGCTTTTTTGAGGGGGAAGTCCAGGTGGCTGAATTATGGGTTTACACTAATGAGAAAAGAATTTAAAAATGTGTACGTACTTATTGGAATATGACTTAGAGGATGAGCGCGTGAAGGAGGCGATGGTAAAATGGGCACAAAATTTTGGGTACAATATTGATCTTGATGAATGGACAAAGATGTGGAAAGAGAATCATAAAATGATTAAGCAGGTGAATCTTAGAGAAACCATCCTTAAAATGTTTCATATATGGCATTTTACCCCTGTAAGATTGACAAAAATGTCAGAAGGTAACAATAATGTTTGTTGGAAGTGTAAAATAACAAACAAAATCCAGGGTCTTATTATCATATGTGATGGTCATGTGAAAAAGCAAAAAAAAAAAAAAAAAAAAAAAAAAAAAAGATACAGGTTTGGGAAATGGTAAAAGAGATTAAATTTTAAACCTGAAATGTTACTATTGAATATAATGCCAGAAATTATTGACAATGTAGTCTGCTGTACATATTCACAACAGCTAGGTTACTCTGGGCCCCAAAAATGGAAGAGAGACACCAACGATGGATAAGTTATTTAAGGAGCTATTGGATATTGCAGAACTAGACATGCTTTCAAAGGCACTACAGGATCAAGCAAGAGACTTAAGCTGATAT
This sequence comes from Pogona vitticeps, assembly GCF_051106095.1. Taxonomy (NCBI): domain Eukaryota; kingdom Metazoa; phylum Chordata; class Lepidosauria; order Squamata; family Agamidae; genus Pogona; species Pogona vitticeps. The sequence goes on from NC_135787.1 coordinate 60,928,163, forward strand.
ATAATTGGGCCCAGAAAAAGACGGGAACTTAGGGGAAAATTAGTCTATAGGGAACCGGTGCTCACCGGAATCCCCTTGAAGATATTCCGATAACCAGACGAGTGTGAAATCTGATACATAGGGGAAGGATGGATGCTTAGCTGTACTTTTTTTGTTTGTTTTGTTTTGTTAATTATCTGTTAGATTGTTAATGTTTTTAAGTTGGTATGTTTAGATATTAATAAAATGGTTTTAAAAAGAAAGCCAGCCCCTCCCATCACTGCTTACAGTTTGACATCTGCTGTATCAGTTTTCCTGCTTCTGAAGTACAGAAAAACCCTTTCCAAAACAGTTCTTTATATCTGCTTTTCCATTTTCAGTTTTGGATTGGGCAAGCTCAGAGCATCCCATAGCCCGTAGGACAGGATCCTAAACACCTATATATCATTTGTGCAAATTATCAATTTAAATATAAGTGGGGAGGTTTGGAGATGGGAAAGCTGTGAGGAGGAGAATGGATCTGGAAGAGTTTTGAGTGGTGTATGGAATAACAACTTGATTGCCTTTTACTTAGTGTTGTTGAGGAGCAAGGCTGTAAGAATTTCAAGATACAGAAGCTTGTTAACCTTATCTTGTTTTTTTTAAAGGATCATTTCTAGGGTGCCAAACATTTCTGTCCAACTTAGTCATGAACCTCCTGCTCTGACAAATGAAATGTACTGTTTTATTGTGACAATTCAGTCAAATGAGAAGACAGTCGCCAAAGACGTGAAACTCACTGCAGGATTAAAACCAGGTACTGTATTTGTTACATTATGTGATAATGGCTTCAGATATTTACAGTATGGTGACCTCATTGTCTCTTATCTGAAATAGTTATAAAATCTTACAAGTAAATAACCAGATAATTGGCGTTAATGGTTAAACAAGTGAGATGTCTGTTTTCGGTAATTAATCCTGGATTAATCCTGCTTCTGCATCAATATCCAGTAATACTGAATGGAAGCGTATTTTTTTTTTAGACAGGACATTCATGTGTAGAAGTTGGCATGTTTTTCCTTTAGAACACAGCAATTAATCCTTAGTTGTACGCCAAAATCTAAATTTAGTTATATGTTATTTTGGTTATAGTAAGAAGAGTGATGAGTTTTTGCAATGCAACTGTTATGCACTATTTTGGCTTACTTATTTTTATTTACTATAGAAATAAATAACTGAAATAAAATCAGAATTGTTTAAACTGAAAGAACAATTTCCTGTGATGATATCATTTATTGTGGTGTTCACATGCCAGCCTATAACGGAACATTCTCCAGGCAACTCCTACAGCAGAATTAAAACAACAGCAGTAGTAAAGAATAGCAGAACAGACTTGTAAAACCTTGAAAAATTACAGTGTAATAATACAAATCTAAAATGCCTGTGACTGGTGTTGAAAAGGTAAGACTGTGGCCCCCAAGCAAGCCTTCTTGGGAAAGTCATTCCATAAATGGGTGCACCACACTTGAAAGAACCCTCAGTTGACAAATTTCATCTTAAAACAAAATCAACCCATGGTGGCTTGAAAATTACAAAACTTTCTGAAAACGTGATGGCATTTCCCCCCTAATCTTGTCACATATTTTTGAAGCATGTTAAAGTTATACAGTATGTCCATAAGAAGAAGATATTCTGTCTTTTCAAGGAAATTTGCATGAGATTCCTTTCCATGAGAGCTGCTTTAATGCATGCATTTAATCTTTGCTTAATTTTGGGGAAATCAATAATTTGGAATCTCTAGTGTTTGTTACTATGGTAGTAATAAGACAAAAGTAATTTTAAAACATTGATTTTTCCATTTGTTTATAGGCCAGGATGCAAACCTTACTCAGAGAACTCACGTGACTCTAAATGGAACAGAAATGTGTGATGATTCTTATCCTGCCCTACTTCCTGATATCCCTCTGGGAGATTTGGAGCCAGGCGAAAAGGTAAGCATGCCCTGTATTTTAGCTGCATAATAATGAAAGCATAGAGGTGGAATTATACTTTGCTCAATATAGGGGGGTTTGGTTTAAATAAGACTACTTAAATTTGTGATGAAAGCAGTAAATTTAAGTAAATAATCACAATTTATTTTCTTAAAATCACGTTTTTGATTGATATTAATTCATGTATTTCGTGAACAGTGGTGCACATTTGATCTCTAAAACATTTTTAATTACAAATAACCAGGATATCATTTACATGATTTGTTTATTGTAAACAAGAGCTAGTTTTTAAGACAGACACAATGGTTTCGTGAGATGAAACACAGTAAAATGGATTTTCCTGTTTGATTGTAAGTAACTTTAGTGTGTATGAGCTGGCTTGATAGCTCAGTGAGAGGTATCTGGCTGTGAAGCCAGAGGTTGGGGTTTCGATTCCTCACTGTGCCTCCTGTGAGAAGAGCCAGCCTGTGTGGTGTTGGGCAAGTTTCACAGCCCTAGGCTACCCCCAGAAGAAGGGAATGGTAAACCACTTCTCAGAACTCTGTACCTAGAAAACTCTGAAAAGGGTTGCCATAAGTCAGAATTGATTTGACAGCACATGATTGTTATTATTAATGTGCATGATAGTGACAGCCATCATTTATTTTTAATAAGCTTGTAAAGGTACACATAGCAAGTTTGTAAAAGGTCTTTACTGTAACTGACTGTAACTAATTGTTTAATGAAAGGAAAGTTTACTATTGTATTGGTTAACTGGAACTTTAAAAAATACAGTGGTGCCTCGCTTGATGACAATAATCCATTCCAGCAAAATTGCTGTACAACGAAATCATCATAAAGCGAAAGTAAAAAACCTATTAGAATGCATTAAAAACCGGTTAATGCGTTCTAATGGGTGAAATACCTCAGATTGATTGCATTTTTAAAGGCTCTTTAATTTAAATGGAGTCATTTTCTCTGGATCATAACTAGACTGCGTCTTTGACTGTGGTTCTACAGACGTTTTTTGCTTAAATTTCATGAGTCGAAGTCATCATAGACATTGGAGAGGGACCTAGGAAGTTGGAGTCTAGAAATACTTGGAGGGTCTCAGCTGCCCACCATTCATGTGAGGCAATAAGTGGAAAACAACTTCTGTATTCTTGGTTCTGCTTCAAAAATATTTTTTGCACACAGAGAAAATGGCAACCATGTCTTTTTATGTAGTAACATGAGAGGAAACTGCAAAAATAGTTTCTTAGAAGTTAAATTTTACATAGGGTTCAGAAAGACCTACACAGTCTTTTAAGCATGACAGTGCTTTAAAATAGGACTTCTGAATTATTGACTTTTTTCCTTTTGGTCTAAACATATTTTTTGTTTTATCTTTCTTTTCTTAAAGCTGGAAAAAACTATATATATTCAATGTGGAACAGTTGGTACTAGGATGTTTCTTGTGTATGTTTCTTACCTCGTGAGTGCGACAATTGAGGGAAAAGAGATTCTCTGCAGGTGTCACAGGGTATGTTGGATTAACAGGAGTCAGAAACCTTCTAAGTGCTTACAAGAAAACATTTACTAATTAAAGTGAATGCTTATGACCGCAACCAGTTTATACATTATGTTGAAATTCAGTTGGTAGGGGCATGGACTTTTTAATTTACAGTTTCCCTTCCTCTCCACCTCAGGTTCTGAGGTTTCCTAGAGATCCCTTTTGACCTGGCAGAGCTTTTAAGAGCTTTGGGACCAGGGTAAGCCTTTAATATCCAAATATTCCACCAATGGCAATTTAAGGGCTCTCCCCTCCATGCTCACAAAGGCTTTCTCAGTTGAAAGGGATCCCTAGGGAAATTCGGAATCTGAAAGGGGCACTATTCCATGGTTGATGACACCATCAGCCTTCTCGGTGATGCCTGTTCCAGTTGTATTCCAGCTAATATGCTCCTTGAATATTAAAAAAGGAAGATGCAGAGGTGCGGGTAAATAGCTATGGTGGCAAACACATGATTCCAGACACAATCATAATATTCAGTTTACAGAACTTCGATTTCCATATCATGCTCAAAATAGATTTAACCAAACATAGCCTATTAGTCATGTACTGTGAGCTTTCAAACCCCTTTCCAGGTGTGTTGCTTGACAAACCTCTCCCCATTTTTGCTCTCTGGCAGGTAGAAAAAAGGAAGCAGTTATTGAACCCCTGGTGATAAGTTTGACTTAGTGAAGCATGTGGTGTCCACATTTGTTATGATGAGATTGGGATGAGAAGTGACTGGTATTGAGGTGGTTAAGTTCCCTGAAGGGGAGTGAAAATCTAAAGGGTTTTTTAAGGTTAATGTGTAGCTGGAAGTCTAATCTTACATTGCTTTAGCACCTGATATGATGAAAATGTCTCTCCTTGGCCTCCCATTCTCATCACCACCATGCCTCTGTAATGCCACGTACCAGCTGTGGAGAATTACTGAACTCTCCAGAGCAAGATTTGGGTACATGGATGGTTGCAAAGGGGAGGGAATGGTTTTTTCTCATTTCCACTGATAAAAGTACCTCTTTAAGCAGAACTATTCAGTCAGATCCTGGCCCCAAAGTGCCATTGATTTAGGGCAACCGCAGTGGTTAAAACACTGTACTGCAGCTAAAACTGTGCTCACGACCTGGGGTTCAAATCCCAGGTAGCCGGCTCAAGGTTGACTCAGCCTTCCATCCTTCCGAGGTCGGTAAAATGAGTACCCAGCTTGCTGGGGGGGGGGCAATGTGTAGCCTGTATAATGAAATTGTAAACTGCCCAGAGAGTGCTTGTAGCACTATGGGGCGGTATATAAGTCCAAATATAAATAAAATAAATAAAATAAATATCATCACAATATATTGAAAATGGTCAATATTGGTTGGAAAAAAGGACTGACACAGGGATGTTAAACACATCTGTTATTTACTATCTGTACCATCAAGATCAGAATTGAAAGGTAACTCACTCTTTCTCTCATGCGCAGGATGAAACTGTTACCATAGAAACAGTGTTTCCTTTTGACGTAGCTGTTAAGTTTGTCTCAACTAAGGTATGTGATGGCAATGTCAGAGAAAGCATAGACTTGATAAATGTTAGGAGTAATAAAATGACCAACCCTTTGTTTCTTTTCCTGGCAGTTTGAACATTTAGATAAAGTCTTTGCAGACATACCATTTTTACTGATGACAGACATTCTAAGTGCTTCACCTTGGGCTCTTACCATTGTTACCAGCCAGCTGCAGCTTTCTCCTTCTATGACACCAGTGGACCAGCTGGAGTCTTACGTGGAGAATGGTGAGAAGCAAAACACACACACTTAAAGAACACACTTCTGGAATAGCAATTAGGGAGTAACCCAAACATACTTGAGAGAAGCAGATATTACTGAATTTAATTTAAAGAGATGTCAGGTAAGGCTGATTTTGCCTTACCTTTTAAAAGTAAAAGCCAAGATATTCTTCAGTCAGATTCCTCATGGACTAAACTGTAGCATGGGCAGTAAGACTTCCTTGCTATTTGCACAAGGAAATATACAAAGTATACTTTGTTGTGCAAGTGGACATGTCACACAGCAATTCCCAGTTGTACAACAGTAAGGAAGGTGGCCCTACTTTACAACACCAACAGGGCTTTCTATTTTGTCAGTATTGAACAGGATCCAGCCAATAGCTGATTAGCCAGATTTCCTTGTACGGTAGTCTCTGTACAAGTCCTCCACTTGATGGGAGCCTTGTCCCACTTATTGTTCTAATGAATGTGTACACTTCAACAGTTAGATGGTTTTGTTTCCTCTTCTATCAAAGATGCCTTCGGCTCAGAAAATTCTGTTTGAATGTTGTATTTCTAGTAGTCCCTTTTTCCCCCTGGGAGGGCAAAAGTTTGAAGTAAGATTAAGCTATGAATCTGAACATACTTACTAGCTTTTGTATGTGCCTATTATTTTGTGCATGTATGAAATAAATGAACAAAGTCATTCAGGATCAAAGTCTCTTTTTAAATTTTATCCTAAATCTGTCCCCCCCCCCCCCGATAGTTGTTTTACAGACAGGAGAGAGTGCTAGTGAATGTTTTTGCCTTCGTTGCCCACCAGTTGCTACTAATCAAAGTGGAGTGGCTACCGGATTTTATGTGATCTCCTGGAAAAGGTAAATATTCCTGTCTTCCTCTCCAGATAGCTCATGGTTGAATGTTGCATACTTTCCCTCTTACTGATGAGTACAGTAGTATAACAGTTCAAAAGTGTATGTGTCCAATTCTGGAAGAATACAAAAAGATAATCACATTTCTTTAACTAAATCTCATCAGCTTTTTAAATAGTTGGGAATGGAAAGGACAACAGCTATGGAAAAAGAAAACACACACTCTTTCATATGCACATAATTCACTGACACACCAATTCACTGACACACCAACACAGCACCAACTAGGGATATGTTGTCTATGCTAAGAAGTCTAGCCATCTAAATTTTGCGAGAAATGTAACTTGCAGAAGGTTCAGACCAAAGAGACTGGCTATCTTCCAGCTGTTCAAACCACACTTTCATCTAGACGAATGAGTTTGCACTTCTCTTTAACAAGAATGCCTCTTTTAGCAGGGCATTCTGGGAACCAAAATGCAATAAGAATAGTTTCCATAATATACTGGTTAAAAACAGAGATCAACAAATGTTGGTTCAGAACAGAATTTTGGCTCTTCTGTATGGACTCAATTTTGTACTCAACCAGGAGGAACAGAATGGTTTGTGGAGCATATAAGAGACCATCTTATGCCTTGAGGCCTCTATAAAGCCTTTTAGCTTACATGCCACCAGACTCTCCCCTTTGGCTTTCCTAGCCTGCATAACCATATTAAAAGAAAATCCACATGCAAGTCAAAGCCTGTATATAAGTCTTATATGCTTTCATGTCAAATCCATGTTGTACAACTGGACACCATGTCACATGGAAATTCCCAGTTATACAACAGTAAGGACCGTGCCCATGAACACTTCCTTATCTATGCAAATCTTTCTCTTTTCACAATTCCAGCTGTTATGCAAGAATGAGGAGACTATGATCTAAGCCATGCAAAGTAAAATCTTTATTTTAGCAGCCTTTACACACCAGATTTTTTCTGTGTATAAGATGCTACTGTTCCCTAAAATTGTTACACCAGAAGTCCCCAACCCCCAGTCTGCGACCCGGCAGCAGTCTGTGGCCTGACCGTGGACACACATCTCCTGCCGCCCCACAAGCACAGAAACATTACCCCCCAGTTCAAAACCATGCTGCAAAACCCACCCAAAACCATTTTTAAAAACCAGAAAGTAGCACCTTACCTTACCAGGCAGTCCAAAGCCTTCTCCAGTCACACTCTAACTACTGAGGCGAAAGAGCTACAAAGAAGTAGCCTCTTCGCTACCAACAGTTAGCAATTTAAACTTCCCGCCTTTTCTACCTGCCTTTTTGTGTTCGTAACTGGAAGCTCCAGCTGTAAGTCAAAGCAAAATTTTGCGGCTGGAGCTGGATGTAAGTCGAAATGGTCATAAGTTGAGACGCTCGTAAGTCGAGGCACCACTATATTTATTTATTTTAAATTTTCGAAACAAATACAAGAATACCCCAATACCCACGGAACCCTTTGGAGCAATACTTTTATTACGAAGTTCCTTTCCAAAATTATAATGATTGCTATTTAGAGGCTTTCCCCTTTCCTTTCACTAATTCATATTCAATAAATCTACCCCAAATAGCATAAAAATTAAACTTATTTCCTCTCTTTTCATCTTAAGTTTAGTAGTCAATTTATCATTTAAGGCAATGTCTCATACTTCATTACACCAAACTTCTAATTTAATATCATTTTTATCTTTCCAGAATCTAGCTATTAATATTCTAGCACATGTCATAAAATTAGAAATCAATTCCTTTGAGCAATAATCAAGTTCTAGCTTATTAAAAAAGTGACAGCAAAGCAATTTTAGAATTAAATTCGATATCTTTTCCAAATAGATCACATATTTCCTTAAAAATCAATTTCCAAAATTTCTGAATCAATTTACACTCCCACCACATATGATAATATGTGCCGATTTCTTCATCACATTTCCAAAAAGCCTTAGAATAGTCTGAATTTATTATGTTCAATTTCACCGGAGTCATGTACCACCTTAAACTAATTAATTTTTTTTCCTTTATTCTTTTTAATCTTAAAACTCTCATCTTCCAAATTTTTGTCCAATCCTCTGTTTTAATTTCTGTCTTTAAAGCATGTTCCCAAATTGATTTCAAAACGTCTATTTCAGTCTCTTTTTCCTCTTGTTCCAAAATTAGGTTATAAATTCTACAGTGGTGCCTCGACTTACAAACTGAATTGGTTCTAGAACTCTGGTCGTAACTCGAAATGGTCGTAAGTTGAAGCACCATTTCCCATAGGAATGCATTGAAATGCAATTAATCCATTCCGTCGGAAGAAAAAAATCACCAAAACCAAAACAAAACACTGCAAGACCCATCGGAAGCATGATTAATCCATTCTGGCTGAATGGGGGGGGGGGGGGGTAAAGAAAAGCAAACAAACTGTGCAAGACCCTCAGAAATGCAAAAAAAGCAAAGCAGAAAGCAAACAAACCCACAAGACCTATTGGAAATGGGGGAAAAAACCCAAAAAGCAAACCCCGCAAGACCCATCGGAAATGTGAAAAGAAAAAACCAAAAAGCAAACAAACCCCCCAACACCCATCGGAAATGGGGGAAAACCCCCAAAAAGCAAACAAACCCCGCAAGACCCATCGGAAATGGGGAAAAAATAACCAAAAAGCAAACAAACCCTGCAAGACCCATCACAGCAAAGAAACATAATACCACCACCCAGCCCAAAAACATACTGCAAAACCCACCCAGAACAGTTTTTAAAAATCAGAAAGCAGCACCTTACCTTACCAGGCAGTCTAAAGCCTCCTCTGGTCGCACTCACTCTAACTGTTGGGGTGAAAGAGCTACAAAGAAGCAGCCTCATCGCCTACCAACAGTTAGCAATTTGAATTCCCTGCCTTTTTTCCCTGCCTTTTTCTGTTCGTAACTGGAAGCTCTGGGCGCAAGTCAAAGCAAAATTTTGTGGCCGGAGCTGGTGGTAACTCGAAATGGTCGTATGTTGGGTCATTTGCAAGTCGAGGCACCACTGTACTACTCCCTCCCTCAAAGCATCTTTCTGCATGTCTTCATGTGAATGATAGAAATTGTTCATACTTAGTACATTCTCTACATTTGCCATTAGTCTTCAACCATTCAGTCATCCAGCTATCTAATTGTATATAATAATACCATGATAGTTTATTAGTTTGAAGTTTAACTATAATTTAGTCCTTTGATCTCATTTTAATCATCCAGTCCTTCAATCTGGCAACTTTCTTATCCTTAAACAAATCAGCTAAACCCTTCAAGTTTGCCGCAAAAGTTTCTATTTCGGCCACTAATTTTTAGTGGCGAAGTAAAGGGACATAACTTTTTTTATATTTGTTCCAGACATTTAAAAAATGGCTGTTCACCTGATTTATTGTATTTCTTTTTACTACATTAAACAAATATTTTTCAATATTCCCATTTATTTCTGAGGATTCCATATCCCACCAAATTAACCTTCCTTTATTATATACAGTGGTGCCTCGTATAACGAGTGCCCCGTTTAACGACGAATTCGCATAGCGATGGCAAAAATGCCATCGCTTTTGCGATCGTATAACGAAGGTGCCTATGGGGAAAAATCGCTTTGCGATGTTTTCCCCATAGGCACCATTTTCCCCCAGCTGAGCGGCGGGAGCCTCCAAAGGAGCGCTCACGCCACTCAGCTGGGGGAAAATGCCTGCGGTGGCCTTCGAAGGACCCTTCCGAAGGGTCCTTCTGAGGCCACCGTGGGGGGAGGGTGGGGGGATCCGATACCTGTCATGCATCCTGGGCTCGGATCCCACCCGCCGCCGGTTACCCAGCCTTGGGTAACCGGCGGCGGGTGGGATCCGAGCCCGGGATGCCGGAAAGGCATCCGGATCCCCCCGCTCTCCCACCCTCACCCCGCGGCTTGGATCGGACCCGCGGGGGCTAGCCCTGCCATGGCTGGACTCCCAAGAGTCCAGCCATGCCCGGGGTAGCCCCCGCGGGTCGGATCCAAGCTGGATCCAAGCCGCGGGGGGAAGGTGGGGAGACCCGATGCCTGTCAGGCATCCTGGGCTCGGCAGCGCGGGGTGGGGGTGACAGGGTGGAGGGGTCCCGAAGGTTTCCAGGCTTTTTCGTGGAAGCCTTCGGGATCCCCCCCACCCTGTCCCCTTCGCTGGCAGCCACCCCCCGCCGCTTTCCCCAGCCTGGATCGGGCTCCTGGGAGTCTGATCTCGGCTAGGGAAGGCAGCGCGGGGCGGCGGGGACAGGGTGGAGGGGTCCCGAAGGCTTCGGGATCCCCCCCCCACCCTGTCCCCTTCGCTGGCAGCCACCCCCCGCTGCTTTCCCCAGCCTGGATCGGGCTCCTGGGAGTCCGATCTCGGCTAGGGAAGGCAGCGCGGGGCGGCGGGGACAGGGTGGAGGGGTCCCGAAGGCTTCGGGATCCCCCCCACCCTGTCCCCTTCGCTGGCAGCCACCCCCCGCTGCTTTCCCCAGCCTGGATCGTGCTCCTGGGAGTCCGATCTCGGCTAGGGAAGGCAGCGCGGGGCGGCGGGGACAGGGTGGAGGGGTCCCGAAGGCTTCGGGATCCCCACCCCCCACCCTGTCCCCTTCGCTGGCAGCCACCCCCCGCTGCTTTCCCCAGCCTGGATCGGGCTCCTGGAAGTCCGATCTCGGCTAGGGAAGGCAGCGCGGGGTGGCGGGGACAGGGTGCAGGGATCCCGAAGGCTTCCAGGCTTTTGCCTGGAAGCCTTCGGGATCCCCCACCCACCCTGTCCCTGCCAGTTTTTAGTCCATTGGAACGCATTAACCAGGTTTTAATGCGTTTCAATGGGCTTTTTAATTTCGCTTTACGATGTTTCCGTATAGCGACGTTAATCCTGGAACGGATTAACGTCGCTATACGGGGCACCACTGTATAATATATTTAATAAATCTTAGTTGATTAGCTATATATTAATTTTTATATTAGGAATGGCACATACCTTGGCTCTGTCAACAGGCTTCTTTCAGTCATAAGGCTTAGCTTCCTACAGTCAGGAGACGTAGTTTCCTCCAATCATGAGCCTTATGGCACTAATGTCAGCTGATGCTGAAGAAACCAATTGGAATACACCTCCTGAAGGTGGAGCCTGTAGGCTCAAATTCAACAGAGATTCAAAATATCTGACACTCTGAGCCCAAAGAATGAATATTCAAACTAGGTTTTCTTAATTTGGGGGTTAGAGAAGTGGCGTGTGTGTCTTATAAACGGGGGCTTGTTATAAACGGAAAAATATGGTATATAATATGGGAAGGACCAGTAGTGGTTGAATTCCACTACTGAATTTAGAATATCATTTGAGCTATATCTTGGTAGTATTTTAAGGATAAATCCAAATTCAGAGACCAGGATCGTTCTGTGGGATTTAAAGTTACTCCTGAATCCACACCCTTTGTATGTTTTTTGTACTACAAATGTGGGACCAGGATTAATACTTTTGAAAAATGAGTATTGATTAGAAAGAGCTGCTGAAAACTGATATTTTATTTGTTAGTGTTTTGGAAGCTATATTATAGCTGAAACACATTATAGAAAACTAATGTAATAATACTACATTATATATATGCCTGTAATATATGTTTGCCTTTCCATCCATTTCAAGAAGGATAGCCATGATGGTTATAGCAAAAGCAAAACAATCCTGTAGCTAATTAATGTATTTTTTAAATTAAATTGTGAAAATTAAGTAGTCATTTCTCTAAAGAAACTCATAAAAATAAATTATCTCAACTTTTTTTAAAGGAGCTCAGCTCTGAAGAGCACACCTGTTGTTAATACTGTAATCACACTCCCTCATGTTATTGCAGAAAGCATCCCGCTCCATGTTAATGCAGGTAATATTACTGTATGAATAAAAGCATGTTCTCCTTCATGTGCTTAGTTTAGAAAACTCTCCCCACTTTTTTGCTGTCTTTAATTTGTTTCGGGGAGTATGTCATGAGATGTTCTTGTATTAATCCTGTTTGGGGACAAAGTGCATACTTCTCTCAGGGTCCGACTACATTACAATATATTCCACCAATTACTTTGGTTTCAGCACAGTGCAAATTGATTAAAAATTTCTCCACCACGTATCATTATTGTAAGTGCAAAGGAAAGTTGCACTTTTCTTCAAGGAATCTTTTAATTTTTAGGTGGTTGTGTATTTTAAATCACACTACATCATGCTTAATTTTTTTACCTGTTTTTGATTATGTGAACAGCTGTGTCATTGTATTCTAGGAGTGGGGGCCTTCCCTGTGTTGACATCTTGGTGATGTTTTTGAGACAGTGGGGTATGCTTTCCCATCGAGAAATCACATCTGCTATCCAACCTGTTAATTTTTCAACTTGAACAGTACATCACATAGATGCTGGAGTCTTTCTGTTTGTAACATTGACCCAGCACTATGCCACTAAGAATTTTTTTTAAGGGGGAAATTAGTTTTGGAGATGACAATTATGGACAAGGACAGAATTGCAGGTGGAGTCAGGACAGACTCATGTGGGGATCAAAGTGCCACCTTGGGTCTCTTTAAGGCCATTTAAGGAGCAGTGTAGTCCCTGCACTGAATCAACCAGTTCAATTGAGGCTGCCTGATTAGGAAGGGGATAGCAACACAAAAAGCACTTGATGTGGAAATTCATACAGTAATGCCCCAACACCACTCTCAGATTATTTGGACAGTGTCGTCGCACCCTTATAGATATCTCTTCATTATTCATTAAAGATTGGTGCTTACACAAGTCACCATAAAATAAAAGAAGGGCAAAGAAATCAACAGGCAGCAGCAGCACTGTTGCAATTTATATTACGCTTCCCTAAACTTGTGCCTTCCAGGTGTTTGGGATTTTAACTCTAATAATCCCCAGCGTTTGTTGAACTAAGGAGACCTTTTAAGCATTTTATCCATCAGAGAAAAAACAAGAACCACAGAAGAATGGAGATGTTGGCCTTGTTTGTTTATATATTTGCATGTGAGATCCCATCCTTCAAAGGGTAAAGTGTCCTTTTAAAGAGAAAGGTGGAGTAAAAATAAATAAATAAATAAAAGAAAGAAAGAAAGAAAGAAAGAAAAAAGAAAAAGAAGGAAAGAAAGGGTTGCTTAGGTAGGTTAGACTAAGATTGTGGTTAGACTAAGAAATAGTTGCAAGAATTCTGTTTGGAATTGTGGAATTTGATGTCCTGTGGGCATGGTAGTCTCCACAACCATGAGTTTTCAGTTGTACAAGCTGGACATCTTGTTTAAAGCAATGCAGTAATGAATGCTCCTTTATGTGCACTTTGAAAAAGCACAGCTGCTCAGACAATGGACTGTTGTGTGAGCAGCAGAAACTGATTCTATCAGTGAGTGGTCCAGGTCATCCAGCAAACTTCATAGTTTAACAGGGATTTGAACCCAGGATCTCGGGTCGAGGTCTCCTTAACACAAACTGTTTCATAACACTTGATCCTTGAAAATGACCCCTTAATCTCAAATGGCAGCCCATAGGCAAAGGTCTCACTACCTCCAGCCATGAAGAAACTTTTTAACTCCCTTTTTCCTTATTAAAGTGATGACACTGAAATGGATTAATGTTTTCACATTTTAATAAGTTAATGGTTTGGTCTTCAGTCTTCCATTGTTTCCTTAGTGATAGGAAGCCTTAAATGTCATTCCTGTTTCTAAAAACAAAACCTTAAATAGGCTATGCTGGTTCCATTTTTAAAAAATCTGTGCTGTGATTCACTTTTCCCTTTCACTTGGTACTCATGATTGACATATGGATGACAGTTGGAATTTGCCTTGCAGCCTTTCAGCACATTTCAGTTTATGAAAAGAGAACTAATTACAGTATATTTTTCTCAGTCCTACTTTAAGTCACAATGTTTGCAGGATTAATTGCATGCTCGATTACTTAAAAACAGTTATAATCCTCTTGGTCTGTTAGGTATAAAATCCTAATGCTAATGCATTTTAGCAAAGTTGAAACAAAAATAAGAAATGTCTTTGCTTCTGTGTAAACTTCATGGACTTTGTTTCCAAAGATCTGCCCTCGTTTGGTCGAGTTCGAGAATCCTTGCCTGTAAAGTATCACCTTCAGAATAAGACTAATTTAGTTCAAGATGTAGAAGTGTCAGTGGAACCCAGCGATGCCTTCATGTTTTCTGGCCTTAAGCAGGTATGGGTTTTGGTGACAAGCTTAGACTTTTGGACCTCCTTCAGATCTTGTTTGTGCTGAAATCTCCAGACTGTGCCTGCTCTATATCTGCAATTATCCCTATTAATCTGTAAAAATAAACACAGGACTAATTCATGGGTCACAGCTGCTGTTCTTTATTGAGTTTATTTGCTACTTAGATAACAAAGTTATTTGCTGACAAAAGGCTGCTTGCTTTCTTGCCCTGTTGCTCAGTTTATACAAATAAACTCAGTTTATACAAATACTCACCTATACCTTACAACCTTGTTAATTTGTCAGTTCCAGCTACTCCTTTGTCCTCAAAGCATGTGCAAAATTTTACATCCAAGAAGAGAGAAATTTTGAGGAATGAAATTTCCAACAGTTCCTAGTTTGGGAAAAGAGTGACTTTATATGTAGATCCTTATATGTAAATACTACAATTTTTTTTTATATTACAAACCGAAAGCCGAAATATAGTATCAAGTACTTTAGGGAACATTACATTTATCAATAATGAACATGTGTCTGGAAATGGGAGTTTAAACAAAAGGAAAAGAGAGAAGGATGATGACAGTAAAAGTATAGATTTCTCCTAGAAAACTGTATGATTTTTCTTTGTGCCCTGTTACATGGAAGGTTCCAGTAGGGTTTTTAAAACAGCATGTGTCATAAATAGAGAGAGATAAAACACACAAACAGGCTTTGAACTCATTAACATTGCAAGGCTCCATGCTAACATACATAGAAGGTTCCAGTCATAAGTGACTGGTATTTAAGTAGCAAATAAATAATTTTCCAAAGTCTGACTCAACTAGATTCATGAAAACTGCTGAATGTGCTGGTTTATCAGGAAGGTTGAAATTGCAAGGATGGTATTGAAGAAGAGTGGAGACTTTCCAGGATTCAGTGGGAATAATTATGATTATCTTTTTCAAGTATTTAATATAACTGTTTGTCAGATGTATTAAATATTTAAAAGTATCTAGAGATCTAAAATAAACAAGTATTCTGATGGGAGATTTTCTACTATACCTCTAGATAAGGTTAAGGATCCTGCCTGGTACTCAACAAGAAATGTTATATAACTTCTACCCTCTCATGGCTGGATATCAACAGCTGCCTTCACTGAACATCAACCTGCTCAGGTTTCCACACTTCACTAACCAGCTACTTAGAAGGTTTATACCAACACATATATTTGTAAAGGTAACAGCAACAAAACTGTTTTATAGAACTTTTCACCACATGTTTCACCTTTAGCAACAATATGTTTGAATATATAGTCAGCTGATGTTAGATTTCTCAGGCTGATGTAACAACTATTAGAGAATTACAAAGTGTTACAGTGGAGTATGTTTGATACTTATTTAATTGAGCTTCTAACAATTATGTTAAGGTGGCCTAATTTTTCTTTATAGGAAAATTCAGAATATCCATTCAGTCTTGATAAATGTACTTCAGTGCTCAAGCTTCTCCCCTATTGAAGTGGTCCAAACTGAAATCAGGAAGAAAAAAAAAACCACAACTGCCATTCCTTATTATATTTCTTTCAGTGCTTTGAAAGAAAGAAGGCACATTAAAATACGTTTTCAAAATAATGTATCTTTCTGGGTTGCAAGGAAATTACCAGGATGCTAAACCACATTTGTGAATAACGAACTGGAGAAAGCCAAACACAAAGTTAAAACTTATATGGCTTCTTTGGTTTTAACTAAACGTTATGATAGTCGAGTTAGTTACTGTGAATATATATTGGCTGTTTTCTCCCCCTGCCTTGCCTTTTTCATGTTGGAATTACACAGAAGTGACATGTCCAGGCAAAGTTAATGAAAAAATGCAAATTGTTTTTGCAAACTATATAGTCAAATGAACCAATTCCTCCTCCTTCATAGCAAATAAACCTTGCATTCTGCTTGATTGCACTACAGCCAGAAAGAATGGGTGTTTCCCACAGATTCTGATAATCAGTGTACTATTTAGATCAGTCATTTATATTTGCTGCCAGCTAGAGACATAAGCCTGTTGTCCCAAGAGAAAGAAGCTTTCAGCATGTCCTGAGTTGTAAGCTCTTCTTGGCTGTGTTTGGAGAATTTTTGCCTAGTATCTTGATGTAACAGCCTCTTGTAACTGTCTCTTGTTTTTCTCATTTTCTGAAAATTAAATGAGATTCTTAAAATCTGGTGGGATACTAGTCTTGTCAATAACTTTTAAGTGTCCATTTATGAGGTAAATATTTGTCTTCTGTGGGAGTCAAGGATGGTATGCTATTGTTAGTGTCTCAAAATGATAGACAGAAGATAAGTATGTTTTTCTATTGGAAATTCAGTTAATTATGGAAATTCAAAAAAGTGAGGGATGATTTTTCTCTTCTTACTGATAGATATATAATCAAACTAAGTATCTTCCTTTTTTGGAACTTTACAATTTGGGTTAGAACAAAATAGTAAACCAAAAAGAAGAATATGTATGTATGAAATCTCACAATCTACTTCCATAAACAAGTGAATTTAAGGCAGATATTCTTCAGTGCAATAACCTGAACTTTCTTCTAGCCTAAGTTTAATAATGGTTGTTCTAACAATCCTTCAGTACCTATTGCACTCCATAATTTATATTAAATACATTTATGGATAGAAATGCAGGCAAAATGTGTTGGATTATCATATGGTAGATTTATACGTTTAGACTCAGGTGAATTGTAAAATATATGAAATATACAAAAGTATGTAGATTGTGCATTTCAATGGTATATATATTTGCAAGAAAATCTTACTTTCCCCCCTCTTCTTAAAGCCACAGGGCCATCAACCAGATGATGCTTCTATTGCTGCTGCATAACTGAAGATGCACACTCAAGGGGAACAATTTTTCACAGACTGCATACAACTTTGCTTATTTTTCAAATTGTAGCTACAAAAAATATATCCCTAAATTGATAACAACTGTCAGGATCAATTATTTCTGTTTGTGGATTTTATTCTGAAAAATAAATATACAGGAGAAAGCTAGTCCTCTTTATTTAACATACTCTTACACACCCCACCACCTTTTTGACTTTCCAGAAGGTTTAGCAGAAGTGTTGTTTATTATGTGTATGGAATATTTTGTCAATATGAGATAACTTTATGAAAAAGCTTGTGTAAAGTTTTCAAGAGATGCGATGATTGTGGCTTTTATTACAATAACTGATCTGGCTTCCACACCATATAGAATTAAATTTTGTGCTATTCTGTATTCCAAATAAGTGACAGGCTCCATGTTTCCTTATTGTCTTACCAAGCTCTGATAATTCCAACCCTAAATTATAAAATATGTCATTTTGTGGTCACATTTGGGTAGTGTTTGAGACTAGTTGACTACTACTAGTTTTGCAGTGATTACTTTAAGGTTGTGTTTGAGGGCTTATGGAAAGGCAAATACAATATATTGGTAAGGGTTTCTTTTGAGGGATCCCATAACACTGAAAAATGAATGGTTTTCAAGGAGAGCTTTATATAGCTCCAAAACCTTAAGACAAATGCAGGGATGTCAATTGTTCCTGGTTGCTGGTGGTTTCTTTCAAGAGGAGCAGAGAAACCCTACATAATGCAAAACTAGGGAATGGCATGACCCCATGTCAGGTAGCCACACAGGAAGTGCTGACCATTCTTGCAAATCTTTCTTGTAAAGCTTTGCAGCTTTTAGGGCAGCTTTTTGATAAGGTCATGCGTATGTGAATATACATCTTACTAGTTTAACGTAGGCCACCTATCATTTTTCAACTCAAAATAATTTTCTACTGTAACCAGTAGTAATTAAACATCAACTGGAAATCATTTTATAGAAAAGGCCTCTACTCTGCAGCAATATCATCTAGTTGGTTTAAAAAACTGCCTTTTTTATCGGGATAATTCCATGCAGAATGCTTGATAATTAAAATGAAGAAAAATATAGCTTATCAATGTTCATGTGATATCATCTTTAGAAAATTCAAATTAAATCATGTAAATGAAAGCTGTTTTGTGTATTTTTTCCATTGTTTAATAAATTAATTTAATCTTTGTCTTTTATGTTTTTTTCTCTTTGATATAAAGGAGGCTTAAAGGTAGTATAATATAATGGCTAACAGTGTGAATTGGGAAATTGAGAGTTGCCCATGGGGATTAGCATCTATTACTTTCTTTTCATTCTTCATTCTTTTTTGCTTCCCTTATGTTGTGTCTTTCTAAGTTATGTTGCTTCTCCTCTGCAGAAACTTCACAGCCCTCTTCAATACCATTGGTTCTTACCTTATAGTACTGCATTGCTGTCTATTTCTACTTATTATTAGTTGATCTTGCAGCTCCATTAATCTCAGGTACCCAGCAGTCTCTCACTCCTGTATACAATTCCAACATCTTATTTTTTTCTTCCCTTAATTCCTGGAATTCTCAGAATAATTATTTCGTTGAACTAAAAGGGAGCTGTGTGGTCATTACAAAATACAAATGCAAAAGTATGTGATACCTTTATAGACAACAAAAAATTATACAATCTGCTAGATTTCATGGATCAGGACCACTTTGTCAGGGTGTACCAGTGTGAAGAATTTAAAGTCCAAAAGTTCATGGCACAATGGATTTTGACAGGTAAGTTACTCTTAGATGTAAAGTCCAAAAGTTCTTAGCAAGATGGATTTTACCAGACACATCTTTCTTAGAGGCAGCTGTGGATTGTATATCACACCCCAGTTTTAACTTTAAAACAGCTTCAATGCAGCCTGCATCACTCCTGACTTACATTTAAGAAATACTTTGAATATGACTTACAAATTGTATGCTAATTTCCTGGAGATATGTGGCAAAAGGTCTCATTTTGGAAGATTGTCATTCCATTACTTTCTTTAAAGCAAGCCTGGATTTTTTTTACTCTTCAAAGAAAATTTGTCTTTTTTACTATTTCTGTGACATTTCATTGCCCTCCAAACATCTCCCTTCCTGGCCAGGAAGCTGCAGCAATGTACAGTGGTGCCTCGCTTAATGAGTGCCCCGTTTAATGAAAAAATCGCATCGCTTTGCTTCAAGCTCCCCGGTCCACCCCCCAGCCTGTCTCCGATGCCGGTAGCCTCCCCGCGCCACCTACCCAGGCCGTTCTCGGACACCTAGGTGTCCGAGAACGGGCTGGGTAGGCGGCGCAAGGAGGCTTTAAGCGGCGGGGACAGGCTGGGGGGTGGATCGGGAAGCTTGAAGCCTCCCCGCGCTGCTTACCCAGGCCGTTCCCGGACTTCTGGAAGTCCGAGAACGGCCGGGGTAGGCGGTGCGGAGAGGCTTCAAGCTCCCCGATCCACCCCCCAGCCTGTCTCCGCCACTTAAAGGGTAACCGGTTGGTGGGATCCAAGCCCGGGATGCCTGAAAGGCATCCCAATCCCACCACCCTCCCCCCGCAGCTTGGATCCGAGCCGCAGCGGCTACCCCAGCCATGGCCGGACTCTAGGGAGTCCAGCCATGGCTGAGGTAGCCGCCATGGGTCAGATCCAAGCCACGGGGGGAGGGAAAAAAACCGGATAATCCGTTCCAATTGGAACGGATTAACCGGTTTTCAATGGATTCCTATGGGAAATGGTGCTTCACATAACGATGTTTTCACATAACGTTTTTTTTTCTGGAACCAATTAACATCGTTATGCGAGGCACCACTGTATCTATTTTGCAATGCTGTTGCTCGTGTCTTTCATGAATGCTCAGTCGTAAGTGGTTGTTTTCCCCTTTTGAAAGGCCATTTTGAGGATCAATATTTCAGCCTCTGCAATCCGGATTATTTCCAAATCAAAAGCAAGTTGGTGGGACCAGCCATTATTTTTCAAAATAAGCAAAATTGGTATTTTCAATTTGTATGAGATATTTTAAATCTGGGTATGTTAAGGTTGTTTGTTTCTGCAAGGTGTGGGGAAGCAGTTTTATTTTTTTTTTTAAGTCTTAACTAGAGCTGGGCACAAACTGCCAAACCAGTGGTTTGTCCTGGTTTGTTCTTCAGCTGGACAAGTTTTGGTGCTTACCAGCCCCATCTCCTCTTGTGAGTGCCCACTCAGAAGTAGTACTCCAACTTCCCTGCCCTGCCTCCTCTGGGTGTTACCTCTGAGTGGGCACCTATTAGAGGAGGTAGGGCTGGGAAGCATCTAGTACCCCTTTAGCTGAAAAATGAACCAGCACAAATAGCAGGTTCGGCAGTTCATGTCAATCTCTAATCATAACTCAACAATCCTTTGCTCAAACTTCCACAAATTTGGCACAGAGCAAGAACAAACTGTTACATTGTGTCAAATTTGGTGCTGATCTGAAGTTCAGTTTCAAGGCTATAATTTTTTTGTTTGGGGTGCCCTCATTTTTACAATTGCCTTGTACCAGGGGTCTCAAACTCAATTTACCTGGGGGCCGCTGGAGGCAGAGTCTGGGTGAGACTGAGCTGCATCAGATTTTCCGCCAAGCGGAGCAAGAGCCCGAGAAAGCCACCCAGGAGTTTCCTTAGCCCAGCTGGTGCTCTGATGATGATGATGATGAGGTCAGCCACGACTCACTCCAGCTCCTTCTTCACTACCACCACCAGCAGCAGCAGCAGGACGAAGAAGCGGAAAAACCCTCACAGAATTTGCCTTGCCAAAGAAGAAAAGCCCCCGCCAGTACCCACGAAATTAAATAGAACAGGGCGGGACCCACCACAGGTGCGCACGCACACAAACACACACGGAGGTCCGGCAACCTTCCTCTGAGGCCCACCCTCAAAAAAAGGTACACTGAGCAGCAGCAGCTACCCCCACCACGACAGAGGAGCAAACTTTGTAAGGCGAGCCCAGGCAGCCTCCAGAGCCAAGGTGGCCGAAGCAGGATGAGGAGGAAGAAAAGGAGGAGGAAGCACCGCTGGGCATTGAGGTGGCCAGTGGCCAGGCTGGTGCTGGGGGTACCGAGAGAGAAAGAGAGCCAGAGAGCTGCTTCCCTGGAAGAGGTGGCGGCGGCGGCAGCTGCTGTTGGCGGTTCTGTTGGAGGCGCTCTTTGAGGACGGGCTGGGGGCAAGCTCCACTTTCAGGCATCACTCGGCGGCGGCTCAGGCGCTAGGAGAAAAGGGCTGGCAGCGTGCCTCGCTCGTCGGCTCTCCCCCAAAACAGGGTCTCTTGCACCCTCCATCCGGAACTGCAGCCTGCCAGCCGGCAGACAGGCGGGCTGGCTGGCAGGCTGCAATTCCGGATGGAGGGTGCAAGAGGTGCTGTCTTGGGAAAGAGCCGGCGAGCGAGGCGAGGCTTTTTTTGACTCTTGACAGCAGAGGACATGTGGGCGCTTCAGGGGGGCAGGCAAGGCGGGGGCCACAAACTATCATCCAGCGGGCTGCAAATGGCCCCTGGGCCGCATGTTTGAGACCCCTGCCTTATACCATGTTGATTTGCTATGCTCCACAATAACACAGCTGCACTATCATGCAACTACAATTAAAGAAGTATGGATACTTAAGAAGTACATGTCTTGAAAGTTATAAAAAAATTGTGCATACTGTACATGCACATACATGATTTCTTAGAGAAAAAAATCTGTTTTGTGCAGAGTTTAAAAACAAAAACAATGAAAAAAATGGGTTACTTAGATCAAAATGCACTAGTGCTTGGAGGGATGGATCTTCACTTCTGTTTATATAATAACCTTTTAGTAAGAGCAGACAGACAGCTCCATTGTAAAATACCCTGCAGGTCTTGCCACACCCTACAATATTCTGCCATCACTATGACAAGATCTGAAAAGAAAAGTGGTATATCTTTGGCTTAACATAGAAATGTCTAGCACATCTTCTTTATGAAATATGCCATCAGCACAATGTACTTTTTCATTAAAATTTTCACCAGCTGCTACTTTAAGTGTATGTATGGATTTTAAACTATTTATCACACAATTGCCCAGAATTACTAAGCATCTGAAGCCCATAACTCTTTAGTGCCTGCCAACATAAAAGAGCCTTCAATCCCAATTTGATGTTTGAAGATATTATTTTACAGATGCTGTATCTTTTACATTTTCCACATATTATTATTTATTCCTCTTTTACTTCCCTATGTCAAATCCAATATTCTTGAGTCCCTTGATGACTTTTGTGCACATGGAACCTTATATAGCAAGTACACAACAAGGATGGGCTTTGTGCCCAGAAGGTTGCAAATCATAAAGTCTGAGATAGGAAAGGGAAACTGAAGTAAAAGTAATCAGGGCAAAGTTTGTTCAATTCAGTTAGACACAAATGTATAAGGAATGAGTACAAAGGAATGGAGCTGAAGACTGAACAAAAAGTTGGATTTTCAGAAAGGACATGGAGGGAGACAGAGACATGAGCGTTGCTGAAAGGAATGCTGTTTTTAAAATTAGTGTTATTTTTATTAATTTGTTTTGAATACCATTTAGAAAGCAAAAAGTGAAAAGATCTGAAAAATGATTGTATCAAGTTATTTCTCTGTGTTATGTCTGGATTATTTCCTCAACATCTGGGTATAAACTGTGTGGTTATAGCATGTGGAAAGAGAACACTGGTGCCGGTTACACTTGGAATCAGTGGGACAAAATATCCCCCCCCCCTTTTTCCCGCAGGAAGTGTACCTTCTCTAATGCTAGTCAGCTCCTATTACTATCAGAATGACTTGTTAGCCCCCAAATTAGCATGTGGAAGCTACTCCCACTTTCAACCTTAGATACTTTTGTTGCCTCTCTTTCACATGTTGAAGAAATGGTTAAGCCTCTGAGCACAAAAGTTCCTCTCAGGTTAAAAAAGGAGGGAGCACATAGGACGTTGCTGTGGGACATCAAATTAGGTGGTAGAACTGGCAAGCTAACCCCAAGGTATGTACATGGAAGTTTAGGGGCTTAGCAGTTTGGTCTTAAATTGTTCCCCTACCTTTGTCCAGTTTGCAAAAATTTGAGTCCTGATATTTGTTTGCACCATGGCCAAGCCTCTCTATAAAGGAATAGGACGGTCTTAATCTTTTAATTCTAAATACTTAATTTAATCGTACTTGCATATAAAGCGATTGTTTTAGGAGGAAAGATGAGTAACAGGTTGGAGGGCAAATTGAGATGTTTTGGCAGACTATCATCTTAATGTTACAGCATTCTTTGGAGACACTCAATATGTAAAAAGCATACTGGCATAGCCTCAGTCTATGATGAGTCGTGATGCCAGCTAATTATCTCTGTAACTATACAAATAAGGAATCTAATCATTTATCTGCCTGAACAGTATTAACATAAGTAGCGGGAAAATGGAACAGTATGGCAGCATGATACAGCTTTTAGTCCAAATCAACCTGGGCACATATTTAACAGTAAACACAGTTTTCTTTGCCATCCACTTCAGTCTGTATACACAGTGGTAGCAGTCTGAGTCATATATGGAAAAGAAATCCCTTAGTATATATTTTGGTATTTGTTGAGTATGGGCTACTACCTTAGAAAAAAGTAGAATCATGTAATTTAAAAAGCAGGAAAGTTGCTGCCTTTTTCATTGATGTTTCCCCCCTATTTTTCAGCATAGGGCATAATGTAAAGCCAGCTAAAGAGAGAGACTTGGTACTGACTGAAGTATGATAATTTAAAAGTGCATAGCATTCTGTCCATGCGTGCAAGAAACTAAGTCTCTAGCCAGAAATCCTTTAGATTAATTACTATTACATTTTAATTTATCTTGTTCTTGGTATTTTACTTTGCACATGCCAGGCCAGTTTTAACAAGTAAGAATAGTTATAAAAGTTTGATGTTATCTTTTGCTAGATCCATGATGTACAATAAATAAAAACCTGAGACTTGCCTGCCTGAACAGTATTAAAGTAATTGGCGGGAAAATGGAAAAACTGATTATATAATTTTCTACAAACTCACTCAATCTTTTTTAAATGATAGGGAGAAAAATAAGGTTGGAAATGAAGAAAAACAAGTAATTTCCATGGCAGTGTTATTACATAATGAGAAACATGAGCATAATCATTTTATATGAAATGAGAGCTATTGTTACTACTTTAAACTGGAAATGATGATGTCAAGAAAATAAGTAGCCATGTCTTTGTACCTTTTCTAAAAACACTTGGAACATTAGAATACATCTGGGTCAGGATGCCTAATTCACATAATGCATTTATAAACATTAAAAAAATTAAAATTGTGTTGCTCTAACAGTGAGTTATGTTGCTCTAGGTCAGGACCTGATTAACTTTGATTAAGGTGCTGTCAAATGTGTTGATCTAGGCTGCAATTTGATTTCTGCTGGCACTTTCTCCTCGGAATTTTATCTAATTCCTAAATGTATTTCAACAATGTGTGATATCTAAATGGAAAGCTTAGCTTTAGAAATAGGTCTCCCAGAAGTCTCTTCCTGGAAAGGACAGTGTCTTGTGAACACTGAATACATCTCTTTGAGCATTTGGGCAGTTTCCTTGGAACCAACTTCAGAGGAATTTTTTCACTACTGTTCCTCATCTAGGAAAGATGTATTAAAATACTTGTCTCAGAATCAGTACTTCTAAGAATCTTATTAGAATGTTCTAAGTAAAGATCTCTGTATATTTGCAGTGATAAATCTGGAAGCACGGTGCTCATCATGACAGTCTTCATAGACAAAACTCCCCATAAATAAGTCTAGAAATGGAGGCAGCTGGATCAGCCCATATCAATAAGTGAGATGTTTTGTGAATTTAATGACTCTTAACTACTTATCTAGGACCAAACCATGCTTGAACATTTTAATTACATCAGGGACGGCTTACAACAACATATTGTTCCTAAAAAAATCCATTCCTCTGCAGCTATTGTGGGGATTGTAGATGCACTCCCAATCGGGAACAGAAAAGTGAATGTAGAATGGGTAGCCGTGTTACTCTGTGCAAGCACAATAGGTAAAAGCAAAATAGAAATAAAAACTAAAAACGTGGTGGCACCTTCTTCTTGTTTAGTTGTGTCCGACTCTTCGTGACCCCATGGACCAGAGCACGCCAGGCCCTCCTGTCTTCCACTGCCTCCCGGAGTTTGATCAAATTCATGTTGGTAGTTTCGATGACACTGTCCAACCATCTCATCCTCTGTCGTCCCCTTCTCCTCTTGCCATCACACTTTCCTAACATTAAGGTCTTTTCCAGGGAGTCCTCTCTTCTCATGAGATGGCCAAAGTATTGGAGCCTCAGCTTCAGGATCTGTCCTTCCAGTGAGCACTCAGGGTTGATTTTCCTGGCACCTTAAAGACTATTAATTTTTTTAATGGGAGCTTTCCTGGCCAAGTCCACTTCACCAGAGATTCGTGAATGCCTTTCCCCGGCGGGTGCCATTCTCTTTAGGGAATCCTGTGCCCCTCTGCTGGCAAACGGCAACACCCAAGAGCCCCCCAGTAAGGGTCAACCGGGTGTTTCCTGAGGCCGTATCCCGGCAGCGCGCACGAAGGGCAGCCGCTGGGCCAGCGGTCCGCCACAGAAACCCCCCCCCCCCCTTCACCGCCGGGGAGACGGACAGGGCGCCGCACGTGCGCGGGGGGGGGGGAGGAGGCGGGGCGGGAAGGAGCGAGACTTCGCTCAACCTGCCGCTGGCCCAGCCCGGCCCGGGAGGGGCGGTCCTGGCGGAGCGAGCGGGGGGGGGGGAGGCGGAGGAGCCGCGCCAAGCAAGCTGGCAGCTCGACGGCAACGCGCTTAGCCCGGCGCCCACGGCCAGGCGGCGGGGCTGGGGCTGCCGCGCCATTGACTTTGCCGTCTCCCGTGAAGTTGCGGCGATGCCTCGCCGGTTGGAGAAGTTCTTGCAAATAGCTCCTCACTCCTTGGCTATCGTCTTGAGCGCCTGTGGCGGCGACGAGATTGCCTCGGGGGCGCCCAGGCGGCAGCCAGAGGAGACGCGGGAGGAGGGAAGCGGCGGTGCTGGCGGCGGCGAGGTGGCGGCGGCGGCGGGGGAGGAGGACGAGTACCGGGACAGGGAAGGGGAGGGCGGCCGCCCGCGTTCACGGGCCCGGCGGGGAGAGTTGCCACCCGGCCCCCAGCTGGGGCGCCACCACATCGGCTACGAGATTTTCGCCGACTTCAAGCAGGAGAACATGCAGAATTTCTGGAACAAGAAGGTGACGGCGGCGGTGGCCGAGACCTTCTTCCTGGGCTGGATCGACGAGCAGGTGCTGTTGATCCAGGGCAAGGAGGAGCACCTGGAGGTGCTGCGCGAGGGCTGGATGCGCCGGGCCCTCAAACCCCCTGCCGGCTTCCACATCAAGTGCCTGGGTAAGAGCGCCCCCAAGAGGGGTGCAGCGGCGCCGCGCCAGGGCAAGCCGGGACAGGACGGCCGGGAGCGGCGGCGGCGGCGGCGGCGGCGTCCGCTCAGTGGACGGGAGCGATGGGGGGGAGGGAGGCGCGGCGACGGAGGTGGTGTGTGGGCTGGCGCTTGCGCACTAGCGCTGCGCCAACTTCCCTCGTGGCAAGTTGAGAAGGATCCTCGGAACGGCCCGGGACCAGTTTTTGTGCCTGAGGTTCAAGGCGGGAGGGGAAAGCGAGCTGGGCGCGCATCCTGAAAGGAAGACCTTGGCTTCCTATCTCCTCCCTGCGCTTTCCGCTCAAACCTGACGCTCCCCTTGTCGTACTTTGCTCGGTCTTGTATCGAGGCTTCTTGAAAAATATATTCTGCTTTTGACGGATGGCAGGAGGGGTGCGTGTATGTATGTATGTATGTATGTATGTATGTATGTATGTATGTATGTATGTATGTATGTATGTATGTATGTATGTATGTATGCATGTATGTATGTATGTATGTATGTATGTATGTATGTATAGAGTTCGATTTCCAAACAGTTTTCAAGAAACAAACCATTTTGAAACGACTCTCTTTTCCCTGAAATGACATTTGGAGACAATGTGACAGATAAAATACTAGGCAAAATTTCCAGTCTTAGGATGTTACCTGTCAGAGAGTGTGTGTGTGTTGTGTGTGTGTGTGTGTGTGTGTGTGTGTGTGTGTGTGTGTGTGTTTGGATTGCATCCCCTATAATTCTTAAAGAATTCCCCGTCAGTGTGTGTGTGTGTGTGTGTGTGTGTGTGTGTGTGTGTGTGTGTGTGTGTGTGTGTGTGTGTTCGGATTGCATCCCCTATAATTCTTAAAGAATTCCCCAGCTCAGCAATAACAAGTCTACTGACCAGCTTTATGGTTGCACTGTTACTTTCTTCTCCAGCCTGTTTCTGCTTTCCAAAACAAGGAAGCTCCCCTTGTGTTACAGTGGGGGTCTCTACTTAAGAACTTAATCCGTATTGGAAGGTGGTTCTCAAGTTGAAAAGTTCTTATGTTGAATCTGCATTTCCCATCGGAATGCATTGAAAACCATTTAATCCGTATCTGCTCTTTTCCGTCCATAGAAACTACAGTGGAACCTCTACTTAAGAACTTAATCCGTTTTGGAATGGTGTTCCTAAGTTGAAACGTTCTTAAGTTGAAGCAAAATTTCCCATAGGAATGGACTGAAAACCAATTAATCCGTTCTGGCTGTTTTTTGTTTGTTTTTTGTTATGTAGAGGTGCGTTCGTACATTGAAGCATTAGTTCCCATAGGAACTAATGCAAAGCTGGTTAATACGTACTCTACCACTAGGGGGAGAATTTTTTTTAACCTAAGATGACCTTAAAAAAAGAGCAGGAAAGTTTTTTTTTCCTGTTCTTATCTTGGATTTCTGTTCTCAAGTAGAAGCAAAATTTAGCAAATGGAGCTGTTCTTAAGTTGGATTGTTCTTAAGTAGAGACGTTCTTAAGTAGAGACCCCACTGTACTTGGGAGTTGTAATTCTTTGCGAGTAGCCCTTTGTTAGACCTTAATGGGCAGCTGAGACTGACTCCCAGCATCCTGTACGCCCAGGAGGGCTTGCCTTGGCTGGTCTGTCATCTGACAGCGAGGATGGTTGTCGTTATGAGTTGTGGTCTGGCTGTGTGGAGGGCACCTCCTGAAGGGCCGCAACTCCCTTATAGCACTGTGGCAGCTTCCTTTTAAAAGTAGAAATAGGCTGGAGAGTGCAGTGATGGAGATAAATAACCCGAAAGCTCATCTCCGAACTTGTGTTTCTGGATGCATTTCCTAGAGTTCTGCCTGGGGAATTCCTGGAGAATGCTGGAAAGAAACTGAAAGGACACATCCCCTACCTCTCCAAGGTGTCTCTGCGTACATCTGTGTTCTTGACAGGCAGCTTTTGTTGATGCGTTTTTCCCAGTTGATTGAAGTTACATGTGAGAAAAATTGATGTAATATCAAAAAATTGATATTACACGTGAGAAAAGTATCCCCACCACCATAATAAAAACGAGATGTTTACTCTTTATACGTTTCTTCATCTCCTGTGTCATATACGCATTTCTAAGATAGCTAGGTGCTCTTGTCCAACATTTTGAGTCAGGAAATTATGCTTAATAATAAACTTATCCATTGGTTGTTTATGAATGGAAGAGTTGAGGTCTGCTACCAAACATATCTATGGCTGGAGTTTTGGTTCTGTGCAACGTTAATTTGAATCTTGTGAAGTCTACCCCAACATTTCCTGAATGTGGGAACTTTATCCATTTTTTTTTACTTTACTTTCAGTTTTCACTATGGCAGGATATTTGGGAAATGTCTTTGTGGGATATCAGTCATGCTATATAAACCATATGTATTCATAAAATTGGGTGTGATTGCATGAGAGTTCTATGAATGGCTTTTTTCAGATTATGGCAAAAAAATTATTGCTGGCAGATTTTTACTGCAGGGATGGGTTCTGTGTAATTATTATTATTTTTTTTGCAAGATTTAGAACCACCCATAATCACTTGCTTTATCTCAGATCCATATCAACTAGAATAAGCCACTGAAAATTCAGATCAAAAACTTGTGGTCAAGGGAAATGCTTTTTCATAAAATGAGATTGTAACTCCATTTGTAAATACAAATACACAGAAACACACACACATTTGTCTGGGAGCTGAGTCCCAATTAATTCATTTGGAATAGAATGTGTGGAGGACTTTACTGTGCGTGGCATGAGACTGGCTTTGTTTTTTGTTTGTTTGTTTTTTTAGCTGCTTGCAACTTGCTTTCAGGTTTCTTTGCCTGCATTATTAAACTTGTCTTGTATTTTGTGGCTTTCTAATGATCCCAGAGCAATTATGCTGAATTATTTATAACTGATAATTCACAGTCTTTCTCTTTTGGAGATGTGGTCAGCAAGGCAAGTAAGATACAATGGTGTTTGGTTTATGTTTTTTAGGTTAGATGTTTGTTTATTTTTAAAAAAAGATACAGTGTTCTTTATTTATTATGTGTATTCCCCTAAACCTGATCTGAAGTTCTTGGGAAGCTTGTTCCAAAGGATAGTGAAGTGTCAGTTATTCAAATCTTGTTTTTAAACCACTACTATGGAGTGCTGTTTAGACTTTCATCCTCACAGTATTGTCTACATTGCCTTCTGACTCTCTTTTAATTGCTATTTTGGATGTTCTGTGAATATAGGTATGTAAAATGCCTCATCTAAGCAGGGCACTAGTAACTTAATAGTTATTGATGTGTTTGTGGATTGTAATTCAGGAAAGATCACATCAAAATAGGTAGGTTTGGTGATCTCAAAGGTGCCACAACATTTTAGTTTTTGCTTTTTGAAACAGACTAAGATAACTATCTCACTGAAAGCCGGACATTAAATGTTTACTACTACATGACTATTTTTCTCTTTCAAGCTTACTGATATTTAATGGAGACCCTGAGTAGTATTTATTGCTTGTTCCATTTATATTTACTGTGTTCATGCCTACACATTCAGTGACGTAATCCAGTAGTAAGTTGCAGTTAGAGTAGGCTAATTGAATCAGTGGAGCTTACATAGGTGTTAGCTCACTAAATCTGTACTGATTCAATGGGGCTGGCACAGTTGCGGATTACTACTTGATTTCAGTGTAATAGGAAACACTAGAGTAGGCCCATTGAATCAGTGGGGATTTGGTGAGTCAGCTCCTCCTTCCACTGATTCAAATGGGCCTACTCTAGTTGCAACTTTAGTATAGTAAGTTGCAATTATAGTAGATCCATTTGAATCAATGGAACTTAACTGAGGAGTTGACTCACCAAATCCCTGCTAATTCAGTAGCCTTTTTCTAATGCAATTGAATACACTAAGCAACAGGATCTCAGCCATTATGTACATTTCCTCATGTATAAATCCTGTAGCTGAAGAACACCAGAAATGCTTCCAAACCCATTTGGGAAGGATCAGTACATGTACATATTTTAGATTTCAGGTGTATAGGAATTCCAGTAGCAGACCAGTCACAGGGGAGGGCAATTTTTGTCTAGACTTGGTGACTTAACTGTTTTTTCCTAATACAGTGGTGCCTTGATTTACGACCATAATCGGTTCCAGAAGATGGACGCAACTCAAAATGGTTGTAAATCGAAGCAGCATTTCCCATTGAAATGCATTGGAATGCGATTAATCCGTTCCGGCCAAAAAATAAAATAAAATAAAACAAAAACCACACAGCAAGCCCCATTGGAAGGGGCTGGGGCTTTTAAAAAAAACAACCAAAAATAAAGCACACACTCTAACCGTTGGGGCGAAAGAGCTACAAAGAAGCTCTTTGCCGACCAACTGTTAGCCCTCTAATTTGAATTCCCTGCCTTTTTTTCCCTGCCTCTTTTGATCGCAGCTCGAAGCTCCGGCTGCAAGTCAAAGCAAAATTTTGCAGCCGGAGCTGGTCGCAACTTGAAATGGGACGGTCGTAAGTCGAGGCACCACTATAGCTGGCAATGGGGCACAAGATCCAGTTTTATTTCTACAAATATGTATGTGTGTGTGTGTAATTATATTTATAAAAATATATTTATATTGTTAATAAGAAGGACATTAACTTTATACAGTTTAATAATAGCTTGTGAGTACTGTTTCAGCTCCCGCCAACCTAGCGGTTCGAAAACATGCAAATGCGAGTAGATAAATAGGGACCACCTCGGTGGGAAGGTAAACAGCGTTCCGTGTCTAAATCACACTGGCCATGTGACCACGGAAAGATTGTCTTCGGACAAACGCTGGCTCTATGGCTTGAAGAGCGGGATGAGCGCCGCCCCCTAGAGTCGGACACGACTGGACAAAAATTGTCAAGGGGAACCTTTACCTAAAATATGTTAAAGGTGTTCTCTGCTGGTTTCCAAAATCAAATTTCTGGCTTTTTAAGCAATATGCCGTTTGTATTTCTGAAGCCTTGAGTACTTGTGCAAAATTGGGATTAGTCATTGTGAGGGTTCGACTTTGCGCTCCTCTTTCGGTTCAAAGAAATCAGTAGATTTTTGTTGCTTCAAAATAGGTGAAAGATTTATTGGTGCATTTAACAGTAAACATGTGTCTATGACATGATTATGAGTCTTTTCTCCTTTTGCCAATGGGTCTGGAAGGGGTCTCCAATCTTCTAAAAGGAACGGATTGCCATAACTATTATTCCATTGTCCCGGTAAATCAGCAGGGACCCAGTCTCTCAGGGTCTGCCCCGTCGAACCTTCGAGCAAGGGCACGGTCTCGTCATTCCGATCGCCATCCCACAGGGTTCGTCTCTCAGGGTCTCGATCCTCCCAGGGTCCTCCCTGTAGGTCTTCTTCCTCATCTCTCTTATTCTCCATTCTAGCCTCTCTCTCCTTTCTCTCTCAACTCTTTCTCTTCTCTTAACCTCCTCCTCCACTCTCTAGCCTCGGTTTCTCCCCAATAAGAGGGTCTGGGGGGAATTTCTCTTCTCCTTCTGTAATCCGCCTCTTCTTTAGGCACTCTCAGCCTCTCCCATAATCCCGTCCCGGGATCCTCCATCCACACCCATTCCCAACCAGGCGGTAACTGACTCTCTTTCCTTTTTACCTCCCCTGTTCCTGCCTCAAACCCCACCCTCTTCTTCCTCTCCTTTCCCACCTTTTCCTCCTGAACCTCTCTCATTGTTATATCCTGTATCTCTTTAGTCAGCTCCTCTATTTCTGTCCCTTGCTGAGCTTCTGCCACAGGTTCTGGTGCTGGCTGGCGTCTCTCCTCCTTATCCTTGTTGTGGGGGAGGGACGGCTCTCCAGCGAGTGGGGCATCCCTCTCGCCTCCTGTCTCACAGTCATACCATACCTTTTCTAGTATAGTAGCCACACCATGTAGCACTTGCATACTCACTGTTGTTTCCCCCCAGAATTGTCTATACTGAATAGTAGCAGCAGTCAGGAATTGCAAAGCACTCTCTCCCTGTTATGTGGTGCATACCTGCCATTTGATCCTTTCAACCTGAGGTTGAACTCTCCTGCATTTACAGCATGTGTTTTGCCAATGAGATTTGACCTTCTTAATCTTGTAAAGACTGTTTGTTAAGTTGGGAATGCTATTAAATCCCTGTTAGTCAACAACCAACTTTCTCTTCAGACTCCTATATTCATAAGAAATGAATGGGTTGGTGTATGCCACTGATAAACTATGCCTGTGTAGCTACGCAACAGGTTTTCAGCCACCGTTTGCAAGCACAAATGTAATGGCAAACGGAGCACACAAGTAAAGGAATAAAGAGGCAAGGCAAATGTAGAAGCCTGACATTAATTCATGGAATGGCAAACGTTACAAAATAATTTTGTATTTGAAGCCAACCCATTGTAAACCATACAAAGATTTTCTGTATTGCAAGTTTAAAATAACTACTGTATTTTATGTTTCTTCTAAAATGAAAAAAATAAAAACAAAAAAGCTGTATAAGGTGTACATGACACTTTGAATTTGTATAGACTACGAATAGGATATTAAAGTGAAAGTGCTGAAACTCTAAACACTGGAAGAAGTGGTCTTTACACATAATTGGCGAGTCAATCATGTTTCAGTGAGTGAAAGTTCTGAGTAATTGCACAGTCCCCAAAGGGGGAATCTTTCTGCAGCTATGAACTATCTTTACTTCTAATCTTGGAATTAACTATACTTCTTTTAAAAAAAAGGATTGTAAAGAAGTGGATGTGAGATGGGAAAAAGAAGATTAGAAATTTGCTCAGTTGCATATACGTAGTAGAACATTGTCAGTATCTGTTTTACCTGACATGTAAGAGATTGCATTGAGGCTCGTTTTTAATGTTGAGTTTAAGAATACTAAAGGATCAAACATGACTTGTAAAAGAGATAAAGAAAGTTGAGATCTGTGTATGGGCAATGATATATGTATATACTGATGATAAACAAATTGATAAAGAAAAAAAGCAATGCAATAATAGCAAATATAGTGTCTGGTTAACTCTGTACCTTAATCTTTCTTTTTTCCTTTTTTTTCATAGTTTTTCATTTTTGTTTTATGCTTTCTCCTTTACTTTTTATATGTACCATCAATACTATTTTAAACTAAAAGAAGTGTGTAAAAGAAGAAGAGTAAAAGGATCCATAAGCTGAAATGGATCCATAACTGCCAGTTACAGGAACTGTAGTACTGTATAAACAAACTGGCAGAGAGGAAAAAAGTCCAAGAATTAGCCTCAATGACTTTCTGTATGCTCTTGCACTTTTCTGTATTCTCATTCAAGGTGGCTAGTAGTCTTTATGACTTGGGAGGGGCTATTTCTTCTTATACTAAATGAATGTTCTCTAATACCCTGCAATAAGCTCATTTAATGCCTTATAATTACCAGAGTTGCTCCAGTGTTGGGAAACTGAAGAGTATGTGTACATTTCAGAGTTGGCTGGAGATGAAACTATATTTTGCTATATTGAGGGCACATAGGTCAGCATTCAAAGGGCGAGCCCTGCTGAGAATGGCATGCAAAGAGGGAGAAATTAGTGAAGAGCTGTTCATGCTGTCACTTTGGATGCATACCTTAATGCGGCGTTGAGTGTGCCCTGAAAGCTTGAAAACAATGGCATCAGGAGACTAGGCTCCATTGCAAGTCTACACTTAATACCATAGTCACTCAAGGCAGATTGTTCAAAAGTGAAAGAGCAGATTAAGATGAATCTGTCTTCAGGAATTTGAAGTTGCATCCTCAGAGGGGAAAAGGTAGTCCTAGTAGAGATAGGAAATGGAGACTCTCTTGAAGGGCAGCTGCTGGTAGCAGCAGTAATGGAAGGTGATACTAGCAGAGAGTCTCTTACAGACAGTACTGTAGTAGTCACACTCAAGCTAACTCTTCTCAGTAAAGTGCAGTAAAAAGTAGTGGCAAACCATTTCTGAATATTTATACCTGGAAAAAAATGACAAGACATCCAAAACATTACAAGAAATGGCTCTGGAACATGATACTCCAGTCAGTGGTCAGCTGCTAGGGAAGAGCCGAGGGATAAGTATGAGTAGCACTGTTGTTAGTGAAATAACAGGATTAAAACCAAAAGGACATCTAGTTGCTGATATGAACAGAAGCAAAAGGAACATCCAGTGCTGCATGACATATATGGAACGTGAGGAATATGAATCAAAATAAGCTTGGAATAATACAAAAAGTGGAATATTTGAATATTTTAATTCCTGATGTGAGTTAGTTGGAGTCATGCAAAATAGGATGTTTTCAACGGTCTAGTTACAAAACATTTCCTTGGAAATGGCAAACTCAGTAGTTACTAGGAAAAGTGAATGATTCAGTATACAATGAATTGACTTAATAATGACCTGAAATTTGGAAGGCCTGGGGAACTGTTAATAAGAAGAATTTTGGTAGGTCATTAAATTCATAGGGTTGCTGTAACTTAGAAGTGACCTAATGGCACATAACAACTATGACAACAACATTGATGGCTGTTTTAAACTATGATTGATAATTCAAAGCTTCTGAAGTTTGGCACATGTGATAGATTAGTCTGAATCCCTTAAACAAAGAGAAATTATTTTCATTCCCATTCATTTTCTTTACAGGTATTGACCAATTTTTGCTTACTGTAGATATTCTTAATTTTGTCCCATCAGAGCCCTTAATGTTATTAGGAAAAAAATCTGTACTAGATTTGCCTGGGTCGAGCTGTGTTTAGAAAAGACTGTAGCTTTTAGACTCCAGTTCTTGCTATTGCCTGCTGGCTAGGATATTCTGAGAGTTGTAGTCGAAAAGAGCAACTTTTGCAAGCATTGGTCAGCTCAGGTAATTGTATTATGCTCTTAGTCTCAGTGCTGTAATACTTCCTGTAATGCTCAATTAGTTTATTTGATGCCAAGGGAGAAACCTATTTAAAAATATCACTATAAGAAGGCCAGAAGGTACTGGCCTAAGGCTGGAGCAAGTTAACAAACTTCATGAGAAATTATGGATATAGTTCAAAAGCCATTTCCTTCAATTAGAAGGTGATTTTTCTCCCCCAAACAATAAGAGGTCTGTACAATAAGTGAACTAAATAGCACCACCAAGAGTCTAGCAAAGTGAGCTCAGCTGGAATATTGTCTATTGTTCGTGTGCTACCAAGCGTGCCAGTAGAAGGGCTATTACACTGTTCTCTTGAGTTGTAGCTGAGTGTGCACATTCTTCCTTCCCTTTCACTTTTCTGTTTCCCTCTTCTTGAAATTAAATTAATTCCTGGCATATTTTTTGCTCCCAGGGATGGTGCTATGTGGTAATTTTCTTCTCATTAGTGGACAGCTATACAGTAGAAACATATAAGAGATACAGCATATTAAATGGTGCTAATTCATTAATGGCCATACAATACATACTGTCAAGCTCCTAATAATCTCTCATAAAGCAGAAAATCTTTATCACTATGAGAGTGCATAGTATCTTGGAATATCTTGCAGAGGAATTTGAGGTACATTCCTATGCATATTTTATGCATCTTTTAGTATCAGCTATTTTTTATCTAATCCTTATTTCTATGTTGTCCATTTTAGATTTTACCAGTGCAGTTTTTACTCTGTTGTAGGGGATTCAGATATAAGGTGCGGCGTCAGTTGTGAATTTGCATAGGAATACTGTGCACTGAAGAAATGATGTTTTCTTCATAGCTTATTAAGATACGTATAGTGTGAAATGTGGATTTAATAGGTTGACATACAGTATTACTGTTGAAAATCAAGAAAGTTTTTAAAATCATACCATTCTTCACTTAAAAAATGTTTTTGAGCATTTAATTGCTATTCCAATTTAGCACAGAAGCAGTCATATTTTTTAAACAAACACAGAATTTGAAAAGGCAAGAAGATTCTGTTCTAAATATGGACCCATACTCGTAACTAGACACATACCGTAGATTATCGTGAATAAATCATTCTGTTGATTTCACAGGACCAGCTCTACACAACTGTTACTACATAATTAAGGAATAGAGAAAATTTGTCACAATATGAAAGGATTTAAAATTTTCACATTCTGTTTGGTGTTCCAAAAATATGTGAATTTTTAAACATCCAAATATACTGTCCTAAATCTAGAGTAAACCCACTGAGTCTACTGCTAAGTTGAAAGTCAACACTTAAGGAAATCCTGATTAAAAGGGCCATTGGGTGACCAAGATAGACTGTGTTAAGTTTACTTGGTGCAGTCAAATTCTATAATTTTGCATGCCATTTACTCAGTTTTGGAATCTGCTTAATTTCTAGTATTGGAGTACAGAATTCTGGAAGTGGTAGTCATCTGGAAGAATGACAGTTATCTTTTAAAGCTTTTTTTTCTTTATAAAGGAAGTTTTTCACATCTGTAGTCTGTTTTCCTTTCAGTAGCTAGAATCCTATTGGTATTTGGATAAAGTTTTCATATTTTGTTGTGGCTAATTTTGTTGAATGTAACCCGGCATGTTACATATGAAAACCTAACTTACTTCTTTACTTATTTTTAAGCAACCAATCAACAGGTCTCTTTCCTCCCCACCACTATGGGGCTAAACAGTCTTTAACTACATTATGTAGAGTTCTCTCAATCATAATTTTTAACAGTCTAAATTATTATTCTTTTTAATACTAACAATCACATATCTTCATGTCAGGTTTATGAGCATTTTGGAAGTAAATATTGTTTCTTTTCTGGCTGTTTTGTTGTTGTTGTTGTTGTTGGACTACTTATATAAGGAGAATTCTTGGGGAACTTGCTTATATTTCTAAGACTAAAGCTGCCCCACTTTTTGCTGTGTAAGTACACAAAACTCAACAAATTTCAGTTAACTGATGAGGTGCCAGACCATATCTTGGTTGCACAATCAGGTGTATGATCAGGCACCTCATTTTTTAACTACTGTATAGCAAATTACACAGAACTTACACTGACAGCAATACTGTATGTTTTATTGCTCTGAGTATCATTACCTCACCTATTTATTATTAGTAAATAAAGTCCTTGAATCCAACATGAAATCCATGTAGTACGTAGTTACCTTATAATGGTAGTGATCAAAGATTGTAAATTGATGTTAGATTCTCCAGGTGTTTTAGCTTACCGTGTCTGTTAACTGTTTAGCACTGCTGCCCTGCATTAATTGCTTCATAGGACTGATGAGTTGTAGCAAAATCATCTGGAGGACGAAAGATTCCTTATATGTGTTGTATATTTATTTAACTTGTTCCATGAGCAGAATGCTACTGAAAGCTCCATCTGTAAGGCCAAAGTCCATTTGATAATCCTCTGGATTATCCTTTTTGTGTGATATCCGGTATAATTAAGATAAAAGCTCCCTGGACCTCAAAATTAAGATTTGTTCAAAACAAGGTAATGATCTAACCTTGCCCTTTTCACCTCTCATCTATTACATTAGTCTGAGAGTAGTTTAAAAGAGGGAATCAAACCTTCTCCCATCTCCTTAAGTTTATGACAATATGTTCATGTATAATATATCACAGAAGTGAGTACACCCCCTTACATTTCATAAATATTATAGTATATCTTTTCATGTGACAACACTGAAGAAATGACACTAGGCTACAGCTCCCAAGGAGCTGTTTTCCCTCCCTGGTGTCATGAGACCCGTTAGTGTCACAAGTCTCAGGTGTGAAGGGGGACCAGGTGTTATCGGTCTCACTCTCCAGATTGGTCACTGGAAGTTCCACACGGCACCTCATGGTAATGAACTTTCTGAGGCTCTTAAAAAAATGAATTGTTGCTCTACATCAAGATGGCCTAGGCTATAAGCAGATTGCCAAAACCCTGAAACTGAGCTGCAGCATGGTGGCCAAGACAATACAGTGGTTTTAACAGGACAGTTTCCACTCAGAACAGGCCTCACCGAGGTTGACCAAAGAAGTTGAGTGCCCGTGCTCAGTGTTATATCCAGATGTTGGCTTTGGGAAATAGATGTGTGAGTGCTGCCAGCATTGCTGTAGGGGTTGAAGGGGTGGGGTGGGGGTCAGCCTGTCAGTACTCAGACCATATGCCACACACGGTCTCCAAATTGGTTTCCAGGGCTGTTGTCCCAGAAGGAAGCCTCTTCTAAAGATGATGCACAAGAAAGCCCGCATATGGTTTGCTGTAGACAAGCAGACTAAGGACATGGATTTCTGGAACCATGTCCTGTGGTCCGATGAGACCAAGGTAAATTTATTTGGTTCAGATGGTGATAAGCATGTGTGGCGGCAACCAGGCGAGGAGTACAAAGACAAGTGTGTCGTGCCTACAGTCAAGCATGGTGGTGGGAGTGTCATGGTCTGGGGCTGCATGAGTGCTGCCGGCACTGGGGAGCTACAGTTCATTGAGGGAACCATGAATGCCAACATGTACTGTGACATACTGAAGCAGAGCATGATCCCCTCCCTTCGGAGGGGCAGTATTCCAACATGATAACAACCCCAAACGCACCTCCAAAACAACCAGTGCCTTGCTAAAGAAGCTGAGGGTAAAGGTGATGGACTGGCCAAGCACATCTCCAGACCTAAACCCTATTGAGCATCTGTGGGGCATCCTGAAATGGAAGGTGGAGGAGTGCAAGGTCTTTAACTTCCACCAGCTCTGTGATGTCGTCTTGGAGGAGTGGAAGAGGATTCCAGTGGCAACCTGTCAAGCTCTGGTGAACTCTGCCCAAGAGCGTTAAGGCAGTGCTGGAAAATAATGGTGGCCACACAAAATATTGACACTTTGTGCCCAGTTTGGACATTGTCACTTAGGAGTTTACTCACTTTTGTTGTCAGCGGTTTAGACATCAATGGCTGTGTGTTGCGTTATTTTGAGGGGACAGCATATTTACACTGTTATACAAGTTGTATATACCCTGCTTTACATTGAAGCCAGGTGTCATTTCTTCAGTGTTGTCACATGAAAAGATATATTAAAATATTTAAGAAATGTGAGGGGGTGTACTTACTTCTGTGATATACCGTATTTGCCGACGTATAAGACAACTGGGTGTATAAGATGACCCCCTAACATTTCAAGTCAAAATATAGAGTGGAGGGCTCTGCTGTGGCACCAGCGAGGAGGAGGGGAAGCAGGCGGTGGCAGCGGAGGAGGGGAAGCGGCTCTCCGGCGGTGGACGGGCGAGTGGGCAGCTGGCTCAGTGGTGAGGAGGAGGGTAAGCGGGCGGGCAGCAGCAGTGGAGGAGGAGGGGGGAAGCGGCTGTCCAGCAGCAGGCTCTGGCTGCTCAGGCATGGCTGGCTCTGCTTCCCTCCCTCCGTCCAGACCGACCACCTGCCTGCCCGCCTGCCTTCCTCCCTGACCAGCACGGCCCCGCGTCACTCACTCAATGGTGGCGGCGGCTCCTTCCTGGCCCTACTGAAATGCACCCAGTGTATAAGATGATCCCCCCAATTTGGAGGCATGTTTTTTGGGCCAAAAAAGTCATCTTATACGCTGGCAAATACGGTACTGTAGTTTGTAGTCTTAGTAAAGGGCAGGACCCTAAGCTAAGTATCCATGGAGGAAGCTTACGTTCCCATTCTTATTAACATTTGGATTGAAAGGTACAGAGATGTTAGGGGCTTTTGTGAAACATACCATGTCTCACTATAGTAAATCTTACCTCTCTCATGGACCAGAAAAATGATTACGTGTGAAAAAATCTGTAAGGAAGAAGTACAAGAGGGCAAGGAAGGGAAATTTGTTTATGATAATTTCATGAAACGTCTGGTGCTTTTGAGAAGCAGAACACTTATGTACAGGTATTTAATTTGTCGTGTACTATAATCACAGATATCCTCCCAGCAAATTCAGATCCATATATTTTATATTTCTGAATCACATTTCATATTCAAATGCAGGTCATTACTTTTCTAAGATGACGCAAAAGTGCAACAAAATGTTTTATTTTTATGTTGTAGCAATAATATAGTATATAACATTTCTGTCTGTAAATAGCTTTTTGGCTAAATCCAACATGATGCAATGGTGTTGTAGGATAAAGTTATTGTCAGATGAAGTGAGGGAGAGAGGGAGCCATGTGTACAGCCAAGAGATTGTTGGAGAAAAAGTGGGGTATAAATGAAACATACAAATAAATAGTAAATAAACTTTGATCCCTTTCCCTTTTAAGTACAGCCTTTGGAGCCACCTGAAAACCAGCTTTGGGAAATTTTCCATCCTTTTGGGGCAGATTTTTGGCATGCTTTGTGGCAGCCGTGAAAAGGCGAGATCGTCTCACACCATATTGGATTCCACCTTTGTGCAAGTGGATGTTGGAAACCATTTGTCATTTCTAATTATTAGTACTGATTTGTTACATTTCATGATGTTTTGATAGTGGTCTTAGTTTTAAGAGACATTCACATTCAAAGCCATCTTGCAAAGAGAGATTGAAACTAAAGAGGCTTTCTTTGACACATGGTATATTTTCAGCATTACTTTCTGTTGTCTTGTGCTAAACGCGATTGGAGCATAGTAAAAAAAATGTGGGCTCTGTGTAAAACAGTGTTTCCGAAGCTTGGGGCCCCAATATGTTCTTGAGTGACCGCTCCCAGAAGCCCAGGCCATTTCCTCTGTTGGCTTTTGCTTT
This sequence comes from Pogona vitticeps, assembly GCF_051106095.1. Classification (NCBI taxonomy): domain Eukaryota; kingdom Metazoa; phylum Chordata; class Lepidosauria; order Squamata; family Agamidae; genus Pogona; species Pogona vitticeps. The sequence goes on from NC_135787.1 coordinate 60,969,218, forward strand.
TGGGAAGTGCAGTCCAAAAAGACCTGAAAGACCAAATATGACAATCACTCATTATAAAACTAGTCTTTTATTGGAAGTCTGTGGGTGCCTCTAGGACAAGGAGTGTGCATGCATATGTCCTCTGCAGAGGGTGTAGCAATGATTAACCACATTCAGTTAGTAGAAACTTAATTAATGCTATGTTTTAACATGTTATTTTAAAGATGTATCTTTTTACGTTTTTTTTTCCCCATATGAAAAAATTAACATATTAATTGTAATGTGTTATTTCCAAGTTCTGCTCAAGTTAATGTGCATTTCAATAATAATTTGAAATGAAAACCTGTTTGCATAATGAATGGCAGGGGATATTTTTCCAATTAAAGGAAGGATAGTGCCTCTTTAATAAGTTGCTAACTTCAGTGATCTCCTTCACTTTTTCAAAGTGAAACAGCAGGCAGACAGCATGGAATAGAGTTCAGGCAGTATTGTCTATTGGGTTGTTGCCCAAGACAATGTAAATATGAGCTGATAAAGACATGTATGCTACTTCTTATATTTACTATGCATGGCCCAACTTTTACAATTCTACAGTTTTTAAGTTTATGTTTACAATTTCAATGGGAGAAAGTTAAATGTGTTTATCTGTGCCACTGAAATCACTAGAGTTACAAAATGTTGAACTTAGACTGGATTGTGTCTGTTTCATTGGACTGTAGTTAGTAATTCTGTGCACTGTTTTAAATAGTAGATGGTTATTACAGTATACCCACCAAAGAAAATAGGCTGGGTAGTGCTAGATTTTCGAAGACTAGATTCAGAGAATACATTTCCAAGACTATTAGTGCATCTCTAGTAAGTGAACTTAAAGTAACTGTGAAATTTTTAATTTTCTTTTTAGGGCAGTTATTTAACTATAGATAAAATGAAAACTTTCTCCTTTTCTGTTGTAAAAGTTTATAGAGAATTTATTCTGGGAGATCATTTGTAATGTTTCCAAAGAAGTAGCCATGTTAGTTTGTTACAGAATGTTGGCAAAAGAAAAGGAAAAAAAAAGAAAAAATACTGTAGCACTTTAAAGACTAACAGTTCTGTTTAATTACAAGCTTTTGTTGATCAAAATCTACTTCATCAGACACAGGAGTGCCTGTACATGTCCATGAATCAAATCACAGTTGAATAAATATGGGTGACAGATATCTGCAGTCTGAAGAAATGAATTTTGATCTACGAATGCCCACACTGGGGAAAAAAAGCTGTTCATCTTTTACAGTGCTGCAATATTTTGCCTCTTTTCTTTTGCCAATAAACCAATAATATTTGTTTGTTTTCTGGTAATAATTCTATTTTTTGACATGGACATGTCATAAATATATATTAATATAAGTGTTTCAGATTCTTGAATAAGAGGAGGTATTTTCTGGTGAAAAACAACCACCAGAAGTATGAGCATCCTTTAATTAGTGCCTCTTTTTTTCTTTTTAAAGAATGTTCATATTCAATGACTCACACACATTTTAGATGTTCACTATCAGTTATTAACCAGCCAAAAGTATTGGCATCAGATGATGAGATTTCTGAAGCAATGCAGTATCTGGTTAAAGTACAGTAAGTGTATTTGTCTTGTAAAATGCATAAAGCCATTTTTGCACAGATTGTGGTCTTGGTTTTATGAACAATGCTTTAAATGTCATGCAACATGATAAAAAAGTTATGGGAGATCTCTCTCTCTCTCTCTCTCTCTCTCTCTCTCTCTCTGCATTGGAACTCAATCCATTGTGGATTGCTGGCTTAAATGTGAAATAGGCTATCGTATTTTTCTGTTTATAAGATGACCCACTGTATAAGATGACCCCCCCCTTTTCTAACCCCAAATTAGAAAATTTGATCCCTGCTTTTCCCTTCCTTTTGCTAAGCCATGGAGCTTAGCAAAAGGAAGGCAAAAGCAGGGATCAAAGGGCTCCCTTTGACGGCCGCTTTTCCTTGCCTTTTGTGAAGCCACGTGTCTTAGCAAAAAGGAAGGGAAGGCTCCCTTCGGGTAAAGGCTGCACAATTGCAGTCCTTTGATCCTGAAGCCCTTTCATGGCTGCGTTATCCACTTTGCTTTGACATAGAAACTCATTGATTAGTAGCAGTGGTAAACAACTCCTTGAACATTTCATATACCTCAAAAACCCAAATAGGATCATCATAAGTTGGAAGTGACTTGACAACACATAGCAACATACATATGGATGGTGTAATATGATAGACTTGGTTTGCTTGGTCCTTTGTCTTGATCCTTCAAAAGGCTTTTCACCTACCAAAGAACTGAACTAAATAGCAGCTCTACAATAGAGGTCCCTTTACAGGTTAGAAACTGATTAAACTATGAGAGTAGGAATAAATGGACAGTAGTAGTATAAATTTGCCACTGTGCCCCCTATGAGTAAAGCCAGCCTCTGCGGCCTTGGGCAAGGCATACATTCCTAGAGTGCCCCCAGAGAAGGGATTGGTAAATCACTTCTAAGTATTGTCTATGTGGAAAACTTCGAAAAGAGTCACCATAAGTCAGAATTGACTTGACAGCACATGATTCTTATTATTAATGGTATAGATAGATGAAAGATTGGTACCTTGGTTAGATTTTTTTTCAGGAACATTTAAATTACACAGTATAGTTAATCAGCAACCCAGTCTATTTACTCATTGTGCCAAGACAGTAGATCTCTCTATGTGTAACTTGGCATAGTGTTTGTGTATGTGTTGTGTGTATAACCTTGAAGTATACTTGGTAAATGAGTAACAAAAGACAAATTTTATTTTAAAAAGTTCTCTTTTGTTCCAGGAATAGCAGGTACTGGGACATTCCTCTGGAACCATTAAAAAAAATTCTAGAAATGACAAACCTGTGAAAAGTATGAAGGTAATGAGTAAGCTAGGGGAGGACATTAGAAAAGGATATAACAAAAAAACAAACAAACACAAAACTTCAAAGCCTCCCAGCAGCACAAATGCATCAGAGAAGCTGGATGAGAAGGACTGCTCCAAGTCTGGTAGCATGGGCCGAGGCAGGAATCCAGAAATCCAGAAAGCTATGTTTTGCAACATAGCTCTAGGCTATTCAGAAAAAAAAATTGATTGTGATTTTACAGATGGTAAATGACTATGGGAATGAGAACAATAAATATGTTCTGCAGCTGAAGACTATAGAAAATCTGTGCTTCCAAGATTTTGTGCAGAAGGAACAGGAATTGCTGTAGAGAATTTTAATTCTACTTTTCTGCCACAAACTTCAGAGCTGAAAGAAGTTGTAGCCCTGCCAATGAAACACGCCTATAGAGTAGGCCCCCTGATTAAGAAGACAGCTTAATATCTAAAGGACAGTATTGTAGGGTCCCTATATGTCTATGCAAGCAAGGGGCGGGAGGCTTGCTTAAAGCCTAGGGGTGTGTCATTTGGTTTTTCATTTGGTTCCTCTCCTTTCCTCCTCCTCCTTCTCCTCCTCCTCCTCTTCTCTAAGAGGTTGATCCATATAAAGAACATACTGTACAAGGAAACTGCACAATATTACTGTCAACATTGCTAACAGAGTGGTCATTGTGATTCCTGTCATACCTGGGAATTGAGGTGCAGAGTAGACACTTCTAGATAGCTCGTGCTGGGCTATTCCACACCCAAAGTATCTCAAAACAGACAACATTCTGAAAAAGTCATTGTGTACCCTGATCCATTAAGAAGGACCCTGGTTTCAGTCATGTTTCAAAGCAAGGATAGACAATATACTGTATAGCCAATAGATCACATGAAGCTCTAGATTCCACAGTTGTTGTTATGGCCATCAGGTTGCCTCCAACTTATGGTGAACCTGTGAATGTGTGACTTCCAAAATGTCCTGTAATTAACAGCCCTGCTCAATTCTTGCAGCCTCAATGCTGCAGCTATATTGAGCCAATGCATCATATATGTGATCTGTAGTCTCCCCCCCTTTTTCCCCCTGCCTTCAACATTTCCAAGCATTATTGTCTTTTTCAGCATGGTTCTCTTCTGCCACTTAAAGACTGACAAATTTATTAAGAAACTTTGTGGACTAAAGTTCACTTCATTAGATGCAACCAGAGTTGTAGTTTGTGGAATATCTTCCAAGGCAGTTATGTGTTGTCAGGTTCTGAATTGGCCCTTCCCAATGCTGCCTTGCCATTTGAGCTTCCACTTTGTTTATTCTAGTCTTCATGCCTCGCTTTGGTTTCTTGCATGGTCTCTTCAGCCAAGGGCCTACAATTTTTGGCTGGCACTGGATGCCAAACCAGAATTGTAGTTCTCTGACTTTTCCCTTGCCAGCTTTGGTGCCTTGGTGGAGAAAGGCGCAAGGAAGTGCCTTGTCTCCTTTTTTGTACAGAACAGTCAATCAGATGTAAATTTTGCCCATTTCGCTACTGCTGAGTCAAAAGGTTTTGGATGTTTCTTCCAGTGCCCAAGAAAGCACTTTGTTTCCTTTCCTGTGCCAGGACTTGCTGTGTAACTCAGTCCCGTACAAGTGGTACAATCCACCACAGCAACTTAGGAGCCAAAACATCCCAGTCTTTCCCTCTTGAAGTTGGGTCATAACCACACAGCTTCCAGGATGGTCCACCTCTGTCTTCTGCTCCAGGGCTTGGAAGGAATTTCAGCTCAATATCACTGCCAGACTCTAGCAGCTCACCTTACACGGTGAATGAAAATATAGAAGCCTGCCACCTGGTACAACTCATGGTCCCTAGTTCCTGTTGGATAACTGGCTGCCTGCAGCTCAGTCCTGATGACTCCACAGAGTAAGGGACAGATGGGCCAAAACCACTCCATTTAGTGTTGGCTGACTTTCTGTTAGGTCTGCCACATGTCAAGTCCAGAGAAGAAGATAGTGCTGCAGTAGATATGGAGGCCCATCTGCCCTGGTGTGACTTTGCAGTGTTCAAGAACAGGCAACAACAAACTGTAGGGAGAGGTGGGGTGGGGAGAATGTCTATCTGTCCATGTATTGCCTTGATTTCTGTGATACAAACCTTCATGGCCTGTGCCATCTTCCATGCCATTTGTGTTGTATTCTTTCATATGTAAACTTGTAGAGCTGTTCAGAGGAACATACTTAACAGAATAGAGAGAGGGGTTAGAGTAAATACTTTACATATGTCTGATCTGGTTTAAAGGCACCATTGTGTGCATACCCTTGTCCTACCCCATAAGTAGCTATTTATCTTGGAAAAAGTTATAAAAAAAGGAAGGATGGACTTTAATTACATATTTGTACGTTACACTGACAGAGGTTTGTAAGATCACAGTTAACAGTGTTGCCCAGCAAGTTGTGTATTGGAAAAATCCCTGAGGGGGAAATGTTACTTCCTACATCTCTTACATGCTTTTCCTGTGAGTTTAATAATGACAGGGCTTTACTGTTTGTCTATAATTAAACTCTTATTTTAATTCTGTTTCTATTAAACTCTGTGATTTCTTGTAAAAGTCATTTTCTCACTGAACCAGGGGACGTATAGTCACAAATAGAAGGTTTGTTAGAAAGTGCTTCCTTTGCGTAGAATATGAGCAGCTTTTTCCACTAACTGTTCCCAATGTACATGGCTGTATGATAGAAAAACTCATGAAAAGGTGTTAAAGGTGAAAGTTTTATACTAATTGTTCTAACATTATTATATATTTAAAAATATAATAACTTACTGGCCAAAATCCTGTTGCTTTGCATAGTAGATCACACTAGAGTAGGACTTTCAAATCAGTGGGGATTTTGTGAGTCAATTTCACCATAAGTTTCCATTGACACAAATGGGCCTATTCTAATTGTGACTTACTTTAGTACAATAAGAGCCTAGCCATACTGGCATATAGTTATAGTGAGGGCACTGTTTGGCACAGAAGAAAGGGCCTTATTTGCTTCTGTTTCCACTTAAAATGATCCATCTTTTCCCTTTAAGAGTTGGCTCATGTCTTTTTGGCACAGAGCAAGGGGATGGAATATTTTGGGGATGATACAGAATAGCTTTTTGTTCTGCCTTTGCAAATGGGTTCTTGGGGTAAAATCAATTGCACTGAAGATAAGGACCTTTTAAGCACCAGCAGGATCACGCCAAATTTCACAGTGTGGACAAGCACTAAGTCAGTGGTGGTGAACCTTTTTGGGCTCGCGTGGCTAAACTGGGGGGGGGGGAACCGCGAGCGGTGTGCCACTCCCAAAGAAAATTAGCATGCCTCCTTTGTGAGAAGGACAGCAGCTGCCACGGCTTGTAAACATGGGGGCCAGCCCTTGGTCATGGTGTCTAACAACTTTGAGAGGTAAGCTACAGGCCTTCGCCAGTTGCCAATCCTCTGTGTGTGAGGACCCCCAGTGCCATGCTGTCTCACTCATGAACAAATAATTGGCCGTTCTGTGTCAGGCAGCCCATTCTGGGGCAGAGAGTAGTCTCAGCTTTAGGAGCTGGAAAGCCTTTATACATGGAGTCTTTTCCTTCCCACTCTGTCTCCTAGCCCTTTAAATGCCTCATAGAGAGGGGCTGCCAAAACAGAAAAATTTGAAATCCAGATATTTTTCTTTCCAGAATCTCACCATGCCTAGGAATGTACACCAGCCCCATTTAGTATATGGGAGGGGAAACTGGGAAATAGTAAAAAAAAATCCAAATAACTCACCTCTGTCTTTGCAACTTGCTCTTTGTCCTTCGTCCCAAAAAGTTGAGGAGGACAATAGAGGCTCTCAGACACGTACTCTGCCAACAATCGACATACTGCATCTTTCATTGCCCTGCATGTTTCTGTGGGATTCCATAGTCAGCAATTTTTCCTAGTGTCTCAAGGGCCCCCCTTTTTCTCTCTCCTTTTTCGTTCCTTCTTTGTGATTCTGTTTTTCTCCTGATTACTGGAGGCGAAGCCAAGAAACCCGGCTCCCTCCGGCTTCTACTCTTTGTGTGGAACTGAATTCACCCTTACCTCCCCCCCTTCTGAGGCTGCTACCTGAGAGGAGGAGAGAGGAGAAGTCCCGATGTTTCTCCTGTTGTTGAATGTGGCACTTTTTTTCCCTCACTTGCTTTGTCTTTCTCTGTTTCCTTATCTTTGTTAGGACCTGCCACTAAAACTTTATACTTGCAGGATGCTGTTGATTTCAGAGGGACTAACTTTAAGTTTCCCTTGTATTTTTTCTCGGGCTGGGCTGCTACTGAAGTAAAACAGCCTACATATCTCAGATGCAGGTTTTGAAAAAATTATTTTTCGGCCATGCAGGAATTCGCTAAGGGCCATACTTTCGTGCATAATTTAAATGATGCACCTCTTTTTGAGCCCAGATCTCCTGCCTACCAGGCTTTTCCAATTATCTTTCACACGACTCAGTAGCGTCCCGTGCTATTGTCATACCCCACTGCAGGCCGGGGTCATCCGCGGCTCAGTAGGTTTTAACCCTTTGCTTGGCCAAGCCTATTTTTCTATTCCTTTCCTTTTTCTGAGAACCCGGAGTATGATTACTCGCTTCCCTTCTTTCACTCCCTTTTTTCAAATACTCCGCTCATTCGCGCGCATCCAATCAAGCCCCTTCCGTGCACTTGCTTTCACCCCAAGAACGTCGGTGGCCTAAGCCTCAGTTCAGGGATGGGGCGTCTTCACGGAGGAGGGTAGCTGTCACAATCACACTTTCCCGGGTCCTTAGGAGTACCATGAAATGCATTCCATGAAACTCCCTGGGAGTCCGCAGACTCCCCTTCGGAAAACTTCAGTGGAGCTTCCGGGGTTAACGAGGAGTGCTCAGAAATCACCCTTCTGACACTCACCATGGAAAACAGCTGGTGAGCCCCAACAGAAACCTGGGTGGTCAATAATCTGCTTCCCCCGTTGTGGACGCTACGTCACCAGATAATTCACGGCCATTGCACCAGATGTTACCACCCAATTTTGGTCCCCATTCTCCGGCAGGGATAACAGATAAAGACAGTGCATCGATCAGTCTATATGTAAGCCAATTTATTAAACATATAGCTGGACTCTGTCCCTAAAAGGCAGACAGGGAGCCCCATCATACATTTGGTAAAGCATTTTATAAGTTTCTTACACAAAGTACAATAAGCAGAGCATCCCCTATTGGTCTCCTGAACCCTATGGGTGCCTGTTGGGTCATCCTCTTGGATGTGATAGATGTAAGAAAATATCCAATTTGTCCCCCCCCCTTTGGACCTGTGGGTTAGTGGCTGCCAAGTTTGTGAATTTGTGTGACCCATTGTGCAGCTTTTGTTTAATGACGGATTATGAGCCATCTGAGTTATGGTATGTTATAATCTTTGCCTGAAGTGCTGAGTTGGCCTTGAATGGGGGTGGTGGTGGTTCTCACAAAGCTGTGTGATGATGTAGGAATGTTTCCGTGAGCGCCAAGGGGTCAGGAGCACCAAGAGAAATCCATGAGATGAAATGAGGATACAAAATACATTGACTATAGAAAACGCATATAAAGTACAGATACAAAATGTATATAGACTATCATTATAGTAAGGAAATAGTAAGAAATCATATTTCAGTTACAGGTACAAGGTATGATTACTCGTGTAAAATGCTGATTATGAATGTTAGGTACATGTGAATCAAATAGCATGTGTTGTCTTAAAATTGTGATGATTTGATTGTAAGCATTAAATAAAGGAACATTTGTAATCCTGAACAACTTTAATACACCTTAATAAAAAATAATAAATAACCTTTGTTGTCAGTAATCAGACAAGTGTTTGTCTACATTTCTTGGTATTGTGGATAAAAGAAAATCCACTGGTGGCAGTGAGGAAAAGAAGAAAAGTCTCAAGTGGTCAGAAGGCATAACGTGAGCTCCTTGTGTGGTGAAGCAGGCAGGCGCCACGTGGGTAAACATCACATGAACTTTAAAAATTATCAAGAAAAAGCAGGAAACCATAATTTTGCTCATGTTTTCATTATAAGACTGTTGCCCTGGTTTTGAGGGGAAAAAATGACACACATTTGATGGCAGCTGAACAAGAAACTAAAGATGAAAATACTCATAATACAGATGTTTCTCTAACTCCATAGGAGATGAGTAGCATCCTTGTATGTTCATGATGTATTTGCAAGCCCAGACAGTAAGTCTAAGTCTTTTTAAACCCAGGATCAACAGCTGTCTGTCTAATACTCTAGTTGAAGTGAATCTAATTTTAAGCAAGGCATCTTACTTTTGATCCAGTCACTTGAAGCTGTTTTTTCATATTATCCAACTATGTCTGGACATGTTAGTGCATTGTTAGCTCTGAGCTACTTAGAGAAGGGACATTGTTGTGCCATGGTATGAAATCATTTTGACACACCTCTATTTTGAAATATCTGTCAGAACCTTAGCAGTCACTTCTAAGTGGGACTTGCTGAGGGAGAGGAAGAAAGAAGCTTAAAACAACATTCACTTAATCAGGCCGCTGGAGACCTTGTACAATGTTGTTTTCTTGTCAACAAAGGTAAAATGGATTTCCCTCTCATTTTTGTTTTGTGTTTGTATTCTGAGATTATGCCAGTTTCTTGGTTTAGACAAGATTTGATAGTCTGAACTTCTGCGTTTCTACTCGGAAATAAATTTGTTTGAATCTCGTTGAGACCTTATTCTAAGTACGTGTAGAAATGTTGCTTTAATATAGGATGATGTTGGTGTCTAAATAAGACTTGTAATAAATAATAATAACAACATCAACAACATAATAAATGAATTTATAATATGCATTCAAAGTGTTCAAAGTACTCCATGTATATTATCTCAATAATCTTTATGCGATGATGTCATAAACTGACTCGGAATTGTTATCGGTTCACTTGAGAGTGCGAGTGAGGAGACTGTTGACTTGCCAAGACCACCTTGGCAAGTATGGTTGAGGTGAGACTTGGCCAGTGGACCTTTTTCCTGCACCTCTTTGTGTATTCTTTTCTATTTGGTTTTGTCATTCAAATACAAATACAGTGTTCTGTGGTTCCTTTTATATTTTCCCTTCAAAATCAGTGCATTGTTTCACACCTTTTTCACAGTTTCTTTATACTTGCAGCTTCAGAACAGCTATTATAACAACAAATATATTAGCTTATGAATAATTCAAACAAATTACAAACTTTAGACTACAGCTCATTAGCCATGATTTGCTCTGCCTTCCAGCTGCTACAGTGTACCAGCTATTAGGGGTAAGCACTCTGTGGCCCCTTAATATTGTTGGACTCCAGCTGTCCTTTGCCCCAGCCATCATGGCTGGTGGTCACGGATGAGAAAGCTACAGGTTGTTCACCCTACAGTATAATGCTTTGATCCGGAATGTTACTGAAATTCAGTAAAGCTAATGCTTCAGTGAGTTTGAAGTTGGCAGATAATAACATGCTTGACATTTCTTTATTGTGCTTACCAGATTTGTTTTAAAAAAACAACTGCTTTCATTCTTTCCTAGTTACAAAATAGCTGAAAGCAAGAGTAGGTAATATAATTCCAGAAGTCTGCACCCTGTGACCACACGCTCTGTGATGCTGTATGAAGTGACTCACCTTTGGCTGGTTCTTTCAGGAGATGGAAGGGAAGGTTTTTCTTCCTCCAGGAGAGCAACTTTAGAAATCTGAATGTGGGCAATAGTCTTTATTGTCTTTCCCAGGCTGACAAAACTTCTGAAATTGAGCATCCTTACAATGCTGACTTTCCTCTGGCAAGACCATAGCAACATGACTCCATTTTTCTTCAATTGTTACATTAAGCAAGCAAACAAATAAATTTAACAAATAAATAAGCACAGAGTTTCCACAACGTCTTATAGATTGTTTTATTTGTTTGGTGTGCAGATCTTTCACATTCTAACTAGCAGTTTGAAATTATTTATTGTTGTTATGTGCCGTCAAGTTGGAACCTACTTATAGTGACCTTAGTAGGGCTTTCAAAGTAAGTGGAATATTTAAGGAGTTATTACACACCCCCAGTGAGCTTCCATGGCTGAGCAGGGATTCAAATTCTGATGTCTGGAGTCCCAGTCTGCCACTGGCTTACCAATTTCTTTTTCATGATATCTGAGCAAAGCTGGGTGTTCATATGGTGATTGCCATAACAAATCTTGAAGTTTTGTATTGTTTAGTGAAGTTGGCCCCAGGTTCTCCTCCACTCTGACCATGACCATTTGAAGCTGCTTGTAGTGCCTTGATGAGTAAAACATAGGTCTTTGACTGGGCATTTGCCTCAATGTCCTCTTATCTTATTATGTTAATGTTGTTTCCTTTATGGTCAGTGTCTTGTGAGTTGTTGATACTCTAATGCAGACCTGGGCAAAGTGCGACGCGAGGGCCATATACGGCCCGTGAACCACTTCTGTCTGGCCTGCAGACAGTTTTGAACATCAAAACCATTTATAGCTTTTTGTCTAAAGTTGATCAGTTGCTTATCTTTAACATATCATAAAAAGACTCTTTAGTATGGTATTTGTTAAGATTAACAAGCTTAAAATAAAACCATCATATAATCACTGTTTCATTTTATTTTTAAGTAAATTTGGTTTGGTCCCTGAACACAATACAGATTTTTCATGTGCCCCACCTATAGAAATTAATTGCCCACCCCTGCTCTAATGAATGATTTTCTTTAGTTTGCTATAGAGCAGTGGCTCCCAACCTTAGATCCCCAGACGTTCTTGGACTACAACTCCTAGAAAATCTGGCCAGCACAACTAGTGGTGAAGGATTCTGGCGTCCAAGAACATCTGGAGATCCAAGGTTGAGAACTACTGCTATAGAGAATGGCTTAGAGCCATCCTTCAGTCAAAATAATCGATGGACCAGAAAAGGTGGTCATTACCATCCTGCCTATTTAAGTAAGAAAACCTATTTTGATATCTTGTGACTTTAGTAAAATTGTTAGCCATTATGGTAATAAATGGCTTTCAGAGAAAAACACACACACACACCTGAAATGTGTGGTGAAAAAAAGACAAAAGGAGTTGAAACAAAGTATGTAATATGTAATATTTAATTTATGCTGTAAATTTCACACCTTGGGGCCTATTAGGTTGAAGAGATTTCAAACTGCCCCCCCCCAAATCCATGGTGTATTTAACATAATTTTGGGAAGCATGTAAAAGATGTTGACCCAACAGTGCAAAATCTATTATACATATTTGTAAAAAAACCTTTAAGATTCCAATTATAGATAAAATGTTCCATAAATTATAACTATTGTGTTTTGCCCTCTGCTTATTACGCTGTATGTTTTCCCCTTGATAGTCTGATGCTGATCATATACCTCTAATTGATTGACTTTCCTGATGTAAAACAGTTCTTGTTCTATGTCATCATCTGTCATAGTCCCTTCCAAGTTTGTGGATCTTTAATTGGTGTATTTGAGACTACCTTGAAAGCCGTGTTTGGCTTGGTATGGTTTGGAATCCAGGAGAAGCAGAGTGAAGCATAAACTCATTGATTGTTCACGGTCTTGTATAAATGAGACTTTCATTCTCATGCTAGAAAAATACAGAACAGTTCCTTCTACATGGGGCAACCAGTGACCCATCTGAGTCTTCTCCTCCAAGGATGTAGAGCCTCGGATCCAAGCACCATTACAGTAATTAAACTATATGGTAATTTTTAAACAGCTTATAACCCTATTAAAATTACTAACCATAATGACTATTGGCTATGGGAAACCATTCATGGAAGCCCCACCCTGGCCTTTAGGGTTTAAATAAAGAGCTGAAACTACACAATGCTCAAAAGTGAGCATACACTGACAACTTCAGATATGTGGCATATTCTGTTTGAAATAAAGGTCAGAAATGTGAACATGAAAGAGAACTTAATTCAAGAACAAAATTGTTAGCACTGAATGTTGCTGCCATAATTGCTGTTAGTGTTCACAGTTTTATAAAAGCACAATGCTGAAATATTCTTAAAAACATTTTAACTTACCATAGAAATCAGTCTCAAAATTATCCTCCTCAAGGACATATTCACTGTCACCTTTTGTCAGTTTGGCTGTCACATGTTGTACTTGGCAAATTGTCACTCACATCAGACCATTCTTCATACAAATATATGTAAGATTGCTTATATATGCAGAACAACGGTCATCAGAACTGAACTGGCATGGTGCATGCCATTCTGCATCGACAACCATCTAGGCTGGGAAAGTGGGGAAGGCATCCCCCCCCCAAATAACCATTTAGAAATTAGAAAGGAGTGTGATGAGATGCAAAGTTTAGAAAATGTCTTTTTTGGATTATTGTTCCTTGAGATCTACAGTCCTGGCAGCTGAAGTCCAGAAAAAATAGTGTTTCCAAGTTCTGGAAGGCAGGTGGATGTTAATGCAATTCTGTTTGCTGTTAATAGCAGAAACATAGGAAATGATGTTCTGAAAACTAGTTTCAGTCTTTTTCTGAGTTCTTGACCTCAGTCTCCATTTGGATTGATGTTAAACCAAGGTGCACAAAATCTTTTTCGCATGCTTTTTTTTAGTGCTTGAAAATTGTAGTAATATGATTATAAATGGAATTGCTGCTGGTGTTGTTGTTGTCATGTGCGATCCCATTGCTTCTGATGTACAGTACAGTGGTTCCTCGCAGGATGATTTTAATTTGTTCCGCGAAAATCATCGTCTTGTGAAAAAATCGTCTTGCAAGGTTCCCTATGCATCGGTCAAAAAAAAAAAAAGGCTTGCGAAGTACTGGTCTAAAAAAAAGTCTTGAGAAGCACGGTCATAGAAAAAAAGTCTTGCAAGGCACCATAGTGATCACAAAAACAATCGTCTTGCAGGTTTTTCATCCCACGGGGCAATTGTCTAGTGAGGCACCACTGTACCCTATTAGTATCCCACATCTTCTTTTTAACAGCCCAGCTCAGGTTTCATAATTAAAAGCTATGGTGTCCTTTACTTAGTCCATCTCATGTTAGCCATAGAATCATTGAATAATGGGAGTTGAAGGGGCTTATAAGGCCGTTGAGTCCAACCTTCTGCTCAGTACAGGAATCCAAGTTAAAGTATATCTGACAATTGGCTATGTTTCTCTTGAATGCCTCCAGCTCATGACCTCCGAAGGTTCCATTGTTGTACTGTTCTAACAGAAAGTTTCTCCTGATACTCAGCCAAAGTCTGGCTTCCTGTAACTTGAGGCCATTACCTGTACAGTATTATGTTTCCAGTACTCTGGAAAGATTGAAAACAGATCTTGCTCCTCTTCTATATGATAACCTTTTAAGTACGTATTTGAAGAGTGCTATTGTCTCTCTCTTCAGTCTTCTTTTCTCAAGGCTAAATATGCCCAGTTCTTTCAGTCTTCTCTCTCTGGGCTTGGCTTCTAGTCCCTTGGTCCTCCTTGTTGTCCTCCTCTGAACCTGCTCCAGTTGCTCTGTATCCTGCCTTTTTTGTAGCCACATCGCACTCTTGGCTCATATTCAGCTTTTGATGTGCAACATTTCCAAGATCATTTTCATTAGTATTATGAGTGTTGTAAAGTCAAGATACAGCATTTCCACCAACTACTGGGGAGGTTACCCAATCAAAAGTTTCTTTCCTACTTTGTGTTCTAGTTGCCTATGATTATCAGCACATCCTGTTTTGGAGTCCAGTTTCCCCTTGGACACTTGCATAAAAGTTTTCCGTTTCTTCCTCAGCATATGTTAATGGAGCATAGATCTGATTGATGGTTATGTCAAGAAACTTCTTAAAAATCTGATGTTGAGTTAGTATGAGTATGTAGTCAGCTACTGTGGGATTTACCCTGCTTATAAAATGGGTGAATTTGGAGTATTTTTCCTGAATGCATGACACAAAGGCTGATTGGAATTGGTCCAGCCATTTTTGCTCTGAAAGCAGTTTTTTTTCCTCTGCCACTCTACTTTTTCAAGCCAGAATGATTCAAACACGCTCTTTCCCTTATGGTCAGTTGTAATAGGTTCTCTTAAATATGAGGGCATGTCTGCAGGTGGTGTTTTGGTGATGTAGGCAGTTGAGGTGTGATGTTCAGATTCAGGAGCATTGCTTTTGTAGAAGCAGTGCTCCATGATTTTAATGTGGGAGACTGGGTGCTAGACGTGAACTTGTCAAACACAGTAAGCTTCAGATCATGTGGGAAGACCCTTTTGTTGTGAAGAAAAAGCTTAGTGCTGTTAATTACTTAATTGACTAGTTTGAAAGTAGACTTAAAAAGTTTCTCATGCCAGTAGTTTAAAACCATATGTGAACAGAGATGAGGTAATTAGAGATGGTGGTATTGGTATTTTTATACAAATACAAATATTGCTGCACAGCTGGACTTAACAAGGCTCCTGAGCTGGACCATCCACTCATGTGTCTGATGGCGGTGGCCTCCTCATCCTTCCAATCATGCCTGGAGTGCTAACCTCTTCCTGCTCGACAGGCCACTCCAGGTGGGGGGAGGGAGGACACGTCTCCCTGCATGGCTGCTGAGTGGGAAGAGAGCGGCACTCTAGACATGATTGGAAGGATGAACAGGGCTGCCGCCGGCAGATGCATGAGTGGATGGTCCGGCCCCAAGGGTGAACCCTTGCTAAGTCCAGCTTAAATAACCCCATCTCTAGAGGTAATTCCTTTATGCATTACTTCAAAGTAAGGGAAAAGGGTAACCAATGGGAAAGGAAAGGTGGCGACCTCTATTAAGGAATCATTCTGATATGTGGATTCTGATGTATTTTGCAAAATTACTGTTCAGACTTTTGATGTTCTGTACCTTTCCATTTCATCTTTCTGTAGAAACATTTTTAGAAATGTAGTAGTCTAAAGCTTTAAATAGAAAGCATCGTCACAGCAAAGCATAAAATGATCATTAGAGTGGCACCAGAGGAAGGAAGGAAAGAAGGGGGTTGTGAGCTAAGATGTGACTTGCATTGCATCCTATATGAAGGATGAACTCCTGAAGCAATCCACAGCCCGTGTGACCACTGATTGCAATTTCAAATGTAATACAGGCTGCAAATCAAATCACAATGTAGCCACCTCACTGTTAGAGTCACATCATTTCTTTTAAGTTTATTTTTTTCCAGAATAAACACTTCATAATTATCTGACCGAAAATGTCCTGGACCTATCAGCTTCAGCTCACTCACACCAAGTATTACAATGTCCTTGGGAACATGAATTCTAGTTTCCTTGTGGATTTGTTAGGCCATTTTGGGAAGAAAGTGCTGGATTAAATCAGCCTTCAGTCTCATCCAGCATAAGTCTACTTACTCTTTTAGATTACAACATTTGTTTTATTATTTGATAAATTTTAATATTATCTTAATAAGGAAGTATACAACTATTGTGTGATTTTTGGCGGTTTTCTTGTACAGTCATGCCCCGCTTAACGATTGCCTCGCTTAACAAGGAAATCACTTTACGATGAGGTTTTTGCAGTCGCAATTGCGATCGCAAAACGATGGTCTAAATGGGGGAATTTCGCTTAGCCATGATTGGTTCCCTGCTTCGGGAACCGATTTTCACTTTACGATGATCAAAAACAGCTGGTCATCAGGTTTAAAAATGGCCACCGGCTGAAGAAAATGCCCCCCCGCTGTGCTTAGGGATGGATTCCTTGCTGCACAGGCATGGAAAATGGCCACCGCTATGGACGGTGAGTTTTCAGCCCATTGGAACGCATTAACCGGGTTTTAATGCGTTTCAGTGAGCTTTTTTATTTCGTTTGACGATGTTTTCGCTCTACAGCGATTTTGCTGGAACAAATTAATATCATCAAGCGAGGCACCACTGTACTGTAAGATGTTGCTAGCCCCTCTGTGCTTTTATTCTACAAGGCTGTGATCTGGTATAAATCAAATATAACATTTGATTCTTTTCTAATTTTAAAACATATTTTCTGGTGCATAACAGAATGGGATAGTCACGTCTTTGTATGATGGTCAGGAGAGGTCACTGTTTTACACTTGAAATGTTATGTCAACAGAAAAAATTCTCATTCTTCCTCACTCATGTATGTTAGCCTATACACGTTTTCATTTATTATGTTTCTTCCATCCCTCCTATATTCTATTCCCTCCCTAGCTGCATCACTAACTGTGCACCAATAAGTCTATTGCCATGGCGGCTGGGGGGAGGGACATATGACTTTCAGGGATATATATAGCAACTGTATCTTTTTTTTTCTTTTCATTTTTATCTATAGTAAGTGCAAGGGGTCCATTTTGGTCTGAAAATTTTGTGTGGGGAAAGAGGGTGAACATTTCCTTCCTGCCACGGCTGTAATCTGGATCAGGAATTCTTCATCAGAACTATATTTTGCAAAAGAGATTACGCTATTATTCTTGCAGCATATAATGCGAACAGAACCTTTTAAAGAAAAATGGATTTCTGGGAGAGAGTCACAGCTTCTCTCCTGTCCTGTTAGATTTCTGCATGGCATTAATAATTTTTTCCCCCCAGTATCTGGCTGTCTGAGAGGAAGTTCCTAAAATTGGTGTTTTTTTAAAAAAACAATTGTTTGTTTTAAGTCACCTTGAGTATTTTTAAGGAGAAATGTGGGGTATAACTATTTTACATAAATAAATGTTAAGAAGTTTTAGGAGTTATATTTTCAGTGGAATGCCTACTATGAAGAAAAATCTAGCTGAACTGATGAGGCAAACTGTGCTCAACAGTACAAGCCAGGAGTGGAGTGATGGTAGCAAATTGCTAAGGTAGCTGCATAAGTGTACAAATGAATGGGATAAAACTAATTACAAATTCAAGTAAAAACTTTCCTGTATCAGATCATAGAGAAAACTGAGGTTGTACTGTGACAGGAATTAAATATAAGTTATTTTTCCTGTTTTTGCCAGACTTCCCTTTAAGGAAAAGGAATTTAAATATCTGTGTGCTATGCTGTATGGTCTGTCATCTCCTGTGTTATGCTCTCTGACAAGCATTGTATATTGATAGGGTTTAGGTAAGTGGATTACAGACCCTGGGGCTATTCAGCTATTAAAACTACTCTTGACTGTTTGACTTTTGTGGGGGAGAAGGGGTAGGTGGGTAAATATTTGTGTGCTCTAATCTTTGTTAGAGATCTAGAGAATGTTGATCTGCTAGTTCAGAGGTGCTGCAGCTTAATTTTTGTCTAGTCCAGTTTCATGGGGTCAGTGCACTGGTATGCTACAGTGTTTTGTATGGCTTTCCATTTCTTTTTAAAAGCACAATACATTCCCCCCCCCAATACTTATAAAACCCATACACACAGAAAAGGAGTGAATCTGTTGATTTATGTCTGTCACAGAAAGAAAAGAATTCACCCTGCTAA
This sequence comes from Pogona vitticeps, assembly GCF_051106095.1. Lineage (NCBI taxonomy): Eukaryota > Metazoa > Chordata > Lepidosauria > Squamata > Agamidae > Pogona > Pogona vitticeps. Next base: position 60,987,430 of record NC_135787.1, read on the forward strand.
GTATTATAGAATTACAATATTCCTGGTAAAAATCACTATTTTTGGAAGAAGGAGCTACTTGATGAAATGACTACGGGGCAATTGTTTTAGTCTCTTGCAGGTGGGAAAAAAGCATTTAGCTATTGCTGCACAAAACGTGGCTCCTGAAACAATCAGTGGATGAAAGGATTTATACAAAATTCCTTGCTTTTCAATGGGAGCGAGAAACCTGTGGGGCTTTACAAATTTATGAACTACAATTCTCATCATATTTTAACATTGAGCAGCTGGGGCTGATGGGAATTACAGTCCAGCAACATCTAGAGGCCACAGATTCTCTAGTGTGCTTTGAAGTTCCAGTCCCCCTAAACTTGCAGAAATACTAGTATTTCATCAGATGTAAATGTTATCACTAGGAAGAATTCAGTCAAATCCAAATTGTCATTAGGAAAAAAGAGATGGAGTTTTTTAGGGGCTGAAATCCTATTACTTAGCGTAGTAAATTGTATTAGAGTTGGCCAATTGAACCAATGGGGATTTGATGAGTCAACTCAAAAGGACCTATTCTATCTATGTCTTACTATGCTAACATCAATTGCAATTAAACTGTGTTTTCCCGAAAATAAGACAGGGTATTATATTAATTTTTGCGCCAAAAAGAGCTGTTCCTTAAGGAGATAAGAAGGAGGGCTTGTAGAAAAAGGGCCTTTTCGGCAGCTGCCCCCAAACTATGGAATGCCCTCCCAACTGAGATTCGTCTGGCATCGACACTGATGACATTTCGGTGCCAGGTCAAAACCTTCCTGTTCCAGAAGACTTTTAATTGAAATAATGTCAGCTGTGGGTCCGATGACAATTTTTAGAGTATATATATTTTTATTGCATTTTAATTATTTTGCCCTTTTATTGTATGTTAAATGTTGTAAGCCGCCCAGAGACCTTCGGGTAGTGTGGGCAGCATATAAGTTAAATAAATAAATAAATAAATAAATAAATAAATAAATAAATAAATAAATAAATAAATAAATAAAATTAGGTTAGCGAACCAGGATGTTGGAATACTTGCTTACTGAAACAGATTTAATCAGTGGGCTGCAATTTCAATCAAGAGCAGGCTTTCAGCATAGATCATCTGTTCTTTTCAGAACCTTCCTCAAATCAAAATGGCAATAAAACAAAATTGCAGAAAGGGAAACAGACTATCTTAACCAACCACTAAGGACATGGAACACAGAGCTCAAATATGTGATTTGAAAATTAATTAGTTGCATGTTAAAAATTGGGAAAATAATGCATTGCCATTAATTTTTAAAGCTTAAAATTTACCATATTAAATTATTTTTAATATATTTATTAAATTTTTGTTCTGTTATGCTCTCAGCAGATTTCATTAATTCACAACACTACCATAATCCTTCATGGATTGCTGCCTTGTCGTGGCGAAGGGGCTTGAGTAATTCAGAGAAACTATGGGCTATGCCATGCAGGGACACCCAAGATGGGCAGGTCATAGTGGAGAGTTCCACCTAAACGCAATCCACCTGGAGCAGGAACTGGCAAGCCACTCCAGTATCTTTGCCAAGAAAACCCCATGGACAGAAACAAAAGGCTGAAAGATATGACGCTGGAAGATGGGCCCCTCAGGTTGGAAGGCGTCCAACATGCTACTGAGGAAGAGCGGAGGACAAGTACAAGTAGCTCCAGAGCTAATGAAGTGGTTGCGCCAAAGCCAAAAGGACGCTCAGCTGTGGACATGCCTGAAAGTGAAAGGAAACTCCGATGCTGCAAAGAAGAATACTGCATAGGAACCTGGAATGTAAGATCTATGAACCTTGGTAAGCTGGATGTGATCAAACAGGAGATGGCATCAGTGAACTAAAATGGACAGGTATGGGCAAATTCAATTCAGATGATTATCATATCTACTATTGTGGGCAAGAATCTCATAGAAGGAATGGAGTAGCCCTCATAGTCAACAAAAGAGTGGGAAAAGTTGTAACGGGATATAATCTCAAAAATGATAGAATGATGTCAATACGGATCCAAGACAGACCTTTCAACATCACAGTAATCCAAGTTTATGCACCAACCACCAATGCTGAGGAGAGTGAAATTGACCAATTCTGTGAAGACTTACAACACCTTCTAGAACTGACACCAAAGAAAGATGTTCTTCTCATTCTAGGGGATTGGAATGCTAAAGTAGGGAGTCGAGAGATAAAAGGAACAACAGGGAAGTTTGGCCTTGGAGTTCAGAACGAAGCGGGGCAAAGGCTAATAGAGTTTTTTCAAGAGAACAAGCTGGTCATCACAAACACTCTTTTCCAACAACACAAGAGGCGACTCTACACATGGAAATCACTAAAAGGGCAATACCGAAATCAGATCAGTTATATTCTCTGCAGCCAAAGATGGAGAAGCTCTATACAGTCAGCAAAAACAAGACCTGGAGCTGATAGTGGCTCTGATCATCAGCTTCTAATAGCAAAATTCAAACTTAAACTGAAGAGAGTAGGAAAAATCACTGGGCTAGTCAGGTATAATCTAAACCAAATCCCTTATGAATACACAGTGGAAGTCAAGAACAGATTTAAGGAACTGGATTTGGTGGACAGAGTGCCTGAAGAACTTTGGATAGAGGCTCGTAACATTGTACAGGAGGCAGCAACAAAAACCATCCCAAAGAAAAGGAAATGCGAGAAAGCAAAGTGGCTGTCCAACGAGACCTTACAAATAGCAGAGAAGAGAAGGGAAACAAAATGCAAGGGAGACAGGGAAAGTTACAGAAAATTGAATGCAGACTTCCAAAGAATAGCAAGGAGAGACAAGAGGGCCTTCCTAAATGAACAATGCAAAGAAATAGAGGAAAAGAATAGAAAAGGAAAAACCAGAGATGTGTTCAAGAAAATTGGAGATATTAAAGGAACATTTTGTGCAAAGATGAACATGATAAAGGACAAAAATGGGAGAGACCTCAAAGAAGCAGAAGACATCAAGAAGCGGTGGCAAGAATACACAGAGGAACTATACCAGAAAGATTTGGATATCCCGGACAACCCAGATAGTATGGCTGCTGACCTTGAGCCAGACATCCTGGAGAGTGAAGTCAAGTGGGCCTTAGAAAGCTTGTCTAACAAAAAGGCCAGTGGAGGTGATGGCATTCCAGTGGAACTATTTAAAATCTTAAAAGATGATGCTGTTAAGGTGCTACATTCAATATGCCAGCAAGTTTGGAAAACTCAACAGTGGCCAGAGGACTGGAAAAGATCAGTCTACATACCAATCCCAAAGAAGGGCAGTGCCAAAGAATGCTCCAATTACCGAACAATCGCACTCATTTCCCACGCTAGCAAGGTTATGCTCAAAATCCTCAATGGTAGGCGTCAGCAACATGTGGACCGAGAACTCCCAGAAGTGCAAGTCAGATTTCGAAGGGGCAGAGGAACTCGAGACCAAATTGCTAACATGTGCTGGATTATGGAGAAAGCCAGAGAGTTCCAGAAAAACATCTACTTCTGTTTCATTGACTATGCAAAAGCCTTTCACTGTGCGCACCACAGCAAACTTTGGCAAGTCCTTAAAGAAATGGGAGTGCCTGACCACCTTATTTATCTCCTGAGAAATCTATACGTGGGACAGGAAGCAACAGTTAGAACTGGATACGGAAACACTGATTGGTTCAAAATTGGGAAAGGAGTACGACAAGGCTGTATATTGTTTCCCTGCTTATTTAAATTATATGCGGAATACATCATGCGAAAGGCCGGACTGTAGGAATCCCAAAATGGAATTAAGATTGCTGGAAGAAATATCAACAACCTCCGATATGCAGATGATCCCACTCTGATGGCAGAAAGTGAGGAGGAACTAAAGAACCTTGTAATGAGGGTGAAAGAGGAGATGGTCTGAAGCTCAACATCGAAAAAACCAAGATCATGGCCACTGGTCCCATCACCTCTTGGCAAATAGAATGGGAAGATATGGAGGTAGTGACAGATTTTACTTTCTTGAGCTCCATGATCACTGCAGATGGGGACACCAGCCCCGAAATTAAAAGACGCCTTCTTCTTGGGAGGAAAGCAATGACAAACCTTGACAGCATCTTAAAAAGCAGAGACATCACATTGCCAACAAAAGTCTGAATAGTCAAAGCTATGGTTTTTCCTGTAGTGATGTACGGAAGTGAGAGCTGGGCCATAAAGAAAGCTGACCACCGAAGAATTGATGCTTTTGAATTGTGGTGCTGGAGGAGACTCTTGAGAGTCCCCTGGACTGCAAGGAGAACAAACCTATCCATTCTAAAGGAAATCAAGCCTGAGTGCTCACTGGAAGGACAGATCCTGAAGCTGAGGCTCCAATACTTTGGCCATCTCATGAGAAGAGAGGACTCCCTGGAAAAGACCCTGATGTTAGGAAAGTGTGAGGGCAAGAGGAGAAGGGGACGACAGAGGATGGGATGGTTGGACAGTGTCATTGAAGCGACCAACATGAATTTGGCCCAGCTCCGGGAGGCAGTGGAAGACAGCACGGCCTGGCGTGCTCTCGTCCATGGGGTCACGAAGAGTCGGACAGGACTAAACGACTAAACAACAACAACAACAACCAGAAACCAGAAACAACTGGTTGACACAGAACAGCTGCAACAGGTTTATTGTCCTGTGGATAGGGGAGCATATGACAATATGTGCCCTTTGCGGAGGACACATCAAAAATAACATTAATGTTACCTTTTAAAATCTCTTGAAAATTTCTGGCCACAAAAGTAACAATTTTAAAGTTAACCCAGTAATTCTAATGAGTTGTCTCCTGATGAAACAACAGTATTTTTGGCTAGATGCATTGCTTATATAATAGTTACAGGAACCTGAAGTAAAATTGAGGAACTGAAAAACTTGCTAATGAATTTGTGATACCTTAGGTAAAGGTAAAGGTTCCCCTTGACATTTTAGTCAGTCGTGTTCGACTCTAGGGGGCGATGCTCATCCCCGTTTCCAAGCTATAGAGTCAGCGTTTGTCCGAAGACTTTTTCCGTTGTCACGTGGCCAGCGCGACTTAGACCCTTTAGGTGGTCCTAAAGCTGGCTACACAGCTCAGTGGTTTAGGTATCTGGCTGCAGAAGTCTAGATTGGGTGTCTAGTTCCCCACTGTGCCTCCAAGGCCAGCCTCTGTGGCCTTGGGCATGCTGCATGGTCTTAGGATGCCCCCAGTGGAAGGAAATGGTAAACCTAGGATTGCTGGTGCTTTACTTGCTTGCTTGCTATCCCTAGATTGATGGAGTAGTAAAAAACTTGGACATTTTAATCCATTGTATGCTCATCTGTATGTTTGCTAACTGAATTGTATGAAGTTGTGTCACCTCCTTCATTTGTTTTTTAATTTTATTCACGATGGTTTCTTCCTTTCTGTACATTCTTTATTTTAATTCACAAGCTTGTTTACAAATGCCAGTGGAAGACTATTCTATTTAGAAATCTATGACTCATTGTTTGTCAGCCATTGTGACATGTATATGGAAGACCCTATAGATATGCAAAGCAGGGTTTAGGCAAAGTTGTTAATAACTGCCTGTCTTGATTAGAGGCTTAAATGTAATGAAAAGTATGGAGGGAAGTATTTATCATTAAAAGACTATCAGGGAAAAGTTTTAGCATCCAGAATCTTATCAAGAAACAGGCTTGGTTATGGAGAAAACAAATACAAATAGAAAATAATATACTGTAAAATGGATCGATTGCCAATACCAGAGGAACACATGGCTGGCTTTCTGCCAGAGATGTACAATGCAGTAATCTTGAAAAGGACCAAACTTTGACTAGGAACAAAGTCATTTTGATGTAAATATGCAAATTAGGACCACATTTAGGATAATAACTCTTTTGTATTTATTTAAATGAAGGCCAGGGGACTGTTTTTGTCCACTCAGGCAGAATTAGACAAGATGATTTTTGGCTGAATGATGTATGTCTGAATACACAAGACACTCTGTATCGTTGTTCATTTGCTCATTTGCTGTTTTGTTCAGTCAAATCTGCTGTGAATTTGAAGCACAGAGCAGCTTGATAAAAGTTCCACACTCTTCCAGATTACTAGATTTTCATTGCATGCTCCTGCCCCAGTGGCACAAATTTCAAGGATAACTTTATTTTTTAGAGCAAATTAAAACTAGAAATCAAGAGTTTTAGGACTCTAGAAACCAGTCTTGGCTGCATTTAAAAAATCTGTTCCTAAGGAAAGGGTGTAACTTCCCATAACTGAGAGGAAAGGGTGTGAAACTGGTAATAATTGCAGGAAACAATGAACATTTCAATTCTAGTCGAACTATCCAGTAGTGAATACTGATCTCTTTGTGATTTGGTCTTCCAATTACTTTATGTAAGGTAAATTAAACATAAATGTGCCCATCTTTTCTTTGGAGAGATAGAAAATAAACAAAAATATTTTATTACAAATCTGTAATTGTTCTGAATCATTCAAATAGCATTTTACATTTTACATTAATTAGTTGGCAACAATAGTGTTTAAATTCAGGTGTAACAGTACAGACCAGTTATAAAATGTGTACTTTCCTAGCACCTCCCTAATCTGGTCCATAAGCATAGTACAGACATACCTGCATGTCAAAATAGCTGACTTTTCTGTTGAAGCACCAGTAGTTCCTATTTATAATGCAACCCAGGTTCATTTCAGGCCAACATGGATTCTCTTAATGGAAGGGTTCAGGTCATGTGAGGAAATGGAAGTCCCTTAGTGGTCCATTTCCTGCCCATTTAAAAGCAGAAACATTCCCTCTTGTCCAGCTAGGTACCATTTCAGTTGCAGAGAAAATCCCTGTTCACCCATAAGAATATCTAGCTTCCCCTGTGCATTTAAGGGTGTTCCTAACCCCTTCTTGCTCCACAGTCATTTCCTTGCTGTAGTCTGAGCAGTTCAAAGAGAAGGGGTTTTATCTGAGGAATAATTGAGGCTTTCTGCTCTCAGTACGTGAGCAGGAACTTGTCTTCTCCAGACTTGTCAATCTGAACAGCTCAACAACAAAAAATAGTGGACTAGGTGCTGTCTTGTAAGCATGATGACAAAACCAGATTTCTAATGGCTAAATAAGACTAAATTGTAAGTGACAGATGGAATATGAGAGTAATGGTGATGCATACTTTCTCCCTATTGGAAACCATACCTTCCCATAACCCAGAAGAGGGCAGTGCAGTGGCTGCCTGTGTTACTAAACAGGAAAGGAGATATCAGTGTAATGATTTTAACACTAATATTACGTAAAACAAAAGAGGAGAAGGAGACAATGTTGATGACAATAAGCAGGCCTAAAATGCATTTCCGTGATCTTTCAGCAACGGTAGGTTAGGCTGAGGGCAACAGACCTGAGCCCTGGCACCTGACTATAGAGATCAGATTTTAGGTGTGCCTTATATTTTGTATGCTTTTGCATGTAGAAGCACAGTGCTGCTGCTGATCTGAGAAAAAAAGTACACTTTTTAAAACACAAGAAAATTATACTGTGACTGAACTTGCCCATGAACCATATGAGCAATAGTTACCGTCCCTATAAATCATTCTGCCCTGACAGATGGGAGTAGGGATAAAGTGGTGCCTGAGAGCATGAGTTGGGAAATCCCCCATCTATGCTCCAGACTCAGTTAACTGTGCAGTGCTGTGCAGATCTAGTCAAAGAAAGGTCACTGAGTTAAAAGGGTTTTACTACTAGTGATGTATATATAGGACGGTGGCCTTCAGCAAGTTTTCTGGATCCCTCAGTGCTGGAGGTATCTGCTTCATAGGGTTACTCTTTCCTTTTTAAATTTTATTTTATTCTAGTAGAGAATGGACACAGCTTTTTCTGGAGAAGAAACTCATAAAATCTCCCCCACCTTCCACACCATTGCTTTATTGTTTTCCTTCCCTAACCTTATTTTTTCTGCTTGTCTTTTTTCTCCCTCCACCCTTAGCATACACACCCGTGTGTGATGAAAGAAAATTAACAGAAGCCCAGTGGAGAATAGATGATTTATTTAGTTCATAGTCAAAGGGAAAAAAGATCTCACTATATATGTTAAAGTGTATATCATATGCTGTACCACAGAAGAGTCCTTTAAATGCCTACAGTCAGGTCCTACCAGAAATTAATTATCAGTGGGCGCAGTTGGTCCTGGGGAAACAGATTTTGCCTCACAATTTATCCAGTTCTTCGTCATGGCCTCTGTGAATGCACACAAGTGGGTTTCTTCTGCGCCTGCACAGGACGTTTCAGAAGTTTCTAGAGCTTCAAAAAGATCTGGCAATGAGATACCCCCCCTAGAGCACAAGCTCCGACTCCTCAAGCTTCCTCTCAGTTACTTTTTTTCTGCTGCAAGGTCAGGACGCTAGGAACGCTAGAGCAAGATAGAAAGGGGAAAAAAGCAAGTATTATTTAGAATTGATAGCTATTCATTGTGATTTTTCTTCAATATATCGTTATTAGTTGCTTCCCTAGTGATTAAATTTTATTTTCCCCTCATACGACAGTTTTTTCATTTTCCTGCCTTTTTTGCTATTCCTCCCTTCCCTCACAATGGCTTTCTCCCACTCCTCCGGGACCATTTAAGAGGTGCATTACTTTCCAAAAGAAAATACCTCTTACTTACGGGCATGATAAATGCTTATTTTGTTTGGGAGAATTGTGTGTGTGTTTAGTCGTTTAGTCGTGTCCGACTCTTCGTGACCCCATGGACCAGAGCACGCCAGGCCCTCCTGTCTTCTACTGCCTCCCGGAGTTGTGTCAGGTTCATGTTGGTTGCTTCGCAGACACTGTCCAGCCATCTCATCCTCGGTCGTCCCCTTCTCCTCTTGCCATCACACCTTCCTAACATCAAGGTTTTTTCCAAGGACTCTTTCCTTCTCATGAGATGTCCAAAGTATTGGAGCCTCAGCTTCAGGATCTGTCCTTCCAGTGAGAGTAATGGTGGGAGAATTACACAGACCCAATTGTGCCCTGAATGTAAGAAGCTGACAAAGCCTGCAATCAAATTAAGACTACAACGTCTCAGGTCTTATCTGTACGAAAAGATTTTAGAACCAGCTATGGAAGTTGGGCTTCACCTTCAGTGACAGAAATGGCTAGGTCTGAAACTACATAACCCATTTCTTTCCCAGCAACTCACTCTTTATCAAGTTCGACGTTGGTCCTGACCAAAACCAAAGAATCTCAAAAGACATCTAAATCTTCTTCGTCATCCAAGACTCAGACAGGAGTAGACGACCCTGCAAAAAAGACAAAGGATAAATATAAGACTTTTAAAAAATCAAAGAAAACATCTAAGACTCAAGACACGAATAGACGACCCTGCAAAAAAGAAAAAGGATGAAGATCAGACTTAAAAAAAAAAAATCAAAGAAAACATCTAAGATGACTTCCTTAGAACCACCACCAACTGCATTGGCCCCAGTTATCCTGGAGGAGTCAGCTCTAGAAGTGCCACCATTCTCAGATAGAGAGGACCGAATATTGACGTTGGCACAAGCAGCACACTCTGTCGCCAGCTTGTCGCCAAGTTCTGGCCACTCTCAGGCTGAGACACATTCCAGCCCAGCCATGGCCCTTTTCAGCCCTCGATCTTCAGGGCGGGCAGTTACCTATCATGGAACAGAGTCAAACTCTCCAACTGCTCACCAAGGAAGTGGACAGAGAAACTGAGACATGTTTCTCCATCTCAGCCATCACATTGATACGGAGAACAATGCTACGATATCGAACCGTATCCCTACCACATACACCCATGTTATGACTCATGCTACTCGCATAGATGGCAAGAATATGGATATCATGATGAGCCTAGACAACCACGATATGCATCCCCTCCGTGGCATTCTCCATCTCGATCGGCTTCTCCAGACCAATACAGGCATCACACCAAATCTATCCATCATCCAGATAGATCATCTCGTAAGAGGTCTGCGGATCCAGAAGCCATGATACTAAAGAAAAAAAATCCAAGCAAAGTAAAAGACATCCTAATGTTGCAACAACTACTACATATACAGGTCCCTCTCGACACCATACCGAGACATGATCAGTACTGATGCACACAGATGATGATCCGATACCATGGATTCCTATAATCCAATCAGATCACTCTCCTTCGCCATCTTCCTCATCATCAGAAGATGAAAACTCTTCATCTTCAGAACACCTGCCACCACAGCACCCCACGCCAACCTCGGATACACTCGAGAACCATCCACCATCACCCTCAGAAGACTACACTTCTTATGCACAACTAATACTTAGAATGGCCAAATACTTCAATTAGATATTCAGGAACCATCTACAAAAGAAAAAGACTTAGTTTTCCATGATTTGGAACAAGACAAGACTCCCCCAATTAGCTTGAGCTTAATTCCAGCTATGCTTCAGCTTGAAAAGGACAAACCACCATCATCCCTACAGCTTGCCCAAAGCCATGCAGGCTGGCTCTTACGTTAAAGAAAGGGACGGGAGAGTAGGTGAAGTATGAAAGCAGACAATTGGATGGGCCAGGGAGCTACATATATATACTCTCCATGTGGTCTGCCTCCAAAGAGCCCAATTAGTGGCCAGCCAAACCTTCACTTGATTGGATTGCTATAGCAGTAGCGGTAAACACCACAACTTTTTCTTTCACATTATTGCCTGTACAAAGTAAATGTATTTTTAAAACAAGGGTGCAGCTGCAATTAACAGAAACTGTCTCCTTGATTTTTTTTAATTCCTTAATCTATAGAATACCTAGCTGCCTTTTTATTTCTTACTATGAAACAGTATTTTTCCCCCACCTACCTTTGTTTTAGAAACCACTTTTGGAAAGAGGAAATACCTGACATTCTTTTAAAAGGGAAAACAACTGCAGCACTAAAGTGGATTTTACAACTTCCCATTGCTGGCTAACATTTGACCATTTTCCTTCCTCTTCTGAAACATCCACCTGTCCTTCCATGCAGCGATTCCAGTGATAATCACTGTTTCTAAATTTGGAATATCACAGTGGGGCTATATTTTAGTGAACTCACTTTTTCCATCTCCTAGTCAGCAGTGGTAATCTGTTTATCTGTCATATTTGAGTATATGATGAGCCCAGACTGAAAGATGAGCATGTTTTTCTTCTATTGTTCTGGTATTGTAAATCCACTGATGTAGAACGCTGCCTATCACCATCTTGTTTCCTTTTCAACACCTTTTAACAGATTGTGCGTAATTTGTATCTGATAATTTTAACAGAGAAACTAGAAGTTGTGGCAGATCTTTTAGTAAATATTTCTCCATTGTCTTATAAAATGCAGACTTCTCTCAGTCAGTGAATTGGGAGTCTGATCTAATTATTATATGTCCTAGAATTAAACAATCACACTGAAGGGTACTTTGTAGAAGTTAAATACATTGTTATTACCAATTTAATGTGTGAAAGGAGATGCTAGCTCCATATTTGTGATCAATAGTGTGATGTCATAATCCATATGGGAAAAGATTTCTTTAAAATTATCAGCTTCAACTTGCGGTCTTATGGATGGCTTTCTGACCAGGGGAAACCAATGAACTGCACGCTTGGTTGGCTAATGCTTTTTTTCAATTCTTAGGTAAAAAAACTATGCTATATTTCTCTAAACCACAAGAGGTCAGTATAGACAAAGAAATAACAAGAAATCTATAGTTTAAATATTGGTTTTTTTAAAAAGAACAAATGTGTAAGCTATATAGTATGTATCCCAGTGTAAGTTAATATATTTGCTTCCAGTGATAAACATTGAACTTAAAAACCTGTGATTAACCAAACAAAACTACCTGTTATATATTGTTTTAATTGCTAATAGAAAAATTTTTTTATAATAATGGTGAGTATATCTTTATGATACTGATAAATCAAATCTCGCTTCTAGTTGAACCAAGAAAGTTGTAAAGTGGTTGATACATTTCTGATGTTAATTTTGAAAGAGAATGTTCATTTTTTCTCCAGGATTATCTTGCGAATTTAAAAGGGTGTATAATCTTTCACTTTGCAGAATTCAAGCAATATATGTTGCTTGATATATTCATAGCAAAATATGGCCTAATGTTAGAATTAAATTCCAGTAATGTTTGCTACATATGGGAGTACGTGCTTCCATCCATCTGCAAAGCTTTGGTCCTGATATCTGTTTTCATTGTTTTCTCTTCCAATCTCACTGTAGCCATGGGGAACAGTCATAGCTCAATTATACAGTATGTGGTTTCCACACCATTGATCCTGAAAATCAGTCCTTGACATCTCTAGCTAGAAGAATCTTCTGTTGTAATATGCAGATATAATGCTACTCAGCATATATATGTGTATGTGTATATATAAGAATGAATGTGCTGCATTATTATTGGGTTCTTTCAAGGAAAAAGGTGGGGTGAAAATATTTTTAATAAATAAATTCAAATAATTATTTGCATAAGAGAATATGTGTAACCATATGTGTCAGCCAATAAGTGTTAGAGAGTAACTATCAAATATAAGAAAAAAGTGACCCTATGAGACTTGTCTGTTAATATTTCTGTTGATACATTAGGTTTCAGTTAGGATTGTCTGCTGATAGTTGTCTGCTGTTAATATGTTAGTAAAGAAGATGTTAGGACTGTCTGATGTCTGTTATGGAAACTGTTATAAGAAGTCTGTCAAGCACAAAAAATCTATATAGAGTCAAATGTTAATTACTGTTAGCTTATTTTTCAACACATTTTTTTCCAGTAAATGTTCTTAAAGTTTACTATGACTGAATTACTCTTTTATCTGCTGGCACATACATGTATGTATCAAGGGAGAATATTATTCGTGATCTGTGTGTTTTTTTATAATCATGCTTAATTTGCTGTGTGTAAACTCTCAAAAATTCATCATCTTCAGCAGCATGGTGGGAAAGACACTTACCTGTGACTTTGGAGAATCACTGCTACAAGACAAGGATACTGTATATAATTCTGGACTGGAAGGAGTATCCAGAATTTGGAAAAGTTACTTTTCTTGGGCTACAATTCCCTGAAACCTAAATTCTGGAACTTTTATTTTAGTCTTCTGAAATAATTTTTCCAATATATGGCTGTAACTCACTGGCACGGCACATGCTTTATACACTCTTGTAGCAGTCATGTGATGCTATAAGCAAGCTTTATCTGTTTATAAGGCTTTCTTTCTGCAGAATCCCTACAGACATAACATGCCTGCTTACGAGCAGAGAATAAGCACAGCCAGATCAGGAAGACATTTGATCTTTCAACACTGTTTCCCTTAAAGCAGACATTATTTTTTAAAGCATCAAAGTTCACTTAACATGAATTAAGATAAGAGGGCTCAGATGTTTAACTCATCAACTCATTTATTAATGCACAGTATAGTTCTTCTGTTATGCTTGTCTACCAAATGAACTATTGCTGGTCCCTCTTTTATCCATTGTTTAGCTGAGCTTTCAGATATTTCTCTCTAAAACACATTTTACTATAGTAAAGATCCTGTATAAAGAGCCTGCAAAGTCTTAAAAGCCCCAAGTTGGCAAGAACTCGGGGGTGGGGGGTGGGGGAAGGTAGGGTTGCAGCAATAGGCTGGGGATGTATAATTTTACCAGCCTAATAATATTTGACAGCTTCCCCTCCTCAAGAACTTTCCTATATAAACATTGTTGATCTTAGAGTATTGTAAAAACCACTTTGAAAAACATTCTTTCCTGGCTGGATTTAAAGCTTTTGTTTGTGGCATGTTTTCTTTTTGTCATATATTACATCCTCTCCTTCCCCCTCCTGTCTAAGTTTCAAGTTTATGTAGTGGTTTCCTTTTGTTGTTTGTCTTCTCAGAGTCTCTGAGGTCAAGTGGTTACTAGTGAAAGCTGAAATATGAGCAGAAGAGTAGTTTATACACTTATCCTGCTAATTAATTTCCCTAGAATTTTCCAAGATAAGTTGCAGTCATAGATCAAAACCATACTGTGGAGTTGACAAGAGAAGGAAAAAGCTTCAGCAGTATGTAATTATAGGTGTTAGTACCATAGCTTCATATTTCGGTCAAGCTTTAACCAAGACTTGGTCAGGATTGGATACAGGATTAGGAATTAGTCAGGGTAGGATTGAGCCCCCATCAGTAGACAAGTTGATGAGTGGGACAATAAAAGTGTTAGCATTAAGGAGAAGGTTTGGTCACATTGACAGGAAGATCAGTGTACATATAGTCTGGGTTTGGATGTACAGTAAAGTGATGCCAGAAGATGAAAATGGTGGGTTCTGCTGTGGGGAAGCAGATTTAAAGTGCTGTTCAAAAGGTGACTCAGAGCATCACTAGATGAGATGCTAATGTCACATCAAGAAGTTGTGTACTCTTAAGAGAAAACTACTGTGTGATAATTCTAGCATAAGCTTTCTTTCATCTGCATTTAGCAGTTTGACTTCATTTTGTTTTGTAGTTGGTCATTTGAGGACATAGCATGGCTTTGTTTGCACTGATATCTCTAAGAGATTTGTGAGTCTGGTGGGATAGCATTGTAAAATAAGTAAATACTCTTTTATTTTAATCCATGATCTGACCATAAAGACTCAGCAGCAGTGTCCATGTGTACTATATTGAGAGAATGGGATTGGATTGTTGGAAGAGGAAAGGAACTGGAAAAATATTTGAAGAGGGTTATGGCAGAGCAAGCTGGAGAAGGTAATTCGAGCTTAGATGATTGTTTGACAGTAGAGATGAAATTCTAACCTTCCATGGTCATTTAATGTCGCTACCATGCCTTATAGGACTCCAGCTAAGCTATAACCAGTTAGGTGAGTTAGGAATGCCAGGAATAATCAGAATATGATTTGTCTGTTTCTTCTTGAATTCTCTGCCCCAGTGGAACTCCATGCTTCTACTTATCTGTGAAAAGGGTATTATAGAAGATGTATATATGTATTATGCCCCATGATTATGTAAGTCCTATGTTAAAATTAATTATGCAGATTAGATAAATTGCATAAAATTTGCCTACTAAGAGGAACAGAAGAAGCAAATGAAGTATTTGAACTGGCAAAGAAGTGGAAGATAATTTTTTCACAATCTTAGAACTGGCAGAAAGATTGCTAACCAAACACTCTATCATTCATTGGCATCATCTGATAGAACAAGCCTCTCTCTTTCTCTGTTTCTGTCTCTGTCCATGTCTGTCTCTCACACACATACACACTGCTGTTGATTTCTGAACTACAGCAAGAAATAAGAAAGTACAGTATGTGGGAAGTCGGCTTCCAAGGATTGTGGCAACATCTAAGTGAACACATTCTGGTTATTTGTAAGACGGCCCTTCATTGGGGTACTTTTTCCTCAGCAAATATTATTTTTTCTTGGAGTAGAAGATTGTCCCTTAAAACCATTGATGCTAGATCTTCTTGCAAATAAATTCAAGCCCAAATGCATTATAATTATTAAAACGCGATAACAGAGCCTTCAGTTTGAATAGCTGTCCACATAATGATGTCTGAGTTTGTTTTAATAAAGTAGGATCCACCAAGCTGTGTTGTCCTAGCTTGTGGCCCTCCAGGTCTTGAGCTGCAACTTCCAGTATTCCCAGCTATAAACTATATTGGCTGAGGCTGACATCTGGAGGGACACTGGATACTCTATTTGCTTTTTACTACAATTTACATCATCCTTGACTGTTGATTATGCTGACTAAAATGATCTAGACGGGGAAGCCTGTAACAGATGAATGGAATGGACCAGGTTTAGATGACTTTAGAAATATAATCAGTTTCACCGTGACACACCTCTACTTCTTGGATTTTGTGACCGTATTTTTTGCTCCATAAGACGCACCTGACCTTAAGACACACCTAATTTTTAGAGGAGGAACACAGGGAAAATATATTCTGAACCAAATAGTGTAATATAATATTTTATAAACTACAGTGGACCCTTGACTTACAGATGGCTTGACTTACAGACTTTTTGAGTTACAGACTTCTCTGGCCGCAAAATTTAGGTTTGACTTGCAGCCTGAGAATTGACTTACAGACCAGAAAAAAACCAAAATGGAACAAAAACGGCCTGTTACGGGATTAATCGGTTTTCAATGCACTGTAGGTCAATGGAGACTTGACCTACAGACTTTTTGACTTGAGAACTGCCTTCCAATACGGATTAAGTTCTCAAGTCAAGACCCCACTGTATAACAGAATAACATTTGAACCATGTAAAGTGAACAGCAGTCAACAGTGGCATTAATATAGACCATTATCAGCCAGTGATAAGACCTATACCACTCTACCTATATTTTACATTTCCTTTCATCCACCTCCTCCCCATGCTTATAGAAATGTCTCATTGACAGGTGAGATTGTTGTGCAACTCTGCCCATCTACAGCTCAAACCTATATTAAGTTAGAAATGGTTTGTCTGATTTGGCACTGCATTGAGAGGTCCCTTTTAGTTGTGTGGAGGATAAATAGTGGAATTAAACTATTTAACAGCTGGTTTTCCTTATTTACTTTAGGTTATGCAAAAGAACAGCAACACAAAGCTTAACCTGATCCCATTCACCAGCAGTAGCACATGCTCAGCATAAGACCAAATCTCCATTTTCTGACATAATTGAACTTTTATAGCATGCAATGCACAACAGGTTAGGCCACACAAAGCCATGAACAATGTTCTTGATGACCCAAAAAAACTGAATACAAACTATAGTGGCTGAAATCAGGAAGCAGGTACTGTAATCCAGTTAGAAGTCACGAGGCACAGTTAGTTTCCTTGCTGCAACACCCTTTGGAAATACATTCTCTATTAGATGCCCAGAACTAGTTGAAAGGTTTGCAAGTTGAATCCAAATTTCCCATAGAAATGCATTGAAAATTAATTAATGCATTTTTATGGGGGGGGACAGGAAAAGGTCAGAAACTTTAAAAAACTTAAAAGAAAGTCACTTACCAGGTACTGTAGACTGAATCTTGTTCTTCACAGTGCCTTGGTAGACCCCAGAAAAGCCAAAAAAGAGCCCCAAACAGCTAAAAGCCAGCAGGCAGCTGGCAGCCATTTTGTGCTCTTCTCTGCTCCTGCTCCTTTCCCCTCCCCTCTCCCCACCTAACAGTTGATCAGCGTTGGTCTGAACACTTTCTAGGCAGCTTTTAAAGCAAGTATGCACGTTTCTACACAAGCAGGTTTCAACTCAAACGGAGCACCTTTTCACCCAAGCACTAACCCCAAACAAACTAAATTTTACATTTTAAAACAACAATACCAGGCAATACCAGGTCTCTCTCCCAGCTCTCTAATTGCTTGGACTAGCAAGGAAGCAGACAAACAGCCTCTTCACTAACTGAAAGTTTGAATTTCCCCGCTTTCCCTGCCTTCCCCGCATATTAGGTATGCTAATATCTGTGCACTGGAGGATTGTGGGAGGAACATCCAGCCCCTGATGGGGGTCCTGTGGGGCACCCCAAAACACTGAGTAGCTCTCTTGGCCTCTTTCAGGACTGGGGCTGTGCAGCCCTGTTCTGATCAGGAGGTGCAGCCGGGGGGGTCACCATGCCTTTGGGGGACAGGGCACAGAAAGGGGCAGGAGGTTCAGAGGCCAATCCATCTCATACCTGGCAGGGGAGATACCATGATCATCAAAGTGTTTTTCCCAGGGTGAGGCTCATCTATTGCACTTTGGAGGTGCTGACCCCTGTGATTTTCCCAAATATGGGAAAATCAACTGCCTAAGTGGGGGACTGTGTTTGTGGTTTCCACCTTGTTTTTCTAGAATTACTCTTTCCCCTTTTGTCCTTGGCTGTTTTCACTGCCTGCTGCCATAGGCCTGTTGACCTTGCTGGTTTTCCAGGTGGGCTCCAAGAAACAGATCCTAGAAAGCCAACAGTGCAGAATGGTGAGGTCCAAACAGCAAGCAGTCTCTGGTGCTAGTTCAGAGGCCTCCCAGCATGGCAGTGGGGGCTTCTAGGTGGTGGTGGTTGAACCCCTTTTTTACTGTATGCGCTCCATAAGACACACATACTTTCTCCCCCACTATTGGGGGGGAGTGCGTCTTATGTAGCAAAAAATGCGGTAATTCAGAGTTGTTCTCCCAGACTGCACTTTTGAGTTTGTTTTCATTTAGTCCTGCTTTTTAACCAGTGTACAGGAATTAAACAAGCCTACAAAGGCAGTGGTGGCTACTCCCTGTTGTGTCTGGTGGGACAGAGGTGGATGATGGATGTCGCTTATAGAACAAGGCAGGGGTAAAGTCAGGTATGAACATACACAGACATATAGGCATTACATGAAGAAATTATAGCTTCCAACACTACATCAGCACAACCCCTTTAAAATACTGTAACCAAACAAATTCTGATTTTGCTTCTTACATGTGATTCAAAATTTATAAAAGGCCTTCTTGCAGGTTGGTCGTAAGTTTAATGAGTAATACAGAAAACAAACTGGATCAAGATTTTTCGTACTTGTAAATACTGTCCGAATTTGAGATGTTTAAAGAAAGCATTGTAAAAATATATTGAAAAAAAATGTATTTTTATTTATAATGAGACTGTGGCAGGCAGACAATAAAAACCCACAAAGCTGGCAAAAGATGGCACAACAAATCTATAGAAAGAGTTTGTTAAAATTGTTCAGTACAGAGATGCCTATAAAAGTATAACTGGGCGTTGTTTCCAATATATAACAAAAACACTGTAAATCTTGGAATATTGTTGATAATTAATCCATAAAGCTCTGAAAATCCACAAATAAAATACTTTTAAAAATCAACCCATAATGCAGTTCATGGATTTACTAAATTAGTCTAACTTACTCAAAACAGCATACTTATGAAAGTCTGGTTATGAAAGGCTATTTTGGCTACAAAAAGTAAATTTTGCAGACAGTTCTGTCCCAATTGCTGTTTCAAAGCCCTCTTGGTTGCTGCTCCTGAGGTCTGAGGAACCTTTTATTAGCTGGTGATTTTTTTAAAAAAACTGCTGTACTTTTAAATGGTTTTAAGTTTAGTTACATTTTAATAAGATAGTGAGTAGCTTTTTAAAAATATAGTGGCTGTTAAATGCAATCCTCACTTATGTAAATCCAGCTGATTAAGTGGGTCTACACGAGATAAATCATTTTGGTGCCAAATTAAATCCTGTTTGCTCACCGGAGCCTTTCCAGTTTAAGGAATGTTGACTGGAATAGGTTATGGAGTTCTTTGTAATTTGTATGGTTTTTTTTTCAATTTTTCATAAAGGTTTTTATTTCATTTTAAAATATGTGTTAAAATATCTAAACTGTTTAATAATGTTCTTATGTAGTAAAATAGTTGGGGCTACCAATTGGATTTAGGCCATAATGTATCTGTTTTTCGGTCTTGTGAGTTGTCTTATGTCCTAGTTTTGGGGAATGAATAAAAGAAGTCTTTAAGCAACCTCTCTGATAGCTCTCATCATTGCTCATCCCCAGCAGAGCACATAACCATCTTCCAAGTCACAGTGGATGAAAATGGGGGGGAAGAAAACTAACTCCGACTATGGTTGCTGCTATGCCAGTGCTACAGCTGGGGTTAGATCCTTCTTACCCCTCTTTTGCGTTTGTTGACAGACTCCCACAAGCCACTGAACATCTGCACCCACTCATAATACTGGACCACTACTTCTGTCAGCGTTACTGTGACTAACTTGGCTTTAAATGCCAATGTGCTAATTTAGGCGACTTGCGAGAGTTCCCTGTTTTAAAAGGCTAATGTTTAGAATAATGTATACATACTTTACCATACTTCCATGGATTGAGTTAGATGCTTGGATAAGCTAATGTAACTCTTAAATCCCAGTCTAGACAAAGCCCTTGTGGCAATACAAGGGATGCTGTGGAGAGCCAGGAGCATGCCTCATGTTTTTCTAAATTAATGGATTTTCTGGCCTCTACTCTCTCCAAAGAGGGATGTGGAGTGGCATGTAGCTGATAGTCTATGGCTCCCTGGCTCCCTGCCTGCTTCTGTTCTCACTCTGGTTTTCTTTACTTCTTTGAGGCATCCAGTGAAAATTCTCATGCATTTTAAAGAAAGGAATTGTTTAGCATGCTGAGTGCTTCTATCCTTATTTTATTTCTCTTTGTTCAGTTTACTGTTGCTTAGCCATTTAGTCCTGTTAATTGAAAGTGTGAGGACCTAAGAAGTATATTGTTTTTCCTATGTAGGAAAATGCAGTTCCTAATTTATAGTACAACCCAATTCTTTAATTGTTCATTGTACTTTGTATTTTAGATTAAATTGAGAACTAGTACAGTCTAAACGTAAATGAATACAGAAGACATGAATCACTACAGTGCTTTGTGTTTAAGCTTCACCATTTACTCATTTTACTTGCTTGCCTCTTTGTCTCTATATTAGCACAATTGCTTTCAAGTAACCATACATTGTACAGGACATCCACATTCTGTATTTAAAAAAAATGCTTCCACTTGGTTAGGCAGCCAGAATTCATACTCTGCAGCAAGAGAATATATGTTAATCTTCTTAAAGGCAGCAGATAAGATTTCAGAATCAGATTAAATATTTGTGTTCCATTGTTAGCAGACCTCCCTGGATCTGTCTGACAATCAATAAATCCTCTTCAGATTCCTTGTTCCCGCTGTCTGCCTTTCACTCTATTCAAGTTGTGAGTTCAAAAAACAAAACACACATGTATACATACTCACAAAAACCAACCCCCCCTCAAAGTTTATACAGTTTTAAGATTTAAATTTTGAAATGGGTGGGTTAATATTTTGTTTGGTGCTAACTTTGGATTTGCATCTGAAGTCCTGTCTGCAGTAAATTAAGAATGCTTTGGTATGCGGCTTTAGGTGGATGGTTTGGGGTAATGTGGGCAGATTTATTCATGCAGTTTCTTTGAGCAATAAATAGCATCATGTGACTAAACCTTTCTCACAACTCTGTTGGGTGTTTAGCATAAGAACAGCTTCACTGGCAGATGAATAGTCCCATCTATACTGTAGGTTGCACAGCAGAATTTTTATTTCACACCCTCTTTGGCCATAGACTGATTGGCAAAAAATTGGTTAGCACTAGAAAGAATAAACCAGTTTGATTGGTGAGGAAGAAGAACCTGTTTTTGGATTACCGTTGCATAGTTCTTATACTCATTTAGTCTAACTGAAGAGTATGAGCTAAGGAAAACAATGATGGCATTGTATTCGAAACTACAGTGGTGCCTCGCTTGACAATGTTAATTCATTCCAGCGAAATCGCTGTAGAGCGAAAATGTCGAACGAAATAAAAAAACAATTGAAATGCATAAAAAACCAGTTAATGCTTTCCAATGGATGAAATACCTAATCGTCCAGCGAAGATCCTCCATACAGCAGCCATTTTCAAGTGCCTGTCTTGCGAAAAATGCCTCCTAAAAACAGCGGGGAGCTATTTTGAGCAGCTGACGGCCATTTTGAAAATCCGACGATAAGCTGTTTTGATCGTCGTAATGCGAAGAATCGGTTCCTGAAGCAGGGAAACGATCGTCACAAAGCGAAAAAAAAACCCATTAAAACATCGTGAAGCAATTTCATCGTTATACAGGGTAATCGTTAAGCGGGGCACGACTATATTGATTTAAGTTGCTAGATAAGGTTAACCACCTTATCTACCACCTGAGAAATCTATATGTGGGACAGTAAGCAACAGTTAGAACTGGATATGGAACAACTGATTGCTTCAAAAGTGGGAGAGGAGTATGACAAGGCTGTATATTGTCTCCTTGCTTATTTAACTTATATGCAGAATACATCATGTGAAAGGCAGGACTGGATGAATCCCAAACCGGAATTAAGATTGCTGGAAGAAATATCAACAACCTCAGATATGCAGATAATCCCACTCTGATGGCAGAAAGTGAGGAGGAATTAAAGAACCTATTAATGAGGGTGAAAGAAGAGAGTGCAAAACATGCTCTGAAAAAAACCCTCAAAAAAACTAAGATCATGGCCACTGGTCCAATCGCCTCCTGGCAAATAGGAGGGGAAGATATGGAAGCAGTGACAGATTTTACCTTTTTTGGGCTCCATGTCCAGATGGTGAAAGCAGCCCCGAAATTAAAAGACGCCTGCTTCTTGGGAGGAAAGCGGTGACAAACCTAGATAACATCTTAAAAAGAGACATCACCTTGCCAACAAAGGTCCGCATAGTCAAAGCTATGTTTTTTCCAGTAGCGATGTATGGAAGTGAGAGCTGGACCATAAAGAAGGCTGATCACCGAAGAATCAATCCGTATTCATCGGGACTTAACTGATGAATATGGATTGACGAATATTTAACAAATCGATTATTTTCGTTGAAAAAGCTGATCCGTTTTTATATTCATCCCCATCTCTAGTTGTTGCCATTGTTAGCAACTGCTCTTCTTTCTCTGTGCAATAGAGGGCACTATTTTATGTTAAAACATAAGCTTGAATGCCTTTTAAAAGTTGCAGCTTCGAATTGTCTTCTTAAAACAATACATATACAGTATCTTTATCTGGCATTTACTGATGACCATCAAGTCAACTGACAGTGGCATGGAAAGTGACTGTGAAGTTTTCTACTTCTTTTAATGGGGTTTTCAAGAAATATTCTCATGCTTGGTTTTACACATTTTCTTGGTGATACATATGTGTGATGTATGTATATTAGGTTGGTGGGTTTAACTGGATCATACCTTTTGGACTGTAAATCTCAGAATGTGCCAACAAGCATGGCTACAAGTCAGGGGGAATCAGAAAGTTGTATTAAAAACAACAACAGCAAACCAACAACAAAAAAATGTTGGCAGCTGCTTTAAATCTTCGTGGTATTTTTAAGAGTATGTTCTAATGCTCATTTTTAAAAAAATTCTGCAAAAACTTCTATTTGAAAAGAAGCCTGAATGATATTTCAGAAATAGATGGTATTCATAAATTTTGCCTGTTATATTACACTTTTTATTTTAGTAATGATTAGTACTGCTTCATTTTTGTCTTTGATAAACTTGACCAAAAGGTTTTTCCAGAAGGTGAGAATGAGAACAGAACAGCAAGAATCTCAGGCAGGTCACTTTTACTCTGGGGGACAGTATTATTGCATTTATGAGACCTTGTTTCTAAGGGTTGTCTGACACATATTTTAATTCATATTTCTTACATGTGTTCATCCTCATGTTCTTGTTTGCAACAATGTAACTTGGAGAATGAAAAGTGTACATGTAGCCAGAATATGACAAATCTTGCAATTGCTTCAGAATTTTTCAGGACTACAAAGAAACACTGCTGTCTTACATAAACAGGTACTTGGTTGATATGGAGCTAGTTATCTCAAAATAGGAGTGGCAGGGTTTGGGTCACAACCATGTTAAGAAAATTTGTTGCCATGTAAGATTTGTTACAGATGTAATTCAAAAAGAATGAATGCACTGAAATAATTGAAATTATTTATTTTTGCCACAACAGTTGTATCGCTAAAGAGACTATACTCTTATAAAAATTAATATTGGCGACATCTGCAGTGGGAAACACATGAAAGACAAGGGGTTTTAATTGTTAATTTCTCTATGGGTATTTGTGGTACTACTGTATCAACTACTATTGATTTGATATATGATTACTTTCAGTTTCTTTTTGAGTAAAAGCTTAGTATGAACATGATATGAAAGTAAGAAGGATGTGATCCTGTGAGCTCCATGTTCAGAGACATTTGCAGTTTGATCTGAATCTGCAGTCCTGTTTTGTGTGCAAATTATGGTAAACCACTTTGGGGTATCCTGTATCTAGAAAACCCTGAAAGGACTATTGTAAATGGGAATCAACTTGATGGCATGTAATTAATTAGGATATACTCTGCCTTAATTCATGTAACATTTGAATATACAGTGGTTCCTTGACTTACGAACATCCCTACTTACGACCATTTCAAGTTATTAGTGGAAGAGGTTAAAACAGCAAGGTCAGCTGCAGATAGTGCTGTGAAAAAAAGTGAAAACAACGAGAAAGAAATACAGCAATTAAAAAAAAGGCTGGCCATATTATCAGACCGCCAAAGGCGAAAGAATTTAAGACTTTCAGGAGTAACAGAAGACATTGCTGCAGGAGACCTTGGGAAGACTGTAATTGCTTTTTTTCAGGAACATGGCATAAATATAACAGATGAGGACATTGAACGCACTCACCGATCTCTGAAACCGAAACCAAAGCCTGGAGCCAGGCCTAGAGACATTATAATAGCTTTTTCAAGAGAGAAAACGCAGAACTATGTTTGGAACAAACTCAGGAAAATTAAAGACTTACAACTTCAGGGACAGAAGATATTTCCTCGCCCTGACTTATCACCAGAAACCATGAATGAAAGAAGACTTATGAAACCTTTTGCACAGAAGTTGCATGAGAATGGTGTTTTATTTTCCTGGGGTTATCCAGCTAATATTTTAATTTTTAAAGATGGAAAACTCTTGAAAGCTAGCAACCCAGCAGAGGCGGAGAAGTTACTATACAGACTTAACATACAACGTACTACTCAGCAGGCCGAAGAAGAGAAGGAGGGAGGAGAAGAAGAAGAAGAAGAAGATTGAGGGAATTTATATGTGACTGTAAATATGAATAAGCTTCCTTCAGGAATGTAAAATTTATACCACGTGAAAATAGTTTTTTTTGTTTTTGGTTAGTGTTGGTTGAAAAGAATGAAATTTTTTTGGGGGGGGAGTATGTGGGTAGACAGATCTCCACGTATAGAGACGAAAATGGGGGGATATAGTATCCTTACCCAACTCCTTGGGAAGGGGTTATTTTTGGGCTATGGGGGAGGGAAAGACCATCAAAAAATAGTAAATAATAGGGGCACACCAGGGGGAGTTGAGATAGACAAAAAATGGGGAGGATAATTAAAGTACTCTCCTTAAATGTGAATGGTTTGGCCTCAGATCTGAAACGTTATAGATTAAATAAGATGATAAAGGATCAAGGGGTTGATATTCTGTGTTTGCAGGAAACGCATAAGAGTAAGAGAGACGTAAGACCTTTGATGAAGTCTTCTGACTGGAGTTTGCAGATAGAGTCAAGGGGAACAAACAAAGCAAGGGGTGTGGCTATTCTCTTGCACTCTAGAATGAATATAGATGTTTTGGAACAATGTAAAGATAGAGATGGAAGATTTATTTTTGTGAAATTCAGGATGAATGGAAAGAAGTATACTTTGGCATGTATTTATGCACCTAACAAAGGACAAACCCTATTTTTGAACCGAACCTTTCAAAGATTGCAGTCATTTTATGAAGGAGACTTGTTAATTGCAGGGGATTTGAATAATGATATTAGGGAAAATAAGAAATTAAACTTAAAAAAATGGAAACTTAAAGAGGTATTTAGTCTCCTGCAGGATGAAAAGCATCCTACCTTTTACTCAAAAAGGTATAAAAAATTTTCCTGTATTGATCATATCTTAGTGAAAGAAACTAACGATATGGAAGTTAATAGTGTGGAAACAGGAGCTATATGGATTTCAGATCACGCACCATTACTTGTTGAGATTGGTTTGGAGGAGGAACAGAAAGTTAGAAGGTGGAGGTTTAACTCTAGGATATTTTTGCAACAAAAGGATAGAGAGGATTTAATAAGAGGGATACAAAAATATTTTAAAGAAAATAAAGGATCTGCGGAGGAAGATATAATTTGGGATGCTGCAAAGGCAGTAATCAGGGGAATATGTATTTCTAAAGAAATTCATTTTAGAAGAAAGGTGAATTTTAAAAGGGAACAAAAATTAAAGGAGATAGTTGAATTACAAAGAAGATTACAGGTGAAGTTTGAAAGACAAATACAGGAACAGTTGAATAGGGTGAAAGAGGAGCTGCAAGAGTTAGATAATTTGTTTTTGTGGAAAAAAGATTTATTGGTGAGGAATGAGTATCAGAGAATAAATATAAACTCGATGAAAAGATTGGCAAACTATTTGAAGAAAAGAAAGGAAAAACAAAAGATAGGGTGCATGAAAAATGAAACGGGAAGTAAGGTGTTTAAAGACAAACAAATAAGGGAGATCTTTGAAGATTTTTATAGTAAGTTATTTAAAGTAAATGAAGAGAAACAATTTGAAGAAGCTATTGTGAACAAAATTAAGAAACAAGATTTAGCAATTTTAAATGAAGAAATCACACAACAAGAAATCTTGACAGTTATTAAAAATTCAAAAAGTAGGAAATCACCAGGCTTAGATGGTTTTACATCAGAATTTTATAAAATGGTGGGGCCTTTAATAGTTCCAGAAATGCAGAGTTTGTTTAACAAGATAATGAAGGGAGGGAGAGCCCCTGAATCATGGAGGAAAACAGAAATTATGATAATCTTGAAACAATCGAGAGACCCGACGGACCCCAACTCTTATAGGCCTATTAGTTTAACAAACCAGGATTATAAAATTTTTGCAAAAATTTTAGCAAATAGATTAGAGAAAACACTCCCAAGATTAATAGGAGAGGATCAATATGGTTTTGTTAAAGGGAGATATATTGGACACCCTATAAGGAATGTGATTAATACTCTACATCACGGAAACAGTGAAGGAAGATTTGCCCTTTTAAAATTAGATGTATATAAGGCATTTGACACTCTAAGTCATGGGTATTTATTTCAAGTACTAAGTAAATTTGGATTTGACGGTCCCTTTTTGATAGCATTAAAAGAAATTTATAGAGAAGGGAAGGCAATGATTAAAGTTAATGATAATTATACAAAAGAAATTTTGCTCCAGAGAGGAGTGAAGCAGGGATGTCCCTTATCCCCAATGCTGTTTGTGTTATCTATGGAACCCTTAGCCGAAAAAATTAGAAGTAGTAGTAAAATAAGAGGATATACAGTAGGGAAAGAGGTAATTAAATTAAATCTGTATGCGGATGATATAATATTGGTGTTACAAAATCCTCTTGATGCAATAAGAGAACTACTGATAATTTTAGAAGAGTTTAAAGAATATTCAGGTTTAGGAGTAAATATTTCGAAATCAGAAATAATGTTTAAAAGGATAGATTTAAAGGAACAAAAAGAAATAGCAAAGCTGACAGGTATGAAATTAGGAATTAGGAGATTAAAGTATTTAGGTATAACAATAACAAAAAGTATTAAAAATTTGATGGGAACTAATTATAAAATAACTTGGAGAAGGATACAGGAAAAACTAAACGAATGGGATAATAGATATATAAGTATTTTAGGGAAAATAAGGGCAATAAAAATGTTTATAATACCAAAGATGTTATATCTATTTCAGGTACTCCCGGAGTACATCCCAAAAAAACAATTAGCTGTATGGGATCAAGAATTAAAAAATTGGGTTTTTGGGAAGAAGAAAGCTAGAATAGTAAAGAGGGTAATATATTCACCACAGGAAGATTTAGGGTGGGGTCTCCCACATTTGGAAAGCTATTACGAAGCTTTTCAAATAAAAATGCTATTGGAATTAGATGGGAAAAGTGTGGAGAAATGGGTAAGATGGGAGGATATAATAAATAAAGGAGTAGGTAAATTTGGAATATTTACACAGAAGGTTAAAAACGACATTAAAAATACAATAGGCCCAAGACAGACAGCACTAACAATATGGGGGGAAAGGCAACTTAATTGGATGCCAAGTCTTTCCAAATGGACCCCACTAGAATCTCTAGGTGAGGATTTGAAAATTGAGAAAACTTTTTGGAAGAAACTAAAAGAAACTGGCTATTATAGAGTGAAGGATTTATATAACCCTCAGGGGACACAGATTCCGGCACAAAATGTAGTAGGACAAGTTGGAAGACAATACTGGTTACAGACTATGGCTTTATATAATATTTTGAAACAGAGAAGGTATTCTGGAATACTAAATAAAGAGGATACCCCGCTAGAAAAACTATATAATAATAAAGAGGATAATAAGAAGGGTATTGCAAGGAAGTTGTACAACTTGATAAATACAGATAAAGATTATATGATTGGGACAATACAAACGAAGTGGGAAAGAGAAATGACATTGTCAGCATACGAAATAGATGGGTTAATGGAAGGCATATTGGAAATCAAAATGGATAAATTTAGAGAATTGGAGATGAAATTAATATTGAAATGGTATAGGACACCCCCTCAGTTGTCTTATATGATAAAAGGTTTGAATTCAAGTTGCTGGCATTGTAAGAGGAGTAAGGGATATTATGCACATCTTTGGTGCGAATGCCCTAAGGTTATTGAATTTTGGCAGCTGATTTTAGAAAAGGTGAACGCCGTGTGTAATATTAAATTGCAGCTGACTGGGAAAATCTTGTTTATGGGAGTTCTGGGGAATAATAAAGTAAAAAAACCTAAACAGAATTTATTTAAAGCTATGATTATAGCAGCACATGCAGTAATAGCTTATGGGTGGAAGGATGCATCAAAATGGACTTTGGAAAGATGGAATTGGTATTTATATGAATGGATTCAATCAGACATACTGTCGATTTTGACACAGGATAAGGTATGGGAAGAAAAAACATTAGAGATAAGAAAGAAATGGTCGGGATATGTAAGATGGGTAAGAGAAGGGGGGGCCAATAATGTTATATTGGTTAAACTCCAAAAGGTGTGCTCATGGTTGCAGATTTAAAATTAAATGGTCTTTTTTTTTGGGGGGGGGTGGGATAAGGGGGTAGAAATAAATAGGAAAATGATGACTATGTAAAGATAAGAGAAATGGTTATGTATGGATATGTTAATTAAAAAATTAAAAATAATAAAAAAAAAAAAAAAAAAAAAAAAATTTCAAGTTATTACCAGCTCCGGCCGCAAAATTTTGCTTCTACTTGCGACCGGAGCTTCCACTTACGAACAGAAAAAAACAGGGGGAAAAGGTGGGAAATTCAGATTTCTAACTGTAGGTGGCAACCAGGCTGCTTCTTTGTAGCTTTTTCGCCCCAGCAGTTAGAGAGTGTGCATCAGAGGAGGCTTGGGACTGCCTCCTTCTGTTTCTGAGAGCATTTGTGTATGTTTAGGGAGGCTTCAGGCTACCTAGTAAGATAAGATGCTGTTTTCTGCTTTTAAAAACTGTTCTGGGTGTTTTTGCAGCGTGGTTTTTAGCTGGAGGGGTTATGTTTCTGTGCTGTGATGGATCTTGGGGGGTTTGTTTGTTTTTTGGGTTTCCCCCATTTCTGATGGGTCTTGGGAGGTTGTTGCTTTTTGGAGTGTTTTTCCCCATTTCCAATGGGTCTTAAGGGGTTTGTTTGTTTTTTGGTTTCCCCCCATTTCTGATGGGTATTGGGGGGGTTTGGTTGCTTTTTGGGGGGGTTCCCCATTTCCAATGGGTCCTGCATGCTTCCCTTATTTATTTTATTTATTTATTATTAGATTTTTATCCTGCACTTTCTAGACAAAGTCTACTCAGGGCGGCTTACATAAAATCATTGATAAAACAATATACACATACAGTTAAAACAACAATTTAAATTAACAAGATTAATATTGGTCAAGATGGAAAGAATAAAGAAAATTAAATGAAAAGAAAAATCAAGTATTGATAGAAGGGAAGGCCTGCTTAAAGAGCCAGGTCTTTAATTGGCTGTTAAAAACACCCAGTGAGGGTGCCAGGCAAATCTCTGATGGCAAACTGTTCCAAAGTCCAGGGGCCACTGCCGAGAAGGCCCAATTTCTTGTTCTTTCTTTTAGGACCTCTCTTGTCATAAAGCCCCTCAACCATCTTTCCTGGCTAGGACGAGTGACTCGAGTAGATCTAGGTGGGAGAAGGCGTTCTGCTAAGTATCGAGGTCCTAAACCATTTAGGGCTTTATAAGTCATCATTAACACTTTGAAATCAGTGCAGAAACAAATGGGCAGCTAATGCAATGCAGTGAGAATGGGAGTGATGTGCTAGTATTTTCTCGCTCCACTAAGTAGTCTGGCTGCCTCATTCTGCACCATTTGAAGCTTTCGCATCAATCTCAGAGGTAGCCCCACGTAGAGCACATTGCTGTGGTCTAATCTTGAGATTACGAGCGCATGGACCAGAGTTGTGAGGGCCCCACCATCAAGATAGGGACGCAGCTGGGCAATCCACTACAGATGGTAATAGGTGGAGTGGACCACTGGCACCACCTGGGTTTCTATGGTGAGCACGGGGTCCAGATGTACCCCCAAGCTGCGAACCTCACTCTTCACAGTGAGAGTCACCCCCACAAAAGAGAGTTTCCCAAGCCGCTAATGGAGGAGTCACCCACCCTCAAGACCTCCGTCTTGTCCGGGTTCAGCCTCAACCCATTCTCCTGCATCCTTTGCAGTACAGCCCCCAGACAGCGCTGAAGAGACAGAACGGCATCCACTGAAGTAGGCGAAAAGGAGATGTAGAGTTGTGTGATGGCACGAAGCCCCACACCCCCTGATGACCCCACCCAGCGGCCTCATATATAAGTTAAGTAGCATTGGGGAGATGATTGAGCCCTGTGGAACCCCACAATTGAGAGTCCATGGGGCCGAAACACTCTCCCCAAGCTGTACTCTCTGAGGACGGTTCTCCAAGAAGGATCGGAGCCAGGCAAGAGCCAGACCACTGATTTCCAGCTCGGAGAGCCTCCCCAAGAGGATACCGTGGTCGACGGTATCGAAGGCAGCTGAGATGTCGAGGAGGACTAACAAGGACATTTTCCCCCTGTCAGCCTCCCTCAATAGGTCATCGAACAGTCTGACCAGTGGCTGTTTCTGTGCCATGGCATGGCCTGAAGCCTGACTGGAACAGATCCAGGGCACTGGTTTCATCCAAAAGAGCCTGAAGCTGATCAGCCATCATACTCTCCACCACCTTACTGAGGAAGGAAACATTGGCGACAGGCCTATAATTGCCAGTATTGTCCGCCGCCAAATTAGGTTTCTTCCTAATGTGCCTAATGAGTGTCTCCTTGAGGGCAAGAGGGACCTTGCCCTCCTGGAGTGATCCATTAATTATCGCTGTAGCCCATTCCGTTGTTATAGGTCTGGCTGCTTTGATTACAGAAGAGTTTTGACTGCTGATTTGAAGCTTCGCTTATCTGGTCAGCGAAGTGTGATTGTCTAGCAGCTCTCTCCTTAGCTAGGTAATCATTAGTCACGATCCTGACAGCTCTTTTATTATACACCATTGGTTTATCTCTCCAGGTGCACTCTAGCCATCTCCTATTCTGCTTCATAGCTCGGAGCTCCTGGTTAAACCAGGACCCTGGCCAAGCTCTGCGCCGGAGAGCTTGGCCAGGGTCCTGGTTTAATCAGGAGCTCTGAGGTTGGCTTACTGCCTGGTGGGGGCAGTAAGCCAACCATCAACCAGAGCCTCGACAGGAGCGCCAGACAGATCAGCTGGAATCCCTCTCATGTTGTCCTGGAATCGTGCTGGATCCAGTAACCTTCGAGTGTGGACCATTAAAATAGGTCCATGCTCCCTACGGGGAGGGAGAGCCACTGAGAGGTTACATTTTATTTAGTGGTGGTTTGACCATGACAAGGGAACTGATACAGGGTCAGTCACCGACCACATTCGCTCCGCTCAGTGGAGAACACCAATTCTAGCATATGACCACTGTGGCGCTTGCCCTTGTGGCCCCTGTTTTATTTCTTCCTCACAAAGGCTCACGCTCCTTCCTCCTCTTCACACTGCCACCAGATTGTGTTTGGCAGCATAAGTGTCCAGTACTTAATTGATGTTAAAGAAATAACATCAATTAAGTACTGGACACTTATGCTGCCAAACATAATCAGTTTATTGAACAGGGTGGGGTTAATATTCAATTGAGAATTGCAGTATACATCACAGGAAGCGAATCACATACATTAAACAATGTCTGCTTCATTCAAATCACTTTTTTAACACTATCTATCTATCTCTGACCCTCCTAGTCCAATTCCCAAGCCAACAGCTCTCTAACCCTCTCTAACTCTTCTCCTTTTTTCCCCATCGACTCCCAACTCTCCTCTGGCCCCGCCTTCCAGTCTCTCCATTGGCTCTCCCGTCAAGGCTCCGCCGTGACAGACAGGTGATGTCTGGACTATCCGCTACAACCACCAACGTGTGTGGGGCCGTTGACATGTTGGGACATGTTCAAGGACGCCATGGTTTCCAAGAACTCAAGAGCTGGCCCGGAAATCTCTGCCTCCGCATGGATGTTGAAGTCACCCAGGTCTAGGTCAGTGAGGACAAACTTATGGCATGTGTGCCACAGCTGGCATGCAGAGCCCCCTCTGCGGGCACGCGAGCCATAAGTTGCCAGATCGCTACCCCCTGCAGCCAAACCTGAGGAGCCAGCTGCAGCTGCGGTGCTAGCACCCCGACAGGCGGCGGGCCAGGATCTGGAGCAGCTGGCAGGGTTGGGCATGACTGGAGGTGGAACCGGAGGCACCTCTGTGCCCAGAATTCCCCCTTCTGCCACCACTTCCTGTTCTGCCTCCACCACTTTTGCTGCTGCCGCTGCCGCTGCCCACCACCTGCTGGTTTTCCCCCCTTTTTTCCAGTTTGGGCACTCAGGTTCAAAAAGGTTTGCTGTCACTGGTCTAGGTAGTGAGTTTGTGAGGAATATCCATGCAAGTTTACTGTGACACTGGATGCACAATCAAAAAGCAACCATTTATGTAAAATATGTGTTGAGAGCATTGTGTACAGTAGTTCACTTTTTTAGGGTCCATTCAATTTGTGGATGTAGTGCTTACGTATGGAGGAAAAAACATTCAGAAGATTGTGCATAATTGCACAAGCACATGGTATCCCTTCTCATACCATGGCAACCCATAACACTTCATTGCATAGTTAGGAAAGGCAGTGGATTCTAGAACTACTTTGTATGTATGGGTAAGTAGCATAAGGAGTACAAAATTCATTTGAAGCAAAATGTTAAAAGTTGAGACAATCTTTAATAATAGTTGTGAGCCTTCAAGTCAATTCCAATGTATGGCAACCCTTCTCAGGGTTTTCTAGGTATATAGTAGAAATGATTTACCATTCTCTGCTCCAGGGGGCGGCAGTTTAGCACCATGTTGCTTGCTGTGGGACTTACTGTCTGGCTTTTCTCATGTGAGGCACAGTGAAGAATCAAACTCTTGACCTGGTAACCTAATTTACTGAGCTACCGGCCTATCTGGATAGTCTTTACCTGCAGATTCATCGTTTAAAGGGGGGGATTTTACTGGAAAGAAGGCATTGGAGGAAGAGTAGATGTAAATCTCAAATATTTTCATCCAAAAGTTAATTCCTCTATCAAAGAGTTTACATGTTTAAGTCTTGTAAATGGATTGATTTTTTTCAAACATTGGGTTGCAACATACTTCGCTTTGTTTTCAGTTTTTGATGCTCTTATATATTTTTATTTTGTTGTTTTAATGTCTGACCTTGTAAATCACTTTGAGAAGGCCTTACCGCATAAAAGACAATAAAAGTATTTTAAAAGCAGTATTGATATACAGTATTTTAAATACGTAAACAACATTTCAGTTCATTTTTAAAAGTTAATCTGTTTCTTGCTACTGTACCACTCAGAGGCTGCAGAATATCCTGGCTGTTAAAATAGTTACAATATTTCCCACAGTATGAAAATACTAAGGAATTTTCATTGGCATAGCTGTGAGCATCTATTGTACTTGCTCTTCTTCCAACACTGCACAAAATGTCTAGCCAAGTCAAAGATGAATAAATAAAAGTAAAAATGCTTTTCAGATCTGGTAGTTCCTAAAGTCATGTTTTTTAAAACGTATGGAAATAAAAATCAGATAGAGCACATGGCATTCACCCACCCAACTAGATGAATGTAGAATTAGAAAAACATATGTACCATATTTTTCTATGTATAAGACTATACTTTTGTCTAAAATCTTTAGACTGAAAATTGAGGGTCGTCTTATACACGGAAGTAACCTGAGGAGAGAGAAAACAAGTGGAGGGGAAAGCAGGGATCAAACTGATCCTGCAGGGTTTGATCCCTGCTTTCCCTTCCACTTGCTAAGCCTTATTAAAAGGAAAGCAGGGAACAAAGTTCTGCAGGATGGCTTCGATCCCTGCTTTTCCCTCTGTTTACTAAGTCCCATGGGGCTTAGCAGAAGGAGGGGGGAAAGATCAAAGCAATCCCATGGCTGTGTAAGGGGGAAAGGGATCAAAATCATGCAGTCGCGGAATTGCTTTGATCCCTTTCCCCCTCCTTTTGCTAAGCCCCAGGGGGCTTAGCACAAAAGGAGAAAGCAGGGATCAAAGCAATTCTGCAGTGCTTTGATCCCTTTCTTCCTACACTTGCTAAGCCCCACTTAGATTTCTTAATTTTGGGTTGGAAAAATGGGGGGACATCATACATGGGAGCGTCTTATACTCGGAAAAATACAGTAATTATTTTAGCCTTCTGTCTGAAAGAGAATAACATAAAGTATGAAATGAAAACGAATTACGTAAACATGTAGGCATATTCAGTGGTAGTTTAGGCTGGGATGCATACTGGTCTCAATTTTAATTTTTAAACATTGAATTATTAATTTATAAGCTGGAATCTTAGTGTTTGTGTAAGATTTGCATAGTTTGCTGCAGTTAATTGACAAAGTGCCAGGGTGCATCTTGGTTGCCAGGAATGCTGCTGAGATGTGCCTTGGCACCTAATCAATTAATCCTGCCAAGTTATGCATATCTGACATAAACACAAATAGGATTCTGGCCACAAATGGCCACACACACACAAAAGGAGAAGGAAAAGAAGATGGAAACAGGAAATAAAGGATGGGAAGGGAAATACATGGAATATGATTGTAGGATAAGGCTAGCATGTATATTAATATAAAGGAGCAGTATTTACAAAAAAATATGCCATGCTTCTTGTAGGATTTCAATGTTAGAACAATGGTAGGGAAACATATTTTTCAAAAGAAATTGGTTACTTGGGCTCTATGTCATAATGTAATACAGATGAGCACAACGTGAAGACATACTCAGTGATTGCTCCTTTCTTCCTGTATATGTTGCAGAACATTTATTTTATGTGAGTAAAATCATTGATATGTGATAGTATCATAGAACTGTGGAGTTGGGAAGGGCCCCCAAGATTCACCTAATCCAGTCACCTGCTAATAAGACATCAAATCTGCTGCTAAAGCATCCATGGCAGATGACTGTCCACCTTGTGACTTGGCACTTAACTGATGTTCAGTGTGGCTGCATCCTATGTACCTTTACTGCAGCTAATAGACCCATGCCTCAGGATTGGAAAGGCAAATACACTATCTGCTGTCAGTCCTATAATGGTCAGATTTTTTTTGTTTTATCCATACATAAATCATGTGTTTTGCAAACTCCTGTTCCAAATAAATATGTATTTTTCTGACATTTGGTCAAATTGGTTCTAAAGTTTATTCTTCATAGCTTTAAATATCTATAGCACCAAGGTTTCAACCTGACATGCAGAAGCAAGCTGCCCTGTGTATTATTTAAATAATAACATGCTAAATGGAAGAGAAGAAGGGAGTAAAAAGATAAATTTCCTCTAGCCAGTACATTTTATTAGACATTTTTATCTATTGTCCAGATATAACAGTGGACACCTGTTTGTCTTCTCCACATCTTCAACAAAGAGCTCATTGGCAAAGAGAATGAGTTGTCATGTAGTTTTTTAAAGCTACTGTCTGCCAAATCTTCTCAGTGACAAGAGAGCAGCTGTTGAATATTTCAATGTTTAACACTATGCATTAGGAGGGACCGTAACTTGCTTTTAACTGAAGAACTGGAGGAGAAATTATATGGTGAAGGAGTGCAACAGGTGGCCCACAGGTGTGATCATAATACTCTTCCATTTCTTCATTCAGCTGATTGGCCCTTTCTGCTTTTGTGTGTGTGTGTGTGTGTGTGTGTGTTGATCTCTCATCATACATCACTATAAGGCTGTTGCCCCCTTCAGATAATACATGGTTGTAATACAATGCAAGGAAATCAGTTTCCATGTTCTGTCTGCCCAAAGTACATGTATTCTGCATGCACCCACAACATAGTAGTACTAGATTCCAGGAGGATACATGAAAACCACAACTCGTATGAAAAAAATGCAGAAATTGGGTCACTTTTTTGTCAACTCTCACAATGTCTACAGTGGGCACTGGTGACACTAATTCTGATAATTCTGAGAGTTTAAATCTTTAAAAAGTAATTTTTCCACGTTCTGATTACTGTCAGAACAGTCCAAAACTAACTTTTCCAGGCTCTGGTTACTGTTAGTACAGTACATTCATAGTAAAGTGCTGAATTTGCCATTGTTCTCATGTACATTTCAGAATAAAAAAGCAAAGCTAATAGGTGAACCTGGCCATAGCCATGATTGTCCTTTCATGTTCATGAAACATCTACAACCAGCAGAACTTTTCATTTCTTTTCTTCAGCAGCAAGTCTTTCCACCTTGAGCCTCAATACCATTTCATGCCCGTTTCCTCACAAATCTGAAAATTTCAAAAACATTTTGAGATGCAATATGAAAATGAGCTGCTGCTGCTTGAGGAGAAAAATAGTGGCACACTGTAGAACTAGACCTTTGTCTCTAGAACATCTGAATCAGAGCCCTTTACTTGCATATGAGCACAGGAGATTGCAGTGCAGGAATTTAGTGGTGATATAACTTACCTGTGTTTTTTAATAATAATAAAGGTTGTGTGCAGTCAGCTCTTTTCTGACCTACAGAGGTCCTTTCCAGATTTTGCTAGGTAAACTCAGAAGTGGTTTACCATTCCTTCCTTCTGGGTGCAGTTTGGGACAGTGTAGCTTGCCCAAGGCCACACAGGCTGGCTTTTCTCCTATAAGCCACATTTAGGAATCAAATTCCAAAGATCAGCTTTCTGCAGATATAAATCTGCCATGGATAATGTTTGGTAGGGAGCTGGAAAAGGGAGGGAGCAAAGTCCACTGCCGGGCCTCATGGATGAGGTTGCAAATGTTAGATATGCACTAGATCATTGGGCTAATGTAAAACAGACATTTTTGTTGTTTAGTTGTTAAGTCATGTCCGACTCTTTGTGACCCCATGAACCAGAGCACTCCAGGCCCTCCTGTCTTCCACTGCCTCCTGGAGTTGGGTCAAATTCATGTTGGTAGCTTTGATGGCACTGTCCAACCATCTCGTCCTCTGTCGTCCCCTTCTCCTCTTGCCTTCACACTTTCCCCACATCAGGGTCTTTTACAAGGAGTCTTCTCTTCTCATGAGACGGCCAAAGTACAGTGGTGCCTCGCTTAATGAGCGCACCATTTAACGACAAATCCACATAGCGATGTCGCTTTTGCGATCGCAATGCAATGTTTACGTAGGCAAGAACTCGCATTGTGATGATCGGTAAGCGAGGTTTTTTTAAACAGCTGGTCGGCAGTTCCAAAATGGCCGCCGGATGACCAAAATGGCCGATGCAAGTGTTTTCACACCTTGCCCTCGCTTACCGAGGGTGCGAAAATGGTGCCACTATGGAGGAACTTCACTGAACGGTGAGTTTGGGCCCCATAGGAATGCATTAAACCAAGTTTAATGCGTTCCTATGGGTTTTGTCGATCCGTTTAGCGATGTTTCTGCATAGCGACGATTAATCCGGAATGGATTAACGTCGCTATGCGGGGCACCACTGTATTGGAGCCTCAGCTTCAGGATCTGTCCTTCCAATGAGCACTCAGGGTTGATTTCTTTCAAAATGGATAGGTTTGTTCTCTTTACAGTCCAGGGGACTCTAAAGAGT
The DNA here is from genome assembly GCF_051106095.1 of Pogona vitticeps. Classification (NCBI taxonomy): domain Eukaryota; kingdom Metazoa; phylum Chordata; class Lepidosauria; order Squamata; family Agamidae; genus Pogona; species Pogona vitticeps. The sequence goes on from NC_135787.1 coordinate 61,025,040, forward strand.
CTCCTCCAGCATCACATTTCAAAAGCATCAATTCTTCGGCGGTCAGCTTTCTTTATGGTCCAGTTCTCACTTCTGTATATCACTACTGGAAAAACCATAGCTTGGACTATTCAGACTTTTGTTGGCAAGGTGATGTCTCTGCTTTTTAAGATGTTGTCTAGGTTTGTCATCACTTTCCTTCCAAGAAGCACGCATCTTTTAATTTTGTGGCTGCTATCACCATCTGCAGTGATCAGGAAGCCCAGGAAAGTAAAATATGTCACTGCCTTCATATCTTCCCCTTCTATTTGCCAGGATGTGATGGGACCAGTGGCCATGATCTTAGTTTTTTTGATGTTGAGCTTCAGACCATTTTTTTGTGCTTTCCTCTTTCACCCTCATTAAGAGGCTCTTTAATTCCTCCTCACTTTCTGCCATCAGAGTGGGATCATCTGCATATCTGAGGTTGTTGATATTTCTTCCGGCAATCTTAATTCCATTTTGGGATTCATCCAGTACAGACTTCCGCATGATGTATTCTGCATATAAGTTAAATAAGCAGGGTGACAATATACAGCCTTGTCGTACTCCTTTCCCAATTTTGAACCAATCTGTTGTTCCATATCCAGTTCTAACGGTTACTTCCTGTCCCACATGTAGATTTCTCAGAAGATAGATAAGGTGGTCAGGCACTCCCATTTCTTTAAGAACTTGCCATAGTTAGTTGTGGTCCACACAGTCAAAGGCTTTTGCATAGTCAATGAAGCAGAAGCAGATGTTTTTCTGGCCACTCCAGAGTTTTCCAAACTTGCTGACTTATTGAGTGTAGCACCTTAACAGCGTCATCTTTTAAGATTTTAAATAGTTCGACTGGAATGCCATCACCTCCACTGACCTTTTTAGCCATGCTTTCAAAGGCCCACTTGACTTCAGTTTCCAGGATGTCTGGCTCAAGGTCAGCAACCACACTATCTGGGTTGTCTGGGACATCCAGATCTTTCTGGTATAATTCCTCTGTGTATTCTTGCCATATATTCTTTATGTCTTCTGCTTCTGTGAAGTCCCTACCATTTTTGTCCTTTATCATGTCCATCTTTGCACAAAAGGTTCCTTTAATATTTCGAATTTTCTTGAACAGATCTCTGGTTTTGCCCTTTCTATTATTTTCCTCTATTTCTTTGCACTGTTCGTTTAAGAAGGCCCTCTTGTCTCTCCTTGCTACTCTTTGGAAGTCTGCATTCAGTTTTCTGTAACTTTCCCTATCTCCCTTGCATTTTGTTTCCCTTCTGTTCTCTGCTATTTGTAAGGACTCGTTGGACAGCCACTTTGCTTTCTTGCATTTCCTTTTCTTTGGGATGGTTTTTTTTGCTGCCTCCTGTACAATGTTACGAGCCTCTATCCAAAGTTCTTCAGGCACTCTGTCCACCAAATCGAGTTCCTTAAACTGGTTCTTGACTTCCACTGTGTATTCATAAGGGATTTGGTTTAGATTATACCTGACTAGCCCAGTGGTTTTTCCTACTTTCTTCAGTTTAAGCTTTAGTTTTGCTATCAAAAGCTGATGATCAGAGCTACAATCAGTTACAGGTCTTGTTTTTGCTGACTGTATAGAGCTTCTCTATCTTTGGCTGCAGAGAACATAATCAATCTCATTTCAATATTGCCCATCTGGTGATGTCCATGTGTAGAGTTGCCTCTGATGACCAGCTTGTTCTCTTGACAAAACTGTATTAGCCTTTGCTCTGCTTTGTTTTGAGCTCCAAAGCCAAACCTACCTGTTGTTCCTTTTATCTCTTGACTCCCTACTTTAGTATTCCAGTCCCCTGTAATGAGAAGAACATCTTTCTTTGGTGTCAGTTCTAGAAGGTGTTTTAAGTCTTCATAGAATTGGTCAATTTCAGCCTCTTCTGCATTGGTGGTTGGTGCATAAACATGGATTACTGTGATGTTGAAAGGTCTGTCTTGGATTCGTATTGAAATCATTTTATCATTTTTGTATTTTATCCCATTTTTTTATTGTATCCCAGTACAGCTTTTCCCACTCTTTTGTTGACTATGAGGGCTACTCCATTTCTTCTATGGGATACTTGCCTGCAGTAGTAGATACGATAATTGTCTGAATTGAATTCACCCATTCCCATCCATTTTACTTCACTAATGCCTAGGATGTCAATGTTTATTCTTGCCATCTCCTGTTTGATCACATCCAGCTTACCAAGGTTCATAGATCTTACATTCTAGGTTCCTATGCAGTATTCTTCTTTGCAGCATCGGATTTTCCTTTCACTTCCAGGCGCATACGCAGCTGAACATCCTTTCGGCTTTGGCCCAACCACTTCATTAGCTCTGGAGCTACTTGTCCTTGTCCTCTGCTCTTCCTCAGTAGGATGTTGGATGCCTTCCGACCTGAGGGGTTCATCTTCCAGTGTCATATCTTTTAGCCTTTTGTTTCTGTTCATGGGGTTTTCTTGGCAAAGATACTGGAGTGGCTTGCCAGTTCTTGCAGACATTAGGAGTGTTCATATATTCATTAAAATGTGGAATATATGTTAATTACTTTTTGTCAGGTTGGTTTTGATTTTTGGATGGCTTTCCAGGGTTTCCTGGGTATAGAGCACTCAGAAGTGGTTTACATTTCCCATCTTTGGGGGGGCACTCTGGGACTGTGTAATTTGCCTAAAACTGCATTGGCTGGCTCAACCTCTGGAAGTCATGCAGGGGAATCAAATTGCTGACATCTGGCCCTGCAGCCAGGTACTGCAACTCAGTGAATTATCCAGCCAGTCATTACCTCATCTTTATGTACAGTATGGCTGCCATATCAACCGGATCAGTACTGTACCTGTGGCTTCACTTATCCACTGCTAGAAAAAAAATGTTTACATTCTCCCTAGGTATCTAACCAGGACTGATCACTAGTTGAAATCAGACACTGTGCTGTATAAAGGTGGCTTAATAGAAATACACTTGTCCCCTGATGTCTCCAAGGGAAGCAATTTCCAGCGAAATGGAGAAGCCACCTTTTTGGGGAATGAGACAGTGGGGGGAGGCAGCAGTTGCTGGTTATAGGAAAGCCTCCCTTGTGAACAGGAGGGCAGGAAACCCGATCCATTGGTAAGACTGGGCCAGGGCTCCCTCTCTCAACCATGCATGGACACCAAAGAAACTGGAAGTAAGTGTTTTGTTTATCCACTGTTTCTGATATACATGGAGTGGGATTTGGAACAGATCCCTTATGGATACCTGGGTCCTACTGTATTAGTTTGTGATATACCCATATTTTTCGCTCCATAAGACGCACCTTTCCATAAGACACACCAATTTTTTAGGAGAAGAAAACAGGAAAATATAATGTTTTCTTCGCTCCATAAGACGCACAGACTTTCCACTCCCCTGTTTTGTGGGAAAAAAGTGCGTCTTATGGTGTGAAAAATACGGTATATTTGTTTGTCTTATGAAAGCTGTGAATCTCAGAATCTTAAACCAGCCCAGGAAGACCTGAAGTTAGTGGTGATGTCTATTCCAGTCCAACAGACTCTGTTGGGAAAAGAGACAGGGATACTGTCAGACTGACTTTTTCCAGACTGAGAGCATATTAGGAATCTGTGATTTCAGCCTTTCTCTCTTTCCTTTATTTCTTTCCGTACTTTGTTGCCAGCGCTCGTATTTGTTGGGCTAAGCATTGAACTGAGCATAGTGAGGAGCAGGGCAGCAAGGCTGATTCTGTATGCAGACTAGCTAATCCCAAGTATAAGAAGGCAAAGAGTGCTGTAACTCTCTTTTGTCCCTGGTTTAAACAGCCTCTGAGACTTCCCTGTAGGCACCTTGGTTACTTACCCGATTTCACCCCCACCTGTTTGCATTTGAAAGTAAGCAGCCAAGTGGAGATAAAGCTGCTTACCCATTTTGCATCCTGGCCTGATTTGAGGAGTTGTGTGATTTGTACATTCTTTGACTAAATATGATAATAATAATAATAAGAGAAAGAACTATGGAAGAACACTGAGAAAATAGGAGCTAAAAAGAACCTTGGGTTAGGAAAAAGTGGCTACAGCGCATCCATAGACAAGGGGTCTTTGAGGTAAAGGGAATAAGAGGAGAACACTGGAGGCCGGGCTCCACCCTCAAATTTCAGTTGCCTAATGGGAGTTGATAGCCCAAATACTGTACAGTTTATATGTCCACCTATTTCTTCTTCAGGTTATCTTCAGGTAGAGGAAAAATAGTTTCTCTGGACAAGTTCATGCAGACAGACAGTAGAGTTGTGGACTTATTAAGGATATCACAGTGTAGCAATCCGAAACCCATTGTACCCAACAAACCCCACAGATTCCATGGATACTATTTATTCCAACACAGACAATCGCATATGCCAAATCAAGTAAAATAAAGTGTGACCAGAATTAAAAATAAACAAATCCCAAGTAGGTGGTTTTTTTAAAACACTACTTCCCAGCTGAAAAAATGTGCCTTTAGCTGTACATTGTATAGTTAGATATTTTTTATTTGATTTCAGTCATGCTAAAGCCAACACAAAACCAGGAGTATTTTGATGTGCAGTTGCACCCTGATACAGAAAGATCTTTCTTCTCCAAGTCGGACTTAAAAGCAAAACTGCCTTAAAAGGGGAGGAGGTATTTAAACTGAGGCATTGTAAAGCAAAACAAAAACAGGTGGAAGTGAATATCCAACAAAGAATTGAATTCCTGTTATTGTGCATCCTTCAACAGCAAGGAGTAAGAGAAATATAATCTGAAATATAAACTTAAGAGGTTCTGTAATTCAGGATTAGTGCAATAGCATAATACTGTATGCCTGCTGTCTTTCTAGAAGTAAACGGCAGGCTTGCCTGAAGATGTATAAATGATGGATGCTTTTAAATTTAAAAGATCCTGATCTTGCAATATCAACTGTGGAATTGCTTTGCTCCTTCTCCCTCCCTATTTTTCCGTAGAGTTCTTGTGGTTAATTATTTTCTCAGTAACTTAACCAAAACTAAGTTATATTATGATTGTAATAGGATGAGCAATAATTTCATCCCTTTTGTGGTATAACTAACTAGTTTAGTTAATTTTTATAGTTGTAGATCATGTGACTTCGCTGATCTGGTATGTTTTATTCCATAGGTCAACAACTTGCAGCATTCAGATGTTGGGAGGGGGGGAACTACCCACAACAAATTGTTTCTTAAAAATAATTTAACAATTTTCCCAACCCCAATATTTGTAAAAGTATTTTCTCACACATTGAGTACAACAAGGTAGACTCAAGCCAGCAACTAAGGTGCTAACTTAATTCCACGAGTATAAGCCAGTGGTTCTTAACCTTGGGTTACTCAGGTGTTTTTGGACTGCAACTCCCAGAAGCCTTTACCACCAGCTCTGCTGGCTGGGGTTTCTGTGAGTTGCAGTTCAAAAACACCTGAGTAACCCAAGGTTAAGAACCACTGGTATAAGCTATCCTTATTTTATAATAAGATGTGAGCAGTCAAAAGACAATGACTCTTGTCAGCTGATCCTTAATGCTGGCATCTTTTATTTAACTGATTTGAATACTGATAAGCATTTTTGAAAAGAAGCCAATTAAGAAGATTAATGTCATACTGTGATTGGGTTTGTTAAAAATCTGAAGCAGTTCCTCCCTTTTGGAGGGAAATGACAATGGAGCCTCTTCTTGAACATTTAACTTTTTATTTATTTTAATGTTAGGAGAATCAACAACAATCTATATGGGTTCAAACAAATCAACATCTTACTTACTTACTTACTTACTTACTTACTTACTTACTTACTTACTTACTTACTTACTTACTTACTTACTTACTTACTTACTTACTTACTTACTTACTTACTTACTTACTTACTTACTTACTTACTTACTTATTTATTTATTTATTTATTTAGCTTACATGCCGCCCACTCTACCCAAAAGTCTCTGGGCAGCTTACAACAATTCTAAGCTGCCTAAAATACAATTAAAATACAATAAAAAGATAAAAGAATTAAAATACAATTAAAATAGATACTCTAAAAATGGCCATCAGGACCCATAGTTGATATTATTTCAATTAAAAGCCTTCTGGAACAGGAAGGTTTTGACCTGGCACCGAAATGTCATCAACATCGGCGCCAGACGAATCGCAGTCGGGAGGGCATTTCATAGTCTGGAGGCAGCTGCCAAAAAGGCCCATTGTCTACAAGCCATCCCTCTTACCTCCTTGAAGGACAGCTCTTTCAAAAGGGCCCCCTGGCTAGATATTAACTGCCAGGTAGGCTCATATGGAAGGAGGTGGTCCTTCAGGTATCCAGGGCCCAAGCCATTTAGGGTTTTATATGTCAAAACAAGCACTTTGAATGGGGCCCGGGCAACAACTGGTAACCAATGTAATTTAATCAGAAACGGCTTGATATGTCCCCTAGCGGCCCCACCACTCACCAGCTGCGCAGCTCGATTCTGGACCAGTTCCAATCGCCGGATGTAGAGTGCATTGCAATAATCTATACAAGATGTTACCAGTACGTGTGTAACTCTCATGAGACCCCGCTTGTCCAGGTAGGGCCATAGCTTGTACAGTTTCCGCAGCTGAAGGAAGGCGCCCCTGGCCACTGAGTCCACCTGGGCTTCCAGAGATAGACTGGGGTACAGGAGCACCCCCAGGCTGCGGACCCTGTCCCTTAGGGGGAGTGTAACCCCATTCATGGCAAGAAAATGGCCCTCCACTAACAGCAGACTCTGAAGAGAAGTCTGGGTTTAAAAAGTTTACCTCACACTTAGAAAGGAAGGACCTAGAGGTTAGCTTTAGATCCCAAAGCTCTGAGACAAGGGAGCACTGAGGGGACCTAAGTGGAAGCCAGGGTCAAGAGAAATAGCTGGAGTGACTGTATATGACTGAGGCTTACAGAAGAAAATTATTTCTAAAACAGCTGGGTGTCTAGAGGCTAAAAGTAACAGGGTCTCGGACACATGAACAGCTAGGCTAGGTGCCTGAAAATATAAAGTAGCCATCCGAAGCTGCATAAGGAGAGCTACAGTGTCTCCTTATCTCTCTAACTCAGAAAGGAAAAAAGTATTTTAAACTGAGGCTTGCCTGTCTGCCTCTGAAAAAAAACTAACCAACTTGTTGAAAGAAACACATAAATACATGCCTTCTAAGAGAGGGAAAAAGTTTGCTATGGAGAGGGCTGCTGATGTGCAAAGTTTACCTCAGGAAGAGGAAAGCTCTCTTGAATTGATAGAGCAAGGGGAGGCTCAGGAAGAGGAAACCTCAAGGGGAGAAACTGGGTTAACCTCACAAGAAATTGAAAGATGGAGGTTGCAGCAGGAATTTAAATTAAAAGAATTACAGCTCAAAGCTGAGGCTGAAGCCAGACAGAGTTTGAAAGGGAAAGAGAAAAAGAAAGAGCTGAAGCAGAAAAAAGACAACTGGAAATGAGAGCAAAAGAAATGGAATACCATTTGGAAATGAAGAAATTAGAGTTGGCATCTCTAAAGAGTAACAACAGTAATAATTCAGTGGCTGAGGGGATCTCAAAAGTGGACCTTAAGAAATCCCCTCAATTTAGAAAGGGTGATTGCCCCAAAGCATTCTTAATCCTGTTTGAGAGAGCATGCTGGGATTATAATGTGAGAGAATCAGAAAAAATGGTTATTTTAAGAACGCAACTAAGTGGGGAACTTGCTGAGATCTATTCCCAAATGCCCCAAGATCAAGCAAGAGAATACTGTATGAGGCTTTTAGAAAATTGGTTTTCGTGAGATTTAGAATCAATGCTGAACACCTCAGGAGAAAGTTTAGAGCATCGACAAAGAAACCTGAGGAATCATATTCCCAGTTAGGAGCCAATCTAGTCAGATACCTGGAGAAATGGTTAGAACAAGCTAATGTTGAATCTCTAGAGGATATGAAAAATATTATAGGGCTAGAACAATTCTATTTGGTTTCTGCCTGGAGAACTAAGGTATTTAGTCAGAGATAAACAGTCTAAAACAGTTCATCAGATGAGTGAGATGGCTGATTGTATTTCAGAAATCAAAAACCCAAAATTCTCTAAGGTAAAATGTGGTGGTAGAAGCTGGGAGGACAGAAAGAAAGAACCCAGGGATTACTCCAGAAACAAACAGAAACGGGAAGCCATTTTAGGGACAAACCCTCAGAGCAAAATCAACAGAAGTATAAAAGCAGTGAAGGGAAGGGAGACAAGCCCCCTTTCTTTGAACAAAGGGCCCCAAAAACATGTTATGGCTGTGGAGAAAAGGGGCACTTCATTTCCCAATGTCAGGCATCAAAGAATAAAGATGTTAGTCTACAGAAAGGAGGGGGAAGTGTTCCCAAGAAAGTGTACTGTATACAACCGCAGTGGGAGAACACTGAGACAGTTAAAAATGGCGCAGTGACTGCTAGAGCAGAAAGCCAGGAAAAATAGTCGCTTTTAGCCAGTGTTGTACAATGTGATTTTATTGAAAGCAACATGGAGCTGCTCTGTTGCTCTGGAGAAACTATTTATATAAATAATACTAAGTACAGTGGTGCTTCGTAAGACAAAAGTAATTTGTTCTGCGAGTAGCACTTGCAAAATTTTCATCTTGCGAAAAGCGGTTTCACATAGGAATGCATTGCAATGCATTCCCATGGGAAACCTCGCAAGACAAATGAATTATTTTTGTTTTGCGAGGCATTGGTCTTGCAAAAAAAATTGTCTTGCGAAGCATGGCCATAGAAGAAGCCGTCTTGCGAGTCACCAACACAATCGCGAAAACCATTCATCTTGCGGGTTTTCCGTCCCACTAGGCATTCGTCTTGCGAGGCATCACTGTATCTAGCTTTGAGAGACTCATGCTCTGAAGTATGTTATTCTGATATTGTCCCCCAGGGAGATATCATGAAAAATGAACAGATAACCATAAAAGGGATGGGGACTGAATTAATTTCTCTTCCCATGGGTAAAGTACAAATAAAATATCAAGGGTGGAATGGAATGTGGAAGGTAGCCATCACAGATCAAATTCCTACCCCTTGTCTGATTGGGTTAGATTTATCTGAGCATGTTAAGAGTGTTTTAATAACTACTCACTCCCAGACAGAAAAAATAGCAACACCTGAAGAAAAATGTGAGATCTCTGATGAAGAAATAGGAGAAAATGAAGCAAATTAACTAGCTGAGGTAGTGAATCTAAGAAATCTCATGAAAACAGTTTTAAACAAGAACCAAGACAGGATTCTACATTACAACAATGCTCTAAGTTGGCCAGAGAAGGACCAATAACCCCTGAGTCCCCTGAAAGATTCTTTGTGGACAGAGATCTTTTAGATAGGGAGGTCCTGTTAAATCCAAAGAGGGGAGGGAAAAGCATCCACAGACAACTGGTCTTCCCTTTTAAGTACAGGGAAAAGATCATAGAAAAGGGACATACAGGTACCTTTGTTGCACACTTGGGAATCACACACACAGAACAGAGGATAGTGCAATTTTTTTACTGGCCTGGGATGGGAAAGTAAATAAGGTCATATTGTCAAAGCTGTGACATATGTCAGAGGCAGGGCACTGGCAATGACAACACTAAAGCTAAATTGTACCCTTTACCAAGTATGTAAACCCCATTTCTATGCATAGATCTGGACAATGTGAGACCGTTACCTAAAGTAAATAGAAGGGGAATATCACTCACTTCTAATGAAAAGGCTGTGGCAACTTTATGGCATAGCTCATATTACCTTCTCCCGATACCATAGTCAGACAAATGGATTAGGGGAGAAATTTAATAGGACCCGAATGTGAGTGATCAGATATTATACAGCAGAAAATCCCAATGACTGGGATCACAAGATACAACCCTGGGTATATGCATACTGGTCTGCACCCCTGGAAAACACTGAGTTCAGTCCATTTGAACTGCTATTTGGATGGAAAGTGTGAGGACCCTGAGATTTACACAGATATAATTGGGAGAAACAACAGGGAGAATACCCAGAGACAGTGATCCAGTACATAAATAAGTTATTGAATTCCTTGCAACAGTCTCTGAAGTTAACTACAGGAAACTTGCAGAGCCAGCAAGGGAAGCCAAAGTATGGTTCAGTAAAAAGGCCAGAGAAAGATCATTCAGTCCAGGAGAGGAAGTCCTGAGGCTGAAGTCTATAAAAGGGAAGAAGATGTGTTAGCCTGCATAATTAACTTGTAAACCGCCCAGAAAGTGCTTGAAGCACTATAGGGCGGTATATAAGCAGCACACTTGCTTCTTTTTTCTTTTTTGCAAATAAACTGGACAAATCCTGTTAGAATAAATTCCAATATGAATGAAATAAATTACATAATTCAGGAGGAAGGAGAGGAAGGCCAAAGAGTGGTCCATATGAACTTGATCAAGTTTAGAAAATTCACGGTTGCATACGTCAATGAGATAAGAACATATAATCAGATGTGGACAGATCACCTATATCTTATTGAAAAAGTGCTACAGAGGTTAACTGAGGCTGGAGTAACAGTGAAGGCTAGCAAATGCCAGCTGGGTAACTCCCAGATTTAAGCCATAGTGTTGGGGGAGACATAATCAAACCCCTCACATCGAAGATTAAAGAAATCAGATACTGGCCTAGACCAACAACAAAGAAATTCAGATCATTCTTAGGGTTAGTTAGCTATGAGAGGCACTGTATCCAGAACTTCAGTGAAATAGAGGCCCCTTTATCGGACCTAACCCATAAAAGAAAAGCTGGCGGGATCCAGTGGTTGGGCAACTGTGAGGAGACCTTCAAGAGGTTGGAGACTGTGCGGATGACCAGTCCTGCCCTGAGAGAATCAGATTTCCAGTGAGGGTGCACTGTCTTCACAGAGGCATTCCACATCAGACTGCGAGCTGTGCTGAGCCAGGAGGATAACAACGGGAATCTTCATCCGGTGACGTTCCTGAGTGAGAAGCTGCAGGCTGGTGAGAGACACATTTCCATCATAGACTGTGAGTGTCTGTGATTATTTGGTCGTTGCGGAGGCTTGGGCTGTACATATGGGGAAGACATTTTGTTCCATGCACAGACCATTCCCCATGGCAGTGGTTGTGGACTATCAGAGCAAACTATAAGAAGTTGAAGAGATGGGCCACACTCCTACAAGACTGTGACTTTGAGATCCAGAGGGTTAAAGGGACTCAAAATGTGATACCTGATGACTTGTCAAGAGGACCAGAAGACTGACAAAAGGGACTAATGTAATGCATAACTTTAATGGGATAAAAACTGCTCAATTAAAAGTTCTAAGTGTGTATTAATTTGAAAAATAATTAAAAATGTAAGTCATACATGATGATAAGTAAGATTTGTATTGTAAGTAATAAAATGTTGATAAATGTAATTTATATTTAAATTATTACTTTAAATAATATCAATATGCTTTAAACTATGTAATTGAGTAAGTATATATGGTATATGTTTAAATGAGCAATGTTGTAAAGAAGATATTTAAAATATGGGTAAGTTATCTCATGCGTTGTTCATGAGGGTAATCTACTGTAGGTGTTACCTCATGATACAAACTTTCCAGGGGGGGAGGTATGTGGTGGACAGCCCACATGTCACTCCTGTCAGTCATTTTAGAGCTCTAGTACAGGAGCCTATGACAGGACAGAAGGGGCGGAGTCAAGAGAACTGGATGTGACAGAGAGTCAGTTAGGAAAAAGATGGTGAAGCGTTTAGACAGTTAGAGAGAAGACTGTGAAGTGTTTAGACTAGATATTGGACAGTTGGTTAGTTAGAGAATAATAAAGAGTTAAAAGGGATTAGAAATGCACTGACAGTCAGAAAATATTGAGATCTTGATTAAAGTAAATGAGTACAAGCAAGCTTATAAGTAATCAAATTCAAGTTTAATGAATGAATGATAATTTCGTTGTATGGATATACTGTGTATATACTTACAATAACAATAAATTATTATTATTATTATTATTATTATTATTATTATTATTATTATTATTATTATTATTATTATTATTATTATTATTATAGAACATCCATGATTTTCCTTCTGTGATTCACTTATTTATCCTTTAATAAACCTTGTTTTGTTTGGCAGCAAGAGTGTGAGGCTCATAATTGATATAGTGAGGATAATATCCTCTGCAGCAGCAAAAAAGGGGTAAACAGCAAGTCATGCCCAAAGGTGAACCTGTGTCAGAGGCAAAACCTATAAGGGTCATGGGGGGGGGGGGGTGCGCGACAGGAACTAATGCAAAACCAGTTAATCCGTCCTCTACCACTAGGGGGAGAAATTTTTCTTCTTTTAACCTAAGCTGAACCTAGGTTTTAAAAAGGGCAGGAAAGGAGAGAGGGAGGGAAGGAACACCTTTTAAACAGAACACCTTTAAAACCAAGCAGCTTTAAAACAAACCAAGCACCTTTTGAACCAATTTTTACATTTTAAAATTACTGTACCAGGCAGTACCACACATTCTAAAGTAGACTCTCTCAGTAGAACAAGGGCAACTATGAGATGACTGGCATTGGTGAAATTAAACATGTGTCAGAGGGTTTTGGCTCTTGTGATGAATTGGTAATCATGGATAAAACCATGGAAGCCAAAGGATTTCTTTTCACCATCTGTTATTTTGGCCTAGGGTTAATGTTCTGAACTCACTTCAACCTCTGACTTGTTTATACATTCAGGGGTGAATTAGAGATCAGATGACTTGAAAGAAGATCCACAATCCAAGCAAAATCAAGGGGTCTCTTATTACAGAATGCGTGATCAGTTGAAGACCAACAAAGAGGTGTGTGGAGGACGAAGGCATGCAGCCACCTGTGAATAACTGAAGACAACAACAGATTAGCCTGATTCAAAATATATCTCATCTTAATAAGTGGAAATAAGCACAAAATGTTTGCTTGAGTCACCCCTTGTCTTCTCCATGCTGTGGTAAGCCAGTGAGTCTTCAAATAACCATATTTTTCCTTTTGTCCAAACTGGGAAATAGTGATTGCTACATTTGGAACTGCTACAGTTCCCAAAAGTCCATTCTTTTCTCATTAATTGCCACTTAAAGTCTAAAGAACTCACTGTGAAATATTTGTAGGAAAAGGAATAAATAATTTAATTACTTACAGTTGCTTGAAATTACACACTTATGAATGCTGCTTTCTTTACTGCCCACATACTTAGAACCAACTGAACAGATCAACAGTAAGCAAACAACTTGACACCAACCAAAGAAAGAAATGGAAAGAAAACACTCAGCAGAGAGGCAGGAGTCTCTTTGGAAGGAATGACTGGTTAGTGCAGGATAGATAATCACCTCAGCCTAGAAAAATCCCTCCAGTCACATAGAGACAGCATGCGAGGTTACAAACAAAGCTACAATAGGAACAAGCCAGGATCTAAACCATAATTTGAAGGGAACTCTTGAAAGACTTTTGGGGTTAACTGCCATATGCTGTGGTAAGGTAAGGACTTGCCAGCATAACTAAAAGGCTTGTTCCTGACACAATTTAATGAGCTGAGATGCATACTTTTGATGCAATCCAATGTCTCTGAAAATGAAATGCTTTGCATTTTTTTCCTTTAGATGGTGGGGAATGATTGAGAATGGCATCAGCTCCAAATGAATGGACATGATTTGCCTCTGTGAATCTTTGATTCAATACATGTCACATTTCTTCCTAACTGTTAAGCCTTTATGGTTTTTTTTTAATCTCTTTCTTTGATAATACTGCACTAGTATACCAGACACTCTTGGATTGCACTGCAGAATGGAAAAATGGCTGATAAAGGTCCTTCCCATTGATTGCCTGAAGGATTTTCAGTAACAATGGTGAAAGACCAAGGAAAATGTTCAGGTGACAAGCATATGTACAATGCTAAATATTTGTTGGCTGCTAGGAAAGTGTTTATACGGAGAAATAAATGACAGGAAATGTGAATGATAAGGAATGTATTCCAGAGGGGGAGGGGGGGAAGCCTTTTTAAAATATTCAGAGCCGAGTGTGGCCTGTCACTGGCTGTGGAGAGCAAAACTATGAGAACCAGGGAACCTGTTAGTGGAAAAAGAAACCTTGTGCAAGGTCCATGAAAGCTTACATTAAAATATAACAGTCTTTAAAGCACCGGGTTTTTGCCTTTTTTATTTTTTATTTTATTTTTTGCCTGATTTCAAAGGCTGACCCTTTCAGCTCCATGCAGAAAAGAAAGTTGTTGAAAATTGTTTTAAGATCTTTAGTCTATTTGGTCACTGGAAAAGTTTGTATAAGAACCTTGGACCAGATATATGATGAAAGAAAGTTTAGACATGGATAGGAGAGAGATAGTAAAATACCCCAGCAATAGCAACATAAATATTATTTTCAATAAGAAGTCTTGGCTTTGAGTATTTGTGACTTTTTTTTAAAAGAGGCATTCAATGCCTTTGGAGAGAGAAGTAGAGGAAGTGGGAAGATACTGTTCGGAGCTTCCAGACAGAACAAAATACCAGTTTTTACATAGTCCTGCTATTGCTACTTGTATGTTCTCCAGCTGATTCTGTGTCCCAGATGGAACCAGATTTCTCTCAGTCAAGCTTGTATTTGTGCCCCTTAATAATCTGCTATTGGTCTTCCATGAGACAACAGGCCTTTCTCATGAATTTTGCTGGGTTGGCAGAGGAGGCAAAACAGACAGTAAGTGGGTGCTTTGAGGGACTACTGCCAGTTGGTTGTAGAGTTGCTCTCCAGCTGTCAAATGGATTCTCTTAAATTAGGAAAACAAAGGCACCCAGATTAATTGTGTATTTTAAGGGCATGCTTAAAAAAACAAATTAAAACTGCAAGGCAATCTGATGCTTTAAAAAAATCATCAAGGACTAGTACGTTTTCTTTGTCATGGTTTTTTAAGGACTATAGAACCATTCTAGCCCACCAAAGCTTAAGCAAAGAAACCTCGTGAGTGATAAAAGAACCCCAGGACTTCCCATTGTTTTTGCTGCAGCAGACGAAGAGGGGAACCCCCCCCTGGGGGGGCAAGGAAGGAGTTTTGTTTTATTTGTTCGTGTGATTGTGAGGAGGAGAAAAAGAAGGGGGATAGTAGTTTGGATTGCCCTTTTTGATACAAAGAGAAACGCAACTTCGTATGTAAATAACCACAAGCCGCGTATAGGCTGGGGCACAAGCCAAGGTTTGGGTGAGCCTCAGGCTATTTTACATGAAAATGTGCAGTCCCCGCGTCTAACTTAAGACAGCTTCTTGATTAGCATAACACTGGGTGGCTGCTTCGTTTCCTGCGCCTCAGTAGCTGCTCCCCTGGATTCGAGGCGGAGAGAAGGGGCGGGGGGGGGGCTTGCCTCCAGTCAGGTCCACCACCGGAGAGACACCGAGGGCAGTGGAGCAGACGCGCCACACGCAGACGCCGGCTTTTTCGGAAAGCAAACCCGTTTGGATGAATTTTGCCGTTCGGCTGCTGCGCGTCGCCGGGCGGCTTCGGGCGCTCTGACGCTTGCAAAAGCAATACGTCGGCGCGTATGCAATGCTGGGAAAAGGAGAATAACCTTGCATGCGGAAAGGAGGAGGAGGAGGAGGAGGAGAAGGCGAGGGAGCGACTGACGGGACTGGCAAGCTGTAGCTGCGGGAGCGTGGAAGAGAAGACGGGGAGCCCCGGCCATGATGACCGCCTGCGTCGAAACGCCGTGGTGGCCTTTGTAGGTCTTTCTGCACCTTGAGATGCGCGAGGGAGGAATTATGTTGTGCCAGTGCGGGCGGAGAGGCTGCGAGGGCTGCTGCTGAGGGGAAAGAATGTGTGCTGCTGCAGCCATGATTTTTTTCTTTATTTATTTTTTAAGGCCGCCTCATGGATGTTTTGCTTGGATTTTGATAGGCTGACGGAGGGAGAAGGGGAAGCCAGCATTTGGCCGCGACCACCGCCAGCCCTTGGTGCGACTCGGATTGCATTGCGGATTGGATGCTTCCTTGCTTTGCTTCCTGGCAGCCTCCTTTCGGGTCCAAAGCGGAGGCCGCCCGCTTTTGCCCAATTTGCTGGGGCCTTTTGTGTCCCGCCTCACCGTCGGCTGAGCCCTCCTGCACTGAATCGAGCTATTGTTTTGGGACCCCCCTCCCCGAGCTTCCGCGCTGCAGCTCTTTTCTTTCTCCCCACCTCCCCCTTTTTTTTTCGGTCTCTCTCCCCCCTCTCTCCTCCGCCTTCACTGCTAATACCCCCCTCCCCGACGCACACACACACACACACACGCTTTAGGAGCCACAACCGTTCGCCCTCTTTCTTCCTCATGACTTCTGGAAGCTGGAGTGCCCATGTAGTGTAATGCATTGTGGGACGTGTGTAACGCTGGCGCTTTCAAGGCGGGGAAAGGCACCGACGGGCCGCTTACTGGATGGACGAGGTTAGGGCCAAAATGTTGCTCGCCAAGCCAAGCCGAGCTGTGCCTGGAAAGAGACTGATGTAAAAGGTGTTGGGGGCGGCGGGCGGGCGGGGAGGGAGTGCTGTGAACGAGCCGTGAGGCCTGCCCACCTCATGCTGCTGTTGCCGCCGCTGCCGTTGCTGCTGCTGCTGCTCGTGGTGGATTAGATTGCAGGTAACCTCAAAATGAAGAAGACCCGAAGTACCACCTTACGGCGAGCCTGGCCTAGCTCTGATTTCTCTGATCGGGCTTCTGATCGCATGAGGTCCCGCAGTGAAAAGGACTACCGCCTGCACAAACATTTCCCACCAGCTTTCCTTTCCCAGGCATCACGGGGCTACATGACATCAGGTCTGTAATACTCTTGTGTATGTGCGTGTGCGGGTACACACACGCACACACGCACACATGCATCTGTCTGTTTCAAGGCTTGATCTGGCATGCTTGTTTATCTCCCCTGTGTTGTGTAAAGGGGTTGTGACTGATTAACATAGGTTGTAATGAATAATGCAATTTCTTTTAAAGCTCACATCCACCATTTTGTACTTCAGGAAGATACACAGCAGGGCCTTCTCAATATGGTGTTTAAAGCCTCCTACCCCCTTCCCCATAAAATAAATAGAGGAATGACCACATCTGTATTTTCAGCAAAGCAACATGCCTTGGACTTGTGTTTGCAGATGGCTCCCCCATTACACCCTGTCTCCTTGTGCTGATTGATTATTATCAAATCAGATACAGTATTGTCTCTTAATCCAGCTAGGCACATTTGTCTCAGTACGCATTTCTGTGTTTCGTTTTCTGAACAAAAAGCATCACTGCTGTTGTGGCCTTGTGAATACTGCTTCCCTGTCCCACTAGGCTAATTTTCTTGGAAGTTCTTTTTTGGTGATAAAAAGTAGTAGGAATAAAGGCAAATATCTGTGGTAGGGAGGAAAGAGTGACTGTGATGGCAAATCACATGTGTTATGTTCATCTATTCATCGCTTCAGTAGAAGCTCTTTAGAAATAATGGACATTGCACCAACATGTTTGTACAAACAAAATGTAACAGTAAAGATGTCTGAGATTATAACAAAGTGAAATACTGTATTAACCTTTCAGTCAAGAATGATGGAAAGAAGTTCCTCAATATTCCATTTTAAAATACTGCCAATTTATTTCATTCATCTTTTGATGGCAAGATGGAAAGGAAATGATACTTGAATGGTTGCTGAAGGGAAGGAAAACATACCATGGAAACCTCCTTTGTTGTTTGAATTCTTTGTTGGTGTGGTAATCAGGCATAATGTTTCATTATTGTGAGTCAAATATCCATATTGTTGATCCAAATATCAAGCCATTTCCTTATCCCTATAAAGATTACTTTAACTTAAAGAAATGAATATTTGTTATAGATAACTAGAAAGGTTATAGTTTTGGAGAAGGTAGTGGTGTTAGTCTGTGTAAGCATATCAGACAAAATTCAAAAACAAAACAAATGTAATAGTATTTAGGGTGCCACATGTTTTTGTCTTGTTTTGTTTTGTTTCTTTGGATTTTACCTGATATACAAAGGTTATACATCTCTCATTCCCTGTTTCTCTGGTTTTAAGCAATGGCTAGTGGGCTCTTGTTAACTTACCTACTCAACTTGTTGCCCTTTAAATAAATAAATAAATAAATAGTTAATCTTTCTAACTGGCTTTTAATGCTGTAAGAAACTCTTGGGACTATTCTTTTGTCAGCACCATAAGTATAAGGACATACATTTTGTGCATACATTGTTTGAATGCACTTTGATGGACAACCTTTATATGTCCAAATATACCATACATTGACAAATGACAGGTGGAATTTATGTTTAACTGGAAAGTAACTATGCAGTTGGGAGTTTAGGTGCTGCAGTACGTTCAGCAACACACCTCTGACATATATGGCCTTACTGTTTATATCTAGAATCTAAGTTGATATTCTTTATCACTTCATGCAATTTTCTCCCCCCCCCTTTTTTTTTGAACTGGGACATTTTAGACTGAAATAATTAGATTTTTTTATAACTTTAATAGTATAAAAGCTGTTGAAGAAATGCTATCAACTTTTCTTGATTTTCTGGCAATCAGTGTTGTTGGCAGACTTGCAATGTTTGTATTTCTCTTAAGAGTTTTATAGCAACTAATTAAAACTACACAATCTGTATTCATAAAAGCCGAGTGTTGAGAGAAAATTAGAATATGATCTAACTTGATTATGACTATTGAAATGCCTCTGTGTGTGTGTTTATGTATGAATGTACAATATGATGCAAGCATACATGTTTATAGCCTGCACATGTTTGAGGGATGGAGAGGTAATATGTATTGTGTTAGGTCATAGTAAAATGGATGTTACATCTCTGAATATCTTGGAGACAATTATCTGCAGTGCTACAGTGCAAGAACGTGTGGTGTTGGAGGGGAGGGAGCAGGTGACACATCCACTATGAGTAATACTCTGTAATTGTTAAAGAGTAAAACACAAGTGGCAGTTGAAATGAGTGATGTAAAGCAAAAATAGCATGTGATACTGTAGTTGGAAAAGTAATTCTGTCCTAGTTGTGGGTTGACTCCTTTTTTTTAATGAACTCTGTCCTTTGCCTTTCCAAATATTAGTTTTGGGAGGAATGAGTACTATATCTAAACACTTCAACTCTTTTAAACGGAAGCTCTCTTCCTGACAGGAAATCTATAGGAAGCCTTCTTGTATAAAAGTTGCAGTGACTGTGAATACAAATGCTTTCTTTGTCACCCCAAATGTTTTACAGGAGAGAGCTCCTTGAAACACATAGGATTTCATCTGCTGCATTCTGTTTGTCCAGTCATTTAAGCTGATCACTGTTAGTATTGTTGTGGTCTCTTTTTAAAAAGTACTCTACTGTTTAAGAGATGGCAGAATAGGCCACTTGTTTGGACTTGATTGTTTCAAACCAAGGATATTAAGGTATGCATGCAAGAAAATTATTTTATCCAATCCCCTCCCTGCCAGCTCAACTGTAGTTCATTATTATTATGCACCTAGAGTCTTAGAGATTAGGCATCCTAGAAATGTGAGCTTATTAAATAAAGTTCTAACAGCTTCTGACATTCTGGGGGCTGTTTTGGAGGGGTCACCTGAAAAAAGAAGTCAGATCATTCCCCCCAAAATGTTTATGTAATCTCCTGAGCTGCAGGACCTTCTAAAATTAGTTGGTGAAGATAAATGCCACCACCCACCCCACTTTTTAGAAAGGCCTTTCAGTATGTGTTGAAATTACGCAACAATAACATTATATATATTGAGGCTTCTGGAGGGGAGCCATAATTTGTGGTTTTAGGGCCAAAATGGGTGTGTGTGGATGCCGTTGAGGGTCTGCTCTGGACAATGGATTCAGCCTGGAGGCTGCAGTTTGCTTTTTCTTGCTCTAAGTAAGTGGCTCCCAAATGTGGAAGTGAGATGTATCTGGACTACAACTTCAAATGTCTTGAACATTGATTATGCAAGCAAGCAGAGATTTTTGGGAGTTGTAGCCCAAGAACATTTGGGGCCCGTGTTTGGGAACTACTGTACATTTAAATACATAATATGATTGTCTATATTGGGGGGGGGGGTTCCCAACCTTGGCTCAACAAATGTTCTAGGACTAAAACTCCCAGAAGCCTTTATCACTAGCTATGCTGGCCAGGATTTCTGGGAGCTGTAGTCCAGGAATATCTAGAGACCCATGGTTGGGAATACCAGTCTACATCTATTTGAATAACAAAACAGAGTTCAGATAAATGATACAGAAGCACTGCAACATTTTAGAGAGCCAGTATTGGCCTCCTTTTGTAATACCTTTTCCATCAGTAATGAATAGTGATGATGTTCCTCAATTTTGATTTATGTTAGGTAATGATAGTGCTAAATATTAATAGTTTTAATCCTCTTTGGAGTGAACTAACCATGAACAGCAGAAGGCATTGTATAAGCTGACTTCCAGATCATGAAGGAAACGGACCAATAAAGTAGTGATAATGGCTGTAGTGTAGAACATTAGGTTTTTTGCTTCCAAATAATTTCTCAGTGGACAACCCCTGTTACAATGTGTGAACAACCAAAGGATTCAGAGACTATGGAAACTGCATTGTTTATGTTGAAAATTTAACTTTCCCATGGAAAAGCTTGCTAGTTTCTATGCTTCAGAAAGAAGTCAAACTGTAATAACAAACATCTTTGATTTTCATATTCAAAGAGTGATTTTGAAATAGGCCTAACCTAAGAAATCTTGTGACTTGAAAATGAGAGAAAGGTTAGTTGCTTTAATAATTAATGGATTGTTGCAAATCAAAGGTAGTCAGTTGTGTTAAAACAGCAAAGTTGATGGCCTTCTGCTTTTACTTCTAGAAAGCAAGGCATGTTCAACAAAACTCTCATCATCTATTATGCATTTGTACTTAATCATGTACATTTGTACTTAACCTAGTACTTAAATTTAGTGGAAGAAGTTCAGCTCTAGTTAAGCAATTGTATACGTGTGTTCTTAGATATACAGTACAGTAAACCATGTAGGGATTCCTAAAAGTTTACTTCACTTTTTATGGGGAAAATTTCATTTACAATTAAAAACAAGTGGTTAAATGTTTGTAGTTAGAACATGAATGACAGATTTTGTGTGATGCCTCCTACCAGAAGCTTCTGTTTTTACTCTTATTGAAAAATGTAGCTAATGCGCATTTCTTTACTTTTTCTGCTTGATATGCTAAAATGCTTTACTGAGATTGTGAGAAATATTTAAGGAAGAGCTTAATTATATAGGGTAGGAGTTTTATTAACAGTGGAACAACCTGTTTTGTTTTGCATAGAATATATTCAGATGAAAAATAGCCACATCATGTGCTGCTTTTTTTTTTTAAATAGGCACCTGATAGTGCTGTGAGGCAGAACAACCTTGTTGTTAAAATAGCTAGTTGGGGCGCAAATAAATGAGGAAGTTGACAGTAAAATGGCATGGGGTGTTTAGGCTTCTGAATCCTGGGCTGCTTGTCTGAAGAATGGAAACGCCTTGACTTCACAGGTGCTGCACTGGGTTGTGTTTAGCCAATACTGTTACAGTATTGTCTTGCCTCACAATTTAGTATTGAGAGATTTTTTTGGACTTCTGTTTATTACCCTGTTTCCCCGAAAATAAGACCTAATGTGAAAATAAGCCCTAATATGATTTTTCAGGATGCTCGTAATATAAACCCTACCCCAAGAATAAGCCCTAGTTAAGTGAAACCCCGCCCTCCACCATTGTGCAGCAACCAGAAGAAGATGACATGCTTGTGTTTGAATAAATGTAGATTGGTTGTACAGTGCTGCCTCGCTTAACGGGCGCCCTGTTTAACGAAGAAATCGCATAGCGATGAAGATTTTGCGATCGCATTGCAATGTTTTAAATGGGGAAAATCGCTTTGCGATGATCGGTACCCTGTTCCGCTTACTGATCATCGCAAAGCGATGATTTTTTAACAGCTCATCGGCGGTTCCAAAATGGCTGCCAGGTAAAAGAATGGCCGCCCACTATTTTCTGGGACTGATTCCTCGCTTACCGGGCAGCAAAAATGGCCACCATATGGAGGATTTTCGTTTAAAGGTGAGTCTGAAGCCCATAGGAACACATTGAAGGGGTTTCAATGCATTCCTATGGGCTTTTTAATATCGCATAGCAACGAAATCACTTTCCAGCGATTTTTGCTGCACAGATTATCGTCGCTATGTGAGGCACCACTGTACATGAAAAAATAAACCATCCCCTGAAAATAAGCCCTAATGTGTTTTCTGGAGCAAAAATTAATATAAGACCCTGTCTTATTTTCGGGAAAACATGGTATATGGAATAATGATCAGTGTGTTCAGTCAGGTCAATTCTGATTTATACCAACCCTTTTCAGGGTTTTCTAGATACAGACAGCTCAGAAGTGCTTTACCATTTCCTTAGTTTGAGGGCATCCTGGGACTGAGCAGCTTACCCAAGGCCACACAGGCTGGCTCTTCTGGGATGCACAGTGGGGAACTGAACTCTTAACCTCTGGCTCCACAGGTAAATACGTAACTCACTGAGCTATCCATCTAGTTAATAAATGAGATGCAGTAGTAGTACCTAAAATCTTTATTCTTGCTAAGCCAATTAATTGATCTTTTAATGCATTCTGTACAAGTGTTATTCCTTACCATTAGATTTACAGTGGTGCCTCGCTTAATGGGCGCTCCGTTTAGCGACGAAATTGCATAGCGATGAACTTTTTGCGATCGCAAAAGCGATTGCATTGCAATGTTTCCTATGGTTTTTTTTGTTTTGCGATGATCGGTTCCCTGTTTCGCTTACCAAAATGGCCACCGGGTAAAAAAATGGCCGCCCGCTGTGTTTTCGCGTGGATTCCTCGCTTTAGAGGCAGCGAAAATGGCCACTGTATGGAGGATCTTCGCTTTAAGGTCAGTTTTTTGCCCATAGGAACACATTAATGTGTTTCTATGGGCTTTTAAAAATCGCATAGTGACGAAATCGCTTAGCAGCGATTTTGCTGCACAGATTAACGTCGCTATGTGAGGCACCACTGTACTGGCTAGGACTTTCAGTCATACAGTTTCTCTGAAGGGCCACAGTTGTCAGTCTCTGCTCTGAGGTGATCTAAACATAGTGTTCTTCACATCAGCGAGTTCTTCCACTTCATTCACTCACAAAGTTGGTTGAAACCTCTTTCCATATTAGCAAATATGTACAAATCAGGGATTCTCCATAATAGATGGTCAGACCTTTGATACATCATTTACTTGAATCATCTTTAACTTTCTATTGCAGACAGATTTTTTCAGTGTGAGCTTTCATGGATTGTTCTGAACTAAATATTTTAAAGTGTCATAAGGTATTGTCTTTCTCCCACTATCTCTGTCTTTCTCACTTCATGGTTTTTTCACCTTCTAATTTTTATCAACATGTAGAGAAAGATTAACCTGGATGCTTCTTTGGGAACTGTTCCTGTTGCAAAGAATATGCAAGAATCAGAGCACAAACCAGATTTATTTTGTCCAAATTTCATTCCTAAGAGTGAGGTCCACTGTGCTATATCAGTTAGATTCTAATCTTTGGAGCATCAGGCTAGGACTGAGAACATCCAGCTAGAAATCCCTACTCACCCTCATCACTCTCTGGTTTATCTCACAGTGTGGCTAATCCGCAGCCTAGCCCTTTTCACAAGATCATTGTGAAAATAAAAAAATAAGAGTGGAAGAGGACTAGGTTCACTGTCCTAAATTCCTTGGAGAAAAATGTGATAAACATGGTAAATAAATAATATACAGTGGTGCCTCACTTAGCAATTGCTCCGTTGAGCGATGAAATCGCTTTGCGATGGACTGGAGTGATCGCTTAGCGATGGCCTCTATGGCTAAAATTCGCTTTGCGATGATCGCGGGGAAGCGATCATGGCAAAGTGAACTTTTTAAAACAGCTGATCAGCTGTTCCAAAATGGCCGCCACAAAAACAAAATGGCCGCCGCTGTTTTGCCTCGCTTTGGAGGCACCCAAAATGGCCACCGCTTTGGAGGAATTTTGCTTTAAGGTAAGTTTTTAGCCCATAGGAATGTATTAAACGCGTTTTAATACGTTCCTAATGGCTTTTTAATATCACCTAGCGATTAAATCACTTAGCAATGTTTTTTCTGGAACAGATTAACATCGCTAAGTGAGGCACCACTGTAGTTGAAGATAGGAAGAAAGTTGTCAATAGTATTAATTTATTTTTTCAAGGGGTCGGCTATATTTATTGGTAGTATTTAGCAGCAAAATCAGAAAAGGGCCCCCTGAGCTCTTAAAGATCAGTAAGTTTTATCTGACAGGAGTGTTTGTGAACTGAGGCTTACTTGTTTAAATAGTCTGCAGTCCGTGACAGTTCATGTTGGATAAAATGCTCATCTTCATTGTGATGTAAAGTTTTTTTTTCGGTTTTGCTGTAATTTTATTATAACTGGATTTGTGTGTAGTTTTTGTGCATAGTCTATTACTTTGAATGAGGGATGCATTCAGAGTAGCTCTAAGATAGGATGGCGATTCTGGACTCAAGTACTTGGGAATGTTCTTCATCATTTTGGTTGTTAATTAGGCCGTAGAATTTGCCAAGTGATTGCCTGTCCTTCTGAGTCACTCTGAGATGAATTGTAATCACCCTGGACAAATACCCGAGCAATAAATCATGAGATTTTGCTTTTCTGCTGGTTTGTTTAAAACATTTACCGTATTTTTCTGTGTATTCGATGATACTTTTCTCTGAAATATTTAGATTAAAAATTGAGTGTTGTCATATACACAGAAGGAGGGGGAGGGATCAAAGTTCTTTGATCCCTGCTTTCCCCCTCCACTTTTTGCAAAGAAAGTGAAGGGGAAGGTACTTTCTTGCGAGGAAAGTGGAGGGGGAAAGCAGGAATCATCAGAGCAATTCATCAAAGCGATTCCTGCTTTCCCCCTCCACTTCTGAAGAAAGTAGAGGGAGAAAGCACTTTACTCGCTAGAAAGTGGAGGGGAAAACCAGGAATCAAAGCACTTTGAGGATTCCTGCTTTCCCCCTCCACTTTCCTCACAATAAAGCACTTTCTTCCAAAGTAAGTAGGGGGAGAAGGCAGTTTCCTCACAATAAGGTGCTTTCTTGTGAGGAAAGTGGAGAGGGAAAGCACTTTTTTCGCAAGAAAGTGGAGGGGGAAAGCAAGAATCAAAGTGCTTTTATCCCTGCTTTCCCCTTCCCCTTCCTTGCAAAGAAATTCTGAGTTGGAAAAGTGGGGGGGGGGTCTTATACGTGGGGGCATATTATACACGGAAAAATATGGTGTACAGTACTGCACTTTTCCACCAGAAAGTTCTCAGAGTGACCAGCAGTCAAAAATAATGCAATGGCAACAAAAAAAACCAGTTTTGAATAATCAGCAGAAATAAATAGATGTTAGTAATAGAACTAACAGCAACAAAAGAGACAGGCAGTCATGACAATAAATAATATTTTTGCTTATCAAAATCATGAGAGGAAAAATTAGTGCTTTTCACAACATCTGAAACTGAAGAGGGCATCAAATGAGTTTCTCTTTGGGAAGCGTATTCTGTAATCAGCACCATCCAGTCTATACCTGCTAAAGGAAGGAACATTTAGAATAGAACTACAGATAAAAATGTTTATATGGGGAACGGTGGTCCTTCAGATGCTCTGAGCCCAGATAATTTTTTGAGTTATGTCCAGAAACAGACTGGATACCAGCACAAGTGGGATACTGTTTCAATAGAGCAACTCCTACGTAGTTAACAGATTGGCTGTCATATCCTGATTTTATGTGTTCTTCAGAGGCACCTTAATGTGTGCCTTTGAAAATTGGGGTAGGAAGTACAGAGAGATAATGTTAAAACCAATAGGGTAATCATCTTGTGAAATCTGCCTATATCAGTCTGCCATGCTGTTCTGTCTTATGTCTGCTGATGACAAATTCTCTGAAGGAAGAGTCATCACACTGTGTAAACTGATCTAGATTTTGAGTTATGCTATGCAATCCTATACAGTATCTGTATTAAAAAGTAATTTCCACTATGCTCAGTGGGGTTTTCACCTTGGTGGATGTATGTAGAATTACATACTTACATGATAATAATGAGGTGTCTGGATAGCTTAGTGGTTTAGGTATTTTGGCTGCAGAGCCAGAGGTCAGTTCTCTACTGTGCCTCCTGTGAGTAGAGCCAGCCTGTATGTCATTGGGCCAGCTGCACAGTTCCAGGGCACCCCAAGAAGAAGGGAATGATAAACCACCACTGAGTAATCTGTACCTGGAAAACCCATGGAAAGCATTGCCATAAGTCAGAATTAATTTGACAGCATATGATTATATTAATAGTTATGATTCTTGAATATTTGGATGGTGTCAGAGTTTTAAATAATAATAGAGACATTATATGTGGGGGAGGGATAAGAAGTAAGTGAATGTTAAAAAGAGTTGATTATTTTTCATCAAAAGCAATGGGCTTTTGCTTTTGCAAATTAATGGTTAAAGATATTCTCTGTGTATAGGTGTATACATACTTATTTTATAGAATGTATGAGTTTCATAGTAACTCAGCTTTTTACTCACATCATAGGACTCCACTGACAGAATATGATTTAGCTTGATTGTTCTGAAATTTTTTAATAATTTTTTTGAAACTTAGATCATCAGCTCTTGTGCAGTAGGGTAAAACAATTCAACAGCCTTGAATAGAAAGAGGTGGGGGATGTTTTCTGGCCCCAGTGTGAAACTGAGTCTGTTGAGGATTAATGTTAAGATGAGGATTAGAGATGGGGACGACTCGCCATTTTGGCGAGTCGTCCAGCTTTGTGAGTCGTCAAAAGTTGACGACTCACAAAGGACGAAGTTGCTCCATGTTGATTCGTGGCGAGGTTATTAAAAAAAAACACCCCACCCCCACTGCCACCACCACCCCCTGCTCCCACCACCCCGCCTCCACTCCCACTGACACCCCCTTACCGTAATCGTTCCCTCTGAGGTCTCCATCTGGCCTCCGCAGCCACGGTGTGTAAAAAGGTAGGCTGGCTGCCCTTTGCAAAGATGGCAGCTGCCACTTCCCTACCCTAAATGAAGCCGCAGCCGCCATCTTTGCAAAGTGCATCCACTCTCCCTTTTTACATGCTGTGGCTGTGGAGGCCAGTGGAGACCTCAGCGATTACAGTAAGGGGGTGTTGGTAGGTGTGGGGGCTAAGGTACAGAGAGGAAGGGGTGGGATAGGCTGTGGCTGTGAGTGTCTGTGGGGGTGGCTGACTGCCTATTGGCCTGCTAATCAGTTGATCGGCGGCCAGTAGGCAGAATGTTTTTTTTAAAAAATTTACAAAGACAAATAAAAAGGGGATAATATTTGTCGATCCGTATTCATCGGGACTTAAAATTTGACGAATACAGATTGACAAATATTTAACGAATCAGCTATTTTCATTGAAAAAGCTGATCTGTTTTTATATTTGTCCCCATCTCTAATTAGGATTCTAAGATTTCCTGTAATGTGTAATTTCTCTAATGAGAATTTCAGTGTATCACTTACCCTCTCCCAACATGCCTACAGTGGTGCCCCGCATGACGATGATAATCCGTTCCATAGAAATCACTGTTTAGCGAAAACATCGTCTTGCGAATACCGTTTCCCCATTGGAATGCATTGAAACCCGTTTAATACGTTCCAATGGGGGAAAAATCATCATTGTTTTGCGAAGATCGCCCATAGGGAAGCCATTTTCTGAAGCGCCAATCAGCTGTTCAAATGGCTGCCCCGCGAAGCATCGGTCCCGAAAACACCCGTTTTGCAAAGTGCCAATCAGTGGCAAAATCGTTGTCTTGCGAAAATCGGTTTGCAAAGCAAGGACCCGAACATCGTCCAGCGAAAATCGCCCATTGGAATCACTGTTTTGCGAGTTGCTATAGCGATCGCAAAACCTCATCGTCATATGGATTTGTCGTTTTGCGAGGTCGTCCTCTAGTGAGGTACCACTGTATTGACATCTTGAACATACCTCTCTTTGCTTGTCTACATCATGACTTACAAAAAAATAGCATGGTACATTTTTCATCCCATCACATTATATTGGCTGGGACAAAAACATACCCCGGTCTTGAAACAGAATTTATTCATACTTTTTTTGTATCTACGTGTGGCAAGTGGTTGATTCTTCAGGACTTTACAGCTGTTCGGGTTGTGGCAACCCTCAGAATACCTGCTTGTAGGTCTAGATGCACTCTGCAGCAATATATGACCAATGGACTAAAATGTCCTGTTATAATGTATGATAGTTAAACACAGAGTTTAAAGAGCAATATTCTCTTTGAAAAGCACTAAAGATTTTAAACTCCTTTTATTGGCCCAAATCCAATTGGAGAAAAACTACCGGTGCACATGGAGTATGATTTCACAGTGGTTTTTCCCCTCCTGGAGACTCACTTTTTTACAACCTGTGTGAGGTTGGACACATGAAGGAGAGCCTGCGAAGAAGGAGAATATTTATGTGACTGCCATTACATAAACATGTAAGTAAACAGGATGTTGGCCGTATCAAATAATGTAAATTTACTTTGTAAACCTTTACTGAATTTACTGGAGTTTTTTGGTACAACTATCTGTCCCTTGGAAATTATGGCTTTCAGTAGTATACTGAATTACCAAAATACCAGAGTGGGAGGTGTAATCCAGTGCTTCCCAGTAATTTTAATTAGGAGATTTATTACTGAAATATCAAGTTCAGGATTGTGTTATCAGTTCATACCACTCATCTAGATAGGAACATCTTTGTGATATTTATAAGAATATTGTGCATCTTCATATAAGATTATTGTATAATAAACTTCTGTTTTCATAATACAAGAAGTAGAAGATGCTGAAGGAATGTTACCACTTTCATCATCTCAACCAATTGCCAAACAAAAATCGTTTTTTGTTGCGTCATTGAAAATGGGATTCCTATCAATTGTAAAGAATAAGGAGGGCTCATTTAGCTTAGCATAAATGCCATCTGCTAAGAAAAGCTGCACATTCTATTTAAGGGAAAATTAAAAGAAAATTTACTCCTCCCCTTTCATTTATACTCTTTCCAGTTGGGAACACTTATTTTTGCCATGACAGCCAAAAGATAATTATTGGTGGTTTAATTCTGGAAAGAACGCGGGTGGAAAGCTGGGGTGGGGAAGATGACGTATTGCATCAGTTTAGGTTTGATTCTTCAGTAGGATTACCGTTTCAAAAATGGAACTATTAACAGTTTAATATGACATTTCATATTAAAATAGGGAAGACAGTCATGAATAGAAGCCAGTGCACCAAAAATGATTTATGAATTGATTATGGTATACCTGCAATATCCATTGGTAAATTAGAATAAAAAATGTGAAATCTTTTTTTTTTAAATTTTTGCATACTTATCAACAATATGCTGGTAGGGCTCAGGGCCTAGACAATGGGTCGGTTTGAGAAATGAAATTAAAGTATTCACACATTGGAATTCCTAAGCATCTCTTACAGTGAGTAAGACCTCAGTGCAAGTAACTGCAGAGAGCTTGTCAAAGTAATAGCTTGATGAATATGTGCGTTTGATACGAAGTCTGTCTGAATTTCCTTGGTGGGAGAGAATGACATGGGCAAACAGTTAAAGGACAAGTACAGTGGGGTCTTGACTTAAGAACGGCTTGAGTTAAGAACATTTTGACTTAAGAACCGCTCTCATAGGAAAATATTGACTTGACTTAAGTACTTAGATTTGAGTTAAGAACTGAGAAAAACCACGTGGGAGGCAGGGAAAGTGCAAAATGTGAACTTTCAGTTAACTGTTGGCCAGTGAAAAGGGTGCCTGTCTGCTTCCTCACTCCTCCCAGCGTTTAGAGAGTGGATTGGGAGACAGTCTTCGGACTGCCTGGTACTGTACTGCCTGGACTGTATTTTCCCTGCCTTCCCTGAACCTTTCTTGACCTAAGAAAAAAAGAAACAAAATATCCCCCTCTAGTGGTCGAAGGCGGAATAGCAGCTTCCCATTAGTTTCTATGGACGGAAAAGAGCAGATACGGATCAAATGGTTTTCAATGCATTCCTATGGGAAATGCAGATTTGACTTGAGAACTTTTTGACTTGAGAACCGCCTTCCAATATGGATTAAGTTCTCAAGTCAAGACCCCACTGTACATTGGAGATGAACATGAATCTTACCCCAAAACAGAATTTGGAAAAGTTACTAGTCCTAGAATCCATCAAGACCCATGAGTGGTGGGAACTGAAGTGCAAATACTGTAGACGACATTCCAAACAATTGAACTAAAAGAATACAGATTTCATCCTAACATATTGCAGAGAGAATTTGATCTGATTGTGTCCTGTTGAGAATGTTGGTACTCTAAGGTGCAGCTGTTCAATCATGATGATGATATTCAAGATACTTAGTTCTTATTTGATGTGTATTTGGTACCTTATTCTAAAACGGCAGTAGTGAATGTCTGAGGAATTAGAGCTCTTCTTTCTTCCTTTTTTCCCTTGTAACTGGTATAGCATATCTTTTTACTGACCATACATGAACTTTAAGTAATGAGTTTTTGAGTATTTGTTCTTATGTTTAACAAATTAAAGCACAAGATAGAAATGTTACTGTGATGTTCTGTTAAAAAAACCTGAGTGCCATTTAAAACCAAGGCTTATACAGTTTCTCATCTAAATATGAAGAGATGTAGGTATGTTGAATTTTTTAAATGATAATGAAAACTTCCTTTGTTCAAAGTTAGAAGCAGATATGCCCAACAAAAGTGTTTGTAGTCACTACTGTGAAAGGTACTTAGTGGATGCATTTCAGTGCAGTGCTGAGCTGTGTTCAAGGATAACATGAATGAACTGATCTCTTTCCAGGTTCACATATTCCTTTGCGCTCCTGTGTGTCTAAAAGATGTTATGAACTTTTCACTTCTAGTTAACTGTGACTGTCTCTTTCATCTAAACTGTGAACTATGGCAAGTCATCTTCATAAATTAAAGTTTAAAGTTGACATGTTTTAAATTGAGCATAATAATAAGTAATAATCTGCATTTGGCACACCAAATGTTGGAATATAGGAGACAGGACTATGGATGGATGTCTTCAGCCAGCACTACTTTTGAATCTGTTGAAATGCAGAGCAATATCTGATGTCAAATTTAGAAACAAGGTTGTTGTAGTTTAGTCTTTTAGTCATGTCCGACTCTTCGTGACCCCATGGAACAGAGCACGGCAGGCCGTCCTGTCTTCCACTGCCTCCCGGAGCTGGGCCAAATTCATGTTGGTTGCTTCGATGACACTATCCAACCATCCCATCCTCTGTCGTCCCCTTCTCCTCTTGCCCTCACACTTTCCTAACATCAGGGGCTTTTCCAGGGAGTCTTCTCTTCTCATGAGATGGCCAAAGTATTGGAGCCTCAGCTTCAGGATCTGTCCTTCCAGTGAGCACTCAGGGTTGATTTCCTTTAGAATGGATCGGTTTGTTCTCCTTGCAGTCCAGGGCACTCTTAAGAGTCTCCTCCAGCACCACGATTCAAAAGCATCAATTCTTCGGCGGTCAGCTTTCTTTATGGTCCAGCTCTCACTTCCATACATCACTACAGGAAAAAACCATAGCTTTGACTATTTGGACTTTTGTTGGCAAAAAGTTGTCTCTGCTTTTTAAGATGCTGTCGAGGTTTGTCATCGCTTTCCTCCCAAGAAGAAGGCGTCTTTTAATTTCGGGGTTGCTGTCCCCATCTACAGTGATCATGGAGCCCAAGAAAGTAAAATCTGTCACTACCTCCATATCTTCCCCTTCTATTTGCCAGGAGGTGATGGGACCAGTGGCCATGATCTTGGTTTTTTTGATGTTGAGCTTCACACCATTTTTTGCGCTCTCCTCTTTCAACCGTACTCCTTTTCCAATTTTGAACCAATCCGTGTTTCCATATCCAGTTCTAACTGTTGCTTCCTGTCCCACATATAGATTTCTCAGGAGATAGATAAGGTGATCAGGCACTCCTATTTCTTTAAGGACTTGCCATAGTTTGCTGTGGTCCACATAGTCAAAGGTTTTTGCATAGTCAATGAAGCAGAAGTAGATGTTTTTCTGGAACTCTCTGGCTTTCTCCATAATCCAGCGCATGTTAGTAATTTGGTCTCAAGTTCGTAAGTCGAAGTACCATTTCCCATTGAAATGCATGGGAATGGAATTACGTAATCCATTCCAGCATTTCAAAAGGCAAAAAGGCAGGGGAAAGGGCTGGAAATTCCAATTTCCCACTCTTTCTCCCTGCCTTTTTGGCTTCGGAGATCTCAAACGGCTTCCTCCGATGTCAGGGGTAAAGCCCTTTGAGCCCTCCGAAGGTGCCGATCATGGTGGCAGGGGCCCCCAGGGAGGTCTTCCAGGGTTTGCCTGCCACCATTGGAGATATCCCTGGGAGTCCCTGCCGCTGCAGTCGGCGCCTTCGGAGCTGTCAGAGAGCTTCCTCCGATGTCAGGCAGAAAGCCCTTTGAGAGCTCCGAAGGCAAAAAGGCAGAGAGAAAGAGCTGGAAATTCGAATTTCCCACCCTTTCTCCCTGCCTTTTTGCCTTCGGAGGTCTCAAAGGGCTTTACCCCCGAGATTGTCGGAAGCCCTTTGAGAGCTCCGAAGCCAAAAAGGCAGGGAGAAAGGGCGAGAAATTCAAATTTCCAGCCCTTTCTCCCTGCCTTTTTGCAGGGAGCCATTTACGAATGGCTCCATTGGCAAAAAAATGGCATTGACTTGCAAACGGAGCCTCGACCTCATTCGTAGGTTGAGCTCTGTTTACAAGTCGATGCCAATTTTTGCCAACGGAACCGTTTGTAAATCGAAAAGTTCGTATCTAGGGACGTTCGTAAGTCGAGGATTGACTGTATGGTATAGTCAAACGAGGTGGAGTCTGCAAGTATGATGTTCTGAACTGAACCTTGTGAGCCTGAAGAATCAACTTGGGATGTGGTGTACAAGACTGCCCTTGAGGGAAAGCAGAAGCAATTGTCTTGTTTCTTATCTGTATATTAAGGACCAGATTACCAGGCATATATACAGTGAACTACTCGTGTTTTTGTTGTTGATGTAGGTGGCTCTTCTGCTGATTTGGAGCAGAAGCACTGTGTAAAATGGAAATCCTTATATCAGCAAAGCTAGAGATTAAATTTAGGTAGTGCATTTTTTATGTGCCGTCCAAGTCACCTCATGTTGAATGAGTGACCTCCAAAATGTTCTGTCCTCAGCAGCCCAGCTCAGCTTCTGCAAATGCATTAATAATAATAATAATAATAATAATAATAATAATAATAATAATAATAATAATAATAAGATGATGATGATGATGATGATGATGATGATGATGATGATGATGATGATGAAAAAAGAAGCCTAAATGATTATATCAGTTCAAGCAGAGAAAAATTACTGAAAGCAGTGAAAATGGAGAATATTTTGAAAACAACAGAAACAAAGGCTCAATATGAGAAACAACAATTTGAAAAGAAATTAAACAGCTGGAAAAAATAAACTACTACATGGTCAACTCTTGAGAAATATTGAGGGAAACATGATCATAATTCAACATGAGCATGGCTAAAACTGGGGACCCATAAGAAAGAAACCGAAGGCTTGATTTTTGCAACACAAGTGCCAGCACTCCAAACCAACGTGATGAAATCTAAGATCCAAGGAGTTAGTGCTAACAGCAAATGTCGACTCTGCCAAGAAAAAGATGAAACTGTGTCACAGCTCATTTGTGAATGTCCAAAAATTGCATAAACAGATTACAGAGTTAGACATGATAGAGCGGCAAAGTTAGTGCACTGGTCATTATGCAAAAAAATATAACTTGCTGGCCTCCAAAAACCCATGAGAACATCAAGTAGAGAAGGTGTCACAAAATGAGGAAGTCAAGACCTTGTGGTACTTCCGGATCCAAATGGACAGACACCTTGAACATAACACACAAGAGATAGTAGTAATAGAATGAAGAAATGTCCGTATCATTGACATCACAATTCCAGGGGATGCCAGAGTTGAAAAGAAAGAATTGGAAAAAAATAATCAAGTACAGAGACCTGGCAATCAAAACATCTTGCCTCTGGAAGAAACACACTTGAGTGGTCCCCATAGTCATTGGGAAACAATGTCAAGAAATTTAACAGAGTACTATAAGAAGTTGCAGATCTCAGAAATCACACCACCATCAGAGCTACAAAAACTAGCAATATCAGGAACAGCATATATACTGTGTCAATATTTAATAGATACCTAGGTTTTTGGTTAAAACTTATATCTGTTATACCAGAGGTCCCCATCCCCTGGTCCGTGACCCGGCACCGGTCCGTGGCCTAGGCAGGACTGGACCATAGACACAGGTGGCCTCCCTCCTGCGAGCGCGCCACACCCCGTGTGCATGCGAGCGAACACGCCATGCCCCCACACAAGCATGCCACGCCCCTGCGTGCATGGACCCCAACCCCTCCAAGCGGTCCGCGGTTGGAAAAAGGTTGGGGACCACTGAAATTCTAGATAATCCATCTCATCTAGGAGCCCCTGAGCTAAGAACCCACAGGAGCTAACATTCCACCCTGCCCAGGAATGCAATATTATAGATTGGCTGTTAATTATCTAATACCGTGGGGTCCAAGGAGGGCTTTTTCAGTAGCGGTCTGACTATTGCCTTCTTTAAGCATTCCAGGATGCTACCTTGCTGTAAGGAGGCATTCACTCCTCGAACCAGCTTGACTAGTCCCTCTCTGGCAGCTTTATAATCCAGGAAGGGCAGGGGTTCAGGAGACAAGTAGTAGCCTTCACCTGTCCCTGGGTCCTATCCACAATATCAGACTACAAAAACTGAAACTTGTCGATTAATACAGGACAAACAGGGTCTGTAGTTACATCTACATGATTTGTATTAACTACATCATCCGAGGATTTTGCCTGTAAAGTGCTGTGCAAGTTCCTCACAGTGAGCTCTAGTGTGGTCTTTATTTTCTTCCTGGGAGCTGGAATGTACTAGCCCCTTGACTACAGTGGTGCCTTGACTTACGAACTTAATCCGTCCCAGAAGATGGTCGTAAGACAAATCAGCATTTCCCATAGGAATGCATTGAAACCCGATTAATTCGTTCTGGCTGTTTTTGTTCTTATGTCAAGGCATGGTTTGTAAGTCAAAGCATTAGTTCCCATGGGACAAAAGAGAGGTCACACCACAGTACACAAACCCTAGGAGCCACAGAATCCATCAACCATTATTCCAGCAAACAGACCCCCTCAGCATGGTGGGGGGAGCATAGAGAGAGAGAAGACAATTGGGGGGAGAGACTTGAGTCTAAACTCCATTTTAGAACAAATCAGCCAGCACAGACCCTTGCAGAAAGGGTCTGCAAGACCCATCAGAGCAAAAAGCAAGGGAGGCATGCATGGACCATTGCAAATGCACAGAAAACAAACCGACCAGATCAGAAATGGACAAAGCAAAAAGCAAGGGAATCATGCAGGAACCATTACCATTGCAAAAATAAACAGAGCAGATCAGAAATGCAAAGAGAACAAAGCAAAAAGCATGCAAGACACATCAAAAATGGGGGAAACCCCCCCAAAAGCAACCAACCCCCCCAAGACCCATCGGAAATGGGGGGAACAAAAAAACCCAATAAATTCCCCAAGACCCATCAGAAATGGGAAAAAACACTCCAAAAAGGAACCAAACCAGGGAAACAAAAAAACAAACAACCCCCCCAAGACCCATCACAGCACAAAAACATAAACCCCCCGTCAAAAATCATGCTGCAGAAATACCCAGAACAGTTTTTAAAAGTACAGTGGTGCCTCGCAAGACAAATGCCTCGTGGGATGAAAAACTCGCAAGACGAATGGTTTTGGCGATGGGGTTGATGACTTGCAAGAAAAATGTTCCTATGGCCATGCTTCGCAAGACAAATGTTTTCTGTTTTTTGTTCCTGCCTCATGTTTGCTGGTTTTTAAATGTTTCTCTGTGAGGTTTAAAAAGTTAAAGTTTTTTAATTGAAATTTTTGAAATCATCTGCACAATATGTATGGCCTTATAGAGCACTTAATAAATCCTTTGTAAACCAAATTTTGACTTTGTTCTGACTTTTTTTGCCCATAGGAACACATTAATTAGATTTCAATGCATTCCTATGGGAAAACGCGTTTCGCAAGATGGATTTGTCACAAGACGACATTAACTGCGGAACGAATTACAGTCAACCCTCAACTTACAAACGGCCCTAGTTACAAACATTTCGACTTACAAACCACTCTGATAGAAAAATATTGACTCAACTTGCAAACTTAGATCGAGTTATGAACTGAAAAAAAACCATGCAGGAAGTGGGGAAAGCATGAAATTTGAAATTTCAGTTAACCGATGGCCAGTGAAGAGGGTGCCTGTCTGCTTCCTTGCTCTTCCCAGCATTTTGAGAGTGGATTTGGAGACTGTCTTCAGACTGCCTGGTATTGTCTGGTACAGTGCTGTGCGCACTGTATTTTTATTTTTTGGCTTTTTTTTTAATTTTTGATTTTTGGATTTTTAAAAGGTGTTCCCTCCCTCCTTTGCTGACCCTCTTTTCCCCAAAAGTTGCTTGTATTGGCTTGTCTTGATCGAAAAGGTGCTTTTCAAGGCAATCTGTTGTCTGAAAGGTGCTTGGTTTTTCCCAGAAGGTGCTTGTCTTGGCTGAGAAGGTGCTTTTCAAGGTGTTCTGTTGAAAAGGTGTTTGTTCCCTCCTTCCCTCCCTCTTTTCTTTCCTTTTTTTTAAACCTAAGTCATCTTAGGTTAAAAGGAAAAAAGAAAAAATTCTGCCCCTAGTGGTAGGAACAGATTAACCGGCTTTGCATTAGTTCCTATGGGAACTAATGATTCGAGTTACAAACCGCCCCTCGACCTAAGAACCAAAAACAGCCAGAACTGATTAATTGGTTTTCAGTGCATTGCTATGGGAAATGCTGATTCGACTTATGAACTTTTCGACTGACAAACGTCCTTCCGGAACGGATTAAGTTTGTAATTTCAGGGTTGACTATAAATTTGTATTGTGAGGCACCACTGTACATACGTATAAAGCAGCACCTTACCTTAGTAGGCAGCCTCCTCAGAATGCACAGACTCTAACTGCCAGGGCGAAAGAGCTACAAAGAAGCAGCTTTGTCGCCACCTACAATTAGCTATTTGAATTTCCCACCCTTTTCCTCTGCCTTTTTCTGTTCATAAGTCAAAGCTCCATTTGCAAGTCAAAGCAACATTTTGTGAACGGAGCTGTTCATAACTCAAAATGTTCGTAGGTCAAGGCGTTCATAAGTCAAGGCACTACTGTACTTGAAAGAGCTCCACTGGGCGGCTTTGTGCAGACACAGTGGTGGCAGAGTAGAATGACTTCACTACCACCACTGCTGTGGAATAGGCCTTCCAACAGCTCTGTGTTCAGTCATAGTCACTCTGAGTTTTCTGCCATCATCGCTCTAGTCACCACCGATTCATCACCACCGATTCCCCTGTAAACCAGGGAGGCAGTTTGACTCTGCTTTGTGGGAGGGGACACTTAGGAGTGATTGTCTCAACAGCCCTGGCCATTTCCCCGTTCCAGAGATCAACCAGGGCTTGAACACAATTGCCTGCCAAGGTGACAGGAAACTCCCCAAGATCTATCAGGAAACCGTTTGGATCCATCAGTCTCCTAGGGTGTACCATCTTAATTGGTCCCCCCCCCCACAGAGGCTGTGAGTTCCGGTGAGTCTAAACCTCACCATATTATGATTTTGTCCATGACAACGGAACTACAGACTGTTCCTTCATACCCAGCTCACCAAAATCTACCCCAGTACAGAAAACCAGTGAGTCCTGCAGCACAAATGGGGGCAAATACCATTTGAGACAGACAGCCACATGGTTATCATGGAGGACATGAAGTCCTGAGCCACTCCTGACAAAGCTGCCACGGAATGGGTGTTGAAGTCCCCCAGCACAACAACAAGCTAAGGGGACTCCGACGCCACAGCAGAGACTCAGGTCAGTGAGCTCAGGCAGGGAGACTGTTGAGCAGCACCATGGGCAGTAAAGTGGTTTTTAACAGTTTTAACTAGCTGTTTGAATACTGTTGTGTGTTTGTTTTTTAATGTCATATTTATTGTGGTTTTCATCAGTTTGGTTTTTTTTTAGTAACCTGTGAGCCACCTTCAGTTCCTTAATTGGGAGAAAGGCTGCAGAGAATGTATATAAATAATTAAATGAATGGATTTCTTTTTTATCTGTGGCTACCAGATACCTTCCTAAATACGAAGTTGAATTGAGTAAACGAAATACGTAGTGTTCTTAGATGTGAGATTTTATGATGCACCTTCCATTACAGAGAACAAGTACCCTGGATAGTTTTAAGTCCTGTGAACCTAGTCTTTACAGTTGTTTTGCTTTAGGGAAGTAGTTGATTTTGATGTCAGCAATAGTGACAAGTCAGTTAATCTGCCCAGTCTTGCTCTGAATCATATTCTTTAACTACCTTTTATTTATCATTTGAAGTTGCAAAAGTAATAGGGTTTAACATTTCTGCTGGTATAATTTTTCTGCTGGAAACTATGTTAAGGTGAATGCCTCTGTGCTCAGTATGAGAGGCCTTTTGGTTACTTTTTCTAAATGAGACTTGTTAATTTGAGAACTGCTAGCATATACTGTAATTCAGGACTCTTAATATTTGTCTGCTTTTTTGTGCAGTTATAAATACTTTTGAGAGTTTCTCTTGCAAGTTTTTAAATAGTATTTTGTAGTAGAGCAGGACACACAGACTAATATGAATGTTAATTGTGTGAACCTCGGTCGGTCGGTCGGTCGGTCAGTTGGTCTTTCTTTCTTTCTTTCTTTCTTTCTTTCTTTCTTTCTTTCTTTCTTTCTTTCTTTCTTTCTTTCTTTCTTTCTTTCTTTCTTTGCACAAATATGTTCTGGCTAGTAATTTTCATCTCAAGCATTCTGGTGTTTCTAATTCTGACATTGTAATGGCTCAGCTTTTTACCCCAGATCCCATAATCAGCTCTCACCTTTCCAACAAACTACAAAAAAAGCTTTAGGTTATGCAGATTCCAAAAGAACTGTTTGTTCTTTAATTCTCGTAATTTTCTGTCCCATCTCTTTTTCCTTAATCCAGCCAATTTCATTTTGCAATGCTACCAGGTTTTGCAATGGAAAGCTATTTCTGTGGTGAACAGTATTATTATGGAAATTTTGATCTTACTGCAGAGTTATGTAATTTTGTAGAAAACCACTATTGGCAGGTAGTATAGTTTAGGGATAAGAATAAGAATTGCTAGCTCTTAATGTTTGTCAACAAAACTAAGTTAAGGATTTCACAGATGATGACTGAACAAACAGAATTGAGCTTGGATATTTAATTAGGTCATCTGATATGAAAGAGCTGCAATAATGTAAGTGTATTAAGAGTCATATATTCAAACTGTATAAATCTGTATATGAGGGAATAATATTGCTGATAGTCTTGTGTGATTGTGGTAAAGTTACAACAGCTAGTAATATTTCCCTGGAAATGTCATGGTGGCAATTACAATTTATTTGATTGCTACCAGTGGCACATGAGCTACTTCAGTCATTGTAGCTGGTTAACTGTTTTGATCTTTGCTTTGGTAGATTAGGTATGGACTAGGCATTGGGACACCCAGCTAATTTTTTATGAAACTATGAAAGAACTTTTGTAATTTTTTAATTAGGTGGGACAGGTGCTCCAGAAAGCCTCCTTTTGATATTGCTTGTTTTGAAAATACTGTAAAAATGCTAAAATGCAGCAGCCAATATTTGCAGTCAGAAACTGTTGTTTATTTTCAGATTGAGGTAAAAAAAATTAAAGGAGGATTTATAGAACTAGGTTGCTCATCTTCAAAATAGGGTAACATTACAAAGATGTTTCTTTAAGGCAAGCTACTATAAATTTGTTAACTTCTGTTTATGAGCCTAGAAAATTACTTTATCATTCAGAGAAATACACTTTTCCTGAAACACATCCCTAGTATTATTCCTTTGAAGTGGAGAGGACATGACTTCTATTTTCATCTTTTTTAGAAACTGTTTTAGAAATAGCCCAGAAAACCCACAACAACCATTTATTCAAAACATTTTACTTGGGTCAACTAAACTTGATCTTTTACCTTTTGAGGACATTAGTAGTATCAGTTATTGGGAGATGTATATCACATATGTTCTCACACTCAGACTGTATTGATTGTGCCCCCTTCACTCCTCCTGCTCTTAAACCTTTTTGGATAAGGCCTCAGAAAATAGATTTTGACAGACACTGTACTGGGACCTCCAATAGGCTTTAGATGTTGCCGAAAGAATTCATAGCAAGATTTTGGCTTCCAGGAACCATGGTAAATGTTATTGTCCTGGAGAGATAATGAGACTTGTAAACACCCTGGGACACCACACTGAAGATTGATTCCAAAAGGTGTGATGTATCTGAAGGGGTCATTTTCAAATCTGCATGCTGTTCAGACATGAATTTTGATTGTCCTGCCAGAAGTCTCTGATTTACAGCTGTTGAAACTCACAGTTTCAAAAAAATATCACCAGCTTCTTGAGGCATATGACCCTAGCCCAGTGATGGCAAAGCTTTTTGGGGTCAAGTGCCCAAACTAAAACAAACAAACAAACCCAGCGGGCGGTGGCGGAATGAGAAGTGGCAGCAGAAGGGGGAAATCCTGGGCATGGAGGTACCTTGAGATCCCACTTGGGATCCACCACCAGCTGCTCCGGATCCTGGCCCGCTGCCTGTCAAAGCGCCAGCACCGCGGCTGCAGCCACCTCCTCAGGTTTGGCTGGGGGGAGGAGTAGCAGTCCGGCGACTTATGGCTCATGTGCCCGCAGAGAGGGTTCTGTATGCCAGCTGTGGCATGTGTGCCATAGGTTCGCCATCGCTGCTCTAGCCACTCTGGTTCCCCAAGTTCAAGTATTTTTGAAACATCAATAAAGACTACTGGGTTATGTGTAAATAAGGGAGTTTGTTCTTATTTGCTTTTATTGGTAAAACGTGAAACAATATAGAGTGGTCCATTGGTCCATTGGCGGGGTATAAATCAAATAAATAATAATAATAATAATAATAATAATAATAATAATAATAATAATAATAATAATAATAATAATAATAATAATAATAATAATATAGGGTTTTGGTTTTTACACTGAGTTTGTTAGTTTCTGCACTCAGTATTTGGAATGGCCATTGTTCATCTTCATAGGGAAAAGCAAAATTAAGATAAAAACACAAAAACTTGGTGGCCCCTTAAAGACTGAGTTTTATACAGTGATGCCTTGCAAGACGAAAATAATTCATTCCGCGACTCGTGTCATCTTGCAAAATTTTCATCTTGTGAGGCGCAGTTTTCCATAGGAATGCAATGAAATTTAATTAATACGTTCCTATGGGTGAAAAAAGACACTTACCAGTCCAGCTGTTCTGTTGGATCCTGGCGCACACTCCTAAGGGGTGTATGTGAGCAGAGCGCCGAACAGCTGAGAGGTGGCAACCAGCTGAGAGGCGGGCAGAGGGGGGGCATTTTATTAATAATAAAACCTAGGTTTCAGGCATGCTACCTTTGAGCGGGGCCTGTTCACAGGGTGGCGGGCGCTCTTCGGGAGCTTGCCGAAAGGTAAGCCGGTCCTCTCTCTCTGCCTTTCTTCGTGCCTCGCTGGTGCAGATGATGCTGGTGGTGGCGGCGCCTCCCTCCCTATCCGCTCTTCTCTTGCTCCCCCCTCCACTCTCCCCTCCTGCCTTCCTCAACCTTTCCCCCCCCCCGGTCTCCCTTGAGGGCTGGCGGTGTTGT
The DNA here is from genome assembly GCF_051106095.1 of Pogona vitticeps. Taxonomy (NCBI): domain Eukaryota; kingdom Metazoa; phylum Chordata; class Lepidosauria; order Squamata; family Agamidae; genus Pogona; species Pogona vitticeps. The sequence goes on from NC_135787.1 coordinate 61,066,755, forward strand.
GTTCTGCTTTCTCGGCCGTAGTCTCCTCCTCGCCTCCGCTGCTCTCAACAAGCCGCTGCAAGAGCCAAAGCTTGGCATTTCCTGCCGCTAGCAAGGACACGGCTGCTGCAGCGGGAGGCACCATCCCTTAGCCTGGCATGGCACGGGACCCCTCACCTCGCTGCCGCATGACCCCCTCCCTCGCTGTCTCCCCCTCTGGCTCCCTCAGCGTGGCTGAGGAGGGAAGCGAGATGCCCCGCCTCCGTTGCCCGAGGAGTCACCCGACCCATTCCCCATGCGGACAGGGAGGGAGGTGCCGCCGCCACCAGCACCACCTGCACCAGTGCCCATAGAAATGCATTAATTAAATTTCAATGCATTCCTATGGGAAACCATGCCTGGCAAGATGAAAATTTTTGCAAGATGACAGACATGTCTTGCGAGTCACCAAAAAACTCGCAAAATGCTTTCATCTTGCAAGTTTTTCATTGCACGAGGCATTCGTCTTACGAGGTACTGTATTTTTTAGTGTGAGCTTTCGTGGACAAGTCAGTAATGCTTGCACAGACTAATATGGCTTCCCCTTATACAACTGCATCATTGTTTATCTTAACCATAATGACTATCCACGGTTAAGGGCAGCAAGGAGAAATCATGTAGCATGGAGAGGGGCTGGATGGAATAAGATGCGCAAACATGTAGCCCAGTCCAATTCCACAGTGAATGTCAAAGCTACATTACATCAGTTTGGAGACTATGAAAAGTTGAACAACACAGGCATCTTCATCTGTTTCTGCTGATTGTGGGGCACCATGAATATTCTACCTGTGTTGTCTTTTTAAAACTTCAAGGCTTGGGTCCCTTGAAATCTGTTCTGTAGTTTCAAATAAAGATCACAAATAAGTCTCACGGATAGAGAATGCTGTCTGATTATAAAATCTTTAATCAGTGTCACAAAAATAAACTTTTTACATTATAGAGACAGTGTAGATTGATTCTTATAGTGTGGAATGGAATTGACATCACCACTATAGGTAAGTTTATAAGAGGAACGTGTTTATCAAGTGATGAATTTAGATGGAGGAGTAACATGTCACTTTTCAATTAATAGGATGAGATTGTTTAAATGTACTTAGGTTAAATATGCTTGGTTACAGTTCCTAATCCAAAAGAGAGTTTTCCTCAGCTAAATTAGCTCTCAGCAGCTTTCCCCTTCAGAGCAAGGTATTCATCCCAGTCAATTTCTCACAAGCAGGAACAGATGCTCAACAGGAATCTTCTCTTGTCGGCTCGTCTTGCTGCTTCTGGCTTCTGGGAGGATTCAGATACGGGGCTACTTACTTGAAGCCCCCTGTGGTCAGACATTTTCCTGAAGCCTTCTGGTGCTGGGCTTTGCTGCCTATTTGAAGATTCACCACAGCCTCACAGCATGGTTTCCTGCTCTTCTTTGCCATCAGCTGTGACCTCTAGCTCTTCTCCCAGGAGGTTTATTTCCACCTTGAAAGCTTGCTCCTGTCTTAATTCTGCCCTCTTGAGCAACATAACCAAGCAATCAACCATCTCCAGCTGACTTTTCTAGCTTTTAAAAAGTGTGGCCAAAACTCTGATCAATTATGCTCTTTGTGGATATTCTAACTAACAATAACATTTATTGACCTTTTGATCAATCAAAATTTAATCTTTATCTGATTCCCCTATCTATAAACAAAGTTGGTTTCATCCCTTAGTCGTTTTCAGTTAGAAGCTTTGCTGTGATACGAGCTGTAACTAGGGCAGCCAGAATCATCATAACCCCCAATCACAGGTGCAAAGCTTGACTTCTGTTCTGGCCTGTTTGGTTATGCTATAACTTTATGCCTTGGTTGTTTATAGATTATAAACAGGGCAAAACATAGACAGGTAAAGATGCAGTGTTGTTTTATACAGGCCGAAATCCTGGTGCTTAGCAAAATTGTAATTTTTGGTCCATTTCTCCCTACTGTGATTCTTGGGATTTGCATTCACTAAACCAGTATGTATGCATGCACCCTTAAGAATCGGGGAAGGGACAGGGTTTTTTTTACTAGGGAGGAATGGAGCGAAAATTATGATTTGGCTTATGTTAAACCAATGGTTTCCAACCTTCGGTATCCCAGATGTTCTTGGGCTGCAGTTCCCAGAAGCCTTCACCACCAGCTGTGCTGACCAGCATTTCTGGTAGTTGCAGTACAAGAACACCTAAGTCGCCCAAGGCTGGGAACCTGTGTTAAGCAACAGGATTTCAGCCACTGTTTAATATTAAATTTTTAAATACTTGGCAATGTTGTTTTATCATTGTATGGTGTTTTGTTGTTTCATTTTATTGATTTATTTTATGCATTTCTAGCTGCCTTTCAAGTGCCATTTAAAATGTAAAACATACAACTCCCATGTTAATGTGATTAGCTAATTCCATTTTGTGAGGTTTTGCAAAGTTATTTTAAAAAGACTGCTATCTTCGATTTTATAGGTTTTCAATTTTGTCTAGGGCTTCAACTTTAATTTCATTTCATGATAGTTATATGTGAATATTAGTTATTTATTTATTATTTAAAATATTTTCCCCTCCTTTCTCCTTGAGAAGGACCCAAGGCGGCTTACAACACTGAAATACTATATTTAAAGTTGAAAACAGTGAGTATACAACAGTGATTGACATCATTAAAAGACAATATTTGAAGCAAAGAACAATAAATCTACATATCCAGTTGAAATGAACTGGAATTATTTTTGTGTAAACATGATTTGAGATCATGCTGTTGTGTACATCATTGCCAGTAGACTGTTGTTGTTGTTGTTGTTGTTATTAAAAACACAGACACAGTAAATCAAAATTATAAAAACATTGACTGTTATTATTTAACAGATACAATTTGAATCCAAAAACCCAAGTATCTGTTAAATGTTGGCACAGCAGCGAATCTTTTTGGGCCCGAGTGCCCAAACTGGGGGGGAAATCCAGCTGGATTTAAAATCCAGCGGGTAGCGAGTAGCGGTGGCAGAAGAACCAGAAGTGGCAGTGGAAGGGGGAATCCCAGGCACAGGGGTGCCTCGAGACCCCATTCCGGTCCACCGCCACATCCAGCTGCTCCGGATCCTGGCCCGCCGTCTGTCGAAGTGTTAACACTGCAGCTGCAGCCTCCTCAGGTTTGACTGGGGGGGGGGGAGTAGTAACCTGGCAACTTACGGTGTTTGTGCCCACAGAAAATGCTCTGCATGCCAGCTGTGGCATGCGTGCCATAGGTTCTCCATCATTGGTGTATGCTGTTCCTAATATTGCTATTTTTTGTTGCTCTGATGGTGTGATTTCTGAGATCTGCAACTACTTATAATACTACATGAAATACTGCTTAGAATACTGTGTGAAATTATCATCATCATCATTCTAACCATCTTGTTTTAAAATACAGTGGACCCTCTACTTAAGGAATTAATCTGTATTGGAATGGTGGCTGCAAGTCGAAAAGTCTGTAAGTCGAATCTCCATTGACCTACAATGCACTGAAAACCGATTAATCCCATAACCAGTGGTTTTTATTCTATTTTTATTCCATTTTGGTTTTTTTCTGGTCTGTAAGTCGATTCTCTGGCTGCAAGTCGAATCTAAATTTTGTAGCCAGAGAAGTCTGTAACTCGAAAAGTCTGTAAGTCGAGCCGTCTGTAAGTCGAGGGTCCACTGTACAACAACCAAAGCCTCCATTATTAAGAGGAAATTAATTTTTCTATATCTTGCTTCAACTTAGGTGCTCCATCACTCAAGACCTTGAGATTCAGTGCTTTAGAGTCAGCGTTAGGCTTCTTCTATTGTAGATTTTATACCATATAGATCTCCACTTGTTGATTAAACCAGCAATAATAACGAAAGATACATTTTAATTTTCTCTGATGACTGTAGCATTTAGTCATTTAAATGTCCATGTTTATGAGGAGAAGCCTAAAAAGGTTTAGAAATTGTTATCTGATTTCTAAATTGCCTTGTTAAATAATTAAAATCAAGGTAAAATGTAATTACATACTTTATCAAATAAATCAATCAAATCAAATAAATATCAAATTTATCAAATCAAATAAATAATACTTTTATACAACAAAACTTAGAGAAGTGGAAGAACTGGAAGAACTGCACAGAAATGTGCAACTCATGCTACTGAAGCACTTACAAACTGCATCACCTTGTAGAAATAATAATAATAATAATAATAATAAGAAGAAGAAGAAGAAGAAGAAGAAGAAGAAGAAGAAGAAGAAGAAGAAGAAGTAAAATTATCAAAACCAAAGAGGAAGGCAGAATGAGAATTCCTGAAAATCAGATTTGTCAGCTCTGCACCCCAATATATAAATACCATCTGCTCAACATATCTCATTACAAAACTAACTTCCAAAATGAGGAACAATTTAAACCTCTAAGCCACTGAGCTTTAGGCAGGAGATCATCACATACAATCAAACATACACTCTTTCAGCGTAATGCTTTAATAAAAGCACTTTGCACACAGCAGTTTCTATGTTGACAGATACCAACAATATAGTTTTATTTTCTCCCATAATTGTGTTTTAAAACTATTTCTCTACATATTGAGCATTGTTTCTATCTAAACTTCTCTTTCAAATAAACTGTTTTTAGAAAGTTTCTTCTTTGGGCTAAAAGTCACAGAATTCCCGAATCAGCATGGCTCATGGTGGCTGGGGTGCAAGTAGGATCTGGAAGTGGTAATCCCAAAACATAATTTTCCCAAACCTCACATGATAATGGACTTCAGTTACATTTGACTATAGAGAACAATGGGCTATTATTTAAAAAAATCCAGTGGAATTCTTAGGTAGGCTTTTCTCTCCCAGCATAATTATTTATTTTGTATGAAAATACCTGAAACATTTCCTGATAAGAGCTTTGGTAGTCTCGATGTCCCTGTTCCCTATTCCCTGTCATTTAACACAGTCGTTCTCCTTGTCAGAATCCATTTTTAAGCAGGTTGTGTAAATGAGAGAGAGGGTTTACAATTACAGTTGCACAACCATCTGTGATTGAAGGTAAGGATGTTAAAAACACAATCCTGCATCTTGACCTAGCGTTAGCACAGTTATTGTGGGCTGGTCTGAAGCGTGGCGAAAAAATGTAAAGGACTTCTGTGCGATGTATAAAGGAAAGGGCTTGATTCAAAAGTGTAATCAATTGTATCTCTCCATTCTATCCATTGACTGGAGGGATGCAGGCATACTTATCATTGAGCTGTTGTGTAGATTAGAATATTGCCTGCATAATTTTCTTATTGTTCCATGTGTAAAAGGGCTATAGAAGACTTTCTAAAAATAGGAAAGCTGAAAATAGGGCAAAATGCCACATATGTTTATGGTCTGTGCATATCTGAAGACATAGTGAATCAGGCCAAAGGTCTGTCTAGGGAAGCATCTGTGCCTAACGGTGGACAGTGAGAATGTGAACAATTACAGTATCTGAAAAGATAGTTTCACTTAATTTATTAACCTCTCAAAATGTGTTACACAAGTTGTGGTAGTTAGTTGCAACAAGCACATGTTATGTGCCATCAAGTTGCATCCATCTAATACAATATACTGTATAAGAAACCTGACTATGGCTTTTATAACATTGGTTCTAAATTTTGCTTTCCAGTTTGTAAAGTGGATTTCTTTGTCTTTCTTTTGTTTTGTTTTGTTTTTCCTTTGGATTTTGGCTGATATGTTGATGTTTCTTGATCTCAGTTTCTGCTACTTAACAGGGCATTTTAAGTTGTTGCTTTACGTTAACTGAGAAAGTAAACATTTTCTAAAAGTTATTTTAGCTATATAAAAAAGTTAACATATAAAGACACCAATTGTCATCCTTTTTGCTATCTTTAAGATACCATCACAGACATCGAGTAATCAAAATTACTCCCTTATATTTCCACTCCATTGGTTGCACCATTTTCAGTTTCACAGGTAGATGAAAGGATTCCCAGCTAGGCGTAAAATTCCCACGGTGTTCCCTCCTCCTCTTCTATGGCCTTCTTTGCCTGAGTTGGTTCAGTGAAGAGTGATTAATCACTGTCTACAAGATGGAGCAGAGATGGCTGGCATAACTTACGGTAGTAATGTTATCTCCTGGTTCCCTTGCTGAATTAGGTGTGGCTGTTGGACTGATGATGTCTGCCTATTTTTTCCCCATCTCTATGTGTGTTTCAGTGTTTTATGCTGCCCTGTCAACTTGTAATGGATTGTTTTTCAGGTCAGTAGAGACACTACATCTACTCTATTCAAGCCTTCTGTTGTAATTTTGTTTTGCCATTGAAAGGGAAAGAAACAGTTGCTGCTTATTGGTCAATACCCAGCTTTTAGAGACTTGCCATTGGTGTCACTTCTGCATCTGTGTCTTCAGGGACAGATGTTCTTACTTGAATCTCTGCAATTTTGCACAGAGTGGCTTCCATACTTAAAGGATTACTTAGGAAAGAAAAGGGAAGGAGTTTGCATGGCAACAGAATTTTAGTTATGATGCATGCCTCTGTTTTTGGATGGAACTGTAATGATTTATTAAAAAATAAGAACCACAAATAATATGCTGTTGCTTTGGAATGTAAAAACAAACAAACCCAAGAGCAAATCAGCACATCTTTTCTTCAATATCAAATGAACAATATTTAATCTAATGAAGAGAGACTCTGTGGGTCTCATTATTTGATATGTCTGGAATAGGTTGGTTTTATTCCATTATGATTTTTGTGGAATTGCGACTGGGGAAAAAACAGTCATGTAGTTATCTAAGCACTTAACACTTGGATAGTGTGTGTCTTGCTCAGTTTCAATGTTTCCCCCATCCCCACCCCAATGTAAAGCTGACATTGGTTTAAAAATAATAATTCTGATGTTCTGTATTTTGAATTATTTTTCCAGAAATGGACATAGTGCTAAGCTTGGCTGCAATTCTCTCCCTGCTCCCTTTTGTAGAAATCTACTGAAAAGTAAAAATTTGGAGGTCTGTTCAGATTTCACAATATTATATTCTGACAACTCTTCAGAGTTTTCCAGGTGGAGAATACTCAAAAGTGGTTTACCATTCCCTTCTACTTGGGGTACCCTGGGACTGTGCAGCTGGCCCAAGGCCACACAGGCTGGCTCTACTTGCATGAGGTACAGCAGGGAATTGAACTCCCAACCTCTGGCTCTGCAGCCAGATACCTACACCACTGAGCTATCCAGCCAGCTAGAGGAGCACAAAGAGAGGCAGTAAAGGTCGATTGTAGGGCAGGTCACATCCTGACAAGAGTAAGGGACTAGAACCCTGATTTAGTTATTGTGTAGAATAAGCTATGTCCATAAGAAATTCCCATTTAAAAATTGTACAATAAGAGTGGACAGTTCGTGGCCCTCCAGATGTGGTTGGGCTATAACTGCGTTGCTCCTTCACAGCAAAGGTAATGTCCCACAAAATGATAGTGGCTAATATGTGCCACAGAACGATTGTGATGGCCACAGTACAAATTGCTTAGTGATACAGAGGCTAACTGTTGGACAAAGTGAGGAGATAAGGAGGCGAAGATATCAGGAGTTCTCCTGATCACTGGAGATATTGTGAAGGTGGCTAGGATATAAGAAAGCTCTGCTCAGAGATGGTTGCACTGGAACCGCATCTGGAATATCATTACAGAGAAAATATTTTTCATATTATTTTTGCTTTCATGTTGAAAGAAATGCTCAGAATTAATTATACACCTATTCTAGCAGAATCTCTTAGCCGTTTGGGGCATTTAGTGATAAAAGTGATCATTCTGTAAAAGTGTGAATGATAGTATATGTGCAGGTCTTCTATAACAAAAATTCACAAATCAGAGATGTAATTTTTATAAACATTTATTTGATTACCAACATTTTAAACATTTATCTGTGTTTATTGATATTTGCACTAGCTAAGTAGTTTAGGAACATAGTGTTCCTAAAGAGAGCATTATTTTGAGTCAGAAATATATCTTACAATTTTTTTTCAAGGAGGCAGCTGTGTTAATCTGTTGCAGCAAAAGCAGTGAAGAGTTCTGTGTCTTCTTTTAAGATTAACAAGTGTCACATGACACAGACATTTGTGCCAAAAATAACTAGTTCCACCACATTATAAGTACATGAGGCTACACTCCATGCATCTGAAGAAGTTGCTTGTAGTCCATGAAACCTTACGTTAAATAAAACATGCCAGTCTTAAACGTACTACAGGATTCTTTCTCATCTTGTAAATAAAACCGTAAGTTTGTTAGTTCCAAAAGAGCTCCAAAAATGCCAAGTGCTAGAAAGATGTCATTTTGCACTGTTGTTATTGAAGTCCTAGTTTAAATTGCAAGGTGAGCTATGGCTTAACTAGCCATGCTGACTGGGGGATTTTGGGAGTTGTAGTCCAAATAAGTTGCATTTTTTATCTTCTGTGAGTACTATGTGAATACTCAGCTGAGTATTGAGTTAGGAGGAGAGGGGAAGAGAGACCAGCATTTTAAAAATTGGATCCTGCTGTGGAAGACCTACCTGAGGTTCAGTGTCTCTTATTGTTTAGAAAGTGCTCATAGTACAGTGTTATATCTCCATTGGTTCTGTTTAATGCAAAATCAGTACTGTATTATACCATGTTTCCCGGAAAATAAGACAGGGGTCTTATATTAATTTTGGCTCCAAAAACACATTAGAGCTTATTTTCAGGGGGTGTTTTATTTTTTTCATGTGCAACAATCTACATTTATTCAAAGACAGTCATGTCATCTTCTTCTGGTTGCTGCACAATGGTGGAGGGTGGGATTTCACTTAATTAGGGCTTATTTTGGGGGTAGGGCTTATATTACGAGCATCCTGAAAAAGTCATACTAGGGCTTATTTCAGGTTAGGTCTTATTTTTGGGAAAAATCGGTCGTCGTCGTTTAGTCATGTCCGACTCTTCATGACCTCATGGACCAGAGCACGCCAGGCCCTCCTATCTTCCACTGCCTCCCGTAGTTGTGTCAAGTTCATGTTGGTTGCTTCGATGACACTGTCCAACCATCTTGTCCTCTGTCGTCCCCTTCTCCTCTTGCCATCACACTTTCCTAACATTAGGGTCTTTTCCAAAGAGTCTTCTCTTCTCATGAGATGGCCAAAGTACTGGAACCTCAGCTTCAGGATCTGTCCTTCCAGTGAGCACTCAGGGTTGATTTCCTTTAGAATTGATAGGTTTGTTCGGGGTACTTACCATCAAAAAGGTATAAGAGAAGGCAAAAGCATAGGCAAAAGGTGAAGTGAGGAGGAGTGAACCAGTATGTCTTCAACATAGTTTTATTTATTAAAGCATGACATTGCCAGACTCCTGGCAGTAGCTGTGAGCTATGACTACATGTCTCTGTTTTAATAGGGAAAATGGAAAGAAAGCAGTGACTTTAAACTGGAGGAAATGGTGGAATAGATGCTGAGATCTATCTAGATTTTCTTAAAATGACTTCTAATTCTGGCCACAACTCTGTTTTGAAACTATCCGTAGTCAGCCTTAGCAAAGATTTAATTCTGTACTATGATTAGTTTCAAAAAGAGAAGGGGGCTTGTTAATGCACACAAGAGGAAAGGCACATATGAGCCTGTTCCTACACATATATACTGTATGAAGGTGGAAATCTTATTTTCCCTCTGAAGCTTTGGAAAGAGTTGCTACGGTTGATTTTAATACAGTAATGATTTATCTCTCACTCTAGTTCATGGGTTGCTGTTGCATTTCAGGCAGTGATTACCCAGGTACGGGGTTTGCTGCAGAATTAAAACACATGTATTTGAAATTTTTTAACTGATCACATGGCACAAAGGTTAATATGAATCAGCCGAGCCCTTTTTTTGCTTCTGAAGCTGATCTCCCCACCCCCACCCCGCCAGTGGAGGCTTCTACTTTTTCAAGCTGGAGCAATTCAAATGGTGTTTTCCCCATATGATCTGTTGTTTTGGTCTGCAAAAGGATGCAGAAAACATCGCTGTCGGTGGTATTTTGGTGATGTACTAAGATGGGCATGATATTCTCCTTAGTCACCCCCAGGTTTTTTTTTAACTAACCACTGAGTTTAGAGCTAGATTTATTACTGCATTGATGTACTGGTTTAACCCTAGATCACCTTTGCATGGAACCAAAAATATATATATAATAATCGATAGAAACAACTCTGACAAACTACAGCAGACTGCTGTGTTTGCATGGTAGATATTTATGTGTTTGTTCGTTATGGAAAACTTTGCGAAAATATCCCTTTTGCCTGATTCCACACAACCCTTTAAATAGTCCACTACCTTTACAATGAACCATAAAAGAAGAACCGGGGATCAGTAGAGGGTGGGATTAAAGGAGAAGGGATTGTGGGTTATAGCACAAATTAAACCACATTGGATTGATTATCTGTGTGTGGACACTGGCATTGAAACAATCAATGGTCACTGTTCATATAATTCAAATAAAAGGGTAAAATAGGCTGTAAATAAAGCCATAACAAAGCCAAATCACTCCAATTTGGCTTGACAGTGTAGTCACAGCCTCGGTCTTTGTTGTTCGTATAAACACCTAATGTTTTGGATGAAGTTGAATATTTTACTGAATCAAATAAAAATGAAACATTTATTACAATTGTAAACAAATATATCATTTACAATGAAGAAGCAAAGTAACTTCTTTATTGTAGATCCATCTGCACTTTCCCTTCTATGCTAGAATTGGAGTGCAACTTGATTTGGGGTATAAGCTCTTTTATCTAGGTTTGTAGAAGTGCCAAGCAGTGCTCATGGAGCTCAGTGCATTTTATATCTACCTCCCAGCCAGGTGTGAGGGAATGAAATAATTGAGTGCTATTAAAAAGAGAAAAAGAATTGCCAAGGGCACCATACAAAAATGAATGGCAAATAAACAGACGAGAGGGTTACTATGGAAATTGCACATATCTCAGCTAACCCTATGAACGATATCGTGGCTTTGTTCAAATCAAGGGGACTGAGTTAGCAGTTTTACGTGCAGCCAAGAGTTTGTCCTAGTCATAGTGTGTGGTTAATGAACTCAGTTTTAAAACAAAAATACAGTTTTAAAATCTTTCATGTTCTTAATAATAATAATAATAATAATAATATAATAATATAATTTATTGTCATTGTAAGTATATACACAGTATACCATATAACGTGTTTGTGACAGTTTGTTCACTGTTGCAGTTTACTCTTTTTCCCAAATATTAACCCGATCTGCTAAGTGGCACACATCTAAAACATAAGTGTCATTTAAAGTACTATGATGGTTGCTTCTTGCTTATTTTAATGTTTTGCGTAATGGTGTCATGTAAGACTGGCAGATTTTGTGCTGTCAGACATTATTGGCCAAAAAAGACTTTCAATTGATTGTTGTAAGCAATATACCTTAGCTTGTGGTGGACAACCTACACCCATCATCCTAATTTCAAAATCACACAAGAGATGCATTTGCATTCATGGAAGAACAATCTGCCCCTTCACCACCAACCCATTTAGCAATATAGGAAGAGGTAGAGAGAGAAAGTGGTGATGGAAAGAGAAGGAAAAAAGGGCTGAGCTCAAATGAGATATATAAAGTGGAATGTAACAAGTTTATTTTTTGGTCATAAATTCTTAGAATTTCTTAAGAGAATAACCAAAGCACGAGCGTGAATCAATAAACACCAAGAAAAAATAAAACACACAAGAGACACCAAAGCCAGAATACAGTACTTTAGTTATATGGTGAGAAATTAGAAGTACAGTTTATTATAGTGGGTCATTCAAAATATATACATTTGAAAAGAAATGGAGGAAGAAGAAAAACACATTAATTAAATTACAGTGGCAATATACTGTAGATGCACAACTGAACAGTTACAACAGGCATTATCTATAACTGGTGTGTGGTCAATGCATATTATTACTTCAGTGCTTGTCCAGCGTCTGTGCCTCAGCCAGGTCCCCACTTTTCCAGTGAGTATAATGTCACCAGTCAGTTTGCTTGACAGCTGCATTTGGGGAATCCGTTATTGGAAGAGAGAACTGATTGTGCTTTTTTACCTCATAGAGGCATGTTGCAACAAACAGTGAATGTTGTTCTGCCATATACCCAGGCTGTGATCCTACAAGGCAGATCACATCATGTATGTTTGGCCAGTTTCTGCAGTAGTGGGATATTTGCAAACAAAGGTGACTGCACTTTCCTTTTCCTTCTCTGTTGCAAGCTCACCTGTATTTAGGGATTTACCGTCAATGTAAACTACATCAACTTGAGAATGTCCCTACATAAGAACAATTCGAGTTAAGAATGGCTCCGTTCGCAAAAGGTTGCTTCGACTTCAGAACAGATCTTTGACTTAAGAAGAAAAAAGAAAAAAAAACACATTTCCTGCCCTTTTTTTGACCTAAGTTCATCTTAGGTCAAAAGAAAAGAAAAATTTAAAAAAATCGCTCCCTAGTGGTAGATACGGATTAACCGGCTTTGCATAAGTTCCTATGGGAACTAATGCTTCAACTTAAGAACAACGCCTCAATTTAAGAACGAAAAACTGCAGATACGGATTAAGTGGTTTTCAACGCATTCCTTTCGGAAATGGTGTTTTGACTTAAGAATGTTTCGACTTAAGAACACAGTCCCAATATGGATTAAGTTCTTAAGTCGAGGTACCACTGTACATAGTTGTTCTGTGGCAGTCTGCTGTGACCTATGACATAAAGAAGGCTTATGAAGTTGCATACAGTTCTTCCATATTGCATTTGAATTGAAATACACTGTGTTGCAGGACTTTTGCCCCAGTTCTCACAGATGTAATGATATACTGATGAGTGCAAGCTAGAAGCAACCTCTGAGCAAGCAGAGGATTCTAAACGTTCCCCTTTATATCCCAGAGCTCCACCCATTTTAGCAAAATGCAGTGGTAGTGTCCCATCAAGTAGGGGTTGTTGCCACTTTAGCATTGGTGCAATATTTATTATATCAGCAACTTTTATGTTGTAATTCTGTTTTCAAGCATTCCTGTGCATGGCCGAGAGATGAAGATGAATTCAGCCATGTGTGGGGAAAAATTGGCTGAATGAATAATGTTGAGTGATTTATCATAGCCACCAGTTTGGATTTCATCACAGGAGAAGTGTGTGCATTTGTTTCTTCAGTTGCTTCTGCTATTCACTGCAAATACTTGGCATGCATTCTCAACTGACTTTTTAGTGCATGCCGTAGCCTGCTTTTTGTCAGGGATGAGGATAATTAAGACACAGAAAGAAGCTTTCAATCTTTGTTGTGTGTGAGAGACTGCAGATTTCAGTCCCTACTCATATAGTGACCTTGGCCTAATTTCATCAGGAGCTGAAAATAAAGGTGAAGAATTTACTGACTTTTTGACATTTAACAGGTCTCATATATGCTGGAATAACCACAAGGAAAAAGGTGTGTGTATCATTTGTGTAAAAATAACCACATTAAGTGTCCCTTACTCTTTGCCAAAGTGTAATTTAGAAATTGCCTGATTTTTTAACAGTAATTATATGAGACAGTAGCTCCCAGAATGCCCAGACAACATGCCCAGTTTTAAAAAATAAATAAACTTGACTTACTCTCTTTGGTAAAAAGTGGTAATGATTAAAAACTGGAAAGCTGAGTCATCTTCCCGGAAATGCCAGTGGAACTCACTGTTGGGAAGACAAAATTGTCCATTCAGCATGCTGCTCTTATTTCCAAGAGTATCTAGTTCTTTAGGGGAGCTGTTCTGAACAGTAGAGGCATTAAATCTGCCTTCTGGTTGCAGTCTGTTCTTTTAGAGATGACGTGTGGGCTGTTACCTAGTCTTTTGAAAAGTAATATTGCTAAATGTTTGTGTATACAGTTACACCTGGTTGTTTATAGTGATTAAGAAATGTTTCAGCTGTTTATTCCCAAGAATCAGAGCACCTTTTTTCCTCCTCGTTTACAGGCAGTCATTGTGCTGCATATATGGAAATCTAAGGATATGCAGACAGCTGGGCTAGCAAAAGATATTGTGGACTCATACCCTTTGTGTGTTCCCATATCATGTGGTGAAGGGTTCCAAAGAACAGCTTTATACCATTCTTTAAAATGTCCAACTTGTCAATTTTTTAAAAAATCAGAAAGATATGCATGCATCTTAGGAATTAGACTGTCAGCCTGTGAATTCAGGAAACATTGATAGAAACTGAGACTAGGCAGGAAAAAGGGGTTTACACATTTTTCAAAGGTTCTTTCCTTTAGCCCTTTATTGAAGATGTCTGGGTTAGTTCTAGTCAGATGCAACATCAATAAACTCAGGGATAGGCAATAAGTGATCTGTGGATGACATGGAATGCTTGAATTCGTTTCTTTGCAGCCCCCCTAATCACACCCATTGTTGAAAACATTGTATTTTCTTCACACACCTTCCCTTTCTATCAGTTCTAAAAAGGATGTAGATGCTCTGCCCTCAAATTTGACAAGTCTTTGTGTTGTAGGAGGGTGTTTTTTCACCCTCTAGCACTGTAGAGAAATGCCAGAATTCAGTGGCAACTGTAGCAGCAAACAATAACAGCACATGTTGTAATGGTGCAGACCCTGATTGATTGGGGGGGGGGGTCTTGGAATCCCCCCATCCCTCAGAATTGACTGTACCTGACTGAAGTGAATGAGCTTCCAGTTGTACTCCTACGGAGGCATTTATATATTGTTCCACTTGGTTGGAAAAATATACTGTACTTACAGGGTCTTGGCTGTGTTGAAAAATGAGCATTTTTAGTTCTGTAGGACAAGGAAAAGCATGACCGCTCCCTCTAATGGTGAACTCAGGATGCTGAATATCAACGGTAGGCAAAATGGGGCTACTGAGAGTTGAGAGAGGTTATCAGCATGCTTTGGGGACCCTCGAGTTTCATAGAAGTAGAAAAGGATATTTTGGGGAAAATGACACCTTCTAATTCAATCCCAAAGGAAGACAACAGGCAAAGGTCATACAGAGGACCCTCAACTTACGGCAGAGGTCATCACCTCCTGGTCCGCGACCCGGTGCCGGTCCCTGGCATGAGCCAAACTGGGCTGCAAAGACAGATTGTCCCCCTTCCCCTTCTGCACGCACACTCTTCCCCACAGCTGCTTTGTGTACACCTGCATGTGCCAGCGTAAGCGCTCCCTCACCCTTTCACGCATGCGCAAAGCAGCTGTGGGGGGGAGTGCGGGGGAAGGGGAAGATCTGTCTTTGCGGCGTGGCGGCGGGGGTGGTGCGGAGCCGGGATAGAGAGAGGCAAGCAAGCATTTATGTCTACAGCAGGAAGGGAACAGAGGTAGGACTTCCCCCGGTAAGGAGGAAGAAAGAATACGTATGCTGGCTTGGGGCATTCTCAGCCTCAGGTTGGGAACCATACCCCATTTGCAAAGTTCTTGCTATGCTTCCGGTGCACGCGCTCCCCCATGTGCCCTGTGCCTCAGGCAGAGGTCACTGGGGACAGGAGACAAGAGGGCAGTGGGTGCAGCTTTCTAAGCCCCGAAAGCCGACAGCGGGCGTGGAGTGGCTTTCAGCTTACCAACCCAGCAGCGGGCACGGAAAGGGGGAAAGGGTGGGAAATTCAAAGCAGCCCCCCTGCCTTTCATAGGTCAAAGCTCCAGCCGGAAGTCAGTTTAAAATTTTGCAGCTGGAGCTTTTCATACCTCCAAATTTCCATAAGTAGGGACCTTCATAAGTTGAGGATCCACTGTATAAGGCTGAATTACATTTGTCGAGAAGTGGTGGTGGTGATGCTGGAATGGAAAGTTCCAGACAAAACCATGACTGGAACTCTGAATAGGAGCACTTTAGACTGCAGTGCTGGCCATGGGTCCCACCACTGCCATTTTCCCCCATTGCGACCAGGCCCAAATGCTGTGTGAACATAAGCATTCTCTGGGGCCACAATTTCTGTGTAGTCTGTCTCTGAGGATTGACTTACTCTGTGGCTTCTGCCTTTGATGCACTTCCCCACAGTGCTCTTACTTGCTCTGAAGTGGTGCGAAATAGAGGGCGTGTGGCTGCTCTAGGAGGTTCAGTCAGCTGCCAGAGTAGGAGATCAAGGCAGGTGAGGCAGTGTAGAGCACTTGTTGTGGTGGTGCTGCCTTAGTGGGGTATCCCTCATCGTGGTAGTTGCATGCGATTTATTGACCTCTTTTTCTGCCATCTGTTGCAAGGGATTGATCCTGCTTCATGTAAGGGCCAGGCTTGTACCTGAGAACATTCCAACATGAAGGGAAGGGAAATGAAATGCATGTTATTTCAACTCCATGGAAATACCGTCCTGTACTGTATAGGAGTAATGTACTCAGGGTGTGCACTGTCAGTCTGTCATGGCCTTGTGTTGCATTTAGAAATGGGAGAAAAGGAAAAAGCTGTGTGTTTTCCCTCTCCACTCTTCCTTAATGTAGCCCACTCATAGAGAGATCTGTACAACACTCTATAGCTCCTAACCCAGACTTGCTCAGTCCCTGAATTGTAAAACACTTGAAGTTGGGAATACATTCCAACATCTTGTTACAGGGCCTTCTTCAGTTGTTAATCCCATTGCTGTTCTTAATTATTGCTTGGTCTTAGTTGCTATCAAGATCCCAGGCAGTTAGTGAATGTTTTATTTTAAAGGTTGGGGCAGGAGTCTACCTTATAGCTTGGAAAGTTTGGCAGATACAGTTTTGGTACAATGAGGTTTAGGAGGTTTCTTAATGTTCTTCGTGGCCTCTGTGGAATGCACACAATTGGGTTTTCTGCGCCTGCACTGAACCTCTCAGAAGTTTCAAGACCTTAAAGACACATGATTAGTGGGACGTTCTGCCATGGAGCGCATGCTCCGCCCATCCCTGATCCCCTCCGTTCCTTTTTTCCGTCGTGTTGAACAGACCTGTTCAGAGAAATAGAGCAATATATTGAATTATACTTCCCTTTTGAATCATTATTTACTCCATCATTCTTCTTTAGTCGACGTTTCCCCTGTGAGTTTATTCCAGTTTTTCACTACCCACATTTTGCTGATGCCCCCCTTACCCCCACAACCATTTTCCCTCCTGTCTTTCCCACTCTTTATGGGGCCCCCCAGACCCTTCAAACGGTGCGTTCTCTGCATAACTGATGGTCATGACCATTGCCTCTTCTGCCTTGGAAAGCAACATCCTACCCACTCCTCTTCCACGTGCAAAAGGTTAACTAAACCAGCCCTTAAACTGTGTCTACAAAGATTGAGGTGTTCGCCTATCTCCGGCTGATGTTCACTCCAGCCAGGCCTCGGCCCATTTGAGCCCTGCATCATCAGGGCAGGCAGTTACAATTGAAATATCTGGCTCTGATTCATCTCATCCTAGAAAACACCAGGAGAAGGGAAGGCCTCTATCACCTGCTCTGTACAACCCCCCACATCAGGAGTACTACTATTATTCACAATCCTCTTGGCACCAATTTCGAGATGATATGTGCGATAGATAATTATCAATATGATCCGTAGCTTCTTGAGGATCCTCAAGACCATCTATATTATGCGGAGCCTAAACGGGTCTGCTATACTTTACCGCACCCGCCTCGATACTCACCGTCACTCTCTCCATCTCCTCCTCAGCGTCGAAACCGGCCTCAGCATTGCACGTCTACTCATTCAATTCTTCCATCTAAACCAACTTTGAAACACCCTCCATCGATTATCCCAAGCATTCCTCTAAATATTTTCCCCAAACATCATTGCAAGTTACTGCTACTTATAAGGGTCCTCCTCCTCCGCCTACTGATACGGAGAGACATTGCACACATATGGTTCCCACAGCACAGCCTCATTCTTCTGTGCAAATATCAATGTCAAAACCTTGAAACCAATCTCCTTCCTCATCTTCATCCATTCATGACCTTGCTTCTGATGTATCACAAGAATCACCATCCAATCTACCAACACCGACTGTCATTGGGAATCATCCACCCTCTCCATCAGAGGACGTCACCTCTTACTCTCAATTTGACATGAGAATGGCTAAATCTTTACAGCTTGAAATTGAGGAACCACCACCACCTAAACAGGACTTGGTGTTTGATGACATTAATCAAAATAAAACACCTCCTCTCAGTTCGGCATTCATTCCGGCTATGCTTGATTTGATCAAGGAATCTTGGGACAAACCTGCCTCATCCTTACAAGTGTCCAGACGTACTGAAAATCACTACAAGACCCACGGTGCAGATACTACATTTCTCACCAAACTCCATAATAGTAGAGTCAAACCAATCAAGAGCCCAGAATAAATCCTCAATTGCTCCTACAAACAAAGAAGGGAGCAAATTAGATATACTTGGCAGGAGACTTGATTCCCTTACTTTTTTCATGATGCGAGTGCAAACTACCAAGCTGCAATGGGAGCTTACCATAGGCAACTGTGGAACAAAATTCTCCCAGTACTTGAAGCAGCCCCGGAATCAACTAAATCAAAAGACCCTAATATCCATGTCGAAGTGTCTACACTCACTAAACAAAGAAAGATCACATCTCGCCATACTGTAGATGCTGCGTCTAAAGCTATGGCCACCTCTATTGCCCTACGGCATCGTGCATGGCTTCAATCTGCTGGGCTGTCAGACGATACCAGATCTAGAATAGAGGATCTGCCATTTGATGGGGCTGGACTGTTCAATGAAAAAACAGACAAAGTTATGGACAGTCTTCGTA
The DNA here is from genome assembly GCF_051106095.1 of Pogona vitticeps. Lineage (NCBI taxonomy): Eukaryota > Metazoa > Chordata > Lepidosauria > Squamata > Agamidae > Pogona > Pogona vitticeps. The sequence goes on from NC_135787.1 coordinate 61,085,409, forward strand.
AGATCTGTAAAACAGCCTAATCCTATTCAGCCCAACAGACCTACAAATACCAACGACCACAATACTGACTACAACCTTTTTACCAGCAACCATACCAACAATTTCAACCATACAGACAATACAAACCTCAAACATCGGACAGACCTTTTCAGGGACCTTCAGCCTCAGCTCCATCATCATTTGGAACCAGCAACAGCAACCACACCGCCAACCCTTTTGCTGCCATCAAAAGAAGGGTAAGCAATACCCATAGACTCTCTTCACCTACTTTCAATTAGTCAACACTGTTCCAAACAAGATTTGATTCTTTCTTTCATGCCTGGCAATACATAACTAATGACCAGTGGGTCCTCTCTATCATTAAACATGGTTACCTCATTGAATTTAAAACTTCTCCACTAATCGAAAACATTAAAAATACCCCATATTCGACAAACCTTCAAGACGAAGTTTCCGTTCTTCAAAAATAAGCCATAACCACAGCCCATATGACCTACACAATGGCTTCTACTCCAGATATTTTACAGTACCCAAAAAGGATGGAGGACTCCACCCCATCCTCGGCCTCAGAAATCTCAATAAATTCATTCAACCTCGATGCTTCGGAATGTTGACATTAGAAACCATCATTCTTCAACGTGGTTCTCCATGAATCCACACTAGTGGGTTTAGACAGCGCCTGCGCTGGCCTCTCGGAATTTTCTAGAGCTGTAAGAGAAAAGTAACAATGTTTGAGGCTACCCTTTACCGCGCATGACCAGCCCGCCAACGGCTCAGTTCCATTTTTCCGCCAGTGAAGTTGGGACCTCTCGTTAGAGCTTCGTGTAATTAGTTCGCTTTCCTAGTGAACTAATTTTCTATTTCTATTTACTTGGCTACCCTGACCTACGGAACGCTTCGACAACTCTTTTGCCTGCTGATTTTTTCGGTGAACTCTTACGGTTTCCGACCCTAATTGACTGTCTCCGGCCCTGATTGATTCAGGCGGCCTCCCGCTGGGGCCTAATAGGCCTTAACGGGCCTCCCGCTGAGGCGCCACGCGCCTTCAGGATTTTTTCAATCATCGTCTATTCAGCTTCTTTCCTCGTTCATTTAGCCGCGCTTCTCCTCTCAGTCGATCGGATCCTCTACTCGGTCAGTTATTCCTCTTAGTCTATGCCTCCTAAAGAAAAGCCGTCCCCCAGGAGAGGACCTTTTCGCCTCTGCACCGCGTGCTCCAGGAAACTTCCCTTCCAGGACGGACATTCCCTCTGTTTGTACTGCCTGGGGGAATCGCACGCGGTGTCCCACTGTAGGCATTGCAAACAATTTACAAAGGTCACTCTCAAGGCGCGCCAGCAACGCCTGAAGTATTTTTTGTGGAAACAGACTTTGTCCGCTTCCCAACCCTCTCAAATGGAGGCTATACCTTCTACCTCCTCCGTGCGCTCCGAAGTAAAAGTCGTCTCGGCGCCGGAATCATCTAAGGGAAAGGGACCTAAGCAGTCTTCGAAAGACAAGCCTAAGAAAAGGAAGACCCCGTCAGCTCTTACCTCCGCATCGGTCTCCCTCTTTTCATCGGCCGAGTCCTCGGTTCCACCGGTGTCGGAACATCTGAAAAAGAAAAAGGTGTCGACGAAGTCAACATCGAGGGCTAAAGACCTTACTCTCGTCGTTCCATCTTGCTCGACGTCATTGCCTTCTCCTATTCTTGAGGATTCTTCTCGGGACCGAGAGTCGGCTTCGGACTTGGCTCCCTCGTTGCCTCCTCATCAAGAACCACCCCCCGTTGTCGAGAAGTCGCCGACAACGAGCCACTTGGAGAAGATAGTGGCTGATTTGCCAGGCGTCCCTCGAAGCCCCATCCTAACCGGGCTAGGGACGGGGTCCCGATCCTCCACACCGGGATCCCAAGGCTCCAGGTCTCCACCCACACCAGTGAGACCTGCTAAGCCTGTTCCGGCCCCCTCTCCTCGGCTTCCAGCATCCGAGTTAGAGGAGGAGCCAGCGCCTAAGAAGCCCCGGCGCCACCGCAAGCGTAAACGCGGTTCTGGTGCCGATAGGCATAAGAAACACCGACATCGGGACTACTCCTCCTCCGACTCCGATGATAGCAGGGAGAGGAAGAGGTCCCGTCGTCGGCGTCGTAGACGAGACTATTCCACCGAGTCCTCGTCCTCGACCTCACGCGATCGGCGTCGACGTCGGAAGAGGTCTCGGTATACTTCTTCCTCATCCTCTTCTACATCGCCGCCTAGGAAAGGTCGACACGGCAAGCGTCCGGTCGTGGACAAACCTGTTCCCTCGGCACCGGCTAAGCCGACTGATCCTCCAGGTCGACCGACGCCGCCTTCTCCTCCGGTGCGCCCGGTGCCTGAACCTGTACCCCAGGCACCTCGACCTCGTAAAGCCTCCAAGGCTAAGGATACCGACTCGCGTCCAAGCATTCTCCAGTCTTCTGATGAGGATAGTCAGGACCCCCATACCTCCTCTGAGCAAGAGGATGACAACACTTCTGAGGCTTCTCTGGAATTGCCACCTCCAGAAGAACCCCTGGGTTCAGATGCAGCGGATATCCATCCCTCCTCCCCGTCTGAGGACTTCTCCTCTTACCCTCAGATGGTTTCAAGGATGGCTGCAGCGCTTAAGTTGGAGGTAGAGAAATCCCCCTCACGTGCGGACGACCTGATTTTTGGAGACATCCATTTAGCCAGGTCTCGTCCCGTCAGTCTCTCCTATGTGCCTGAGCTTATGGACCTTCTCAAGGAATATTGGGAACATCCTGCGGAGCCTCCTAATATGTCCAGACGTACTGAGAACATGTACCGGGTGCACGGGGATAACACTTCGTTCCTCTTGAAGCATCCAGCTCCCAATTCCTTGGTAGTAGAGTCTAGTGTTTCCAGGCTGCCAGCTAAAGGTCATCCAACTCCAACCACCAAGGAGGGCAAGGACTTGGAGGTCTTGGGTAGACGCCTCTATTCCATGACTACCTTTGCGCTCAGAGCTCTCAACTACTTAGTAGCTATGGGTGCATATCAGAAACAACTATGGGAAAGAGTTTTACCAGCTCTACAAGTAGCTCCAGAAGACATCAGGCAGACTTGTCTCAATGCCCACGCGGAGGCCTTGACCGTATCCAAACACCAACGCTTAGCCTCTCGCCATGTAGCTGATGCCAATGCGAGAAACCTGGCATCCATTGTTACTTTGAGGAGACATGCCTGGCTACGCTCCGCTAACATTATGGAGGACATCAAGGCTAGGATCAAGAATCTACCCTTTGATGCCACAGGGTTATTCAATGGCTCCACTGATGAGAACCTTGAAAGCTTGCATAAGAGCAAGAAGACAGCGAAATCCTATGCAGTGCAGCAGCAATCTAAGACCTCCAAATTCCAGTGGAGGCCTAGATCCCAGCAACAACACTACCAACAACAGGCCTACCAACAACCTGGTCCTTCAACTTACCGCTCGTTCCGCCCTCAAGCAGCTCCACGTTCTTCTCAGGCTTCTTCATCGGCTTCCAGCTTCAAGCCTCAGGCCTACAAGCGTCAGTCTTTCAAACCTGGGGGGAAAAGGTCAAAACAATATCTTTGACTTTCATCATCCCATCCGGTCCATCAGGTCACGCACAAGACTTTCTCCTTACCTTCTGAACTGGAACAAGATTACCCAAGACACCTGGGTCTTGAACATTATAAGCTCCGGCTACCGCCTGGAGTTTATAGAGTTACCTCCTCTAGGCTGGATCAAGCCTACCTCGTTCGATCCCATCCTAGAGGACGAGATTCTCACCCTTCTGGAGAAACAGGCCATCCAGGTGGTACCTCAGCGAGACATCCTGAACGGGTTTTACTCCCGGTACTTCACTGTCCCGAAGAAGGACGGCGGTCTGCGTCCCATACTAGATCTGAGGGACCTCAATTCTTACCTCAGGCCTCGTCGCTTCAGGATGGTCACTTTAGAGGGGATCCTTCACCTGTTGAAGAAAGGAGACTGGTTTGTGGTGGTGGACCTCAAGGATGCCTACTTTCACGTGACGATACACCGGAAATTCAGAAAGTATCTCCGTCTCATGTTCAAGGACACGGTATACCAGTTCGTGGCTCTTCCTTTCGGTCTAGCCTCGGCACCGAGGACCTTTACCAAATGTATGGCCCCGGTGGCGGCTTACCTGAGGTTGCAGGGCATCCAAATTTACCCGTACATCGACGATTGGCTCATCGTCTCCAGATCCAAAGCAAGGGCATATCGGGACACTCGCTATGTCCTCAACACTCTTCAAGCCTTGGGACTGTCCATCAATTACGAGAAGTCTCATCTAAAGCCCTCCCAAACGATAGACTACATAGGAGCACGTCTCGATGCAGTGCAAGCCCGCATGTTCCTTCCTCTAGAGCGCATCCACAGGATCATAAAAGCAGTGCACAAGTTCAAACCACGACGCACAGTGTCGGCCAGGCTAGCTCAACATCTGCTTGGCCTCATGGCATCGACAACAGCCACCTTGTCTCATGCACGGTTAAAGATGCGCTCCCTACAGATTTGGCTCCTCACCCTGTTCGATCCAGAGACAGACAGCCAAAGAAAGCGTCTCAGGGTCACACCAGAACTGGCAAGTCAACTTCAGTGGTGGACATTCCTTCCCCATCTCTTGGTCGGCAGACCTTTCCGACCCATTCTACTTACCAGGCAGGTCACCACAGATGCCAGCCCGACGGGTTGGGGAGCCCACTGCGAGGGTCATCAGATCAATGCCCTCTGGACCACAGAAGAATCGACACTGCACATCAACCATTTGGAGATGTTGGCGGTCATAAAAGCCCTCAGGGCTTTTCTTCCCCTGGTGAGGGGCAGGGCCATACAACTAGTCACGGACAACACCACCACGATGTTCTACGTGAACAAGCAGGGAGGCACAAGATCAAAGTCCCTTCTGTTCCTCACTATTCAGCTGTGGGAGTGGTGCTACCAGCAACACATCTTTCCGGTAGCCATCCACATTGCTACAACAGACAATCAGCTGGCGGACGACTTGAGTCGCCGCTCTGCTCAGACCCACGAGTGGGAATTAGATCAGCAGGTGTTCCTCAAACTTTGTCGGATGTGGGGTCAACCTCAAATAGATGTGTTTGCGACTCCCAGCAACAAGAAGTGTCTGCATTACGCTTCTCGGGCCGGGAAAGGAAAGGACTCCCTCGGGGATGCTTTTATGATCCCTTGGGACGTGGGACTGATCTACCTGTTCCCTCCGCTACCTCTTCTGCAGAGAACTATCATCAGAGCCTTGCGAATGAAAGCGGAGGCAATCCTGATCGGCCCTTGGTGGCCACGTCGACCGTGGTTCTCCACACTGTTTCAGAGTGCAGTGGACTACATGACATTACCATTGCATCCACATCTTCTCACTCTGGACGACGGGAAGATTTTACATCCCGACCTGGAGACCCTCCATCTGACAGCGTGGAGGATTTCCCATCGCTAATCGAAGTCATTGATAAAGCCCGTAAACCAGCAACAAAGTTGCTTTATCAATATAAATGGAGGAATTTCTTGAAGTTTGCTGAGGAACGCAACTTACGGTCATCCCCGGTATCCTTATCTACTCTCCTGCTCTACCTCAGACATCTTTTTGACTTTGGACTGTCCAAATCTACCCTGAAGGTTTACACAGCGGCTATTGTGGCCTTTCAGCCTCAGGGTTCTGAGTCATCTCGCTGGTTTTCGCATCCAACGCTTAAAGCCTTCTTCAAGGGTTTAAGCAACATGAGACCGCCGTTGAAGAAACCAGTACCGCAATGGTCTTTGCAGACTGTTTTATATAGCCTCACCAGACCTCCTTTTGAGCCTATGACCTCTTGTGACCTTAAGTTCCTGTCATTCAAAGCATTGTTCCTAGTGGCCATCACTTCGGCTAGGAGGGCTAGTGAACTCGCAGCTTTGCGTGCAGATTCTCCATATCTTCAATTCTACAAGGATAAAGTTGTATTGCATCCTGATGTTTCCTTTCTCCCTAAGGTGGTCTCTGAATTCCACGTTAACCAGCCTTTAGTTTTACCAACGTTGTTTCCTGAAGCGGTGACAGATGTTGAGCGCATGCTTCATTCTTTGGACGTTCGAAGGGCACTTGCCTATTATGTCTCCAGGACTAAAGATTTTAGGAAGTCTCCTAAACTGTTCCTGTGCTTCTATGGTCAGCAAAAGGGTTCAGCTGCTTCGTCGTCCTCCCTTTCTAGGTGGTTGGTCTCCACTATTTCTTTGGCCTATGAACTACAACACAGACCTATTCCTGAGGGTCTTAAAGCCCATTCAACTAGGGCTGTGGCCACGTCTACAGCTTTGCTGCGAGGAGTCGATATTCAAGAGATTTGCAGATCGGCTACCTGGTCTAATGTGTCCACATTTGTCACCCACTATAAGTTGGACCTTCGGGCCAAGAATGAGACCAAGTTTGGAAGGGCTGTCCTTACGTCATTGCTACAATGACGGCCCACCATCCAGTAAGTTTGCTTGCTAGTCACCCACTAGTGTGGATTCATGGAGAACCACGTTGAAGAAGGACAGGTTACTTACCTGTAAACATGGTTCTTCAAGTGGATTCTCCATGAATACACACGTCCCGCCCGGCCTCCCCACATGTCCGTCATTGGAATCGAGTCCCAACTCTTCTTTGTGGCGGGCATATGGAACTGAGCCGTTGGCGGGCTGGTCATGCGCGGTAAAGGGTAGCCTCAAACATTGTTACTTTTCTCTTACAGCTCTAGAAAATTCCGAGAGGCCAGCGCAGGCGCTGTCTAAACCCACTAGTGTGTATTCATGGAGAATCCACTTGAAGAACCATGTTTACAGGTAAGTAACCTGTCCTTCCTCTCCTTTCACATGGAGATTGGTTTGTCATTATCAATCTCCAAGACACGTATTTTCACATCTCGATTCATCCAGATCACCACAAATTTCTTCGGTTCTGTTTCGACAACACTACATACCAGTTTTGCTCTCTCCCATTCGGGCTTTCCACAGCACCAAGGACTTTTACCAAATGCATGGCACCAGTCGCTGCCTACCTTCGACTTCAAGGTATCATTATATTCCCTTACATACACAACTGGTTGATAGTCTCAGCCTCGTATCACGATGCTGTCAAAGCTACCCAGCTCACTCTCAATACACTTTGAGATCTTGGCCTCAAGGTGAATCTCACCAAATCACATCTCAAAACACCACCTACATTGGAGCCCACTTTGATGCACTGCAAGCCAGAGCTTCTGTCCCACATGAGAGAATCCTCAAATTGAAAAAGGCTATTAAACCTTTTCTACCTCCAGCCTCAGTTTCAGCCCATCATGTCCAACACCTTCTCGGACTCATGGCCTCAGCAACTTGTTACACAATACGCACGACTCAAAATGAGTTCACTTCAATTATGGTACCTGTCACTATTCAACCCCATGATGGATCATCCATCTATGCGTCTTACAATAACAGAGAACTCACAAGTCAACTCACTTAGTGGACATTTCTCCCAAATGTGCTTGTTGAGAAACCCTTTTTGCCTCTTCAGCTGACTATACAAGTTACCACTGATGCCAGTCCCTCTGGTTGGGGAGCACATTGTCTACATCAGAGGATCCATGGCATAGGGACAAATCAAGAAAAACATTACACATCAATCATCTTGACTTCTAGCAATTATCAAGACTTTCCACCCTTTCCTACTACTTATTGCGGGACATGCAGTCCAACTTGCTACGGACAATATGACGGCCCTTTACTTCATAAACAAACAAGGAGGCTCACATTTTCTATCCCTTCTATACCTGACCATCGAGCTCTCGGAATGGTATTACCTACATCACATCTTTCCAGTAGCAGTCCACATAGCCATAGAGGAGAACTCCTTCACAGACTATCTCAGTCACTTCACCTCGAGGACACATAAATGGTCCCTAAATGACACAATCTTCAATCTCCTTTGCGACCATTGGGACACTCCTTCCATCGACATCTTTGCTTCTTGAGCAAATGCCAACATTACTGTTCTCGAGCAGGTATCGACAAGAACTCGATCAGAGACACCTTCATTATCGACTGGGACAAAGACCTACTCTACCTATTTCCTCCCATACCACTCATACAAAGAACCATCATTCGACTCCGACAGTTCCAGTCCAATGCAATCCTTCTAGCCCCATGGTGGCTGAGACAACCGTGGTTCATCCACCTGAGATCGATGTCAACCGACTCATTCAAGCTCCCTCTGATCCCCAATCTTCTTACTCAGAATGACGGTATGATCTACCATCCAGACATACCATCACTGAATCTGACAGCCTGGAGAATACTCCTGCCATAAAGGATGTACTTGTTTGAGCTCGAAAGCCCTTGACCCAGCTTCTATACCAAAATAAATGAAAAGCATTCCTTTCCTTTACCAATTCTCATAACTTACGTGCAACACCAGTCTCTTTGAAGACTTTACTTACCTTTGTCCTTCATCTATTCAATTTTGGATTGTCCTATTCTACCTTGAAAGTCTATATCACTGCTATAGTAGCTCATCAACCTATCAATTCTGAATCGGCCAGACTTTTTTCTCATCCAACTGTTAAAAAGTTCCTTAAAAAGGACTCAACAATATCCATCCCCCACGCCAACGTCCTATCCTTCAATGGTCTTTACAACTTGTCCTCAATGCACTTACTCGTTTGCTCTTCGAACCGATGGCTACATGCAATCTTAAACTACTCCCCTTGAAAACTTATTTTCTGGTGGCAATAACATCTGCTAAATGGGCTAGCAAACTTGCAGCGCCGCTTTGATTCACCCTTCCTTCAGTTCCATCCGGATAAGGTCACACTGTATTTTGATGTCTCCTTTTTACCTAAAGTTGTATTTGAATTTCACTTTAATAACCAATAATTCTACCTACCCTGTTTCCTCCCTGTCAACACCTCTGAAGCGCATGCTCTATACACTTGACACTCTCTCTCCTTCTACATTTACAGGACTAAATCTTCCAGAAAATCACAGATACTTTTTCTGTGTTTCCCTGGTCCCTATAAAGGGGCTCCAGCTTCACCACAATCTATTTCTAGATGGATTGTCCAAACTGTATAATTGGCGTATGAGTTAACGGGCAAAACACCTCCTGAACATTTAATAGTGCATTCTACCAGAGTGCTGTCAACATCTACTGCCTTCCAGTGTGGGATCGAACTCCCTCACATCTGCCGTGCGGCGACATGGTCTACTCCATCGACCTTTGTCAGACGTTACCATCTTGATTTCAGAGCATGGAATGATGCTGGTTTTGGCAGAGCTGTTTTGGCATCCTTTCTACTGTGACATCCCACCATCCGGTAAGTGACCCAAATTGTGTGCATTCACAGAGGCCATGAAGAAGAAAGAGAGGTTACCTACCTGTAACCATAGTTCTTCTAGTGGTCCTCTTTGAATCCACACATCCCACCCATCCTCCCCTCTGTCCATCACGTTATATTTTCAAATAGCTCTTTTGACAGTGGCGGACTTTTTCCAGGAACTGAGGGGATTAAGGATGGGCGGAGCATGCGCTCCACAGGGGAATGCCCTACTAATAATGTGACTTTAAGCTCTAGAAACTTCTGAGAGGTGGAGGCGCAGAACAACCCAATTGTGTGATTCACAGAGGACCACTAGAAGAACTGTGGCTACAGGTAGGTAACCTCTCTTTTTTGTCCCTTGACGTAATTGTAGGATCTCCTGGTCAAAACATGGAGCTGATAAAGGGGAGTCTTGTTATGAGGTATCATAATGGAGACTATAACATGTGGTGAAGTGCATTATAAAAATCAGGCATGTTGGATTGTATTTTGGATTTTTTTTCTTTGTAACTCTCTAGCTCCAAAGACTAGTGATAGAAAACTTTGGCCTTCTGAATGTTTTCACCTGTAATTCTCATTGGGTATAACAACATGGCCAGTGGTAAGACATTGTGGAAGTTGTAGTCAAAAACATCTGGGAGTCTGAATTTAAACATCTGGAAGGCTGATCTTAGACAGCCTTCTAGGGGAAGGTGTTATACCCAATATGGCTTCTCCTTTTTTCTGCTGCAGTTTCCTGGCACCCACCTTAGTTCCCACAGAATCCTCCATGAACTAGGTTTCTTTCTTTTAATACAATATAAGGGGACACATGCATCCCAGTGGTTCATTGATGTAGAAGATCAATTATATTTAAAGGGGGGGGATGCAGCCCTGTGTTTTTCAAACCCCATGGTTCTTTTCCATCACAGAAATTTAGAGCAGTCTTCCAGTTTTGTTTATTGGCTCTTCAGTGTCTTGTACTGCATTTCGTCTTCTCCCCCTGCCGTTCTTCATATTTCTACCACTCTTCCATCTTAACTAGTATACCTTTTCCGCCCAACAATCCCTGTTCCTTTGTGACCATCATATCACATAAGATTGGACCATGTGGATGGTATTTCTCTGATACAATCTGCCAGTGGAAACAAAGCCATGCTTTCATTACCAGTCTTCTGATTCTTTTTAGACCTCCTTTTGGCTCATGCATTTGTCAGAACTTCTGTTCTGGGTCCACCCTTACAGACGTGAACTATACCTTTTGGTCACAGTTCAGCAAGACCAAGAAGAAGCAGGTAGAAGTGTGGAATTACATGTACCAATGCTGAGTGTAATTTCAGTGTATCTTTCAAAGTTTTGGGCAGTGTGTAGAGGTTGCAGTTTGAAAAACAGATGAGAGGGCATGAACTATCCTGGTTTCAGATACTGCAGCACAGGATTTGTGCTTTATCCAGACTTTCCTTTTGCCTCTCCCTCCTCATAAGTATGGGCATTTTGCTATTTGAACATATGTTTTTCAGTATCATAAAATCTGATTTGCATAAATTAAACTAGTTATTCTGTTTTTTTCAAAATAATCTTGCATTTTTTTTACACTTGGGATCTTGTACTCCTTTATCTTTTGTTAACAGAACAATCTTATGCCTTCCCACTCATAAGTAAGCTGTAATGTGTTCCATGAAGAATATTCACACATAAGTAAATGTGTTTAGGACTGTAAACTTATGCTTTGCTTTTGCTCAATGTGTGATGTGAAATACACTGTGCCCATTAAAATGCTATATTCAGTTCTTCAAAAAAATCTGTAGTTTATAAATGTGGGATATTGTGATTCTGTATCCAGAATCAAAATGCCAGGAAATGGCCCAATATTGCTGCACAATATTGTGCCCACATCACCATCAGAAAAAAAGATACCAAGCTTTACATAGCAAAGGACAGTTTGAATGTTGACAACACTAATGGTAGCAGTCACAATGGTCTATGGCAATGGTCCCCAACCTTTTCAGAACCATGGACTGGTTGAGGGGGTCTGTGCACGGGTGGGCAGGGCACCCGTGTGTGCATGTGTGTGTGGGCAGGGCACCTGTGCATGCATGTGCGGAGGCCATGTATGCGTGTGTGCATGCGTAGGGGGCGTGGGGGCGGGAGATTTGTCTCCGTGGTCCAGTCCTGTCAAGGTCACAGCCTGGTACCAGGCCGCGGACCAGGGGGTTGGGGACCCTGGGTCTATGAGACACCTTGTGCTCACTGCCACTCACAAAGTGAGAGCAAGCAAGGGAAATTTCTAGAAGCTTCCTTTTTTCATCAGTTAACCATTTCTCATCTAAACACAAAGAATTGTGAGGGCTGTTTTTCAATAAATTTGAACCTGAGGAAGAAAAGCTGTATCTGACCAAAAGCTCTATGAAGATGTTGTGTGCATGTTTTCGAAAATATGTCCTCTTGCCTTTTGAATTTTTTTTAAAGGGAAAGCTAGTAGCTAGCAAAGATTGCCACTGGAAATCAAGGTCAAAATCATCCCTATAATGTAAAAGAAAGACAGTGAAGAAAGACAGGGACAAAAATCAACTTATTTGAAATGTGGTCTTGAAGGAGAGCCTCACAGATCCCACAGATAACCAGAAAGGCATAAAATTGGGTGCTCAATCAAGTCAAGTCTGAACTCGCACTAGAACAAAAATGAGTAAACTGAGCCTGTCCTACCATGTACAGTGGGCCCTCAACTTACAAACTTAATCCGTTCTGGAAGGACGTTCGTACCTCGAAAAGTTCGTAAGTCGAAGCACCATTTCCCATTGAAATGCATGTGAATGGAATTAATCCGTTCCAGCATTTCAAAAATAATAATAATAATAATACCAAAACGAAAATAAAAAGAGCAAGTCCCACGTTGAGACTGCAAAACACACACACACAAAACCACAGAAACATAACCCCCCAGTGCAAACCCACCCTCCAAAAGCCACACAGAAGTTTTTTTAAAAAAAGGACTTACCAGTCTGAAGCCTGCCGGTGCTCCGCTGCCTCCGTGCGGCCGGGGTTGAGCGGCCAAGCGCCCGGCCAGCTCTAGCCTCCCGGCACTCCACTGCGGCCGGGGGCAAGCGGTCAAGCGCCCGGCCAGCTCTAGACTCCCGGCGCCGGGTGAGCTTCGGTTGCTTCGAAGCCAAAAAGGCAGGGAGAAAGGGCGGGAAGTTTGAATTTCCTGTCCTTCCTCCCTGCCTTTGGAGCTTTCAAAGGGCTTCCTCCAATGTCAGGGGAAAGCCCTTTGAGAGCTCCAAAGCCGCCCATCGCAGCAGCGGGGACCCCCAGGGAGGTCTCCCAGGGCTTGCACGCCAAAGCTCCAAAGGCAGGGAGGAAGGGCAGGAAATTCAAATTTCCCGCCCTTTCTCCCTGCCTTTTGGGTTCGTAACCCGATCCGCATTTGCAAGTAGGGTGTATTACTTGTGATGAGATCAGGTTCATAACCCGAAATGTTCGCAACTAGGGCCGTTCGTAAGTCGAGGGCCCACTGTATATAAAATGAGACTACACAGTTGACCAGAAATGAGAATATTGCTGGTAAAATGGAGGGGGGCAGTAGGAGGAGATGAAAACCTAATGTGAGATAGGTTACGTCAATAAAGGAAGCCATGTTAGTTTTCAAGATTTGAGCAGAAAAAGATAATATTGTTAGAAAAGTAGGGGGTAGTAGGAAAACAGAACATTTAATATGAGATGTTTTTGGTTTGCATATGGAAATCAGTACCAATTTTCTGACACCCTCTTTTGTGAATATAAAAATATGGGTTGTGAGCAGCACATAGGCCAAACACAGGATGCAGATCTTGGTTCAACTGTAAGGACAGGGAATATGGAAAGTGGCAAGAAATGTGGAGTAACAAAGGAGAAATGTTTGACTGACAGTGTGCTATGCTGTTAGTTATAAAGAAATAGTTGACCACAAGTGGAAAATCTCAGTGTACCTCAAAGATTAAGAAAGTTGCAAAGGGCATAAACAGTTTTTGGGTCAAGTCTACAAAATGCTTATCTCCGTATCAACAATTTCCTGTCGCTCTGTGCTTCTAATTGCAGTTATATCATTTATTTTAATAAAGTGCCTCTGTGTTAGAACAAACTTTTGTTTACGTAATTATTTTCTGACACTCTCTAACATAACTTAGAATAATTAGCATCTACTGTATTTGATTCAGTTTTACTGGAATTAAATACCATCTCCAAACTAATTTATTAAAAAAAAACCTTAATTTTAGTAGACATAAACTTTAATATTCTTTTATTGCATATATTCTTCCAAACCTCAATACCCATTTCCTCTCCCACATCATGTTCCCATGATATTTTGAGAAAATCTTGTTAGTTCTCTGCTTCTATTAATACTTTGTAAATTCTTTCATTACCTTGTTGTCACCTACCTTTTCCTTCAGTAATACCATCTCTTCAAATCTCATAAAATCTCTACATTTACCATTTCTTTTTACCCAATCTTTAGTCTATTATGCTAACTGAATAAGATTAAACCAAGATATTATTTCCATTTCTAAAACATCTGTTATTTGTACTTTATTCTCTATCTTTTCCAGACAGACTTTTATTCTAATAATCGTAATAACTTGTTTCTTTCTTAATAGAAACACCAAATTTGATTTCAAATTTCTGCAAATTTCTCTAATTCTATCACACTGCATTTAATTGAGAAGTTGATTGGATAAATATTTTTCTTTGGAGTTTTTTCCTCAGTTACCAGACAATTAGTGAGAAGATAGGTGGAGCGGGTCAAACTATGACAGGATTTACGCACCAAAACTCTGCTAACATCAAGTAAGACCATCACCAGCTTTAAAGCAAAAAACAATAATTTCACATCTTAAACGAGTGAGCTTCTGAAGATCTGTTCTCAATTCTTTTTTTAAATACTTTTCAAATATCTTTACAACCAGACACAGGATCCCTTTGCCAGCATCAGTGTCTGTTTGGCCAGGAAGGAATTTAAAAGTTCTCCTCTATAGAGTCAGCTAAGTAGGTCCTGATTGACAGGGTTAAAAGTTCAGATTGACCCAGATTTGGAGCTGATTTCTCCTTTGAAAACTTGGGTCAGGAACCTTGCCTCAGAAGTCCTGAGAAATGCTTTACTGAAGGCATTCAGTTGTCTTTGTCAAGGCTGGGAGAAACACAAATTTTCTGTGCTTTTGTAACACAGAAATATTTTGAATATGCCTTACCAAATTGTATGCTAATTCTCTGGAGAAATATGGCAAAATGTCCCTTTCTGGAGAACTGTCACTCCATTACTTTCTTTAAAGCAACCTTGTTGTTGTTTTTTAACTCCTCTAAGAAAACCTGTCTTTTGACTGTTTCTGTGACATTTCATTGCCTTCCAAACATCTCCATTCCAAGGCCACAAAGCTACAATAGATCTACTTTTAAAGGCTCTTGCTGGTAAACCTGTTTCAAACATGCCCAGTTTATAACGAAGTCACTATCACCCTTCTGAAAGGCCTTTTTGGGGGATCAATGTTTTAGCCCCTGCAGCCTGCATTCCTTCCAAATAAAAAAGTGGTGTAGCTGACCACCTTGATCTTATCAGTTTATTTGATCTGCTTGAAGTCTGGGAACTTTTAAGGTTGCTTGTTTCTACACAAGGGGCTGTACTCTTAAAATGCCCCAGACATGGCACAAACCAAGAGCAGACTGTCTGCAATGTTTATGTCAAAATTGGTCGTGATTTGAAGTCCAGTTTCAAGGTTAAAATTTTTTATTTGGGCTGTCCCCATCTTTAGAATTGTCTCGTGGAATGTTGATTTGTTGTGCTGCACAATAACATCATTGCAGGCTTGACACGGTGTGTGGGAAGTTTCAGTTTCTGTCTTTGCTGACTTCATGCAGCCCTCTCACCCCATTTCTACTTTTGTCATATTGGTGACTAGATTGGGATCTTCTCCTACACAATGCCTGCTATCGTTATCTTGAGAATTTGGAATTTTAATGGTCTTGTTTTCAGGACAAAAGACTGCGGGGCAGAATTAATCAAGAAATCTGTTTGAATAGCTATACCTATCTTGAGAGAATGAGAGAGAGATTGAGAAATTGCAGTTTATCTTTTTCAGCGCGGTTTTCAAGGTTTGAAATTGGGTGGAGTATCTTTAGGTCTATGCATGTTTGCAGCAAAACAAAAGACTAGCTTTAGTGACAAGTTCCATCTGTCCAGGTCTGTGCAGCTGTCCACTGATTGGTTACATCAAGATTCCTGTTTATTTTTAACTGTGCATTTTCATCTTTCTCTAGCTAGGAGTCTGTTTGGTTTGTGTTTATTTCCAACATGTGAAACAGAGGCCTAAATTTTTAATTAGCAAAAGTGAGTGGTGAAAGGGGAGGAGGGCTGAGTAATGTAACAAGCCTCGGTGGAGAGCAGCTGGGATGTGTTGCCATGACGACAAGTTCAGCAGGCTGCAAGCTAGCATGTCAATGGGCAGCGTAGGGAGGGAGCTTTGAAACAGCGCCTGTTAGCCACAATGTGATTGGTCACACCTCTGTTGTCTTTGTGTGGACCAGGGAATGCTGGGTAGGACCCAGAGTGAATGCTCAGTTTGTCTCAAAGCAGCGGTGAGGTAATGCTTTTGAATCTTTTGGGATTATGGACTGTATCTTTGAAAGGCTGCAGCGTAGATTATTTTGATTTGCTTTTGAACTAATTGCCCTTCCTATGCTTTAGATGGTTTCTGTATATATTTGTGTAGTAGGATGTGGGAATTTGTGGAGAGCAATTTTAAGATTTATTTGTGGGCAGATTAATTGACATGATTTGGGAAGAGCTGCTTTCAGCAGAATCACGTAATATCGGCGTAGTTCAAGGTATGCTGACAGTTCCCTTTGTAAGCCATGACAACAACCGTTGATGTGGGAGACAAGAAAGTTAGGAGTTACTTTTTGGTCACCTTTGGAAAAAGACACCAAGTTTTACCACTGCTTTATTGGTAGGAGTTCAGTTGCTCAATCCCTTGCAGGACAAGAGACAATGTACAATAGACACGTGGATAAAAGTGTAAATAACTAGTTTCAGTGTTTGATGGGGGGAGATACTAGTGTAGTTCTAGGATCTTTCAGGATGTGGATGATTTGATAATGTATTGAACTAATGGCAGTGCTAAAAGGGATTTGCATTCTTTTTAAAAACAATTAGTCATTCGTTTTGTGAAGAACTCAACTCCTATATTGATCATCTATTTTCCTGAAGGGTAAAAGAAGAAAATATAAATATAAATGTTCTCAATTAATGGGATTTGTTGAAATAGTTGCTTGTCTGTTTCCATTGTACTTGTATTTTGGGATAAATAATGTTAAAGCATCATTTTCTTTCATGTCTTTTGTGCTTTTTGACATGAGCAGTGACATACCCAAATCAAAGCAGCTTGCTGCATTATGTTCATGAACAAATACACATTCACACCATCCTGTTTAACTTTGCAACATTGGTATGTATTGGACTTCCATCCAAAGAAGGGATAGCGCAGTCCAAGAAATAGAAGAAGGGAAACTGTTCATTTATGACTCAGCACTGAAATGCAAAACATAATACCAACAATGGGTGTTATGATGTTGCACTTGTTGCAGTGATTCTGATTTTTTACTTTGTGGGCAGGCCCAGTAGTGCTCATGGCTGATATTTTTATTCTCTTTCTGTATCTTTTTCTTATAATAATAATGGAGTG
Organism: Pogona vitticeps; assembly: GCF_051106095.1. Taxonomy (NCBI): domain Eukaryota; kingdom Metazoa; phylum Chordata; class Lepidosauria; order Squamata; family Agamidae; genus Pogona; species Pogona vitticeps. Next base: position 61,102,441 of record NC_135787.1, read on the forward strand.
TTTCTGTAGTAGAGGGGTTGGACATCCTGGTCTGCATTTCACTGTTGCCAGCCTCCATTGGTAATAATATCTCTGGTCCCAGCTAATGGAAAGGTTAGCCCACCTATATTGGAAAATGGATTTTAAAAGTTGTAGGAAACACGTGTCAGACTAGAATATGAAGAGGGTAAATATGCTGTCTGCAGAGAAATAATATATATAATAAGAAGGCCAGGCTAGATTTTTCTATAGCGAAGGTTATTCAAAATTGTGAGGGAAGACGTGAAGCACAATCAGAGTGAAATGACAAGATTGTTTATTTGCTCAGTCTCTCCATTCACACTAATGGAGAGTCCGTGCCTGAACAAGATAGTGGAAAGTCTACGATGTTCCTGATCAATTTTAGGCAAAGGAGAGAAGACACATGTATTGATAACAAATATGCTCAGAAACCCTAACCATTATCACAAAATATTTGTAAGTGCACAAATTCTGGAGACTGCTATGTACAGATTCTTTTTCCTTTCTGTTTATGACATCTAATTTAGGAACATGAAGTCACCTATGGATTGGTATGGTTGTGTGGCTTCTCCTCCTGGTTCAATTAGGGGAAATAGGTTGTGTGTGCATGTGCAAATGTGTGCATTCATCTCTGTATCTATCTCTGTGGAAAGCAGATTTTTTATCAATATCAAAACGTCAGCTTCGAGGTGTAGTTCAAAAGTAATAGTGGCCAAAAGCCTATTGGGCAAGGCCCACCTGCCCTACAGGAATGGTGTCCCTGGCAGAGGGAGACCTCCACTGATTAAAGACTTCTTTTTGCAGTTTTGGGGTGCACACAACTTTAAAAGTAAAAAGCAAACTGTACTGCCCCATAGTACTTAAAGCACTCTCTGAACATTTTAAAAAACAGTTTAATTATGTAATTTATCTACAGTATTGTACCCACTCCCCAGTGAGCTGGGTACTCAATTTACTGACCTTAGAAGGCTGAGTCAACCCTGAACCTGTCGGGACTGAACTCAGGTTGTAAGCAGAGATTTGATTGTAGTACTGCAGATTAACCAATGTGCTCTATTTTATTGCATTGTGTGTAAGCTTTGTGCATCCTGAAATTGCAGTGGCAGTCTGTTGCTGTGGATAATGGAGTTGTATAACACAATTTCAGTCTTACGTTTCAGTTATGGGTGCTTTTGGATAATATGCTAAAATTGCTAGATTGTTCTTATATCATGTTTGGACTGGAGCAGCCTAGTGTCAGATGCCAAGATGTTGAAGTTCACTGGGTTAATTTGGGTGAAATCACAGTCTTTCACAATATCACTAATTCACTTCCATTTATCAACGTGTATTTTTTTAAAAAGAAATTTGGGGTACAAATATAACAGCAGAAATCTATAAATTAACTAGGTGTGATGATTCCATTTCCTGACCCAATAATCAATGTTAGTATTAAAATTACATTGATTTCCATGTTATGATCCATTCCACTTCTGTTGGAATCTTTTTATAAACATGGAAGAAAGAGTTTGTGGAAAGAAATGGGCAATTTGCAGTACATTCCTATTCATGTTTACTTAGTTGTACATTTAATAAGAGTGCAATATTACAAGTAGAGTTTTTCAAGACATGATTTGCTGCGGTATATTTTCCCTAGGTACTTTGATCACTTTTTGCTTAGTAGTACGATAGGCTTCAATCTTATACATCCTTACTTGAAAGTAAGTCTCATTGAAAACAGCTAAACTTACAACTAAGTACAACATGGTAGGACAGGCTCAGTTTACTCATGTTTGTTCTAGTGCGAGTTCAGACTTGACAAGAAACAATGGAAAGAAACTAGTCTTCTGACCTTGCAGCACAGAGGCTTCTCCCGTTTAACCCGCAGCACCATTGCATCCCTTTTCCATCAATAGAGTATCTTTAATTTTTCAGAAATTTACCAATTTATAAAAAAAATTAAGGGAAGTTTCCATTTAATAAACCATGCTTAGATATAGAGACGTGTAAATGAAGCAATTTAGAAATGTATCTATTTGATGTGTTTATTCTTTATATTTTCAAGGACAGGATGCTATTGGGCTTGTATAGTCATGACCAAAAATATTGACACGCTTGCAATTCTGTCAGAACATGCAACCTTTCTCTCTGAAAATTGTTGCTGTTGCAAATGTTTTGGTACTCACATGTTCATTTCTTTGGTTTGCATTAGAACAACACACACACACACACACAAAAAAAACAGAGAAGAAAAGCCAAATCTGATACAATTCCACACAGAAACCCAAAAATGCACTGGCTAATTTTTCTTATATGGACATAGAAACCCAATAGCATTCTCCTATATGTGAATTAGGAGAAGTGGGCTGCGATTTGCAAAATGTTTTATGCCGAATAAAACGTTAGCCTTTAAGCGTTGTTTGTTTTCTTTTTATGTTTTTGTTTTTTTTGTCACAAAAGACTAACCTGACAAACCCTCTGGAATTTTTGTTGTCACTATTGCCTACTGTACTGTGCATATTTGATAGCATTTCTTGTTTTGAACAAGTCTGAGTCTTGAATTATCAGAGATTAGAAAACATTCTTGAAAAAAGCAGAGTACATCTTATTTATTTATTATACAATATTCTGTCTTCCAATGAGAACTGTTGCAAATCAGCACCATATGATATACTTGCAAAGAATGTCAGTTGTGCATATCTGCTGGCAAATTGTGGCTTTAAGGAAAGCTCCCTCTGGCAGTATACCAACATACTTATTTGGACTTCAAATAAGGTACAGTGTATTGTTATTGCCTTCTCTCATCTTTTAAATCAGACTCTTCTGAATGAATCTTGCAGCCCATACCCATTTAAGTAAACCCCCTCATCATGATCAGATGAATTTATTCCCTGACCTGTTTAGGGGCACAGTATGAGGTGTGTCTTTAAGAGGCTGTTTGTGACTAATTTCCTTTGAAAGCATACGCTTTACATGCAGTTGCTTTTGTATACATAGGTTTTGAAGACAACGTGTAGAGCAGGCTTGTCCAACCTGCGGCCCGAGGGCCGCATGCGGCCCAGGTCACCTCGTAATGCAGCCCAGTGCAATTTTTTATTTTTAAAGAAATTCCAAATTTTCAAGTTACACTGCCAGCTCTTGCAGCCGGAATGTGGCCAGGGCATGTCACAACAGTAGAAGGGGAGAGAGGGAAGGTAGGAAGGAGTGGGAGGGGAGGGGATAGGGGGGCTGCGTGACTGCATTGCGCCATCCCCATCAATAGGTGGACCCCCTCCCGGCCCCATAAAGCCACCACAGTCGAAGCTGTCTGAGATCGCAGCTGCCGGTAAGCGTGCTTGGAGTGGGGCTGCGGAGGACGGCTAGGGCTGCCCCCCCATGCGGCCCAAACCAAATGTATGTGCGGCCCAAACCAAATGTTCATCTTCTAATGTGGCCCAGGGAAGGTGAAAGGTTGGACACCCCTGGTGTAGAGTATTACCAGCAGACTTACTTTGATGCTTACTGGAAAATTAAGCAATCCAGAAGTTGTTTTATGGACCTATAGTTAGAGAAATTTCAGTTCCGTGGGTGCATTGACTAGGGTACAATTGTTGATTCTTCTGTTTTAAATGATTTCTCTTTCCTGAATCCATATCCAAGCTTTTCTATATCCACTTTTCAACTGCTGAGAATTATATTTCCCTGTGCACAGGATATTAGAATATGTTCTCATGGCTGCAGTCCAGCCTTCTATAAGCCCACACCTGCTTTTACTTATTTCTCAGATTGTTGGTATTTAACAAGCTATAGCCAAGCAAATATGAATCTCACATTTGAGCGCAAACTCACACAATAATCTCATTCTGAATTTTTCCTTCCCTTTCCTTTGATCAATAGTAAGATAAACAGGAGTTGCACTGGCTCTATCTCTGTAGCTGTTAAATATTTTTTGCCAAATTACCTGTGTGATTTTAAAACTTTCTTTTTTGTGCATGCATAGCAAAATCAATAAGGTGATGAGAGGTGAGCGAGCATGCAATGACTTGTTCACCAGTTTGAATCCTTGACAAGCAGACTTCAGCAGTGTGATTGGGTTCTTTTAAAAGTTTTGGCGGGAAATAAAGACCGAGATCTATTTGAACCATTCGCAACTTCACTTTTATTAACTCATGATCTTTTAACTATAATTCCAACAGGATCAAAACATGATAAATCAGGCAACTGTCCATAACTAGATGAAGATAACTGCTCTTGTAGGTTTGGGTAATTCACTGGGGGGCTGAACCAAACCTCTCTCAATCCGTAATGTTCCATAGAGGGGAACTCCGCACCACGCGAACGGTGCCACAGCATGGGTGACGAGCCCCGTCCCCTTCCTTCAGAGGGTTGTTTGGTCTGGTCATACCACCTTCCTTCCACGCCCTTGTCCCCACAGAAAGACAATCACTGTCCATTCTTGTATTTCAAAGGCAGTCTCTCCTTCTCTCTTTACTTCTGGGTCAGACAGTAATGGTCCAACCTTTAGGTTCGGAAAGTCCTTTAGAAGATCACGCGTTCTTTCATATCCTGAATCAATCTCCCCCTTCTCTTTCTCCACTCTTTTCACTTCTTCGTTTTCGAATCTACTCCCAAATCTCCTCTCCCCTTGATCTTTTATACTTTACTCCCATATAGACATTTTAGCTCCTTCCCTTTTCCTCTTTCTACTTCTTCCCCTTTTCCTCTACTAAGATTTTTTCGTCTGTGTTATCTCACTCCCACTGATTCCCTTTTCCTTTTTTGATGCGTCTATCAGTGAGGACGGCTCACTTTCCTCCTGCTTTCCTTCACAAGCAGCAAGTTTGATTCGCACAAGTTTGTACAGTTCAAGTGGTCTGGAATTTCTTTTACCACAGTAGGAAAAAGGAGCATTATAGGAATCTGTGGTTAAAAAAAGGTTGACAAAATCTGCAGTCTGATTTATGACTAAAGTATGAATATGTTTCAACACTTTCGATCTGATGCCCTGAATAAAGTCTAGATTATTTTATTTTATTTTTGAAAAAAAATGGTCTGGATGGCAAGAGGAACGGATTCATTTATAACCCTTCAGTGATTATGATGCCTATATAGTCTTGCTCTTCCAGCCACTTCAGCTGTTTTGTTTCTGTTTTATGTTGTAGCCAGGCAGTTTTCCAAAAGCTGAGTTGCAAAGCAAAAAAAAATTATGCTTGACACTCTGCAAAACCTGAAACAGTATATGGTATAGCATTTCCCAGAGCAATTACTCATTTCAGTGCTTTTACAAAGGATTCTGGATATAGTAGTTAGAACTGAGATTGGGCAGTGGTTTCATATGACTTCACTTTGCAGAGAACTGGGCGAAAGATAACACTGCAGAATCCTGAGGCTTTGTGAGTGTTTCCGTTCCAGAGAATGAAAGTATAATGTAGATAATCCAAGTGGTCTTGAAATGCTGAGCAATCAAGATATTTTATAGTAAGGTAATGAATTGAGAAACAGAATCCTAAAGCTCTTTCTAGCTACGTTTAATTTTGCTTTTATGCGCTAATGTTTGCAGAGTTAGTATCTGCCTATTCTGCTTGTCCAGCTTTGCCAAATTCCTTAGTTATAATCAATCTGTATGAAGCAGATTGTTCTTTACTATAGACTTATTTAAAGGTAAGGAATAAAACTGCATATTGTCTTTTGGTTCCAGTGGTGCTGGTTTTGTTCATTACTGTAATATAGGCCTTGACATAATATTGTTCTGTCTATATAATAATACTTGTAAAGCAAAGAACCATATATAACAGCATGGATTTTTAGCATAAAATATGGTTTACACATGCATAGATTTAAAATTTTTTAAATAATGTGTAATTGAAGGTTGTCTGTCCTTTTTTGTCTTTCATTTTGTTTAATTTCATTTGTTTGTAAACCAAAGGCTTTGAGTTGAATCCAAATGTTTACGTAGAACAGACAAATGATATTCATGGGAAGCAAGCAATTTCAGTGGGTCTGTTCTAAGTCTAACAAAGTCTGGATCTGAGCCTGAATATGTTAAACAAACTTTCTCTGTATTTTGGTTTAATCCTAAAAGTCATTGGCTACATCCAGTGTTAGTTCTGTCTTGGTTAGGCCAGTTTACATCAATCAGATTTAAATTAGTTGTAAATCCCATTTATTTTGGTAGGTCTAAGCTGCTTACCACTTACACTGAGTTAAGTTCTGTTACTTGATGACATTATTTTTGGATTCAGTGCCTCACTGGAATTCAGCTAGTCATTGACAGGATGGAGTTATTAACTACTTCATTACACAAAGGAGGTCAGTTGAAATATGCAGTTCTGTGAAGAAAATAAGTATGTCCAGCTTGGATATAACATTAGAGTATCAAAATTGAGTAGTTTGTCTGGGTGCTTTTAGTGTTAGTTGTGTCACAGAGGAGTAACTGTGATATTGCTATCATGTTTCATAAACATTTTGCTAGAGGAAGACCACATATCACTAGTGCATGACTGTATTATCACTGCATAAGAGTGCATCTATATTATTGTGCAGCAGAGCAAATGAACATTCTGCAAAGCAATTCTAAAAACAGGGGCAGCCCTGTCATCCTGTCATCTACCTCCTTTTTCTTTACTTTATCCAAAGAAATTGTTGGCACACCCAATTCTTCTAATAAAACTCGTTTATTGTTTAACATAGCATCATCATTTTGTGAGTCTTGTTTATCATAGTCCAACTTTAACAATAAATCATAAGTCTTAACATTATTAAAACTGGGTATCTCTTCACAGTACAACAATGGGGAATAACTGTTAACTTCGTGGGACCATTTGGGTCTGGCACCCATCAATTCAAGCATGTTCTCAGCCCACTTCAAGTTTGTGGATTGGATGTCGAACCTTTGTGGTGTTCCCCTTTCATTGAGCCATGCAACGTTCTCCAGCAGGGTCTGAAGGGCTTGGGCCCATGGGATTTCTCTGGACCCACTGTACATCTCTGCCTTTCTCCCCTCTGTTCTTCCCTCTTTACCCACACTTTGTACTTCCTCCTTTGCTTTCGCTCCTCAGTCTCCTCCCCATAAGGTGGCTTTCTATACATCTGTTGTCTCCATTCCCTTTCAGCATACTCACAGGGCACCTTGGATTCTACCCACTCTCCTGTCCATGGGTCTTCTTGGATCAATTTTACAAGTTCTTCTTTTTCCTCTCCTTTCTCTTCTCTTCCCCAACATGCTTCTGCCTCCACCCCTCCTTATTCTCTTCCTTTCCCGCCTGATTTGTGCCCCCTTCAGTCTCTTATTTCTAGTTTACTTAATTACTTTTTATTACTATTGTCTCTTGTGCTTCTGTCTTTATTTGAGAATCAGACGGTTCAGTCTCCTGATCCTGGACAAGTTGGTTCTTTGCCTCACAAGTTCCCCCCCCCAAAAAACTTTGAAACTAGACTTCAGATCAGCACCAAATTTGGTGTGGACATAGCAGACAGTCAGACCTTCTTTGTGCCACACAGTATTTTGGGACGTCTGGGCGAAAGGTTTTGGAGTTATAATCTTTTAAAAGTAAAACTGCCCCCATGCAGAAACAAGTGACCATTAATATCCCCAGATTTAAAACAGATCAAGTAAATGGAAGAGATTTTTCTGCCTTTCTGGCTGTCAGTTGCATGTGTAAGGCTCTCCTCCAACACCACATTTCAAATGAGCTGATTTTTGTCCCTGTCTTTTTTTCCACTGTCTTTCTTTCATATGTTATTGATGACTTTAACCTTGGTTTTTCATGACAGTCTTTGCTAACTCTCAGCTCTCTTTTTATTTTAAAAGACAAGGGGACAGCTTTTGGAAAAATATGTATACAACATGTTTGTAGAGCTGTTGAAAATGCTTGTCGAAAAGCAGCTGTGACAGTTTCTTTGTGTTTGAGTGAGAAGCTGTTAACTGATGAAAAAAAATGATTTCTAGAACTTCCCCTTGCTTGGTTTTCATTTTGTGAATTGTAGTAAGCATAAGAGAGTATCCTGTAAACCTTGACTGCTGCTATTTGTCTTGTCAGTATTCAGGCTGCCCTCTGCTATGTATAGTTTGGCATCCTTTTTCCTATTAGCAACACAGGCCCGATGTGCAGCAATATCAGGCCATTTCCTGGTGTTTTGAATCATGGATGCAGAAGCACAATATCCCACATTCATAAACTGGAGGTTTTCTGTAGAATTAAATGTGATACTTTTGCTCCTTCCACAAACTGTTAGCTAGTCTCTTTATCAGTTTATCTTGAACTGTGCTGTTTGACTCTTGTGATACCAAGTACTATGTATTGTAGCTTTCTAACTTAAACTTAATTTAAATATGTATGCATTTGTAAAAATCTAGCCTAAGTTATTCAGACTGGCAATCTGAGAAACTGTAGTCTAATGTCAAAATGGACTTTTAAGAGGAAATAATACATTCAGACAAAAATATGCTTTTTTTGGGGGGGGGAGGAAGACTTCTATGAATATTCTTTTAAAAACTCCTATTTTAATTTTTTGGGGGGAGTATCATAAATGTGCCAAAAAGATTTGGAAATGGGAATTCACTTAGTGACATCCACTTTAGCTGTAAATTTCAAATGGAAATATATATGGTTATTGTGGATTTAAGACATTGTTACATTGGTGAATTTAACTACCGTAATATTATAGCAGCTTGAGAGGAAAGGCAGGTAAATAATTTTTTTTACAAATTGTGGTGATTTCATTACATACTGTAATGATAGAGTACATGATAATATACAGCCAAATGCTTATTTAAAATGTAGTTGAACTGATAGCTTAATCAAATTCTAAACAGAACAAATTTATATATGCTCAGTTTCTATATTTGCTTGCATCTTACTTTGTCATATTTAGAGAAGGTCTCTCAAAATCATTAGTAATAAGTCTGTTTTTAGTTTTCAGTCCGGAAGAGGCCCATTATGTGACATGGTAAAGATTTGCCTCATATTTAAATGAATAATTTAAAAGATAGAGCATGAGAAATTAATGAGAAAACTGGATATGTTTTCAGGAGGAAATGTTATCCTTTGTTGAGATCTTAATTATATCTTAATGGTATCTGTGACCCTGGGGTAATTAGATCTATGTTAGACTCTTTTTCTTCTTTAAACTGTTTTAAAATCACCAAGTGAGCATCATTTGATTGATACACAGACAACATGTACCCTGGTTCATGAGGTTGCAGTTCTTCCTCTCATCCCCTCATAATTCTTACGATATAGTAGAGTATTTACGTAGTATCAATATTCAAGTTCAAGAAATTAAAATTGGTACCACAGCCAGTGCAGGTTCCAATTTATGGTTATGGCCAATTTGTTGGTTAAATCTTGGGCTCAATAGAAATTGAGATCAGTACTTCCGATTCAATAGCATACATGAGATGTATTGTTATAGGTAATGCTGGAAAAGCACTTACAGAATTGTTTCTATTTTTCAAAAACAAGAGAATTACATAAGATAGGTACAGCCCAGCGATCAGATAGAATTCTTGGATCTCATCATAAGCAGGTGTCAATATTGTAGATTAAATATTTGAAGAAACTTGAGTTAATTTCTTGAGGCACAGGTGTTTCAAATTTGGTTGTAACTAAACTTCTAGTTAAATTACTAGCAAAGGAACAGAAATGTAAGTTGATTCTTTTATTAGCAGTTCAAATTACTTCGCAAGACTTTTAGACAGAATTGCTGGACTGTACATCAGATTTCCAAAATATATATTAACACTCATCTATGTGAATTTTTAAAAAACATACTGAAGAAGTTTTGAGATCCTTTCTGGCCACATAAGAATGCCACTATGTTGCAGTGTGTAAAAATACTTTGTGTCTACAGGAGTGTTCAGTGTTTCAATATTAAGGATGTTCCACAATACCTAATGTCACCGGAGCTACCAACATGAATGTGACCCAGCTCCGGGAGGCAGTGGAAGACAGGAGGGCCTGGAGTGCTCTGGCCCATGGGGTCACGAAGAGTCGGACATGACTTTATGACTAAACAACAATAACAATACCTAAACACCCAGAATCAGAATAGGTGTGTTCAAATGAACACATCTGCTGCTGGCTGTTCTTTACAATTTCTGTTGTTGTTGTTTTTTAAAAAAACTGTTATTTCCAAATCAAATGATTACAACAAACACCCCAAATTAGGAAATGATAAACCCCAAAGGAATTTTTTTGCAGACATAATACTACCATAGTGCAGTTTTCTACACAAAAGCAATATTTTCTCTCTAGGCCTTTCTTTGGGGCAGCTATCCTTAGACCATCAGAGCATGTCACTTCGATGCTGCAGTGGAGCTTGCAAACAAATTTTGTACACATGTGTACAATCTGCTGGTTTTCTTATCTGTTGCCTAAAGTGCAGCACAGTTATTGCCATTATACATTCTGAACCCCAGTCGTGAGAGGAAAGCTGGAGCTTATTTCATCGTGCTTACCATGGAAGATTCATACATACAATTCAAATAGAACTGTGGACCCATACTGGTAAATAGAACTGTGGACCCAGATGTTAGTTTCTACATTTCTAGACTTTAATCGACTTTTAGGTTACAAATAAATTTACTGGAAAAATGTTACAATTCTTTTAGCATGATACATCCCAGCATAATATTTGATATTGTGTATGTGTACTGTTTCTTTAGAGTTGTAATTTGTATATGACATGTATTTCCATAATATAATATTTGGAGAATTTAACGTAATAATGGAATAAGTTACTGTATATATTAACTTCTATCAGGACATTGTTACATGCCATTCAGTCCCTTCCAAATTATGGCAACCCTATGAATGAGTTATCTCCAAAATATCCTGTCCTCAACAGCCCTTCTTAGCTCTTAAGTCTTTGGTTCCTTTAGGGCAGAGGTCTCAAACTCGTGGCCTGCGGCCCAGTTGCGGCCCACCGGATGATAGTTTGTGGCCCCCGCCTTAATATGAAAGTTTAATGTTAGTGCACCCTGCACATTAAACTTTGATATGTATGGCACTTTACAGTGTTGTCTGCGGAGCTGAACAAACCTACCAATCATGGTGGGGTATATGGCTCTTGGGGGCGGGACATTGGCCGGGCTTGATGCAAGCAGAGATACATTTCTCAGTGATTAAAAGTTACAGCAGTGTTGCCATGGAGTGTTTTCTTCCATGCCTGGCTGGCTGCCTTGTTTCTATTGGGAACACCAGACATTCGTCCCAGTGCGCTGCATTCACAAGACTTCAAAAACAGGGTTTTTTTAAGTTGGTGCCCAGCGGGACATTATACGTTATACAGTGGTGCCTCGCTTAGCGAGCGCTCCGTTTAGCGATGAAATTGCATAGTGATGAACTTTTTGCGATCGCAACAGCGATCTCTTTGCAATGCTCCCTATGGGGGAATTTCGCTTTGCGATGATCGGTTCTCTGCTTAGGGAACCAATCATCGCAAAGCCATCATTTTCGCACAGCTGATTGGCAGTTTCAAAATGGCCACCGGGAAAAAAAACATGGTCACCTGCTGTTTTCTGGGATGGATTCCTCACTTAAGAGGCACCAGAAATGGCCGCGCTATGGAGGATCTTCGTTGAACAGTGAGTTTTAAGCCCATAGGAACGCATTAATCGCGTTTTAATGCGTTTCTATGGGCTTTTTTATTTTCCATTGCAACGTTTTCATTCAACAGCGATTTCGCTGGAACGAATTAACGTCGCGATGGGAGGCACCACTGTATAAGTGACACACGCACGTCAGTGGCACTTAGAGAGTTAATATGAAGTCTCCCTCTGACAAAATAAATCTAAGTGATGTGTATGTGGCAGGATAAAAGAAAAGTAAGGAACTCAATGCAGCCTAATGTAGTCTGCAGTCACATAGCGACACCTGTCTTTTGGCAATAACAGTCCCCGGTAACCTCAACTAATTATAGGGTTGCACCGTTATTTGTGGGTCATTGTTTTTTATTTGCCTCACACTATTTGCCTCACACAATGAACATTACATATACAGTGGTGCCTCGCTAGACTATGATAATCCGTTCCACTGAATTTGCTGTTTAGTGAAATCATTGTCTAGCAAAAAGCATTTCCCCACTGGAATGCATTGAAACCTGTTTAATGCATTCCAATGGGGAAGAATTGTCGTTATCTAGCGAAGATCAGCCATAGGAAAACCTCTTTGCGAACCACCAATCAGCTGTTTAAATAGCTGTCTTGAGAAGCTTAGGTCCCGAAAACACCCGTTTTGCGAGCACTGAGGGAGCTGTCAAAATTGTTGTCTAGCGAAAATTGGTTTGCGAAGCAGGGACCAAACATTGTCCAGTGAAATTCCTCCATAGGAATCACTGTTTTGCAAATCGCTATAGTGATCACAAAAAGTCAATGTCTAGCGAAAAACTGTCATGCGGGATAACAGGCACCACTGTATTTCTACATGATATAAAAGTAGTCAAAACAAATGACATAAACAATATCACGGTGTCATTTCCGCTTCTTTTTCCTGTAACAACAGCACGGCAGAGAACAGTCCGCGAGCAGTCACCTTTTTTGCGCTCTCTATCCTGGTACTTTCTACCATCTACAAATGCCATAATGTTCATGTCATCATGAAAGACATGAACATAGAGTGTAAAAACAAACGAGACTGCCACCGGGCTTTTATCCGTGCTGCAGTTACAAGAAAAAGAAGCGGAAATGACATTCTCCATGCGTTGAGATGTTCGCCGTGTGTCAGCTAAACGCTTGATTGAAACTTCAATGGGACAGTGACACCAAGTGGAATTATATATATTACACAGCCCCACACATGTCTTTTTTAAAGCCTGCAGTGAAGAGAAAGGTTGGTGATGAGCACAGGCAATTACAGGAAAAGTGGGAAATGCAGTATTCCTTTGTTGAGCACAGGGCACCTTGACATGTCTTATTTGCACAGAGAAAGTTGCAGTGCACAAAGAATACAATTTGAAACATCATTACACAACTAGACACACTCAGGAGTATGCAAAATACCAGGGAGATGAGAGAGCAAACCAGGTTGCCAATCCTAAAACATGTCTACTGAGGCAACAAGATTTCTTCAAGAAAGCAACCAAAGAGAATAATGCAGGAGTTGAAGCTAGCTGCATAGTTAGTGAGATGATTGCTAAAGCAAGAAAGCCATTCACAGAAGGTGAATTTGTCAAAAAGTGCATATTGCAGGCTGCAAGTATACTCTGTCTGGAAAAGAAAGGTCAGTTTAGCAACATCAGTCTTTCTGCCAGCACTGTGGCAGAGTGCATTTCTGTGGCTGAGCGCATTTCTTGTCAAGTGACATTTATGACCAACTGTGTGAGAAAGCCAAATGTTTTAGTGTATACTTAGTCGCTCTTGATGAGACCACAGACATCACCGACACTGCCCAGCTTGCAATGTATGTCCATGGTGTTGATGGCAATCTTGAAGTGATGGAGGAGTTGCTCACAGTAATTCCAATGCATGGCCAGACCACCGCTCAGGAGATATTTCACCAGCTGTGTGATGCCATTGAGAACACCAGTTTGCCATGAAAGAGTTTTGTTGGAATAACAACCAGTAGAGCACCATCAATGACAGGGAAGAAAAATGGACTGATGGCACTTGTTCAAAAAAAAAAAACCTGGAAGAAGAGGGTGTAGGGGAAACCATTGCTCTGCACTGAATTATCCATCAGCAGGCCCTTTGCAGCAAATGCCTGAAGTTTTACAATGTGATGTCTGTCATTGTGAAATGCATCAACCAAATCAGATCCAGGGGCTTAAATCACCAAAGGTTCTGTGCTTTTTTAGAGAAAATGGAGTCAGAATATGGGGATGCTCTACTTCACCGAGGTACGTTGGCTCAGCAGGGGAATGTACTGAGCCAACGTACCTTTTTTGAGTTGAGAGCAGAAGTGAAAGCCTTCATGGAGAACGATGGAGTGGCTGTTCCTGTGCTAAGTGATCCCAAATGGCTCATGGACTTAACTTTTCTTGTTGATATCACGCATGAGCTTAATGTACTGAACAAGAAGTTACAAGGCCAGGGGCAACTTGTCAGTGCTGCCTATGACAACATGAGAGCATTCTCCACAAAACTTGTGTTATGGAAAGCGCAGACAAACCTTTGTCATTTCCCAACATGCAAGGCACTTCTGGATGCAGGCAGACCATTCAGTGGTGAGAAGTATGTTGATGTAATTTTGAAGCTACAGGAGGAATTTGATCACAGATTTGCAGACTTCAAGATGCACAGAGCCACATTTCAAATTTTTGCGGACCCCTCCTGTGCTTCAAATGGAGCTCATTGACCTGCAGTGCAACTATGAACTCAAAGCTTTTCCCCCTCTAGTATATAGTTTCCCCTTTAATTTAGAACATAAACATTGGAAAGTTGAGTATGGTAATTTAATTTCAGAAGAAGCTGCTTGAAGCTAGAATAGATCCAAGTCAATGGGAGCCATATGCTTGATTTCCCCACACCTGCCCAAGAAATGTGGTCCTTAGAGTCTAAAATTTTCATTTAGAAAATAATTGTGTTTTTGAAATTGGCCCTTTTCCTGACAGACTGTAGCAAATATTCTTTGTAAGGGTCTGAATAGGGTCTCTTTTGTGATGATCAATTAAGTTGAAAATACTGTAGTAGCATTTTTGTTGTTGCATTTACTTCTCAGAATGTTTGCTTAGATGTGATCACAGCAAATGTGTAATTTCCCATTCCCAAGGGGTATTTGAGATAAAATGTGACAAATTAGTACCTCTGGAAGATGAGCTGTCACTGGCTCTTTATGAACTTTGCTAATGTACTTGTGTTTTAGATAAGGAGTCACAAATTAGGTTTGGTAGATACTTTATAGACATCTCTGGAGTACCGTAGAATTAACTGAGAGGAGCAGGAAAGGTGAACAGAGGTTCCCGTTATGATAAACAAGGAGAACTTCCATAAGAAATTTAAAAGGAGTAAATTGCATTAAGCTTTTAGGAAGCAAGAGCAATGCCTTTAGAATACAATAGAATTTGTTTATTATGGTCACGTGACCAGCCCACAAAACATATCCACAGCTAAAACATACAAAATACAGTTTAAAATATACAAACAAAACATACCATGCGGCCAAAATACACAAAATGCAATTCAAAAGTGTATAGCCAATCCATAAAACACACTAAGTGGTCAAAACACACAAAATGCAATTAAAAGAAAGCACAACAGGCAATCAACCGTGCACTGATTGTAAAACACAGGGAGAATAAAACACAGCACCTCTACAGCTATCCCTCGGGCCATTGTCCCTTTGGTTGGGACCATAACACATCTCCATGCTAGACAATAAACCACCTCCATGCCAAGACCAGTCAACCCGTGAGCTCAGGAGACTAGAAGGGAGCGCTATGCCATTGCTGCGGCACAAAATCTTGCTGCAGGCCGTGTAATAAGGGAGTCTTGATCAGAAAGAAATATGGTAGCTTGATATGAAATTCATCTGATCTCCCTGGATATCTGAGAATGATTAGGCACAGGAGGTTGGTGCGTAGATCTCTATAGAAAAGACAATACAGTAAAACATGACCTATGGTTTCCACTTGGCCATCATTACACAGACACAGCTAATCCAAGATAGGTGTATGTTGAAATCTTCCCTCCATGAGCTTAGAGCAGTGGTCCCCAACCTTGGGCCTCCAGATGTTCTTGGACCACAACTCCCAGAAGCCTTCATCACCACCTCTGCTGGCCAGGATTTCTGGGAGTTGAAGTCCAAGAACCTCTGGAGGCCCAAGTTTGGGGACCACTGGCTTAGAAGGTAAAAAATTAAGTCTTGCTAATGTGAAAGCTCTTCTAGTCTTTGTTGACATTGTGCTTGTCAAATATGCAGATATTGTAATGGTATTGTTAGTGACAACACTGTATTTGCCTACCTGGTTCATATGCTCTTGAAGTTCTATGTCCCAGATTCTTTGTTTGAGTGCTGCTTTAGCGCTGACATGCCCCATCGCCAAAAGAACATTGGTGGAAAAGCCCATTTGCCTTATTTCTTTTGTAAGTTGTCGTTTCCATACTGATTGAAAGGAATCAAAACGTGGCAATTGTACCAAGCCTTCTGAAGAGAAGAGAAGCTTTAGCCAGTAATTAAACATGTGGACTTTGGCACGTGCTCTTATGGCGATTAGGCCAGTCTCCAGTTGAAGGGCTACATTAGGTGTACAGGGGGGTGTACAGTCAAAATATATCTCAAAATGCCTCTGATGTAAATAGTTAGCCTTTATATTTGATTTTATAACCAATATATATAGACAAAAAATCAAAATCAAAATAGTTTCCAGCTAGACAGAAGTATTCTAAATTAAGTTCTAAATTACAGAAATACTCTAAATTAATTTGTTTGGGTTAATAAATGCTCTAAGTCTGATTGA
Source organism: Pogona vitticeps (assembly GCF_051106095.1). Lineage (NCBI taxonomy): Eukaryota > Metazoa > Chordata > Lepidosauria > Squamata > Agamidae > Pogona > Pogona vitticeps. The sequence continues at coordinate 61,118,794 of NC_135787.1, forward strand.
GACTTATTATACTCAGTCACGCAGTGACCACAGTCCAGTACAGAAGAAATCTAAATGTGCCTCAATAACTCTTTATTTTAGCAATTCCTGGACTTTTTAGTATTTTTCCCTTTCTTTTTTTTAAGGAAATCCTCAATCCTGTCTCCCCCCCATTTTACCATCCCACAGCCACTTCTATCAAAAATTTCAGTTTGTAGTTTGTAATTTAAAATGAAGAGTGACCACATATACTCATAAGAAGTTGATATAAAATATATAACTTATCTTAAGAAACAACAGAAACAAAACAAATCTAATGTGAAGGATGATGAAAATAAGTCTTGCATGTTCACACACTGTAGAATGTTTTTATGCTGTCTGATGCTATGCATCGACTCATTTCTATAAGGGAGCAAGTGCGTTATTACCTGCGGTTTTCTAGCAGAGGTATCCAACACAGAAAACTAGGTATCCATATGCCCACTGTAATGGATATGTTCAGATCAGTATTAGATTATGTCCAGTGCAATTATGTTCTTGAACACAGTACCAGCCAGTGTGTTTAAGCAGCAACTCAACTTACATCTTACAGACTTGTGTCAAATGTGAAATTTCTGTTTAAAAACTGTTAGGAAAGGAACAAAAGGTGCTGAATCTAGCTATTTGCCCAAAGAGCTATTGGGGAGGAATTATCTTTGTGGATCCCTAATGAGTTTGGAACACCTGTATATAAATATGACACAAATGATTTATGTAAAATAGGAGTATTTGCTGATAATGATCAAAAGCGTATTTGACTTGCATTATGCTTTAAGGAAAGCAAAAATGTGTGTTCTAATTACCTGTAGCATGCCTCACCCTGTGTTTACTTATCTAGGGAATACAAAAGTATAAAGAGTCTTGTCCAAATAAGAATCTTACTATTGTAACAAGCTTGATAGCTATCATTCTGGATAGTGTAGTATTGTGGACTGGAGTTTACCTATGTATGTCTAGCTGTTTTGGGTGCTGTGTGTTTGCTTACTTATGCAAAGTTGTATGGTACATATAAAGTTCTCTTGATGGCTTAGATTAAACAGATTTAAATACATAATTGGTAAAACCATAAAATCATGCAATGTAAAATAAAACAAATTAAAATTTTACATCTGTAGTACATGTTAAGGTAGATGGACAGTTCTAGTTTTTATTATTATTATTATTATTATTATTATTATTATTATTATCATCATCATCATCATCATCATCATCATCATCATCATCATCATCATCATCATCTCACTATTTTTCTCTCCCCTTCCTCAACTTTAAAATTAAGTTTTAATGTACATTTTGGCTTATTTTAGTATTTTAAATTCTCCCAGAAAAATGTTCTGTTTTCTAATTTTACTATTTTACTGTGAAGGCTCTGTTGCAAAACTGAGATAGAAACACCACTATTCTCTCCATAGAGCCCCCCTGACTTAATGACAAATTAGCAAAATACTTCCCTGAATGTTCTTTTATTTTTTTTTCTCTCTGCAGGTGATGTATCTCCCATCAGTATGTCTCCCATCAGTCAATCACAGTTTATCCCACTTGGGGAAATCCTTTGCTTGGCCATCTCTGCAATGAACTCAGCACGAAAACAAGTCACACAGGAAGCACTAATGGAACATTTAACAACTTGCTTCCCAGGTAAAATATATGCGAATGTATCTATACATTTTTAGTAACATTTGTAAAGTTTTGCAGAGTTATTTTTTCACAGATACATATTCAGATTATGTGTCCTGCCTCACTTTGATAGTGAGTCTGAGCTTGTCCACTCATTCACAGCGATATGTAGTGTTAACATGACAGTTGCATGCTTCATAGCTGTTAATTTGTATAGACATAGAGCAGATAGATCATTAAAATATTCCCAAATGAAAGTAGTGTTTTTCTTTTGTTTTGGGGAAGATACTGAGGACTCCAACTCACACAGCTGCCATATGTGTGTAGAATTTACCGTATTTGCCGGCGTATAAAATGACTGGGCGTATAAGATGACCCCAACATTTCCAAAATATAGAGTTTGATATATACTCGCCGTATAAGACTACCCCTCCCTCTGCCTTTTACCCCCTCCTCCCATAGCGAGGCATGCCACGGATTGGGGCCCAAGCGATGGTAGGGCTTACCTGAGGTGGGGGGGAAGGTCTTAAAGGCCGCGGATAGGTGGGAGTGGGGCGGACCGACAGGGTGAGCCCACTTTTCATAAGATCCTCCACCCTCAGTCACAGCAGCTGGAGATTCACCTGATGAGGGCTCGGAAGCTGGGAGGGGCGGCGACCGCCGGGGTGGCCACGCCTGAACAACCCCAGGAGGCTTGCATTGGTTTCGGCGGCAGGCTCAGGGGTGGGGAGGAGCATTAGGGACACCCTTCCCGGATGGCGCGGCCTGTGTTCGCAGGCCAGCCTACCCACTTCTGGCTGTCTTTTCTTGGCGGGTGCAAGGGGGATTCCCGAAGACAGTAGCCGGAGGCCCCGGCAGCCTTGCCTTTCCCTGTTCGGGCTGCCTGTCGGGGGCACACGGATATACCCGCTCTGTGCTGTAGGGGTTTTTGTCAGTTTGGGTGGGGGAAGCCCCTGGATACCCGGCGTATAAGACGACCCCTCCCCCACTTGGAGACATGTTTTTCAGGGCAAAAAAGTCATCTTATACGCCAGCAAACACGGTACATGGATATTTATTTAATTCCCTACCTTATCCATTGTTACTAGTACTAACCTATTTCTAAACATACTGTACCTTTCTAGGCAGGCTTCCCTCCCATACACAAACCTCATTTCTGGTCTGTTCTTTTTCTTTTCCTGCTCTTACTACTATTTTTTTCTGAGACTGTCAGTTTTAAGCTTCTATGAGCTATTTGTGAGTGCAGTTCTTGTGAGAAACTTTATAAAAGAAGGATGCCATAAACTCCATTCGTATGCTATCTTCAGCACACAGTGCTGAAACTGGATTATGTGTGGGAGATTGTATAGAGCACATTATGCCACTCAGATGGCAAGAGCAACATGGCATGATTAGTCAGAATATGTAATTTTTTCATATCCATTCATGATTTTCTGTTTCTGTCAGCTAAGATGTTGATGTGCTCCTGTAATTCTTTATCTACTATGAAATGAGTTATTTATTTAATCATAATTTCATAGTTATTGTTTATGCTATTCAGTGTATTTAATAGGTTTGGAACTCCACAATGCATCAGTATTAGAGACGGGAGTATTTGTATATGAATACCCCCCAGAGGTGAACATAATGAGGGTCCACTCACCGATCCAGTAATGCCGCAGGGTTCACACTCCAGTCCTATTTCTCCAGAGATCGCAATTGGCTAGGCACACCTGGCAGGTGGTGGGACGACAAGCTTCTCTGCCAGGTCGAAGAGTGGCTCACTGATTGCAGTCTCCAGAGCAATAGGACAGGAGCAAGGGCCCTGTGGCATTAGCAGATCTGTGAGTGGACCATCCGGCCAGTGGGCCAGACCCTTGTTATCTCCACCTATGCGGGGGTATTCGTATTCATCTACGAATTCCCCATCTCTAATCAGTTTACTGTATTTTTCCATAGGCAATACCTTTCTCTAAAATCTTTAGATTAAAAATTGAGAGTCGTCTTATACACAGAAGTAAGGAGGGGGGAGGGATCAAAGCACTTTAATTCCTGCTTTTCCACTCCACTTTTTGCAAAGAAAGTAGGGGGGGAAAGCACTTTCCTCCCAAGAAAGTGAAGGGGAAAGCTCCACTTTCATGTGAGGAAAGTGCTTTCCCCCTCTACTTTCTTCACAAAAAGTGGAGGGGGAAAGCAGGAATCAAAGTGCTTTGATCCCTGCCTTCCCCCTCCACTTTATTGTGAAGAAATAAATTTTGTGTTAGAAAAGGGGGGGTCTTATACATGTCTTATACACAGAAAAATACAGTATATTAGGATGCAACTTTTGCCCTCACTGTGATCCATATTTTAAACTACTCCTTTTAACTAGTTTTCCTGTAGAGAGAGTGTATTAAATACTTCAGCTTTTAAATACAAACTTAAATTATAATGGAAATAGGAAATTAGTTGCTTGTGGAATGGAATGTCATCACACAACCTAATTCTGTGCTTGCATTCTAAAGAATATTCCACTGTTTCTGCAGAAACAGGTCCTACTGGGTTCTCAGTCTAGAATTGAAGGCTTAGCCTATATAGAGAATTCTTGTTGCCATTCTTTACTTGTGGTTTTATTTATAAGAGTTTTGCTTGTGTTCTCAAAAGACTGTGAAATTCATGATCCATGTTGGTGGTGAAGAGGGCACATAAAGTTCATACTACTCTTTCTAACATAGAATGTGTTTTAGATTTTTTTTCCCCCAGTAAGTTGAGCAGGCTACAATAACAACTTGGTGTGCACAGGAAGGTCCAAAATCTTGTTGGAATAAATTAATAAATTTCAGTGCAAACATCTACAGGAGATTTGCAGTTAGAACTGGTTTGATACACATGGAAAACAAAGTAAAATATACATTCTAAGAAATGTCAGCACATTGGCATAGTCTGAGGACTGAGTTTGGAACAGACTTTAAGGAAAATTAACATCTCATATCATTCAATGACTGTGCATCTTTCTGTATTCTGACAGTAAGAAGAGAAATTGTGGAAGTTATGATATTCTGAAATAGGAATTAATTTCTTGTAATTTTCTCTTCCTAGAAAATTTTGCAGTGTTTTGTCCTCCATGACTGCTGAAAATGTTGATGTTCAAAATGTTAACATGCTTTATTTTATGCTAGAATATGATTAAACAAAAAGTTGCCACCAGAAATAATATACTTATATTACAAGTATTTTTCTATAACCCATATTTATCATATTTATAATTGCTATATGAGCCATATTCTAATTTCTGATGCATACCTCAATTTAGTTTTGCTTTTAATGTCTCCCCACTCCTTTTTATTCCTTTTATACTCAATAGTTGAGTTGTCAGTAAGTTAGAAATGCTTCTTAATACAGCTTTTTAAGAGCAGAATGAAGATAGTCATGCAGAAGAATCTTTTGGTTCCTTTCTCTTGAAGTAACTCTCAGATCCAAATTACATAAAGATCTGAAAACAGAGTATTCTGGAAAGCCAGTTCACGCATGTGAAATACCTACTTGACCCACTGTTGAATATTTATTTTTCTCATTAGACGGTCTCACTTGGCATTTTGATGTTTATTTTGTATACATATGTCTGTTGGTATTTTATATAGAATTGTGTATTTAATAGTCATACACCTAAAAATATATGTACCCGAATTTTGTGTACTAATACATGTCCAAATGACTCAATTTCCCTGCTCCTTCCCAAATAGTAACATTTCAGCACCTGAACTCATTGACATGAAGTAGTGTCTCTGATTACTACTTAATGATAGAATTAATAATCCTACTAGTCCCATGAGAAGATCCATATAAATATTCACAGAAAAAAGATGAGAATTATATTGTTTTGAGGTTTGGACTAACTAAAGCTAGAGGATGTGTAAGCCCTACTCTTCAAATATAAAGTCTTCAGGATAGGCCAAGGATATCCACTGCTACTTGAAATGTGACCTGATCAATACTACAGAAGTTGGCAAGAGGCAAAACTTGCCAGTCGGGGAAACTTGTTTTAAGAGTCTTCAATTTATCATGGTAATAAACTGAATTGGCATCTAGGTAAAGGTAAAGGTTCCACTTGACAAATGTCCAGTCGTGTCTGACTCTAGGGGGCAGTGCTCATCCCCATTTCCAAGCCATAGAGCCACCGTTTGTCTATAGACAGTTTCCGTGGTCACGTGGCCAGCGTGACTAGATACAGAACGCCGTTACCTTCCCACCGAGGTAGTATTTATTTATCTACTTGCATTTTTACATGCTTTCGAACTGCTAGGTTGGCAGGAGCTGGGACAAGCAACGGGAGCTCACTCCGCTGTGTGGATTTAAACTGCTGATCTTATGACCTTGCAGCCCAGAGGCTTTGCCGTTTAACCCGCAGTGCCACCATGTCCCAGCATTGGCATCTAGTTTCTGCCTAATAACAATTTATGTGAAGAAAACATAGGACATTGGGAGAAAATATCATTTTCTAGAAAGATGCAGTCAAAGAGAACTGGTTTTCTTATTCTTAATATACACATAGTACTGTTACCATGCTTTCTTGGGATGTTTATTTGGGACGCATATCCCTGTACACATATGAAACCTTCATTTCCACACCCAGGTAATACATTCTTATGGACTGTGAATTACTTCTAAGAAATTAAGGTCTACCATCAGAGTAATCTTTTTCTTTTCCAGACATATCTGTTCTGCTGAGCAATAGACCATTATCAGTTCAGTAGATACAGTTAAGAAAACAGCATGCTTATCAAAACAAAGAGAAGCAAAACATTAGTGTAGGTACCAGACTGCTTTTGTAAGTAGAAGGGAGGAACAGGGACTACATTTGAACTTTTCAGAAAATAGATTTAACTAAAGCAGAAAGGCAGATTATGTGTTAACTTTGTCAAAGAGAGAGGGGCAAATGGAGAATAAGCAGTTAGGAGACTGCACAATGATGGGCCAGCATTCAATGGAAAAAGGATGGGAGATGTAGTAGTAGTTAGAAAATTGGCAAGAGAGAAATAGAGAGGGGAACATATTATAGATGTACAGAATAATGAAGTTGGAGTCCTGAAGTCCTGTAATGAAGTTCTGTAAGCCCATCAGCTCCAACTCCCTTCTCAGTGCAGGAATCCAAATCAAAGTATATCTAACAGATGGTTGTCTAATTCTCCCTTGGATGCCTCCAGCGCTGGAACACTCTCCCAAGATAATTGATCCTATTGCATAGTGCTCTTAACAGTTTTCAAGTTTTTCTGATGTTCAGCCTAAATCTGGCTTCCTGTAACTTGAGCCCATAATTATATGTCCTGCATTCTGGGATGATCAAGAACAGGTCCACCCCTCTTCTGTATGACAGTCTTTCAAGTACTGTATTTGAAAAGTGGTATCATATCTCCTGTCAGTCTTCTTTTCTCAAGGCTAAACATGCCCAGCCTTTCCTCATAGGGTTGTCTGTGCTCTTCCTTTGCGGCCTGGCCTTCTTTCTAATTACTATGTGTCCTTTTTTATTTTCAGGTCCTCTGCGTGCTTTTTGGGGAGCCATGTTGGTATTTTTTTGCTGTCTCCCCTTTCCCCCCCCATTATGGAATTGTTTGCAGTTGTGCCTTTAGAATTTCATTTTTAAGAAACTCTCACCTAACTTGGACTCCTTTTTATGTTAGGATCTCTTGCCATAGGACCTTACTGATAATTGTTCTGAGTTTGTTAAAATTAGCTTTCATAAAATCCAGCATACACATGGAGCTACATTTCGCTTTTGTTTCCTTTGAAATCGAACTCAAGTAGAACGTGATCAGTTTCCCCCAGAGTTCTCCTTACTACTACTTCTTCCATCAATTCATCTCTGTTGGCTAGAATCAAGTCAATTTTTTCTAAGAAAAAAATTATCAGCCACACAAGCCAGGGATTTCTTTGAAGGGCCATATATGGCAGAATTTGTCTCCCAGCAGATATCAGAGTAATTGATACTACATTGTGTCTCCTTGAAATTCTCGCAATATGTTTTTCAAGGATTTCGTCCCCATCTTCTCTTTGATTGGGTGGTCAGTAGTAGACTCCAGCTAACCTATTCCTTTTGTTTTTTGCCCCAATTATATTAATCCAGATGCTCTCAATGGAACAACCAAGCTCATTGTTCTGTATTTCTGTACAGGAATACGTTGTTGTTTTTACATATAATGTGACTCAACCTCCTTTTCTGTTCTTTTTGAACAATTTATATCCTTCAATTGCTGTATTCCAGTCATGAGAGCCATCCCAACACAGTTATTGTTGAGTGGGAAGGTGCAAGGATAGGCAGCTAAATCTGGGACTTAGGCAGGCTAGGCTTTTGCCAACAAGAGTGCTCTGCTAAAATCAAACTGAGTTGTGGAACTACATCCATTTCTTAGAAGGACAAAACTAATGACAAGTGAAAAGAGAACTTCTACTGTACAGACCTAAGTTGAAAATGTACAAAGAAAACGAAAGTAAAATTGAATTCCTTCCTAACATATCAATAAACAAACTAGATTTGCTGATTTCCAAAAGTGGCCTTAATGGTTTTGAAATTGAAATCCAGATTCTAAAGCTGGCCAGATCTTGAGTAAGAGTGATTCATCAACTAATTCTCCAGTTAATCAAAAACTCATTCACAGGAAACCTTATACCTGGTTAACAGTGACTTTGAATTCTGGATATAAAATCTAGAGATAAAGATCTAATGAAAGGCTTGAATTTAAGATTCCTCCACATTATATCCTTGCTGCCCAATGATATTTCATATTGAACTCTCACAAAAACTTGACTAATTTACCCATATTTCTTCATTGTTTACCTTTCATATATTGAGTTACATAGTTTGCTCACGAGCTATTTGGTGTCAGAGCTAGTCTGCTAATATTGTAATTATTGGTATTATGCATTTTACACTATTAATATTTTGTTTCTACCATTGGTAAGACTTTGCTGTTGGACAATTAGTGGCAGTGGCTTAGTAGCTATGTGAGCATTACTGGCCCTGCTATAGAACTGCTAAATCACTCCGGTCATCAGTACGACTCTGTGGTTTGTGTGAATTGGTGCAAAATACCTTGCTCATTCAGAGCTGCAGTCCTCAAACAGCTTCAGCTTCTTGTTTTCGCAGAAGACTTCAGAATTTGTTTAGTTTGGAAATAATAATTAAAAAGCCCTTCTTAATGCAGTGTTATGTATATTGTGTTCTCTTTTTGTGATCAGGAGAGTAAGTACAAATCTGGGCCATGGCTATATAAAAGAATAAAGTATACTAATTATATGTAAAATCACACTACAAGCATTTTCTTTTATAAACTAAGCATGGCATGAGGGGAATATTAATATACCTTATTCCTACTGAGAAATACTCTCAGCTAAATCTGAACACTCTTCTGTGTGCCTGAGCCATTCTGATGTCTTCTTATTAATAGAGGGTGTTTGTTGTTTGTTGTAAAATGATGACCAGTGTTATTTGAAGATGGATTGAGTAATAATCAATTAAGCAGAAGCCAGGACAGGAAATGCTACTGTTGCATTAAGACTGTGATTCAGCATTGTAGCAAAGGACATTGGATAGGAAGATATGCATAATTCGAGAGAATTTGTAGTGTAGGTGCCAATCGATCAAATATATATGCAAGAACATGAGGGGAACTTATTCTGGAAGAAGAATAGATTTGGCTAGTTTTGTTGTTGCGATAATTACAAAATTAATATATGAGATTATCTAAGCATGGTAACAAAGTGACTAAAATGCAATGTAAGTGCAGTATTAATGTTGATGTTCTCTGCAGAAGTGAACACAATTTTCTGACGGCTGGTGTGTCTCATTGTGGCCTCCCTCAGAAACTAGAATTCCTGTACATCATCTTTCTAAATTGCTTTCGATTTACACATAACAGCTTGAAATGCGCCTTACATTTAAGTAAGTTCACCTTAGGTCAGTCTTTTGTGACCAGCACAGGACATAATCTTTTATCTATAAGCTCAATGAAGGACACATTATGCTCTTGAGATGCAGAAAATGTACATGTCTAATGTACAGATTTTGCTTTTGAATTATTAAATTATTTGAATTATTAAAGGACTACATAATCTTAAACAACACTGCTGCTGTGGAACATTATTTTAAATTCCACCTCGTCTAAGTTGTCTGATTTTTATTTTTGTAAACTTTGCTATTGAAATATAAGAATGGGATAGGCACATTTAAAAAAAAAGTTGTCTTATAAATGTATTCTAGGGAAATTTTATCCAGTCCCATTCCAGGTGCCACTAGTGTCATGAATTAATGAATTTATAGATGTTCATTTGGTGCTTAATGGTCTTTCTTTCTGAAACTGTACAATGGGCATACTAGGATGTGACAAATTATACATTTCAATTTATTTAATTTGGTAGCTTTCCAGATAAATCTTTTCAGATAAATCTATAGACATGAAAACTTCTTTTTACATTTTCTTCTAATTTTCTAATAGATGGACTATTTAATCAAAGTTGATAAGCTTCCACCTTGAATTAACATTACTCAAACTTTAATGATAAAATTAGAAGCTGAAAACCCAAGAAAGTAAAACAAATTCAAATACAGTTGAAATTGCTCTCCTGTTGGTTTTGACATAATTTTCATGATCACAATGACTCCTCCAGTTCAGATATTGAATAGGATTACAATTCAGAAACGCCTGTTGGGTCATTGCCTGATTTAAACATGCAAGATAGTATTCCCCTATCCCCATCTGAACATACATTGTCATATAGCAATTTAATTGAGAGGATGGCCAAGTCCTTACAATTATAATTATAAATGTCTAAATCTTCACAATATGCAAGAGAATCTGTATTTGCCAGAGTATAAAAGGATTTTAACATTCCCATCAAGATGGCTATGTTGGAGACATTAATGGACCTCGTAACTCAATCTTGGCAGAAACTATCTACAGTACCACCTACTTCTGAACACATTGAGAACTTATACAGAGAGCAAAAGGAAGGCTTAACTTTTTAAATTCAAACATCCCATGCCAAATTCAATTACAGTGGAGACCCCAAAAATTGAAAATAGAGGGAAGACCTCAGATAATAGCTGCTGATAAGGAAGGAAGGAAATTGGGCCTAAAAATCTATTCTTTAGCAGCTTTACTTATGAGAATTTCCATTTATCAGGCCATGATTGGGGGGGGGGGGGGGATCATCAGTTTATATAGAGAAATTCCATCCCCTAATACCATATCTACCAGAAGATAAGAAATTGTTTACTGTTTCTTTCCAGCAAAAAGCATATTCTTTGACTGGACTCCAGATCCACTCAGTTTGCCTTGTAGCAGATTGTGCAGCTAAGAATATGGTGGCAGTAGTGACACTTAGGAAACATGCCTGGCTGAGACCTGACAGAATGTCTGATGATTCGTAATCCTCATATAAAGCATCTCCTGTTTGATGGTAAAAGTCTCTTTAATACAAAACTGCATGACTTCCCAATTTGAAGAGGCACTTGTTCAGCATGCCGAGGCAAAGAGGCAGTCCCAAAACCAGCAAAATCAGGGAGCTGGACAGAGGACAGATTTATTCGCGAAGGCTTTCACGGCCGGGATCTAATGGTTGTTCTGGGTTTTTCGGGCTCTTTGGCCGTGTTCTGAAGGTTGTTCTTCCTGACGTTTTGCCAGTCTCTGTGGCCGGCATCTTCAGAGGACAGGTTGCTGTCCTCTGAAGATGCCGGCCACAGAGACTGGCAAAACGTCAGGAAGAACAACCTTCAGAACACAGCTAAAGAGCCCGAAAAACCCAGAACAACCAGAGGACAGATGGTATTTGTCTTCAGTGTGGAAGGGATTGCCACTCTCGTATTGGCCTTCTCAGCCACACTAGACGCTGTCCCAAGACCTCTAATCAGAACACGTTACCATAGTTTCTCAAGACTGAAGGATGCCTATAGCAAAATGATTTCATGCACACTCTTCATAAAAAGAAAACTACTGCTAAAAGAATGATCTGAATACACAGCCCCAAACAACTCAACAACATAAACCCTACTGGAAAAGAAATTATCAATACGAAAGATGCAGGTCACCATCAGAAAGGTCAGGTACTGCAGAGCAAACATTGTCACAGCAGTACACACCACAGACCAAATACAATAAATACAAACAGCCCTCCACTTCAAGAAACGGACAAATAATAGACACTGAGACCAACAGTCCAACTTCCATCCTCATTCCAAATCTCAGTAACTTTAGTAACAACACTAGCACGGTATTTAAACAGCTGGCACACCATCACCTCTGATACATGGGTGTTTCCCATTGTAACACATGGTTATGCAATAATGTTCAGCAGACTCCCCCCAGAGGATATATTTGTACCCCCATCCCTTCACATGCACTCAAAGAATATGTAGCAACATGTCTCAGCATGAATGCCGTAAGAAAGGTATCCAAAATGTTTATAGCCAATTTATATTATTTCTGCTATTTTATGCTCCAAAATAAAATGGTGTCTTGATACCAATTTTAGATCTCAGAGCAGTCAACATAATATCAAAGCAGTTTGGTATGGTGACTTTATAGACAATTCTACCACTGCTAAAGCAAGGGGATTGGTTTGCTGTAATAGATCTAAAGAATGCATATTTTCACATTTCAGTAAGGCCAGAACATCAATGCTTCCTTCATTTCTTCATAGTTCAAAATATTTGCCAATTCAAGGTACTTCCTTTTGGTTAATCAACAACACCAAGAGTGTTCACAAAATGTATGGCACTAGTAGCCATTTACTTGAGGACAAAGGTCATGAACATCTTCCCATACATAGAAGATTGGTTACTGGCGGTGAATAATTGGAATCCTTCTGTCAACAATGTATATTACACACTTCGAATTTTGTCAGATCTTGGTCTAAGACTGAATTCAAAGAAGTTGCATCTGATACTTTGTCCAGTGATCCAATAAAGAGGTGCTGTCCTGTTCTCCATAACATCCAGGACTTACCTACCAGAAGAAAGAGTAAACAGAATTATACACATCATGGCAAAAATGTGTGTTTTCCCAACAATGTCTGTGCATTCAATTTAACAGTTTGTAGGCTTTGTGGCATCAACAGCAGCCGTGAGGTGTCACAGCAGACTGAGAATGAGATTCATACAAACTTACTATTTTCTGAGTTATGACAAAAGAGTACACCTAAAGAAGCAATTGTGGTGATGGATGAGAAAACAGCATCTTCAGATGGGAGTATCCTTCTGGCAGCTACAACCACCCATTCTTCTATGACACCAGATCCAAGCAAAATAGGATGGAGAGCATAGGAGTAGCAGAGAGATACATGAGAACTAGCTGCTCATGAAAGAATGCACCTAGCACTATTGACAATTTTCAGTGGACTATGAGCATTCAAGTATATGATGCAGTGGAGGGTTGCACTATAGTTTATATTGTTTTTTTAATAGAATTATATTTTAGATCTTTTTTCTTGTTTGTTTCTTCTCCATTTTTGATTAAAATAAATACAAAAATAATTTTAAAAATGAAATAATATACTCATGAAAGTTGTTCAGGTAGCAATGTATTATCTGGACAGACATGGAGGAATATCAGACATGGAGCAATGTGAGCACAGATAGAATTCTAGCTCCTGTCCTCTGAAGATGCCGGCCACAGAGACTGGGGAAATGTTAGGAAGAAAAATCTCCAGAACATGGCCAAACAGCCTGAAAAACCCACAACAACCAAAACTTAATATTCCTTGGTTGTTTAAAATTTCACTTTTCTAACCTACTGCCTCCATTAAAAACAAACAAAAGTAAACATTGGTTATGAAAATAACTGTTTGATAGCAAAGAACTGTTTGATATTTCTGCACACAGTAAGAACATGCAAGTGAATGATTCTGAGTGGCTGAAAGGCCTCACGTAACATTTCTTCCTATTGCGCAAACAGTCAGAAGCCATGGGAACTGAGAGTTGGAGTCAGTCAGTGTCAGTGTGAGTGAATGTTCAGACAGATTTTGTGATCGTGTTTCTCCTTCAATTTCTGCTAATAAAACTGTTTGGTTATTGTCAGGTAAAAGTAACTTTTCAATATTATTGCAGTGAATTTTGTAACAGTACATTCTGGCTGAGCCTCAGAATGGATCTCTGGCTGAATTTGAAATGTAAAAGAATTGATGCTGTTGATGAGAGTGCATCTTGTTCAAAGCAAAATGAAGCTTCTTCCAGTAATCTTAAAAAGTGTTACCATTATAGCAAGGAATATCTGTCAATTAGACCCTTCATGAAAAACTTAAATAAATATTTGATACACTTTAGAGTCTGCGGCAACAAAATACATTTAAAGGGGGCCCATGGCAAAGAAAGGGTTAAGAACTGCTGATGTATGATAAAGCACATCTTTCCGCTAGCAGTCTGTGTCATGGGAAAAGACTATCAAAAGGCAGACTCATTGAACAGAACAAGAACTCTCTCACTAAGCTTTTATGAAAAAAATACGGAAGTGTAAACAACCTAAGATAGATGTTTCTGCTTCACCCAAGAACAATAAATGCAAGGGGACAGGTTCACTGGGACTGGTTGTCTAATGTACAAATTTCCACCATTTCCTTTGATTCAATGCACAGTGGTAAAGATACAACAGGGCAAGTCAGATATAATCCTAAAAACTCTGTGGTGGCCTTGACAACCATGGTTTGCGACTCAGTTGCTGCTGTCGAAGGACAAAATGCAGCTACCAATTTACAACAACTTGTTTACATTTTACAAAAAATCAGTATAGCATCCAGATATACAGCAACTCAAAGTGACTGCTTGGAGAATAACTCACCAATCACAGAAATTATGCAGCAAGCTGAAAAACTTCCACAAACCAGTTGTACGCCTATAAATGGAAAAAATTATGCAATATGCTTCATAGTTAATGAAACCAATAGTCCAGCATCACTTCATTCCATTGTAGATTACCACTCCGTTTAAAGGAAAATGAATTATTCTTTTTATCTTTAAAGGGTCTATGTAGCAACAGTAGTGGCATATCAGCCTGAGCATCACCCTTTGTCTTTCTTTTAGTACCTGACTTTAAAAAAAATCTCTCTCTCTCAAGATGGGATTCAGGACAGCAGGTGCAGCATGCAGAGTAAACAGCAGAAGAATAATGCTAGAGTTCTATAAATTTTTGTAGGGATTGGTTGTGTAGGTGCAGAACATATTTGTATGAATACATAGATGACCACTCAAAGAACCACAGTTATGGATGAGTAACTTGTCTTTCTCTCTTGCAAAACATATCCATTTCAGGAAGGGCAGAGCCATAAAATTACTGCTATAGAATGCTCAGGGCTTTGAAAGTTGATCAGTATGCATAGTCAAGAGTTCTAAGTTAGTCCAGAAAGGAATGGAGCATCCATTGGTGCTTGGGAGTTTAGCAAATGGAGTTCCTAGTGTTTTCCCAATAAGTGGTTTAAACTAGGAAGCTTTGGGATCTCTCCTCACTGTCCACATTTTTGAAGGAATTGATGGAAGGTCTGGGGCCCACCTTTCCTGAGCTTGGTCTTTTCCAGACATGGCTGGAAAGCAATTGGAAAAATCCAAAGATTGGAGGTTGAATTTTCTGAGGCATCTTGGAAAAATTACAAAATCAGCATCAATTGGTTTGCCCACAGCTAATTCTGAAAAAGAGAACCGTTTAAAATGTATGCAGGGAAAGCGGGGAAATTCAAACTTTCAGTTAGTGAAGAGGCTGCTTGTCTGCTAGTCCAAGCAGTTAGATTGCTGGGAGAGAGACCTGGGACTGCCTGGTATTGTCATTTTAAAATGTAAAATGTAGTTTAAAAGCTGCTTGTTTTGGGTTAAACTGTGCTTGGGTGAAAAGGTGCTCCATTTGAGCTGAAACCTGCTTGTGTAGAAACGTGCATGGGGTACTTGCTTTAAAAGCTGCTTGTTTTGGGTTAAACTGTGCTTGGGTGAAAAGGTGCTCCGTTTGAGCTGAAACCTGCTTGTGTAGAAACGTGCATAGGGGTACTTGCTTTAAAAGCTGCCTGCAAAGCCTTTCAGAGCAGCGCCGATCAGCTGTTAGGTGGGGAGAGGGGAGGGGGAAGGAGCAGGAGCGGAGAAGGGTATAAAATGGTTGCCGTCTGCCAGGTGCCTGCTGGCTTTTAGCTGTTTGGGGCTCTTTTTTGCCTGTTCTGGGATCTACCAAGGCACTGTGAAGAGCAAGGCTCAGTCTACAGTACCTGGTAAGTGACTTTCTTTTAAGTTTCTAAAAGTTTCTGACCTTCCCCCCCCCCCATAAAAATGCATTAATTTTCAGTGCCTTTCTATGGGAAATTTGGATTCAACTTGCAAACTTTTCAACTAGTTCTGGGCATCTAATAGAGAATGTATTTCCAAAGGGTGTTGCAGCAAGGAAACTAACTGTGCCTCATGACTTCTAACTGGATTACAGTACCTGCTTCCTGATTTCAGCTATTATAGTTTGTATTCAGTTTTTTTGGCTTTGTGTGGCCTAACCTGTTGTGCTTTGCATGCTATAAATGTTCAATTGTGTCAGAAAATGGAGATTTGGTCTTATGCTGAGCATGTGCTACTGCTGGTGAATGGGTTAAGCTTTGTGTTGCTGTTCTTTTGCATAACCTAAAGTAAATAAGGAAAACCAGCTGTTAAACACTTTAATTCCACTATTTATCCTCCACACAACTAAAAGGGACCTCTCAATGCAGTGCCAAATCAGACAAACCATTTCTAACTTAATATAGGTTTGAGCTGTAGATGGGCAGAGTTGCACAACAATCTCATCTGTCATTGAGACATTTCTATAAGCATGGGGAGGAGGTGGATGAAAGGAAATGTAAAATATAGGTAGAGTGATATAGGTCTTATCACTGGCTGACAATGGTCTATATTAATGCCACTGTTGACTGCTGTTCACTTTACATGGTTCAAATGTTATTCTGTTATAGTTTATTAAATATTTTATTACACTATTTGGTTCAGAATATATTTTCCCTATGTTCCTCCTCTAAAAATTAAGTGTGTCTTAAGGTCCGGTGCATCTTATGGAGCAAAAAATACGGTATACATTGTCACGGTTGACACTGTGTACAGATTAATGGATGTACAAATGAAACTTACATAATGTGATAAAACTTTTTTTCTCTACTGGGTTTCTTTCCTCAATTGTATGGTGACATGGTATTTAATAAATCCAATATAGCATTACACATTTTATAGTAAACTGTCTCAATGCATTAGTTACTTTTTCTTGTCCTTTTTTCAGTCATAAATGGGAAAGTGATCTGAAATTCTGCATTCTGTGTTTGAGGTTTCCACAGATACTAGGAAGGCTGCAGAAACAGGCTTGGTTTGTTTTTGTAATATGGTTTTTAGTCCTTTGGTAATGGATAGGATATATAGACTCTGTTAGGTTGGTCTCAGTCTGTGCCTATAATATAGAGAAGTTCAGTTTGTGCAGCTCCATATTTCTATTACATCTTCCAGTTGTGCATATGTTCTTGTGGCCTGTGGACAGATAGCTCGTTCTGCTACCAGTTGTGCAACTAGTTCTGCAAATGGAAATTGTAATAGATTCCAGCCTTGCACATAATCCAGAGCCAGGTACCACATTTTTCACACAAATGGAATAGCATGGTTTTAAATTGACCCTAATGATTTTGAAACACAGAAAACATACACAACTTATCAGTGTTCTGTGTGGCTGCCTAAAAAAATATTAAACGATGAATCAAACTTTTAAATTGAAGTTTGTGTTATTTCTTTATTTAAATATAATATTTCTTTATTTAAATAAGTGTGCAAATGCCTGAAACAGTAAAGTGTCACTTTTGCTACCTCACTTTCCTGTTCTAAAAAATATGATTGTTTTAAAATTGCCTCTTACTCTTAACGTCTTTAAATATTAACCATAAAGAAAACACACTAATGGGATAGAAAACTGTACATATTTATTTCTAAAAAGTTGGCAAATCTTGAAGTTGAAAATAATATCCCAAAACTGAAAGTCTTCAAAACACTTTTTTCTCCCCCACTACATATTCTGACAAATAAACCCTAATTAGCTGACTTAAAGACCTTAATTTATTAATTTTTTATTTATTTATTGCATTTATATGCCGCCCATCTAGACATAGTCTACTCTTAAGAGTAAGAGGCAATTTTAAAACAATCACATTGGAGGACGCTTGACCATGTTTCACTTACTTTGAACACTCTGTCTTCAAGATTATGTCCAGAGTCTGAATATTTTAGAAAAATGACTAAAAAGAGAACTGAAAATGTTATCCTTTGTTTTTAGGTGTTCCAACTCCAAGTCCTGAAATCCTTCGCCATACTTTAAACATGCTTGTACGAGAGAGGAAAATATACCCAACTCCAGATGGCTACTTCATTGTGACCCCACAAACATACTTTATAACACCATCTCTTATAAGAACTAACAGTAAATGGTACCATCTTGATGAAAGGATACCTGACAGGTCTCAGTGTACCTCTCCACAGCAAGGAACTATAACTCCTTCCACCTCTGGCTGTGTCAGGGACCGAACATTACCCAAAAACCACTGCGACTCTTGCCATTGCTGCAGAGAAGACATGCACAGCATGCATGCTTCCACACTACAGAGAAAATCAGCAAAAGACTGCAAGGACTCCTATTGCCCTCCTTCTTTGTGCCAGGTGCCGCCCACTGAAAAAAGTAAAAGTACTGTAAATTTTTCTTACAAAACAGAGACATTGACAAAACCTAAAGATGGAGAAAAGCAGTCTAAAAAATTTGGGCTGAAATTGTTTCGTTTAAGTTTCAAAAAGGATAAGACGAAACAGCTGGCAAATTTTTCTGCTCAGTTTCCTCCAGAGGAATGGCCTTTGAGAGATGAAGATACGCCTACCACTATACCTAGGGAGGTAGAGATGGAGATTATTAGGCGTATAAACCCAGATTTAACTGTAGAAAATGTCATGAGGCACACTGCACTAATGAAAAAACTTGAAGAAGAAAAAGCTCAAAGAAGCAAGGCTGGCTCTTCAGTTCACCATAGTGGAAGAAGCAAGAAGAGTAGAAGTCATAGGAAGTCTCATGGAAAATCTCGGTCACACAGTAAAACTCGGGTCTCTAAAGGAGATCCATCAGAGGGCTCCCATTTGGAGGTACCAGGTGAAAGAGAGTATGAGTTCTATGATCCCCTCACAAGGTCCCCACGGGAAGGCTGCTTCATAATAGAACATAAAAGGGACAACTTTATCATGCACAGTAGTCCAAACGTCCTTGAATCTCACTTTCCTATGACACCTGAATGGGATGTATCTGGTGAACTAGCCAAAAGGAGAACTGAGATGCCTTTTCCTGAACCTTCAAGGGGAAGTTCCCATTCTAAAGTCCACCGAAGCCACAGCCATACACAGGACCGGAGATCAAGAAATGAAAGGTCTAATAAAGCCAAGGAACGATCTCGATCAATGGATAATTCAAAAGGACCTCTGGGTGCTGCTTCTTTAGGTACACCTGAAGATTTAGTGGAAGCTTGCAGCCAAGATGACCAAACAGCCAGCCAAACATACATTGATGATAGCACCTTAAGGCCTTCACAGTCACTTAGTCATCAAAGGGCTCTGATCTCATCTGCAAGCTACAAGGATATAGTGAAGCCTGAAAAAACTGGTGGCGGTGCAGAAACCCCCACTTGTAACCTGCTGGAACAAAGCAAGCCAGCAGAGAGTTTGCCACCTTATAGTGAGCTCAACTCCTGTACAACAAAATCAGCCATTGATGATTACTTTCAGTGTAACACTTCTAGTGAAACTGTACTTACTGCTCCTTCACCTTTGGGGAAGAATAAAGATGACCATGATACAGTGACTTTGACCGATAGTATTAAAAAAGTATCTCCCTCAGAAAGGCAATCACAGCACATAGCCAGGGAACCTGCAGCGCTCAAAGAGGATTCACCAAAAGGGCCAAACAACAGCAGCGGACCAACTGCCACAAGCCAACCCTCTGAAGTCATCGCAAATGGCCGACTGGTCCAGCATCATAACACAGAATCTAGTAGCCTTGATAAGAGGAAAGAGATATTTAGCAAAGACACACTTTTTAAGCCTCTTCACAGTACTCTGTCTGTTAACAGTTTCCACAAGCCTAGTGTGCCACTATTAAAAGCTCATCAAAAGACACCTCCAGACACGTTGCCAAGCAGATGTGACAAACTTGAACAAGCTATGGTAACCTCAGCTCCGCAAGTCATGCCTGCATCGCAAAGACAGCAAGAGACATCTGGAAACCAGGAAGCAGCCTTTGATTATTACAATGTGTCTGATGATGATGACTCTGAGGAAGGGACAAATAAAAACACTGAAGAAGAAAAGAATCGGGATGATGTGGGCACGATGCAGTGGCTTCTTGAGCGGGAAAAAGAAAGAGACCTGCAAAGGAAGTTTGAAAAAAATCTCACTCTCCTCACTCCAAAAGAAACTGAAAACAGCAACAACCAGCGAGCCACACATTCAGCTAGACTGGACAGTATGGACAGCAGCAGCATCACAGTTGACAGTGGGTTCAATTCTCCACGGTAGGACTTTAATTGATTTATCAATACCTATAATATCATATCCGTTAAGTATTGTACAGCTGTGCTGCTGTTTTCTTGCAACATTTTATTTATTTATTTATTTATTTTAATTTATATCACTCCCATTTAGACCGAAGTCTACTCTGGGCAGCTAAGAACTTTATTAAAATAAAACAAAACAATGATATCAATACACTAGAGGATGGTGAAATAAGTTAGGTATCGACAGGAGGGAAGGCCTGTCTGAAGAGCCAGGTCTTAAGTTGGCACTTAAAAACACCCAGTGAGGGAGCCAGACAAATTTCTAGGGGGAGATTGTTCCAGAGCAGAGGGGCCACTGCTGAGAAGGCCTGCTTTCTTGTTCTTTCTCTCCAGGCCTCCCTTGGCGTTAGGCCCATCAGCCGTCCCTCCTGGCTAGAACGAGTGATACGGGTAGATTGAGGTGGGAGAAGGCGTTCTGCCAGATATTGAGGTCCTAAACTGTTGGCAGTCTTGCCCAGGCCCCCTGTTGTCAACCCCCTCTGCAATGATCAGACAGAACCAAACTAACAATAGCTGAGTCCTCTTAGGTAGTATCAATCTGAAGTCTACTAAAAATGATCAGAGGGAAAAACTTACAACTTAGTTGAAGTTACTAAAGTTACTAAAGCTGCATGTGCTTTGTCCTATATACATTTACCTGGAAGTAAGCAACACTGAACGTAAACACACAAAAGTAGACACCTGGGTAGACAGTGTATAGCAGAGGTATCCAACCCCCGGTCCGCGGCCTGGTGCCGGTTCATGGCTTCAGTCAGATCAGGCTGTGGAGACAAACCTCACCCTTGCACACACTCCCCTCACACACACACCCTTTGCGCATGTGCACATGTGCCTGCACCCACATGAGCACTCCCCCACCCCTTCGCGCAAGCACACAAGTGCCCCCCGAGCACCACCCCGGTTAAAAAGGTTGGGGACCACTGCTGTATAGGATTCATAATCAAGCATGGTTGAATGAGGAAGAGGAGAAGCAATTTGCACTTCCTGGCCATATGTGATGGCTTATATGGAGATTTCAGATCAAATATTTGATCTGTGCTCAGCCTCTGTGGTCTAAGAGACACCAAGTTTGAGGTGTATCCTCTTAAACAGAAATTTTGCTAGGCCACAGACAGTCTTACGTCTTGGAGCTAGAAGAACAAGAGGAAAGAGTTTGGCAGCCATTTGTACTTTCAGTGGTGAAATCACACTGAAAAAGTAAAAGCTACTGTGATCTTATAATTCAGAATCAACATTGAGTGATTAGCATCCACTAATTGCTTTCTCTTTTTTAATAATAATTGTTTGCAGTTTACATATGCCCTGAAGCTAATTTATCCAGTGGCTGTGTGCATGATGTAAGGAGAAGGCTATATTTTTTAACAATGTTACACATAAAACCTTAGTCCCCTGCAATCTTCTTTCTAAGCTGCCCACACGCCTGCTTACCCAAAGCCCTGTCGGGGTTGTGTACAGGCACCTGGCTTGTTTACATCCTATTTCAAATGAATCCCTGCCCACCCCCATACACATGGAGTGAAGCTCCCACACAGCTGGACAGAAAGTTAGAGGGAATGTTGGTCCCCTAAAATGTAAAGTTAGTTTTTTGTTCTGTTCTCATAGTAATAACATGGCCAGTCAATATATAAGCAGTCTTTGATTGTGATAAATGTCGAGCAGCATCAGTAAGAGGCAAAGGGGTAGCTTTGCACTAGAAGTGAACCCAAATAAAGAATGCACACACCATTTTTTGCCTTTTAATGGATTTTATATGCTATTAATTAGAATAGCCTAGTTTTGCTTTGAACAATCTTTTGGGAACTTGAAAGATTGTTTTCATCCTTTTTCAACTTTTGCATCATGCCCTATACTCAAGCTTAGTAGATTGTAAATTTTGCATTTTCTTTTGAGAGCATTAGGTCTGCGGTCATGTAACTGCTTACCTTTGGGTGAATTATACAGAATTAAGAAAAAATATAAACTACAGTATTTTTTTTAACTAGGGGAACATGTGCTGGCTCATCTTGCTCCTGAATCTGTGGTCTCCAGTTTATAGATCTGATCAACAATAATAGTTGTTTCAGTTAACATCCCACCTAGCACTTAAATTTCCTGAGCATATTTTGGGCATTTCCCTCAGAAACTTCCAAGGGGATTGATAGTTGTGCTAGTCTAGCTGGATAGCTCAATGAGTTAAGTTGTGGAGGTAGGGTTGAGGAGCTGAATTCCTCAGTGCTTTCTGGGAGAAGCCTGCGTGGTCTTGGAAAACCTGCACAGCCACAGAAAATGAATGGAATATAGCCCCAATGGACATGCTTTATTTAAATTTCTCTCAGCTGAGGTTATATTCCATGCATCTGAAGAAGTGAGCTTCAGTGTAATATACTATGTTAGCTTGGAGGACTAGGTTATTTTGCCAAGGTCACTTCCTGCTAGTTTTTCTCTGTAGGGTTCACTGTTGCCTTTGTCATTTGGTCATTTCTCACAGAGCTGTGTTTCTTGAAAATTCCTGAAATTATAATACCGTACATAATTTCTAATTTTTTTAGGGACCAGACAAAGATGAGAGTTGTATTATTGTGTCTGATTAACTAAATTGCCTGTAACACATTAAAGTGTTCTAACTTGCATCTTATACTGTTTCACATAGGGTGTGAGGTAAACATGCAGAGAGTTCTGAATGATAATGACTACCGTATTTGCCTGTGTATAAGGCGACTGGACGTATAAGACCACCCCCCAACATTCCCACTCAGAATGTAGAGTTTGTTATATACTTGCTGTATAAGACTACCCCCTCTTCCGCACGCGTGATTCTGCTTTGGCTGCATCATGGGGAGAGTTCCTTTTGCCCCTTTTGATTCCTTTTCGGAGGGAGCCAGGGTTTGCTGGAAGAAGGAAAAGCAGAGAGGCAGCAGCCATTTTGGAGAGGCGGCAACCATTTTAAGAGGCAGCAGCCATGTGGTCGCATCTCAGAATGGCTGCCGCCTCTCTGCTGTTCCTGACAGTCAACTGTTCGGCGCTAGAGTCAGGCAGTTCCCAGGCTAGGAGGGGGGGGGGCTCTACTCGGTCTTACTACCAGGTAAGTGACTTCGCTGGGAGAGAGGGAGGGTTTGCTGGACATGCACCCGGCGTACAAGATGACCCCCCCCACTTGGAGGCATGTTTTTCAGGGCCAAAAAGTCGTCTTGTACGCCGGCAAATACGGTACTTTTTCCAGTGTATGCCCAGAGAAGGGTTTTGTTTAGCTGCCTCAATCAGTGCTTCTTCATGTTTTTTTAGTAAACTTGCTATTCATATTTTTTAGGAATGTATGAGGCAGGCCTTCTTCCCTTTCTGAAAGTTTTCTTATCTAAACTCAATCTCTCCTTCCCAACCTGTCCTCATTATCTCAAACAAGTGCCTTTTTATCTCTCTTCTGGCAGTCATAGTTCTCCTTGTTCTTCACCAGCTCAAACAAGTTTAGAAGATGTTTCCTAAGTCTCAGTGTAGATTATTTATCTTTTTAAACGTTTTTGGTGAGCACATTTTCAGAATATCACGTTGTATGGATACACTTCCAGTGCATGTGTGGAGAAGGCATTCCAGGTGAAAAGACTGTGGCTTAGATGTTCTTTCATGGACTTGGCAAACTGCATCTCTACTTATACATAATCTCCCTAATTATTTGATCTGTCTTGTGTACCAGAATTGGCTGAGCAAATGATGGTTAGTGATTTCATATGAATTGAAATTGATTTCTGATCCTAGATTGTAGCACAGGCACGAGTCTCCTAATTTGAACATCACATCAAAGTATTTCATGGTTTGTTCCAAACAAGAAGTAATAAGGAAGCATTAGATAGAATATATGGAGTCCATGCCGTAGTTTGAAGGATCAAGCAAATTGAGCCTGTAATGAATCAAGTGCTATTTCTTCTATTAGACTAACATGTACATGTAAAAATTTATGAACATAAATTTATATTTCTATTGCAATTTGCTATAGTTTCTTTTTTTATACTACACTGCACTTAACAGGTACAGTTATATTTGTATGCTTGCATTTGTAATAAAAATTATACTTAATTTTGGTGGAAACTTAAGTATTGCACATAGGTTAATTTGGGGTTTTTATATCACTTGCTAATATAATATGAGATAGCATTTGCTCACGTAACAAACATACATTGAGAATTGGTTCTTGTTTGAATGCAGCAGGCAGTTGGCCTGTGATTGTAAAAATGCTGATGCTGCCAACAGAACATGGGACATTGGAGGGAAGTGGATTTTACCTGTTTCATACCAGTGTCCCAGGTTAATCCCATATTGTTGCTATGTTCTGAGATTAGAGGGTACAAAACTTTCTAGGTTGGGTTACAGCATAATCAGCATCATTTCCAGCAAAAGAAGTTATACTGCTGTTGTGAAGCTCCGTTGTTATATGGTCTGTATACACTCGATGAAAAGTAAGCTAGGTGTGTTCATTCTGACTTTTATTGCTCATGGGTAATGTGATACACTAACTGCCATCAACCTGTAATTGTCATTACAGAATGATGGCATCAATGGAAACTGCTGGTGCAAATCCATTTGTAACAAAGTAATTGGCTGTCTTGAAATGATTTAGCATAGGGTGAACAAGGGAACTTCCAGTGAGATATAACCAAACATATTTTTCTATCCACTTTTATCCAGCATCACTTGCGCGTTCAGATACATATTTTGAACACACACATAAAGATCTGTATCTAGTACAGTCAACCCTTGACTTACAAACTTAATCCGTTCCAGAAGGAAGTTTGTAAGTCAAAAAGTTGTAAGTCGAATCAACATTTCCCATAGGAATGCATTGAAAACCAATTAATCCGTTCCGGCTGTTTTTGGTTCTTAGGTCGAGGGGCGGTTTGTAAGTTAAAGCCTTAGTTCCCATAGGAACTAATGCAAAGCCGGTTAATCCATTCCTACCACTAGGGACAGAATTTTTTCTTTTTTTCCCCTTTTAACCTAAGATGACTTAGGTTTAAAAAAAGGAAAGAAAAGAGGGAAGGAAGGCAGGAACAGACACCTTTTCAACAGAACACCTTGAAAAGCGCCTTCTCAGCCAAGACAAGCACCTTTTGGGAAAAACCAAGCACCTTTCAGACAAAAATCCAAAAATAGCCAAAAAATAAAAATACAGTCCAGGCAATAACAGACAGTACCAGGCAGTCTGAAGACTGTCTCCTAAACCACTCTCTAAACGCTGGGAAGTGCGGGGAAGCAGATAGGCACCCTCTTTGCTGGCCAACGGTTAACTGAAAATCCAAATTTCGTGCTTTCCCTGCCTCCCACGTGTTTTTTTGTTCGTAACTCAAATCCAAGTTCACAGGTCGAGGCTATATTTTTCTATGAGAGTGGTTCGTAAGTCGAAATGTTCGTAACTAGGGCCGTTTGTTAAGTCAAGGGTTGACTGTATATTGGTAGACAAGATACAGTTTCAGTCACTGTTTTCATTTCCAAAATTTTAAACAGTTTTCAAGTCTATCCTGAAATGTGTCTTGTGCTTTGTAAGGAGGAATAAGTGCTTGTGTTCAGCAGAGCCTGTGATTCAACAGTAATTCTCATATCTTAGATCAGTCATGCCAACCATGCATCTGATCCAGGGTGACCCTGTTCTTGAGTGCAACAGTCTGGAATGCAAGGGTGCTACATTTCACCTGCAGTATGAATTTATTGATTGCCTTGCTTGAATGACAAATGACACATTCACATTCTAACATGGGCTCAGCATAAAAGGCTTCTTCAGTTCTGAGTACTTTAAGTATTAATGTTAATTCTTAATAATAATGAGCACTAGTGTGTGCTTTTTTTAAAAAAGGAGACTAGTGTCCAAATGTCTATATTCTGTGCCAAATCAAAAGAATACAGTCAGCAGAGTAGATGTCTACACCAAAAAATGTTGGGTCCTGCAACCAGAATAATGCCCATTAAATAAATACTGTGTATTTATTTATTTTATATATTTTAGTTCTGTTGATGCTGAGGAATGAGCAAGGTGTGAATTCACAAAGCAGTGAATTCTATTTCTTGGGTGAGTTTTGAGTTCCTTCTGATGGTGTGACATTGTTTACATACTTTGAAACCTATTTTTAAGTGCATAAGAACAAAAGCCTTTCATTTAAAAAAATCACAAGACATAATGAGAACCTGAGATTCAGTTCCGAATTGTTAATCTTTTCACTTGGGACTCAATCCAATACTGTACTTTTTTAGCACATGAATGGAATTTACAGTCTGTGAGACAGATATTTGTTAATTTAATTTGTTATACTAAGGTGGTTCTGTTGATAGAATCATTATGTTCATGTGGAGAAAATAATTTATATAGCTTTCCATTCTCTTTTTCTTCTGGCATGTACTTAATGTGTATATGTATTTGTTTTTCTCTCTCTTTAGTACTCGTGAGAGCTTAGCTTCCAACACTTCAAGCATTGTTGAAAGCAACAGACGCCAGAATCCAGCCCTCAGTCCTGCACATGGTGGGGCAGGTCCAATGTTCAGCTTTCGAGCAACTGCTGACCCTCCAACAAGTGAAACTGAAAAATTGCAGAAACCTGCTAATTGCCTGCAAGCATCTGTTACAAGTGTTTGATAATGCTTCTGCCTCAGATCATCTGTCTCATCCTATACAGTAAAGTTTACGACACTGGGACCTATGTTTACGTCTTTGGGAGGGAAAAATAAACGGGCATCTCAACTGCACAGGTTTTTTTATCTGCGTAAACTGTGCTACTACATAGGCTAGGGGCAACAAAAAATCTTTATTTCAAGGTATTGCTTTTCACATTTTGCAGCTCTGTAGCAACAGAATAGCAGTAGGGATAATATGTACACTTTTGCTTCACTTAATCGTAACTGAGCACATATATGAAAGTCTAGACACTGTAAGTGTAATCTGCATTTTCAATGTCATGCAGTTGCCAACTTCATTTAAAAATGCCACAGATATGTGATGTCCCCTACCACTGATTAAACTATTTGCCACAGAGTTGATTTTTTTCCTTTATAAGCTGAGCCTTTATTGAAATCAAACAGTTAAGGGTCACCTTGAGGGGAAACAATGCCAAATGAGAATAGGAAAGACCTCAGCTCTACCTGTGAATTATTTATACATCTGTCATTTTCACTGTGAGTCTTCATGACATGATCTTGCAAGAATCCATAGCAAAAGTAAGTCAAAAGAGATCATGTTTTAAAGATGTGGGAAAAGGTGGGAGATAATGGAAATATTATCTATTTTTACCTTTTTTTTAATGTATGAGATGTTACTTAAAACATAGTTTTTAATTTCCCCTAGTTGCAAGCAGGGATGTAAGCTTTTGATGGTGAGGAAGGTAAAGCCTAACTTTGATTGAGGGATGGACATCACTAAGTGATAGAAAAGGTTACAAACAGTTTTTTTGTCACTGTAGCTCAAGTTAGGTAGTCACTTTAATGTATCACTCCAGCTGTTACTCCAAATTATTATTAATATCAAAATAATTTGTTTGAATAAAGAACAGAAAAGCTCTTTGTGATACAAATGATGAATAATGGCCTGAAGAGTTGATTTCTTTCTATGGAAGGACATATTATATTTCTATTTTATGTAGCGTTTAGAGTGCCTAAATTAGGCTATTGAAACTAGCGAACAGATGTAGAGACTAATAAACTTCAGGCCTTTTATTTAATTACATTTCTTTGTGAGTCAGCACTGTATGGAAATACTTAGTTTAAAAAACAACAATATGAATTCAAATTAAAATTGTCCGGAAATATTGTTAACAGAAAGATTATTTGTGATCTGAGAGAAGACTATAAACAAATTCATGTACAAAAAGCTTGCTAAGTTTTTCATCAACAAAGGTAGTTCAATAAAAAACACTACTTTATCTCTTTGATAATTCTCACAAAGTTGATAGCAGAAATTCTGTATCTACAGGTTTATTATATCTAATGTCTATGTCCTGAAACTGCTAATCCAAAGTAATTTATTATTAATAAAATTATTCTAGATTAATGTTTAGAGAGACCCACGATTTCAAGAGCAAACTTGAAAAGTATGAAGGGCCAAATTCTGTTGTCAGTTTTTTATGCAATCCCATATTGCAGAAAATTTGTTTTCAAACAAACATAGTGGTGATACAAGTTGAAATATGAATACAATAAGAAATATCAGAAGCAGTGTAAATTGCTGTATGCATTGACATTTACACTATCTGTCTTTTGTTGACATCCAGGTGATATGATAAGCATACCATTAAATACAGTATTTTCATCAGGTATTGGTGACAATTTGTATAACCTTTTCAAGCTTCACTTGTATTCTGTGTTGTCTTCTTTCTGAAGGTGCACACTCTTATCTTAAACCAATTTAAACAGCTTTCAGGTATTTCTGAAATAGCTTTATAAATGCTGGGCACAATTGGTTTGGTTTCTTTTACACGTGAATAGGTTATTCCTTTGAAATGCAGGGGCTCTGGTACATGTGCAGGGACTCAAGACATGTGTATTGACATTCTGAACAAGCAGGCGCTATTTTCTTCCCTTAAGTGTTGGGGAGCAATCTACACATGTAATCCTGTTGTGCACATTGAGCTTGAGTTCTATTAAGATTTGAGTTGCAACCTTTATGTCTAGTTCAGTCACTAAAGGAGCAGGTCTAGATGCTTTCTTAATTACCATATACACATTCCGTTTGTTGTGAGCACAAGTTAGGACTCAGTGCATATAATGGAGATTATTATGCTGCTTCTTTGGTTAGTCATTTGGCCTGCTGCCTTTCAAGCTATGCCATAATAGTCTAGAAATAAATTGCCTGACCAATCTTACTACTTACATATGTAATTATGGGAGTATTTAATACTTCCAGACTCCAGCCATTAGGTTTCAGGGAGAAAATTGCTGTAAAAGGACAGTAGCTATGGTTTTTATAAATCTGATTCATGCTGTGATATTTATGCTACTTACCAGTTCTCTAAATAAAATTGCTGAAATGATATCTGAAATTATAGGTGAAAGCAAAAATTAAAATACAGTATTAAAATGTGAATGAGGAAGGTATTGCCATGTATGGGAAATACTGCTCTTTTATTAAAATCATTATATTTGATATAGAAACAGTTATATGAAATACATCATTCCAATGTTATACAATAAATTATCTCTCACCTTGCCATGGAAAGGTTCCCAAAGACAAGCTTTAAAAAGGTCCTGTTAATGTTGACATATCTATTGGCCATAAATATGTTTTACATTTTGTTAATAGTAATGTGATTCTTGAAGCATGTAATATAAACAGAAGTTTTAAAAAGAAGCATAGGAGAAGCCCATTATGAGATTTTAAATATACACCCACAGCAGATATGGCAAAGGGTTTTTGTTATTGACCACAATCCTAAGTGTCCACAAGCAGCACAGCAAGTAGCTATGCTTGCTCTAGGGTATTCTGGGAGTTGGCTACAAAACTACATTTTCTCATCTCTGACCCAGAGAAATGGAGCTTGAGTTTTTCTGTCACTGTTATCATGTGATGAAATCATGATAACCTTGTATTAATTACATGGTTATCATCTATCATTCTAATAACCTATCAACTGAAAGGTTTACAAAACCAGAATGCGTTGAATCTCTATATTGTGTTCAACTTTAAAGGGTCAACACAAATCTGTCGGCATTTTGCACACTTGATATGTATTATTATAATACAACATGTTACTTTTATGGTAAAACTTTTTTTACACATATAACTACCTCCATGAATTTGATGAAATGCAGCAACACGTTTTTAAAAGGATATTATTAGGAGCAACTTTGAAAACGTTATGAAGAAAAAGGCCATGATGTTCTCTTGTGTGTCGGTGCTTGCATACGAAGTCATTTTTCATTGCCATGATTTCCTGTTACTGTATTCAATTGGCTTTTGGCTTTAGTAGTATGAGGTTTTATACAAAGGTCATAGAATCTTTTAGATAACCAGGAGGGGGGTTGTAATTGTCCTTTGTCTTTCCATTTCTGCTGAAGTTTCTACCAGACAGAAAGTCAAGTGTTGCTTGTAATTTAGAAGCCTGTTAATATATACAGTATACGGAATATGATTGGCAGTTTGGGGCTTAGCAGAAGACACACCAGGCATTTTAACTGCCTCCATTTACACACTTTGGGCCCTATTCTGCCTTCACTTACGGCAACATATCATGCCAGAGTTTAGCTCAAATATTTATGTTATCTACCTGAAAATGAGCCACTGGTGTGATACGCTCCTTTTTCCCTCAATCTTGTGCATCTTGGGGACTGATTACTATGAAGTCCAGTCTTTGTCACACTCAAATTAATAGCATGAAATTCTGTAAGTGGTAGCATTGACAGAATCACCAAATAAGATGTAGAAGTTTTCCTTCCTTTAGATATTTAGAGGGTTTTTTTAAAAAAAAATGAGGAGCAGTTAAGAAGCTAATTGCAGAAGCATATTAAGGGGATGATGAAGAGCATTGAATGGCACCTGCGCCCTCATGCTGTAATTTTTATAGAAGTATTAGATATATTTTACACTATATTCTATTTACAATTAGCTATGCCATCATCACTCCTATGGAAATGAGAAACAGAATTGGGAGACCATATGAAACCAATTATGTTTGGTTGTAAGAAACTTTTTAATTGATTAAAATACTACTGGCTTTACCATACCTATGGCCATGATTATCTTGTGCCTGAAAAATCCATATCCTGCAGCAGAATAATCTAGATTTTGCACCAAGAAAAGCCTTCTTTAGTGAATTATGCACATTTTTCCTGCTTCTCCTAGCACAGGAGGAGTGGGAAAGACAGGAGATCAGAAACAGTGCATGGGACCTAACCACTGATAGTCCTATGGAGAACAATTCTGAAGTTCTGAGATTTCACTTGGTGCATTTTTCAGTCTCTCTTTGTAGAGATTCAGAAAATGCTGACTCCAGAGTCAGATATAGTAAATTCCACTTGTATTGTGTTGTCATGAACACATGGAATGCTTGCAGCTTCAAATGGCAAGAAGCAGAATACTATGAAACAGCTGCATGATTATAAAGCATTCTTGCCCTCAGTACATCACCAGCAATAGCTGTCAGTCAGGGGAAGTGCCAGCTACTTTTCCCTTTCTGCAAAGGGAGTAATTTTTGGTATAAACAACAGTTCATGATAGAGCTGTAATATGTTGCACTAATATTGTGCCTTTTGCTTGAGGATCTCACAATTTCATGAAGTTAACTATTGGAAGCAATTAAATAAGAGAAACAATTTTGCAGTGGCTCTTACTGTGGTTCCATCATGCTTAGCTTCGAGCAACGCAACTGTTCTCACTAGTGAAAAGAACCAGGAAAACTTTTTTTAAAAAAACAACATACTTTACACAGGGCTTTTCCTAATGTCAGATTGAGACATTCAGTATATTAAAGTCTTCTGCAGTTTACACTCCTTCCTATTCTTCCAGAAAGGCATTGTTATTTCATAGAAATCCTTCCAATTCATATTGTCAGCCACTTTTTAAAATGCCCACTTCCAGCCCTGACATTGCTGATACTTGTACCAATCCAGATTATTTGGTTTGTACTGCCTGCAGCACTTCCAAAGTACCATATTCTTTTCTGCACATGAGACAATCTAGGCATCCTCCTTTTGCCTAACAGGTGACTATCATGGCACCATTGAGAGCACACACAGATGGCCTTTGAGCTTGCGTTGCTGCATATTCACAAACTAGGTGCTATCACTGGATTTGGACAATAGGTTTAGTGAGATATGACATGATGGTGTTAGGTACTGTCCTTCTAAATCTACTTCTATTGGTGCAAAATCATGCTGAATTTAAATGAAAGTAGCAGAAAAAGCTAAGCCTCACTCTTTCAAAGTTTAGTATTTGAGGGTTTGGTTGTTTTTTAATTTTTCTTTTACTAGTGTTTCATCTTGACTGGTACAGGTACATTAACATGGCAGAAAAATTATCCCAGATCAGCTGAACAGAGAGAGTGCATAGAAGTGTTTCTGTGATGTATATTTGGTAAATACAGTGCAAGATAGATAATGGGAGAGAAGATAGATGATCTGTGGCACACCAGGCTTTTCACTCGCAATAGTGCTATCTGCCTTGGCTTATCAAGGAATGGGGACTTAGATGTCAGGTTCGTGATAGAAAGCTGGACATGGTCCATCCCCACTCATACTTGTGGGGATTGAGGTAGAGATATCTACTATGTAGCATGGCTGTAGACTAAATGGGTCACCTTCCCATGGTCTTCCATGGTTAAATCTGTTAGATTTTATATGGAGAATAAGTATGAATACAATGGTTGCTCCATAATCATATGACTGGTAAGAAGAGTCAATGTTTATGCCTCCAGAATTTAATTAAACACAGTAACAGCCATTGCTGAATCCTATGTATACTATACAGGAAAAGTTGATTGTTGGAGGGAGAGTGCAATTTGTGTTTGACTGCCTAATTAGTGGCAGATGGGAACTGGTCTAGCAGCAGAATGGTTCTCAGGACACAGTGAAGTACTAAGCCTTTGTATGTCATATTTTCAACCTGCCATTGTACTAAGTATATGACACATAAACACTTCATAAACTCACCAGAGTGCCTCCTCTATGAGATGTTCTGGGTCATAAAAGGTAGCCTAAGAAACTTCAAGCAAACAAAATTTAATCTGTGAAAAACATACCCACATACACCCCTTGATGCTACTACATAACCATACAAAATAATACCCTGACTGCTGGCTATAGTGATTATTTATAGAAATTAAAATAAATCAGACACCTATCTGTGAGCGTAAAAATCTGAATAGGGCCCATCAAGTAATTCACACAGATGCTAACTTCTGTATGAACAAGAGACTTATGTTCAAAGGGATCATAATTCTGCAGGTAACTTTCTGTGAGTGACTGAATGTGACTGTTGCATTAGGTTTAAATGAGTTAAATAATGCAAGTGGGACTTACTGTATGCTAGAAGGGAGTTTTGCAACCAAGACTGCCTTGTATAAATGTGTTTGCACTGAAAAAAAATTAAAATTACTTGGTCTCTGGTTGCTGTAAAGGTCATCCAAGCTGGATGTTCTGTTTATATTGTATAGTATTTCATATGAAATAATTACAGTTCATGAAATGTCTTCCCTTAACGTTAACTGATTTATAACAGCACATTTGTGACATGGTTTTTATTGTGTCAGTGTACCATATTGTAAATGATGATAACTTGTCATGCTTAGTATAACTTAAAAGGAAAAAAAGGACAGGGATTTTTGTAAGTCTATATTTGAAAGTCCCTCCATATGGTAATATTGTGTTCATGTTGTTTATGTAGTGTTGTGTGAAATATCCATTTTGGATTGTGTTACTTTTTAAAATATTAAATAACATTTGGTTATATGTTACGTTTTCAAGTCTTTTTTATTTTATTTTGCAAATGCCACTGCTGTGAGGAAAATGTCCTACACTAGTTGTGTTCTGTGTTTTCAGCCCATTTTATCATATTCATCTATACTTTCTGTGTTTGAAAGTAAAACGTTTTTGAACATATGAAGCTCCCTTGTGCTATCTGACTGCTGAGCCATCCAGCCGCCTACTGTGTGATTTCCAACCAGCAGCAATTCTTTCTTCTTTTTCCCCCCTTTGGCCCTTGGCTTGCTCATAGGTGTTGTGTGACAACAGTAGGGAGGCAACTTCCAGGCTTGGTGTGAGGTGCCCCCTCCAAAGGAAAGCTTTGTCAGTGAGACACTAGAATTTTTTTTCTGTGTTGATGATAATTGAGGTAGCATCTGCTAAACTATCTTTCAGAAATCATGTCTGTTTGTTAGTACACTGTAAAATAGATTTGAGAATAATCCTCATCCAGAGAAAGATGTTATGAAAAAGGTGTATTGCTAAGTTAACATTATACAGTGAACTGAACAAGCTGCCTTTGATTCATCTACAGCAAAATTATCTACCCTTGCAGCAGCTCTTCAATGTCTCGGTTGGGAAGGAGTCTTTCTTACCTGAGATGCTATAATTGGAGGTGTAAAGGTTGAACATGAGACTTCTGAAACAGTGCAGAACTAGCGCAGTTTAGCTGTCATGTCTTCTTCCCAAACATTCCTTAGAATTGTACCTTGGAGAAAGAATACAGAAGGATCTCTAGATCCCACTCGAAGCACAGTTTCCTGTGAAAAAGGAATGGCAAACCTTTGTGCTATCTGAGGAAGAAATGTACGACTCAGTTTGAGACAAATTATGGTATATACACAAGTCAGAGTATTCCCCTGAAGAAAACTGTTATTTCACTTTAACATTAATGCATTAGTGAAGATTTATCTCTGCTGTATGTGGCTTACTGACAAACAGTACTTCCTGGAAAAATGATTGGCAAAATTGCTGATTGGCTTGGGGGAGGTTTAGTCTCTCACCCTCCTCAAACTTCCCAGTTCCTTCCACCAAATAATTCCAGATGTTTTTCTTCCCCACCTAGGTTCCCAGCTCATTTCCCTTTACTCTGCAACTCACGTCCTGAAGTCTGGCCTATTCAGTGCAAGCAGCTGTGTTGTCTCAGCCTTCAGAGTGCCTAAAATGCATAAAATTGCTCCCATAGTCTCTGAATAGGTTTTCCTGTTAAATCTCCATACCTTACTCTGTTCTTTGCTTCTTAGTCAATTAAATTTAGAGGAATCGTCTTAAGTGGCTACAGGAGCAATGCGTTTGTGTACATTCATCTCTTGGTCAGCTTTTTTTCCCCTGTCACTTACTACTAAGCTCTTTCTTCGTTTGGAAGAGCATCTTAGTCTATTAATGAGTTAACCTTTTAAAAATTGCCAGTGTTTATAGATTGACCCAATTCCATTTGCTAATCCCAACTAGAGTAGAACCACTTAATAACGTCCTGAATGGAGAGTCAATATTTTTGCAAATTCCATTGATTTGACAGGTCTGCTCAGGTTTACCAGTTTCATTCAGGCCATTGGGTTTGGCATTCAGTAGTAAATTGACTCAGTGAAGAAGTGGAACCTGGTTCAAATCTGGCACTTTACTTATTGATCAGGTATTCAAAGAAAGCTGCTGTGGAACAAGTTATCAATGTAGTAGTAGTAAATGTTCATTCTGTGATTATCATCTGTTGTATTCATGTGCAAACTTGGTATATGTTTCTCTTCATCAGAGTTTGTGTGATAAACTAGATATAGATAGAGGGGGGAAATTCTCAAAGGCAGTCAGAGAATTTCATGGCTAAACTGAAAGGTAAATTTGAACTTGTCACATTCAAATACAGTTTCTCTTCAGTGCAGTTTTTAACCTACTAATAAGTAATAGGTCACAGGTAAGAACTACAAGAAAATGTGTGTGTAGATCAGTACTTCCAGTAACCATTCTATCTATCTAATCATGTCCTCAAAGAAGACTGTATCCATTCCCCAACTGGCTGGATAGCTCAGAGAACTTGAGCTCCTGGTCATGAGTTCAATATCCCTCTGTGCCTTGTAGGAAAAGAGCTAACATGTGATTTCGGGCAGGTTGCCCAGTGCCAGTAGAAAAGAGAATGGTGAACTACTTCTGAGTACTCTATACCTAGAAAACTCTGGAAAGGTTTATTAGTTAGAATCAAATTCTAATTCTAATTCTAATTATTATTATTCTAATTATTCTAATTATTCTTATTATTATTCTAATTATTATTCTTATTCTTATTCTTCTTATTCTTCTTATTATTATTATTATTATTATTATTATTATTATTATTATTATTATTATTACTCCACCACATCCTTGGGTTTGTTTTTCCTTAGCAGAGACATTCAGCATTCTCCAGGCACTGTGTGTATTTTAGGGTAATTATATGTCCTTATGAAGGAAATCAACCCTGAGTGCTCACTGGAAGGAGAGATCCTGAAGCTGAGGCTCCAGTATTTTTGGCCATCTCATGAGAGGAGAAATCTCCCTGGAAAAGACCCTGATGTTGGGAAAGTGTGAAGGCAAGAGGAGAAGGGGACGAAAGAGGGTGAGATGCTTGGATAATGTCATCAAAGCTACCAACATAAATTTGACCAAGTTCCCAGAGGCAGTGGAAGACAGGAGGGCCTGGCATGCTCTGGTCCATGGGGTCACAAAGAGTCAGAAACAACTAAACAACAACAACATGCAAACTTTTCTCATTGGTTTCTTTTTGTTTTGGTATTTGCTGTTTCCCTTTTTTTCATCCAAAGGTCTCTGCTTTGGTTATTATATGATCATCCTAAAATGATCACGAGCTGAGTTTACTATCAGAGAAGGTGAGGATAATGTTAAATACTAGTTCTCACCCTTCTGTGAAAGAGGATCATGCAATTCTATGCATTTATAAAATAACGTTTGGCTAAATAATTCAGCTTACAGAGTCAATGTGGAAAGGAATGTAGAAATTGGGAGTTATGTAACATGCAAATAGTATGCATTTGTTTTGTGTTGTTTTTTTAATCCTGTTTCTTAGGATACAAATCCTAACCCAAGTAGCCCACAAGTAACATTCAAATGCAGTAATAATCACTATAAGAAAGCAGTGACAAAACATAACATGCCATATCCTTTTCATGTTGTGGTGTTGTTGTTCAGTCGTTAAGTCATATCTGACTCTTCGTGACCCCATGGGTGCCAGGCCTCCTGTCTTCCACTACCTCCCGGAGTTTGGTTAAAGTCATGTTGGTAGCTTTGGTGAGACTGTCCACCCATCTAGTCTTCTGTCGTCCCCTTCTCTTGCCTTCGCATTTCCCCAACATCAGGGTCTTTTCCAGGGAGTCTTCTCTTCTCATGAGATGACCAAAGTATTGGAGCCTCAGCTTCAGAATCTGTCCTTCCAGTGAGCACTCAGGGTTGATTTCCTTTAGAATGGATAGGTTTGTTCTCCTTGCAGTCCAGGGGACTCTCAAGACCCTCCTCCAGCACCACAGTTCAAAAGCATCATTTCTTTGGTGGTCAGCCTTCTTTATGGTCCAGCTCTCATTTTCATACATTGCTATTGGAAAAACCATAGATTTGACGATGCGGACCTTTGTCGGCAAGGTGATGTCTCTGCTTTTCAATATGCTGTCGAAGTTTGTCATCAGTTTCCTCCCAAGAAGCAGCCATCTTTTAATTCTGTGGCTGCTGTCACCATCTGCAGTGATCATGGAGCCCAAGAAAGTAAAATCTGTCACTGCCTCCATATCTTCCCCTTCTATTTTCCAGGAGGTGATGGGACCAGTGGCCATTATCTAAGTTTTTTTTTGATGTTGAGCTTCAGACAATTTTTTGCGCTCTCCTCTTTCACCCTCATTAAGAGGTTCTTTAATTCCTCCTCACTTTGTGCCATCAGAGTGGTATCATCTGCATATCGGAGGTTGTTGATATTTCTTCCTGCAATCTTAATTCTGGTTTGGGATTCATCCAGTCCTGCCTTTCGCATGACGTATTCTGCATATAGGTTAAATAAGCCGGGGGACAATATACAGCCTTGTGGTACTCCTTTCCCAATTTTGAACCAATCAGTTGTTCCATATCCAGTTCTAACTGTTGCTTCCTGTCCCAAATATACATTTCTCTTGAGATAGATAAGGTGGTCAGGCACTTCCATTTCTTTAAGGACTTGCCATAGTTTGCTGTGGTGCACACAGTCAAAGACTTTTGCATAGTCAATGAAGCAGAAGTACAGTGGGGTCTTGACTTGAGAACTTAATCCGTATTGGAAGGCGGTTCTCAAGTCAAAAAGTTCTCAAGTCAAATCTGTAGATGTTTTTCTCGAACGCTGCCTCTCTTCATAATCCAGCACTTGTTAGCTATTTGGTCTCTATTTCCTCTGCCCCTTCGAAATCCAGCTTGTACTTCTGAGAGTTCTTGGTTCACATACTGCTGAAGCCTCCCTTGTAGGATTTTGAGCATAACCTTGCTAGCATGTGAAATGAGTGCAACTGTACGGTAGTTGGAGCATTATTTGGCACTGCCCTTCTTTGGGATTGGGATGTGGACTGGTCTTTTCCAATCCTCTGGCCACTGCTGACTTTTCCAAACTTGCTGACATATTGAGTGTAGCACCTTAACAGCGTCATCTTTTAAGATTTTCAATAGTTCAACTGGAATACCATCACCTCCACTGGCCTTGTGCAATGAACCTTTTGTATAGCTTACCTTTATGATACATAACAGTTATTTAATCTATATCCAACTCCCTGCTTTTTTGGCATGCCATCGAGTCAATTCTGACTTATGGCAACTCTTTACAAGGTTTTTTTAAATTGGTTTGGGTTTTTTGGTAGAGTGCTCAGAAATGGCCTGCTGTTCACTTCTTCTGAGGGCATCTTGGAACTGTTCAGCTTGCCCAAGGCTACATAGGCTGGCTCTTCTCCCAGGAAGCACAGTGGAGACTTGAACTCCCCACCTATGGCTCTGTAGCCAGATTCTTCCCAGTATAGGGGCTTATCAACTAATTAAAAATACATACAGCTAAATACATAGCTAAGTTCTTCTGTTTGAAAGTTTAGCGGCTGCAAAATCCTTTTATACCAATATTTTTAAACTCAAGTACCAAGTGGATTTGGTAATTAAGATTGTGCATGTAATCTCAACGATGTTTTCTACTATCTACTACTGTGCAACAGTAGAAAATTTACTCATCACCTATTTGTTTCTTGATAGGTAGCTTTCACTAATGAAAAATCTATGATATTACATCATTATAGAAGATCCAATGTGTCTTGTAGCAACAAATTCATATATACATTCAACGTACAGTGATGCCCCACTTGATGACGATAATCCGTTCCAGGAAAATCGCTCGTCAAGCAAAAACAAACAAACATTGGAATGCATTGAAAACCAGTTAATGCATTCCAGTGGGGAAATACCTCATCGTGCAGCGAAGATCGCCCATAGAGAATTGCCAATCAGCTGTTTAAAATCACTGTCTTCCGAAGCAGGGGTCCTGAAAACAGCCATTTTATGAAGGGAGGGAAGCCATTTAACGAAGGGAAGCCATTTTGCAGAGCCGGAAAAATCATCGTTTTGCGAACAAATAGTTCACGAAGCAGGCAGCTAATCGACGTCAAGTGAAAAAAACCCATAGGAACCATCATGTTTATATTGCTATAGCGATCGCAAAAAACTCATCGTAAAGCAATTTTGTCGTCTAACGGGGTTGTTGTCAAGCGGGGCACCACTGTAGTTGTAAGTGTTATGTTGTTGAACTGAACCTACTTCTATTTCACACACTTGATGAATCAGACACAAAGCTTCATATTCACAGGAATTAATGTGTGGATGTATGTCTTTGTGTGTTTTCTTTAGAACAGATGTGGGCAACTTGAGTAAGTGTAGGAGTAGGTCTTCTACCCTAAGACTTTCCAGGAGCAGCATGGGGGGACATGCAGAATATAAACCATAAAAATGAAGCCAAAGGTTACTGTAAGATTAGGGACTTTGTGATTAATTTAAAACATTAATTGTTTCTCCTGGAACATGATCTGCAATTCAGCTTTCATGCCAGAAGAATCAAGAAGCAGCCACAAAAAAACAGGCTTGGGACCTGCTATTTAGTTAGTTAGTTAGTTAGTTAGTTAGTTAGTTAGTTAGTTAGTTAGTTAGTTAGTTAGTTAGTTAGTTAGTTAGTTAGTTAGTTAGTTAGTTAGTTAGTTAGTTAGTTAGTTAGTTAGTTAGTTATATAGAGAGATGGCATTCCATAATATATTTAATCTGGCTTATCTTCAGAGATGTGCAGGTAATGTATCACATTCCCTTCTCTTCATATGTGATTCAATGAAACAAAACATGGGAAGACAGATATATAAAAAGACTGACCTGTTTTCCAATAACAATATCAAGTTATACATTAGAGTCTGATTTTTAAAAGGGCATGGAATGGCATGGTTTTGAGAACCCCTGCTTGTTTGCTTTAGTTGAGTCATGGATTCAGACATTATATTCCCTGCCATGAAGAAATTACATTTGGTGAGTTGTTTGGCATGACCACTGAGAAGAAGCAAATGGATTTCTAATACTAGTTTTGTGTTGCCACAACCTTGTTGCTTCAAGTTACATATTTAATAAGAAAGAAAATACTTTGTTGACACAGAGCTTGTTGAAAGAGCCTTGTGGCGCAGTGGTTAAACTGCTGTACTGCAGCCAAAACTGTGCTCATGACCTGGGGTTCAATCCCAGGTAGCTGGCTCAAGGTTGACTCAGCCTTCTATCCTTCCAAGGTCGGTAAAATGAGTACCCAGCTTGCTGGGGGGGGGGACAATGTGTAGCCTGCATAATTAACTTGTAAACCGCCCAGAGAGTGCTTGAAGCACTATGGGGCAGTATATAAGCAGCACGCTTTTCTTTTTGTTTTGCTTTATTTTTCCCTTCTGACTCAGGAGATGGACCAGGGGCCAAATTGTTCCAAAGTAAAGAAGAGAAGTGGTGACAAGAATGGAAGAACTGGTCTGGGATCCAGGACAGTTTTGCTTGTATTCACTTATAAATCAATTCTATACTGTCATAGTTACTGCATCAAACCACCATTTTTAACTGCATAAGAATTCTCATGATTAAATCTCATTCTTTCATATATATTTTACCATAAAATACGCTGCTGTTACCTAAAATGAATATATTTTAGTATCTTTTTCAATCAAACACTAACAAGTTTTCTTTTGTAGTGAACATAATCCTGTTGGTGTTCAAATAAGGTTTGTGTAAGGTGCCCCAGCTAATTGTGGCTAATTAATGGGGTGCCAAGGAATAGTCACATCCCTAGTGAGACTTCTGACCCTACAACCTAGCCGTACCCTTGCACCTTATGAATTAGTCACAATCAACTGTAGCAAGTTATACAAAGTCTGTGCAAACATCAGTAGGATTCCAGCCAATGTATATAGTTTAGAGAACTGTGAAAACCAATCACTGTGTTCCAATCCTTAATATTAGCCTGCTTTGTAATAGCTGAACAATTGGCTCAAAAATACAGGCCAAGCATAACTATTGAGCATCCCCACTTAGAAGTATTCAGCAAAACCCTGTTTATTATCTCCTTTAATAAAGTTAAGAGCAAAATACAAGTTCAAGGTTGAATGTGCTTAGCTAAAGTACAAGGGTAGCAGGAAGTGTTGAAGGGGAGAGTTCAAACCAAGTAAAGAGGGGCACGAGCAAATTGAGGGACAGTTTGTGAAAGTGGAAAGGGACAGATGGTCTCTAAAACTGCAGCAAACTAGCCACAAACGTGGCGGGCTGCAAGAGAGAGAGAGGAGGCTGAAAAGCAACTCTTCCTGGAGTTTGCCAGTGAAAAAAGTACAGCAGAGTGAGACATGCCAAGCAACAGCGCTCATGAAAGGACAAAAAAGGGAAAACAAAGAGCCGAAGTTGTAAAGGAATCAAGATTTAAAAATTGTACATGTAGGGAAGGAAGGTAGGGGGAAATAAGGTAACTAATCATAACTTCTTTAAGTTCAGAGAACAGCAGTTTAAAGCTAGGAAAAAATAGACTAATTCCTTAGAAAAAAAGATGGAAAGTATTTATATGAGTGCGGAAATAGATTTTGTTAGGCAAAAGGTCTTGTCAGCAGTGTCCACACTGAAGAAAAGGAAGAGAGCAATTTTGAAAGTTAATAAAATAAACTTGGTGAAAGAGGGTTGTTGCTTTTTTAAGTAAAAGGTGTTCATTACTGTCTTCCAAAAGGTGGCAGCCTTCCAAGTAAAGCAAAGAAGAAAAGGAGAGGACATGCTCAGTTTTAAGTTCAGCAATCAGGCACTAATAAACATTTCTTTACTCTCCACTGACCACAGTAATTTATATCTTATTATAAAAATTATACTGAGTCTGAGCATCCTACTGTTGGGATTCTGGAAGTCATCTATTTCAATCTTTTGCTTAGTACAGGATCTGCAATGCAAGATGCAAGTATTAACATCTATAAGAAATGGCCATGAAGTGTTTACTTAAAGACTTCTAATGGCAATCAGCCCACCACTTCCTATGGTGGTGTGGGTTGTTTTTTTTTCACCACATGGTCTGTGAAAGCTTACATTTAAAAGTTAGACTTTAAGGTGCCACATGTTTTAGTCTGGTTTTGTTTTGTTTTGTTTCTTTTGATTTTGCTTGATATGGTCTACTCATTAGCTCTTCTTACTGGAAAACATCTCCTAGTACTTAGACAGAATTTGCTTCCCTGCAATTCCTCCTGGAGAACAAGTCTCTTCCATTGTCTGTAAACAGCATTTCAGATACTTGGAAAAACCATAATATCTCCCTTAATTTTCTCTTTAAAAAAAGTAGTCTCTGCATGTAAGAAAATATATTACACTTTATTTCCATTTAAAATTGCCCAGTGTGTTTTGGCCTGAATTTATGGCCTCCTTCAAGGGCTATACAAAGGAGAGGTGGAAAAAGACAACACATTAATATTTTTACATCCTTACACTTTTACATTACAATGCATATCACCACCTGAAACTTTTAATGCACCTTATTCACAAAGAGAATATTAATCCAGCACACAATTAATCACATTTAATTTATAAATGTAACCATATAATTTTACATACCATTATTTTCTCTCTCTTCTTATGGTCTGTACACAGCTTCAATACATGACTTAACATAGTGGGAGAAAGGTCCCCTAGTTATGAATGTTATAGATGAACAACCCAATTGTTGTTTAGGGTCACTCTGATTAATCCACACTCCTGGCCTACAAGGCCTAAGGAAGTGGTACTGCTAAATAAGTCTTCATTTAAGTCTTTGGAAGCCAATATATACCCAGTCTCAGTATCCAGTTAAATTTCATTTTTAACAATGGTTATCATTGCTTGTGTGGCTAGCATCTGTAGCCCAAATTTTAAATCCTTTATGGAATTGTTGTTTTTCATGAAATTATTGACCAGAGGGGTTCCTGATCTTTTATTCCTATTATTACCAAGATGCTCCCATATGCATATTTTAAGGATGCTAAATGCTTTTCCTATACAGAGCTTGTTAAGGGGTATCTCATGGCATGTATTGCCCAACTGGTGTTGCAAGTGGTAAATTTTCTCAAATTGTACTTCTTGCCACTATGATGATCCACAAACTCAGCTATTGTACATGTATATTGGCAATAGATGCAATGTCCAGAAATGTGGTGAGTGTTGTTCTTGCCAAGAGGTCAAGAGATCTTTGTTGTCTTCCCCTGAACTCACTTCTGATTAAGATGCTCCCAATGCTTCGTATTCTTTTAAAATAAATCAGAGGTCTCCTGGCAACCATCTATGTTATACAAAATGTACCACTACTTCTTGCTGCTGTCTTGTAATTTATCAGTAATGTAGCCAAAATATTGATTTACCAGTTCTTGCTTATTTATGCTTCTTAAAGAGGCCAGTGCATGCAGAACAGATGGCCTTGGCAAAGCTGTTTTCAATAACATGGTCAAGGTAGCCCTTATCTCTTAACTGGCTTCTTAGTAGCTTTGATTCCCCCTCCCTTCCTCTTACCTTGTGCAGTTTGTTTGAATTCTTACAAACTGATCATATGGCAAATTACATCTTAGTGATCTAGGATGAGAGCTGTCAAATCTATGATATGGATTTGGACCAGTTTCCTGTAAGTTGTTGTATATAATGTAACTCTCTCTTTTTTATGGTTAGATCTAGAAAAAGTATTTCTTTATGGTGGTAGTTAGTACCAAG
Source organism: Pogona vitticeps (assembly GCF_051106095.1). Lineage (NCBI taxonomy): Eukaryota > Metazoa > Chordata > Lepidosauria > Squamata > Agamidae > Pogona > Pogona vitticeps. The sequence continues at coordinate 61,162,645 of NC_135787.1, forward strand.
TTGGACATTCATCTTTATGGAGTTTACCCACTGAAAAAAAGTACAGTATTAGATTCATTTCACTACTGCTCTATATTGCAAATATATCATTCATGTAAGCACAACATGCACTGCTTTTCAAATATACCTGAGACGCCCTGCCATAGTGACTGATGAACTGGTGTGTATCTAGAGGAAGGCAATATCCTTAAAATACAGTGTCTGAAAATAGGTGCAATATTTCAGATACAGACTGACCTGGGCAGAGTATAATATAATGATTACTTCCTGTGCACTGCACTGCAGCTGCTAAACAATAGATGTCCGAACACTGTTCTTCTATTAACGCAGTCTAAAATCATATTTACTGTTTAACAGCTGCTTTGCATAATTGCATAGTTCCCTCACTTGACACTAGAACTTGGGAGGTATCCAATGAAGCTAAATCTTAACACTTTCTTCTTCATCATCCAAAATGAATCATAACTGATTGTTGAAGTTTGGATTGTAGCCTTACCGGGGGCAGGAGATTGTTTTGTTTGTTTGTTTGCTTGCTTGTTTATAATTATGTTAGTCTAATCAAACTGAGATGAAACTTTTGCTGGAAGCTAAAACAACTAACCTGAGGCTACTTTGGACGTATAATGAGAAGAGAGTAACTGGAAAAGATCTAATACTAGGAAAAGTTGAAGGCAGGAGAAAAAGAAGACGACTTAACATGAGATTCGTTGACTCAAGAAAAGAATCCACAGCCTTTAATTTACAAGACTTGAGAGGGGCTATTAATAGCAAGACCTTCCTGAGGTTATTAAGTCATCGTGTTGACATTAAGTCAGAAAGAATGTCACATAATAGTACTCGGTCAAAAATTTTGAAAAGAAAATTTATTGTCCCTTGGACAAACAGTTTAGATAACATGAAGACAAAAATTAGAACATGAGAATATTTTAATCTTTTAACTTCAGATTTACGTAAGTATTTTTGTCTGCTTGCTCTGTCTGTTTTTGTGTGTGCTGGGAGTGCTTTTTGTTTGCACAAAACATTTAAAATAATTAAATGGTTTTCATCACGATAATGCCTCTGCCCCATCATGGAAGATCATGACAGAGAGAAGTAACTAGCAAAATGTGACCCAGAAATCCAGACATTCTAGGCCAGTCTCGAATCTACCATTTTTGGCTCAACTGATTGAGAAAGTGGAGCTACTGCCCACATCATATATGCCTGGACGACAGCGATTTTCCAGTCCCATTTCAATCAGGCTTGTGGCTAAAACTGACTTGCACCAGGTTAAGGGAGCACAACTGTATTAGTCCTCCTGAACCTCTTGTTAGCTTTTCATACCATTAACCATGGTATCTTTGGATTACACAGCTCAGCTGGGTGTTTATTGAGGGTACTTTTTTTGCAGTGATTCCAATAGTTCTCTTAAGGTGTGCTCAAAAGATAATCCTTGGGGGAGCATTGTTTGGCTTTTAGCATATGGCATCCCTTAAGAGTCTACCCTCACTATTATTTAACGTATACATTGAACTTACTGGGAAAGTCCTCCAGAGCTTTGGAGGGAGGCGCCACTGGTATGCTGATGATACCCAGCTTTGGTCTATGTCATCTGATACCAAGGAAGCAGACTGGGGTGCTGCTGGTCAGTAGAAAGTCCAACTCCAGGACTGGAATTCAGTTCTAGAATAGGCCACATTTTCCTTTACAGGTCATAGTCATAGTGTGGGAGCATTCCTTGATTCTGCCCTGTCCCTGGATCCCCAGATGGCAACAGGTCCAAGGAATGTCTTTGCATAACTACACCCAGTGCACCAGGTGTGGCCTTTCCTGAGTCGACCTACTTGGCAACCGTCATCCATGCTTTAAGTACATTGTTTGTTGCCTGCTGCTAAGGGTCTAGAATGCCATATGTGACCGGCTGCTAACTCAAAATGCTGAGATTATATCATCACGATACTGAATGGCCTGCACTAGTTACCAGTTGTTTACAAGACTCAATTCAAGGTGTTGGTTTTAACTGCTTGTCTCATTATGAACCTGTCTGAATGTTAGGATCTTCAGGAGAGGATCTCTTGAGAGCACCTGTAGCTGCAGGAGCCCATTTAACAGACATGTAGAAGCAGGCATCTTCCTGCATGGCTTTTAGAATGCGGAATGCATTCTCCTGAGAATTGTAGACAGTTTCTGCTTTTGTTGCTTGTAATAAGGGTGTGAATACCTATCTGTTTATAGAGTTATGAAACTTTTTAATCTATTGTGATGTTTTTAACTGTTCACAGTAGATTAACTATAGTCTTATGTACAGTACTTATTGAGTTTTATTTTAGTGATTCTGTTAATTTGGTTTTACTTGCTTTTATAATGTTTTACAGTTATAAGGCACTTCTTAGTAGTGGAATGATGTGGTACAAATGTAAACATGTTCATATTGATTATGATGTTTTGACAGTAAATGGTGGTGTAGAATGAGCTGATTTATATATTGAATTAACAAAGACCTGGTCCACACACTGCTGTACATCCAGTTTGTGTACATTGAGGCATGGGCACCATTCCTGCCAGGCACTGCTGGAAATGCAAGGGCGTAGAGGACATCCAGCCACAACAGGGGGCATGACTTGGCTGAAATTGAGTGGAGGTTTCATTAGGCCCTCCCCTGTGTTTCCACCCTGCCACTACACTGTAGAATTTTCAGCAGAACTCAGGGCCCTATATGTCTGTGTCTATTGCAGCAAGAGCCATAGCTGGTATAGCTCAGTTAGAGAATCTGACTATGGAGCCAGAGGTCAGATGTTCAAATTCTGTGTCTCCCAGGAGGGGGATCAGCCATGATCACCTCGAGTGTGTATGTCTGAGAGGGTTACATGCCCTTCCACCTGTGCAGCCTTGGGAAAGCTGCACAGTCCCCAAGTGCCATCAGATTGGTAACCACTTCTCATAATTTGTGCCTAGAAACCTGTGGGAAGGTGTCATAAATCACAATTAGCTTGAGAGCACATAATTAATTTATTAATATTACAAGGCACATTCTGATAATCCATCTGTTCCATTTGCATACTTAACTGATGACATTTATGAAGTCTTGAACTGTATACATATAGCTTTCAGCATTTAAGCCCAGAACTCTGTTTCTCAAACTGCTATTTGTAGGATATGTATTCTGGGCCCAAAATTAATCTCAGTAAGCAATTGAACCAGTTACTCCAATGACTGGCATTACCCTTGGCATCCCTGCCCCCGGTGTTCTTATTGTTTATTTTTCTGAATTTCCAGTACAGTGGTGCCTCGACTTACGAAATTAATTCGTATTGGAACGATGGCCGCAACTCGAAATTTTCGTAAGTCGAAGCACCAATTTCCATAGGAATGCATTGAAAACCGATTAATCTGTTCCAGCTGAAGAAAAAAATACAGAAAGAAAGAAAGAAAGAAAGAAAGAAAGAAAGAAAGAAAGAAAGAAAGAAAGAAAGAAAGAAAGAAAGAAAGAAAGGAAGGAAGGAAGGAAGGAAGGAAGGAAGGAAGAAAGAAAGAAAGAAAGAAAGAAAGAAAGAAAGAAAGAAAGAAAGAAAGAAAGAAAGAAAGAAAGAAAGAAAGAAAGAAAGAAAGAAAGAAAGAAAGAAAGAAAGAAAGAAAGAAAGAAAGAAAAGAAAAGAAAAGAAAAGAAAAGAAAAGAAAAGAAACAGAGCAAGTCCCATGCTGGAACTGCAAAAAATAAATAAATCTAAAAATAAACATTAGAGCAAGTCCCACGCTGGGGCTGAAAAAAAAAAGAAAAAAGAAAAAAAGAAACATAACCCCCAGCCCAAACCTACCCTCCAAAACCCACCCAGAACAACTTATTTAAAAGGAAAAAGGAGCACCTTACCCTGTGCTGCTGTCAGAGGCTTTCCGGGCTTCCCCACCGCTGCAACCACTGCTGCCAGAGGCCTCCTGGCCATCGGAGGCCTGCGACGGTCGCAGCGGCGGGGAACCCCGGGAGGACTCTGACAACACACAAGGCGGAACAAAACATCTTTTCGGGTCAGGGGTCTCCCTTAAAGCCCCTGAGGGAGGAAAGGAAGCCCCCTCAGCCCTTTCCTCTCAGGGTCACCAAGTGCTGCGTTCACAAGGCCCTCCTCCTCCTGCTGCTGTTCCCCCACCCCCCATCGCTGCCTGGACACACTTTACTCTTCTCCTCACCGCACCTGGTCTCTAGGCCACACTGACTCTCCCTTCAGGAGCGTGAAGGCAAAGGGAGACAGGAGAGGTGGCAGGGATGGCAATGACTGGGCCACCAGCGAGCACGTCACTGAAGGGAGATGGAAAGGACATGTCACTCCGAACCCATCCGCATACCCTCGAGCACAAGAGCCACCAACTGCCCTCCTACTGGCACCCTGCACGCCATGCGCTGCATGGCGAAGCAATATGCCCTGCCCGATGGCGGCGGGGAACCCAGTGAGGCCTCTGGCAGCGGTGGTCACGGTGGCAAGGAACCCCGGGAGGCTGAGCCCAGCCGGGATGGTCTGGCAGCTCGCCTCCCGGCGGCAGTGGCAACAGTGCTGGAACCTTGGGAGACTAAGCCTCCATTTTCCTCACCGTTGGGGTGAAGAAGCAGCCTCTTCACCACCAATGGTTTGAATTTCCCGCCCTTTTCCCCTGCCTGTTTCTGTTCTTAACTCAAAGCTCCGGCCGCTAGTCGAAGCAAAATTTTGCTGCTGGAGCTTTTCATAACTCAAAATTTTCGTAAGTAGGGACATCTGTAAGTAAAGGCCCCACTGTAAATTCAATGAAACAGTTGTATTCATTTGTTATTGGGCTACTTCCCTCCATCTTAAACCTTTTTCTTTTCATTTCTAAGAAGCATATATTCACAATGCATGTATATCTGGAAGCAAAGTATGATTTCGTCTGGATTTGATCAGATGATACCATCTTTGACATCTTTTTATCAGATTTCTGGAGATGTCACCAATGTCAAAATTTCCCTATGTTTCAAAGAGGGGGGGGGGGGAAAGAGTCCAAAGTGAGTTGGATTCAAACAACACTCCTGTGCCATCTTTGTTCAAGAAAGTGGAATAATGTAATGTCAACAAAAACATGCATCTCTTGTTACCAGTTCCTTAAAAATAAAGGAGCTGTAACTGGGCAGTTGTCTTACTTTAAGCAACCAATAAGATTAATCTTTCCCACTATATTTTTTTTCGTGTTCTTCTCTTCTTTTTTGTTCAGATACTACATTGATTCCTTTAGTGTAAGAAGAATACTTTTTGGGAGGGAAAAAGGGAGAAGTATGCAGCAAAATTTATAATGATATCCACATTTTCTAGATGTCTATGGTTTGGGTTTTGCTCTCTTTTTTCTACTGGAAGTTCATGAAAAAAGTTTTTAAACATTAAAATCCTATAGAAAAACACATTCTGGTTCCAACTGTTGAGCTGTAAAAATCTGAATTATAATTATTTCAGCTTAGAGGATTTCATGTTTCAGATTGTTTTTATTAAAAGATGTTTGAGTATGTGCATGCGTGGGTGTAAGAGAGAGGGAACAAGCAAGAAAGCATGTTTTGCTATTCTCCCAATATGTCCATTTTTCTGAATTTATATGTTGTAAGGTAGCCATATATGTGGCCAGAAGAGGGAGCTCCGAGCTAGGGATTAATGGGAGATAGAAAAGTACACCATAGGCTGTTGTACTGAGTGGTAGTATGTATTTTTTTATAACCTAAAGAGAACACTACAGATTTTTATTCTATTTTGGAAATGATTTTTCTTAAAAGACACAAAAGGCACTTCCTTGAAGAAGGCAATCAGTGCCTCCTGAAGGGCTGGTGTCATTGGAGTCAAATGAGAATAATAACTACTTAACGCCATAGCTCCTTAAAGGCACAAGTGATTGATGGGTATTCTCTCTGATTTAGAATAAAATATTTAAGTGGCTCACATTTTCATGACTGCTATCTTGAATAATATTGTATCAGACTTTCGTTTTTGGACAATATGCTAGTGATTGAGAGTGTGTGTGCATGTGTGTGTATACGCTCTTTATTTTCTTGGTGGGAAGCCATGAGCATTGTTGGAAAAATTAATTGTATCAGTCTTCTACTTTTCATCTGTCTTTCTCACTTAGCCTAAACATTTGTAACATTAAGCTAACAATGTCATACTGAAATAATTATGAATGTATTACATGTAACAGAATGTGGCACACTGTGCTTGATCCTTTAAATGTTGCCTAATGGTAATCGTCTACAGTGTGAATGTTCAACTTACCAAAGAAATTCAGTCTGTTTCCTTAAGATATTTTGTCTGGATACTGAGACTCTAAGGTCTTTTTTTACTTAAGCAGATGGCATCATTTGTAGGAATTGAGGCCTTGAAATATTTTATAAACGGTTGCCCCAATTTCTACAGTGGCTGTAGATCAGAATACATTGGTGGCACTTTTAAATGCCATTTTTAAATGTGACCTTGCTATAGATATATATGTGTATATAGTTCAGCCAACAAGCCTAGTAGCATAGGGTAAACCCAGATAACCCTCATTGATGAAATACAGCTCAAACCATTACTGACATCTGGGCATTGGGAATTGAAGTCCAATGACATTTAGAAGGCTACAGCTTCCTCCTACCTGATACAGCAGTTAGAGTGTTCAAATCCTTCCTTACAATGAAACTACATGAATTGTTTATCTATCTATCTATCTATCTATCTATCTATCTATCTATCTATCTATCTATCTATCTATCTATCTATCTATCTATCTATCTATCTATCTATCTATCTATCTATCTATCTATCTATCTATCTATCTATCTGGCTGCTAAGGCTACTCTGGGCGATTTACAATACAAACAAAAAACAACAGTTTAAAAACAATTAACAAAATAGCTAAAGGAAATCAAAATTAAACAACAAAATACATAAGCAAAAGCAATGTAGAATTAACTGAAAAAATAATTAAAAGTAATTTAAGGCAAGGTGGCGGAACTGATAATATGAATGCTAAGACAACCACTGTGTTAAGATCCACATCTTAACACAGTGGTTGTCTTAGCATTCATAAGGTCTGACTAAAAAGTCAGGTTTTCAATAATCGTTTAAAATTTGCAGTTAAGGGGTCAGGCGAATTTCAGGCAGGAGATTATTCCAAAGATGGGGAGTGACCACTGAGAAGGCCCTACTTTTTGGTCTCCTCTTTTTGGTCTTCTCTCAGGGTCAATGTTCTCAACTGTCCAGCCTGGGAAGATCATACAAAATGGACAAATCTCATTTGAAAGAGGTGTTCTGCAAGGTATCGAGGTCCCCAAAAATTTAGGACTTTATATGTCAACATCATCACCTTGAAGCTGGCACAGAAACAGACAGGTAATCATTACAAGGCAGCCTGAGTAGGGGAGATATGATGGTATGTCTTCATTCTATCAGTAAGTAATCTGACCGCTGTGTTCTGGACCTGCTGAAGTTTCTGTAGCAGCCTCAGAGGCAGCCCCACATAAAGAGCATTACAGTAGTCTACTCTTGAGACTATCAATGCATGGACCAGTGTGGTGAAGAACCTGGTGTCAATATAGGGATGCAGCTGGGTAATCTGCCTCAGGTGGAAAAAGGTAGAACAAATCACAGACACTATTTGGAACTCAATCGAGAGAGTAGTTCCCCAAAAAGAAAGGGAGGTGCCCACTTGCAGGATTTCCATCTTGTCTGGGTTCAGCCTCAGTCTGTTATCCCTCACCCACCCCAGCACAGCATCCAGAGATCACTTAAGGGACAAGACAGCATCCTCTGCAGAAGGGTGAAAGGAGAGCTAGAGGTCATCTGCATATTGGTATATAGATATTAAACCCTATTGGGTGATGAGCGACCCGTGTGGGACTCAACAATTAAGAGTCCAAGGGGTGGGCATCATCTCCCCAAGCTGTACTCTCTGAGAGTGGTCCTCTAGGAAGGACCGGAGCCGGGACAAAGCCAGGCCACTGATCCCCAGCCCAGAGAGCCTCCCCAGGAGGATACCATGGTTGATGGTATCAAAGGCTGCTGAGAGGTCGAGGAGGACCACTTTGCCCCTGTCGGTCTCCCTCAAAAGGTCATCTTGCAGCGCAACCAATACTGTCTCTGTGCCATGACGCAGCCTGAACCTGGACTAGAATGGATCAAGGATGTCAGTCTCCTTCAGGAATGCCTGTAGCTGATCAGCCAGTGCCCTCTCCATTAGCTCCCTAGGTCTTCCACATTTCTTGCTCACCTCCCTTACTCATTTACTACTTATTCTTTTCTTTGCCTGCCAATGCAAACTGAGGTTGGCCAAAATATTGTTCGTTTCATTCTAATAGTTATGTGCATGTTTCATTTAATTTCTACATAGCAGTGACTTCTATATAAAAAAAGAGTCCATCCAAAGTTTTTACATTTGTGGTCTGTAAATATATCTTAAGAATGTGACTCTGTACTATATACATGCAAGTGTACAGTGGAAAAGGATCAGGGAGCCAACCACTTTTAAAGTTCCATATTTCTGAAAGGATAATTTTACTTCTGAGAAAACTGTTGCCCAGTTTATTTCTGTTTTTTATTTGAACAGTGAAACAGACCTATCATCCATTGAGCTGATTCATAACTTGGATATGCTTCCAGTATTGTAGGCCACTTCTGCTCTCTAAGTAAGGGAGTCAACTCCCCGTATTCTTTCTCTAGTCCTGATCACATAATTATTTATGTAAAATATGGAAATTTGGGCAAGTTGCCAAGATTGTTTTTAGTGTGTGATTGCTTCAACAATATGAATACTAAGATTGTTGAATGAATCCTTGACTACTTATATCAAGCCTTCTTTATATACCAGTGCCCATAAGGCTACTGGAGGCAACAGTGTGGTTCTTCCATTGTCCAGTTTCACAGGCGGTAGTGTGTTGAAGGATGCTGGTTAGCAGAAGGAAAAAAGAGGATGTGATGGCAATCTAAATAGTATTGTGGAAGTGCTAACTATCAGGCAATTGCATTCATACCTATTTCTCTCAGTTCAAATCTCGCAGCAGTGTAACCTTAAGAGGAAGAGAGTGTTTATTTTAACACAAGCTTCCTTCAATGTGCATTTAAAAACTAAGCTTGTTTTTGCTGAGAAATTACTCAACTGGGAGGTAATGTGGCTTTGTCTGTGTTGCTGATGCTTCGGGCATATACGGTAACACTGAAACATTTGCATGCCTGGAAGAATAATATCATGAGAGGAAGAACGTAGCATTTACCTTAGTGTGTGATCTTACACTTAGTGGCTTCTCCAGCATCTGCTAGAACCCATGTATTGGCTAAGATGACCATATCTGCCGGTATTAAGTACATAGAAGTTGAACTAGAGAGGAAGTTTTTGCAATTATTTCTGTCCCTTGGTCTTCTGAGGTTCACCAGATGCTGCCTCCTAACCTGATCCAAACTCTGCCCCTTCTCACATACTAGAGTGCTTGAAATCCAGTGGTGGCAACCCTTCTACTAAGTATTAAATCACAATTAGTAGCATGAGGAGCATATTTGTATTTAAAAAGTACCTTTTTAAAAATGGAAAGCACAGCGGTAGGAAAAGGTATCAAGAGTTGTTGGGACTGTAGGAGAAGGCTTTTCGCCTTTCTTCACGTACTGTAGTCCTGGCAAAAATTATTCTTCTGGATATATTGTTTGTATTTCGATGGATTCCATCACGAGTGCTAGCAAAGGATTTCTCCCCATTACAAATAGTTGCCTTACAAAAACTTTTTAAAAAAATCAGAATTGCAACAGAGGGGGGGAAAGGTTGTATCCCCATCTTTCCACCTACTGAAATCCCCAAAATTGTCAGACACTGCTCAATTGTTGTGTATTAACTTAAATATGTGTTTAACATTTGACTAGTGAACCCAAAGAAATAAGCTGTTTGCACTAATGTAGCAATTGTCCAACCAAGTTGTTTGATGCTTTTTTTTTGGCAAGCATATAATATTTACAAAAATGTTTAATATGTATAACTTGCTCCCATTTTTGTAATAATATTCAGTTTTTCATGCTGCATTTCATCAGTGTTCCAACAAAGCATTTCACACCCCACACATACTGAAAAAATACTTATTAATTTGCAGTCTACAGTTAAGGATGTTTTAGTGCAGAAACTTGAGTTGTTTTTTTAAGTGCCACAAATCAATTCAAAAGACGCAAAAATGCTGAGTGCATAGTTAAATCTGTTATGAAGTCAGCCTCAAGAATAGCTTTGTGTTTTGTTCCCCTTTGAATGACTGATATCTTTGGGAACCATGTTATTGAGGTATCATGCTGTAAACATTTGCACAATGCCCCTATTAAAACTCTACACATCTTGCAGACCCTGCCCCCCAATAACTGTGCAAGAATTCAACTAGCACCATTCAGTAAAGCCCCTGATTTTCTATATGCACACAATAAGGGTTCAGTTCAAATGAAAACTCTATTCTACTGATGCAATCTGGAGGTTTCAACGGTTATGAAGAGAGTGATGTGCCAAATTTGCTTTGCCTTCCATAAACAGGAAGTGCCTAAGCCTGCAGTTCTATGCACACTTACTTGGGAAGAAGTCCCACTAAATTTAGTAGAACCTAATCCTGAGTAAACATATACAGAATTGCACTGCAAATATGTTCAGGATTATGTAAGGCAGAGCCAAAGGTATACTAAAAGTTTTGGGTCACAAGAATGCAGAGTCTTAACTGTACGTATTGTTCGCATATTTTTCCTGGTTGCATATTTTGTTAGAAAACTAAAGCTGACAAACGAGGATTTTTAATGATCTTTTTTCAGATGATTTTATTTTATATTTTAATGGTGTGGCGGGGGGGGGGTGCTCCAAAGAATTCAAAAAGCCTGGTCTATTAATGAGAAACACAGACCTCTGAACAATAGCTGTTTGTCTCCCAGCTACTGCAAATGCTTAGAAAGAACTAAATTGCCTTTTATACTCAATAGCCTGATAACAAAAGACTGCTTTGCTTTTTCCCTTTCCAATGGGTTTGAGGGTTTACTTGAACATTTTTTAAAAATGCATCAATGTTTACTAGTTATTAAAGAATTCTTCTGTCAACCTTTACAGTATATCTGTATGACCATGAAAGAGGCAGAATGAGAAAAAGTGAAGAGAGGAGGGGAAGTGAGAGAAACATGGGAATGCTAATGTATAGCTATCATATTCAAAACATCATCACTCAAAGCAGTCAAATATGCATTTTCTCAGTCTTTCTAAATTTTTACATAGGATTTTTCAAAAGTTGCCTTTTAACATATATACCAACATTGCACGTTCCTAAGACAAGTAAGGCTGAACATAATTACAAAAGCAAACATTTTTGTCTACTCTATAAAATAGTGCAACAGCTTTGTTATCTGACCCGTTTCTACAGACAGTTGCTGAAATCCAGTAGTAACTAGTCATAACAAGGGTAGGCCCACTGAATCAGTAGAACAAATGGAAAAATCGACTCACCAAATGCCCACTGATTCAATGGGACTACTCTAGCTGTGACTTCATTGATCTGCATGATCAGAGTAAAAGGTATATATGTGCTCACTCTGGCATTAAGATAAACTGAGTGCCCATTTTAAATTTGGTTCTAAATGGTAGGGATTCTATGGTATTTTCCATCAGGAAATATTTTGAAAAATTAAATAAAATAATTAATAGTTAATAATGACCTGTCAAGTCAATTCTGACCTATTGTGACCCTTGCCAGGGTTTTTAAAGTAGAGAATATTCTCTTCTTCTGGGAGCATCTTGGGACTGTGTACCTGCCCAAGGCTACACAGGTTGGCCCTTCTTCTGAGACATACAGTGGGGATTCAGACTCCCAATACTTAGCCCCCTGATTATCAGCTATCAGCATAGCATAGGAATGCAGAGGTTTGTGGTCATCGCGTTAGATATTTTCTGTGCCGGAATGGAAAAGAAGCCAGGGTCTTTCAGCTTGTGTGAAATGGAACAACACTGCAGTTCAGTTTCAGTAAAATCAATGTGTTCACTGGAAGTGAAATGCTAAATCCTGAAGTCTTCAGCTTACAGCAGGAATATTGAGGAGACTGTAAATAAGTGACAACCTACAGTTCGGTGGGCACTGGGTAGAAGGAATGGACTAAAGGGGAGCTGAACACATCGTGCTCCCTATATCCTCACAATGTAGATGAAGACCAGAGGTTCAAAGGTTAGTGGGGAAGCAGTGGACAGAGGGTCACTATTCCACATGTGGACCTGATGGTTTAGTATTTGCTTGATTTTTGGATATAAAGATGAATACTGTTGAAGGTGTTTTTTCTGTTTATCTTTGGTAGTGCACAAGATGTACCCTCCATCCTCAAATGAACCATATAACTCTCTCTCTCTCTCTCTCTCTCTCTCTCTCTCTCTCTCTCTGTCTGTCTGTCTGTCTGTCTGTCTGTCGATAGACAGACAGAGAGACAGAGAGACAGAGAAACAGATAGACAGACAGACAGACAGATAGATAGATAGATAGATAGATAGATAGATAGATAGATAGATAGATAGATAGATAGATAGATAGATAGATAGATAGATAGATAGATAGATAGATAGATAGATAGATAGATAGATAGATCTCTTGTTTCTTAGAGTGCATAAGCACTTGAAAGTAGGCAGGGCTTTGGGGGCCTGAATTTGTATAATTTTTTCCAGACAGCATTCTGTTAAAGCTGCTATTCAAGTGGCAAATAGGGGGGGAAAAACTGGATACACTGACTGACATTGTATTGGAACCAGAGTAACAAGGTCTGTTATACAAACAATACAAACAGAATTAGTGCCAGCACAGAGCTGCTCCACTGGAATGTCTGTGCCAAACTGGCATTATTTTTTAACATACACGCCACTCTCGACCAGGATCCATTGTTCGGCAGTGGCTGTATCCCTGCAACATTGCACATAATATTATAAACATCAACCGATCGGATGGGTGCTGCTCTGAAGTTACTCTTGAAATCTGAAACAAAATGACATTGAGACATGTTATATCTCTGGTATTCATGGTAGTCTTGCACATAAAATTAATACTACTGTTCTGAAATGTAACAGTTGTTTTACTTTTGTATCTAATAAAACAAGGGAGCAAAAAAAAAAAGCCCTGTAGCACAGTGATTAAGTTATAATACTGCAAGTCAAGCCTTTGCTCACAACCTGAATTTGATCCCGATGGGTTCAGGCAGCTGGCTCAAGGTTGACTTAGCCTTCCATCCTTCCAAGGTCGGTAAAGTGAGTATCCAGCTTGCCAAGGGTCAAAGCGTTCCTTGCATAACTATATTGTAAACTGCCCAGATGTGGGCACTGTGGGATGGTAAGGTAGAGGTAAAGGTTCCCCTTGACATTTAGTTCAGTCGTGTCCAACTCTAGGGGGCGGTGCTCATCCCCATCTCCAAGCCATAGAGCCAGCGTTTGTCCGTAGACAGTTTCCATGGTCACGTGGCCAGCACGACTAGACATGGAACGCCGTTACCTTCCCACCGCGGTGGTACCTATTTATCTATTCACATTTTTAGATGCTTTTGAACTGCTAGGTCGGCAGGAGCTGGGATAAGCAATGGGAGCTCACTCCATTGTGTGGATTCGATCTTACGACTGCTGATCTTCCGACCTTGCAATACAGAGGCTTCTGCGGTTTAACCCAAAATGCCACCACGTCCCTCTTATGGGGTGGTATATAAGACAAATGAATAAATAAATAAGCAAAAATAATAGTTGGCAAATACAGCCTATATTTATTTACTTTTTCTGCGTAGTGTTTATGTGAACACACATTATACCAACTGATCTGATCATATTGTATCTGAATTTGCATTAAAAATTCTACTCGCCAATTAGAGCTGGAGTGGGCATCTCTGGTCCTCCCAATATTTATATATTTATTCATTTATGCCTACAACCTGAGCAACTCAAACCAGGGATGCATAGATATGAAAATTTTTGTCCCAAAACATCTGGAGGACCTCAGTTGTGCACTCCTAATTTAGAGCCTCAATGAAACAGAATAAAAATAACTGCTCAGCTGCTGGTCCACCCACAGACATTTCTAGATGACGAAGGTAGAACCTCCTGTATTTATAGTTTGCAACTTTAACCAGGTACAGATATATAAAGAACCATTGTTTGAGCAGTATTTGGTTGCTGGGTTGTGCTCAGTTTGTGCTGTTTTCAAACATCACCTATTGCAAAACCCTTTAATATCATCTCTGGCTCTAGACCTTAGTTTGTCCCTTTATCCTACTTTTACTTTTCGACTTAAAACACTTAGACTTGTAAAGGACAAGCGAGAAGCAAAAGTAAAAAGGTGACAGCTATAGGGTCAGAACCATGAATGCAGGTTTTCAGTGACTCATGTAGCGAAAAAGAGAACTACTGTATTACAATGATCAGTGCAAATAAAGAAGAAGAACAAAAGTTGGTGGGGAGAAGACATCTCTTCCAGAAGATCCCAAGGAATCAAAGAGAAATTTAAGTCTCAGTTAGGATTGCTCAATGACCAACAAAGCAGCACACTATCTGACCAGAGAAGGTGGAAACAGAAGACCTATACAGAAAAGGATGGCAGATGCCTTTGAAGAGGAATCTTTTGATGAAGAAGAACCTGAAGTTCTAGAAAGTGAAGTGAAAGCTGCTCTGAAAGCACTAGGAAGAAATAAATCACCAGGGTGTAGATAGAATACAACAGAACTTTTTCAAGCCACAGAGACTGAATCTGTCAAAAAGAATGTGCCAACAAATATGGAAAACAAAACAATGACCCATAGACTGGCAACATTCAATATACATTCCATTCCCCAAGAAAAGAGATGCCAAAAAGAGCAATAGCTATAAGATCATTGCTTCATTTCCCCATGCAAACAAAGTGATGCTCAAAGTGTTGCAACAAAAGCTTTTACCTTATATGCAGTAAGAAGCACCTGATGTACAAACTGGATTCAAAAAGGAATAGGCACTCAAAATAACATTGCAAATATCCACTGGCTACTGGAGCACATCAAAGGGTTTTAGAAGAAGATCAGTTTATGCTTTACAGCAAAGCCTTTGACTGTGTGGATCATGAGAAAATATGGGTTATTCAAACAGAAATGTGTGTGCCTCAACACTAAGAACATAAGAACATAAGAAGAGCCCTGCTGGATCAGGCCAAGGGCCCATCTAGTTCAGCTTCCTGTATCTCACAGTGGCCCCACCGTACTCCTCTAGGAGCACACAAGACAACAAGATACCTGTCTCCTGATACCCTGCATCTGGCCTTTTGTGGTACTTTCCTTTTAAGCCTGGAGATTATACATCCCCCTCATGGCTTGTAACCTGCAATGGACTTTTCATCCATGAATCTGTCCAATCCCCTTTTAAAGGCATCTAGGCCAGATGCCATCACTGCATCCTGTGGCAAGGAGTTCCACAGACTAACAACATGCTAACAATATTTTCTTTTGTCTATTCTCACTCTCCCAACACTCGAGTGGATGTCCCCTGATTATCTTAATGCGTAATGAATAATTTAAGATATGCAGATAGCACCATCTAACTGGCAAAAAGCAGAAATGACTTTTAATGACTTTTAGTGAAAGTGAAAGAAGGATGTCAAAGGAGAACTGCAGTTGAGTTTTAAGAACGCAAAAAATCATGACTACACAAGAACTACACAGCTTTAACATTGACAATGAAGAGACTGAAATAGTGAAAGATTTTATATGCCTTGCTTGGTTTAATCATCAGACCAAATGGAGACAGCAACCAAAAATCAAAGAAGACTAAGTCTTGGAAGGGCAGCAATGAAGGAATTAAGAAAGATCTTCCAGTGTAAGGATGCATCATTAGAGACCAAGACCAAGACCATCCATACTATTGTATTCCCAGTCACTATGTATGGGTGTGAACACTGGACATTAAAGAACGCTGATAGGAAAAAAATTGATTCATTTGAAATATGGTGCTGGAGGAGAGCCAGAGCAAATCAAGTCTGAACTACCTCCTGAGGCAAGGTGATGAAACTGAAGGTGTCCTGCTTTGGGAACATCATGAGAAAGCAAGATTTGTTGGAAAAGACAGTAATGCTGGGAAAGGTGGAAAGCAGCAGGAGAAAAGTATGACTACATATGAGCTGGATTAACTCTCTAAAGAAGGCACAGCCTTGAATTTATAAGAGCTAAGCAGGACTTTGGAGACTTCTCATTCATAGGGTTGACATAACTCAGCGGTGACTTGACAGCATGTAACAACTACTATTACTTTTCCAGTAGAATCTCAGTCCAGTTGGATGACGTTCACGGTAACAAACATGCTTCATTCCTTTCTGTGTTGTAATAGCCTTGGACAGAATCCAGCCAAGAATTTTTTCTGTAAACTAATCTTGTCTGCATTTCCTACTTCTCCTTATATAGCTCAAATGTTATCCTTAATAACTTTAACCTTCATTTTTGAGGTGCGGTTCTAACAGTAATATTTAACTTCCATGCCTTTGATTACCAGTTGATTTGTGTGTCCAGTTACGGCCATACAGTGAAATACATTATCAGATGACCCTAAGCAAACAAACTACCTGGTTTATTATAATTTTCCTGACTTTTGGTTTTGTGTAATGAAGAACCACGTGAATTATGCAGTTCTTCAGATAAGGTGAATCAAAGGCAGTTGGACCTGAAGATCATGATTCAATCTCTTTTGCACCACTGATTTGCCTTCAGTATATTTGGGCTACATTTTGACAGGAGTATAATTAATGCACAAGGAACTGTTCATTATCCTTGGATAATGTTTGAGTGCTCTGGATCTAGGAAATCAGTTCTGTATACATTTCTGTTACTTTTGATAAATCTAGAGTTAGGATTTTAAAATATTTGAGATCCTAAACGTTGCAAGATTTGGCTTTTCCTATTCTGTGCTTTTCAGCAAGTCATAACTGCAGTAACGGGAGAAAATGTATCCACTCTAAATGGATCATAATGGCCAGCAGATGTTTGAAGGAAGTTGGTTGGTCCTTAAGCTGCTGAATCAAGTTAAATGTTACTTGATGAAGCACAGAGTATTTCTGTCTGTTTTCTTAAGTGGTCACCTACTCAATGAACCACAGTTATCCACATGCAATTAATACCACCCCAAAACAGGAACTACTTAAAGGGACAGGATCTTTATAGTGATTATCTAATCCTCTGGTTGGCATACCTGGCCCAAATGCAAGGAAGAATCCTCTCATGTCCATCAGTTCATTGTCATAGCCATGCCAGCCATTCTGCCAGGCTTCTCTTTTTCCTGTGCCGTTCTCCCAAAATGGAAGAGTTTCTCTGCTCTGTTGGGGAAAGAAGCTTTGTTCATCATGTTCATCATTATATAGACTGTAATCTATAGTAATAGCTACTTATGAAGAGGTTTCATTGTGAAACTAATCAAAATTACTTCCAAGAAAAGGTGGAGAATGAAAATATGTCAAGTAAGAAATTGAATGTAATTACATTGACGTAAAGTTACAGTTCTGCAAATAGAGAACATACATTTAACATAATTAATTACAGCACTTTCCTATTCAATCCTCTGCCTGTCGAAAAATATATACAGTATATTTGTTTCTTAAAATGAATTGCAGAGCAGTGTCTAAAATACCATACGGTGGACCCTCGACTTACAGACGGCTCGACCTACAGACTTTTTGAGTTACAGACTTCTCTGGCCACAAAATTTAGGTTCGACTTGCAGCCGGAGAATTGACCTACAGACCAGAAAAAAAAACCAAATGGAACAAAAACGGAACAAAAATGACCGGTTATGGATTAATCAGTTTTCAGTGCATTGTAGGTCAATGGAGACTCGACCTACAGACTTTTCGACCTGCAGCCACCGTTCCAATACGAATTAATTCCATAAGTAGAGGGTCCGCTGTATCAACAATAAAATACATTTAAAGTGAATAAGAGCACACAAACGATTCATCAGTGAAATAAAACAATGCTACTGAAAAACAGTTTTAATGCCCAGGGAAATAAGATGTTTTAACCTGGCACCTACAAGACTACAATGTCAATCCCAGGGTTAGACCATGACCACAGAAAATGTCTTTCATGCCTTCATTTCAGTTTCAGTGATGGTGCAGCCTGAGGGTTCTAAAAGATCAATCTGGCTACTTGATGCCAAGAAATTGCCCACTTCTGTTTTATCTGAATGTATTGTTTGTTTGTTTGTTTGTTTGTTTGTTTGTTTGTTTGTTTGTTTGTTTGTTTTATATCCCGCCTATCTGGTCAGTCATGACCACTCTAGGCGGCTGTGGTTCCCACTGTTCCACTTCCCAATTTCTATGTACAGTGGGGTCTTGACTTGAGAACTTAATCCGTATTGGAAGGCGGTTCTCAAGTCAAAAAGTTCTCAAGTCAAATCTGCATTTCCCATAGGAATGCATTGAAAACCATTTGATCCGTATCTGCTCTTTTCCGTCCATAGAAACTAATGGGAAGCTGCTATTCCACCTTCGACCACTAGAGGGGGTATTTTGTTTCTTTTTTTCTTAGGTCAAGAAAGGTTCAAGGAAGGCAGGGAAAATACAGTCCAGGCAGTACAAGTACCAGGCAGTCTGAAGACTGTCTCCCAATCCACTCTCTAAACGCTGGGAGGAGTGAGGAAGCAGACCGGCACCCTTTTCACTGGCCAACAGTTAACTGAAAGTTCAAATTTTGCACTTTCCCTGCCTCCCACGTGGTTTTTTTTCAGTTCTTAACTCAAATCTAAGTACTTAAGTCAAGTCAATATTTTCCTATGAGAGTGGTTCTTAAGTCAAAATGTTCTTAACTCGAGCCGTTCTTAAATCAAGACCCCACTGTACAGTAGCACCCCTGTATCTGCAGGATCAATATCCACGTTTTCACTTACTGCAGTCTGAATATGTTAAAAATATTAAAAGAAAAAACCCTAGAAATACATATCAGAACTGGGCACAATATACATGGGGTCAGATACCTTGTAATGTATTTTTGTTGTAAAATAATGCATAGTGTAGTCTCTGACTCCCTCTATTGGCCAGTTCTGGTAATATATGGTGATAATACATATTTCTGGATTTTTTCTTTTACCATGCTATATGTCGTGTTTGCTATTATCCACAGTTTTCAGCATCCACAGGAAGGCTTGCAACCTATCCCCTGCAGACATGGGGGTCCTAGTGTAATGCTGAGGAATGTGGCCAGTCTTTAATTTTCCACGTCAACTGACTAATGCTGGTGATATAACAGTTTGATGGGATCACTATTAACACAGGGAGCCTGTGCTCCAAGAGGGGGCTCACCTCAAAATCATGGGGTGAGGATCCCTTATGTTACATCATATGTCACCAGAACATTTATTTATATATTTTAAAAACTTGTAATATATTTGAATGTATTGAATGTACACACTTAACATGGAAAATTGTGTTGTCTTTAGATAACTTTCTCCATGCATGCCACCTTTTCGTTGAGTATTTACATTTTTGGTTTTGACACACAACTGGCTGAGCCCATTAGACAACAATATCTAATACTGTTGAAAAATTTAACTTGTGTTATGCCATCCTGGCTCTAGAGAGTTTGCCAAGTACATAGGTCCTTGGCAGGCCACAGGTGGATGCTAGCAAACATGGTGAGTAATGCCTTAATGATGTGCTTCCTGGAAACAAATTGAACAAATCAGCAGTGCAGGGGCCCCCTGCAGTATGATGAGAGTTCCCTTTCTCCTTTGTTCATTCTGAATGGTGTCAGTGTAAATAGGTGGAGATGGGGAAACAAATATAATTTGTCAGCAAGAATTGTTCAATTATCTAGTACATCTGCTGATGATTAGATGCAAAGAAATGTATGGACACTCAAGGGTATTTTCAAGTTTTTGTTAAAAATGTCAATGGTGCTGACAGTTTCTAGGCATCCATTCTCATCTTGAATAGAAGCAGAGAAAAATCAAAGGGACATCCAGGCCCAATTTATTGTGTTACCGGCTGAAATACATCGAAGCCAGTAATTTTAAGGGCATAATTTGTTTTGTTGAGAAGTTGCTCACATAATTGTCCAAATCATCCATGAAAGCAGGGGAACTTGAATATGCCACCAGTAGAGGTATACGGAGTTAGTATGCAGCTGTCTTTGTGAAGCTGCAATCATGAACATAAAAGGTCTGTATGAATTCAAGATAAGAAATGACGATGTGTAACAGACTCAGTGTCAAGACAATTAGTTCATTAGCTCCACAGTGGGCAATGTATTTGCCTACAGATGTTGTTGTCCTGCCGCTCTGACTGTCTTTCACCACTGGATGTGCTGGCCAGGGTTGATGGGAGCTATAACCCACCAGCATTAAGGAAAGCCATACTTTGCCCACATCTGCTTTAGAAAATGTTCTTTGCAAAGTACAAAAAAGGAACAATCTCCTTTGATAATTGGACTGCAGCTGTGTGTGCAGTAATTGTTTTACTGACACCCCTATTTATTTTCAGGCTTTAGAGAAGTTGTGTGTTTTCTGTGCTGTCAAGTCGGCACTAATTTATAGGGTTTCCAAGATGAGATATTTAAGGAGAGGTTTTACCAGTTCTACTCCCACATTGAGTTTCTACGGCCAAGTG
The DNA here is from genome assembly GCF_051106095.1 of Pogona vitticeps. Classification (NCBI taxonomy): domain Eukaryota; kingdom Metazoa; phylum Chordata; class Lepidosauria; order Squamata; family Agamidae; genus Pogona; species Pogona vitticeps. The sequence goes on from NC_135787.1 coordinate 61,183,202, forward strand.
GGAATTTGAACCCTATTCTCCAGAGTCCTAGTCCATTACTCGATCCACTGCACCATACTAAGAATCCCTTAGAGAAGTTACAGCCCTCCAAATCCGCCATCCAATGTGACCTTTGAAGGTTGTAGTCCAGTAAAGTAACTTTTCCAAGCTCAGTTTCAAGCTGAGATGCTCCTTCTTTTCCACTGAATATGCAGTGTCAGATTGGATGCATATGGAAGCCCTTGTAGGCATCCTTCAGTCTTGAGAGACTATGGTAAAGTGCTCTGAATAGAGGTCTTGGAACAGCATCTAGTGTGGCTGAGAAGGCCAATTCGAGAGTGACAATCCCTTCCACACTGAAGACAAATACAATCTGTCCCCTGTCCAGCTCCCTGTTTTGGGTGGTTTCAGGACTGCCTCTTTGCCTTGGTCTGTTGGACAAGTGTCTCTTCAAAATGGGAGAGGCCATGATGCACCGCCTGCCTCCAGGCTGAGCGCTCAGGTGTCAAGTTTTCCCATCTGTTGAGGTCCATTCCTAAAGCCTTCAGATCTCGCTTGCAGATATCCTTGTATCGCAGCTGTGGTCTCCTTCTGGGGCACTTTCCCTGCACTATTTCTCCATACAGGAGATCTTTTGGAATCTGACCATCAGCCATTCTCACGACATGCCCAAGCCAACATAGACGTTGCTGTTTCAGTAATGTGTACATGCTAAAAATTCCAGCTCGTTCTAGGACTACTCTATTTGGAACCTTGTCCTGCCAGGTGATACCAAAAATGCATCGGAGATAACATGTATGGAACATGTTCAACTTCCTCTCCTGCCATGCACAAAGGGTCCAGGACTTTGGTCTTTACTCTCAATCCAGAGAGATTAAAGAGCTTTCCATCTGATCTAGTCCAGAGATAGACACCTTCTGTTGCAGTTCCAAAAGCATGCTTCAGCATGACAGCAAAAACGATCCTAACCAAAGTCAGTGCGAGGACACATCCCTGTTTCACTCCACTTCGAATGTCAAAGGGATCTGATGTTGAGCCATCAGAAATTGCAGTGCCCTTCATTTCCTCATGAAAGGGCCTGATGATGTTAAAGAGTCGAGGTGGACATCCAATATTGGGAAGTATTTTAAAAAGGCCATCCCTGCTAACGAAGTCAAAGACCTTTGTAAGATCTATGAAGGCCACAAAGAGTGGCTGTCATCGTTCCCTACATTTCTCCTGCAACTACTTACAGCATATGGAAGAGTGAATAAGAAAAGGAGCATCTGCCAAATGGACCATTCAGTTGAATTAATATGGGTGATTGATGGGATCTGAATAGGACTTGTTAATTTATCTGTGATAGAAATTCCAGCTGCCAATATTACAACAGATTGATCTAGAAATTTAATCCAGTTTGTTCACTATTTCTTCTGCAACTGGCTGCAATTCTAATGTTCTCCAACTTACAGGAAAAATGCTTTTGACGGTTGGTCATCAAAGCATAGGAGATAATTATGATTAGTACATAGAAAATGGAGCAAGAAATCTGGCTGACATGATGAGCCTGTTTCTATGACTCACTGAAGAAAAATACATGTTTAAAATTCTGTATTTATTTAATACTGCAACAAGGTCTTTGTTTTCACATAACCTTGCAACCTTGTCTTAGGATATATTACTCTGGTTCTCATTGCTACTTGAAAACTTTATTGTTACAGCATGGACTATAAATAATGTAAAGAGATATCAGAGATTAGGTACATGCTGACTAGAGGTAGTGTCTTGGACAGTGTATATTTTCTGGACATTAGAAGAAGAAGAAAAGATGCTACCTAAGATGAAAATTCAGTAGAAACAAATCATGTGACTGTATGCAGACAAGAACATCCTAATGCTATGCTGAAATAGATGATTACAGCACAATGAAACAGGTTATAATTTAGGATCTGTTGGTATTCAAATAAAATAAATGTTGTCATAAGAAAATGAGTATATCTCCAAATGCTGCATAGTAAAAATCCTATTAATGGGATTTTCTTATAAATTTGTGCTTGAAATTTTTGCCACACCATCCCTAGGGCCTTCCTAATAATGTGTTCTCCGAACTGTGAGTTGCCCTTATGTTTCCCGTACCATACATATGCGTGCCATCCCATCTTTAAATCGTGTCCCTCTAGTTTCATGTCTTTGATTTTCTAAAGTTATCCATTCTTTAATCCAGGTCATCGCGCAGGCCTTGTAATATAGTAACCAATTCGGCAAGCCCACTCCCCTCCCCTTTCTTTCAGATCTTGTAGCAGTTTAAGTTTTATTCTTGGCTTCTTAGGTTTCCAGAGAAAATTTGATGTTAATCTGTCCAAGTCCTTGAAGTATTTAAAATTCAGTAGTATTGGGAGATTTTGAAACAGGAATAGGAGTTTGGGTAGAATCATCATTTTTATTGCTGATATTCTTCCCATAAATGAGAGTTGTAGTTTGCTCCAATCCTCCAGATTTTTCTGAATTTCTTTCTGTATTGTTAAATAATTCTCTTTCATTAAATTGCTTGGTTTCTTGGTAATCTTGATAATCACCCCTAAATATTAATTTTTTTTCACCGCCTCAAAATTGGAGTTCCATGTTAATTTTTCGACATCTTCCTTCTTTATATTTTTGTCATAAATTTTGTTTTTTTGATAGTTTACTTTAAATCCGGTCACCTGTCCAAAATCTTCTATAACTTCCAATAATCCTTCAAGATTTTCCAAAGGATTTTCTAGTATTATCGCTAAGTCGTCCGCATACGCTTGTACTGTAGCTTAAATTCTTCTCCTCTATCTTGAGTCCTTTGATTGCTTCGTTGTCCCTGATCTGTTTGTTAAATATTTCCAATACTAAAATAAATAGTAGGGGGGATAGTGGGCAACCCTGTCTTGTTCCTTGTCCAATCTATATATTCCCAGTTAGGTTTCCGTTAACTTTTATCTTGGCTACTTGCTTAGTATATATTGCCTTAATTGCTTGTAAATATGTTCCTTGGAAACCCATTCTCTTCAGTAATGATAGCATAAACTCCCAATTTACATTATCAAAGGCTTTTTCTGCATCAAGGAAGATTAGCATCATCTGCTTTTCGGGGTGCATTTCGTAATATTCCAGTATGTCTATTATTGTCCTTATATTTGATGATAATTTCCTTTTAGATAGGAAGCCTGTTTGGTCTTTATGTATTATTATTTCAAGTGTCTCCTTTAGTCTCGTGGCTAGGATGGTTGTGAAGATCTTATAATCAACATTTAGGAGAGAGATCGGTCTGTAATTCTTAGTCAGTCTTTTATCTGTGCCTTCTTTACGTATTAGCGAGATGTATGCTTCTTTTCAGGAATTAAGAATTTCCCTTTAGTCTGTATATCTTCAATTATTTTATTGAATTGTGGACTTAAGATTTCTTCAAATGTCTTATAGTATTCTGCTGGCAGTCCATCTGGACCAGGGGATTTACCACATTTTTGTTTCTTCCATGCATCTCTGATCTCTTCCATTGTCATTGGTTTGTTCACTTTCTCCAATTGTTGATGATTCAGCCTCCATTCTGGAATATTGTTCCAATAAATTTTTTGTCTTTCTTCTTCTCCTTTTCTTTTCTTATATAGTTCAGTGAAAAATTCATGCATCTCCTTTTCAATCTCTTTTTGTTTATATACTTCCTTCCCTTGCTTATCAAATATTGCTGTAATCCTCGTTTTCTCTCTCTCCCTTTTTATTCTGTACGCTAACCATCTTCCTGGTTTGTTTGCATTTTCAAAGAATTTTTGCCTTGTAAATTTAATTTTCTTCTCCATCTCTTCCTGTTCTAATAAATTAATTTTATGCTGTAAAATATTTATTTTGTTAAGCAATCCCTTTTTTGTTGGTGCCTTCTTAAGCTCTGCTTCCTCTTTCTTTAAAGATGTTATTAGGGCTTGGTACTGTTTATTTATTTCCTTTTTTCTTTGTGCATTAAATTCTATTGCATACCCTCGGAAGTATGCTTTGGCTGCATCCCATATCATTGTCATTCCTGTGTCTTGAAGTTTGTTATTTTGGAAAAAAAAGTTCATCTCATTTTTTATTTTATTTACGAAGGTCTCTACTCTCAGCAGTTGCATGTTCTCCAAAATCCACTCCTTATCCTCTGCCCTAAAGTCACCAATATTGGATTGTAGTCTGCATATGTATTTGGTAAAATTTCTATATCCTCTGCTTGGTGGAAATGAAATCTGAAAAATTAATATGCCAAAAATTGAAGGGGCTAAGAGATTTCTAATCTCCATATGCTGATTACATCTTTTCAACATGATGGGAGAGATTGAGCTGTTAAGTACAACTTCGTGTTGTTAAGAGACTTGCATCAATAATGCTTTTTCTTAAAGGTTGTATATAACACAGTTATTTTTATATAAGAATTATATGACGTTGATAAGAAAAATTATATGATGTTGATAAGAAAGTACACCATTCTGAGCTTGGTAATATGAACAGATGTCTAAGATAAACATAATCCAATTCCTATAGTTACAAACAAGACCATATATTCCTAAAATTTAAATATGATTCCACCTTTTTTGAACTATGTGTGTCAAAATATCATATACCTATCATATCATATATCATATACACCCAAATACTGTTATGTTTTTTTTAAAAAAAATCACCATTAATTTATAATTGAAACAGACTTGCTATAGCATAACACAAAACTACACAGCTTATGATCCACCAAGCCAAACACAGCTCATCCATTTCAACAAACTTTCTTTGGTTTGTTCCCAGCCTAGCAGTTCAAACACAGTGAGGTTGTTACTTGTTTAATTTTATAAATATCTTGTAGTGAGGATGCAGACCTGTGCTTCAGATATTTTTGCCCTGCAACAAAATAATTTGGCTGTATAGTGGTAGGAGAAGTTACTTTTAGACTTCCCAAATTCCTCAGCCAGCGTATCCAAGAGTTCTAGGAATTGTAGTCAGAAGAGTAACTTTTTCCATCTCTTCTGTGTACCTTGACTTGGGCAGATGAGCATGACTATCTGCTACAGTACTTTGTGTTAGGCAACAAAATGTCCTGCTCAGCCCCTGCCAGCCAGATCACTAGGTAGGACTGTGCTCTGCTTGACTCGTCACATGTTTTACAGATCTGATAAAGGTGATTTACCTCTACTATGAACCATCCTTCTTCAGCAACAAGTGTCAAAGGAGATACAAACTTCCCTTTTTTATAATAGAATCTAGCTGGGATATCCTCTTTCAGGTACACTGCCATGTGTTGCACATTTTTTAGTTTATTATATATCTGCAAGAGAAATAAAAGCTATGAAACTTCAGTGGACAGAATCACGACATGCCAACCTGGATGTTCCCACTGGATATTAATCAAATGCTGTAAGATCTAGTGGCCCATGTTCTGTGTTTCTCCACATCTAAAAGTGGAATCTGAGGATCAAAACAAATGAGATCAGCAGTTTTAGAATTAGAAGTAAATCAACTGTTATCTTTGGAGAGACTTACAGTGGGGTCTTGACTTGAGAACTTAATCCATATTGGAAGGTGGTTCTCAAGTCAAAAAGTTCTCAGGTCAAATCTGCATTTCCCATAGGAATGCATTGAGAACCATTTGATCCGTATCTGCTCTTTTCCGTCCATAGAAACTAATGGGAAGCTGCTATTCCGCCTTCGACCACTAGAGGGGGATATTTTGTTTCTTTTTTTCTTAGGTCAAGAAAGGTTCAGGGAAGGCAGGGAAAATACAGTCCAGGCAGTCCAGTACCAGGCAGTTTGAAGACTGTCTCCCAATCCACTCTCTAAACGCTGGGAGGAGTGAGGAAGCAGACAGGCACCCTTTTCACTGGCCAACAGTTAACTGAAAGTTCAAATTTTGCACTTTCCCTGCCTCCCACGTGGGTTTTTTTCAGTTTGTAACTCAAATCTAAGTATGTAAGTCAAGTCAATATTTTCCTATGAGAGTGGTTTATAAGTCAAAATGTCTTTAACTCGGGCTGTTCTTAAGTCAAGACCCCACTGTATTCTGCAAAGCTGGGTTTGCATGATCAGTATGCAAAGAGACACATTTCCTCCTGACAGCCACTCACCAAACCAACCAACCCCCAATTTGTAACTTAGATATGAAAGACATTAGATGATAATGACATGTCTTTTGTTGCTTACGTCAGCTTAGTTTCTAATTGTAGAGCTTCCCATTCTTATCTCTTTTCACCCTCGGAATCACAAAGATGCAACAATCCATTATCTAGAACTTGGAAAAAACTATTTTAAAGCGTAATTAATTCTGGTTCCAATATCCTCACAGTTAGGTAGCAATTCAGTTATATATGTATATTTTTAAGTAACTCCATGTGTCTCAAAGTCTTCATGTTTCTCAACTGAAAATAACTGCAGTCCGGTTCCTTTTTTAAAAAAATTCTGAATGTTACAACCCTGGCCCTTGATATGGGATACATCTTGGTATTTAAGACAAATAAAAATACATAAGACATTATAATGACATAATATTTGATTTAAAATGGCATATTAGTGTGCTCAAACTAAGACGCACCAATGACACTAAAGAACAAAGTCAATTTTTAAATTATACACAAATTACACTTAAAATGCTGATTTTAAAGCAAAACCTTGTTATGCCACAGAGGAGCAAATTGTTCAAAGAGCAGCAATTCCCTTTCTACAAGAAGGGTCATAAAGGTTTCAAATTTTGTCTGTTTGTTTAAAAAGAAATCTGACAATAACAAAAGAGAGCAGATCAATCCCACCACAGCTAGCAATTAAAGCACTAATCTTATGCACACATATATTGGCATTATTTTCACTATGGCTTTGTGGCACAGTGGTTAAACTGCTCCACTGCAGCCAAAACTGTGCTCACAACCCGGGGTTCAATCCCAGGTAACCAGGTTCACTCAACCTTCCATCCTTTTGAGGTCAGTAAAATGAGCACCCAGCTCACTTGGGGGAGGGCAATGTGTAGTCTGAATAATTCAACTTGTAAACTACCTAGAGAGTGATTTAAGCACTATAAGGAGGTATATAAGCAGAATGCTTTGAAGTCAGTGAGTCTTATCTGATGAAAGAAATGATAACAACGAACAGAAGTTATGTTACACTACTGAAGTGGAACCACTCCTTCATTAGGCTATAACCATAATGTTTTACCAGAAGAACTGGATTTACTTAGTTTCTGGGTATTTCTGGAAGTAATTGTTATGTCATAGCCATGCAATAACTGCCTGCCTTGGAGAACAATCATATCGGTGCCAGTAACTGGCAGGGTATTTATTTAGTATCTATCAAGCAGAATTTTAATTAGAAAACAAAAAAAGTTGTTACAAACCAGTACAGAAAATAGTCAAAATCTTGTAAGAAAAAAAAAAAATCAGAGAACTGTATAACATAAAACATGTAGGCACTTGGGTCACATAAAACTGAAAAATAGTAATTTATTTACATTCTTAAGGCAAATACCAGTCCTGTTTGAACAGGAACCTTAAAATAACTATTGACTATTTTGAGGAAATCATACTTCATTTTGATTAGGATGTGCCTTTAGTTCAAATGAGTCTCAAGGCAAATCAGGAATCTGTAAAGATCTGAAGATGTCGGCCACAGAGACTGGCGAAACGTTAAGAAGAACAACCTTCAGAACATAGCCAAAGAGCCCGAAAAACCCACAACAACCATCTTCATATTTTGTTAAGAGACTATAACTGTCCCATGGAATTGAGCAGTCTTCTAAAGCAGTCATTCTCAACGGGAGCCGCATGGTCACCTGAGGGGGGCAATGGCACCTTTGAAGGGAACCACAAACTGGAATCAATTCTTCACACATCATCTTATAAGGTTCATTATGCAACTTCTGCAATCCTTCTTCTACCTATATTTCTTTCATATTGTGTTTGTGGAGTCACTGTAATTCAAAAGTGACACGACAGCCTGCAAGGACCATAAAATGGTTGGATTTGTATGTTAAAAAGCCAAATTAAAATTGATCAACAGCTAAAAATGCAGAGTGTAAACGCTGACACCCTGTACAATATTACAACAATGCTAACCTGCAAGAAGAAAATCCTGACATTGACTCCATGTCAAGAGCTTGGAAATGTTGCTTTTTTAGACCGCAGTTCCCAGAATATCCCGGCCAGTATCGCTGAATGGGATTACAGAACTAACCCTGAAAGGGAGCTAGTACTACATTTGTGAGGCAGCCATTGGTAATGGTTCTCTCTGTATGCACATGATGATACAGTACCTCACTATAGTGTTTTTGCTATTGTTTTTATAGTGTTTTATGATTATTGCTTACCTTAAACACTACTTAGGAATGGAATGGAGAGGCAGAGTATCGATGTAAAAAGTAAAATTACATGAATGATGTTGCTAAGAGGAGCAATGTTTTCATTGAGAGGCTGCAGTTGGGAAGATAGAGACAGAGTATTCTGTTTGGTTCAGTGTGGGTTCTTAGGGCTTTATAAGGCCAAATGCTCTTTGTCATGGTTCTTGTACAAGTGCTACCCCCACGTGTGTATCATTGCATGATTTTTTTCACATATGAATCTTGCATTTAGTGTGCTTTGTTTTGTGACTAGTCATTGCAAGAAAAAATGGGATTAAAGTGCACATCTGACTGCTGAGTTACATATCTCTGAAGAAATCTCATTGTGAGGGGAAAGTGGGTTATGTGCCCCCAACATCTAACTGAACCTTGTAGGTGCATAAATACCTGTCATTAGTACATGTGGTTCCTGTTTCTAATTTCACTTTTCTTAGTCTTAGTTCTTGCTAGCAGATTTATTTATTTGTTTGTTTGCTTGTTTATTTACATACCACCCCATTAGTGCTGTCCATTATTCCAGGCAGTTCACAAAAATAAACACATATAAAAATATAAATAAAACAATAACAGAATAAAAATTTAAACTATCAACAACACAAAACAAAATGACACCGGAGGCAATTTAATGAGCACCTTCTATTGTGTCCTATCAAAAACAACTTGATGGGACAGTGAAGAAACAGCTTCTTCTTCAGCCATAGTGGGGCAGCTGGAAATTCAGAACTCCAGGAAATTCAGAATTCCTCAGCCATCTCTTTCCTTCTCTTTCTAAGTATACTGGGATATTTGTGAATGCACAAGGAGAGACACATTCAGAGTTTGGTGTGACAGAGCAGCAGAACTGGGTGTAAATCATGACAGTAATGCAACAAATAAATGATTGGTGTGCAATGCATTAAAGAAAATAAAAGGTGGCTGTTTTTCTTGCCTCAAGCTCCTTGCCTTTGGCTGGCCACAGGCTTACAACAGGCCCTCGGTCCTTTATTTGTATAACATCGCTCATGTTGATGCAGTTTCTCAGTTCAATCAGTTTATCCGTCCAGGAAATGTCAGTCATCCCATGATCCGAGAAAAGAATGACATTCAGGTCATTCTGCAGGCCCTTGTCCTGTCAAGATAGCAGACCATGGTTACAGCTTGGAAAGGACACTGCGTGCTTCCTCATTTTGAGTCCAGTAAAGCAAATTCACCTTACCTGCAACAGCACTGATATGAGGATAGGCACAGTGAAGATTAATCTCTTCATGTGCCCCTCCTATTCCCGTCTGAACTGATAGTGTCAAAGGGCTTGGTTTTAAAAGAAAAGATATCCTGGCCTTGATCTAAATAAAGTTAGCCATATTTAAATTGAAATCTGTGGGACCTAAAAGAGACTTAAATTACACAAAATTAAGCCTATTTTAGTTGGTTCCAATGAGACTTAACTCAGAAATTGAAGACATTTTCTTAGGCTGCAGATCAAAACTCAGTTCCCTGAAGCTCAATTCTCATGCTTTAAATTGGCTTGAATTTCCAGTTGGCTGAGGGCCCAGTGGAAAGTCCTATATAAAAAGGTTCTCCAAATCTGGAACAGAAATTGTGGTGGGATTGCCAACTTCAGATTAGGCATTTTAATGACCTTCCATTCTATATTCTAAGTGCTAATGGCTGGGAATGGCAGAAAACACAGCATAATGTTGTCAATCCATGTGATATGTCCTTACCATTATTATAGGGGAAGCTGATTTGGGGGCTCTCTCATCATAACCCAAACCATCTGCTTCTGCTAACTAATCTACCAGGGGTGTCAACAAGATTTAGGAGTTGCTAATTTTCTCTGAATCTGGGCTTCTGTGACATGTGGTTTCTTTAAAAATACAGCCATAGCTTTCAGTGTGAAATCCAGTACAGTGTATTCTGCAGGCTGGTGTAATTTTAGGAAAAGCAGAAGACTTTTTTTTTCTTCTTGAATTTGTTCAATAGCTTTTAAGCATTCAATAGCTTTTAACCATTAATTTTGCTATAGCTTTTAAAAGAGTGGTGTGCTTGTGGATTTCATGTGTGATGTTGTCCATGTAAGACCCAGGCCATGAGAAGTTTTAAAAAATCGACAAAGACTCTTGTGGCACTTTAATGACTTACACATTTTATTTGGCATAAGCTTTCATGAATGACAGCCCGCTTTGATCTTATGCCAAATAAATTGGTTTAGTCTGCAATTCCACAAAATTCTTTGTCATTTCTGTTCAACCCAATTAACATTTTACCTGCTACTGGTACCAGAAATTTAAAGATCAAGATCAAGACCCCAAAGCCAATGTTAAAGCCAATGCTGTTGCTGCAAAATCAATACTCGGTATTTCCACATTTTCACCCTTGTGAGAACACAGAGTGCAGTTTCATCATACATGCTGTTGATTCTGCCTGCGGAGTGCTATGATCTGGATGACCATGAGCCAATCAGTATGGGTGCTAAATGTCACCTCTTACTATGTTTGTTACTGTTACCAAAGTATTACATTCTAAGAAGTATTAGAATGTAGAAATCAGCAGTCCCTGCCACAATGTTTCCAGTTCATGAATTTTATCATTCTTTCAAAGAATATATGAGTACTCAATATCAAAGCAGCCTGCTGGTTCACCTCTAAAATGTTAGGCAGGGGTTTCTCCCAGCTATATTAAGAGAGCAAGGGAGATTCTTCTTAGTTACTTTGCAGTGTAGGCCCTTAGGTAAAGGTAAAGGTTCCCCTTGACAATTGTTGTCCAGTCGTGTTCAACTCTAGGGGGCGGTGCTCATCCCCGTTTCCAAGCCATAGAGCCAGCGTTTTGTCCGAAGACAATCTTCCGTGGTAACATGGCCAGTGTGACTAAGACACGGAACACTGTTACCTTCCCACCGAGGTGGTCCCTATTGATCTACTTGCATTTGCATGCTTTCGAACCGCTAGGTTGGCGGGAGCTGGGACAAGTGACAGGAGCTCACTCCGTCGCGTGGATTCGATCTTACGACTGCTGGTCTTCTGACCCTGCAGCACAGGCTTCTGTGGTTTAGCCCACAGCGCCACCACGTCCCTCACCAGGCCCTTAGGCTAGTGTTTTTAGAAAGGATGAGCATGATTTGGTGAAAATTAGGTGAGTGTCAAGCATGGGGGTTGTGGACCACCTTAAGCTCTCCCTTCTCATTAGAGCTCTTCCAGCTAGGTTTTCATGTCCCCAAAGTACAGGAAGCAAAGTGGTCATTCTTGCTCAACTATGGCATTTATTGGCTTTTTTTGTGCACTGCTGATTTGCTCTCTGCTAATCTTGGGGCATTTGGTAAAAGAAGGACCTTATCACTCTCTGAAGGGACGTGGTGGCGCTGCAGGTTAAACCGCAGAAGCCTGTGCTGCAGGGTCAGAAGACCAAGCAGTCGTAAGATCGAATCCACGCAATGGAGTGAGCTCCTGTTGCTTTGTCCCAGCTCCCGCCAACCTAGCGGTTCGAAAGCATGCAAATGCAAGTAGATAAATAGGGACCACCTTGGTGGGAAGGTAACAGTGTTCCGTGTCTAAGTCGCACTGGCCATGTGACCATGGAAGATTGTCTTCGGACAAAACTCTGGCTCTATGGCTTGGAAACGGGGATGAGCACCGCCCCCTAGAGTCGAACATGACTGGACAAAAATTGTCAAGGGGAACCTTCACCTTTACCTTTTTATCACTCTCTGAAGCCAGCATCATTGGGAACTTTTATATTCACAGCACCAAGTTATGATGTCATCTGCATGTTACATGCCTTATCACACCATAACTAATATAGGTCTCTTTGCTGTTGATACTCAGAAAATACAGCAAAAATATGCATGCACTACTTGATCTAAAGCAATTACGTCTATGGATTTGATCCATGACTGGCCATGGTTTCATGGAATATGCACAGGGCACGTTATACCATTTCAGACGTAAATACTGTACCACAACAAGTACAGGTAGTGTAATGTGAAGAAGCCCTTGAAAAATTGATAGAAATTATTAAGGTTTAATAAGGTATAGAATGTGGGGAAAATACTAATGGACCCTGTAACTTCCAAGTCACACTGACCTTGATAAGTTTAGTCAAGTTGTACAAAACATTATCCACTGCTTTTACAGCATTCTTCCTCTGAATGGACGAAGGGCCGTAATGATGACCTTCGACATCAACCCGTTCATAATATACTGCTGCCATATCTGCTGTGTTACTGCTGGAGTGGCAACACCACAAAAAAAATTAAGTGTAAGCTAAGCATGCTTCTGGAAACGTAAGAGGCAAATACCACAGTATATCCCTACATTCCTCAGTAGTGCACTATGTTACGGTAACAAAGGCTTTATACCAAAAACAAGTCTGGATGGGAATGATGCAATATCCCTCTTCCTAGCCATGCTTGCACCTCTCCCCACTGGATCTTTACCACCTTTTCCTCTTTTGGTGAATTTGCAATGTTAGAACGGTGCATCAGTAACCAAACTTCTTACAGAGTTCACAGACTTCCTAGCCATGCAGGGAAGACATGAAGGCTTTATCAACTTTCTTCTGATGTTCAAATAATCCATAAATTGGCGATAGGACCTGCTGCCTTGATGCCTCTCTAATTCTGCAACACACACACACAGGTTTGTGAAAGCTCCCCCAGGAAACATATAAAAAACCATTAAAGATTAAATTCTCAGATAAACACAAATACACACATACACTTCACAAAAAAAGCTCAGGGAAGTGGTTATGGCTTCAGTCCATGATGCTAGCAGTTAGCCTAGGCTATTTTCAATTTTTTTTTGTCTCCAGCAGCTGCTATATGCTCTGTTACAGAAAGCAATGAAGACAAATGGCAGCAGGGGAAGGATGTAGGGAAATTGACATTAAAAGTAATTTTAGAAGAGGTATCCATGTTAGTCTATGCTAGCACATAAGGCAAAAACAGAAGAAAAATATGAAAGAAAGAAGAAAAAACATTGTGTTGCCTTAAAGACTAACGGCTATATTACAAGTGTCCGAGGAAGTGGATGTGTCCATGAAAACTCACTTTAAAATATATCAGTTAGTCTTTAAGGTGCCATAACACTTTTCTTTTGTATTTTTATTTCGTCCCTCCCCCCCCCCCCCCCAACAAGTCATTAAAAAGGGACCAGTACATTTCCTGCAATGTCACACCCTCAGTGTAACAGAACAGATCTTTGGGAGATCTAGTGACAGCTCTCCTATGTCTAATGTACTTGGTTTTTTAAATTTTCATCTCAGTCCTACATAGAGATCCTTGACGGAGGCCTGACTGATCTTTTCAAATAACTTCCATCCATCTGTGCAGTAGACCTGACAATTATATTAATATATATGTGCCAATGTAATAAAGAAGAGGAGCTGTGAAGGTGTAACAATATTGTGTTTATCTTAGCTTGTGATACACACAAAATTTACTGCTCAGTGGTTTCTTGCCTCTTCTAAAAAGTACTAAATAAAATAACATACACTGTCATTATTTGGCACTCATCACAATGGCATTTAAAAGGCCACATAAACACCCCTTTATGCAAACAAGGCAAATGTTGACGCTTTGTGCAGTATTTGCAATTCAGCAGTTTGGTAACTGAAGTAAATTTTCTTCTGAAGTGAAATATCAAGTAAAAACAAAGATTTGGAGGGGTCTGTCAAATCAGTGCTACAGATCTTTGAAAATATATCCATAAAGCCAATATATGCCTTTATTAGTTACTTAACAGTGCACAATTAAAATATACTTTCTGAAAGAATGCTTTAACTTCCATTGTTCTAGGAGGCTAGCAAGTAATTGGCATTTCCAGAGAAAGAGAAAAAAGTTTTAATATTCCAGAATACTAGAGCTCCCATGATTTATCCACTGGCAATTTGGTTCTTAAAATAAAATGTTATTTTAATGTGAAATACTAAGCAAAAAAAAAAGTATTTAGAATAGGATTTCCAACTCCTCTCATTTCTAGGACTGTTCTCCGCATAATCCCCGACCACAATGTGACATAATTACTAGGGATCATGTGAGTTGCAGACCAACACACCTAGGCAGTGCCAGGTTGGAGAAGGCTGATTTCCGACCTGATACAAAAGCCTGGGTATGGCTTTAATGGAACCAAGACATTTTAATAAAATTTCACTTCCCCTCTTGGGCCAAATATATAGGAAAAGTTACACAATGGGTATCATAAATCATAGATAATACTAGGCAATATGGAAGCATTGTTGTTGTTGTTGTCATTGTTGTTGTTTTTGTTCTTTATCTGTATGTATGTGTATATATGTATGTGTGTGTGTGTGTGTGTGTGTGTGTATATATATATGTATATGTATATATGTGTATGTATGTATATATATATATGTGTGTGTGTTTGTGTGTGTGTGCGTGTGTGTGTGTGTATATGTGTATATATATGCATATATGTATATGTGTGTGTATATGTGTGTGTGTGTGTGTGTGTGTGTGTGTATGTGTATTATATATATATATATATATATAAAATTCTAAATAATTCATTCTAAGAGTAGTTCTAAATATCATACCAAAGTACCGTATATACAATATATATTCAGACATACAGTATATTTTATAATTCCAATTAATAATTATATAACTGATAATATTTATCTAGCATTTGAAGTAACTCTTCCTAAGATATGTGATATACAAAGATAGGTGGGAGTATGACTACAATATATATATATTTATATCCCGCCTATCTGGTCGTGTTAGGACCACTCTAGGCAGCTAACATCAAAAAGAATAATACAATAATATACATATAAAAACCAATTTACATAACAAAAGATACTAAACATAATAGGAGAGCTATAGGGTAAGGGAAAAGTCGTCAGGGATTATCTGTTGGGAAGGCCTGCCTAAACATCCATGTTTTTAATTGTTTCTTAAAAATACCCAGCGAGGGAGCCACGCGAATCTCAGGAGGTACGTTGTTCCAGAGACAAGGAGCCACCGCCAAGAAGGCCCGATTTCTAGTCTTTTCCTTTCGGGCCTCCCTCGGCGTTAGGCTCCTCAGCCTCATCTCCTGGCTCGCGCGAGTGACACGGGTAGATCTTGGTGGGAGAAGGCGTTCCGCCAAGTATCGAGGTCCTAAACCGTTTAGGGCTTTGTACGTGAGCATCAACACTTTGAAGTCGATGCGGAATCGGATGGGCAGCCAATGCAGTGCGGCCAGAGTGGGCGAAATATGTTGGTATCTTCTCACTCCACTGAGTAATCTGGCCGCCGCATTCTGCACCACCTGTAGTTTCCGCAGCAACCTCAAAGGTAGCCCCACGTAGAGCACATTACAGTGGTCTAATCTTGAGATTACGAGCGCATGCACCAAGGTAGTAAGCGCCCCCACATCAAGGTAGGATCGCAGCTGGGCTATCCGCCTGAGATGAAAAAAGGCGGTACGGACCACGGACGCCACCTGGGATTCCATAGTGAGCGCCGGGTCCAGATGGATCCCCAAGCTGCGGACCCCATCCTTGGCGGGGAGGGTCACCCCCCCAAAAGTGAGGGAGTTTCCCAAATCCCCCACTGTGGGGGCGCCCACCCTCAGTACCTCCGTCTTGTCTGGGTTCAGCCTCAGCCCGTTCTCCTGCATCCATTCCAGTACGGCCCCCAGGCAGCGCTGAAGGGACAGAATGGCATCTCCTGCAGTTGGTGAAAAGGAGATGTAGAGCTGCGTGTCATCCGCATACTGATGACACAATGCTCCACACCCCCTGATGACCCCACCCAGCGGCCTCATATAGATATTAAACAGCATTGGGGAGATGATCGACCCCTGTGGGACCCCACAATTAAGGCTCCACGGGGCCGAGACACTCTCCCCAAGCTGTACTCTCTGGGGGCGGTCCTCCAAGAAGGTGCGGAGCCAGGCCAAAGCCCGGCCACCTATTCCCAACTCAGAGAGCCTCCCCAGGAGGATACCGTGGTCAATGGTATCAAAGGTCGCTGAGATATCTAGGAGGACCAGCAGAGACAATTTGCCCTTGTCGGCGTCCCTCAGTAGGTCATCACACAGGGCGACCAATGCCGTTTCTGTACCGTGGCGTGGCCTGAAGCCCGACTGGAATGGATCCAGGGCATCTGTTCCATCCAGGAGCGCCTGAAGCTGATCGGCCACCACCCTCTCGACTACCTTGCTTAAGAAAGGTCATACTCCCACCTATCTTTGTATATCATATAGCTTAGGAAGAGTTACTTCAAATGCTAGATAAATATTATCAGTTATATAATTATTAATTGGAATCATAAAATATACTGTATGTCTGAATATATATTGTATATACTTAGGTATGATATTTGGAACTATTCTTAGAATGAATTATTTAGAATTATTATGAAAAAAAAACTGATTATACAAAAGATGGAAGGAACAATAGTGCCAAGATTAGCATTCGTGAAACACTGGAAGGAGTCTGGAACACCACAAATACAGGAACTGATAGTAAGAATACCGGGAACTGAAGAAATCAATATGTTAAGAGACTAGCTGAATCCAAGAGAGAGAGAGAGACAGAGAGAGAGAGAGAGAGAGAGAGAGAGAGAGAGAGAGAGGAGCACTGGGAAACTTAGTGGTCACTAAATATATGATCACAAAATAGTTAGAATGGTAGGCTGATATACAATCATAGGAAGAGTTACTTTTAAATACTAGATAAATATAAACAGCTACATAATTAATAATTAGAATTACAAAATATAGGTCTGAATTTGGATTTTCCTTATATATTGTATATATTCTCATATGTTATCTAGAACTACTCTTAGAAGGGATTATTCAGAATTATTATGAAAATAATGATTTGTATTGCGTTTGTTCAAATCAACCCCCTTTAAATGTGTCCTTGTCCCAGTTACCCCCTACCCTGCCCTACCCTTGCAAAGAAGAAAATACAGTAATTTAAAAAATTAACCATAAAAATTGTATCTGTTGTCTAATACCAGTCAATGTTTTCATAATTATGATTGACTGTGGCTGGAATTTAACAACAACAACAACAACAACAACAACAACAACAACAACAACAACAACAACAACAACAACAACAACAACAACAACAACAACAACAACAACAACAACAACAACAACAACAGTGTCCTGTCAAGTCAGTTCTGATCTATGGTGACTCTTTCCAGGGTTTTCTAGGTAGCGAACACACAGAAGTAGTTTGCTGTTCCCTTCTTACCAGAAACCACACATTGTATATATATACAATGGGACGTACTGTGGGGAATTTAACTCCCAACTTCTGGCTCTGCAGCCAGATACCGAACTCACTGAGCTATCCAGCCAGCAATAATAATAATTGAGTGCCATTAAGTCAGTTCTGATTCATAGTGACCCTTTTCAGGGTTTTCTAGCTACAGAGTATTCATATGTGACCAAAAATGAATGAAGAGGTTCTGAAGAAAATAAAGTTAGATAAATTAGCATAGCAGAAAAATTTTACTTGTATAAAGTTTCTGCTATTCATCTTCTGCTGTTGTCTAGGATCAGCTAAAAAGTTCTAAATAAAAAAGTTATCTATCTGAGACTCAGCTGTTCCTTCTCGTACCTAACGTACAAGTGATCAAGCCTTTGCCTTGCTTTCAGCCCATTCTAACTGAGGGCCAAAGTACAAGCAATACTATCTCCATGATTAAACAAGCATACAGAACTGGTCTGCTTTGGCTTTCAAGGGATGAAAAACAGCTCTGGGCTCTGGATTCAGTAGGTGTTCCCCGTCTAGATATTTGCTGGGTTATTTTGGAGAATACCACCCCCATCTGGCAGGTGTTTGTCCCTAGAAGTGTTCCATTGCACTTAGACACAGTATATATAAGGGGAAATCAAACACCCAGGAAGAAGTGGCTTTCAGCAGAAAATTGGTATCATCATCATCATTATCTTAGAACTGCAGAGCTGAAACGGACCTGGTAGATCATTGGGTCCAGCTCCTATCAAGAAGGCTCAGTGCAGAATTGAACGCCCAAACTCTGGCTCCGCAGCCAGAGACTTAAACGACTGGTATGTGGCTCTAATACAGATGGGGGGAGGAGCGTGTTTCAGATCCAGTCCCTGATACAATGTTTTCTCCAAAAATAAAATTGAACAGGCTAAACGTATTTCTAAAAGAGTAACTAAGTTCTTGCATAGTCTGGATGTGACAATCAACTCATTGTCCAAGTTCTTGTAGTCCACAGTGGTTCTTCGTAATTATTTACTTGGTGTCCCAATGGCAATGATCTTGGACATAACTTGCATTTAAATTTCTAGAAACTGGATCACTTGTTGCCTTTTGTGAACTGACTATTTTGTTGGCCAGGGCACCAAAACACAAAACAAAACAGTGAGGGCTCTCACCAATTTAAAAGTTTTGCATGGCCTTTGTCATGTAAAAATTCCACAGCAGGAAACTGATTCCATTTTCTAAACTGGTTATAGAGCTGCACATACTGACTGGGAATAGCCTGCCAAACCTTCCTTTTTAAACTAGATTTTGATCCATGAGTGCCCTGGAAAGGTTGCAGTTTTAGCAAAGGATGCAGCATATTTTTAAATCAGGCTTTTGTTTTTACATTAGTGGTGTTTGTAACATTTTTCAAGCTTAATCGTATTTTAATATTAGTATCTTAATTAGCTATGATTTTAAGCATAACTAATTTTTAGCTGTTGTACACCATCCAATGAGGTGAATCACTGGGAGAATGGTGCCATATAAATCAAGTAAATAAGGAGAAGTAGAGATGACAAATGATTATAAAACTACTACATGCCCTTATTGTTTTTGTTCCTAAAGATAAATGCAGTCTGAAAGCATGTCTTGGAGGAATTCTTACGCTCCACTCTCAGAGCAGTCTGGCACATGAAACTCTTGAGCCTTCCTGCTCCTTAATTTAGACATCTATGTCTGAACCTGTTTGCAGAAAGATTGGGGAAGTTACTTTTTTAGGACTACAACTCCGAAAGAAAGAAAGAAAGAAAGAAAGAAAGAAAGAAAGAAAGAAAGAAAGAAAGAAAGAAAGAAAGAAAGAAAGAAAGAAAGAAAGAAAGAAAGAAAGAAAGAAACGAAGGAAAAGAAAACCCTTTTCTCGTTTCTACCTATGTCCTCTAGGTATTACTGCTAGAAATGTAGCTAGTCTGACTAAGGATCAGTTTATTGATTTTGTTTATTTATGAAGCTTATAGACCACCTGACTTAGGTGAAATTACTGCTCAAAGTAGTTTACATGATGTGGACAAACCATACAACCAACACAAAATAATAATAATAATAATAAAATACTGTACCCTCATTCCCATCAATCAATCAATATTAACCAAAAAAGACGACCGTAGATGACACAGGCAAAATAACTCTAACTAAATTACAATAACTCGTAACAGAAAAAAACAAATATAATCCCAATATAACAAATAACAAGTAATAACTTCAAATATAAAATAGACACTTGCCTACTGCTTGTTCCATGGTGAGTTGATACCTGAATATTCAGCTGTGTAGGTAAAATTAACTTCTGGACCAGCCTGTTTTCTAATCCAGCCCCTATTTTTATACAATATGCCATTTCCCTGAAGCAACTGAAAAACATGTCACCTCATCCATGGACATTCTTATCAGGAAAGAGTGCTGACCCCCAGAGGGCAATTCTCTGGCAGAGCAAAATTCTGGAATTTGCTCATATCTCATTTCATATTGCAAGCCTTTATTTTAAACAGCAAATCCCCTTGAACGCTTTTTGCCGAAAGAAAATATAATAAACTGCTTTTACATGTAGCACCATTTACTGTACAAACATCTGGATTCTAGGGGTGAAATTCAACTGTTAACTGAAGTTACATAGATTCCAGGTTACAATCTGTTGCACAATACCTGATAAGTATGTTTGCATAAGCACAAAAAGGAAGATAAACAATGCAGCAGATTAAAAGAATAGCAAACAATAAATAGAATAAAATCAACTATGAAACGCTACTAAAATGCTACAGGAAGTATATATTTTATTGGATGGTTATTAGTTAAAATAATGGGAGCATGTATTATTACTGGGGATAGTAAGGGAATAAAAACTCTCCTCTACTTTACCCTAAATCTAATCTAACATATTTGCCAAGAAAGATAATTGTGTCTGTGTTTCTATGGGCAAGAAAGCAGGACCTGGGCACTTTTGCTGTACTATCCTCATCTCTGCATGCTCCATTCTCTCTCCTACACACACACACACACACACACACACACAACACACACATACAACACACACACACACACACACACACACACACACACACACACACACACACACACATACACACACACACACGACTGAATATTACTTTTGTGGTTATATCATATTGCTGTTCCTACAAAGAAAAATTTTTATTCCTTTAGTGAAATAAATAAATGAAATATTTTGGTGACCTTACCTCAGAACATGAATAGCGCTATTTACAGCACGGGAGAAATCGGCATCAGTTGGAACACTGTAATAAGGGAGGCAACGACTAGGTTTGATTCCAAGGATTTCAACTTCACATCCTAAACAGAAATAATTTGTTAGCTACACCTTCTTCAGAGTGCTGAATATTGCGTGACTAAAGGACGTGGTCTTTGCCAAGTAATCATCAGAATTTAAATTAATAATATAACTTCATATTGAATTCTTAATGCAAATATCACTATGTGAAAACTGACAACAAAACATAATCCATGCATGGTCACATGCCAATATATAAAAAATGCCCATTTGAAACTCAATTTTTATCAGAAATGTTTACCTTTGGCATGAATTTCAGATATTCCTGATAGCTCCTAAGAAAGAAAATGCTAATTTTGTAAACTAAGCTCTGCAGGATGTTCAGTACCTAGGTTAATGTCTTGTTAGAATTACACTAGTTTTATAAGAGAAAAATTGGTTGAATATCAACATTTTGCTTTTGTTTTAAATCATTACAGGGTTATGTCCATTTGGATCTGAGCTATTAACCACACTGGTTTGTATTCAGAGAAATTAAGTACAGTAAAGTCTGGATTTTAGAAATACGTTTATCAGATATTTTGTACTTAATTACAAAGTCCCATTTTGCAGAACAGACATTGAATAGTAAGATATATTTCCATAAAATTTTATTAGAGCATTTTACACCAATCACCTTTCTGTCGCCTCAAACCTTTCCTGAGAAAACAGACTCTGTTCGAACTCTTAGAATCCTGTGGCAGCAACTCCTCAAGGGTAGCATGTAATTTTAATACTAATAATTATAGCTGCTTTGCTCAGCAAGAACATACAAGCAATTTTGTTTGTAATAATCTAGGAGCCTTGAAATTATTGTTCTATAGTATTTATTTCTTCGAACCTGTGAAGACGTAATGCCAAAACAAACAAAGTTTTCCTAGCATGAAGAGTAAGGAACAGGCACCAGTTAAATGTTGGCATTCTCGTTCCCCTTTTGAAAATGAGAATATAACTCTCAGGGAATGCACAAGGGAACAGAGGCTGTACTGAAGAAAATAAGTCACATAAGTAGATTTACATTGAATAATCTTTGTGAAGAAAAGCAGCTGATGCTTACAAGTGGATGATGAACAGTGCACTTTCAAATCTGGTATATTATTTAGTGGGACACTTAACATACTATCAGTTTCATATATCTCAAGACACAGGAGCTGATGCGAATAGCAGTGCAGTTATGGGAAGAAAGCAGATTGCCCGGGTATACCAAATTCCTGTGGGGCAATATTTCAGTGGCTGTAGTTGACAAATTCTATCTTGAGGGCAGCTAGGTTTTTTTTTTAAGGTCAGTCCATCAGCCTATCTTCTTAGGTTAAGAATTTTAAACTGATAAACACAGAGTACTTCTAAAATTATATGAGAATTGAATGTATAGCCATTATTGTTATGATTTGTATTATTTGCTGCAAACTATACTATTTATGGGAAACCAAATATCACCAGTATTCCTTTCTGCGGTATATAAGGGACACAAATGACTTCCTGAGGGAAAAAGGGTCATTCAAAACTTCCCAGAAGAGATTACCTTATGTTAAGTGTCCCACTAAATAATATACAGATTTTGAAAGCACATTGTTTATCATCTACATGCACTTTGCCAGCTGTTTTTCTTCAAGAAGGTTCTTCAAAGCTTTACTCCAACATCCCAAGCAAGGATAGACTACAGACTTTCAAGAATACTCGCATGTCTGTTTGCTCTATATAAGATAATTACATTCATTTCACTATATAAGTTGGATCATTTCATATTACACTCTCAGCATAATTGAATTAGAACTTTAAATAAAATGAATCCCCCCTTTTAATAATGAAATGTGTGATGTCTTTTTGACAGGGGGACTTGAACCTCTGTCATTTTCAAATTGAATGTCTAAACATTGGTTTAACAGTTAGATGCAGAATGTCATAACAGAAACCTTTTAAAGCTTCCCAGGACTGGTCAGGAGGTCTGGGAAATGTCTTAGAAACAGGGAGAAAGGAATGGAATTCACTTGTCTTTTTCGTTTTTTCTTCAGTGATGATGAAGCCAAACATATCCATGTACCTGAAAAACTGAGCAGCTGAATGCTTATTTTAAAGTATGACATTAAGCAGTTCCAAGACAAAGAGACAGAGCACTTAATTTTTTTTTTCTGTAACAAACTCAGTAGCGGACAAGGAATCTGCACTGTACCAAGAAAGAGGTTGGAAATATTAATTTTTTTGATTAATACTTGGTAGCGTTTGCCCAGACTAGAGAATAACAAGTGAGATTGTATGACTCTAGTAAGGCATATGCATAGTTTATAGTTTATAGTTATTTTGATTTCTATCTCCTGTGCCTAACCACAGTGCCCTAAGTTGCAGTGGCTGCTCTCTGGTATGGTATCCTTTAAGAATGAACAGTAATATCTTCAGCAGCTTTTAAGTACTGTATCTTGTGTTTTCTAAAATAAGGGGAGGTTTTAATTAAAGGTAGGATTATATTTTAATGATGTCATATATTACTGTCACTGCTTAGCCAAAGCCCTTGAAATGAAGAGCTGTGAGCATAGGAATAAGATCATTATTTAAAAGCAACTTTTTTTAAAAAAAAAAAGCCAATTCATAATTGAATAAAATAATATCTGGAATACATCCAATTGCTCATACCATCTAGAGTAGGTCAATTAAATTAAATTATAAGTCAACCAGTATGTAAACCCTACTGAGCATGATGATATGATAGTAGTCACTGTGATAGGAAATGATGATGATGATGATAACAATAATTATGTGCCACCAAGGCATTTCTAATTTATGGCAAACCTTCTCAAGGTTTAAAGTATTCAGAGGTGGTTTTCCAGCCCCTTCTAGTTGGGACTAGCAATTGGCTTTCGGCCATAATGTTTACATTTAATTTAGAATCTGTTTTCCCAGTTACAAAATCACTTGCATTTTAAAATGTACTAGATGACTTTAATGACCCACTTGTCTTAACAACTGCATAGAATGATGATTATCAAACAATCCTTTGAACATTTTAGTAAAATGAGAGTGTGTTTGGATGGGTCTAGGAATTCTTTGACAGCAGTAGCAACTGGTGTGCTAGGTTTACAGTGCTGTGATATTTTAGCCGTCATCAGCTGTTCTGTCTAAGAAAGGAAGAATAGTTGGGCTTGTTTCTCTGCTTATCGAAGCTGTGCAGATACAAACATACATTGTCATTTATTTATTTTTTGTCTGTCTGTTGCTGAGACACAACCTTCTCTGTTGAATTGCCTTATGCAGTATTCTATGAAGGGAGACGTGACTGGTGGCATATGTGATGGGGGTGTGGTGAACTGTCAAAGAAAGTGAATGAACAGGCCTGCTGCCTCACGGACTATCTATAGGCACCTAAATGCAAAAGATACGCACATATATCTAAATATATATATGGGACCACAGTAGATTAGAACTACTCCGAGAACAATATAAATCTGAAATTAAATTTATCTACAAAAAGGGCATGATCCAAATGGTTTTATTTCATTATCACAAAGCTTCCATCAATGGGGGGGGGGGGAATCCCATCTTGGGCTATGACAATTTATTAACAATATTGCTCCTGAGCTGATTAGTGCTCACCTAGCCTGAAGAGGAGCTACCCTACATGACAGGAATATTTTTCTTGAAAAACATTTGCTGTTGCTTGAGGTGTTAGGAATTTTATTGTAGCACTCCTATAAAGAAATTCACACTGAATGCAAATTAGCGTTAGTGCTAATACTAACAGATTTACACAGTGCTACCAGTGTGCATGGCACTATACAAAGTAATGGTTGAAAAGAGAGAATACAAAACAGGATGGCCGTAGAAACCACAAGCAAAGGGGAAGGAAAATGTTTGTTCAACACTGGCAAGTTCTTAATCTTTGCTTCAAGAGGCTTTATAGCCAAAGGCTTCATAAAAAAAGAATAATGTTATCATTACATGGAGATGATTAAAGATGAGCTAGTATCCATACAGCTTAAACACAGAGGCTAGGCTCTTGTTCTGAAAGTTATGCTGCATAATTTTCAGTGGTGGCTACAACATTAAGGAATTCATTGCCTGCCGATGTGTACCAAGCTCTCTCCCTGCTGTCCTTTAGGAAACAAGTGAAAACATTGCTATTTAAACAGGCATTTGGGTCCATTCTCCCTGCATGAGACACATTTTGGCTAATTTTGTGTGCATTTCAATTGATTGGTTGTTGCCATCTTTGCAGAGTTTGTTATATGTTATTAATTTATGTTTATGATGTTTCATTTGTTATTTTGTTATTGTTATTTTTATCTTACACATAATTTTGTGTTCAACGCTGTCATATGGTTTTCTGTAAGACACCCAGAGTAGTTATTCAGCACTAGATGGGCAGGATTCAAACAAACAAACAATTTTTTTATTTTTATTGATTTTTCAGAAATACTGTAAGACATTAGCCATCCTCCCCACCCCAACCGAAAGGTCTTGAGGCTCCCATGGAATCCCTTTTATTGTTGGGAAGCAGTTGGGGGATGTGGAGCAGGAGGAAGACGTCTTTAATATCTAAAATTGCTTTTGCTGGGGTGCTTTCAAGACTTCTCCTTGTCCTGCGGCCTTCATTGCTTCCCAAGAACAGAAAGCATTCCTTGGAAACCTCAGGACCTTCAGGTGGATGAGGACTGGGGATTTTTATTCCTGAAAAATGACCATGGCTGATGACATCATCACCCTTGCATGGTATTATTTGCAAAAGAGGATTTTAGCCAGAATATGCAAAATTCATGTGGAAACTGGCTTCATCACAGGTGCCCCAGATGTGCTGGCAGATCCACTTGTACCGGCAAATCTGAGATTAGCCAGCGCAAAGATGGCTTCTCCCCATTCCGAATTCACTTCAACCAATATATCACTGAGTTTGGACTGTACTGTTATCAGCACCAATTGAAGAAGTGCTGAATTTCGCAATACTAACCAGGCCAATAGAACATAAAGACTTTCCTTTTTGCTTTCATCATAGTGACCCACAGTGGCTCTGATCCATTCCACCAAAGAGGTAAGAGGCTGTCTTCGTTCACGCCGATATCAAAAGATGTGTTCGTAGCTGGGTCCCACATGTAGTTTCCAGTCATTTGATGGACCTCACAGTGGCGACCTAGAAGGTGAAAGAGTTGCTGCATATTTTCTCATCTCAGTAATATTTCTTTGTTCACCAGATAAATTATTCACTTTGACTCAGGCTTTGCAAATGGTAAAACTGAAGAAATACATTTTTAAAAATGCAGTTTCAAAATAGAAATTGTACATACATTGAGTTTCCCCTCCCTATCCTGGAGCTTCAACATGGTTGTATTTGTCAGAAATGGATGACTGATCTGTTTTGTAAAATCTCTTCAAGATTTATTAATCACCTAGGCTGTTGGCAGCATAATATAAAATAAGCGGGGGACGTTGTGCTGGCTCACACAAAAACTAGCATGAAATAGAAAAATAACTTGCAATGGGTTCTTCACTCACAGTGCAAACCAAGTTTACACTCAGATCCATGGTGTGGATGGCAAATGTACACTTTAAAAAGCCCAACTTTGGGTCCATTGTCAAGCCTACCTTTCCACTAATATTAAAAGTGAACTACTCACCTTAAAAAAATCAGGTACCACACATACATTTATTGTTTGCATGTTAATCTTTCGGCCCCTTCCTTACCTCCCTGCCTGCCTTTTTGTTGTGTCAGCAATTTAGGGAATTGTAAAACTGCTGAGGAGCACCTTGTAGAACACTTCTGCTTCAGAAAACAGGATGATGAGCTATAACATGAAAAGTGTATGCTCCATAGTAAAATGAAGAAGCCGGTGTGGCGGAATGCCCAAGTCACGCCTGTCCATCATATGGAGCTCTAGGGCAGGAGCCTATGGCAGGACAGGAGGGGTGGAGTCAAGAGAACAGTTGGAGACTGAGGGGAGTTAGAGGTTTTGACGTGTTAAGACAGAGATTGGAAAGTTGGTGTGTGTTAGAGAATAGATAAGAGATAAAAGTACAGTGGTGCCTTGCTTAACAAGGATAATCCGTTCCAGCAAAATCGCTGTAGAGTGAAATCCTTGTTAAGCGAAATAAAAAATCCAATTGAAATGCATTGAAAACCCATTCAATGTGTTCCAATGGGCTGAAAAACTCACAGTCCAGTGAAGATCCTCCATAGGGGCGGCCATTTTCGGTGCCTGCATAGCGAGGAATCTGTCCAAAAACACAGCGGGGAGCCATTTTACACAGCGGGCGGCCATTTTGAAGCCGCCGATCAGCTGTTTTAAAAACGTCATAATGCGAAGAATTGGTTCTCGAAGCAGGGAACCAATCGTAACAAAGCAGATTTTGCCTATTAAAACATCGTTTTGCGATCACAAAAGCGATTGCAAAACAGTCATCATATAGCGGTTTTGTTGTTTAACGAGGCAATCGTTAAACGAGGCACCACTGTAATAGAAGATAGACAGTCATAAGATATTGTTACAGTGATAAATGTGAATGAATACAAACAAGGAAAAGTGTAATCCTATCCAAGTTTAAGGATTGAACAATAAAAGAACAGCTATGACTTATGTGATTTACCAATCAAACAATAAATAAACCTGTTATATTTGGCAGCCCGGGTCTAAGAATCATTTTTGGTACAGTGTGGATAAAGATCCACTGATGGCAGCAGGTAAAGGGAGAAAATAGTTCATCGTGTCCAAAGGTGGACCTGTGTTTGAGGGAAAACAAACAGGGGACACTGGGGAAACGCGACAGCCGGGTTATGTGATATTTTTGTCCATCAAAGTAAAATTTAAAAGGTGAGGGTTTGGGGTCCTTCAGAACTCTTCCCCAGCCTAACATTTGGAATGGGGTTAAAAAGCAGAGAAAATTTAAAAAATAATCCTGCCCAGATGTCAAAACCATGGAGTGTGTGGCTACTGAACCCCCAGAATGGCAACTGGAGGCTTGAAGAGTCACTGTGTGGTGTAGTATTTCCAGGCTGCACCTTGAAGCATGTAAATGCTTTTGCAACAGATGCATTGCCTTTTGCTTGATGTACATGGCTGACTTGAAGCAGAAGCACCAAGCAACAGGTTAGTCCTCATATCTGCAAAACTGGGCATTAAATGTAGATGGGACCATGCTGCACTGAGGACTGTGTCTTACTGCAATCATGAACACTTATAAGTTGGCTTCTGCTGACTGTGTTTTCTCTGTGCATGAATTTTGCTGTATCACATCTTACCTATACAGTAGTGGCTCACTCTGATAAAACTTCAGAGCCAGGCATTGGGCCATCACCATACTTAATGAGTAAGGACTGAGGAATAGCTTTGGGAGGAGCAGTTGGGGGTCCTGGGAATTGGCTGCTTGGGGAACCCTGGGAATTGCGGTTTTAGAAGGGAATTTTTCTATCCATAGTGCTGAGTCACTCTGAACATAACATAGCACTCGAATCCCACTAAGTACAGATCAGATCTGGAAAGGAGGTTGAGAATAGGAACCATTATTTTCTTTTTTTGGAGTAACGATTAAAGAAATGGCTGGTCATTCTTACATCATGTTGCTAATAAGTCTATAAGAGTTGAATTACTCTGCTGCTGACTGCTTGAAACAAACATTTGGTAAGCTTTGCTGTGAAGAACCTGTGCTGTATGTAATTTTCACTGGATGAAATCACAGCTAGGAGTGCTTATTTCTTTCATCACTGCTAATATCAGAGGTTTTGGTTAACATTAGCAGTGGTGATTGGGCTTTTGAATTCCTGTTGGATTTAAGATGAAAACGCCCCCAAAAGCTACTAGAATCTTTTTTTACTGCCACCTACCTGTAGGGGTCTTTATTGCAATGTACCCAATTTGCTGCTGCCCTCTACTGGGTCAACATATATTGTAACATTCTTTTTGAGTTTTCCAAGAGAACGTAAGGACTCTTGCAGTTTAGTTGCTTCTTAGCTACCCAGAATCATAGTCCATTCTTTGCCCTGTTAACCCACTTGCTTTCAAAATTAAAGATTAACAGTAGCAATAGGGCAAAGGGCACATTCTTTTAAGGCTTAGGCGGATGTCAAGGAATTAAAAAGATAACAATGAAAGGGCATTCCATTGCTCATGGCAAAAACCCCAAGAATACCATTATTTAAATACACTTCTGAAGATCTGCCAGAGGTGGGATTTTTTTTTTAACTGGAAGGTTCCTGGTTCACAGCACATACTCTTGATCCTTATTTTTTTCTCTCCTGCAATATACTGTGAATCTTTCGAATGACCTGTGGAAGTCACGGGTGTGATCGGAGGGATAGATGATACTGTGAGATGTGGGGTGGGGAGGGGAAACTAAGCTGGAAAAAAAAAACCTGTTTGTCTTAGGTTCGGACCTTGGACACAAATCCTGTCTGTCCCCCACCTACCCTCAACCAGCAGCTGTGCCAAGGAATTTACAGTGTGTTTTCTCTGGAGGCTTTTTCTACAAGGGCCTAAACAAACATTTGAGAATAATAAATCTACAGTGTGATCAGCTTCATTCGTACAGTGCTGTGCAAGGCAGAGAGAGCGTTAATCTTTCCAGTCTTTAACAGCTGTTAAAATTAAGAAGGCTGCAGAACTATCAAGTATATGTGGAAGCATGAGGAAAATGGGAAGTGAGTAGACCTGAAGGAGCACAAAGTGCATGATGGCTATTCAGGTCCTCATAAGTTCTGAAAGTACCAGCTGCCCCCTTGTGAGTGAATATCAGATTTTATGCTTCCAGTGTTTATACTTCAAGGCGGGGAGCCTGAATATGTTCTGTGGCAAATGTTTTCAAGGAAGAAATTTAATTCTGATTATCTTTTTGTTGAACAATGAGAATGCTAACCTGCCAGAGGAGTGGAGTTTCCACCTCACAGATACCAAACCAGGGCTGAAATCACCACTGTTGAATGTGGAATTAGTGTTTCACACTGACTCTGTTGTAGAGCTCAGTTAAGGGAGCAGACCTTTTTCAGATTCTATTGCAAGGGCAGTGTGGGTAACAGCCTTCTAATCTGTCCATTGATGTAGGGATTTGTTGTTTTGGGATATGAGAATCTTCACTCCTAATAAACAAGCATTTAACAACTTAGAGGGTCTTTCAATTAACCTGTGTTAAGATGATATATCTACTTCCAGCTAGTCAAATTTTAAGTTTAAAATGTGGCAGATGATGTGATTTCATGGGATGAAACATCATGAAAATGTGGTGAATTACCTATTTTTAGTATTATTTTGAGCACTTTTTCTGTGGGCCACCAGAAGGACATATAAGTGGACCCTATATCAAACCAGGCCTGATTCGATGCTAAACGGAATAATCTTGAGAATATTGTTCTTTGTGCATATCACAAGAAGTCAAGGCTTAATGGAAAATTATATAATATTAGAAAAAATGAGAGGCAGTAGAGAAGGAGTACAACCTAATATAAGATGGAAGAACTCAATAAAGGAAGCCACAGCTGTTCATCAGCAAGCCCTGTAGAGACCTATTAACAATAAGACATCTTGAAAATCATTAAGCCACAGGGTCGTAATGAATCCAAAGTGACTTGATGGCACATACTGTAACGCATATCGGGCAGTATCCTGTTGTGTCACTCTTTTGACATAGCAGGAGTGATGTCATCAGCAATAGCAGATTACATTTACTGTAGTTGAAAACGTCCTGCTACAATTTCAGGTTGTGCATAATGAGACAGAGTCACATGCGACCTAACACTGCAACAAAACTCTTTAATCAGCAGCTGTCTACTGGTGCTGGTGATGTCACTCCTACTGTACCAGCAGAGCTACGGATCAGGATTTGGGACACCATCGTCAAATGCTGAGTGAGTGTCTACAATCCTGCCAGTTCTGTCCACACAAACACACTAATTTACTTGGAATATGCATGATTCTACTGGAAAACAATATTATATTTCTCATGTAGTTTTCAGAATAATAGTTCACCCAAACCAGTGTTACAGGCTTCTCACACAGTCAACTTGATGTACTTTATAAAAGTAAATGCATCATAGCTGTATCAGAATACCAGAAAATCTAATATTCAGGTAGCAAATGAAAGCTACACTACACTGAGAGCCAGTGTAGTGTAGTGAATAAAATGTCAGACTAGGACTTGGGACACCTGGGTTCAAATCCCAGTGTCTCAATGGGAAGTCAATAGGGGTGTCACTGATAAAACCATATACCTTGAAAATACTATTGGGTTGCCATCAGTTTGACATTATTAGACGACATGTAAAACACAATAATATATGAAAATTATCTGAAAATTAAAATTAGACTGCAGTAAGAAAATCAGTTTGAATGTTTAGTTGCGCAGCAAAAGCTGCATAAATGCAGGTATTGAATGTCATCAGCAGCTATATTTCATCTTTTACATCTGAATTGCTCTCTTCTAAATTTTCTGTCTGATTTGCTCCACATCAAGGAATAATTGTCCTAAAGTACAGATGTGGAATGCTCAAATAAGTTTCTTAAAGATAAGAAGTGATACTCATCTTCTTGGGCTGCCGGTTCCGATCCTCATTAGCACTGAGTAGAATAATTTCAAAGATATGCAAGAGGTTGTCACACTTTACAGTATTATGTGGAGTGCAAGAGACTGTGCCGGAAGGAAACACAAGTTTGTTTGTTGAGGATCTGTTTTCACTGCCAAGTAGGAAAGATTCCAAAGAGCCTCTTTTGCTTTTTGGAAAAGCCATTCCAATAAATAAACATTGTGATGTACATATTTTAACATGAAATGAATACTGTACTGCCAATTTAGGACACTTAGCACTACATAAAATTGTTTTTAAGGAGGTGGAGTCACAAACTCTCTTACAATCTAGTTCATTATTTACTCACATGATGAACAGTATATTGGACAGAGTAGCGGATGGGACACAGGAGTCCTGGGTTCAAGTCTCTACATGGCCATGGAAACTCACTTGGGGTAGGTGGGCCAGCACTGGTAAAACCACTCTTCAAATATTTCACATTCCTTGAAAACCCAGTTAGGTCTGCCACAAGTCAGATGTGACTTGACAGCACATTGAATAATACATTTACTCACAGGTCTTTTGGAACATATAAATGTAACAGCAGAAATGGTTCCATCAGACTCTCACTGGGATTAGTTTCTCTGCTAACTTGTGTTTACTGCCTTCTTCAATTGGACAGAAAATACCAGCATGGATGAAGAAAACCTAGGATATGTTATTCTTAAGAGAGAGTGTCTCATAGAAAGACACACTGTTCTCAGTCCATCAAACAGGAAGTTCCATAGATTCAATGAAGAGACGTAATTCTGGATGGAGTCCTAGAGAGTGGCTGTTGTCTTGGAGACTTGGAAAGCTGGATTTCATTTGTAAAAATCATTTTAAACATTATTTAACATGTACTATTTTAACAATTAAAAGTTAAAATTTTACAAACCAAAAAATAAACCAGTTGTGTTAAATTATTTGAATTATTCCCTGTCCTGGTGTAGTGCAAATGGAATGGCGGATTAACGAATCTCATTGCCACATAGAGAATCTCAGATTTCTGTCTAGTTTCTTCACCAATCTTAGTTTAAGAATCTGGCCCTGCCAGTTTAATATTTTCAGTCCACATAGTTTCTCAACATGACAACATCATAATTTAACTCATATTTTCAGTCCACATTCTCAGCATTATTATTATTGTGATTAGTGGTTGCTTGCTGGTTTAATGTACTGAAATATACTGGATGAAATCCAGTAGTAAGCAACAACCAGAGTAGGCCCATTGAATCGATGGGACCTTGGTAAATCAACTCTTCTGTAAGTTCCATTGATTCTATGTGTCTGGTCTAGTTGCAGTTTATTAGTGGATTTCAGCCACTATAAGACTTCATAATTTCAGGAATGAAGATTAATTAATTACTTTATGAAAAAAAAAACCAGGGACATGGTGGTGCTGTGGGCTAAACCGCAGAAGCCTCTGTGCTGCAGAGTCAGAAGACCAGCAGTCGTAAGATCGAATCCACGCGACGGAGCTCCCGTCGCTTTGTCCCAGTTCCTCGCCAACCAAGCAGTTCGAAAGCATACAAATGAGAGTAGATAAATAGGTACCACCTCGGTGGGAAGGTAAAAACGGCGTTCCCTAGTCATGCTGGCCACATGACAACGGAAACTGTCTTCAGACAAGCGCTGGCTCTATGGCTTGAAAACGGGATGAGCACCGCCCCCTAGAGTCGGACACGACTGGACTAAAAATGTCAAGGGGAACCTTTACCTTTACCTTATGAAAAAGAGACCTCAAATGTATAATGATCAAGCTACCACAGTTGTTTGGATTTTCTATAGCCAGCTGCCAAATCTTTCTGCCATTTATCCCAGCTTTCACAACTTGCTTTAGAAGCTAAATCATCTGTAAACTCATATATGCACACACACTTATATCCCAATGGAACCTCCCATCATCGCCTATGGTATCTAACTTCAGCATCAACAGTTTTCCTTTTCTCTTAGATAAGTACTTTTTCACACATCCCTTTGCTGTTCTAACCTTCATGGTAACACTTCACTGCTTTTGAAAAGCACAACATCAAAGGGAGTTCCCATCTCCAAGCATCAGCAAATCCAGATGTAATGCAGTACAGGTTAAAGATCTATTGACCCTTTATGGAAAACAAGGAAAAGTACTTCTCTATTACTTTCTGTTTAGTGCTTCAGGTCTCTGGATACTTGCCCCCCAAAGAACTTGCTTTTTAAAGTTAGCTGTTTTCTTTCCATGTGGTGATAATCTTCTGTGGCAGTGAAGGGAGAAAATGGACTGTAAAGATCAGACAGGAGACTGACGTATTTGGTGTAGAAATGTGGCTAAATGGGGAAAATGTTATTGTAAACTTTAGCACACCTGTGAAACTGAACGGTTGTTGTTTACTCAAAGATCATGCCTCTATATCTAACTCATGGAGTTTCCTGGAGTATTGACAGTGAGTACAGTTTTAGAGCTTAAAATCACTAGAAACCAACTCTAAATTTTATGCTTTAAACATCATACTTTCATCTACCTTATTGTAAGTGAGAGAATGGAGAATTATGGTGTAGGTGAGTTCTACCTTTACCCCACAGGAAAAATCACATCCTCTACTGTTCAATTAAAATAATGAAAGAATATGAATTAAAAAGATTTATGAACTAGAGATGATGAAGCAGCCACATGTATTTTAACAATGCCTGCCCTGTTCACACATAAAATGGGATGCTCATGGGATGCAGGAGTCTATTCTTTATATTAGGGATGAACAGCTTGTGGCCCTCCAGATGTTCTTGGGCTGCCCCCATCCCTTATCTTTGGCTATAAAATGTAGAGATTTGTAAGCCAAAAACCTCTGACGGACCACTGTTGCCCATGTTTACTACAAAAGAACCTGCCATTCACATGTTACCGCATTGCATTGAAAAAATATCTGAGAAACAGCATTGATGATTGCAATATTTCCCCTGCTACAGTGTTTACTTGCTGTCCATGCCATCCCCTGCCATTCCTTCATTAAAGATGGCACAGTGTGAGAAGCAGTTCACCTCCCAAAGGACACAGCCTGGGCTTGGTTTTGGTACTCATGGAAAATCTTTGAGCAAATGAGATAAATTATTCAGAATTTATCACTAGATTGGGCCTGGGTGGGCTGAAGTCTCCGTTAATGGGTGCATCATGCTTTGAGGAGATGCAATCCCTAAGAAGTATATGTACAGTAAGCTGCTCGTGGATTCCTCCTTTAAATCAGCCATCAGCTTCTGACATATCTCTCTGCAGCTTATCTCTTTCTGTAATTAGTACTTCTGGCATAATAGAATATTGGGTGATGGGTAGGATCTTAAGAGATTTTGATCCCTTTCCCCCAGAAGACTTGCCTTTCTCTTCTTTAAGAACAGGATATTCTTAAAATACGCCGTTAGCAATTGTTGTACTCACATCTGGACAATTAAAAGATGAGGGAACTGTTCCTTCAGATTTTAAATTGCATCTTTATGGGTGAGGTAGAGATTAATGTCATTTAGAACACAGTCCTTTATATCTTTACTCTGAAGTCAGTTCCACAAAATGCATTGGGGATTACTTCTGTGTAAATAGATATAACATTGTGGACCTAATTAATTATGAATACTCAACAAGGGTGTTTAGGGGTCTCTTCTAAGTGAGGGAAGGATGGCACTTCTTTTTAAAAATCTAAATCTCATGTTTATTAGGATCACCACCTAATAAAATGCAATCTCACAGTGGCTCCCCCCACCATGGGAAGCAGGGACCAATTTTAATGGTCCGCCCTCACAGGCTACTGGATCCTATAGGATTCCAGGACTCCATCCATGCAAGGGATACCGATTGATCTGGCTGGCACTCCTGTGAGGCTCTGGTTGACAGCTGCTGTGCTGCCATCACCAGGGCTATAGACACGATCACTCCTAAGCATCCTCTCTGTTGCAGAGCTCGACTGGCGCCCTGGTTTAATCAGCAGCTAAGAACTATGAAGCAGAACAGAAGACTGGAGAGCATTTGGAAGCAGAATCCGATGGAAAATAACTTAAAAGCTGTTAGGATTGCGTCTAGCCTTTACCTTTCTAAGATAAAGGCTGCAAAGAAAGCTTACTTCGCTGTCTGGATAAGCGAAGCTTCCAATCAGCAGGCAAAATTATTCCGCATAGTACGGGATCTATCCAGAATTGGTCACAGTGATTGGCCTCCCCCTAATATCTCACTTGACCAATTTGCAGCATTTTTTAAAAAGTGGAGGCCATCCACCGGGACCTAACCCCCTATTTGAAACCAGCAGATCGAGCCGAGACATCCAGTGCCTTGCCTGGTGAGAATTACTCACTATCAGCCAGTGATGTCACTTGAGGTTTACAAGGCACTTGATCGCTGCTGTGCCACCACCTCCTCCCTTGACCCTTACCCGGCCTGGCTAATCAAAGTAGCCAGGCCCGTGACAGCCAAATGGGCTACTGCAATAATTAATGGGTCTCTCCAGGAGGGCAGGGTTCCCCTTGACCTCAAGGAGACACTGATTAGGCCCATTAGGAAGAAACTGAGCTTTGCAGTGGACAATATCTATATGAGGCCGCTGGGAGGGGTCATCTGGGGGTGTGGTGCTTCATGTCATCAGTACGCTGATGACATAACAGCTCTGCATCTCCTTATTCCCAACAGTAGTGGATGCCGTTGCATCCCTTGAGCGCTGCCCAGGGGCTGTACTGCAATGGATGCAGGAGAATGGACTGAGGCTGAACCCGGACAAGACGGAGATCTTGAGGGTGGGCACCCCTCCTATCAGTGATTTGGGAAGCTCCCTCTCTTTTGTGGGGGGCGACTCTCACCATAAAGAGTGTGGTCCACAGCTTGGGGGTCCATCTTGACCCAGTGCTTACCATGGAGTCCCAGGTATCGTCCATGGTCTGCACCGCTGGGCACTCACCACTCTGGTTCATGCACTCATAATCTTGAGATTTGACTACTGTAATGGGTCCTACGTGGGGCTGCCCTTGAGATTGATGCGGAAACTCTAAATGGTCCAAAACACGGCCACCAGATTATTAACTGGGGTGAAAAAATATCATTACATTTCACCCACTCTGGTGGCCTTACACTGGTTGCCTATTCATTTCCGCATTGACTTCAAGGTATTGATGCTTATATATAAAACCCTAAACGGTTTAGGACCTCGATACCTGCTCCCACCTAACTCTACTTGTATCATTCGATCTACCCAGGCTGGGCAGTTGAGGGGCTTGACCCCGAGAGAGGCCCAGAAGGAGAGAACTAGAAACCGGGCCTTCTCGGCAGTGGCCCCTCACCTCTGGAACTCCTTAACCCTGGAGGTTCACCTTTCCCCCTCACTGGGAGTTTTTAAGAACAAGCTGAAGACTTGGTTCTTCAGGCAGGCCTTCCCCCCTTCCTATTCTTAGTTCTCTATCTCTTACCTATCTCTATGTTTGATAGTGTTTGTTTTAATTTTGTTCTATATTCGGACTGTTAGCCACCCAGAATAGATTCGTTCAATCTAGATGGGCAAGGTAAATGCCGGAAAATAAATAAAAATAAAATAAATTTGAATAATGCTGATCTGGTTGGCATTCCTGTCGAGGCTCTGGTGAATGGATGATATG
Organism: Pogona vitticeps; assembly: GCF_051106095.1. NCBI lineage: Eukaryota > Metazoa > Chordata > Lepidosauria > Squamata > Agamidae > Pogona > Pogona vitticeps. The sequence continues at coordinate 61,220,126 of NC_135787.1, forward strand.
CTGCTGCTACCAAAGCTGTCCCATTCCCCTGGTATAACCAACATCTGTAGGCAATGAAGCAGAATAGGAGGAGGCTGGAGAGCATCTGGAGATGGGCCCCAATGGAATCTAATCTAAAAAACACAAAAATCGTATCAAGCATCTACTTAGCTAAGGTGAAGGCCATTAGGAAAACATACTTCATTACCCGGATAAGCAAAGCTCAATACCATCAAGCTTAACCTTTTTGTACAGTATGCAATTTATCCCGGTTTGGTCATAGTGACAGGCCTCCCAGTAATATTTCCTGTGACTAATTTGCGGCCTTTTTGAAACATAAAGTGGAGGCCATCCTCCATCCTTCTTCTCCAATAGATCGAGCTGAGATGTCCATTGTACCACCTTTGTTGTTGTTTAGTCGTTAAGTCTTGACCGACTCTTCGTGATCTCATGGACCAGAGCATGCCAGGCCCTCTTGTCTTCCACTCCCTCACAGAGTTTGGTCAAATTCATATTGGTAGCTTCAGTGACACTGTCCAACCATCTCGGCCCCTTCTCCTCTTGCCCTCACATTTTCCCAACATCAGGGTCTTTTCCAAGGAGTCTTCTCCTCTCATAAGATGGCCAAAGTATTGGAACCTCCTTACCCAATGAGTAAACACATGTTTTCTGCACCACCTTACCCAATGAGTTTAATATGTTTTCAGCCTGTTACATTGGTAGAGGTTGACAGGGTGCTTGAACACTCCATTCCAGTCTGGTTTCAGGCCACACCATGGCATTAGTCACCCTGCAAGATGACCTTTTGAAGGAGACTGATGTGTGCGGGCAAAATGTCCTTGCTGGTCCTCCTTGACCTCTCAGCAGCCTTTGATACTGTCAATCATAATATCCTCCTGGTGCGGCTCTCTAAATTGGGGATCAACAGTCTGGCCTTGGCCTGGCTGCAGTCCTTCTTCAAGGACCATCCTCAGAGAGTACAACTTGGCAAGATGATGTCCACCCCTTGGACCCTTAACTGTGGAGTCTCTCAAGGGTCGATCATCTCCCCAATGCTGTTTAATATCTATATGAGGCCCCAGGGAGAGGTCATCAGGAGCTTTGGTGTTTCATGTCACCAATATGTGGATGACACCCACTTCTAGCTCTCCTTCCACCCGTCTGCAGAGGAGGCTGTCCTGTCCCTTGAGCACTGTCTGGATGCCATGCTGAGACGGATGAGGGATAACAGACTGAGGCTGAATCTGGACAAGATGGAGATCCTGTGGGTGGGTGCCCCTAATGTTTGTGGATTGGGTGCCTCTGTAGCATTCACCCCTTGTTATGCAAAATGAGTCATGTATTATTCATGTCTATGCAAATGTGGTGGAGAGGTGCAGCTGAGAGAGAGGTTAAAAGGCGGAGCCTGAGAGGAAGTGTCAGTCAGGAGTGAGTCAGAAGAGTCAGTCAAAAGTGAGTTAGTCAGAGTCAAGAGTCAGAAGAGATATTAATAGAGTTAAGCTGGTTAAGATAAATATAGAAGGTGGTAATTAATTTTACGGCATGAAGAAAGTATGTATAGAGAGACCTGTGAATGATTTGCTTGTGTACAATCAACAACTGAAGAACTTCTGTGATTATTATTAACTTTGCTACACCAGTAGATAAGTTCTGTTTGCATTTACCAGACAAGTGTTTGGACAAATACAGTATCTTTAATATTGTGGACAGAGGTAATCCACTGGTGGCAGTGAGGGAAACAAAGACTGCAATCGTTGTGATGGCGCAAAAAGTAGGTGCTTCATAGAGGTGAACGTCACAGCCTCCCTCTCCTTTGGGGGGGGGATACTCTCTCTACTAAGGATGAGATTTGCTGCTTGGGTGTACTATTGGACCCAGTGTTGTCAATGGAGCTTCAGATAGCATCTGTGCTGTTCCACCAAATTCCACCTAAGGCAGATTGCCTAACTTGACACTGGGTCCCTCACCATGCTGGTTCATGCACTGATAGTCTCGAGAATAGACTACTGTAGTGCCCGCTACGTGGGGCTGCCCATGAGACTGTTACGGAAACTTCAGCAGGTCCAGAGCATGGCAGCCAGTTTATTGATTGGCATTAATAAACATTAAGAAACATATTTCTCCCACCCTGGCTGTCCTGCATTGGTTACCCGTCTGTTCGCATGCCAGCTTCAAGGTGATGTTTTTAACTTATAAAGCCCTAAATGTTTTTAACTTATAAAGCCCTGAAATTTGCCCACCCGATACGGTCTTTGCAGGCCGGGTGGCTGAGACCCTGAAAGAGGCCTGGAAAGAAAAAACCAGAAACTGGGCCTTATCAGCAGGTGCTCCTCAGATTTGGAACAACCTCCCACCCAAAATCTGCCTGGCCCCTTCCCAGACCTTACACTTGAATTACAACACCTAATTACAGTGAGTGGTCTCAACATTTATACTATCAGTCCTGCTGTCTTGCTCTATCTTATTTTATCTTATTTTAACTATTATTATTTAAATTGTTGGTTGTTTTATCTTTAATTTGATTTTATATTATTATGTTCATTGTTTGGAGTTGTGCATGATTTATTTGTTTAATATATAAACTGCTCAGAAAGAAAGAAAGAAAGAAAGAAAGAAAGAAAGAAAGAAAGAAAGAAAGAAAGAAAGAAAGAAGGCAACTCATCCATATTAAGTGATCAGTAGTGCATCTAGAGGTGTGTGTGTGTGTGTGTGTGTGTGTGTGTGTGTGTGTGTGTGTGTGTGTGTGTGTGTGTGTGTGTGTGTGTGTGTGTGTGTGTGTGTGTGTAGAAGTCATAATAATACTGACAAAGGAAGGGGGTAGTTTTCAAATTAGAAAGATTTATGGCCATCATGAAAATTGTAATCCCAAACATTCTGAGTTGTAAGAATCAGTCCTGCCTTTATTCCTCCATTGGCATGATAAAACGGTGGGAATTTCTCCATTTTTAAATTCATATTTATTTTAAAACATCTATTAGGAAGAGAGCAAGGAAGAACTCTGTACACGTTCAAGAGCTCTTCTTTAGTGTCCTTTCATGTTGCACTGACCCGGGTTCTAACCTGAAAATTCTATTCAGAATATCTTCCATAGTCCAGCAAAAAAAGGGGGGGGAGCCCCTATAGCCCACCCTTGACTTTGTATTGTGTATAACACTCACACAGGCTCTTTTTTTTTTCTTGACCTATGCAATATGAACTGCTGGAGAGCTCAGTGATTTAGGCATCTGACTGCAAGAGCCAGAGGTTGAGAGGTCAATTCCCCCCATTGTGCCCCCTTGACAGGGACTGGACTCAATGATTCATTGGGTCTCTTTCAGCTTTGCAGTTCTAAGATGATGATGACGACAACAACGATATTACCTAATTCAGTTGGTCCTGAATTGCAACCTAGCAAGGACATTGCCCAAGCAGGATGCAAACTAAGGACAACATCTCCCTGTAACTACTAGGTTATACTTTTAATATGGCAGAAATTGGCGTACCTAGTGTGTAGATTAAATTTATCCCAACATCTCTAATATAAGGCTTGCCACACTTCGTCTTGCGTTGAGCCCCAAGCAAAAGGAAATCCCCCGGGGGCAGGGACTTGCTGGCTGGCTGGCAACTCGTTGTCCAACAAGATTGGCAGAAACATTCCAGTTGACACCACCAGGTGTGAAATCTGAGATCTATACCTTCTGACCTGATTCTGCAGCCCCTGTTTTGGAACTTAATTTAAACAAAATACACGTATCTTTGATTTTTCAAACTTTTATGTTTCTTGTACCACTTCCAGCTCTGTAGTGACCGACCTGATGAAGACCTGTGGAATCAAAAGCCAGCTTATTCTCACATTTTGAGTGGTCTCATAAAGGTATCACTCACCGATGCCTTCAGATTGTGCACAAGGATCACAAGGATGAAAATCAGTTTGTGTTTCATAGATTACAATAAAGCCTTTGACATTGTGGATCATGAAAAAACGTGGGCCATTACAAAAGATATGGATGTACCACATCATTTGATTTTCTTAATAACCTCCGCTCTGTACAAGAGGCTACTATTAGGACAGAATATGGAGAAACAGAGAGTTGGTAGGGTAGTTAGAACTAGAAATTATCCTTAAACATAAGGCTGTGTCACTGGAGACCAAGGCCAAGATCATTCACAGTACAGTATTTCTCACTACCATGAATGGTTGTGAACACGGGACAGTGAGGAAAGCTATCAGGAAGAAAGTCAACTCATTCAAAATATTATATTGGAGGAGAGCTTTATGGATACTATGGACCACCAAAAAGACAGAGAACTATATTCAAATGGCCCCTGAACTTCCACTATAAGCTAAAATGACTAAACCAAGATTATAGTACTTTGAACGTATCAAGAGAGCATAAAACTCACTGGAAAAGTTAATAATGCTACAAAGAGTAGAAGTTGATAAGAAAACAAGACCTGGCAGAAAATAAATTGAGCCAACAAAGGTAGCAATGGGCTTTAGTTTGTAATATCAGAGCAGAGCTGTTAATGAGAGGAACTTTTGAAGGTTATTAATTTTTAGGTTAGTCATACTTCAGAAGCAATTTAGCAGCACATTAAGAACAAGCAGTTTGGGTTATTAAGAAGTAGGAGAGGGAAAGTAAGAGAAGGTTTTTGATGGTTTGGGCAGGTTTTCTGTTTTTAATTTGTACTTGTTTCCTTGTCTCTAAAGCTTTATCTAGGGATGGGGTGGGAGAGCAATAAAATATTGGGTGCAATCATTTTACCTTTTGTCATCACCTAATCTCAACTTGACCAGCAATTTAATGAAAACATAACTGTTTAAAAATTTGAACTTAAACTGCATCAGATTTTTCAGCTCCCTAAAAATTAATTGAACTGTTAACTCTTTTTGCTAATATTCTATCTTTCCTCTAAGTCACTACCATGATGTCGCAACCATTGTGTTTCACCAGCAATAGCATCACAAAATCCAGTAACCACATCCAGTTTTTCACATTAAAAGGTGCTGGCTTTAAGAGTGTTGCAGCAAAACTATGAAAGTTACATGTGATAATTTGGATAGGTAAGGTTTGAGGAACCAGATAAACCATTTTCACTCCTTGTTTCGCAATGATCCCTTTAAAACCAGCTGGATCACGTGGTAGAATAAGCATAGCCAGAATGATGGCTTGAATAAACATGTATAAATATGTACAAAGGATCAAACTGCCATAGCAGACCCAGAAAGAGAAGAATAGTTGTGATGTGGGCCATATTGCCAGGGCATTTGCTGGGGCAGCACTAGTGGTGATGCCTTCTTTGCCAGAGTTAGGCATGATGAACTTGAAAAAATATAATCAAGATTGCCCTGTTGTGCTTTTCTTCTTAAATCATTCATGCAAATATGCCTCCACTATGATCAGTACTATATTATGGAAAGAGAACCATTGTGGGGCAGCAGATAAGAGTGTCAGGTTAGGATTTGTGAGACCTGAATTCAAATCCACATTTGGACATGGAAACTCACTAGACAGTGACAATGGTCAACCATACATTGAACATCTCACATACCTACAAAACCCTATTAGGGTTGCCATAAGCCAGAAGGAAGTTGACTTGTAACAACCACATCAAAATCATAATCTGTGTTCTTTAAGCACAGTACAAGGAAGTGTGTGGAATTTTTGCTTTGTGGTGTTCTCAGATAATCATAGGATTATTAAAAGGATCATCTAGTTTATTGACTTTCATTTAGGAGTCACATCTCTGAAAGACTGATCAAATATACATTCTAGTTGGGACTTGGCAGCCAAATATATTTTTCCATTGTACCTGTTTGAATTGCAGTCAAGTGTGGTCTTTACACACCAAAGGAGAGAACAGAGGGTAGAAATATACCCATTTACCTGCCTTCACTGTAGTTTTAGGAGTTTTCTCCCTCTTGGCTCATATCCAGTATCAGAACCAAATTGTGGGAAACATGTTTAAACCAATAGAGTACAATCTGGTAAGGCAGGGGAAAGGGATGACATTTATTCTTTTACCTTCCCTACTTCTTTTCATGTGATCATGTTTTCCTTCCCTCTCTTGCAGTGTGGTAAGGCAGAGAGCTTCTTATCCAACTGGTCATATATAGTTAGGCTTTGATGATGAGCATCCCATAGTACTGTGAATAATGGCAGGGTAGAATGTGTCCCTGGTTTTATATTGGATTAAAAATATAAAGTGCATACAGTGTAAAAAAGAACTGTTAACTGATCTGGACTCATAATTTTACCCTTCACTTCATTTTAGTCTTTAGCTTATAGAAACATATTCAATGACATTAATCAAGCCTAAATGTTTGTTCTTCTGAAGTTCGAGTATTTTCTGATATAACAGGTGCGCAGGTGGTACACTATTACCTATGGCATTCAAGTTCTGCTGCACAGTTTTAGCCTGAACTCTGAATTACCTTGAGTTTGCTCAAGGATGTACTCAGCCTCCTAATACTATGTTGACTTTTAAGGCCTCACTTGGCTTCCTCCTCTGTTTTGATTACTGGAGGGGAAGAGGTGTTGCAGCTGTTGGCCAACCCTTCCTTTTCTTAGATAAAGTGATGGTTAACATTCTGCAGTGACTGGTTGGCTCATCAATGAGAGCTCATGTTTAGAATAAATTCTTCTGAAAAGGGCAATCTCTCAGACTTTGGGAATGACATATGTATTAAAACCTGGGGGAAAGGAAACCTCTCCAGCCTATGGGAGAGGATATGTGTAAGGAAAACAACATCTGGCAGTTTAGAACAGATATAGGGAAGACATAACAACAGATCTGAGAGTTCCTAGGGCTGGCTTCTAGTACAAGGGATTGAAGAAGATGTTCTCAATGTGCCCAGCATCTATTTATTTGTACTTATTTATTTAAAATATTTTTACCCCACCTTTCTCCTTGTTGTGGCTTACAACAATGAAAGACAATATTTAAAGCTGAAAATGATGAGTATATAACAGTGGTTAACATAATTAAAAGGGGGTATTTAAAATTGTGAACAATGAATAAGGAGGCATCTTGCATCAATTAACAAGCAATATTAAGGCAAAGATCAATAAGTATACAATATTTTTAAATAAATGTCATTCAGCAAGGAAAAATACAAGTAGTACTAACAATCCAGTCAAAACAGTAATGCCTAACAATCTATCTAAAAATTACACACAGATAGCTGGTTACTGAGGGAAGGTTTGTCTGAAGAGAAAGGTCTCTGCACCTGTGAAGGTGGTGGGACTGACAGAAAGCCCTCTCCTGATGATCTTAACACCCGAGCCAGCTCATAATGGGAGATAGTCTTTGAGATAGCTTGGGCCCATGGCATTTAGGGCTTTATAGGTTAAAACCAGCACTTTAACTTGTGCCTGGCAATTGATGGGCAGTGGAGTTGCTGTACCAGGTGGGTTATGTGATCCCTGTAACCAGCCCCAGTCAGCAATCTGGCTGCTGCATTTTGGACCCACTGGAGTTTCCTGACATCTTCCGAAGGCAGCTGGGAAGTAACTAAGGCATGTATCACAGTGGCCAGATCAGATCTCTCAAGAAATGGATGTAGTTGGCACACTAGTTTTAATTGTGCAATTGCACTTCTGGCCACCACTGAGACCTGGGCATCCAAGTTCAAGGATGAATCTAGGAGCACCCCCAAGCTGCGCACATGCTTTTTCAAAGGTAGGGTAATCCAATCCAGTACAGGCTCCATCCCTGTTCCTTGAGCTGCATTTTAACTAAACAGGAGCACTTCTGTCTTGTCTGGATTAAGTTTCAGTTTATTCACACTCATCCAGTCCATTACTGATACTAGACCCTGATCAAGAGCCAAAGTAGCTTCCTCGGATTTAGGTGGCAAGGAGAGATAGAGTTTTGGTGTCCTCTGCATACTGGTGGCACCAAACCCCCAAACTCCAGATAACTTCTCCCAGTGGTTTCATGTAGATGTTAAATAACATAGGAGACAAAACAGAGCCCTGAGGGACTCCACAGACCAGTGGCCACAGTTTCGAACAGGAGTCCCCCAGCACCACCTTCTGAGTTCTCTCCTCCAGCAAGGACTGTAGCCACTGTACTTCTACTTGCTCATTTGCTTTCTCTGCTAAATCTCCACAACTGCTAAAGGTGAAAGTGGTGGGATGCACCTCAGGCATCTCACATCTATTATATACTCAGGGTGTCACTAGATAAGACATTGATTCTGCATCCACCAAACATTATGTGCTTATTCTAGCATCAGGTGGCCTCAATACACATTTGGAAAATCAGTTTGCTCTTCTTAGTTTGTGTGAGTGTAGATATCTCAGGCACAAGCACTGAAAGAGCAACATGCCTAGAGGGATAACTGCTGGAAGAGAAGTAAAAAGGATGTAGAGTGGTAGAATATAACAGATGGGCAGGATATAAATAAATAAATAAATAAATAAATAAATAAATAAATAAATAAATAAATAAATAAATAAATAAATAAATAAATAATGTGGAATCCAATGGTCAGAGACGGTAGGCAAACAAGCAGTGTTTCAAGATTACTTTCATTTTGATTCTTGGCGTCCTCCTGCTATATTTTCACCTCAGTGGTGAAGTACACAACAAACACTTTTATTCTCTCACCAACTGCCCTGGTATATTAGCAGCTTTGCAACTTCCACTGCTTCAGAGTTTCCACATTGTTCTTTTCATCTTTTTTCTTACCAATGAAAATTCATTGAAGAAAAATGATGGTATTGTTGCACAAGGGTGAAACTACACACTGGGGGAAAACCAGGTGGAATTTGTGGGTACTACAGTTGCTGCAAACTCTACTGTGATTTAAAAAATGGCACCAGCCCACATTTTGGTAAAGCACCTCAGGGCTTCCCTCACTCATCAGCCAGTTTTAGGAAGCTTCCTACTGACAGCACCAGAATTGGGCTAGTAGAGTTGTTGACGACTTAGTGAGTTGCAAAAACAGATACGGGTGTGTGTGTGTGTGTGTGTGTGTGTGTGTGTGTGTGTGTGTGTGTGTGTGTGTGTGTGTGTGGTCAGCTGCAGTTTTTGGTGCATGTTGAGAGGGTGAGGACTCTGCTGGCCTATCCCTAGCATTGTCAGTAGCTGGGAAGTCTTCCAGCTCTGGGCAGCCAACAGCTGGAACTACATGTCTTTTAATGCAAGGAATTGTATTAAAACAGGACATGTATTGCAAGCCTGCTTGCAGATGCCCCACTCTAGCCACCTAGAGTGGTCATATCGACCAGATAGGCAGGATATAAATAAATAAATAAATAAATAAATAAATAAATAAATAAATAAATAAATAAATAAATAAATAGCTTTTCTGTGGATTATTGTAAATCTGTCGTTTCTGTGAATGGCTATTAATTATGAGTAGCAAGAGACTTCTGAAGGTATATCTATGCAATACAGTTTAGAACTGTACCATTCCACTTGAACTGCCTTGGGTGTGCCCTATGCAATGTTAGGATTTGTAGTTTATTAGATTACTCTCATAATTCTATGCCAGAGAGTCTAGTATATTCCCCCTGTATGACAACAGAGAATTTTAAGCACCATTTCAAACTATAGATCCCAGGGATGGATCCATGAAAGCTGAAGTGGTGTCAAACAGGTACAGTACTTGCTTATACCTATAAATATCCTACAAGACTGAATTTACACTACACAATTATAGCAGCATGATTCTAGTTTATGGCTGCCTTCTTTTTATGGCTGTCCTTGTTCCTTTCCTACCAATGGCTGGATATCATATGGCTATTCTTGGATGTGGCTGTTTTCATTCATTCATTCATTCAATTTATTTATTTATTTATTTATTTATTTGATTTTTATCCCGCTTATCTGGACCACAATTTATATATCGTCCTACAGGGCAGTTTACACAAAATTAAAACTTACAATCCTCAATATCCCACAATAATCAAAAAATCAATTCAAAAACAATATAGGAGTATTACAGACAATAATTATGCTCATAAATATAAATAATTTAAAAAGTTGTTATTGACAGCATCCTGGAGTTTCAGTTATTAAAGACAGCTTTAAATAATTTGGTCTTTACCATCTTTCTAAAAATAAGACAATGAAACTGTGTTGCATCTAAACCAGCCTCAAAAAGTTTTCAGCCCAGAATTTCTTCTATTTTGTGTACAATTTTCCCATTTATTTTACCTTGAATGGTTAGTTGTATTAGTCTGTACTTCTCAATTCATTTAAGCTGTGGCGTATCCTTTATACTTAATAAAATTGTGGCCCTTTGTTTTTACAAAACTCGTGCTTTGCCTTCTAATCCCAGGTTCAGGAGGGGTTTCTGGTCATTAAACATTTTCTCTGGTTTGCTGCTTCTTTCTTTCACATTCCTGCTGTGTAACAGGCTCAAGAAAAGAAAGTGAACTTTGGAAACATAGAAGTTCCAGTCCACAAATTGCTGACTGTGAAGGAATCCATGTGAATGAAATAGGGCTTTTCTAAGGTAAATAATCTGAGCAGTCAAAATAGTTAATTGCTGGAAATGAAGTCTGCATTATAAGGAACATACTTATCGACAGTAGCACAAAGTCACAAACCATTATGTTATGCTAATTTGATTATGTTTTTATTATGCAAGTATCAGAGCACTGCCATGAATCTTTAGAATCAGGAAGGATATGCATCATTAAAGGTATTCTAGAAAACCATTTCAGAGGGTGAAAAGTTCCTGTTTGATGGGTATACTGGAAATGACATGAGCACTAATTTTTCTTGGGAGGGATGCATTGAATCTTCAGTATGCTTAAATGCTTAAATTTTTTAAGTTATAAATAAGGCACATAAATATTTGCATTCCCATATGTGACAAATAATGAACAAAAAGAAAAAAGAAAATAATGACAACTGCAAACTCCCCCTTATGGTTGTTTTTTTTTTTTAGTTTTAGTTAGAACTACAGATTTTGCTTTATGTAATTAAAGGATCTCTGATTTTACAAGGAATATTTTTAATATCACCCCCAAACTTGATTGTCCACTTTCAGCAATGAGTGAGGTATATCATGAGTTATTTCTAAAGGAGGGAAAGAGGACTTAGCATAATCCAGTATTCCAGTAATGAGACAAATATTGAGCATCATAGAGTCATTTAATTACATTTGTTACTGTCAGGTATTCTCTCCTGAGAGGCAAATTCAGCTGAATATTCATTTTTTTAATGGTCATTTCAACTGTTAAGCATCAAAATTTATGATGTTTTTGCGTTTTTACCCCATGATCCTTTGAAACAACCAAACAAAGTTTGCACAGACTAACATGCCTACTCCTTCTACAAGTACAACTAACTTTTGGGAGAGATTCCATTTATGCAAAGCATTTCTTATCTGAAAATTAGAGTGGAGAAACCTGATGTATCTGTTCATGTTATCATTAATTCCAGTCATGCCTTTGAACCTTCACTGAGGATGAATTTTTAACTGAAAACTTTGTATTCATCCTGGCAGCCTTACTGTGAGGAATCTAGTGACCTTATGCGATCTGCAGCATTTAAGGCTGCTAGACCTTAAAGGCCACTAGTAAGGAAGCCAAAGAATATACTCACCAGTCATCAGGGTGTAATAGTTTGGATAGGAAAGACTCGGAAAGTCTGGGATCAAATAATCCGCTTTCACTCCCTTGTTCACAATTTCTTTGAAGCCTGGCAAGGATTCAAGTGCTTCATCGTTGATATAATCATGGCGAAAACCATCTATCAAGAAGAGCAGGAGCTTTCGGCGTGCAAAGGATGAGCTTGCCAGGGTGAGGACAAGTAGGAGAAAAGAAGCAATGTGCTGTGCCATAGGGCTGGATGGAGTCTTGCCAGAGCAAGAAGCACGGTGTCAGCGCTGCCTGTCCCTGTGGAGTAATTCTGAAGCTGAAGCTGCTCTCTGAGGGCTGGACCTCACACAGCTCATTTCTCATTTGGCTAGTTTGATTCCAGAGTTTAAAGGTACAGTAGCATCAGCTGAACTTGCCAGGCTTCACATGCAACAGGCTCACTCCCGGAACACTCCTGCTAATCTTGTGCTGGAGTGGGTCACAAACCATGCTCCAGGAGTGAGCTTCTAATTCCTGAACAAAAACAGCACAAAAACAGAGATACGCACTTCTGTCTTTTAGATGTGACACTGACATGACAAAAGTTAACAGAGGAATATGTCAAGTGTTTCGCTTCCTACCTGTCAGATATTCAGATTGCTTGATATAAGATGGAGAAAATGGGGGAAACAAAAGGGAATCCATTTTTCAGCATGTTAAACTTTCTCCTTAAAGGTAATGATTTAATATAAGTTAAAAGATAAGAGGGTTGCTTTTATTTGACTTCCTAAAAGATATATTAGCTTTTCTTATGTTTGTATCAGTCGTAAAAGACAGCCGCAGTGGCCTTGGGCAGGCTACGCAATCCTAGAACATTCCCAGGAAAAGGGGATGGTAAACCACTTCTGGTACTTTATATTCAGAAAACCCAGAGAAGGTTGCCATTAAGTCAGAATTGGCTTGACAGCATATAATTGTTATTATGTTGCAAAATTTAAAGAGATCATTGTTAATTAATGTAGAATTCCCACCACCCGTACTGTATGTGCATGGCTTCCTTTACTGAAAGTGCCTTCCTATTTATTTTTGTATTTAAGGTGCCAAACGTCTGACATACCTCTCTGAATTTTGCATTCCAGTGAAATTGAAGACTTTCTTACCCATTACTCTTCCCCATCCCACTATTGCAGCCTTCTGTTTTCCAGCCTTCCGGATCAAATGCTTAGGGTACAAAGGCAGATGTACAGGGAGGGGAGACTTTGGAAGCAGCACAATCCAGCAGAAGATTTAATATAATGATTATATTGGATCATGGCCAATGGGTGGAGAACTGTAGGCAAAACTGTATGGTGGGGAGAGAGATACTAGTTTTTCACTTTGATTTAGTATTTATAAAACTTATTTTTGAAGATCAGGTTAATGCAAACACAGACTCCCCCCTGCCTTTAAAAAAAATCAAGTTGAGCAAAATTGTTGAAACAAAAACTACTACTAACCCCCAAGCCACAAATCATTACTCCTAATTAAATGTGTCCCTCCCCCCACTGAAGGGTACTGTCATAGTAATAATAATTGTCTGCCAACAACTCAATTCAGACTTATAGGGTTGTCTAAGTAGAGAATACTTAGAAGTACTCAAGTTCTTCTATTCATTCATTCATTCATTCATTCATTCATTCATTCTAGGAGGCATTGTGGGATTCTGTAGTTTGCCCAAGACCACAGAGGCTGGTTCTTCTTCCAGGAGGTATAATGGGGAATAGAACTCTAGACTCCACAGCCAGATAACTAACTCATATATAATGTGTAATGGATAATGTCTGGGCATGGCATTGTGGATGGTGAGTGAAAGGCTCCCCTTCTTCTTGATGGCAAGTTTTGGCATATTTCTCAGATCTAAATGTCTAATAAAATATGTCCATCTGTTGCACAATATAAAATTAAAACCAGAATTAGAAGTCAAGTTTTTAAAAATATATAGTTGAGCGTTTATCCATTGTATCAAATAAATAAATGTTCAGACAGCACTTTCAAAAAGTAACAGAATCCTTCCTCCTTTAGGTTTGAAATTGACATGGTCTTGTTACTGCCACCAAAATGATTGACTTCTGGGGTGGATGAAGTAGCTGTAATGAGACATGCGAAAATGTGGACTTTTTCTTCCTCCTCTCCCTTCCCAAGCCTAGGTTTCCAGATGAAATGTGTTGTCAGGGTCAAATGTATGAGACTTCAACAAAGTCTTCAGAGCACAACAAAATTTGTTACACTTCTTAGTTGTTTGAATCTGTGGGGGTTTGTCACAGCTGACAGTTTTCCCTGATCTAGCTAATTTCAATGAGATCAGATAACCTTTTCAATCATATCAAAGTTCATCTAGTTATCAAGGTATAAGTAGTTTAAATCTGAGAATAACTCTCTATATTACGCATGGTGAAGTAAGTCTTCTCTAGATATCTATATCCACAACATCAGCTTACATTTTCAGAGTTACAAGTCTTTACTCCCTTTATTATTATTTTAACACTTTTTTTCATACAAAACATCTGGCTTTGACAGTGTGCTATTATCTTCAAGCTCAAAGTCCATGAGATAGAAATGCTTCTGCCTCCCAGCCTTGAAGAAGTTAAAAATCACCTCACAGAAACCACATACTACTTTTTATTCCTTCAAAGTGCTTTTGCTTCCTTTCTTTCTTGTGGTCTTTGCATTAAGTCTTTGGTCTTCTAAGGATTCCAGTTGTAGCTTTGCATAATACTTCCAGAACACTAATACCTGCAAGCCTGACAGGTATTTATCAGATGGAGGCACTTTACTTGGCCTAAATGTAAAATAACCTGTAGATTATTGCCTTGATGAATCCCCTGAACTGCCCAAATGTCCTGTCTCTTTCTTCCATGCCTCCACCTTTTGTTTATTCATTAATCACATGGGATGCACGTTATTTTAATTGCTGAATAATTAGGCTGAGAACCCAGGAGTCAATAAAACTGAGCTGAAAGAGTTGGCTGAACATTTTGGTCCAGAGGATGGTAGAAGCAACTTGGAAAAGTTTACTCCAATGACTGATACTGATAGAAAAAAAAAGGGGGGGGAGAGTCTTTTTCTCATTTTAGTTCTTGAATTCCTGTTTCATATTACACTTTACTTTTTTTGTGATGCCAGACCAGGTGGTCAAAGGCAGTGTGCCCTAATTAGATTGTTGAATTCTGGGTAAAATGTGGAGCTGATTGCCCTGCCATAGAGTGATACAGTATAGCCAGTGTAGCATAGTGAAACACGCACACACAAACACAATGCGTTTGCCCCTAAAACAAAGGAGATAGCTTCAACACTGAAAAAACAGAAAGTATACTCCATGAAGAATATGAAAGAAAAATAAACACAGAAGTCTTATTTTATCTATTTATTTCATTTATTCTATTCAATTTTTGCCTTGCCCATCTAGTGACCAGGCCTCTACTCTTAACCAGTGTATTTCCCAGGACATGAATTCATATATGGAATGAAAGTCTCAGTTCAGAGATTGCCGAGACTACAATGAAACATAGAGAACTCAGTTGATACATAAATTATGTGCAAAGTTCAGTGCATTTATAGCTGGATAGTTCAAATGATTTCAATGCTTGAAATGCAGCACTGTTGGCGGTTGGTGGCTGTCTGGGATGTGTTCAATGCAACCATACCTTTCACCATGGTGCATTTCCTTTGCTCTCCCTTTCTGTAGGAGGCACTGTCTGTTCAGATGATGGGGCCTGCTGGCATTTCATATGGGCAGCCTGCTTCCCGACAGAGAATTAGGCTTCTTCTTACTACTTGACTTATGCCATGGGTTTTTGTACCAAAGATTTGCAACTGCAGATCAATAGAGGCAGTTTGGAAAAGTCAAGAGAGAAAGGAGAGGATGGTGAAGATCAAACTTCACTAAATAATCAGGAAGGAATACCGAATGGTTCAAACGGTGTCCTCTTGTGCTGTGCTATGGGCACAGCCATGTGTGTTGGGGTGGAAGAGAGTGTGCTTTGTTGTGCAGATCAGAAACTTGTAGCTTTGAGAAGTCTGGGTTTTTTAAGGAACAAAAAGCAACTCTTTTAGCTTCTGATGAGACATGAGAAAACAGAGTTACTTCTTAAACATGATAATTAAAGAAGTAACTATTTCTTTGGGTGTTGGGGCTGCAATTGTAATTAATTATTTTTAAAAGTAACTTTCAGAACTCTACTTCCATTGATATTGATATGATAGGTCTACTAAATCGAGCTCACAAAGCCCATATAATGAAATGTCATATTTTTGTGACCTTTCATGCTGGCTGATGAGGGTATGAGCTTTAGTCTAGAACATCTTGAAGGCACCAGATTTAGGAGTGTGTGTGTGTTACCAGGCTAGCTGCTTATGGAAACTAAAATGCACTTGATTCCTGTATGATCCAGAACAATGATGTTCTAGTCTTCTGGTGGATGTAGCCAGCCACTGGGTGTCAGTGTTGTTTAAACTTACTTTTGCTCTCCCTAGTAACGCATATAGTTAAGGGCAGAAAAGTCACTGTCAAAATAACCAGGCCATTTTTATTTGTCACCTTGTCCCCTAGAAGGGGACTGAGATTCTATAAAAATTATTAGTTACGTGGAATTTTCTTGTTAAATGGTTGTTAAGTCAGTTCCTTTGACTGTAATCTGGTTATTTCACAATGCAAAGAAACTCAAATGTATGTGTGGCTACATAGCTATTTATTTAAAATATTTTTACTCCACCATTCTCCTAAAAAGGACCCAAGGTGGCTTACATCATTACAGGATCAAATGTTAAAGCTAAAACCAGTAAGTATACAAATATGAAAAAGAATCAAACAAATACCATATTAAAAATGGTAAACAAAATCAACACCAAGAACAGATTCAAAGCAACAAGGCACAACACTCCATTTACAACAGCCAATCACTAAGGACAATCCTGCCTGAAGAGAAAGTTCTTCACCTACTTGCAGAAGGACAGCAAAGATGGGGCCAGCCTGGGCTCCTGTGGGAGGGAGTTCCAGAGTCTGGGAGCAGGGACAGAGAAGGGCCTCTCCTGTGACCGCACCAAGGGGCTGTGAAGGTGGTAGGGAGGTGGTCTCCCCTGATGAACTTAATACCTAGTCAGACTCATAAAGGGAGACATGGCCCTTCAGATGGCTTGGACCCAAGCCATTTAGGGCTTTATAGGTTGGAACCAACTGTAGCGGAACCCAAAAGATGACGTCATTCCTGCATGTCAATCAGAGGATAGAGCAGGAGGGGCGGAGTCAGAATGACAGAGAGTGAGAAGAGACAGTTCAGGACAGTTGGAGTAAGATAGGGATAGAGAGAAGTAGGGACAAGAAGATGTGGAGAGGGTGCTAGGGTTTAGGAATAGCTAAAAAGGGCTTAAGAAAGGAAATTGAAAGAGTAAAACATAGTGGACAAGCAGGAATGAACACATAAGACTAACATGAGAAACACCAGTGATTGAATACATGCACACATGAAACAGTTATATATTTGATTCTCCTTATGATTTTGTTCATTAATAAAAGAATATTTGATCAATCCCCTGATTCCTAAATTATATGAGCAGCTCCTGTGTGTGGGAATTGTATTGGTATTAGGAGAAATACCTGGTGGCAGCGAAAAGAAGGCAAAAGGCGTGTTTACCCTTGTGGAGCCCAAAGGAAATAAAGGGGCAACAAGGGGGATCACCACACCAACTTTTGAATTGAACCTGGAAATGGATCAGAAGCCAGTGGAGCTGTCATAATGGGGTTATGTGATCCCTGTAACCAACCCTGCTTAACAACCTGGCTGCAATATTTTGGACCTGCTGAATTTGCTTTTATACGGGTGCAGTTAAAATTGCCTGTTAATTGCAGAGATAATCTTGTGAGGCAACAGAAACAAAATACTCTTACTGGATTCTAATCTATACCTCTGTCTGTGCACAAAAAACAACAACCAGCAACCAACCAAGAAACTGTATATGGCAAATGGTTGAAACATGATAACATTATTTACAACTCTTCAAGTGACAATGCCTTGACATGTATATACTGTAAGTCTAGTTCTGTGTGTATTCTGCAGGAAAACGATGCCTCTAGGGAAATAAAATGCCCCATTCCGTTCCATGAGAGTTAAAGTAGGAATTGTGCATGCCCACTATTTTCAGAATAATCTGTAGGTACAAACTGAATCTGGGATATTTGTGCATTTCTGGCCTGACCTTAGGGCAGAACAAAGAGCTGCTGCTCACCAACAGGGCACCTCATCTCTTATGTTAAATCCAGCATTCACACATCACAATTAGAAGAAGGGAAAGGCAATGGAAAATGAAGGAAAGCAAAGGAGAGTACCTTAGAAATGAACCATCCTTATATTTCTTGCTGTAAAGTCATTGATTAAATTACTAGGGCACAACTAATTTCAGATCCAATGTTTCAGATTCAAAATACGAAGGATATGGGTATAGAGAAAGAATGGAAAGTGTAGAGCAGCAGGCTCCTTGCATGGCCCCTATTATACCAGCTGCTCTTTAAAAGTCAGTCCCAGAGTCATAACTAATAATTTGGGTGCATTCCACCCTAAAAAAGCTCCAGCACATGCCAAATTCAGAGAGCATGGCCAGAGCAAGTACTCTGCCTTCCATCTGATCCTCCTTGGAAGCAAGGGGCTGTGTGCCATTTCCTGCCAAGCCATGCTCAGCCCCTTACCATTGCAAATTCGGGGATGCCAGAAAAAGAAAGAAAAAACAACAACAAAAGTTCCAGCAATGTGTGCCACTGAAGAAAATGAAAGAGGCAGCCCCTTCGCTTCTAGAACACCCCACTCTCTTTTGATTGCTGTTTTCAAGGGGAGTCCTGAGAAATGTCTTGGTGTTACGTCTTGAGATCAACTCCTCTATTGTCCTCTCCAGGTTTTAGTTGGAGCCAGGTGGTTTAGCTTGGCTCCCTAGGATAACAGCCTCAGAGGATAATTTTCCCTCCCCCATTTAGCAAGGACACTGGGCAATTGCCAACAGAGAAGGGAGGGTCCAATGGTGGGCAGTGGTTTTATATATGTGTGTGTGGTTTGTTTTCATTCATTTTGTAGTAAACCGAGTGGGATTACTATTGTGTACGTGGCTCTTTATTGGTCTAGAACCCACTACAGAACACATGGCATGATGGGAAGGGTAGTTCCTGATGTCACCTGCATGCTGAACAGATGAGCTCAGAAACTACACTTTCCATCCTAACCTGCTTCTCAGGACCTTCTCTGAAACTAGCAGTCCAAATAGAATCAGGAACAGCAGCCTTTCTTCCTTTTTCTATTCCACTGGCACATGCTGCTGAAGATCTGGGCTCTTCCTTTCATTTTCTGAAGGTCTGGCATTTTTCTTTTCTTTTTCTGCCGTGAGGACCGCTGATCGTGGGGCCCCACATGGCATTTTGCTTCCCACTGCAAACAGGGGGAGCTTGGGCTGTACGGCTGCCTTCCAAAGAGGATCAGCAAAAGGAGGTGCAACTGCTGTGTCTGGGCCTTCTAAATGCGTTGCTCTAGGGCTCAGCGCCAGTTGCCCAGCCCTGGTTATGGTCCTCGTCACTCCTTTCACAATGGCTCCTTTAGGAAGCCAATCAGTATTTCCTCCTAAAGGTTTGGGAGAAAAGAAGGAAAATAAAAACCACACTCAGTTTGGCAGAGCGCTGCTAGTGCCACCCTGTCCTGCCTCCACTGTGCAGTTGGTGACAGACTTGCCATTTCAGTTTTCCCACTGGCAGGAATGAGTTACGCAAAAGAAACTAAGACCACACAAATACAATTGCAGGCCTGGGGCAAAAGGGCACAGAGCTGGTTAGTCCCAATCTGTGTGCCCTTTATTCAGGGACAGAGAGGGTCTGGAGGTCTCTGCATGGTCTTGGTAAAGATGCATTGGCCCTACCAATTACCTGTTCCCTTCCTGACTGTTTATACAACCCCTCCATCAATGAACTTGGAAAGCACACATTATTATTGTTTTCCCTCTTCCCCTTTTTTTAATCATCAGGGCAAAGCTGTGGGTTAAGCTGAGCTGAGCTGATGGTCAAGTGTAACCAGTAAGCTTCGGACCATTCGTCCTCCCAGGCAAACAGAATGGACGCAATCTTTCCTTTTAAGGAATGTGAGCAAAAATTGCTGGACACTGTAAAAATAGGGCTTCTGTGCTTTTAAATGAAATGATGTCAGCGTTCCTTCGGCTTCCTCCTTGCCAAGTGAGGACTTGGCTGGGACCCTAGTAAGTGTTGAATAAATGAATGGCTGTTGTCATGGCTCCTGAAGGGAAGCAGAAAACAGTCTTCAGAGCTGTGTTTACTTTACAATGAGTGTGGTTCATTCTTAAGTTTCACACAACTCCATATGGAATCAGCAGCTTTCTGCTTTCAGGTGCAAAGTAATCGTGGGCTACAGTAAGAAGATCCTGGAAGTGAATCAAATGCAGAGACTTCTAAACAATTAAGATACCTTTTGAGCTTTATACATTCCTGATGTTAACATGTAACAGTGCAGTTCTACGGTCTCTGAAATGGTGTCCCAGGACTACAGGGAAAAATTGGACACCCTCCCCCGAGGTCATAAACATGTTTCTAATCTTGGAGGAGGAGATCAATGTTATATTCCCCATCCAACTAAAGGTTGGATTTTTATTTGCAGTCTCACATGCGGTCTGTGGTTTGTGTGAACAGGACAGACTTTTCTGGGCTGGGATGATTGCCTGTCTCTCCAGCACTAATCAATTGTTCCTTCCAGCCTTTGAATTCAAAGAGAGCCCCGCCTTCTCTGCTGAGAGTTCCTTTCTCTCTCCTCTCTTTTTTTCCGGTTTAGAAGTAGTTGTTTGTTTGCTCTTGATCTGTTCAGTTGGTTGCGAAATATGAGCACAGTAACAAAAGTAATATATACAAGCCTGTAATTTCAAGCAACTGTAATTAAATATTTTTTTCCTATAAATGTCCCAG
Source organism: Pogona vitticeps (assembly GCF_051106095.1). NCBI lineage: Eukaryota > Metazoa > Chordata > Lepidosauria > Squamata > Agamidae > Pogona > Pogona vitticeps. Next base: position 61,240,604 of record NC_135787.1, read on the forward strand.
GGTGAGTTATTGAGATTTTAAGTGCCAGTTAATGAGAAAGGGGTGAACTCAGAGGAACTTATAGCTATTTTGCTCTGTGGATCTCTGTACTTTTACTGCATAGCTAAATGAATTTTACCAGAAATTCAAAATTTGGAAAGTCTACTTATGGAAACTTTCACCGATACTGGAACTTTAGCCACAGGAAAAATTAAAATGGGGAGGAGATTGAGAACCAAGCTTGGGCACCCTTGGGTCTTCAGCAATCTCCAGAGGTCTGAAGGCCACATGTGGCTACCCCTGGACCTTGGAGAGCTGCATCCATCCCTTCCCTATGTTTTTGTTTTAATCTGAAAAATTCATACACCATCTAGTGGCTATTTTTTTCTTTTCAAAACCATTACATTTGGAGGTATGGGGTGCTTAGCCCTTCCTCTGAGGATGGTTACAGTAAGAGATAACTATTGGCCAAAAGCTGAGGGGCTTTTTCTGCAACAGTACTTCCAGGACAATGCTCGGCATCCCATTCAGTCCCAACCATATGCAGAACAATCCATTCCATGAACAGTTGCTGTTCTGCTGCTGTTTGTACAAAGGGAATTCAGTAGAGTCTTGCACCACAAAACTCCAAGTGAGGCAGTCTCTGCCTTGTGCAACTCCAAGCTGGAGATCAAGAGAAGCAAATGTGGAGCATAGCTATTATACTCTAGGGCCTGTTCACACTACCTTATAGATATGCTATATGGATTGCTGATGGCACAGTTTGGATTGAGTGGAAAAAAACACTTCCCTCTGTGTTTCTGCCAAGAGCAATAATCCTTCCCCTTTAAGAGTTTTCACACACTTTTCTGGCCTAATGGCAGGGCAGGCATTCTTTTTTGGCATGCTCATTGTTTAGGCGGGAGATGGCAGCCTCCAGCAGCCTCAGCTTCAAACTTCCATCATGGCTGCAGGAGCGAGAGGAAGTAGGGAAGGGAAGCAGGGGAGGGGAAGGGAAAATAGAATGGTATTGACAGAGGGAAAAAGAGATGATGTAAAAAAAATAACTTCCGATGACAAAAGGCAGAGGTGCTCAATTCCTATTTTAGTTCAGTCTTTTCCCATAGCACAGACTATGAACAAATGTGAAGTGCAAGTTGAGGGGACAGGATTGCAGCTGGAGATTGATAAACAAATAGTCAAGGAGTACCTTACCACCTTGAACAAGTTCAAATCTCCAAGGCTGGATGAACTTTATCTGAGAATGCTGAAGGAATTGGCCTAGGAACTCTCAGAACCGCTGTCCATTATTTGCTTGAAATTATGGGAAATGGGCGAGGTGCCAGATGATTGGAGGAGGGCTAATGTTCCTATCTTCAAAAAGGGCAAAAAAGAGGAACCTGGGAACAACAGGCCTGTCAGGCTGACGTCAATCCCAGGGAAAATTCTGGAAATTATGAAATGGTCACTATGCAAGCACCTAGAAAACAATGCAATACAGTGGTACCTCGCTAGATGACCCCGCTGTACGACGAATCCACAGGACGGTGACTTTTTGCAATCGCTATAGCGATTCGCAAAACAGTCATTCCTATGGGGGAATTCCGCTGAACATCAATTAGGTCCGTGCTTCGCGGACCGTTTATTTGCAAGACGTCGATCTTTACAGCTGATCGTTGGGTTCCTAAAATGGCTGCCCTTTGTTTTCTGGACCCATGCTTCGCAGGGCAGCCATTTTAGCTACATAATAATACTCAGAGGGTGAAGATTAAGGTATTTCAAAGTACCAAATTATACTAATATCCTTATTATTGACTGCCTTGAGAAGTTTTGAAGAAAGGAAGGCTAATAACTGTTTAAAGACAGGGATAAACAAACTCATTAATTGACTTGATGGTTGCTTAGAGCTGTCTTACCTTCCTGAGCAGTCTAATGTGGGAGTGTCTATCTGATGTAACCTTTGAACTGACTCGGAACTCATGTTTAATTTTAAAGCTGCCAAATTTACATTACACAATACTTGAGAAAGTTGCCTTACAGCTGCCTACTTGTCTCTGCAAAGGACCATAGTTATAAATGGAAAAAAGAGGCAAAAACAGGACGACGTAGTCCAAATCCATTTGTATGATGTTGTGTTCTCTTGAGCTAGGTGTTTTATCTTTCCCATCATTGATCCTGCAGGGAAGTGTTAGGCGGTGACTACCATATTTACTGAATGATGAGTACTATCATCCTTGGCCAGCATCAAGTTGAAAAAGAGTATGAACTAAAATGTGTATGACATTTATATATCTTCTTGGTAATCATATACTGTACACAGTGATACCTCAAATTACGAACATAATCCATTTTGGAATGACATTCGTATGTTGAAAAGTTCGGAAGTTGAAGTACCATTTCCCATTGAAATGCATGGGAACGGAATTAATCCATTCCAGCATTTCAAAAGGCAAAAAGAGAAGGGGAAGGGACTGGAAATTCCAATTTTCCGCCCTTTCTCCCTGCCTTTTTGGCTTAGGAACCCCACATCCACAGATGATCGGTTCCAAGACCGCCTGCCCCCCAGTGTATGCTGGAAAATGCAGATTATAGTAAACACTATTTGAATAGTGAACACTATACAGTTGTGCCCCGCTTAATGATTACCCCGCATTACGATGAATCCGCTTCACGATGATGTTATTTTCCTCTGCATGCACAGCTCTTGGCTTTCCTACATCCTTTGAAGTGAGTATAGAACCCCTTCCTGAGTGCCAACTAGAAATGGGACTGAAACATATGAGTAGGTTTTAATCCTTCCCAGCGCAAGACCAATTCTCTATCTTGTGTGTATTTTAAAGAATTGTTCTTTAGCATAAAAGGTCATTCAGGTAATGGGAAATAATGTGCAGTTACCATGGTAAGGGTGATGAATGAATTGTTACCATGGCAACCTGGAGCAGGGACTGGCTGAGCAAGTTGTTGTGTAAACTGAAAGTGGAAACACATTGACAAGTCAGGTTTCCAGGTGTGAGTTTCGATTATTCTTTCTACAAAAAATAGTTCCATATGAAAAGGTTTTGAAATACTTGCATGTATTCTTTGTGCTTCAATTCTTTTTAGCAGCTCAATCCTGTTCTCTCTCCCTTTTTTTTAAAGAAAAGAATATGGACAACAAATGGATAGTTTTCTGTTTTCGAAAGGTGCACAATTTGTATCCATATCAACCAAATATATTCACAATGGGTTGGGACCCAATTTGAGATGTATTCCGTGGGGCTTCCCAGCCCCTTTCTTCCCAAACCAATCTCTCCAGACCCGCAAAATGCAATCCAGAGAGCTGGGAGAACCTCTTGAGTGAGGTGGGTGGTGAATATACCCTCTTCACACTTGATAAAAGCTCTTTCTACTCTGCTCGCAGAAGGTTCTCCTGCTTTATATTTCAAATATCTCATGACAATCAAAAGTGTATTCCAGCATTCTACACCCATGCAACCAGGAACAGCAGCAAGTGCTGCGTTAGGTAAATTGTTGGCTTACTCCAAGACAAGAAACGTATAGTCTATTTTTAATGCAAAGCCAAACCCTCTAGACTGAGACCAAAAGTTACGGTTGTTCAATTTGTGTTATAATATTTCTTAGAACATACAGTTATTTCAGTCTAATGGTTCTAAAGTTCAAAAGCAATCACAATTAGCCAGTTTTGTAATGGAGCAGTTTATATGAGCTTTCATGCGTAGATAGTGAGTGGTGTTATTAAGTTCAAAGTCTACAGACGTTTTGTGTACATTTCAGTCATTGCCGCCCTTTCTTCCATTTGCTGATCCAGAGCACATTTAAATCCAAATATGCAATGAAAATAATGAGTTTAATGCCTGACTGTTATGATTATACATCCTCCTGGTGCAGATGTATGTACTAAAAACCTTTCAGTGATTCTACTGTGTTATAACACAGTCTGTTTAAAGTTCCTTAATTTCTAGCACTTCAAGTTTAATATAATTATTTAAAATAAAATATAATTAATATATAATTATTTTAACATGAGCTTTCGTGACAAGTCCACTTCTTCAGACATAGACCTGGGTCTGAAGAATGCATTTGTCCACAAAAACTTAGGTGCCATGTTTTTGTCTTAATTTTTCTTTCTTTTTTTGCCTGACATGCTAGAATAGAATAGTACAGCTACCTCTTCTAAAACCTTGAAGACAGTGAGATATAATTGTTGCTACGTGCCATCAAGTCACATTTGACTTTCAACATCACTAAATGGTAAGTGAGATGTTTAAGGAGGGGTTTTACATTGCTACCTGCCAGTGAATTTCCATGTCCAAGTGAGGATTTGAATCCAGGTCTCCAGAGTTCGATTCCATCACTCTATCCACTGTACCACAGGGGCTCTCAGAGAGAGATAAAAGAATGTAAATTTCATAGAAATAATCTTAAAATCAAAGGTAAACAAAGGGATCAAGGTGTTTCTTTCTGGAAGTGCTTGCTCTGTGACAAGGCTGAAGGTGTGTAGTTAAGCTATTCCAGAGCCCATCTTTACTGAGCTTCTGTTTAGTTTTCCTTGCATCCATGATATTGATACTACCTCCCAGTATCCATGCAATGCAGGCCTGAAACTATTGTCAACAGAGTCAAAGGAGGACAAAAAGAACAACAGGTTACCCACCTGTAATTGTAGTTCTTCGAGTGAACCTCTGTGATTCACACCCTGGGTGATTTGCGCCTGCGTGGAGTCTCATCGGAAGATTCTAGAGCTTCTGCCGTAGCAATGAACACATTAGAATATGCCCCTCACCACCTGTATAAGTACCTTGGCGCCAAGTGTCCCCTTTCAGTTGTGTCAAAGCCGCTTAATAGTAAGCAAACAATGGCGTAACAGAGGGGAGGACGGGCGGGATGTGTGAATCACAGAGGTCCACTTGAAGAACTACAATTACAGGTGGGAAACCTGTCATTCTTCTTCGTGGCCTCTGTGGGTGACTAATAAGCTGTCTTACCCAGAGGCAGGGTGTTACACCAAGGTAGAGGCTAGAACAGCACGTCCAAATGCCACATCAGACTTTTGCCGGAGGTCGAGTCTATAATGATGGATAAACGTGGATGGCTGGGCCCAAGTGGCAGAGGCGCAGACGTCCAGAAGAGGTAAGCCATGGAGAAAGGCTGTAGAAGCTGCTACTGCCCTGGTGGAGTGATGACAAACCATTCTAGGGGCTGGTTGTCGAGCAAGTTGATAAGCCAAATTAATGGTAGAGGTGACCCATCTGGAGATAGATTGGGAAGTCACCTGATGTCCTTTTGTAGGTAGCTATTGGCTTATGAAGAGATGAGATGACTGTCTAAAAGGTAGGGCACGTTGGAGATAAAAAGCAAGAGCTCTTCTGACATCCAATGTATGCCGTTCATTTTTTCTTGAAGAAGGCAACAGAAAAAATGAAGGAAGGACAATCGGCTGGGAAAGATGAAATTGAGAGACATGAATAACTCCACCTTATCTGGAAAAAATTATAGATAAGGGTAGTCATAGCGTAAAGCTGCCAATTCACTAGCTCGTTGAGCTGAGGTGATGGCTACGAGAAAAGCTGTTTTAAAGGTGAAGAACCTTAAGTCAGTTGTAGCTAATGGCTCAAAAGGAGCTTTGGTAAGCTGTTTCAAAACAAGAGTTAGTGACTATTGTGGAGAGAGAGGTTGAGTATGGGGGTAGATATGAGAGAGACCTTTCAGAAAACGTTTCGTTGTTGGATGTTTGAAGAAGTTTGCTGCTGGAGAATTTGGAGGTTGGTATGATATTGCAGAAAGGTAGACTCTCAAGGATGAGATGGAGAGGCCCTTGGATTTGAGATGTAGGAGGAAGCGGAGAACAGTGGAAAGTGATGGATTGATGGAGGATGATGAAGAAGATTTGGTAAAGGATTGAAATTTCTTCCATTTGTACAGGTAGGTTTTCCTTGTGGATGGTTTCTTGGTATGATGAAGAACGTTCATTAACGAGGGAGAATCCTCCACGCTGCCAGATGCAGAACAGGTAAGTCCGGGTGCAGGATTTGGGAGTTGTTCTGTGTGAGAAGGTATGGCAGGTGGGGGAGATGGTGGATGTCTGAGGAGAGACTGCGGAGAACTGGGAACCAAGTCTGTCTCGGCCACCAAGGGGCTATAACGATGGCATTGGTTTTGTCTTGTTGTAGACGGACAACAACTTTGAGAAGAGGGAACGGCGAAAAAAGGTAGGTAAGAGTCTTGGGCCAACGGCCGACAAACACGTCTCCCTGGGAATGTTTTCCTATTCCTGCTCAGGAGCAATACAGTTGGCATTTCCGATTCGCTTGGGAGGCAAAGAGATCGAAAGTTGGTGTGCACCATCTCCGACATAGTTGGCAGAATGCTGATTGATCTAGTTCCCACTCGTGAGCTTGGGCATGTGTATGGCTGAGTGAGTCTGCTAGGTTGTTGTCTTGATCAGCGATGTATAAGGCTGTGAGACAGATGTGATGTTGCAGACACCACTCCCAGAGGTCGATCACTAGGTAGAGGAGACCTGGGGAGTGGGTGCTGCCTTGTTTTAGGATGTAGTACATCACCGTGGTGTTGTCAGTGGTGAGCTGTACCATTTTTCTTATAAGAACGTTTCTAAAAGCCTTGCAGGCTTTTATGACAGCTAGTAGCTCCAACTCATTTATGTGGAGCAGTTTTTCTCTGTGAGACCATTTGGCATGGACTGTGAGGGATTTGCAATGAGGTGGTGTCACTGGCATCAGTAATGACTTGTATTCGTGGGCAAGGTTGTTGGAACAGTCACCTGATAGAAAGGTTGGTAGGGGAATGCCACCATTGAAGTTGAGAGGCCAGTTCTGGAGTGACACTTAGGAGAGTGTGGGAAGAGTCTGTTAGTGGATTGAATAGGGCCAGAAACCAGGATTGGAGAGATCTCATTTTGAGACGTACATCCTGTACAACCGACATCATAGAGGCCATGGTGCCTAGAACTCATTGCACTATTAAGGCAGGTATCAAGGCACGTGGAGTGAAGCCGCAAAATAAGGTGAAGAGATTTTGCCTCTTTTCTGCAGGGAGGAACGCACAAGCATCTTGTGGAGTCTATGAGCACGCTTTTGTAATATACGTATAGTCCTTGTAGGTTTTAATTTTGATTTCTGTTCGTTGATAGTTAGACCGAGATTGCGAAGAAGGGCGAGGGTGAAATGGGTGTCTCGTCAAGCTTTGCAATGGGAGTGTGCTACCATGAGCCAGTCGTTGATATATGGAAAGATGAGAATATTTTGAAGTCTGAGGTAGGTGGCTACCGGTGCCATGCACTTGGTGAATACTCTCGGAGCTGTTGCAAGGCCGAATGGGAGTCTTTTGAATTGGTATGCTTGTGATCCAAGTTGGAAATGAAGGAATTTTCTGTGTGTGGGATGTATTGCAATATAAAAGTAAGCATCTCTTAGGTCTATCACAGTGAACCAGTCTTTTTTTGAAGTAAGGGAAGAATTGATTCTAGAGTAACCATGCAGAATTTTGTGGTGACAATGTAGTTGTTTAATAATCTTAAATCTAGAATAGGACGAAGTCCCCCATCTTTCTTCAGGATGGTGATATAGCGAGAGAAAAAGCTGGTGTTCTTTTGATAGATGGGTTGTATGGCATCTTTGAGAAGTAAATTTGTTATTTCTTCTTGCAGGGGTTGTGACGGTGGAGTAATGACGTGTGTTGTCAGAGGAAGTTCGAAGAAGTGGATGTGGTAGCCATTTTTGATGATGGACAGTACCCAGGAATCTGTGGTGATGGATTCCCATGCAGGTAAGTGTTTCCAGAGGGCAGGATTGGTGGGATGGGTGGCAATCTCGGTCAGAGGAACATCAAACATGGTGTTTGGGTTTCCAGTCATTCTGCCTAGTGGCAGGCTGTTGCCGGGTTTTGGCGCTTTGGCTTTTGAAGTATGGCTTGTAAGAGGTTTGTTGTGGAGGGTCTCGTTGGAACCTCTGGTACGAGTTATAGAGTCGTTTCCATTGATTTTGCTGAGGATGTTGCTGGTAGGAAGGGTAAACTCCCCAACATCTGGCTGTTGAACGTTTCTTTTGTACGTTCTCTAGTATACTGTCAGTTTTAGCATGAAAAAGGCCTGCTCCACCAAAGGGGAGGTCTTCAATACATGACTGAGCATCTAAGGCTAAACCAGCCATTCTGAGCCAGGAAAAATGGTGTAGGACTACTGAAGTGGCCATGGTCTACGGTGTGGCAGGCAGAAAGCATCTGTTGTTTAGCAATGGCGAGACCTTCTTGTTGGAAGATTTGAGCTAGTATCTTTTTATCCTCTGGCAGTGATTCAATAAAGGTGGACATGTTGTCCCAGAAGAAGTGTTGGTAAGCTCCCATGGCTCCTTGATAATTAGTGACTTGTATGGTGAAAGCTACGGAAGAGTAAAGCCATTGTCAGCTGTCTTTATTTATTTGGTGGTATGAGAGACTGTTGGTGTTGAGATCTCGACTGAGGTAAGGTAAAGCTTGGTAAATGTTCCCCTTGACATTTAGTCCAGTTGCGTCCGACTCTAGGGCGTGGTGCTCATCCCTGTTTCCAAGCCATAGAGCCAGCTTTTGTCCATAGACAGTTTCCGTGGTCTTGTGGCCAGCACAACTACACATGGAATACTGTTACATTCCCACCGAGGTGGTACCTATTTATCTACTCGCATTTTTACATGCTTCCAAACTGCTAGGTTGGCAGGAGCTGAGACAAGCGATGGGAGCTCACTCAGTCGCATGGATTCGATCTTACAACTGCTGGTCTTCTGACCTTGCAGCACAGAGGCTTCTGCAGGTTAACCTGCAGTGCCACCACGTCCCCTCGACTGAGAGACTTCAACAACTATAGAATTTGGAGCTGGTTGGTTTTTTGAGGAAAATGACTCTTGGGTCATGGATTCTATAGAGGTTATCAATTGACTTAGATATGGTATGGGAGGAAGCTTGGTTTTGTCCAGGATCTCTGCGCAGTACTAGGGAGAGATGGTAACATCGATATGAGCACCGGAGTGGTTGTATTTTTAGAGACTGAATCATATAGATGATTGGCTGGTTCTGTCCATGGTCGGTGGACTTGCAGATCAAGGGATTTAGCCATCCAAATCATAAGTTGGGCATAGGTCTGGAAATCCTCCTCTGGTGATGGCGGATCGGTATCGACAATGTCCGATTCTGGAGAGGTAAGTAACACCAATGGAGTCTGTGGCTGAGATCCATGGGCAGGGCCATCGAGGTTGCATCTGGAGTTGACAGACTGTTGATCGACTTCAGTGTCGAGAGGCTGAGTTTTATAGTATTGCCAGTTATGAGTGGGAAAAGATGGAGGCGGCATGTCGAGGATCATCAACATGGAAAGATGGTGGTTGAGCGTTGACAGACCTCGGTTGGTAGGGATGGACCTCAGTGTTCAGCTCAGTGTCATAATGGTGCCGGGGTTGATGACTTGGATTTACCGGAGGACGGGAACTGTGTTGATGGAATGGAATGGAGTGAGTGTCCATGGATCAGGATGAATATCGAGGATCGTCGATATCAAAGCCTGTGTCTCTGTGAAGGTGAAACGGAGGTTGCTGATGCGATGGCATAGCAGTAGAATAAACGGACGCTGGCGATGCCAAGCATGAAGAGTGACCTCCGTCATCTATTGGAGTAGGAAAGTATCAGAAGGCTGGAGCTGCAAAAGCCTCACATGTGGATGAAATCTGCTCAACTGTCTGAGGTATTTTCAATACCAAATGGAAAGCAGGTCAAGGTATAGTCACTTCTCGGTGATGTGGCCACTTCGACACCAATGGTTGTTGAGAGGTATGCAGACTATTAGATGGTATTATCCAACCGGGTAAAACACCTGGTCGACTAGTTGGTGCAGTTTGGTGAGCAGAGCACTGGTTGCGGCAAATGGCAACCCGATGCCCATGCTGAGCGTGGATTTGAACCACACGTGATGAAGCAAGCTCTGTCGAGATTGTTGATGTTGACAGTCCTGGTTAGGGATCAGTGGGTGATCCAAGGGCATCGAATATGGAATGGTGTTGAGCCATTCGGGATGGGAATCCTCGGGTGATGGAATAACCAAAGGATTCGTTGTTGTGGGTTTTTTGGGTTCTTTGGCCGTGTTCTGAAGGTTGTTCTTCCTAATGTTTCGGCAGTCTCTGTGGCCGGCATCTTCAGAGGACAGCACTCTGTGCTCTGGTGTAGTTGGCTAGGGAATGCAGTATTTATGGCTGTGAGATAGGCTTTTGTCTTTTTCTGTAGTTGGGTTGACAAAAGACAAAAGCCTATCTCACAGCCATAAATCCTGCACTCCCTAGCCAACTACACCAGAGCACAGAGTGCTGTGCTCTGAAGATGCCGGCCACAGAGACTGGCGAAACATTAGGAAGAACAACCTTCAGAACACGGCCAAAGAGCCTGAAAAACCCACAACAACCATTAGATCCTGGCCGTGAAAGCCTTCGCAAATACAAAATCAACCGAAGGATTGCTGGAAGCAATGGAAGGTTGTGGACTAGGAGGAGAGGATATTAGTTGGTTGACTCTATCATCCCATTCTGGAGACTGAGAACAGGGTTGATGAGATGGAAGTCTGTCATCATCTGAGGGAGATCTGACCGAAATAGATTCAGAGAGTTGTGGTTGTGGTGGGATGTCTGTAGGCTTAGAATGTTTAGCTCGTTTAGGATGAACAGGCTCCGTAGCTGGAGCAGCTTCAGTTGGTCTCTGACATTTAGAGGCTGTTTTCGAAGTCAAGAACTTCAGTATAGAGGGTTTCAATTTGTGTGTCTTTGAGATCTCAGATGATGCAGATGGAGAATTGTAATGAGCTGGTGTAGCCAATGGACATTGTTTTGATTCAGTAATGGCTTTTTCCATTGCTTTGGTTTGGGAAGTGCCCCTACAGGGAGGTTGGGCCATTTGAACTGGTTGCAAGGATTGTTTGCAAAGTCGGAGTTTTGTTTGTTTGTTTGTTTGTTTATTAGATTTATGCCCGCCCATCTAGACCAATGGTCTACTAGTCTCGAGAGGTGAGATCGAAGAACTCCACACTTAAATTTTTTGCAATGGGTACAGGTGGAAGTTTGATGTTGTTCTCCCAAGCAGGAAAGGCACTCGCGTGCAGGTGCGAATCACCCAGGGTGTGATTCACAGAGGCCACAAAGAACTCGCTTTTCGGGGTCGTTATACCACCACCACAGGCTACTTGGCATGCTGTCAGAACACATATTCAGAAATATACCGGTAAGGGATCTTTGAACAACGGTAATAGCACATCTTGACATAGATTGGGATGAGTATCACACTCACACAGAGATATTCACAAAGGGAATTTTATTGAACATAAAATAATTAAAATATAACAAGGGTTCACAATAAAGTACTGTATATAACTAAAAGGAGGAAATACAAACATAAACGAAGCAAACTCACATGGCTGAGAGAGTTCTGAGATTCAAGCTACATTTCAAGGTCTGCAGTACCTCAGCAGAGTATTTGCAGAGGTGCCACAAAGATATGAAGAAAGGAACTTTCCCTGAATCAGACACGCACACACACACAAAAGAAAGATTGTGCAGAAAATTCTCCCAGAAGTTAAGAGCAGGGGTGACAAAGATTACCTCTCCTTTGTCTTGGAACTGGTGAGTGTTCAAGTCCCAGTTGGAAAAATGTGAGGAATCTTGGGCAAGGATTAGGAGAAAAAACAGGCTAATAGAAGTCTTAGGGTAGAATTCAGGAGTGCAACGTAGGCTAGCAGGATTCTCTGGCTGAATCCTGGATTCTAGGGAGCTGAGACAGTGACTTCAGCTAAGAAATGAAGTCAGCACAGAGGCCTGACAGGGATAAGCAGAAGCAAAGTTCAGATAGATATGCAGACACAGCAAGAAAAGGCCCCTTGGAAGACTGACCCCAGAATCTTCTCCCAGAACAATATGGGCATCTTTCCCCCTGCCCGGTTTCTAGCCAGGTTGACTAGTGATTTGGCCTCTTATTAGCCATGTGCCCTATCCTGCCCTGATCATTGCTGATCTAGTTAATCCAGGTATAGTGGGAACAGAATGGGCCATTTGACTAAACAGTAAGAAGATGGGCAAATCATTCTATTTATTTATTTATTTATTTATTTATTTCATTTCTATCCCGCCTATCTGGCCAGATTCGACCACTCTAGGCGGCTTACAATCAGCAGTAGCAAATATTAAAAACATTACAAATACACGAAAGTAAAGACCATAGGAGTATAGAAGAAAAAGTCGTCAGGAATTAACTGTTGGGATTAGCTGTTGGGAAGGCCTACTTATACATAAATGTTTTTAGTTGTTTTTTAAAAGTGCCCAGCGAGGGGGCCGCACGAATCTCAGGAGGTAAGTTGTTCCATAGGCGAGGAGCCACCGCCGAGAAGGCCCGATTTCTGGTCTTTTCCTTCCGGGCCTCTCTCGGCGTCAGGCTCCTCAGCCTTACCTCCTGGCTTGCGCGAGTGACACGGGTAGATCTTGGTGGGAGGAGGCGTTCCGCCAGATATTGAGGTCCTAAACCGTTTAGGGCTTTATAAGTAAGCATCAGTACTTTGAAGTCGATGCGGAATCGGATGGGCAGCCAATGCAATGCGGCCAGAGTGGGGGATATATGTTGGTATCTTCTCACTCCACTGAGTAGTCTGGCCGCAGCATTCTGCACCACCTGAAGTTTCCGCAGCAGCCTCAAAGGTAGCCCCACGTAGAGCGCATTACAGTGGTCTAATCTTGAGATTACAAGCGCATGTACCAAAGTAGTGAGGGCCCCCACGTCAAGGTAGGGTCGCAGCTGGGCTATCCGCCTGAGATGGAAAAATGCGGTACGGACCACAGACGCCACCTGGTTTTCCATAGTGAGCGCCGGGTCCAGATGGATACCCAAGCTGCGAACCCCATCGCTGACAGGCAGGGTCACGCCCCCAAAAATGAGGGAATCACCCAAATCCCCAGCTGTGGGAGCGCCCACCCTCAGTACCTCCGTCTTGTCCGGGTTCAGCCTCAGCCCGTTCTCCTGCATCCATTCCCGTACGGTCTCCAGGCAACGCTGAAGGGACAGAACGGCATCTCCTGCAGTTGGAAAAAAGGAGATGTAGAGCTGCGTGTCATCAGCATATTGATGGCACCGAGCTCCACACCCCCTGATGATCCTCCCCAGCGGCCTCATGTAGATGTTAAACAGCATTGGGGAGATGATCGACCCCTGTGGAACCCCACAATTGAGGCTCTAAATTGTTTATGATATCTCCAGGCAATCCTTGTAGCTTAAAAACCCGGTGATCTAATCTATCTGGCTTCTCTACAGAAGGACAATCCCATGAGATGACTGGCTGGGGTATTTCTTCTATGACATTTTGATAAGAGATAATTTAGAGCTACATTCCTGCCATCTCCTGTTGGGGGCTTGACTCATTTGAGACCAGAAGCTAATTCTTCACAGTTCATTGTTTTAAATCAGTATTTGTCCTTGGCCAGACAAGTTTCCTGATTAAAACAGTCTGTGGGGTACACATACAAGTCTTGCCAACAAGACTCTGCTGGGGTGTTGTACAAATCTGGCCAGTTTGGTAACACAGGTGGTGGAGCATTTTTGTTTTGCTTTGTTCCAGGTCTGATCTGCTCACACAGTTCCTAACAATGCATAGCTCTGTACTATCTATGCACTTCGTAGATGGGTGTCATTTGATGGCATTTCCTTATAGATTTTTCTGCTGCTCAGTCTCTACCCTTTGTGCACTAAGGATATGAAAAACAAGGAAGTATGGAGAGTAGAGATGGGTACATACTGTGGTTCAGTAGATTGGGTCCACAGATGTTGCACATGTGCCTGGATTCTGTGCCCTGCCTCCTTCTGGGGATGCCTACTCAGAGGAGATGGCGGGGTAGAGAAGCCTGTCCATGCAACTCCTGTGAGCCTGATCTGCCAAACCACAGTAAGTGCCCATCTCTAGTGGAGTGGCTTGAGCAGGGAGAGGACTGGGATAAAAGAAGAGGGCAATCTGTGTCAGGAGTGAGCAATCTGTGATGTGTGTAGCCAGGTGGCACAAGGACTACACAGTACACACAGCAATAACCACCCTCCCCATGTGTGGATACAAATACAGTGGTGCCTCGCATTGCGACGTTAATTCGTTCCGCAAAAATCGCTGCAGAACGAAAACGTCGCTATGCGATATTAAAAAGCCCATAGAAACACCTTGAAACCCCTTCAATGCATTCCTATGGGCTTAAAACTCACCGTTCAGCGAAGATCCTCCATAGCGCGACCATTTTTGCTGCCTCTTTAGCGAGGAATCCGTCCCTAAATACAGCGGGCGGCCATTTTGTTTACCTGGGGGCTATTTTGAAACCGGCGATCAGCTATTTTAAAACTGTCGCTTTGCGATGCTCAGTTCCCGAAGCAGGGAACCGAGCATCGCAAAGGGAAATTCCCCCATAGGGAACATCGCAAAGCAATCGCAAAAAATGCATCGCAAAACAATTTCATCGCTAAATGGAGCGATCACTATGTGAGGCACCACTGTATCGGGATGCTCCATTCAAATCCACAGTAAAAGATACCGGAACAACTAAACACAGCACCATTCTGTGGACAAGCCCTCAGTATTACATTAGACCATAAGGATTGCTCCATCTGCTAGGAGCTATTTCACATATTACCCAACTGTTGGGACCATTGGTTATTGCCCTGGTCAAAAAAATCAGGGATTGCAGCAAATAGGAAAGTAAGGCACAGAGGTAGATTTAGTCCCCTTCCCATCCTATCTGATCTCATCAGGTTCCTCCATGTGTCAAGCTAAGGGCCTAAAGAGTAGAAAAAATCTGTATATTCATTAGCTGTTTTTTGTTGTTGTTGTTAGTATCCTTGAGAGTTCGGTAATTTAGTCATCGGATTTGTAAGATTAAATCCTATTTTGGATTATTCCTATGTGGTATGCAACATGGGGTAGACACACTCTGGCTCTACAGAGTTCAAAAAGAAGGCCCAAATGTACTTCTATCCTGCATAATGGAAAAAATTAGAAGTAGGCCAAAGATCAATGTATGTGCTAAGCTTTCCATCTCTTCCCAAAGAATAATTATCTGGGCCTGTTATCCTAGGTGATAATGAAATAGTTAACATGTTGTCCTGCAACAATATAACTGCTAATGTATTTTTAAAAACCCCACACATACAGTACTTGGAAATATCCATTATCAGTAACAGCCAGGATTGAGAGGTTTATATCCACTTTACTTGTGGTTTCCAAGTTGTGCTCTGGTTCTGCACTGTGTGATAATTCATCAACCCACAAGTACTTTTTCAAAATGACAACATGATGTTCATATCCCACTTGAAGCCCCCCGCCCCCGAATGCCAAAACATTATGAAAACAATACAATCATTGCTGGTACATGAATATATAATAACTTCAGAAATAAAATATAGTGGCAGAAGCAAATGGAATAGATAACTATGTAAACAGACAAACAGATATAAAATGTTAAGTTACAAACGAATTATCTGTGCTATAAATACAGTGAGTATCATTGGTATCATTTCAATCCAGATTGTTACCCAAGCAGAAAAAGTACATTAGCCAGATCCAAGCACCATAACATTTCATTTACAGAAGTAGGGGAGGACCTGAGCATGAGCTACTGAGATCAGCAGGGATTCTAATGCACTGGACTTTGGCTGGATTTATATTTGTTGCTTTCGGATCAGGCAACAACTACCGCTTCCTCCTGTCTCTGTTCCTAGAATTGGCACCATTACTATTCTGGAAAAGGATACTGCTCACCCCTCACCTTTTAAATGCAAACATGCACCAATTTTTTTAAACATTCCTGTTTGAAAGTTTTATACCGGAATTATTATTATTTTTAAATCCCACAAACACAGACAAAGCATTGATTTAAAAACTTATCTCTATATATTTATTATCAATCCACAGGATAGTTTTGATTGCTACATAAAATTCATTAAAAGCTATTTCACCTTTACAAATCGTAAAAAAAAAAGAGAGAAAAGAAAATGTGCCACAAAGATGTAATAGTTGCTGACAACCAAGACACTGAATTGTAAAATTATAAATCTGCTGTAGAAAAGATAAAAAACCTGAAACAATTATATTCACTTTAGAATTTTTACTTTGAATAAAATATTCCACTGTATAAAAAATAAAAAAGCTTACTCTGGTTAGAATTAGAGTATTTTTTTTCCTTTAGGACCTGGGAATTTGCATAATATATCTGTAATAGATTTTCTTCTGTTGTACCACACAGCTTTCAAGCATAGCAGATTAGACACGTGTAAGACAAGCACTCTTCAAAACAATCTGTGAAATGTACATGGGATGATTTTTACCTCCCTGTTTAATTCACTTCTCCACAGTCCAAGGCCCCCCAGCAGCCAGAAGAGCCCTGACAAAGAACTATGCACGAAGAAGGGCTTTAAAGTGTGCCATTATTTAGAGCAAGATAATGAAAGGCCTTTTTTGCAAGTGCTTTTTTTAATAAGGTGCAAAAGCAGACAGCAAATTGCTAGTACTGCACTATGTACATATTCACAATACATTCTCGGGGAAAAAATTCAGCTAGTTCACATTTTCTCTTCCATTCCAAGGTGTTCAGTTCCATGATGGCCTTGACTGCAAGAAGTGCAAGGTCTCCACTTGGGGCCCGTTGGTCCTCTTGACAAAGCTCTAAAACGCATCACTGTGGCCTTCTTTCCTTGGGCTGCAACCTTCAAACTCCCAACTTGCTTCATGTCTATATTCTGGAGTCCTGAGTTTAAAATGCTCCAGTGCTGGAGGTTGGACATAGTTATGCTTTGCATTATCAAGGCTTTTTCCTCAAATTTTTATTTTTTAAATGTACATTAGAGGAGCTCCTCAAAGCCACAATGCGTGATTTGCCAAGAACAGATCAGTTCATGGCTTAGCTGCTCTTCACTCTTGACTGAGTAATATCTGATGTTTTCTTGATGACACTTGCCCGGTTCTCATGATCTGGTGGCCTGCTGCTGTAACTGGTGGAAGGCGAAGACACTATCTGTTGAAGAGGGATCTCTGCAAAAGAAGGCCATGAGCTGTTGTAAGGCAGAGGGCAGCTTTCTTCTTTGATGGTGACCTGCAGGTCAGGTTTGTTAGAAGTCACAAAAGTAGCCATACCAGGAAGGGGGTAAGAGGCATTCCTTGTCCCCAGGTTGCTATAGTACTGTTTTCCGCCAATGTTTTCCTTTTGCCATTGAACATGACTCTGAAGGGAAGAGAGAGCCAGGATGATCAGTTTTGCTAAAGTTGTATGTATATGCTACAGTCACATTCCCTATGATCATGAAAACCCTCTGTTGCAAAAGAGGCAGTATAACCATGTCTACAAAACGGCTGTTGTCCTAGAAGTAAGGGTGGGAAAAAACAAAGAAAAAGGAACTTCTAAGTGCACTGTATAGGACAAGGCACTACCTGCGTATTTTGTTCCATAGACAGGGAGCTTTTCCCATATGTGTAACCTTAGCCTTTCACTTGTACTCTATTTTTCCATGTATAAGACAATACTTTTGTCTAAAATCTTTAGACTAAAAATTGAGGGTCTTCTCATATATGGAAGAAAGTTGAGGAGGGAACAAAATGGCACATACCTTGCCTCTGCAAACAGGCTGCCTCCAAACGCAAGGCTTATCTTCCTCCAATCACAAGCCTTATGTAACTGATGTCAGCTGATGCTGTATAAACCAATTGGAACACACTTTGTTGGAGGTGGAGCCTGTAGGCAGTGCTCAGATTCAACAGGGACTCGTAATGTCTGAGTGTTCTGAGCCCAGAGGCTGAATACTCGAAGTTAAGTTTTCTTAATTTTGGGTTAGAAGGGGGGGCATCATATACACAGGGCATCTTATAGATGGAAAAATACTGTATATCTCTCCTGGGTTCCAATTTTGACTCTCGCTAGAGTGTATTAAAAGAACTGTATAGACATTTCCCCCTCCACACACACACCCTTGAATGTGGAGAAAAACAAATATGCCAAAGTATTTGTGGAACTTTGAAGACTAACACATTTTATTTGGGATATTCTTTCATGCACAGAAATAGGACAGTGCTTGTTGGCAACATTGGTACACATATCAGCTTGGGTCTTCTGCTCTCTGTATAATCAATGGTCCCACCCACAATTTCTTGCATTCAGATCTTCTGGCTTTCCCAGTTGTGCGTCATGAAATAAGGCTGGTGCACATGTCAGTGTGAAAGATAGGCCTAAAAGACATAGTCCTCTACCACACACACCATGCACTTGGTATATTTATAGAGAAATGGGAAGTCAACACAGCCTTACAGAGACAATACATTCCAAATCAAACCTTGTGGATACATATATGAATTAGAGAAGTGGTTCTCAGCTGCCGCCCTTTCAGATGTTTTTGACTTCAACTCCCAGAAAGTCAATGGCTAAGGATTCAGAGAGTTGGGAGTCCAAAACACATAGAGGATGAAAGTGTGAAAACCAACTGCATTACAGCACTGTTCAGTAATTTCGATAAAGGATTTTTGCATTCCAGTATAAACACTGAAAACTGCACTGGACACCAGAAGGCATATATCTTTAAGTCTGAGTATGTTCCAATCACGTGTCAAGCATGAGAGAGAGGGGTTAGTATCACACTGCCTGTGAACTAGACATGGAGAAGAGCAGCTGGTGGGGTGGGGAGAGGCAGGCAGACACCCCCCCATCTTATAATTTGTTCCCTCTTGCATTTTAAATAATTGTTCCGACCAAAACCCTGCTATACACATCATAACTTAAGAGTTAAAACCATGCAACTGTCTCTAGTGTGGCATAACTCTTTTGAATAAATGGGAACAGAAAATAGCTGGCTGGAATTTACAAACAAAGCACCATCTGTAGTTACAGAAAATAGCCCTGATTTAAAAATAAAAATCACCAACAAGGACTGCAGTGAAAAATCCTTTATCTCCTGAATTTTCTCTTCTCATACAACCCATGAGTAAGGCTGCACAAAAATACTTGTAATCTCACAGGTATCACATGTGTAAGAAGCTTTTCATCATGGTTAGCAGAACTTCCTGCCATTGTGTTTAACCACATATGAACTCAGGAAATCCAAAATTGTGAGTGCATGACCAAGATATGACAAAACAAACAAGATGTAACTAATACACACTTCCAGTGTAACTTTAAAAAATGCTGAGTATTTTATTGATTCATTCATGTAACCAAAATATATATTTAATTGGTTTCTCAGTAAGATTTACTATGAGTTTTCACAGGACACAGAAGTTAATAATATCATTATAATATGGACTGATTTACATTTGGACTTTGGAAGTAATAAGTTAACAGTAACTTAGTAACTTGCACTAAGTTGCTGAGGGATGGATATAAAAAGGACATGACATAATTTAGAAGAAATGTAAAATGTTGGAGCAACATTATTTTACCAGTGTAACAAGCAATGCTTTCTAGTAATTTCTAATGTTCCCCTCAAAGAGCATTTTCAGGTCTCTCAAGGATATTCTGACAGGAATTTTTTATCCTAACACTCTTCACCTACTTCCTGTCCCTTCAAGTACAAAGTAATTTTAAAACTAGTCATACAGTGAATAATATAAGTTACTTTTAGATCACTGTAATAGGTAATTATAATATAGTACTTTTTAAGCAGGATAATGAGTAGCAGGAGCAAATTAACTTTCAAAATATTCTTATCTATGTTTCACCTAAATTGCAGTAACACTATGGCCAGAATCCAGTTGTTTAGTTGAGACAGGCAAAAAAGGTGGCATTAAAATTAATTAAATAAATAGTCATGCAATCAACATCAACTTCAGCAGCAAGTTGCCTCTAAATTACAAGTTACTGTTTGTATTCCTTGCTGCATGCCAGTCACATGAGTTGGTATGCGACAAAGGATACAAGTGGCAACCCATTAATTAGTGACAAGTTGCTGTTGCAATTTATGCAAATGTACTTAAACCAGCATAATTAACCAATAGGCTTCTGGTCTGTGACTGCTAAAGTTATGAGGGTAAGTAAACCAAGGTGGAAAATATGTACTGCAGACTACCTTGCCCTGACCACAGGATAATCCTGGTACAGATATTTATCAATATCCGTGGCTGTTCATTGAGATAGGTGATTATCTGTACTAGGAATCCTACATGAGGAGACAGGCTTAACATCTCCTGAGTGGCACAACAAGACCTGGGCAGCATGATGCAGGAGCTGGAGAGGATATCACCACCAAGTTTCAATAGTAGTACTTGGAGAAGCGTTTCCCTTGCACTGAACTCCTCCTGACCCTTTCACAGTGATGCAGGGACAAACTTTTAAGTTGCAGGAACTTATCTTGACAGTCCTCTGTTCAAGAAGAGTTCAAAACTGCAGTCAACATTTCTTCCCCATTTCCCTGAAAATGAGACCTAACCTGAAAATAAGCCCTCGTTTGATTTTTCAGGATGCTCGCAATATAAGCCCTACCTGCAAAATAAGACCCAGTTAAGTGAAGCCCCGCCCTCCACCATTGTGCAGCCACCAGAAGATGACATGACTGTATTTGAATAAATGTAGATGGTTGTACATGAAAAAAAAATAAGCCCTAATGCACTTTTGGAGCAAAATTTAATATAAGACCCTGTCTTATTTTCGGGGAAACACGGTAGCAGTTTCTCCACCAGGATCAAATCCTTTGTAAAGCGAAAGTGCCTTAATTATCTGTTTAAAACCAAGACACTCCAAAATACCCAGTGCAATGACAGGAATTACTGACAACAGTACAGTGTTATTTGGAAAATTTATTTCTCCTTCTAGTGAATGAAGATTGCAGCTAAGCTCAGAAGGATCAGTGGAAACTGAAGAAGGTAGCAGATGATATAATCACTGCCTGCTAACCAAAATGTCTCAGTATATCAACACTTTAAGCCTTTCTTATTGTTGTTGTTTCGGCTTATACATCACTCCATAGCACTAAAACACTCTCTGGGCAGCTTACAACATTAATTATGCAAACAAGACTTTGTCCCCCAGCAAACTGGGCATCCTAGTACTGCACTGCGCTTCCAGCAACTCTAGACAGCTCTGCTGCTGATCTGCCACACCAACCAACCTGGGACAGAAGTATCTTGGCTGACTTGAGAGCAAGTCTAGCATTGCTAGGGTGTTGTGCTTATTATTTAAAAACTACTCCCATGTGAACGGAGCTCCAGAAGAGTTGCAGAATACATCGATTCCACTTCTCTAATGGAAAAGTAGCTGCTGCTAAAACTAGAACAATGTTCCTGTGGACAGTTCTGTGTACAAGAGATATCTCAGAAATGAAACATGAATGAGCCTTGTCATAGCCCTATTTTTAGCATTGCTTTCTTGGTTGAGCGTCATTCAGCTGAAACAAAACTGTTACAACCGTTGGCTGAAAGTCACTATTTACTTCTTTACATACTACACATACAGGTCAACCAAGACTGCAAATGTCTGACCAACCTTATAACATTTTTTTCAGTGGTCATGCTGTGAAAGAGATATTTTGGGATAGAAATCTTAGTATTTTTGAGTAATTTAACCTGCCCTGACCTCTTGCTGTTTCCTTGTATAATGTGAGCACTGCAGATAATGTGACACACTTTGCCCCCACTTCCGAAGGCCACGTGTAGGGTCGAGGCTGTGGCTGCAATGCATCTCACCCCAGATGGCGGGGGAAAAGAAAATGGGGAAAAAGGCGGGCAATTGCTGCTTTTGAAAACCCCTGGGAGCATGGACTTTTCCTATCAAACAAGGTACAGCCTTTACAAAAAAATTTTTAACATCCAGTCTGTAGTAGTGTGAGATGAAGGTGGATGGATTGGACCATGTGGCCACCAGACAGATGATGGAAATGTGCATGTCACGCTGAAATGCGGTGGAGGTAGCCATGGCACAAGCCATAGCTCTTGTGGAGCGGGCCTTAATGGTGTCAGGAGGCTCTTTCCCTGTGAGCTCATAAGCTAGGGAAATGGGTTGAACTATCTATTGAGACAAGGTCTGCGATGATGCTGGAGAGCCTTTATGAGGCCCATGAAAACAAATGAAGAGCTGAGGAGATGCCCTGAAAGTTTTTGTTCTGTCTATGTAGAATGCAAGTGCACGACAAACGTCTAAAGTGTGGAGCATATGCTCAAGATCAGAAGTGGGTGAAGGAAAGAGAGACAGTAAGATGACAGGTTGATTCAAATGAAAATCGGATACTACTTTAGGGAGGAATGAGACATCTGGATAAAGTGTGATTTTGTTAGGATGGAATTGTATGTATGGAGAGCCAGATCTGAGAGCAGAAAGCTCACTTGCTCGATGAGCTGAGGTGATGCCTACCAAGAGTCTTCAATGAAAGAAAGTTTGAAGTTAGTGGAAGTCATGGGTTCAAATGGTGGTTTGGTGAGAGCATTCAGAACAGTTTGGAGACCACTGAGAAAGTGGAGGTCACTGTGGAGGGCAAATATTGTGAAGTCCTTTTAAAAATCTTTTCAAGGTTGGATGAGAGAAAGATTTTGCTGATTCCGCATCTGGTAGTTGATGAGCTATAATTGCAGTGATATTGAGAGTGGCTTGAGAAAGTACCAGGTTGAAAAAGTGTAAAAGATGTAAAAGGTGTAAAAGATAATTAAGCAATGTATCTAGAGAATTTGGGGCGGCCGAAAGATTTTTAAAGGCAGCTTAGGTAGAGAAACACTTCCATTTATAATTATAAAGAATTTGTGTGGATGGCTTTCTAACTTTACTAATGATGGCTGCTATGGGGGAAGAATCCTCCATGCTGTAAGTTTGAGGAACATTAGGTCTGGGTGATAAATCTTGCCGTCGTCCTGAGAAAGCAGGTTCGGGATGTTGGGGAGGCGGAGAAAATTGGTCGACATTGACTTGAGCTGTGTAAGCCATGGTTGTTGAGGCCACCAAGGGGCGATCAGAATTGCATCGGCATGGAATTGGCGAGTTCTGGTTATGGTTCCTTGGATGAGAGGGACTGGGGGAAATAGGTAGAGAAGATGATTTCCCCAATCAATCATGAAGGCGTCCCCGATTGAATCTGTGCCAATCCAGGCATGAGAGCTGCATTGACTGCACTGTTTGCTGTTGCAAAGATGTTGATGAGTGGTTCTCCCCAATCGTGGCAAATCTGAGTGAAGATGGAGTTACTGAGTGTCCATTTGTGATTTGATACTGTGAGACAACTGAAGTGGTCCGCTAAAATGTTGTCTTCTGTGGCAATGTGAACCGTGATTGGAAATACATGGTGGAGGTAGCACCATTCCAAAAGACGAACTGCCAGAAACAGGAGTGAAAGGGAGTGCGTACCGCCTTCTTGTTCACATAGTACATAGCTGTTGTGTTGTCTGTTGCAAGTTGGACAGCTCAACCTGAGATCAAAGATTGAAAGGCTCTGATAATTGCTAAGAGTTCTTGCTGGCTGATGTGTAACGATTGTTCTTTCTCTGACCACAGGGCATGGATTCTGTGGTCTTGGCAGTGTGCTCCCCATCCGAGAGGACTGGCGTTGGTAGTAACCTGGATAGTGACCTGAAGAGGTGCAAAATGTTGGCCGATGAGGAGGTTCAGGACAAAGGTCCACCAGGTAAGTTGTTGGGCAAGTTCTGGAGTTATCCTGAGACGTTTTGATGGATGGTTGATGAGTGGGTTGAAAAGAGAGAGGTACCATGATTGAAGAGAGCACATTTTGAGTCTGGAATGTTGACTCACAGAAGTAGTGGAGGCCATGAGACCTAGTAGATGTTGAACCTGGTCTGCAGAAGCCAAAGTGTGGGGTTGGAAGTGTCAAACTACTAATTTTAACTTTTTTAGTTGGTCTGCAGGAAGGAAGGCTCAGGCTTTGGTGGAATCGAGGTAGGCACCAATGTATTTGGCTGTTTGTGAAGGTTCAAGATGAGACTTGGAGAAGTTGACTTTGAGACTGAGGCGCTATAAGGTATCAAGAGTGATATGAGTAGTGTCAATAGCAGCTTGGTAAGAGTGGGAGACGATGAGCCAGTTGTCGATGTAAGGGAATATGGTAATTCCCTGTAGACAAAGATATGCTGCAACTGGTGCTATGCATTTCGTAAAAGTTCTCGATGCTGTGGATAAACTGAATGGGAGTGAACAGAATTGGTAGGTTACGACGTTGAAATGGAAATGAAGGTATCTGTGATGTCTTGGATAAATGAAAATGTGGAACTAGGCATCCTTGAGCTCAATGAGAACCAACCAGTCTCCCTGTGAAAGGAGGGAAACAGTGTCCAGTGTGATCATTCGAAATTGTTTGGGTTGGATGAATTTATTTAGGTGTCTAAGATCAAGAATAGGACGGAATCCTCCGTCTTCCTTGGGTACTGTAAAATAACATGAGTAGAAACAGTTATGAAGGTCCTCCATTGGGACAGGAGTGATAGCATGTTTGCGTACAAGAAGGGAAACTTCTTCCAGGGCTGAAGAGTAGGAGGTATATTTAATTTGACCAAGAGGGGGTATATGGTGGAATTCTATATAATAGCCATGTTCGACTATAGATAGGACCCAATGGTCATTAGTGATGAGAGTCCAACATTGGAGAAAAGGGTATAGACGAGTTTGGGTAAATGTTGGATGTGTAAGGGCCAAATTTAGAAACTCATGGGTATTGCTTACCCCTCCTTTGATTGCGTCAAAAGGGTTGTCAACGTTGATATTGGGCTTGAGCTCGAAAGGGTAGAGTGGTGGAAGTAGTCTGGTTCGGAAATGGTTGTTCAGTCATCAGAGGTTTGTAAGACTTATACTGTTGCTTATATGTTTGATAAGGCTGTTGGACGAATTGTCTGCACCACTGAGGTCTTTGGACTCGATAAGTTTGTTGAGTTGAATAAGAGCAAGCAGTTTTCCTGATTTTATTGAAATTATCCATGACCTCATCTGTCTTTTGGCTGAAAAGGCCAGCACCATCAAATGGTGAATCTTCAATCGAGATCTGGTATCATCAGAGATCTGAGCCAAGCATGGCGTCGAAGCGCAATTGATGTGGCAGTGGCTTTGGAAGCAGCATCAGCAGTGTGACGGGATGCGATTCTTTGTTGTTTAGCAAGCGTAGAAGATTCTGTATGGATGTTAAGAGCTTCCATTTTAAATGCTTCAGGGACCGTCTGAAGAATAGGGAGAACCTTATTCTATAATTGATGGTGGTATGAGCCCATCGCTGCTTGATAATTTGCTAGTATATTCAGGAAAGAGGTGAAGGAGTAGAGTTGTCTCCCAAGAATGTCTAGTTTTCAACCTTTCCTGTTTGTTGGGGTGACTGATGATTTGTTCCGAGCCCTGGACAGGTTTGAGTCCACAGTAATAGAATTGGAGTAGGGTGCTTTGTTAGGAAAGATGTGTCAGTATGGTGTGTTTTATAATGATTCTCCACTCTCCTTGAAATTTGTAGGGATGAAGGAGGCTTGTCCCAGGACTCCTTGGCCAAATCTAGCATACCAGGGATGAAGGCAAGGCTAAGCGGGGGTGTTTTATCCTGATTTATATAATCGAAGACCAAATCCTGCTTGGGTGGTGGTGGTTCTTCAATGTCAAGTTCCAGGGATTTGGCCATCCTCATAACGAGTTGGGAATAGGAGGTGAAATCCTCGGATGGAGAAGGAGGGTGGTTGTCAGCCACATCCAATCCAGGGGCGGGTATGTTAGATGGACATTCTTGAGATACTGGAGTGAGAAACTTGATCTGTTGAAGATGAAGTGGAGGGAGAGGCAGGTTGGTGAGGTATGACTGCTTGCGATCTGCCAGGATCAGAGGGAGGAGGAGGCCCTTTGTAAGTAGTGGTGGCTTGAACTGAGGGCCGATGATGTTGTGATACCAATGGTGGTATGGGCTCATGTCAAGATTGTTTTGATGTTGAATGTTCTGGTTGTTTTGATGTCGAATGTTCTGGTAAGGTGTCATGACGTTTACGAGATGGTTTTGAAGAAGCGATTTATTCAGAAGGCAGAGCGTGTGAAGGTTTATGATGTCCGTGTCGAAATGGAGATGGGGATGCCAAAGGAGAATGTCATGCCTGGTACGGTATTGTGTAGCGCACCCTCTTAGACTTGTCGTAGGGGACCTGTTTTGGTATGTCCTCTTGCATATATGCGTCACATGATGGGTAATATGGAACTCCGTAGTCTCCTCGTTTGTGATACCGAGGTTGGTAGTGGTATCAAGGGATTTTGTAATGGTAACGAGGTGGCTCTTGATAATAGATGACTTCTCCATATCAAGGATCATAAGGTGGAGAGAGGTGTCTCCGCTTAGATGTGTGTTTTCTGGGAGATTGTCAGGGAGAATCAGAATCAGAAAGTAGTATCAGTATCACCTGTCCTGATGATGCAGGACTAGAATGGGCAGAGGCTTGGATGGAGTGATCATTAGCTGTAGAAAGGCCAATAGTGGGAGCAGGGCTACTCACTGATATGGAAGCCTGCACAGGAGGTATAGAGTGGTCATCTCTCGGTAAAGGAGAATCATGAGTGTCCCTGGATGATTCTTCCAAGATTGGAGAAGGAAGTGAAGGAGGAGGTTGCTCCATGAGTAGGGTCTTGGAGAGGTGTTTTTTTTTTTTTTAGATTTTTTGGGTTTGCTCTTTTCCCTTCTTCTTTTAGGAGAGCTTTTAGCCTGGGAAACAGAGACTTTTGACGTCAATACCAACTTCAGTCTTGATGTCGATTTGGATTTTTCCTTTTGCCCTGGTGATGGTGGCGTCGGGCTCAACATTGATTTGGATGGCCCACAGCGTGAAACCGGTGATGAGGTAGGTTCCATCGATGTGGATGGAGGGTAAAGAGATTTCTCTCAGAGATGAGATCTAAGTCCCTGAAGCCAATGTTTGAAGGCTGGTTTAGTGAGCCTCTTGCACGCAGAACAAGATTATGTCTGGTGCTCTTCACCCAAACAGAAAAGACAGCGATCATGTCTGTCTGATTGCGGGATCTTATTAATGCAGAGTACACACCGCTTGAATGGCGTTGGAGAGGCCATAAAAGGGGAAAGGTGGCAGAGGGGGGTAGGTTGGAGAGTGAAGGAGTGAACAAAAATGGATAAAACTCAATGGGTAAAAGAAAAATAACTCATGGGAGAATGTTGAATTCAAAATGGAAAGGTAGATGAGAAAAAAGGGTAAGGTACAGAGTACCGATTTGAAAGAAGTTGCTCTAGCAGTCGGATATAGGTCTAACCTACGTGGCGGCTAAAAGGAACTCAGAGGACCTTGGGCAGGCGAAGCATGCGCTCCATGGGGGAACTTCCTACTAATCACATATTTTTAAGCTCTAGAAACTTCCGAGACCTCCTGCGCAGGCGCAGAACAACCCATTTGTGTGCATTCACAGAGGCCACGAAGAAGATCAATCTGTTTTTTCTTACCTGTGCATTTTCTTCATCACTTGGGATGCTGTCTGTAGTTTCACTTTCTGCAGAACAAAATGATAAATAAAAAACGTGATTAATCCAGACATGTGAAGTAGAATGGTATAACCTCTGTGGCCCCTGACCAAGGCTACCAGTGGCAATTGGGAGGAAGGAACTACACATGTGTGCACATCTGTGTGCATGTACCGTCTCTCCTCATGTACAAATCACAGGCACAGCAAAGTCTTAAATCTCTCCCCAGCTATTTGAGATATAGTGGTCACTGGTGTGTGTGAGCTGAATGTCTCCCCCATCTCCTAGTTATCTTAACAAGAATCCTGTTTAAAAACATCAATATGTGAAGCCAAAGAACAGAATCCCACTGATCAGCAGGGCTGTGAAGAAAAATGGATGAATATTCTCCAGATGCAGGGGCTTCATGGAGAGTACAGGCTATGAATGCCAGTGTAAAATCTTACTTCCCCATAATCAATTAGAAATATAGGGGTTTTTGGATTGATTTATTATTATTATTATTATTATTTGGGTAGTTATGGTTCCTCTTCTCCAAGGACAGATTTTGAGTCAACCCTATGAGGTTTATGCAGAACCAGCATAATCAATGTGAAACTAGCTGAAGCTTGGAACATCACAAGGATGCCAGGTGGAAGTTAGGTGGTGTGGGGTATGGGGGACTGTTCTAAAATTAGGAGTGGCCAAAGAGGATGTAAGAAATGTTTCTTTTGCTGAGGGTCAAAAGAGAGAAGTTGCTATTGTCAGCCTCCTTTGGGGTCAACAATTTCTTCTCAGTTCAACCCTGCAACAACAACTGTAATCACAGAACAGTTTATTTGCCATAAAGCAATGCTACCGCCAGCTACATCCAAGAACCAATATAATCTTTCCCACTCAGTAATGTTTAGCTTAACTTCCAGGCTCAAGGTCTTATTTTTAACTGAGGGACTATTCATGTACTCTATCAGAACTCAGCACTTGGTTGTTATACATTATGGCTTGTATCTAGGCAATTAGAATTTAACACGCACACACACACCCAACCACCACAATTCACCAACAATTTCCTCAGCCAGAATTCTGGCACCTTCAGCCAAAAAAGTCCAAATCCTCAGTGGAGTTATGGCACACACACCTGAGGCCCAGCATGTTCTTCTTGGCACCCACTGCAGAGGGAGAGAGAGTAGATGGAACTTGCTAAACTCCATGGGAGCTACAAGGAGTTGTGGGACTGGAAGTCTGTCTGCTCATTAGGCTCTGTACATGCTGGATCTCAAAAAACTACTCATCCCGGCTACATAGCCCTTTGTAATTCCCATGGAGTTTAGCAAGTCCCACATGCTCGCTCTCTCCCTCTGCAATAGCGGCAGAGAAAAACATACTGGGCCTCTGGTGTGTGTACCAAAATTCATTGGAGAACTTCAGTTTTTTGGCAACAGATGCCAGAATTCTGACAGTGGGAGTTCCTGGTGAATTGTGGAAGCTGTTGTAAATAAATAAAATCTGAAAATCCTATGTCTACTTGTATCCTTCAAAAATTTGCTGCCATATATATTTCATAGACCTTACTTATTTACAAAACTGTATGCTAGTCCAGAATTCTCAGAGGCAGCAAGATTATCACTATACTGTAAGGCTAAAAAAATCTTCTGAATCTAATACAGAAGTCTTCTCACTTTGTTTTCATTCCTTGCAAAGTTGTTTTTTCATTTATAGTTATGTACATGCAAAAATTTATATCCCAGCTTTCTAAGCAAGAAACAACTCAAGGCCCCTTCTCATAAAAAAACACACACACACATGTGTTACCCTCTCTGGTTTTAGAAAGGGTTAGTCTACATTAAAATTAAGCTTTGCAGTCAGTCTAGGTGCTTTATCTGCCACTGCAGTTGGCAGCTCAATCAGCAACAATGACTAGAAGTACCTTACACTCTCATAAATTGATTCACCTGCTATGATTTTTCTTAAGAAGCAGCTCCAAAATGTTCACGCAACTACAGTGGTGCCTCGCTTAATGAGTGCCTCGCTCAACGATGAATTCGCATAACGATGGCCTTTGCTGGAAATTTTGCCGCCTCACCTAACGATGTTTCCTATGGGGGATTTTCGCATAACGATGTTTGGGACCTTGCTTCACTTAACGATGACAGTTTTAGGTCCCCTGTTTCACTTAACTTTTTTTTGACAGCCCTGTTTTCGCTATTTTAAAAATATTCTAAAATGTTTAAAAATGTTTAAAATGCTTGAAATTGTTAGTGCACCTAATAAAACCTTCGTTAAAGTAATCTGGCTTCGTTCTGAGTCTTTTTGAATTTTTGGTGATTTTTTCACCATTGAAATGTATTGAATAGGCTCCTATTGGAACGGATTAACTGGTTTTCAATGCATTCCTATGGGAAATGGTGTTTCGCTTAACGATGTTTTCACATAACAATGTTTTTAATGGAACCAATTAACATCGTTATGCGAGGCACCACTGTACTTAAAACTGAAGCCACAATATCATTTGCCAGTCCAAGGTTGCTTACCCGCATAGGAGGAAACAGGGGAGATCTGTAGTGGATATAATTGACTCATACTGCTGGGCTGGTCATCACATTCTGTTCTCACCTCCACTACTTGGCAAACATCAGGAGGATTGGAAACGATCATATGATCTTCAGACCCAACTTCAAAGTGCTCATCTCCTACAACTTTGTATGGTAACACATGAGAATCATGACAATTATCTGTACACATAGCAATCAAAAGCATACATTGTATTCAAGCAAAAACCATTGTCATGAATCTAAAATGCACAGGGAACCTATGCAGAGGGCTCAGTTAATGACCCATACTAATTGGTATTTGAACTCAGGGTTTTAAAATTTCATTGAAGTGGAATCTGCTTAGCATTACTTATGGTGAAAATCCAGTGCATAACTCTGGGAAGACAGAAAATAGCCCTTAAGGCTGACACTTCATTTTCACATCTGTTGGTTGCATGGAAACCAATATCTCTCATCTCTCTCTCTCTCATATCTCTCTCTCTCTCAGGTCATTCAAAGAAAGAGGAAATTCTAACAAAACTGAGACATTCCTTCCTTGACAAGGGTTACAAAAAATCAAAACGGCCTATTGCTTTCTTCTTATTTTATAAAACAAAGGTTATTTAGCTACATGTATACCCACTTAAATCCTGTCTTGTCTTTCTCCTCATGATCAGGATGTCTGCTCTAGCTGAACTGAAACCCATGTTCAGATTTTCACTAGTGACAATGAGTTGTATAATCATATTTAAAGTAAGCTCACTGTAATCACTGTGACTGAAATGAGTCACATCTAACTTACACTGAATTCTAGTATATATTAAGTGTGAATAGGCCTGAATCTAACTCACAGGCTGCTATCATGACCTATACTAGCTCCATAAAACAATTAAATCTGTGGTGTGTAGTTTTCATCAAGATTCCAAACAAAACCAGAATATTATTACCCTGCTGCTATAACTCTTGTCAGATAACTGAAAGTATAGCAACACAGAACTTTAAAGGCCAAAGCTCTTGCTACAAGAATTTATTGGACATGAAAAGGAATGTGCTGAAATTGCTTACCTACAATGTTTATTGTACTGTCAACTTCAGATTTTATTGGGGAAGATAAGCAGTACTCGGAAAACCCCTGACTTGTTCCATTACTTAATTCATAAGATGACTCTTCTGGTTCTTGCTGGAAAAAGAATATTGTGGTGGGTATTAGGATTATTAATAACAGGAAGTATGTGGAATAAAACACTTTCTCCTTTTATCGGTAGCCAGACTGTAGCAGATATGGTATTTTTGACCTATAGAACAGGAACCCAATCCATCCTTTTCGTATATAACTCATTTGTTTACAATGTGTGGCATTTGTAAGATTTCTCTCAAGAAAAGTCCATGTATGATTTGTCATGAAAAATGATGCTGTGGGTTTACAAACATCATTAAACCTTTATTCTTATTAGGTATTTATCATAGTTTTCCAAGTACAGTGGTGCCCCGCATAGCGATGATAATCCCTGCAGCCAAAATCATCACTATACGGATACGTCACTATGCGAAATAAAAAAGCCCATAGGAATGTATTAAAACCCATTTAATGCATTCCTATGGGCAAAAAACTCACCTTTATGCGAAAATCCTCCATGCCGCCGCCATTTTCGCTGCCCGGTAAGCGAGGAATCCGGGCCGAAACACAGCGGGCAGCCATTTTGCCATCTTCTCTGCTCCAGCCCCTCCCCCTCCCCGCCTTACAGCTGATCTGCGTTGCTCTTAGAAGCTTCCCAAGGCTTGCCCAGCAGGTAAACAGGCAGTGGAAATCCACTGGGGAAGCCTCTGAAAGCGGCGCTTTGCCGGGGTGGGTGTGGGTGTGGCAGGGGCAGGCCCGCCATCCCCAGCGCCCCTCCAGAGCCCCCCCTCGTGCCACTTTCGGAAGCCTCCTGGGGCTTTTTCAGCAGTGAAAATGCACCTCTGAAAGCCCCGCTTTGCCACGGGGGCGTGCGAGGGGGATGGCGGGGGGCGGCGGGCCTGCCCCTGCCACACCCACACCCACCCCGGCAAAGCGCCACTTTCAGAAGCCTCCTGGGGCTTTTTCAGCAGTGAAAATGCACCTCTGAAAGCCCCGCTTTGCCGCGGGGGGTGGCACGAGGGGTGGCGCTGGGGGTGGCAGGCCTGCTCCTGCCGCACCCCCACCCACCCCCACCCTGGCAAAGCGCCACTTTCAGAGGCTTCCCCAGTGCATTTCCACTGCCTGTTTACCTGCTGGGCAAGCCTGGGGAAGCTTCTAAGAGCAGCACCGATCAGCTGTAAGGCGGGGAGGGGCTGGAGCGGAGAAGATGGCTCCCAGCTCTTTTCTGGGACGATTGCTTCCCCCCCTCATCGCAAGCTGTGCAAAAATGGGGCATTTGCGATGATGGGGGGGGGAGCCATCATCGCAAAGCGATTTTTCCCTATAGGGAACATCGCAATGCAATCGCAAAAGCGATGGCAAAATCTTCATTGCTATGTGGATTCGTCGTTAAATGGGGCGCCCGTTAAGCAAGGCACCACTGTATAGGGAAATAAAATGAGCAAGGAAGGGATGGTCACCACAAGATTCCATTCCACAAAACCAAGACTTTTCAACTTAACAAAGTCTTCTTGAGTGGGAGCCTCATGGCAAAATCATCTGAGTCATGTTACCTATTAAATGCACTTGAAGAGCACATGTCCTCCTAGGGAATAAAAGATGTGAGCCAGCCTCTGTCATGAGACTAAGGCCTATATTCAGGCAGCCATGTTTTTTCTCTGTATCACATGGGATTTTCTTGATTTTTCTGCTTCTTGCTTGGATGGAGAAGGGGAGAACTAAAATTAAAGCTTACTGCATCTGTGGTCACCTTGAAATGTGAAGTTATCCCATTTCCAGAAGATGATGTAAAAACTGAGTGTGTATCTTGTGATTCCACCATACAGTGGACAAAAAGTGCTAATACTGTGCTGGATAAACAAAACGCAGCATGGCTGGCATGCACAACTGCACCTCAGAGAAATATGGGGAATAATGTATGTACTGCATTCCCTATATGAATTGCACTCCTTTCCTGTGTGACCATAATTATTTGAAATTCAAAATACAGACATTGTACAATATGTCATTTGGCTATTTGTCATAGTACATGACTGAAAGAACTCGGCATGTTTAGCCTTGAGAAAAGAAGACTGGGGGGAGATATGATAGCACTTTTCAGATACTTGAAAGGCTGTCATACAGAGGAGGGGCAGGATCATCCCCGACTGCAGGACATTCAGCAATAGGCTCAAGTTACAGGAAGCTAAATTTCAGTTGAATATCAGGGGGGAAAAAACTTCCTGTTAAAGCAGTATGGCAATGGAACCAATTACCTTGAGAGGTGGTGAGTGCTCCAATACTGGAGGCATTCAAGAGAAATTTAGACAACGACCTGGCTGATATCCTCTGATCTGTATTCCTTCACTGGGCAGGGGATTGGACTTGACGGCCTTACACGCCCCTTCCAACTTTATTATTATATTATTCTATGATCTTAGCCAAAGAGGGCTGCCACTGTGGAGGCACGAAGGCCATTTTTAAGAGTACTAGATCTTCAAAAGTTCTCCCATCATTATCAGACCATGAACAGGTAATATCTTTGCCCACGAATCAGTTAGAATTACCTTAATTTGTTTCATTTTGTCCTCCTTCTCTGGCTTGGGTTTTTTCCCTGTAGAAATGAAAACAGAGTATTTTACAATGATTTCCTCAATTCTGCCAAACTCCACCCAGTATCTCCAAATATCAGAAAGCCACTGACCATAACAACTATTTTAGAACCGCCCCCTCAAACTGTCTGAAATCAAGGAAAGCTCTATAGCTGCAGAGGTTGCAGTTTAGACTGAAAGTGTGACAATATGATTGTGATAAGGAGCAGATGCTTCATTAAAATATGCATAGGTATTGCAATCTAAAACAGATGTGGCACTCTGTTTTGCTCATTTCTTTTACCTCTTATCTTCAGGGGATTAACTAGCAAAACACAAGACATGATGCAAAACCATTATGCTGTGTTTCTCCTTGCCTTGAACCTTGCTGGGACTTTCCATATACAAAGCATAATGCTCTACTACTGAGCTATAACCCCTCTCCTCACTGGTACTAATTAATGGAGCAGACACATGCTTAGTGTAATGGTGTCCCATAGAGTGCTCAGTTGAAAACAATGGTATTTTCAAGAGAAAACAAGAAGAAGCTGGTGCCCTCTGCCTCTCAGCTGAAAGCAGTCACCTCTTTTCTCACACAAAAGTGAAGATACTACCAAAGCACAGAAATAATTCTTTATAAATAAAATAAAATTAATAATAATAATAATAATTCATTGCAAATGGATTCTTTACCCCTAATTCATTAAAATGTTTTTCTCAATTATAATATGCAAACAATTGTATTTTCAAGAGACAATTAATAATGGTTACAATTAATTTATTAGTGACCCTCTTAGTAACTTAGTAATTTTTTAATGTAATGGTTCTAATTACTTAATTTTGTAAAATGTCCCCTATGTTTTTAACATCAAAGAAATAACAGAGCTTAGGAAATTTCTGCTGGCTTGTATTAGTGCCAACACCAACATTTACAAACTGCGAACATGACAACACAAAACCTGCAGTTGTCCAATTTACAGAGTATCAATCTCCATCACCAAGCCATTCGTTAGGCCTACAAAGGTAGACAAGAAAACATCTACCTTTCTTAGATGGCCTTTCAGATAATGGCAACATCCGGTATACCCTGAAAGCATTATTTCCTTTCTTTATGCTTTTGTCTTTGACCTCTTCAATATCAGGTAATGAGTTCATTGCACATCGAAAATTTGCTTTCCATGTCTTTGGATCTGCTTTATCAACATCTGGCTGGTACTTTCCTAAGGAAGAAGAAAAACAATACTTGTTCAATTGTTCTTTGTTACACAGTTGAGGAGAATTTGCTTACAAGGGCAGTTTAGAGTGAAGGTTTAATTTCAGTATGAGGAAGGAAAGGCAGTGGGGAAAGGCCGGCCACCCAGAGACAAGGCCTGTTTTTTAAAAAAGGACAGCAGTGTGTGTGTGTGTGGGGGGGGGGGGAAGCACACTATAAGCTTCCTTCTTTATTCCAATAAGCTTGCCCATTATTTGTTTCTTCCCTTGCAAGGTAGAAACACAATACCAGCTGTTCCTACTGTATGAGTCTTATTCTGAAAGCACTCCTATTACTATCCAGTGACATAATTCCCATGTGATGCAAGTCAAATGCTAAGATTCATGATATCATGCCAACAACTAGTAGAAGACATTCCTTTACATCCAGACTTTACTATTCATATGTGTAGCTCTGAATGCTGTCCATGATGTGCCTCGAAACATGTTCTACTTGTCCAGATTTGTCCATACCTGAATTATAAAATCAGCAGTGACCTTCAAGGCATATAAACCTCTCTCATACACACAATGCTTCCGCTCACATAGGGCTACCCTATTTATCTGAATGGAAAGGAGAGCAATGTGTAGACAAAGTGATACATGTGGAGACTTACTTCCTTCAGTTTATTCAAAAGAGGAAGTGCTTGCAGCTGCAAGTGCACCAAAAATTTACTGCACAACTCATGAAATGCTACCCAGCATGATCACATGAAAAAGTAAAACAGAAAATTGTAATATTTGGTGGGGGAGAAAAAGGCCTCACGCCATACCATTCTAGCAGAAATGTGTTTCTTTTACCTGTATGAATGGCCCAGTTCCTAAACAAAGGAGCATCTTTTTCAACATCCCACCCATGACGAGCTGCATGCATCCAAGGAATCTGAAAAATCTTTTTTTCCTGGAAGAGAAAACAAACAGGACATGAATATCAACAGCTTAACTCATACATTGTCTTAAATCTTGTTCTGCACATATTTTCTGCCACTTAGACAATGATTCAAGAATCTTTCTCAATTACTAAAGCTGACACTGATGCTATTTAAGGTTAGGCAAAACAATTAAACAACAACAAAACCAACTTGACCTCCCTTGTACATCATAAAATAGTACTAGGTTCTCAAAATTTATTGCCAATATTTGTGATACATTTATATACAGAATATTGTTATTGCCATGCCTTCAAACAAATATTTTAAATTTCATTGGCTTTTCTAAACATCTCAATTACTTTTATTGCCTAGAATGGACCCCCTTTGGGATTAAAATATGCATGTCTAGAAATGTCTCTGGCTGACTGAATACTCAAAAAATATAGCAGACTAAAAATTAAAAATAATTAGATACCTTTGTGATAACACTGAAAATTCACAATTGCTAGCCCAACGGGCCTTGCCAATACAAACAAATAATTATATACAGGCTTGATCACTGGTAACCCATAATATCTAGACATGTGGAAGGAGATTAGCAATTCTGACCGGCCAATTAACATTGCCTACACAGCCATGAATATAAAAATCAAACATTATGAGTTGCTTCACTTTGTAGCACCAAACAAGTATTCATTCACATGCTGCCACCGCCTTCTCCTTTATCCTCCCCCCTTATCACCTTCCACATAATTGTTTCCTTCCTGGTTTTCAGGAAACCACCAGTTTGTGGCTTCATCTAAATCAGAAAAATGGTTTGTGCTTGTCTTGCAAGCCAGGATTATAAATTAGGACTTAACCAAGGTAAACATGAGCAGGATTCAAATCCCTACTTGCCCATGGAAACTCACTGGGAGAGTGGAACTAGTAAAACTACTCCTTTAACATCGCACTCATCTTGAAAGTCCTATCAGGTTTGTTGTAAGTCAGTTCTGACTTGAAAGCACAGAACACACACAAATATGAACAGAGGACTCATTCCTATACCACCAAATATTATAAAGGAAATGTTTGCCTAGTTTGTTCTCACTGCTTAAAAACACAGACAGGCCTTACCTCATTTAGCCACTTCAGACCTGGGATTTTGTTTGAATTTATTTGTTCTTCTAGCCATGGACGCATTCGCATTCTTTCCACAGGCATTGTTTCCTTTGTAAGAAGAGGAAGCTCTGATAAATTTTTTCTGGTAAGCTAGACAGTTTCCTTTTTATAGTACACAAAAGAAAACATAACTAAATTTTAAAAAATAAAAATAAAAACAAGCAAGCAAGCATGTATCTGAAAACCTTATGGGATGGCCAAACTTAAAGCAGACCCATTAAAATCCAGGATGCTTATATTCGTCGTTGCTAAAATGAAAAAGGCCAGGGAGGTAAAAGTAGCCTGAAATGGTCAACTATACTACTGCGACTTCTAGGAGAACAACCATCTTTTGGGGGGTCCAAAAACTTTGGGGTGAAATGTTACAAAATGGTGGCTGTAGCCCTCTGCGGCCCAAAGAACTGCAGTCCCCCAACTCCTGCAAGTTGCCTATTTCTGCCAGTAAAGTAGCCATATAAAAGTTAAAGGTTCAGTGTTAATCAGGTCCAACTTTTAGATAGAAGGGTACATGAGGCAAAAGGCATTTGGACATGTGGACTGGACTGGCCTACAGACAGTTTTTCAATATTCAGTGGTTTCAGTGAGGGAGTTAAAGAACACATCACATTGCTTGCAATAGACATTAATAAGAGTTTGGTCACTCTTGGGTTTGCTTGGGTTAGTCTCTTTGTTTGGGCTAGTCTCTAGACTTCTAAGCAATCATATGCACTCTTAATTGGAGATGACCCGCTGAATTTCTGTAAACAAGGAGAGGATCAGGTTATGGACACTTTATACTTTGGTGGGATTTATGCATCCCTGTTTCCTTTATACATCACTGAAGGGCTGAAATCATACATTAGGTCTCATACAGTGACCAATGAGCAAATATCAAGTGAATTATGAGCCTGCAATATAATATGACAGTAAAATTCAGCCAGTGTAAGCTTAGATATCATATATAACATGTTTTCCTGAATCAGGAATGCCATAGACCTAAAATGATGTTATACTTCAGACAGAATGGTATGCTGCGCTGAAAATAGAAGTGTCTTCACGCCAGATCAGCAAATGAAGGTAGAATTCAAGTAATTTGAATTATAAAAATTGGGTTAATCCCCCCAGAAGAAATATAATATGTTTTCCTTGTTCAGTCAAGAAGACGTGAAAAGTAAATCAATGACTAAGGCACTGTTCTAGGAAAAAAAACATGTTCTCTCTATATGGGTGTTGTATTACAGAGCTCAGAAACCTTTTACACTTCAACTTCTAGAATGATCAAGATTAGACCACTGTAACGTGCTCTATGTGGGGCTGCTTTTGAGGCTGATGCGGAAACTTCAAGTGGTGCAGAATGCAGTGGCCAGACTCCTTACTGGAGTGAGAAAACACCAACATATTTCTCCTGTTCTGGCCATGCTGCACTGGCTGCCCATCCGTTTCTGCATTGAATTCAAAGTTCTAATGCTTACCTATAAGGCCGTAAACAGTTTAGGACTTCGATACCTGCTCCCACTAAGATCTACTTGGATCACCTGCACGAGTCAGGAGGTGAGGCTGAGGAGCCTGATGCCGAAGGAGGCCCGGAGGGAAAAGACTCGAAGCCGGGCCTTCTCGGCGGTGGTTCCTCGCCTTTGGAACAACCTTCTTCCAGAGATTCGCAAGGCCCCTACGCTGGGTACTTTCAAATGCCAGCTGAAAACATGGATGTACATCCAGGCCTTCCCTCCAGTCAACTACTGATTTCTTTTGCTTTGCTATTTAAATAAATAAATAAATAAATAAATAAATAAATAAATAAATAAATAAATAAATAAATAAATAAATAAATAATCAGGGGCCATGACCACTGTGGGCTTCTGGGAGTTGCAGTCTAAACAAGAAACTTTTACAAGCTCTGAGTGTTCATTATTTGCAGAGTATCAGAGAGCTTTGGCCAAGAGTTTTAAAAACAGCCTACAACTTGGGGGGAGCAGGGTAATTGCCCGGAAAGCAGGAGTGCCAAAATTTGTAGTATCTCAGCTGACAACTGCTACAGGGAGCTGAAAGGGACAGCATACAGTGGTGCCTCGCTTAACGAGTGCCTCGCTCAACGATGAATTCGCATAACGATGGCCTTTGCTGGAAATTTTGCTGCCTCACCTAACGATTTTTCCTATCGGGGATTTTTGCATAACGATGTTTGGGACCTTGCTTCACTTAACGATGACAGTTTTAGGTCCCCTGTTTCGCTTAACGTTTTTTTTGACAGCCCTGTTTTCGCTATTTTAAAAATATTCTAAAATATTTAAAAAATGTTTAAAATGCTTGGAATCATTGGTGCACCTAATAAAACCTTCGTTAAAGTAATTTGGCTTCGTTCTGAGTCTTTCTGAATTTTTGATGATTTTTTTTTCACCATTGAAATGTATTGAATAGGCTCCTATTTGAACGGATTAACCAGTTTTCAATGCATTCCTATGGGAAATGGTGTTTCGCTTAACGATGTTTTCACATAACAATGTTTTTAATGGAACCAATTAACATTGTTATGTGAGGCACCACTGTATTCTCAAGCCCTCTGTTTGTCTCAGAGGAATCAAGGAAAGGATTAATCTAATTTTACTTCACCTAAAATACAAACAACCTGGGATTTTCTTCTTTTCCCTAAGCCACAGTGCAAATTAGAGAAAACCCTGCCTTTCTCTGAGGCCTTGGGTTGGTTACAGGGCCGTGTTGCTAGTGATGCCATACACAGTAAGCTCAGTAAGTTAAACTAGTATCTGTGGACCCTTGCCTCCTGTGATCAAGGAACAAAAAAGATAATTGTGTACAGAATTCAAATGAAGACAAAGATAAGATTTGATTCCCCCAACCTTTAGTATGTTATATGAGCAAATTCCAGATCAACATGGAATATAAATGGATGATGCACCAGCTGCCAACAGTTTAGCATGACTGCTCTTGCCACCTTGTTAATGTTGCTACTGGCAGAGAATGAGGTTTGTACTGTGGCATGTCCCTGGAAGGCATATGCAGCTCATGAACAAGATGCTGCCAATGTACATGAAAAGCTACTCCATACGTTAGTGGCAAGGATGAAGAAACTATAGTTCCCTGCAGTGTGGTCTGTAAGATGGGCACTAGCACCTTTTGAACCTGGCACTACCTACCCATCCATCCTAACCTTCTGTCAGCTGCAGCATCTACCTACAGTGGGGTCTTGACTTAAGAACGGCTCGAGTTAAGAACATTTTGACTTAAGAACCACTCTCATAGGAAAATATTGACTTGACTTAAGTACTTAGATTTGAGTTAAGAACTGAAAAAAAAACCACGTGGGAGGCAGGGAAAGTGCAAAATGTGAACTTTCAGTTAACTGTTGGCCAGTGAAAAGGGTGCCTGTCTGCTTCCTCACTCCTCCCAGCGTTTAGAGAGTGGGTACTGCCTGGACTGTATTTTCCCTGCCTTCCTTGAACCTTTCTTGACCTAAGAAAAAAAAGAAATAAAATATCCCCCTCTAGTGGTCGAAGGCGGAATAGCAGCTTCCCATTAGTTTCTATGGACGGAAAAGAGCAGATACGGATCAAATGGTTTTCAATGCATTCCTATGGGAAATGCAGATTTGACTTGAGAACTTTTTGACTTGAGAACCGCCTTCCAATACGGATTAAGTTCTCAAGTCAAGACCCCACTGTATCTTTAGTGAGAACACTCACAGTCCAGCTGAACTAATCTACCTGACCTGAGATACAACAGAGAGGACACTTCACTCCGTTTCCTTCTCTATCTGCAACTAGCCCATTTGTATCGGAAAGCCATCTTTACCCTTTGTCTCAAGTAAGAAATTATCCTGCCCGGCCTTGTACCTCCTCTTTGTATTTGTGTAAGCTCTCTCAGCTAATTGCGAACAACGCAGCTAGGAACGGTGAATTCCTTTGTCACAAAAACTTCTACAGAAGCACTTGGGACATTTGTGGGGAAGCACCACAAGTGCCAGAAAGAAGCAGAGTTCTGAGACAGATGGCAAGCCCATTCCCCTTTCACAAACACATACAGTATAAACTTTTTTCCCTACCAGTGCAAAACCAGAAGGTGCAGAGGAGGTTTCTACTTTTCTTACCTAGCAGTTATGGTTTTGCAAGACCTGAGAGAAAAGTAGGCTGTTTTCAGATGAACAGTGTCAGTGCTTGGCATTGCAACTGTTACTGTATGCAAGATAAAAGAAAGGACTGCCAGAAGTTCTGTTCCCCTCAACCCAATCCCCTGCAAATTTCAGAGAAGGAGCAAATTGGGTGGCAGTTCCTCCCTGTTAACTGCAGCATGATGTTGGACTGGACTGTTTCTGTGTTTCAGGGAGATTCCATCCCCAAGGCAGAAATGTAATTATCTTTACATGCAGTGGATTGTAAATGAGGATCTCTGCATGCACATGGTCTGAGTGTGGACAGAAGATACAGGAGGTTCAAAAAGAAAGCAAAGGGTAAGCTTAGGAAATGTAAACTGCCTTAAGCCAATATTTCAAACTGTAGCTGAGAAACTATGGGTTTCTATTGCTATTGAACTTTCAACAGCAATGGGAGCTGTCTTGCAAGCAATTACAGTTGGGTGTGGAGACCATAAACAAATACGTATGAGGTATAAGTTCCTCCGTAGTGTTAGAGTGGCTCCAGACATAGTTTTTGTTTTCCACACCAGTACCCTTCCTAATTCAGTTAATTCTACAAGAACTTCTGACATTGCGATCCTCTATTTCCATTTTTATTTCAACATTAAAAAGATGGGAAAGTGCTTTCTAACTGTTGGCATAAATCACCTTCCGTTCAGAAATGCTCCTTTCAACTCCCTAGCCCATCAAGTTATATATATGATGAAGTGCCTTGCTTTACACACAGAGCTTCTCATTCAGAATGGGCCACCTGACTCCAGGAAGCTGGAGATCCTGTGAGGAAGTCTGGCATATAAAAGCAAGAGACTGGAGAGGCAGGTAACTGTGGCTTTGGACAATTTCCCTCCTATCCCCCAACAACTAATGAAACAGCTGGAGTTCTCCCACCCTACCATGAGGCTGGTGCTTCAAACTGTTATATAAAATTACAGCAACTTAAGCCAGGAGGTATAAATTTTGCCCAGATGCAAGGACTTTGTGTGCCCGCTGCTTTCACTTAACCACCCTCCCCCACCTGGCAAGGATCAAAACAGAACATGCATTAACGTTCCTATCTCTCCCAAGCAGCCGCGCACAAAGCCAATGATTCAGGAATATGCAAACGCCTTTTACCTACAGTTCTATGTGGTTAAAATTGAACAAGAGTAGCTGCATGAAAACATAATTCTCTCTCACATACATACATGCCATACATAAAGATATGTGGCATTATCATCATCATAGTTGTTGTTATGTTTCCATAGCTTCTGAGATCATTTTGAACAATTCCTTTTTTAACAAATAAAAGACAGATATTAATGTGTACATCTATGTGGGACAAGCTAAGCCTCAAGTTTCTTCTAATTTCCACAAACCAGTGTCCAGATGATTTGTTTATTCCTACACTGCTCCACAGGATCAAAGACTAGGTCTTGTACTTCAGAGAATCCAGCTTTTGAATATGGGGAGTTCAGACGATCACCAGAATTAAATAATGAAGCAATAGATGTGTTACAGTAAAACTCATGCTGCATTATTTGCATTTGGTGGATGAGAGCCCAATCTGTCAAATATCTAAAGTATATGTTGGGGAAAAAAAACATACATTTGAATAGAGAGAAACAAATGGAAGTGGAGGAAGGGCTCAAAATTCAAGATGTTGCAGTATTTCTCTAGCATTTTTATTCAGAGTCCAAAAATATATGATGTAAGAACTGAGGCAGAACTATTTCTAACACCTAGCAGACAAATTTAACATCTGACATGTGAAGGAGACCCAAAATCCTTATTAACTCTAAGTGAAACAGACTTAACTTTGCTTGCTAATCCTAGCTCATGAATGTCATATCAGAATTCTGAATTATATTGACATTGTGATCACTGATCAGTGAGCGGCAAAGCACCCTGGAAGGCTGAAGTGTTTCTCCATTAGTTTCTGAAAATTATTTTAATATCATATTTGTACCTATTCTTCTGTCTAGATCTGTTCCCATCAAAATAAAATAAAAAGCTATGGTACTGCAGCTGATTTTTATACCTGGAGGTATTCTACCCATGTAAGTTCTACAAACTAGGTTTTCCTAAGCTTCTATAAGTAATTCTTCAGAAATCTTGTTTGGCTTTTTTGACTAGAAAACCTGATGAAATAACAAAGTGCAACTTTTGGGGCCCAGCGGCTTGTCAGAATGAGAAGTAACACAGAAACTGAAACCAATGTAGACAAATTAGAAATGAAACTGGAATGGGTATTCTGTGTAAACAGGTTTCAATTTCTGTCATCAGGTAGAAAAAATATTTTACGTGAAACTATGGCAGTAACTGAATAACACTTCCTTTCTTTCCAGTCTCCTTATTAACTTGTTCTGTGACTGCTATTTTAAGTCACTTGTTCTTATACTGCAAATAGCTGAGATCTTCTGGTAGATGGAGAAACAGTCAAGCTTTTCACAGAGGTACTTGCTTGGTAGAAGACTTGGAGCAGACAAATATGTGTTTGGCCAGGTCATGGTGCTCAAAGTGTTTAAAGCAAAGGTGAGCATTTTATGATGACTACTACTGAAAATAGACACATTTTCCTTACACATTAGACTAGTGGTTCTCAAACCTGAGTCCCCAGAAGTAATTGGACTGCAACTTCCAGAAACACTGGCCAGCAGAGCTAGCGGTGAAGGCTTCTGGCAATTGCAGTAAAATCTGGGGACCCCAGTTTGAAAACCACTGCAT
Source organism: Pogona vitticeps (assembly GCF_051106095.1). Classification (NCBI taxonomy): domain Eukaryota; kingdom Metazoa; phylum Chordata; class Lepidosauria; order Squamata; family Agamidae; genus Pogona; species Pogona vitticeps. The sequence goes on from NC_135787.1 coordinate 61,284,298, forward strand.
TAGACAACCGATCAGTCTCTACCTATGTGAGTTAGTGGTGAGACCTATACGAACAGAAGGTCATAATAATCTGTAGGGTTGAAGGCGTCCTACCCCCTCCCTGCCTAAAGGTATTGAAAGAGATTAGGGCATATAGGCTCATTGGTCTTGAGTTCCATAGCCAGTTTCCATCTCCTTATCTTTGGTAAAATCTTCTGTTTAATATAAAGGAAAATAAATGTATAAACAAAGATTTTTTAAAAAAATATTCTGAACAACAAGGCTTACTCCTTGCCGTATAGTGTTGCTTCAGAAAAAAGGAACTCAATTTTCCTCTGCAAATTCACATTCATTAAGTATGGTTAGATTTTATTCTGTGTGACTAGATAGAATTGTTCAGATGAATCTGTACTCTAATTATAGGTTTCAAGGAACCTGGAAGTATTCGTAAGCTGGATCGATTCCAGAATGTAAAGAGGCACCATGAACCCTATTTTAAGGAACACTGAATACCAGGCAGTTCTGAATGTTGAACACACACTTGACCACAGTTATCCACTGCACCCACAGTAGTGCCCAATTAAAAGATTTCATGTGATTTGCACACTAAATACAGACTATGATTTTCCTGATTATATAATGATGGTGCATATGACACAAAGCACTTTCCCCTTGGATTTGGAGGACATAAGGCTAATGATGTTAATATTCTGTTTATATTGTGACCTTGTAAACAGGCCTATTTGATCTGTGCAGCCCAGTGCATGCACAAAATATACCCTCTAGCCCAGCTACATCCATTTATGTGATCTTCTCTTGTTTAATCACATACCTGTACTATTTTTGATGGGGCAGTTAAGGCCAGAAGATGGGAAAGGAACATCTGCAAATTGTGTTGTACTATGTTGCCTGTCAACCAAACGTCTGACATATAAAAACAGGTATTGCCCGTGTGTAGTTGTTATGGAATAAAGCTACATGCCTCCTTCAGTTGCCCTTTTATAGTGCTTCTTTTCTTCTTTGAACAAAGAGAAGGGCAGGATTTGCATAGGGCATGAAACTTGCATTTCCCTCAAAGTACAGCATTAAAAAAATACTGAGAATCCTCCCAAGATGGAAATTACCTTACTTTTGCTTAATAGTAGCAAAAGAAGGTTTGAACTCATTAGCAGTTCAGAACTCCAAATGCACTGCATTTTTTTTTCATAGAGCGTATGCACAGCCACATAGATTAACCCGTGGACTTGCAACACACTCAACCCAAATGGCCCAGATCTACTTATTTTCAAAGCTGACTAGCATCAAAGTTGGGGTACAAAATAATAGATAACCTCCCAGGTTCCATCAGTTACACTCCAAACTAAGAAACAATTCTCAATACATAGCCACTCTTTGATGTGTGCACACACACAACTTGTTTATTCTATTATCGTCCCAACCAAAATAATTAAAGCCATTTTCAAGGCTGATATAAAACTGGAGATCATGAGAGCTGAGCCTTTCTCCAACTTCTTTTGAATATTACTTGACTGAAGAAGAGCAGAGGCAGTTAAAATGCACTTCACTTACCCCTAAGTGCATTTTAAAGAACATTTATATACAGTACATGAATAGTCTATTCCACCCAGTCTCCACCCACAGACCTAACACACACACACACACACACACACACTTTGACGCCTTCTCAAATGTGACACTGTTCTCAAGATCAAATAGGAAGGGTGCCAAATCTAATTCCACAACAATGCAACTATAGTCACTTCAGTGCAGGTAGTAGTGCAGTTCAACTACAATGCTAACACAGAGAGAAAAAAGTTTCTTATTGAAGAGTCAAGAGGGGGAAAAAATGAACAAGTGCCAAATGTAGCTGGGGCCCGAGCCAAGGAGCCTCATGCCTCAGACGTGACTTCCTGCAGCAACTAAGCACTTGGATGTAAGAGGGAAAGGTTCAGCCTTAAACTACTGCTGTCGTTGACACTTCTCTATCTAGTGCAGTATGTATGTATATGTGTTTAAGACTGAATACAGTAAACATTAGCAGTTGCCTATCTATCACTCAGCTTTCTCCTGTTGATTCAAAGGTATAATCAAGATTCTATACAGAATCAGGAAATCGTTGAGAGACAACTGAAAGAACAGGCTGTAGGTTCAGAGGTGGGCAAAGTATGGTCCTGGGGCCACATACTGCCATCCCACTCCTTTTTTTTTTAATTAAAAATGTGTACATTGCTATTCTTGGAAGCCTCCAGGACTGGTGACTCACATTTTAAATAGGTCAAAGAGCCCATCTCTGCACAGTCAAATATCCTAAAATACACGCAGTGACATCTAGCCACTCTTAGTTTCATTTCTTTCCTCCCCCCCCCCAATGTTTACTGGTCTATGAGGCTTCCAGAGGGTCTGGGACAGAAAACTGGTCCCCATACATAACAAAGATGTCCAGCCATGCTGTAAGCATTTACTAGGCATCTTTTGCTCACCTCAAAGTGAATGGCAAGTCCATGTAATAGGATGTATGAAAAAAAGGTTTTTAAAAACAACAAATGATTAAAAAGTATTTATATTTTCTCTTATTAATGAGACTATCCCTTCTATTATCAAATAGTAATAGCTGGAAGGCTATTTGAAACAACAATACTGGCTTCCTTTAGGAGAAAGGCAAAATGCCTGGAAAAAAGTCTACTTGCACAAACAAAGTAATTAAATACAATTGAAGACTACTGTAAATAAATATCACTTAAATACTATGTTTACCAAAAGCAATATGAATTAAGATAAATGGGCCAAATTATATAAAAGCACACAGGCTGCAATACATACTGAGGAATTCAGGAAGACTTACTTCTGAATAGGTTTCTAATGACAGTGGTTCTGAGGTAATTATTCAGAGTTACATCAATTTATTTCACAAAATGATCATATCCTAAACTGAACAACAACAACAACACCAATAATTAGCTTAAGACAGATTAAAGTTCTGGGAAACTGACCAAAAACACAACAGACTGATCCTGGTACAAAATATAATTCCACCACGGCAGTTATGGAAATATGTCATAAATGATTCAAATACACATAGGTTTAAAAGCAAATTTTAGCAAGAGACTAAAGAATGGTTTCTTTAAGAAAACTTGTCATCTGCTTATCCCAGTAAGAGCTGTTATAAAAGGCCAGGAATGTGGTTTTAATTCTGGATAGAAGCCTGAGAAAGTACACAGCATGTTTCAGTGAGGTTAAACTAATTTGGAACATGCAAGACATCAAAATTTCAGGTGAGCTGGGATGCAAGTTTCCCAAAATGAAATTAATGCGTGTGATCTCTTTTCAGCTTCATTGTTGTGACCATGTTCTCCACAGATAACAGCTATTGACACAATGCAGCAAAAGTATATGATAATGTTTGATCAAAGAGAGTTGTTGTTTTTTTAAACTATCTGGGTGTGGATCACTTTAGCTGCTCCCAACCAACCTTTCCTATTTTGAAATGCTCCACTTGTCAGCAAAATAGCTCACCATGCTCTGGGTTACAAACACTTTCATTTTCAGATCACCTGTGCCTGGACAGATGAGTTGAAATCAAAACTCAACATCTCTTTAGAGAGTGGAGTTTTCTGTGTCGCCCTTCATCTTTAAGGAGCTGGAACTTTCACTAGCTCAAAAATACCACTGCTGAATATTTCCTTCTTTGTTTGTACTTGCTCATTTGTGCAAACTGCTTACATTTTGCTGTAATTCTCAGTTTTCAAAGATGAAATACTGTATTTCAATTATGAACTACTTTCCAAACCACAATATATATATTTTAAAAACTGCTTCACAATTGCAAAATTCATAGTTCGAGCAGTTGTGAACAGGAAATTAGAATTAATTGGTTGTTAGTGATTCCAGTAACTGTATCTTTTAAAAATTTCAAACAAGAAGTTTTATCTTCTGTTTAACTTACTTTTACCATACTGCTGCAGGTGGGGACCATTTACTGATATATGAAAACAAAGGGAAATTTAGGGGCTGACTACATGGGCATTTAGCCTTCTGTTTGACTGGCTGCAGAGACAGCCTGGTTCACTCCTAAAGACTGTGTTCAGACACGGTCTTTGCTAGACTGAACCAGCCCCCCCGCCCTCCCCACAGTGGTCCTACTCACACCTTTCTGGCCCCTGTCAAATGCTTCTGCTTTTTGGGGCTAAGCAGGATCACTCTGTTGTGCTCATTTCCAACACACACAATTGCTAGAAATGAACCAAAAGCAAGCCTTTTTGTCATTTCCTAATATCATGAAGTGACTTAAGAAGAGAGCTTCAACTGGCAAATGAAACATTTCCTTGGTTCTGCGGAGGGGCTGAGGAAGTGAATTTTGTTTAACGTGTATTAGATCAGTGCAACACTTAAAAAGAAAAAATGACAAATGGGAAAATTCCTGCCAGAAGTGGGAGGAGATTGGAGGGGGCAATGAGAAGGATTTTTGTTTGACATTTCCTATTTAGCTTTTTTTTAAAGTGTTCTAATGCATATGCATTACTCTACTGTAATCCATTTTTAAAAAATTTACTTCCTAAGGCCTTCCATGAAGCCAAGGAATTACAGTATTTAATTTGTCCATATCCTGAAATGGCTCTCTTCTTAAGCCACTGCACAATATTGGCAAATTGACAGCGGGACAAATAAGGTTGTTTGAGCTTTGTATGCTCTATGGATACAAGGATCACACCAAATGCCACACCAGATCTCCTAGTAACTCTATTTAGCTCAATCCAACATACTCCAAAATAGGCATGTAGACAAGCCCTTAGTTGAAACATCTGTATTGTTGCTAGCTTTACTCAATGTAAAATTTTACATATTATTTATTTACAGTATTTATTTAATATCCCACCTATCTGGTCTTACGACCACTCTAGGTGGCTTTTCTCATAAACTTAAAATGCTCAGATACATATGCCAGCCCCCAAAATATTTAACAGGAATTTGTGCGTATACTATCACATTTCATCCAATGCACAACCTATTATTATACTAAGGGTCTATCCTAATTCTCTTTCTTTAAAAACAGATCACAGCTAAGTAACTTTGACTGTGCAGTACAGTACATAGAAGAATAACGGTGTGTATACATACATCATATTTATAAATATTTCAAGGACAATATCCCTGCAGTTCATACGGCAGCCTCATATTTACACAACACAAGGAAAAGCAACCATGTCTCCCCTGTCAAGGCCCACTCCCAGCCAGTTTGAGGCATCTGAAAAATCCCAGCAAGAGGAAGAGAGCCAAAGCCAAAGCACAGGTAACTCACATAAGCACACAGATCACCAGTTTGTCTTCTACCGTAGGGGAATGGGAAACCTTCCTCACTGCCTCTAGCCTGTACTGTATAACGTGGATCAAATGAGAGCCAAGGGAATAGCAGCAACCTATTCTATCTTGACTTTTTCTTCTCTAGTCAACAACCACTTCCTGACATTTTGACTGCGGAAAGGACTGAAAACTCACTAGACTACCTTTTTTCTTAAAAATGGGGAAAAAACTTTCTTTGGACCAGCACTCCCAGAGATCCATTACCAATATGAGCCCTGCTGGCTCTAAGCTTCTCATAAATGTAGTCCCCAAAATTAGCTTTCCCCATCTCTGCCTTTGTTAGGTCATAATATTTAGGGCCATAAACGTGATCTGCTACTTAAACGCAGGGGGAAGAACTCTGACAATGTTAGTCAGTGTACTGCTCACACTGCAGTACCTGTTACAAAGTTACAAACCCACTCCCCGATCAAAACTAGGAACATTAATTTTATCCTGTAAGACAGTGGCCCCCAACCTTTTCTCAACAACGGCCCAGTTGGGGGGGGGGCATGGCACGCCCACAGGGGGTGGAGCTTGCTCATATGCATGTCGCGCTCTGGGGGCCCCGGCTCGTGTGCATGCGCACAGCGCGCTCGCAGGGAGTGGAATGCGCTCACATGCATGCACATGTCACACTTGCGGGCCGTGCTCACACATACGCATGGCACACTCGCAGAGGCAAAACGTGCTCGCACGCATGCACAAGATAGCACTTGCGGGGGCACTAATGGGGGTTAGGAGATCTGTGTCCGCGGCCCGGTCCTGGATAGGCCCCAGACTGCTGCCGGGTCACAGACTGGGGGGTGGGGGATGTCTGCTGTAAGACACTAGCTCTAGTCAAAAATGTGGAAACCGAGTGTACTTACCACAAGTCAATGGGGTCACCCCAGCTTTGCTCCCTCTTTTTCTGGAGCTCTCCAGCACACGGAGGATAAGCCTGAAAAAGAGAGTCTTTGTTATCCATTCAGGTTTTTCATATGAACATCACAATACCCTGCAGAATCAATATCTCAACTCTTATCTAGAGAGTTCTTATGGATAATAGAGGCTCTCTTCTTCGTTCTTGTTCCTCTCTGCAAGTACGGCAGTCATGAATCTAGGAACATAGGGCTAAGCACTAAACCCAGGTTGGAGCCAGAAAAATGAGATACCAAGAAGCCTCAGACCTGCACATTTCACCTGCCTCTCATGGCTGGTGGTTCTTTTTCTCATTGTTTGCCTGAGACAAATCACAGCTTGTTGTTTCATGAAATACTGGCAATTATGGTTTGGGACATGCACCACAAACCAGGATTGTAAACTGGGATCTGCTCCTGGGTCCCAGGGCAAATGCAAGTCACATTTTGCTAGTTTGGATGACATGGCAAACTAAACTGCATGAAATCCAGAAAGAGAGACACCAACTGCAGTGGTGCCTCGCTTGACGACGTTAATCTTTTCCAGCAAAATTGCTGTAGAGTGAAATCGTCATCAAGTGAAATAAAAAAACCCACTGAAATGCATTGGAAACTGTTCAATGCATTCCAATGGACGAAATACCTGCTCGTCCAGTGAAGATCCTCCATAGGGCGGCCATTTTCTGCTTCCTGTATAGCGAAAAATCCGTCCTAAAAACGGGGAGCCATTTTGCACAGTGGGCAGCCATTTTGGAAACCCGACGATTAGCTGTTTTGATCGTTGTAAAGCGAAAAATCGGTTCCCGAAGCAGGGAACCGATCATCGTAAAGCGGGTTTTCCCATTAGAACATCGTTTTGCGATCGCAAAAGCTATCGCAAAACCTAAATCGTCAAGCGGATTCGTCGTTTAACGAGGTAACGTTAAGCGAGGCACCATTGTAAAGGGGAAGAAGGAACACATGAACGTGAGATTCTCTGAAGTCTCCACCATATAGTCAACCTATCATCCTAGTATTCTCTCTAGACCAATTCACCAATTTAATGCAACAGGTCAGAGAATCAGGGCACAAGATATTAGGATTAAATCCAACTTCTAGTCTCAACTAAAGTACAGTGACTGAATCAATGAGATTTACATCTCATTCAGTGGCTGATTTGCCACTGAATAACTGATTAAAAAGTCTAAGGCAGCATGTTTTCTTAGAAGGTAAAACCACAAATCTGAATAATTATATTGTCTTAAGCGAAGCTCTACTGAATTGAGTTGTACAAACTGTCGCATAAAGTGCTACAGTAGAAACTGAACTGCTTAACACCACTGTTACATGTGTGGCAGAGGAAAGACCTTAATGTGTAATCTTCCACTTAATAAGCAAATATTTACAACCACGAAGGAGAATTTAGCTGACAAGGTGAGCAGAACTTCCTTATGATTAAGCAGGTGTTCTGCAGTGCAGTTTATTCTATTAGCATTTCATTTTTTGCTTTGTGTCTTGTCTGGAGATTTTTGTACACATAGGTTGCTTCATCTGAGCATTACATGCTGTGCATACAATGAAGGCGATAGTGTTATTTAGTAAAAATAGGAGAGTGCACACCCCTTCCTTTAAAAATATCCTAGTATTACTCATCAATCATAAATGTAGCATTTTGACCCTGCAGATTGTCTTATAGGAAATAACACTTGAACCACTAATAAGCCAATTTAGTATAGTAGGTATGTTATATAGCTACTAGATTTGACAACAAGGAATATCCATCTAATGGGTAGGAGTAAGAAATTTAGGCTCAATGAAATTTTACAATTATACTAGCCAAAGTATGTAAATGTAGAAACAGGAGCCGGTATTCTGTCTGATAGGCACATGGATACAAAAGTCCAAGTGTAGAAATCACCACGACAATCTGATGAGGTACTGGTTGCACACAGCCAGGTTCACAACCAACACTTATCAGATCTCCATAGTAGTTTCTGTATTTGGAGTTCTGTGTACATAAATAATGAAAGGGATATTGGCCATTTAAAAACACACAATCAGTAAATATGGTGAAAAGGGTGACTTTCAAGCACAGCCTGAAGAATCTACAGTATTAGACTAGATTGACACTCACTTCTTTTATTTATCACCTTTATACAGCCCACCTTTCTTCCATTATGGAATCCAAGGCAACAGACATAGGATGTCCAGTTTCCCATTTATAATCCAGAGACACTTTGAATTATGATGTGTAAGGAGTCTTTACACTGACGTTCTCCAGAAAGATGGATTGTCAGGAATAGCATCATTGGTGATGCTGCAGTACAACTGGCCAACAGACCTTGTCACTCAGTTGCTGCTATTATTGTGTACTGATATTTAGGGAGCGTTTTTACCAGTTTCACACTCCTAGTGAGTTTCCATGGCTGAGCAGTGATTCAAACTGAGACCTCCTGAGGCCTAGGCCTTCACTCAATCAATCCACTACACCACTTTATGGGTACATATTCATATGTTCGGATCAATAGCACTCCCATAGGCCCACAATATGCAAACTTCTTCATGAGTGACTTAGAAGAAAACTTTACCTGTTCTCAAAAGCCATTTTTTCTACCTGAGATATACTTAAGACATATCTATTATATGGACTAGTGGAGCCCTGACAAAATTCTACCAAAGCCTCAGTAATTCTTATTCTACCACTGAACCTCAACCTAGACCAGGTTCATGAATGTTACACATAAAAGACATAAAAATATCATCTTATAATGTAAATCTACTGACTGCTTCTATTCAAAGCAATACACCAAATCAGTTATCCACAACCAAATCCTACAAAACAACCATAGCTCTTCATGCTCATCAGAGACTCACAACTTAAAGGATTGAAATCAGACAATACCAACCCAATAAAGTGAGGGGGGGGGGAAACAACCAATAAGACTATGGTGGAAACCAGGACTAATTAACTACAAGACAGAACCAGGAGAATTACAGAACACTGTTTATTGTCACTCGTACTACCCAGCTAAACTGTCTACATTTAATTATCAGGAGTGTCCCTCATCAACGACACTTCTCCCTCACTGTCCTTGGGTGATAAACAGGCTTCCCTTGGCTTACAACAAGTACCCAAATGAATTCTTATTGGCAACAGCATAATATGTAACAGACTATACACTGATACAAAAGCCAGCCCATATGCCAGACACAGATACCAACTTTGTCTCCACATCTACACTGGCAACACTGTTACAGAAACACAGCATCAACTACAACAAAATATTTCAATGTGATATACCAGTGGTTCTAACCTTTTTGGGACCGTGGACCGGCTGAGCCTCTGAGGATGGCGGGGCACCCCACATGCGCACTCTCAGGTGCATGTGCAAAGGAGGGAGGGCGTGTACATGAAGGGGCGGGGGAGCGCTCACGCTGGCACACGTGTGTGCGCGCAAAGCAGCTGTGGGGAGTGGAGTGCATGGGGGGGAGGTCTGTCTCCGTGGCCTGGTCTGGCTCAGGCCATGGACCGGCATCGGGCTGCAGACCGGGGGCTGACAACCTCTGATATATACCATAAATTGGCAGTAATGTCCTACTGCACTCTTCAGCAAACACAAGCTTGTTTCTAAAAGAGGATTGCAACTCTGTTACTCCAGAAGTTTCTGGTCTAGAACTCTTATCAGTCATGGCTAGTATAAACAATGGTGAGCAACTATGAGGGGCACAGTCAAAGAACATCTGGAGGGACACAGTAGTCTCCAACTTGACAAAGCCCTGAATGGTTTGGAACCTTTGCTATCTGGCAGAGTACCTCTGCCTCAGATCAACCTTCTGTCCCACCCATACCACCCAATACAGTATTTGATGTTAAGGGGGGGAGCATCCCAAGGGAAGCCCAGAAGTTTCTAACCAGGAACTGGGCCTTCTCGGTGGTGGTCACCTTGCTGTAGAATTCTCTACCAGTGAAAGTGTTTCTGGCTCCCACCCTCCTATGGATTGGAAAATATTTAAAAACATGTTCTTTACCCAGGCCTTTGAAAACCTTCTCCCTATCTAATTTAATTAACTACTTAGTTATCTGATTCTGTTTATTATTTAACTGACACTACTATTGCCACTTTATTGGGAGTTAGGTTAAGGTCCTTTAACGATAGATAGTGTTATGGGGCGGAGTTTTTATTTTCTGTATGTTGTCTTTAATTTACATTTTGTTCTTAATTTTTGTTATTTTGCTGCAAACTGCCCAGAGTAGTGGTTTGCCACTAGATGGGCAGGGCAGAAATTAAACAAAATTTTCAAGCAAAAGAATATATCTGACACAAAACATACATCAGAAATGACAAAATTTAAAACCAGTGTGGTGACAGTTCAACCTCTCTGCATACTTTTTAGGGTTTCTGAACAAATGAATTTCAAAAACGTACTCCAACATGAAAGAGCTGAACTAGAATAACCAATATGTTCAATTCCATTTCCTGTGGCTCAAATAGGGACATTATTACCCATATTACAGTTCCACTTTCTCACTAGAAACTTATTGGCATCAGCACTCAGCACATGTAGTGCAAATGGCCACAGGTATTTTTTCCTCATATTCTTCAGTCCTTACATAAAGAGCTCCTAATGTTATTTATAAAAGCTATTTCTATTCCTAATGGAAATATGATGAAAAAAGTTATCTGCGTCATTTACTGTTATTTCATAATCTGAGATTGTTTGACATAGAATATGATAAGGATATGTCAACAAAACCTTAATATTCAAAGAAAATAAGTTTAGAAGCAAACTGAGCAAAACTAGGGACATGCCTGAAGTTTGTGTCTTCAATCCATAACCCGTTAGTTTCCTTTCCACATAAAGCCTGCACACACAGAATGTCTTGGGTAGAAATGTATCTCATTCCCATTCAGGGCAAAAGCAAAAAAATAAAACTTTTCGTAAGGAGCTTTTCAAAAGCATTCGGGCCTTGTAGCAGTAGGAAGTATAAAAACACACACACACATTGCTATGTAGAGTACCTCACTATAAAGAATGCTGGCAAAATGTTTAAAGCACAATTTGTTCTTGTTTTAACACTAGAAGAATGACTCATACATGTCAATGAGTCTCTCAGGCGGTGTTCTTAAAAGCACTTGTGCCTGTAATGCAGAACAGAGTTCAATGCAGTTTTGATGCTACAAGTATTTTTAAAATTGCAGCTCAGCAGGCTAATACACAACAAAAATCATACTGGATGGAATTTGGTTTGTACAGGCAGATATTTGGGGCAATCAGTACTTCAATTGGCAAATTCATGGTAAATGGAAGCAAGAACTCCTACAAACACAGTCTTACGCACATCTTCAGAGTAAATTTCACTAAATTTCACAAAAACGTTTCTTAATCTACACATATCAGGCAAGGCTCTATGAATCTCTCTGTATGCTGAGCAAACAAGAAATATACCACTAGACCCTCTCACTTCCTTCTTCAGTACAAGGGATTTCCCCTCCCAATTTCATTATCTTTCTTTATGCATCTTAAAACAATAGCCATTGTTTTGAATCTACTCCCAACTTCATATCATGTCCTGACACAAATTGCCCCAACCTTTTAGGTCTGGCCCAGAACAGAGGTCTGTTCAACCAGTGTATTATACTGCAATCCTCACCTTACTCAGTCTCAGGCTATTCTCTGCCTCACTCTAGAAAGCAGCAAGACAAAATGAAATGTTCCTCATTTATTTGACTATGTGACCTATAACCAGGAAGAATAGACTTTTAATCAAATAGGCAGACAGATATGCACATCTCTCTCTCTCTCTCTCTCTCTCTCTCTCTCTCTCTCTCTCTCTCTCTCTCTCTCTCTCTCTGTGTGTGTGTGTGTGTGTGTGTGTGTGAGAGAGAGAGAGAGAGAGAGAGAGAGAGAGAGAGAGAGAGAAGAAAGCAAAACATAATAAAGCAGAGCAAAGATGCTGAGCCTGTGGCTATTATTGGGTCCAAATTCTACTATTGAGCAATGGCTTATTAAAGATGGAGTACAGTAACACATTGAGAGCCCAAGGTTAATCACCCATGTGATAGACCCTTCTTAACACATTATTTTCTCTTCATGAGGCAGGGAAGTTAAACCAGCAAATGCAAACGAGAGGACAGAAACCAATTCATTTAGCACCACCAGACATCCACGGACTGATGACACAAAACACAGAGACACCTGGAAACAACCACCCACATCTAACCTCACTGAAGGATAGGGATGAATTCTTGTGAGTCAGGAGGTGTTGGCTAACTCGCATGGCACTACTGAATAATTTACAAAACAAACACTTCTACCTATTGCTTATCCTAATCACATACAATTCGAGGTTCAAACAACGGAGCATCTCCCCAGCCATTCTTACTCTATATTACATTTCCTGTATATCAGTTCTTTTTTATTTCTGTTGCAAGACCTGCAACAACAAATAATAATAATAATTTTGTAGCATTTTGCAACAAAATCTGACAAAATCTTGAGTTTGTTAATGCAGGGATAGGAATAACATAATGCATGTTTTTTTAATGTGCCCAACAGCTCAGATCATAACCACCATTGCAATAATATTTTTTCATGGCTGCCCTCTGATACTGAAATTCGCTGCTCAGTGAGTTCCATCTAAGACCTTCTCTACCATTTTTCATGTGCCAGGCAAGGATTCTCCTGTCCATCCAGGTTTCTAGCGGGACATTCATACAATGGTTCTTAATCTGGATCTCAATTAATGGAAGAAAACAGTGCTAAAGACACATTTCATTAATGCTTATACCTAGAATACTTAAAAGTATCTAAGGATTGCCATACATGTAGGTCTCCATCATGGTTAGCGTATGAATGGAACTATGACACATTATCCAAATGCATACACTTATTGCCCGTCAGGCTTTACTTCTGCAATTCAAATAACAATGTACAGTATAAGATTCCATTTGCCCTCCAGGCAATGCAAGCTTCTAGGCCTTATGACATGTTCAGATAGCGTGGCCTAGAGAACCTAGAGCAGCTGGAACGGTGTGATTAATATATCCATTGGTCAGATGGTTCAGGTCTAGTGTTTTGCTGATCCTTGCCCTAACCCATAGTGGAAGAAGTCATCTTATAATACAGTATTTGAGGAAACCATGCCGCAGGCTTCCCATCAGTGGCATATGCTCAATTTTAACAATGAACAAGATCCTGTGCCTCAGAATTATAGAAGTAAAGTGGATAGCACTGATACATTGTGTGCAAGTAGCAGAATGCAGTTCCTGTTATCTTACAGTAGATAGCACATGGAGACACTTTAAGGATTTTTGTCCAAATGCCCAAGAGTGTATTTTAAATTGGCTATTATTTATATTATTTTGAGGTCCGTTCCAACTTTATGATTCAGCAACGTTTCTACCCCAAGAAATGCCATGTCATACATAACTGGAGTTAGTATTTCAATACAAATCACTGAGACAATGTTTAGACCCAGAAGTACTTGTGGGAAGCCAAAATGTTTGGAATATCTGGATTGCAGAGTCAATGGCTTTCAATGACAGGGTGAAATTAAAAACTAGAGACCCAGTTTGCTATTTTTAAAAATCATAATTTCGACACATTAGAAGTGCCAGACATCTATGCAACCAATGCCTCTCAACTGAAGACAGTTTGCTACAATTTAGAAGTAGGGAAAATAAAATTTAACAGGATCATGGAGCAAATGACGAGAAAGTCACAGTTCCTTGGGTTCCGAAGAAGCATTAAGAACAGATCTTCCTTATGTCAGTGGACCCAAACTTGCAAGACTTCATTCAGTTGAACTCTCACTGATTCAAATAACTGCAGTTTTAGAAGAGGTAGCCATGTTAATCTGTGCTGCAAGCATATCAGGCAAAAACAAAAGAAAAATAGAAAAGACAAAAACATTGTGGCACCTTAAAGACTGACTGTTGTATTTTATTGTAGGTTTCATAGACCTTCTTCACTCACTTATTCAGACACATGGAGAATACAGAGATCACACAGTAAAACATTTATGCTGGGGTCTAAAAACAGTGGTTTATGGTTGCATTTCACACATGCAATGCTTTGTGACCTCTGTTTGGTGTTCAGTTCTTTTGAAATCTGGTTCTGTAATGATTCCAGCAGGAGACACAAAAACCACGCAAAAGGAGAGAGAGAATGAGAATGAGAGAGAGAGAGAGACCTTAAAGACGAACAGTAAAAAGTAACGTGAATAAAAGAAACAACAGGAGCAATGTGTATTAAAACATAAATGCAATGTTTCTACGTAAGATAAAGAGGACAATCTCTATGCAAAAGAATGGACATAAATCAAATCAGAAACAGAAATACACAGAAATATGTCTCCAATCCACCAGGGCACTCTTCATAAGATATGAAAATTGATATTCTGGAAAGGAAATACTGCAGAACACAAATACAGAAACAGCTGAGATTAGAATTTATACACATGATGGACACATCTTAAGTCACATCTACTGTTACTTTCCTTCACAACAAGGTTCAAAGGTATAGTCTGGCATTGCTCATATTAATACACATTGTTTCTCTTGTTTTCTTTAAACATGTTGCTACTTTCTTTGAACATGTTACTACTGCATACAGTTAGTCTTTAAGGTCTCTCTCGCTCTGCTTTTGCGTCTCTTGCGGGAATGTTTAGAGAACCGAAGTTCAAAACTGAATACCAAACAGACATATGTGTGAAATGCAACCACAAACCACTGCCTCTTAGACCCTGATATGATTGTTTTACTGCGTGATCTCTGTATTCCACCTCATATGGCTAAAGTAGTGGGAGAAGGTCCATGAACGCTTATACCGTATTAAAATACAATACTTAAGTCTATTATACATGATACTAAGGTATCACGTTTTTTGTCTTTTTAAAAATGTCTTTTGTTTTTGCCTGATAATATTCGTTAGTTTGGGCACAGCCTAATCTTGACGTTCAACAAAGCTACCATACCCGTGGTAGAGCAGTTGATGGCAACCCGTCGGTCACATCAACCTTTGACGAGGAAGCATGCAAACTCAAGAACACAAGGGCGTGGAGGTGTTCACAGGTGTTGACGCTTATGCACACGGAGGGGAAGGAAGGAAAAGAGGGAGGGAAATGTGCAGGTTCCACTGAACACCCCCCCTCCCCATTCTGGTTGCCCTTTACATGCAGGGGGCTGAAGGTCTACCCAGGTAAGCCTTCTCCCTCAGCGGAGAGATCCGGTAACCCTTCCACACTCCTCCTCCCTGGAGCAAATTAATGCTTTCCGGTTGCTGGGAAAGCAGGAGGGCTGGCGCTCGCGCTCCCTTTAGTTTCCTGGAACAACATCCAGGCAGGCCTCCCTCTCCTCTCTCCCGCCTCCCCCCCCCGTGTTCCCCCGCACGAGCGGCAAAAGCATCCAGTGGCGCGCTCGACGGCCGCGTCCTCGCTTCCCGATTGGCTAAGCAGCGATGCTACGTCACGCCTTGACCCGGCCGCGGCGAAAAAAAAGGAAGTGACTGAGCCAGGCTTGTGTAACAGCCTCTTTCGCGGGGCATCAAGGCCGCGGCGCGGGGATGGGAAGGAGCGGCACTGGAGGTTTTCGCGACCCCCTCCTAGTTGTCGGAAAAAGCACCACTGGCCGGGGAGGGGAGGGGAGGGGAGGGGGCCGTCGCCAACTCTTCTCCCCACATTCAGTCCAAACCACCCCCGACACGAGGGGCTACCTGCCTCGTTTAGTTCCCTCGCCCATGCTCTGGGGAGGGGGTAAGGGAGGCTTGGAGAGGAGCCTCGAGGCCTCTGCGGGGGGAAAGGCAGCGAAGCAAAGGCGGCAGACGACGACGCCCTACGGCACCGAGCCCACCTTCTCCTCCTACTGCTCCTTCCGCCCTCCCCGCGCCTGCCCCGATCTCCCTGCAGCGTAAAACGAAGAGCCATGCAAATCTATACCAATCCCGGACAGGCGGATCAGCAGCACCTTCTACTGCGCTGGGGCCTTATAACGCCATAGCTGGGTTCAAAGTCAGGGACGGGCGAAGGAACGCGAAAAAGAGCAATTGAATCCCCCTAGACTGGTATACACCGCCTTTGAGAGCGAGCGAGAGCAAATTATAAAATGGGGTGGGTTCCCCCTCGGTCACAGCAACTCCACACTCGGGTAGAAAATCGGCTGCGAAAAATAAACATCCGCATCGCCCAACAGATCCCGGAATGGAAAACAACAAGTGTCCAGATCAGCAACTCCGTTTGCTTCTGTCATAACCTCCACTGGGGTGAAAAGCTGCTCTTTTTAGCTCACCCGGCGAGATTTCGACTCTGATAATCCGACAGTTATTTCGTAGTTCCCCAAAACCCGCTGATTTTGCATGCCACGAACCAGCTCTACTCCTACCTCATCCAGGCTAAAGAGGGAGAAGATATAATCACTCCCGCCTTTGTTTCTGCTGCTGACATTTTCCATCGTCTCGCCCCCCTTTCGAAGCAAACAGTGTATGTTTCAGAGCATGAGAAACCCGTCCTTCCAGCCGATCCCTTCCCTGCCTCTGCAAATCCAAAAGTGAAATTAAAAAACCTGCTTTCTCTTTCCAGAAGCTGCGCCTAAAATCATATGACCCGCAAAACGGCCCCAGCCTTTTAATTTGGGTTTCCAACCACTATTAATATTCCTAGATGCGAGCGTGCCAGGCTTGTGAGTGTCGATGCATTTAAACAAATAAATAAAGCGCATTATCTCTTTCAAATGATGAATTTGGTTTTACCTTACCAAGATTGCGTTTCGCGGGATTTATATAATTCCTCAAGGTTATGACGGTTGCCAAGAGACGCAAAATGGAAAGGAAAACAGGCGGCTGTGTCAATCGCAGGAGTAAAACTAAAAGTTATTCGCCCTCTGCTTTTAGCGGAGGTTAGTCCAGATCGAAAGCAAAACAAGGGGAGCAACCGCCAGGAGCTAAGCCTTGGCAATCCCCCCCCTCCTCCACCTCTCTCTCTCTCTCTCCCAGGCCTGTTTGTGCAGATCTCGAGCAAGCGAGGGCTAGGTGGGGGCTGGCTGTAAGGAGCGAAAGAAGTGCGGAAGTTTGCTGCAGCCGCTCATTGGCAGCCGCTGCCTCTGTCATCATTTCTCCAAAAAGTCGATTTCATTTTCACTTCCCTCTGAGCAACCGCGTCTAACATCACCGCACAGCCAGTGGGCAGAAAGTGGGGAGGAGGCGGAAATAGAGGTTTCAGTTCCTCGGTAAGGAAAAGCAGCGTTGTCAGGAGTAATTCCCGCCTCTTTCTCTCTCTCCCTCTGGCACAGACTCCGATTAACTTTCAGATCCTGATGAGAAAAGGTCATGTAAAAAGAGAAGATGTTCGCAGTACAGTTTGGATTTTTTGGAGAGGGGCGGAAAAGCCCCAGCCCCACCCCCGCTCAAGGATCAACTGGAAGCCTTCATGCATCATCATGCGGTTTGGGCTTTTTTCATTCTAGCACAGACACCGTTAGCTTTCCCACTGAATCGTGGGGTTCGGGTCGTTTTATTATCTTAAAAAGAGAGAAGGTTCTCGTTCTCGGTGTGTGTGTGTCTGTGTGTGTTAGGGAAAGCACGTACCTTGTGTTTGCTCACTCGGTTCAGTCTTATGCCATACCCACTTACCTGAGAGCATGGGTTTGAACACACATCCTCATTTTTGTCTTTTTAAAAATGTAATCGGAATGGTTTGAAGGCTTGAGGAATGTTTGGATTTATTTATTTACATTTGGAAAAAGGCATCAAATAGCAGGCTTCTTACAAAATATTTGAGTTTCGAAATAAATTTTCTATTTAGTATGAATATGTGTTGCTCTTTTTTTAAAAAGCGCTGATCCCATATTTATGTGATATCTGTTGTATAATTCTTTAGATCAAGGCCCAGTCCCTAGTGGGAAAGGGTTTACTGTGCACCCCCTCCCATATAAAATGTGAGAAAGGGTTCAGCCACCCCAATGACCTGCCTACAGACCAGAGCCTTCCCCTTTTCTGACAGGCCCCTTCCTGTATGCGGGGTCAGATAGTTGCCCAAGCTGTTCTTAAACGGGCTCTTCCAAGTGTTTCCAGTTATCCCAGGGCCAGGCTCTGCAAGCTACTCCAGGAGAAATGAGGAGCTTGCTGGGAGAACAAGTTTATGGGGCAGGTAAATTTGTACTGGATTTCATGGCTTGGCATCAATACTTTACAGCTGGCAGAGCAGCTTGGAGAAAAGAACCCTCTGCTCGGTGGCATTGGATGAGTGTGTCATGCTGCCTTTCACATGCAACCCATGCAGAGCAAACCTCTCTTTGCCTAATTAATAGTTTTAGAGCAATTCGATTCATATGTGGCCCAAGATCTGATGATTGGGGGAGGCAACTCATCCTGTAATTTTGGTCCAAAGGGTCCCCATTGCTCTGATCAGAGGCTGCCTCCAGTTCTGTTGAAACAGCAGCTTGGTTATCTTTGCATCCTTCTTACAAGACACCACAAGGATTTGGATGGATCTTTCCCTTCACTTGTATTAAAAGAGAAACAATGAGAAAATGCTGTTATGAAAACAGAAGAGCCCAGCTGGTTCCTATCAAAGTTCCAATGAGCTTAGCATCCTGTTCTCCACTGTGCCTACCAAGGTTGCCTCTGAGACACTCCCAAAGAGCCCGTGAAGGTTTGTTGTTTAGTTGTTAAGTCATGTCTGACTTTTCATGACCTCATGGACCAGAACACGCCAGGGCCTCCTGTCTTCCACTGCCTCCTGGAGTTGGGTCACATTCATGTTGCTAGCTTCCAAACATCTTGTCCTCTGTCGTCCCCTTCTCCTCTTCCCTTCACACTTTCCCAACATCAGGGTCTTTTCCAGGCAGTCTTCTCTTCTCATGTGATGGCCAAAGTATTGGAGCCTCAACTTCAGGATCTGTCCTTCCAGTGAGCACTCAGGGTTGATTACCTTCAGAATGGATAGGTTTGTTCTCTTTGCAGTCCAGGGGATTCTCAAGAGTCTCCTCCAGCATCACAATTCAAAAGCATCAATTATTTGGCGGTCAGCCTTCTTTATGGTCCAACTCTCACTTCCATACATCGCTACTGGAAAAACCATAGCTTTGATAATGTGAACCTTTGTCGGCAAGATGATGCCTCTGCTTTTTGAGATGCTATCTAGGTTTGTCATCACTTTCCTCCCAAGCAGGAGGCATCTTTTAATTTCGTGGCTGTCACCATCTGCAGTGATCATGGAGCCCGAAAGTAACATCTGTCACTACCTCCATATCTTCCCCTTCTATTTGCCAGGAGGTGATGGGACCAATGGCCATGATCTTAGGGTTTTTTTATGTTGACCATTTTTTACGCTCTCTTCTTTCAACCCCCCCCCCCCATTTTTTGCGCTCTCTTCTTTCACCTCCTCACTTTCTGCTATCAGAGTGGTATCATCTGCATATCTGAGGTTGTTGATATTTCTTCTGGCAATCTTAATTCCGGCTTGGGATTCATCCAGTCCAGCCTTTTGCATGATGTATTCTGCATATAAGTTAAATAAGCAGGGGAACAATATACAACCTTATCGTACTCCTTTCCCAATTTTGAACCAATCAGTTGTTGCATATCCAGTTCTAACTGTTGCTTCCTGTCCCACATGTAGATTTATCAGGAGATAGATAAGGTGGTCAGGCACTCCCATTTCTTTAAGAACTTGCCATAGTTTGCTGTGGTCCACACAGTCAAAGGCTTTTGCATAGTCAATGAAGCAGAAGTAGATGTTTTTCTGGAACTCTCTGGCTTTCTCCATAATCCAGCACATGTTAGCAATTTGGTCTCTAGTTCCTCTGCCCCTTCAAAATCCAGCTTGTACTTCTGGGAGTTCTTGGTCCACATACTGCTAAAGCCTACCATGTAGGGTTTTGAGCACAACCTTGCTAGCGTGTGAAATGAGTACAATTGTACGATAGTTGGAGCATTCTTTGGCACTGCCCTTCCTTGGGATTGGGATGTAGACTGATCTTTTCCAATCCTCTGGCCACTGCTGAGTTTTCCAAACTTGCTGGCATATTGAGTGTAGCACCTTAACACTGTCATCTTTTAAGATTTTCAATCGTTCAACTGGAATGCCATCACCTCCACTGGCCTTGTTTGTTAGTCATGCTTTCTAAGGCCCACTTGACTTCACTCTCCAGGATGCATGGCTCAAGGTTCAGCAACCACACTATCTGGGTTGTCTGGGACGTCCAGATCTTTCTCATATAATTCTGTGTATTCTTTCCACCTCTTATTGATGTCTTCTGCTTCTGTGAGGTCCCTATCATTTTTGTCCTTTATCATGTTCATCTTTGCACAAAAGGTTCCTTTATATCTCCAATTTTCTTGAACAGATCTCTGGTTTTTCCTTTTCTGTTATTTTCCTCTATATCTCTGCATTGTTCATTTAAGAAGGCCCTCTTGTCTCTTTGCTATCCTTTGGAAGTCTGCATTCAATTTTCTGTAACTTTCCCTATCTCCCTTGCATTTTGTTTCCTTTCTCTTCTCTGCTATTTGTAAGGCCTCATTGGACAGCCACTTTGCTTTCTTGCATTTCCTTTGTTTCCTTCACCGGCCTTTTACCCCTTCATGGATTGCTGCCTTGTCGTGTCAAAAGGGCTTGAATAATTCAGAGAAGCTATGGACTATGCCGTGTAGGGACACCCAAGACGGACAGGTCATAGTGGAGAGTTCTGACTAAACACCATCTACCTGGAGCAGGAACTGGCAAGCCAGTCCAGTATCTTTGCCAAGAAAACCCCATGAACAGAAACAAAAGGCCTGTGAAGGTAACAGTGGCCATATCCTAATGTGTTTTTGTATCAGCATAACAGAAATGGTGTAAATCTGCCCATAATGCAAATACAATCTAGGTATGAAAGGGATTTAAAAATGTATAATTTTTATACAAGGTCAGACGTTTGACCAAAAAATGTTAACATCAGATGATAAATATGAAAAAATATACATTTCTTTTAAATTGGAAAATGGAGGATGAATAGGTTAAAAAAAACAATGGTTCAATGGACAAATTTTTTTGGCTATAATATTGACTTTGAAAAATGGCAAAAGCTATCGTCTAGAAACTATAAAATGACAATGGCAACATCTTATAAAGAGAATTTATATAAAATGTTTCATAGATGGCATTTACCACCTGATAAATTAGCTAAAATGTACTCTAATAGGTCAAGTAAATGCTGAAAATGTCATAAAAAACTGGAACATTATCAACTTTGGTGGACCTGTGATAAAGGAAAAAAATTGGAAAAAATACATATATGGCTTGTTAAAATAATAAAAAAACATTTAGGCTTTAAGCCAGAACTCTTTCTATTAGGTATAATACCAGAAAGTGTTGATAAACAAAATGTATATTTAATACTGCGTATTTTAATAGCAGCAAGGATTATATTCTCACAATACTGGAAAAATGAAGAAACACCTAAAGATCAAGCAATAATTAAAAAGATATTGGACTGCGCCGAAATGGATAGACTGACACTGAAAATCAAAGGAGAGGAAGATGCGGAATATTATCAAACATGGAACTTGTTTTATCAATGGTTAGAAGCACGTTGGATAGATTAAGAGTTTAATATGTATTGTAGTTGTGTTGAATGATTATAAGCTGAACCCAGGTGACACAATGTGAAATAAGTATGGATGGGTTTTATAAATAATAATAAGATTTTTTTTAAAAAAAAA
Source organism: Pogona vitticeps (assembly GCF_051106095.1). Classification (NCBI taxonomy): domain Eukaryota; kingdom Metazoa; phylum Chordata; class Lepidosauria; order Squamata; family Agamidae; genus Pogona; species Pogona vitticeps. Next base: position 61,306,188 of record NC_135787.1, read on the forward strand.
TGGCATAAATCTCAGGAGGGCAAATTGTTCCAACTTAAGACGTCTGTGTTGTCACTTGTTGTTCTGTACTGACAAGCAACAGCAGACGCCTATGGTGATTTTTTATCTTGCAGCAATTTGCCCCCAAGACTTTTTCCAGTTGCATTATCCTGGTGGGCATAATACAGTGGTGCCTCGCTTTACGATTGCCCCGCATTACAACGAAACCACATTACGATGATCTTTTTGCGATCGCAACTGTGATTTTCAAAACGATGGTCTGAATGGGGTTTTTTCGCTTTGCGATGATCGGTTCCCTGCTTCGGGAACCGATTCTTCGCAAAACGATTTTCCTCCAGCTGACTGGCGGTTTCAAAGTGGCCGCCAGGTAAATAAAATGGCTGCTGTTTTCTGGGATGGATTCCTCGCTGCACAGGCACCGAAAATGGCCACCCTATGGAGGATCTTTGCTGGACGGTGAGTTTCCAGCCCATTGGAACGCATTGAAGGGGTTTTAATGCATTTCAATGGGCTTTTTATTTTCACATTACATTTTCATTCTACTGCGATTTTGCTGGAATGAATTAACGTCGTAATGCGAGGCACCACTGTACAAAGAATTTTGGCCAGTATTTCTCTGTTATTTGTCTCAAACAACTGGTGTTCAGATTCATCTTCCCTTCTCCTGATATCAGTATTATCTAGTGTGATGTTGTGGATAGAGTGACAGACTAGGACAGGGGTTCCCAAACTGTGTGTCATGGCACCATGGGGTGCCACCAAACCCAGCCAGGGGCACTGTTGGAAAAAGGATGGAACATAGAGTTATGAAGGCAATAGAGTTGTTCATACTTCCATGTCAAACAGGAACCAGAAGTGGAAGCCGCATGTCTGCCTCTCTTTCCCCCATCTCTATGGTCCCTTGCCAGATGGCCTCATGCATTTCCAGCATCAGAACCTGGAAGAAGGTGGGCCCTTGGGGATATTGGGGGTGGGGGGGCAGAGATGGGGCAGCTGGTCTGTATGTCAAGATCCTGCCCCTGATGGCTCCTCTGAGCAAGAGGAGCCATGGCCAGTGGCGAATACATCAAGGGAGCCACAAATTTAAAATGTTTGAGAACCACTGGACACACCTCAAATAGCAGGGCTCCATTTAACTATTTTCCCTGATAACAGACATGGCATGCTATAGTAAAGTGCATACAGAAGTTTCAAAGCTGGATCTGTGCCATCCCTAATTAAAACAATAATAATCAAAATATTATGGGACAGGTATTACGAAAAGAACTCTGATCAGCAGCCACCGGTCAGAATAGGGAATACTAGATTTAAAATATAGATACTGTACTGTGACCTAAGAAAGCTTCTGTGTTATGTTCCTAACTTGCCTGTGCACTGAAATGGGTTTCAGATGTGTTGCTTTGGATATCTCCAGTATTTCTGGTAAAGTGAATGGCATTTGAGGAAGAAACTTTCTGTTAAATTCAATACCCAGGAAGGCTTGCCCAAAATCTACTTTGATAGTGTTTTGAAAATAATAAAACTTTTAAAAAATATTCCCAGGCCTATTATCTACTTATATTTCAATACTGTACTGCCGTTTTCATATGCTTTTTTAAAAGCCAGTTGTGGGGTTTTATTATTTTGTTATTTTTATTCTAATTTTTTTTATATTGTTGTAGTTAACTGTCCTGGAAAGATATACTGAAGGCCTGTCTAGAACTTTGTTAAAATTGATAACCAGCCATCTAACCATAGTAGATAATTAGTTTGATTATTTTGAACTATCTAATAGCTTCTTGAATTGTTCAAGTGTACTTCCTTGCTTATACTGTACAACTTCCATCTATTTTTCCAAAAACTGAGTTTGGCCTTGGTATGTAGATAACCTCCTAAATTGGTAGAACTAGGTTTTGTGGTATCCGTAGTGGTTCATTTGTTTTGTACTCCATTCATTTTCTATGATGTTTCAGGACCATATGTATGTAGCTTCTTCCTTAGATGTGCGGTTTGTGGAATACAGACACTGATGACTCATTCGTCTCTTTGCCTCGTGTGTTTTTACTTCTCCTTTTGTTACGTATTTTCTGTCCCTGTCACACTTTCCTCTTCCTATTTTTGCTCCAGGAATATATCAGAAGCAAAAACTCCATACAATCAATAAAATAAGTGCATGCTATAGGCCAGTGGTTCTTAACGTGGGCAATAATGCCCCCCAGGGGGCGATTTCATTTTTCAGGGGGGCGGTAGAACGAAAAGGGGCAGTGTGGGGGCGAAAGAAGAGAAGGGGGGCGGTAGGGGGGCGCTGGAGCAAGCCAAACCTGTGAAGGCGACTGCAGCCGCAGTTCTGGCAGTAGATCCGGTGCTGCTGCTGCCGCCAGATGATCCAGCTCTTTCTACCTGCCACGTCTCGCCTTTCTCCTTTAGGGGAGCACTGAGTGTGGATTGGGTGGAAGGAAAGGGTCTCTTGGGTCCTCATCCTCACCCCATGAAGCGCTGCCTCGCACCTGGGTGGGGAGGGAGACAAGGTAGGTAGGTAGGTAGGTAGGTAGGTAGGTAGGTAGGTAGGTAGGTAGGTAGGTAGGTAGGTATCATCACCTAAGGGAGGGGGGCGATGATAACTTACTCAATGGCTCAAGGGGGCGTTTCTTTCAAAAAGGTTAAGAACCACTGCTATAGGCCATCAGTGCTAAGGATTTGAAAGACAGCATAGGAAGAGAGAATCTTTCTGGGCTAACATAAAAATTGATTCCCATTCATATTTTCTCCTCTTTTTCAGTCTACCTCCTTTATTAAATTTTTCGTTTTTCAAATAGTGGACAGTTTGATCTTGCTCTGTGCCAAATTTGAGGAAGTTTGAGCAAAGAGTTCTTGAGTTATGATGTGTTAAAAGTAAAACTTTCCCTCCTCCTTGCGGTAACAAGCAACTCTAAATGTTCTCAGATTTAAAATAGCTCATTTCAACTGAAAATACCATTCTTGCATAATTGGAAAACAATGGTTGGCATCACCTACTTTTTGTAATTTGGAAAGAATCCAGGCTGCAGAAGCTGAAATATTGATCTTCAGAAAGGGCTGTTCAAAAGGATAAAAAAGTAATGTTGTTATAAAAGTTACTGTTATAAAATGAGTATGTGTGGAACAGGCTTACTAGCAAGTGCATTGCAAAGTAGATACATTGTTGCAGCTTCATTAGCAGGGAAGGGATTGGTTTGGAGGGCAATGAAAAGTCACAGAAAGTCAAGGTACATGTTTTCTTTGAAGGTTAAAAAAGCAGACTTGCTTTAAAGAAAGTAATGGAGTGACAGCCTTCCAGAAAGGAGCATTTCTCCATGTATCTCCAGGGAATTAGCATACACTTTGGTAAGGTATATTCAAAATATTTTTCCATTACAAAAGCACAGAGCAGTTGTGTTTGCCCTAGCCCTGAGTGCTTTCAGTAAACATTCTCTCAAGATTTTTGAGATCAGGCTCTTGATACAAGTCTTCAAAGGGGAAATCAGTTCCAAGTCTGGGGCAATTAGAATTTTTGACCCTGTCACTCAGGACCCAGTTAACCAGCTCTCACGAGCAGAACTTTTACACTCCTTCTTGGCCAAACAGAGAACAAATATTTACAATCTGACTCATTTCTGTGAAACTACTACTACTACTACTACTACTACTACTACTATTACACTACTACTACTACTACTACTACTACTACTACTACTACTACTACTACTACTACTACTACTACTACTACTATGCTTTGTGACTGGGGATGGTCTTACTCATTGTTAGCAGAGCTTTGGTGTCTATATTCTGTCATGGTTTCAACCATCCCACCCATCTTGTTACTATACAATTGTTTCGTATTTAAGGGGGCAAAACCCTCCACAGATATTATGTGCCATCAGGTCACTTCTGATGTGTGGTGACTATATGAGTTAGTGACCTCCATCAAGCTAAGGCAAGTTTGGATTAATCAACTGGATAAAGACCCCATTGAGTAGCGTAAGGTGACTAAGGCCATTTAGGCCAGCAAAGGCCCCTCAGATCACTAAAGGATAACAGTATAAAAATAGCGTTCTTTCTCAATTTTATAAGAGTCGTTTATATATATATTGTATATTTCAAATTCTAGCCATTTTGGAACTTGTTATATATTGTTATGAAGATGCTATTTTGTTGATTTGTCATTGGTTTTGTGTATTGACTCAATGTTTCAGTGGCCTTTGGCTAAAATTTGAATAAATTTTAAATTTGACCTCCAAAGTGACCTATCATTAACTGTTCTGTTCAGATCTTGCAAACGAAGAACATTTCATGTTAGGTTGTTTTCTCTTCCTACTGCAACCCCCCCCCCCCTTCCTAGCAATATTGTTTCCAGTAGGTTCTGCTCAGGTCTTCTAAACCAGTGGTTCTTAACCTTTTTGAAAGAAACGTCCCCTTGAGCCATTGAGGAAGTTATCATTGCCCCCCTCCCTGAGGTGATGATGTCTTACCTACCTACCTACCTACCTACCTACCTACCTACCTACCTACCTACCTACCTACCTACCTACCTACCTACCTACCTACCTACCTACCTACCTACCTACCTACCTACCTACCTACCTACCCACCCGGGTGCAAGGCAGCGCTTCACGGGGTGAGGATGAGAACCCAAGAGACCTTTTCCTTCCACCCGATCCACACTCAGTGCTCCCCTAAAGGAGAAAGGCGAGACGTGGCAAGTAGAAAGAGCTGGATCATCTGGCGGCAGCAGCAGCACTGGATCTACTGCCAGCACTGCAGCTGCAGTCGCCTTCACAGGTTTGGCTCACTCCAGCGCCCCCCTACCACCCCCTTCTGTTCTTTCACCCCCACACCACCCCTTTTCGTTCTACCGCCCCCCTGAAAAATGAAATCGCCCCCTGGGGGGCATTATTGCCCACGTTAAGAACTACTGTTCTAAACTAACAGCTGTGGGTTCCTTTATTGAGACAGTTTGCCTCATATTAGGACTTCTTCTCTTCCTCCTCCCCACTTTTCCCAGCAATATTGTCTTTTCTGGCCACTTCTCTATTTTCATTACATGTGCATGGTAGAAGAGTCTCAGATTAATGATTTTTGCTCTAATGAGAGTTCAGGCTTAACTTGATTGTCCACCCACTTTTCTGCCTTTCTGGCGGTCTGTGGTATTGGTAAGGCTCTCCACCACATTCCAAATGAGCTGATTTTTGTCCATGTCTTTCTTCACTTTCTTTTATATAGTGTGGATGATTTTGAGTTTGCTTTCCAGTGAAACTCTTCACTAACTCCCAGTTCTCCCTTTTTTATTATTTCAAAAGGTGAGGGAACCTCTTGGAAAACATGTACACAACATTTGTAGAGCTTTTGGTCTGATATAGCTTTTCTTCCTCAGCTTGACTAACTCAAGGGTTTGGAAAATGAAACATAGCATTCTGGTCTGTATTCTGCACAGTGGGCATGGCAATATTAGTTTACCTAAGAGATTAAAGGGTGTGTATATTTCTCTATTTAATGTGTTGCACTTATTCACACCTTTCTTCACCATTTCATTAAGTCCAAAAACAGCCTTTCCAAATATTTTGGCACAGGGGGATTGCAGCCACATCCCAGCTGTTCTTGCTTTATCTCCTATCCCAACAATCATGGTGCAGAACATGTACTCTTTTTCTAGGATCCTTTAGCACTGGGTTACTCTACATGAGGGAAGCTGCTGGGGCGAAAGAGCTATAAAGAAGCAGCCTCATCACCACCTACAGTTAGAAATTTGAATTTCCCGCTTTTCCCCCCTGCCTTTTTCTGTTCGTAAGTGGAAGCTCTGGTCACAAGTAGAAGCAAAATTTTGCAGCTGGAGCTGGTTGTAACTCAAAATGGTCGTACGTAGGGACATTCGTAAGTTGAGGCACCACTGTACTTCATGACTGATCAGAATATTGAGACTTTGGGTCCAGTCCAGAGTCGCTGATTTAGCAAAACATCATTCTGCATCAGGAGGCTGTGTATAGTGTGTCCCACAGTGGTGGCAAGTAAGCACCTTTCTACTGAAGAGGTTGGGGCAGACAGTTTGCACAAACTGTTTGCTTCTGCAATGGTCAAAGTCTCAATCATTTTGAAATTGAGAAGAGGCTCCCGTACTAGAGCCAAAGTGGCATGCTGCTTGTAGTTACATTTAGGGTGCAATCCTGTACAGTCATTCTATCCCGCAAAAGTTCCTTTGAACTAAATGAAGTTTGCTTTTTAAGTAGAAGCATATATGGTAGACTGTCACTAACACAGTTGTAAATGTAGTCACATGCAGTTCCTAGTATATTAAGGGCACAAAGAGAAGCTAAGGCAGCCACTATGTGCTTCTTGCTCATACTTCATGCTCTTTTTTCCAGTTGTGACAGAACGGAATTTAAATTGTGATGCCTCCCCTCATTTGCTAGAGGAAGTGAGAGAATCCAGACACTGCTCTTTATCCCATTGTAGTCCACTGAATTTCATTATAAATCTTTTTCTTATTATCTCATTTCCTGATACATCTTCTTACACTATGTTCCCAGACTGATTGGCATTCCCTCTTGCTTCCCTTTGAGATGGAGCACACACTGGAGATACACATGCAAATACTGAAGGGAAAGTCCAATCACAGTGGAATGATGGAACACACCTATCACTCCGGATTGGTCACAAAGTAAAAGGTGTCCACTGTTGCCTTGCAGCATTTAATGACTGACATTCAAATGTTGCAGAAGTGCTCCAAAATATCCATGACTCTTGATGGGAGGTGTTTTTTGTTTGTTTGTTTGTTTTGTGGGTTTTTTGATGGCGTGAAAAACTACCACTTCCTGGAGGAATTTCATGGACATTACATTGAGATAAGGTGCACATCATCAGGAATGTGAAACATCTAGCTGTGTAAACCCCTTTTGGAGGTTAGTATTCTAACCTTCAGCAGGGAGACTAGAATACTAGCTTCCCGCAAGGATTGATTGTTTTCTTTTATATCTACCTTTGTTGTTGGAAACTGCCTTGAGTGGTGGGATGGTACTAAATGATGTGGTATTAAAATGAAATGAATTAAAAATTCCAAGCAAGAGTATGGTTGAGAGGTGACAGACACTGGAATGTATGTTGTGGCACCAGAAAACTGTTGATGCCTTTTATGGTGATGTTAGCTGGTTACAGAAAAAAGTGTATATAGTGCCTGGGAAATCTCAAGGCTAATCAAGTGCGTTGTTGTGGGTTTTTCGGGCTCTTTGGCCATGTTCTGAAGGTTGTTCTTCCTAATGTTTCGCCAGTCTCTGTGGCCGGCATCTTCAGAGGACAGCACTCTGTGCTCTGATGTAGTTGGCTAGGGAATGCAGTATTTATGGCTGTGAGATAGGCTTTTGCCTTTTTCTGTAGATGGGTTGACAAAAGACAAAAGCCTATCTCACAGCCATAAATACTGCACTCCCTAGCCAACTACACCAGAGCACAGAGTGCTGTCCTCTCAAGATGCCGGCCACAGAGACTGGCGAAATGTTAGGAAGAATAACCTTCAGAACACGGCCAAAGAGCCCGAAAAACCCACAACAACCATTAGATCCTGGCTGTGATCACATCTCTTTCTTAAATCCACTCTTCCATTGTATGTACAGTGGTGCTTCACACAACGATGTTAATTGGTTCCAAAAAAATCAACGTTGTGTGAAACATCGTTCTGTGAAACACCATTTCCCATAGGAATGCATTGAAAACCAGTTAATCCATTCCAATTGGAACGGATTGCCGTCTTTAAGTGAAAAAACCCATAGGAAACATCGTTGAGTGAAACAATGTTTCCTCCATTGGAATGTATTGAAGCCGACTCAATACATTTCAATGGCTTTGCGAAGTCCGTTTTTGCTCATTTAAAAGTGCCTTACAATGTTTGGAACAGGTTTTAAATGCTTGAAATCGTTAGCCCACCTCCTGAACCCTATGCAAACTTAATTTGGTGTTGTTCTGAGTCGTCTTTAATTTTTGGTGATTTTTTGTTTTCCCTATTTAAATGCACTGAACTGTCCATTCAATTGATTTAAATGGGGAAAATAAAAAAAATCACCAAAAATTAATGAAGACTCAGAACAAAACCAAATTAAGTTTGCACATGTTTCACAAGGTGCACTATGGAATCCAAGCATTTAAAACAGGTTTCAAACATTTTAAGACACTTTTAAATGAGCAAAAAGGGACATCGTTAAGTGAAATTCCCCCATAGAGAACATCGTTAAACGATGGGGGAAATTCCTCAAAAAAACCCATCGCTGTGTGAATTCATCGTTGTATGAAGCAATCGTTGTGCGAGGCACCACTGTATGTATGTATGTATGTATGTATGTATGTATGTATGTATGTATGTATGTATGTATGTATGTATTTATTTATTTATTTATTTATTTATTATACTTATACCTCACCCATCTAGTCATAGACTACTCTGGGTAGCTGACAGCAAGTAAATAAAACAATGTAAAAGTAACAGTGATTTACAACAACAATAAGCAATCATTCAAGATGGAAAAGAAAAAGAAAAAATAAATCAAGTAGTGCCTGGAGGGAAGGTCTGCCTAAACAGCCAGGTTTGCAATTTACTTTTAAAAATACCCAGTGAGGGGGTCATATGGATTGTGTAAGATTGTGTAAGATGGCATCTATCATGGCTTAGGTCATGAACAAAAAACCTGATGGGAAGTGTATGAGAATTCATTTGGCAGGGATTGGTGTGTGAAGGCCAGGAGGATGAGAGTGTGCCGTCTCGTCCAGACAACAAGGATGTAATGGGCAAGGAAAGGGAGAGGGGAGTGTTAAAGCCAAGGGGCGATGAAGAAAGGGTTAAGATAGAGGTCTGCCTTACAGAAGAAGGGAAGGGAAAGGAGGAGGAGGAGCAAATGATTGATGTATGGGAAGAGGATATAAAAGTGGGAACAGGTGTGCGGGACTTTTATATCGAGACCAGCAAGACAGGAAAAGAGAAGAAGAGCGATCATGTAAGCAACCTATTAAAAGACTTCCCAAATCTGAAGGTGGGGGCCTTGTTGCTGGATCCATTACCGGAGAGAGAAGGAGTAACCATTAAAGAGACATCTGAATGGACGGTGGTGGTTTTCCCGAGGGGGCAAGGTCCCTGAAAGAAGGTGGTATGCCCAGATCCCACTTTCAACAAACCACCCCCAGAGGGGGATTGGAACCACCACCCATGTTGTGGCACCATATGCACAGTGAGGAGCACTCCATTGAGGAAGCCTACAGACAAGGAGCGCTTTGGCCTGGCACCCCAATATTGAGAAAGGACGTTGGTTATGAGTGTTGCACGTTTTGATAGACAGTTGAACTATTGGGATCAGTTTATTCCCACCGAAGTTGATATCGATACCACTTTGTTAAATATGAATAAAACCAGTAATGATTTGAACGATTTGTCTGTGTCAATTTCCATGCCAATTTCGGGACCATCTAAGACTTTCAAAGAACCTAATGACAAAGAACCTAAGACCCAATGGAGGGCAATTCCGGAGGCGGTAAAAACCTGGAAATGTTGCGACTATGACAGACAATAGAAAGACAAGAGAAGTTATTAGAAAATTTGACAGAACAGCATACATTGATCACAAAATGTTTTTTGAAGCAAGAATTAGAAGAAAACAAAGAAGCTAAGAAGGAAGCTCCGCTAAAGAATCCGTGGGTAGCCGGGCCAGCGCCGATTAGAATACAGAAAATGGGAATGTCAGACGATCCAGAAGCCTACTTCCACACATTTGAGCAAGTGGCAGTAGCAGCAGGATGGCCGAAAGATCAATGAGCTCTGATATTGATACCCTGCCTAACAGGAGTTTTGGAAGAAGTAATTGACACCTTATTGCCTGAAGAAGCAGCGAGATATGAAGATGTGAAAACTGCCATTCTACATACTTTGAATCTAACAGAAGAGGCATATAAGAAGAGGTTTAGAGAATTACGAATGAAACCAGGTACCCATCCAAGACCCTTAACACAAAGGATGTAGGCCAATTTGGTTCAATGGCTGAGACCAGAGGAAAAAACAAAGGAACAAATATTAGAAGTCTTACTGATGGAGCAGTTGATAACAACAATGAGCAGTAATATGAATTGGATTAAAAAAAACCACCCGAAATGACTAGAGGAAGCGATCCATCTAGTGGAGGACTTTTGTAATGCAGAGGACTATAATAAGGAAAGCCCCTCCTCCTGGGAACATAATCACAGAAGAGAGAAGATGGCGACTGGCAGCAATCCTGGATCGCTCCCACATGGAGTTGTTGGCAGCAGAGTCTCTGCGTGAGGACAAGGGAGAGCTTTCGAACCGATTGCTCCCAAGCCCATAAAACCTATCATGTTCGAGCCACCGCTCCAAGAACTCACAGACCGATGGAAGAGAGGAAAAGATGGAAGACTGGTTTGTTTTGAGTATGGAATCGAAGGCCATGTATGTCAAGAATGTCCAGGGACAGATTGCTTGTGGGTGGGACAGCAGAATGAGACATTGCAAGTGCAAGGGTCGAAACGGAGTGGATGGGAGGTAACTGCGAGAGTTAACAGACAAGTGAAAAAAGCATTGGTAGACATTGGATGCGGAAAGACTCTTGTAAGAGAATTGGTAGGGGTTGAGCTCGAAGAGTTTGACTGTGACTTGCATACATGGGGACACTAAAACGTATAAGATGGCATGGGCAGAAGTAGAAATTGGAAGAATCTGAAGGAAGCTAAAAATTGGAGTAGTGCCTGAACTAACTAGAGAGATGTTGTTAGGAAGAAATTGGGTAGGAGCCCATAAACTGTTAAAATTTAAAGAAGGGTTGCAGGGTGATTGCATAGAGAAATTGAAACTGACTTTTTGCAAGAAACCTCACGCGCCCAAACACAACTGTGGCAACAAGATGATGCAACCTTACAGGAAAGTTTAGAGAAAGCAGGAGAAGCTGGGAGTGGGTCTTTGGGGAGTGTGGGGGTTGAAATACATGAGGGGTTGTTGTACTATGTAGACAGGGAAAGGAATAGGTAACTCGCGGTACTTCTGAAGTGGAGAAAAACATTTTACAATTAGCTCATGATATTCCTATGGCTGGGCATTTATCCTTACAAAAATGTTGCCTAGGATTGTAAGATGGTTTTGGTGGCCTAATGTGAATAAGGATGTGGAAGATTATTGTACAACATGTGAAAGGTGCCAGAAGACTCAGGTTAAACCACGTCCTGGTGCCCCTCTTATACCTATGCCCCTAGTAGACAAACCATTCGAAAGAATGGGGATGGATATAGTGGGACCATTGGCCAAATCAGAGGGAGGACATACTCATATACTGGTGATAATAGATTACGCCACTAGATACCCAGAGGCTATCCCTCTGAGATCTACCAGTGCGAAGGTATCAGCCCAAGAACTGATGCAGGTATTCTCTAGGTTAGGGTTTCCTAAATAAGTGTTGACAGACCAGGGCACTAACTTTATGAGCTGTAAAGGAAATGTGGAAATTATTAGAAGTACGTCCCATTCACACCTCTGTATAACACCTTCAGACCAACAGGTTGGTTGAAAGGTTTAATAAGACTTTGAAAGAAATGTTACGTAAATTGGTGGAGAAACCTAGACGGTGGCACTTGTTAATAGCTCCCCTAATGTTTGCTATCAGAGAAGTGCCACAAGCCTCCACAGGATTTTCACCCTTTGAAATCATGTATGGGTGGAATCCTAGAAGTATATTAGATTTAGTTAAAGAGAAGTGGGAATCAGGAAAGGATGAAGCTCAAATTGTAGTGCAAGTCAGAAATGAGGGAACACTTGAACAAAGTGGCAGAAATGGCTAAGATGAAAATGAAGAAGGTACAGCAGGATCAGAAGAGAAAATATGATGGGAAAGTGAGACCAAGAGAGTTCGAGGTAGGTCAAAAGGTTCTTCTGCTGTTGCCAGCTGAGAATGCTAAGCTGTTTGCTAGATGGCAAGGACCTTATGAAGTAGTTAGGCAGATAGGAATGGCGAATTATAAAATTAGAACTCATGACAAGAGAAAGAAAACAGTCATGTAAATCTCTTAAAGGCTTGGCATGCTAGAGAGGCGCTATGGGGGGAAATAGAGGAAGAAGATCTAGGACCAGAAGCAAGCACAGGCCTGATGGTGACACCTGAGTTAGAATTAGGAGAAGAGTTGGATGAAGGAAGGAAAGAAGAAATAAGGAACATAGAGGAAGAATTCAAGGATTTGTTTTCTAGTAAGCCAGGCTTCACCAACAATATAGAACATCAGATTAATACTCCTCCTAGGATGGTGGCTTGGTCAGGAAGTAGGAACTGGCCTTATAATCTGGGAGACAGTCAACAAGGAGGTAGATAAAATGTTGACATTAGGAATAATAGAACCATCTCACAGTCCATGGAGGAGTTATCTGGTAGTGGTGCCTAAGCCTGATGGGAGTGTGAGATTATGTATAGATTACAGAAAGCTGAATGAGGTATCAAAATTTGATGCGTATCCCATGCCCAAGGTGGAGGACCGCTTAGAAAGATTAGGAGAGGAAGAATACTTGTCATCACTAGATTTAACAAAAGGGTATTGGCAAATACCATTAGGGGGAACTGACAAAGAAAAGACCGTCTTCGTTATCCCTAAGGGATTGTTCCATTTTGTCTGTATGCCATTCGGGTTACATGGTGCAGCAGCTACCTTTCAACGATTGATGGACCAAGTCTTAGAACCATTTCAAATTTTTGAATCTACAGCAAGACATGGGAAGAATGTGTAGAAAAACATCAGAAAGGTCTTGGTAGAACTCCGGAATGCAGGGTTAAAGGTGAATCCTTCAAAATGTAAAATTGCGAAAAGGGGAGTGAAGTTCTTAGGATTTCAGGTTGAACAGGGAAAAATCTAATCAGTGAAAAATAAGGTAGAAAACATCTCAGAGTGGAGGGTTCCCAGGGATAAAAAGGGAATACAGCAATTTTTAGGCTTGGCCGGATACTATAGACAATTGGTCCCCAACTTTGCAGAAATAGCCGCATCCCTCACAGATCTAACTAAGAAAAGGGTGACAAAGATATTGAAATGGACCCGGTCAGAACAAGAGGCATTTGATACCATGAAGGGGGTACTGAATGATCTATCTTGCAGGTATGCCCCCGATTTCTCTGTACCCTTTGTAGTACAAACAGATGCTTCTGATAGAGGGATAGGGGCAGTATTGTCTCAAATAAGGAAAAGAATAGAGTACCCCATTATGTAATTGAGTAAGAAGTTATCAGCAAGAGAACAAAGGTATTCTACTGTTGAAAAGGAAGCTTTGGCCACTAAATGGATGATACACTCCTTAAAGTACTATTTCCTAGGAGATCCCTTTACTTTGGTCACTGATCATGCTCCTCTCCAGTGGTTAAATAGAATAAAGGATACCAACCCTCGATTGACTAGATGGTATTTGAGTTTACAACCTTTTGCTTTTAATGTGTGTTACAGAAAGGGAGATGTACACACTAATGCAGATTATTTTTCCCAACAAGATGCTCAAGAGGAAAATGTTCAGGAGAAGATGGCACACTTATTGGGGGACGGTGTGTGAAGGCCAGGAGGACGAGTGAGCTGTTTCCTCCAGACAACAAGGACCCAGAACCCCTAGCTGGAATGGCCAGTGGTCAAAGGAACTGTGGTAGTCAAGATAATTTGGAGGGCTAAAGATTCACCCACCCTTTGTTTTTTAATGATATAAGCTGCCTCTTTATTTATAGTCATTGCTTAGATTTAAACATTGTCTGTTAATGTTGTAAACCACCATTGTATAATTGTTTCCAGCTTTACATGTTGTCTTTCAAGGATGCAAGCCACCTTGGGTCCTTTTTAAGGAGAAAGGCAGGGTAAAAATATTTTGAATAAATAATATATAAATCTGTCTATTTCATTGGTTCTCAACCCAGATGGGACTGCAATTCCCAGAAGCATTCACCACCATTTTAGAAAAATGGGGGATAAAGAACAAATTAAAAAACTGATAGGAATGGGTGAAATATCTTGGAATAATAATTAGAGGAATGGACAAAATATTGGGTAGAACCAAATGGTAAATGCAGAGAAGTTACAAAATTTGAAGAGATTATATTATAAAAGGAAAGTTTAGGAAAAAATAAAGTAATTAAAATGACAGTAAGTAAAATTTGTAAACTATAATTGGAAACAAATCAGATGGATTTACTTAAAACATGGGAATATGATCTGGGAGAAGAAATAAGTTTAGAAAAATACATGGAATATTAGAATATTGAAATCTCTATCAATAAAGATAAAGAATTTTTATTAGCTAGTCTGGAGATGGTAGTTAAGTCCAGTGAAACAAAATTTAAGGAATTCTAATTAAGATGCACTAGTAAAGGTAAAGGTTCCCCTTGACAATTTTTGTCCAGTCGTGTTCGACTCTAGGGGGTGGTGCTTATTCCCGTTTCCAAGCCATAGAGCCAGCGTTTTGTCCGAAGACAAAGATACAATAGAGAGGGTGACAAAAATAGGCACTTATTTTCATATGTGGTGGGAATGTGAGACAATATCAAAAATTTGGCAATTGGTTTTAAAAGGAAAAAAAACTATGTAAACTTAACTTAGCTATGTCCTAAAATAGTGCTTTTATCAATATTTGAAAAGAATGTACTTGTGTAGCTACTTCACAATACCAGAAATAGGATCACTTGAGGCTGGTATGCCATTTGGATGTGGATCTTCCCAAATGGCATATCACTCCTTCCCTGCCCCAACATCAAATGACCCAATTTAGACTTCACCAGTGTGCATAAAAAAAGCCAATGCGGTTGCACTCTCATGAGATTGCCAACATAAATCAGAAGAAATGAGTGTGATGTTATTCAAGAGGGTCCCATTCTCCACTTTACAATTTGAATAGTGTTGTTTCAACGATCGCCCTGCCTGCTTCCCAAAAGGTTTAGCATTGGGATAGTCAATTGCGCTAAAAACATCATTTTGCTATGTAATACCTATAATGGAAAATAAGTCCAGCAACCGGATTAGTCAGAATAAATTGAATCACATTCGCTGACTTTTTTTGTTAAGTTACTTGCCAGTCTTGCTTTGTAATTTGTTGCTGATGGTAAAGACTTCTCTGTAAGCAGCAGCACAATGCCCTTAGAGATTCCATTTCCTAAACGTTACAATTCTTAGTGTTAGATTTGTGACCAGATTATCCTATGTACAGCTGATGACATCTTTTGCATTGAAAAATGAATGAGCTTTGGATGGCATGGCTGATACTAGGTTTTCCACAATCATCTGAGAAAGTAAAAGGAAAGAACTGGCATCTCTATTTCTTGGACTTTCTTTGTGACATTTTAGATTAAGAGATTATTTGTAAACAGGAGCCAGCTCTCCACCTGTGACAGATAACTAGGCTGCACCATCCATATACTAAGAAAATTTGAACTGAATATGATAGTTACTGTTCTACCTAACCTTTAATATAAAACACAATATTTAAAGAAGTATTTGTGGACTTCTTTCTTCCTTTTTTAGACAAACAATATAGATGAGCACAGACAGGGTTATCAGAGACCATTCTTATGAAAAGGCCACTCCTGTTTATTGGGAAATAAGATCAGCTGTGTAAGTTAGTTTCTGTAGGATTGAATCCAAAGATTTAAATCTATATGGAAAAGCAATATTACTAAACACTGGATGTTCTTTGTTGTTGTTTAGTCATTAAGTCGTGTCCGACTCTTCATGACCCCATGGACCAGAGCACACCAGGCCCTCCAGTCTTCCACTGCCTCCCGGAGTTGGGTCAAATTCATGTTGATAGCTTCGATGACGCTGTCCAACCATCTCATCCTCTGTCGTCCCCTTCTTCTTTAGTTTCAGGTAAATTGCTTCTGTTGCTTCTAGTCTGTACAGATTTCATTATCTCTAGTGACACCCTGTGGTGGTGATCTGATGATTACATAGCATATTCCACTGATGTGCATTGGGAATATACAATGCACTGATGGTTCATTTGAGTTATATATTTAAGGACGACTATCTATGAGCAGAGTACTAAATAACTGAAGCAAGAAACACCTTCCCCATGGAAATTATGTAAATTTCAGTAGTAAATATTTTTAAGAGTGAATAGTGATAACACAATAAATCAGGTTGCAGCAGTCTCTCAAAAATAAGTTTCACTAAGTTCAGTGGAGCTTCCTGTGAGATAAATTTGAATAGTTTTCCTGATTTAAGACTATGTCCATTTGGACTCCAAGATTACCTTACACATTTTAAACAAACATGCATGGTGTGGTCAACAGCTGATTTTGCTGCAAGCTTGTAATGTATTTAATTAAAATATATGTGAAGTAACTTTTGCAAATTGCTATATGCATTACATTTTTAAAAGGGGAAAACCAAGGTTTGGCTGTAGTTAAGTGTATTTTAAGTGGAAACCTTCATTCCACAGGACAAGAGTACTGTAAATAAGACATTAATGTTGTTTAATTCCTGAGATATGTTGGACTGAATTTTGAGCTACTATAGAATCACAGCTATTCCAAGTACATTTAGGACCAGTCTTAATTTAAGGCATCCTGCTTAAAAAGGAAGTCTGAATCCAATTGGCAGTCTTAACTAGAGCAGACCAGTTAAATTGTATGCGTTGACTCAACAAACCTACTCTGATTGGATATATAGAAATTTAAATTTAAATATATAAATATATATTTAAACAAATTTATTTTAATTGAAATATATCAACATTTATTTATCTGACTGCATGCTTCCAAAGGATATGAGGCATTAAAATACATGTAGTTTTTAAATTGCTGTATTTGGCCTACACAAGGGTTTTGGCCACTTATGCTGCGTGCCAACAACGATGCTTGAGTTAACAAGTTATCCCTGTGTCTGGCAAGTGTTCTTTAACCTCACCTGTGGAATACATGTTTCTATTTAGACTGATGTGCTACTTTCTTTATAGATTAAACACAGTAAGCATGGAACTAAGAAACTGCTTTCAGTAAGCCATACTAAATTTCTATAGCTTAAAAAATCCAATCACTAAGCAGTCAAACAGTGTATGTGATTTATTAGATTCTTCCATGTAAACTAAAATACAAAAACACACAATTCAATATTTAATAAGTTAAGCATTCCTCAAGAATCACAACTGAAATAACTAAAAATCCTGATATTGCTCTGTGTGCAAGTTGAAAAATTCTTCTCAAAGAATGTCTGGAAGCAGTTAAATTTAACATATCTGCTTGTATGTTCAGAAATGTATAAACTGGGAGGCATTGAATCTATTTGCAGGCATGTTATGCGTGTTGTGCTAACAGGATGACTGGGTAACTAGACTAAAGTCAGAGCTTTTCTCTATAACTGGGGAAGACTGCTGCTTTGCATATCACTAAAGCACCAGTGTGATTGTACTTTGCTAGACAGCCATTATAGTGACTGCTTGATTCCGCGTGGCTCACTTGCTTTCCCCTAGCTTTTTGCAGCATGAGTGTGTAAAAGCTGTCCTTCTCTGGACCAAGCACATAATCCAGAGAAATACACAGGTAACTGAGATGTAGTCAAGCAAATATACATCCTTTTCTGGAGCATTACAGGTACAGTACCATTAATAAAACTACAATTCACAAATTGAAACTCCCCTTTGTTCTGAACTTCAACTGGAGTAATACCTTCAGTTCTGGAAGGTGTACTTCAAGTATGTATACAAGCTAAACTAGGGCTCACAAAAAGGCAAAGACGGTCAGGTGTGTGGAGAAAAGGTGAAGAAAAGAGAGGTTTCTTACCTGTAACCATAGTTCTTCGACTGGTCCTCTGTGAATCCACACAAATGGGTTAGAGTGTGCCTGTGCAGGACTCCTTGCAATCTTCTACAGCTTAAAAACATGTGATTAGTAGGACGTTCCTCCATGGCGTGCATGCTCTGCCTGCCTGAAATACCTCTGTTCCAAAATTTCCACCGCAGTCAAGGTTCTAATAGCAACAAAGCTCAAGAACCAAAGTGATGGAGAGCGGGGAGGATGGGCGGGATGTGTGGATTCATATTGGATCACTTGAAGAACTATGGTTACAGGTAAATAACCTCTCTTTCTTCTTTGTGGCCTCTGTGAATGCACACATATGGGTGGGTGACTAGCAAACTCACTTACCGAAGGGCCGTCACGCCAACATTGAAGTCAGCACAGCCTTCCAAAACTTGCTTCCTTTTTTGCCCTGACATCCAGATGGTAGTGCGACACAAAGGTCAATGGTGTGGACCATGCCGCCGCTCAACAAATGTCAGGGTCCTCAATGCCACGCGACCAGGCAGTCAAAGTAGTCATAGTTCTCGTGGAGTGTGCCTTCAACGCCTCTGGTGGTCCCTTGCCAGCCAGTTCACAGGCCAAGGTGATAGTAGAAACAATCCACCCATCTGTGGAGAGGCTGGAGCACCTTTCCATGGGCCATGGAAACAGACAAATAGTTTAGGAGAAGTATGGAAGTCCTTAGTTCTGGAAATGCAAAGAGCCAAGGCACGAAAAACATCTTAAGGAATGGAGCATGTGCTCAACATCAGAAGAAGGATTAGGAAACAATATCAGGAGAATCAGTGGTTGATTAACGTGGAAACTTGAAATCACTTTAGGGAGAAAAGACCCATCAGGATATAAGACAACCTTGTCCGGGTGAAACTGTATATAAGGGGCATCAGCCTGAAGGGCAGCCAACTTGCTTGTTCTCCATGCAGAAGTAATAGCCACAAGAAACAAAGTTTTAATTGAGAGAAGTTTAAGATGAGCAGAAGACATGGGCTCGAAAGGTGGGCAAGCAAGACCCCGTAAAACAACCTGGAGAGATCATTGAGGGAGCAGAGGCTGGACAGGTGGGCGTATGTTACACAAACCCCTCAGGAAACTCTTTAAAGTCGGGTGTGAAAATAAGCGAGAAGCTTCTGAACCTACAGGCTGACAAGAAACAATAGCAGAAATATAAACCTTTAACGTCGAGTGGGCCAGACCTCGATCCTTGGAGGAGGCTTGGTCTGAGTGGGAGAATCGGAAGCCCTGGGTTGCTTATGAGGAAGGCAACATTTACCATGCAGCTCAGAGAGCCTATAGTCTTTTAACTGAAACATATTTGGCAGTCTTTCTAAAAGAATGCAAAGCCTTGGACATAGAGAAGAAGTAAGTAATAGACCCTTCTGAACCCACTCACCCATCCAATCAGTAGCCAACAAAATCCGCAAGGACTCGCCTCTGACCCACCAAGTCAAGAGGAAAACATTTGGGTCCTTGCCATTGGTAAAAATTGGAAACGAAACTGGAAGATCCAGAAGTCCTCTGGAATCAGTAAATTTGGTGAAAACAGACCATTTATAAGAGTATAGTAATTTTGTCGAAGGTTTTCTAGCTCTGTCCAATACTTCTTTTACACTGGAAGAATCCTCCACACCGTCAGGTGAAGCGACTCCAGGTTGGGATGACAGATATTGCCTCCGTCCTGAGTTAGGAGAAATGGTTGGAGAGGTAGCCTCAGAAATTCGGAGGCAATGGTTCTGAGGGTGGTGAACCATGGTTGATGAGACTACCATGGGGCTACCAAGATTGTATTGGCTCGTAACTAACGGATCCTGACGATTGTTCGTTGAATGAGCAGAATGGGAAGGAAAAGATAAAGGACATTGTCCCAGCTCACCCTGAAGGCATCGCCCAAAGCGATGGACAACCTCTTGACATGGAAGCTGAAGCTCATGGAATTGGTAGGGGCGTGTCCGTTTCGGGCGTACCTTGATGAGCTGTTTAAGTGTGATAAGCTCTCGGTTGTGATATCAAGGATGCTGGTACCAATGGGGCATGAGAGCACTTCAAAGGATGGGATGTCTGATGAGCAACGTCCTGCTGAGACAAATGGCATTTAGCAGCAGGCTTCGATGGTGGAGGGTTGAGTTGGCAATAGTCCTGATGCCGACGTGGAGGAGGTGAGGGCGATGGCGAGGATCCAGAAGGAGAGGCATATACATAACACACACTCTTGGGCCTGATGTAATTGCCGGTGTCATAGAAAGACTTGAGTTCGTCCTCACGGTATCAACCTCGACCACGTCGATCAACCTCTACGTAAATCGGCTCCTTATACTTGGAATACGTATGATGCCAAGATGGGCGAGGAAGAAGTATGACTCTTGATGTCGAGGGTGTTCTCGAGTTGGAGAAACATGTCAATGTTTTGCCAGTTGTTTCTGTGGAGGGGATTGCCATGGGGACACCTCCGAATTCGATAATTGCACTGTTGCCTGCCCGATTGACATAGGGCTAGAATGGGCTGAGGCTGGGCTGGAGATGACATCAGCCTCAGAACGGCCATGACTGGGAGACAGCCTCGGTAGCGATACCGAAGCTTGAGCCTGTGGTGGTGGTGCCAAGTCAACCCCTTCAGAAAGGGAGTCCTGATCTGGCAACTCCTAAGACGACTCCTCAAGTATCGGAGATAGAAGGGAGACTCATATTGGAGGAAGTTCTTGAGGTTGAGTAGGTTTAGAAGATTGTTTAGCCTTCTACTGTTTAACACCATCTTTCTTCTTCTTAGGATCTTTCACAGATGGCGATTTTGACATTGATGTTGACGTTGATGCTGAAGACTTCTTCAGTTTAGATGCCTTCAAAGAAGACCTCGGAGTAGCAGGAGTCGATGAAGCAGCAGGCTCAGGACGAGGAGTGGGAGGAGCAGGAGTCAAGGTAGGCTCCATGGTTGCTGGGTTCAAAGGTGTGATCTTTTCCCACAGATATGAACGAAGCCTCTGCAAATGGAGCTTAAGAGCAGGCTTGGTCAACTTTTTACACTCCAGACAGGAGTGAGTCTGGTGCCTCTCCCCCAAACAAAATAAGCAGCAGTCGTGGCTGTCCGTGAAGGGGATCTTGTTGGCACACGATGAACAATGCTTAAAGAGACCTGACAAGGCTATAAAATTGGTGGGAACAGGAGAAGAGAAAAAAGAGGGGGGAATGGGGGGAAAGGGAACACTCATGGGAAAACATCAACGATTGTCCAAGATCAAAAGCTGAAAGATCAGAAGCCCAATTGTTCACAATAAAATCCGTAATCCAAAATCACAAACAGTAAGCAGTCTGAAGGTCAGAATAGCCCAGAAACAACAAACAGTAGCCAATCCAAAATCCAATAACCAAATACGGTAGTCAGTTCACAAGTCAAAATTCTTCAGAGATTAGAAAGGATATTCAATAAACCAGAACAGAATCAAAAACCAGAATAGGAAAAAACAACTCTAGACATGAAAGAGTCCGATTGCAGCAGCGGCAAAAAGGAACTGAGGTATTATGGGCAGGTGGAGCATGCGCGCCACGGGGGAATGTCCTACTCATCACATTTTTAAGCTCTAGAAGATTCTAAGGAGTCCTGAGCAGGCACACTCTAACCCATTTGTGTACATTCACAGAGGCCACAAAGAAGAACTAAGAAATATGTGTCATGTTTACAACCAGAAGCACATAACTGCTTCTATTTTTAAACATGACACATTTTTTTTTAAACATGATGCCTGAATGAGACATTCTTTCCGCATTTAAAAGGACCATAAGCATGAGAGGGGAAAAGTTTGTTGCCTGTTGCACAAAAGGGAAGGACCAGATTTAGCAGGTGGTGGGTCTAAAATGGGCCCAGAAACTCCCTCCAACTCTACTCCCTGCGTACAGGAGTCTGGTTATGGTGATTTTAATATACACAGGCCACGGTTCCATTGCTGATTTACCCTTGTGTAAGAGAAATCATGCTAAACCTTGATGGCAAACTGATACTCATCAACAAGGTGCTGACAGAGCTACAAGGGTGTTTCCAATCATATGACTGTGTGTGTACCCAGAAACACAATGGAGAAATGTAAATGGCAAGGCCAGGTCACCTTCTGATTAGTGCAGGGCTGTTGGCTAGTGGTGAACTACAAAGTTGGGTGTTCCGTTTTGTTTTCTCCCTTTTTTCCCTAGCTGCCAGGGAAAAGCCTAATGGTATGCCACAGGAAAAGGAGTGAGTGAGGGACTTAAAAGAGCAATGGTCATGGTCCACTCTGATATCTTCTTAAACACGTAAGATATGCAAGCTTGCTGTTCTCTGTTTTGTTTCTGTACTATTTCTCTCTCCCCTTGCCTTTTCTCTTCCCTAGATCTTTAAAAGATTTTTTAAAGGATTCATTACACAATTATACAAAAGACAAAAAGAAATAAGAGTAATTTTAAAAACGGACATGGTCCTCTCTTCTACCTTCTTAAAAGGGAAATATAAGGAACCTTCTCTTTTCTGTCTTATTTCTGTGTACTTCCTTTCACTCCAGATCTGCTGCAGCCATAAAGCTCTGATAATTTAATCAATTACTTTGCAGAAGTAAATGCAAGGAAAGTTCATTCCTAAGGTAAAGAACATACTGCTCTCCTCTGTTGTGACTGAGCATCTTAGGTTTTCTTTCTCTTCTCCTACTTCTAATCACAACACAGGAATGCTGAGTTTAATATGAGGGATTCATGAAAGTGGTGCTTTAACACTTTTGTGCCTCTAGGCTCTTTGCTGAATCCAACTGTTTTGCCCTCAAAATGCATAAATACTTCTGATTTGGTATATATTTACATGTTTATCTGAAGACAGTGCACATCCTTATTCATAAAACAATTAAACAATCAGCACTACTCAGTATCTACTAAGAACCACACTGTATGTTTAGATTATATTTATATTCATGCACAGACTACATGCTTAAACGCCATAAGTCTAACTTGAAATATAAATTTAAAATGTAAAGCCATATAACTTTTGAATTGAGTTAGGAACAGAGTTCCAAGCACCCCTTTTCATCTATTTAGTTTAACATAAAAACTCCAAATAATAAATTTTACTAGTACTTATATTCTAAAGTAACCACAGGACTCAGAATAGCAACCTAAGTGTATTTCAGTCTTCGTACCATTTTGAAAAACTGCCTTCCTTTGTAATGGAACACTCCTGTCTTAACCACACTGACTTATTTATATGAACACAAATTACTTCTGAATAAATCCTGCTAGTCTAAACCTAAGTATATTATCAGTTTTTTTTAAAAAATTGAAAATGTGATATTTTATTGCTCTTCACAATCTACTGCAGTATGAAAAGGCAAATGAGTGTAACCTCAGTAATTTTCTGACTCATTATTAAGAGAAATGAGAAAGACCAAATAATTCGTAACAGCCATAATGTGGAAGTTACTTGAGTTCGATGATGATGATCCTTTTCATGTCTCTTAATAAGAGGTTAGAAAATTATTGCATGTCTACAAGCATTAATTTTTCCCAAACCAAAGTTTCTGATCTATCAAACTTTCCTATGGTTCTACAGAGAACTGTTCTCTCCATAATTTTTATACAACCTAGTTGCAGGATATTGAAAACTTGTTCAGAGTTAAATGTAGCATCAACACTAACTTGTTTCTGCTGGCTTTCATGTCACAAGATAGAAAACCTTAATGAGGAAAGTAAAAGTCTTTTGTAAGCATAGACATAATACAAGGGATCTGCTTCTTTCCATGGAAGTCTGGATGGTTTGAATAAGAACTGTATTCTGAAACCTTGCGATTAACACGTGTTAGGATCTGCATAAGCTCAAGCTTTCTAGCATATTGTTTCAGCATCATACACAGTGACTGTATAAACCAAGAACCTTCTGATGAGTTTCTCCAAGAGTAGTAACCTATAAAAGAGATATAGTGAGATAATATAAAATGTAATGTTCTATAAAATGCAACTATAAAATCCAGTCATGGTTTCCTTTTCAAAGTCTTAAGGAATTAATTCAAGGCTTTTAAATGAAATATCAATGAATCCTTTTCACATTTTGACCAACACAACTACAGAAACTTGTTCAGAATAAAGATCTTAGTTCTGCTGGACATGACTTTAGTGGCGTAACCCTTAAAATGTGTCATCGTCGTTTAGTCGTGTGCCTCTGCTTAAATACTCCACCAAGCTGAAGAAATGCAAGGTATATGCAGCCTTAATCTCAAGTATCTGGTATGAAACGTGGAGAATTTGATTAAATATGTTCTTTGTCAATGGATGTTTGCATATTCATTTGGAACAATCAGAAGTGAAAACTGTATAAACAATAGCTTGCCAGATGCACAACTTTTACTGGATGTCCCAATAAGTGTACTTGCACCAAAACTAATGATATTTTACTGGGGGGGGATGTAGGTTCATATTCTATGTTTATTCAGCAAACAATACAGAAAAATGTTAGAAAGAGCTTCAGAAAAGACAGAAAGAAATTTGTAGTTATAGAAGAAATCTATAGTTTAGATTGAGATTTACTTATATATAAAGTAGGCTCACTGAAATCAGTGGGTCAATACTGATGAACTTTAGTCCTACTGACTTCAGTGGGTCTACTATAAGCATGATTGAGCCCAGACCCAAACATAGGTATTTTGATAAAGAAGTTACATCTACCATATTTTTTCTTACCAGGAGCAGTAGAATATGCATATAGGAAGTCTGCTTCTACAGGTATTTTCTGACACATGTTTTCATCTGTACTGCTGTCTGTTTCAATACCACAATCAAGGTCTGTTCCTCTACAAGCCTGCACATAGTAAAGCAGAAAACTACATAGTTTTAGTTCTACATAGTTCTAATAGCTAGAGAATAGATAAACTTTACTGCCAACCTCTGCTCATTGAAATAAGTAAGCTTCATAAGCAAAATGGGTACAGTATAACCAGGAAAGACATGGAAGGCCTGAAAAAGTTTCAATTTGCACATCAATCTTTAAGTTTTGCAACACTCAAAGGGTGCTCTGAATCTTATCAGATGTTCAGCAGAGCAGTCTGCTGAAATGTGATCATTTCTAAAATGGCTTTGCTACCAGAAATCAGATCTTAGAAACGTTATATTTTTACAGCTTCTGCTCTTAGGAACTGCCAGCCAAAACAGTCAAGGTGTTGAACAAGAGTCCCTCAGCACCACTACCATTCACAAAGTGACACTACATAGGGGAAAATTCCAGGAGCAGACTTCTTTTTTCATCCGTTCACCACTTCTCACCCAAACACAAAGCAATTGTCAGGGCTGTTTTTCAAGAAGGGTGAGAATGGCCATGACCAGAAGAGGGTATCCTGTGGACCATCCTGACTGCTGCCATTTGGTGTTGTCAACATTCAGGCTCCCCTTTGCTGTCTAAAGCATGACATCCTTTTTCCTGCTAGCAATGCAGGAATGATATTTTGCAGCAATATTGGACCATTTCTTGGCTTTTTGAATTGTGGATCTAGAACCACAATATCCCACACTCATAAATGGAGGTTTTTTGAAGAACTGAATCTACTTCAGACAAACACCTCATATACTTGCTGCAGTTTCTGAAAAATGCATTTAAGTGACAAAACGTAATCCATACTTTGGAGAGGTATCTCTATCTCCTTACTGCAGTTTTTGAGAAATGCATTAAATTGGGAAATGCAGTCACATGTTCATGAAAAGGCTGGCTGTTAAATAAAACATATCATGTACATTAGGTGGTGTGACAAGGACAAGTTTTGAATGCATTTGGCAATTCTAATTAGTCTTCAACAGACACTAAATAGCATTCCACCATGTCTGGTTTATCTCACTCTGTAATATCTATAAACAGCAACAGCAGCTCTTTGAGGTTCCAAAGAAAAGTACACTCCAGGTTTAAATGGAGATTGCAGAGACTGAAACTAGTATTATCAGCTGCAAGGGAGGGCTTGGTCCTACCACTTTCACAGGGACACTTGGTGGGGGCATGGGAATGTGTCTTCCCCACTGCTGCTCCCAGCCTCTGGAACTCACTTTCTCTGACAGCCAAACTGGCCCCATTTCTGCTGTTCTTTCCCCTCAGGAAGTCTTTCCTTTAGTGATTGGCTTTCTCAGAATGTTTTTAAAATGGATTGTTGTGCGTTGTTGCCGTTTTTAATATACTGTTTAATTCTTTTAAAATATTCATATACTTACTGTTTTTAGCTTTTAAATATTGTCTTTTCATTATGTAAGCTGCCTTGAGTCCTTTTTAAAGAGAAAGGTGGGCTAAAATATTTTAAACAAATAAATATTGCATGTAAACAACGTACTCCATCACTGCACTATGCTCTCTTATAACCTTTTTAGTTGTTTTACTTTTGTGCATGAATGGTACAAGCACTAGAACATTAAATTATTATACAGAACCTCATGAATCAGTGTGGGGAGGCCCACTGAATTTTACATGAAGCTACTTCTCTCGGACAGGTCCTTACAGACCACAAATTGTGTTGCCAGATTCTGTAATGCTGCTATGCTCACCCACATATGTATGATTGCCAGAGGTTCTAGTTCTGCAAGCCATACGTAGTGCTCTATTTATAAGTGATTTTATTATGTAAACCATATATCTTTTTACTAATATATCTCTATAAGGTTTTATTGTTTTATTATATCTTTTAGTATTATGTAAGTCTGGGTTAACAACCGCCAATAAACTATTCATTCATTCACCCATGAATCAGTGTTACCAGACACAGGATATACTGTGTGCACAAGTCCTAAAAATGTAGCTGTATTTTTCACATTCATCATACATTTGCACCTATCTAAAATTTATCTCTGAGGCAGTTTCTGTTTCATTAGAAACTTTACAGTCTGTCTTTCCATGCCATTACCTGAATAAAGAAAAGCTTAGGCTTTCCTGCCAGTGTCTGGCACCTGTCTCCTCTGAAGAGGCTCGTCAACATCTTCAGCTCCAGGGGGCCGTCTGTGCCATAGATCAATCCATCCTCCCCATGGCTTAATAAGACACAAGCAAAACTATTTCTCTTACTATGGTCAACCTTGGCAACTAAAAAAAGAGAAACATACAATATTTCAGAATTCAGAAATTCCAGAGAACCATGTAACATGTTTTTCTGCACAGAAAACTTTTAATTAATAGCAAAGATCAAGCACAGTAATCCCCTTTCTTCAAAATATTCAAGGAAATTCTTAATTTTATTCAAAAATGTAGTTTTTCTGAAATTTTTCTGAATTACCTCGAAAGCATTTTGTTCCAAGAACTAAAACAAAAAGTCCTCAGATCCTTCCAGGGAACACAGAGGCTGCAAGCTTCCATGATCAGGTCAAAAAACCTTACTTGCCCATCTCAAATTATCTCCAAATCCAACCTCTTATCTAGGCTCCGCTACTGAAAGTTAATCCTGCAGTGTAAACATCCACCTTAGTTTGGATTAATGTGGAGCCCCTGTTACAGCAGCTCCACTGGCTGCTGATCCATTTCCAGGACCATGTCAAACTGCTGTTTTTCACCAGGATGGATTTGATTTGAACTAGGATTTAAGTTAAATAAATAAATATTTGACAATTTAAATAATTTGAAAAAAATTTAATACTCCCTCCCCCCATTTTTTAAAACCTAGACAGACTGGGTCTCAAGGACCACATCTCCCTTGATGAGCCTGCCTGGGTCTAAGTTAGGCCTTTCTCTTTGTCTCACCACCTCAACAGGTATGTTTGGTGGGGACACAGGACAGCACCTTCTCTGCTCCCACCCTAGACTCTGGAACTCCCTCCCACTGGAGGCCAGGCTGACTCCATCTTTGCTGCCCCTCCACAAGTATTTTTCCTCTTCTAGCAGGCTTTCCCTTAGTAACTGTCTATCTGGGCAGAGTTTTTAAATATAAAATACAGCCTGCAAAAACGTACCCAGTCACAAGGACCGGTGATCACTGCACACAATAGACTAGCTAACGACACCCATCAATCACAGTGACAGATCATTTTCTCCCTTATCACAACAATACACCCATAACAAAAAATGCCCTGATCACCATAATCACCCAATCTCCTTTTCAGGAGACAAAAAGCTGATCCCACAGCTACAGTCATGGCCACAATTATTGGCACCCTTCCAATTCTGTCAGAAAATGCAACCCTTCTCTCAGAAAATTGTTGCAGTTGCAAATGTTTTGGTAGTCACATGTTCATTTCTTTGGTTTGCGTTGGAACAATACTAAGGAACAGAAAAAAAGCCAAATCTGATACAATCCCACACAGAAACCCAAAAATGAACTCACCAAAATTATTGGCACCCTTTCTAAATTGTAAGAAATAATTGCTTTTCAAGCATGTGATGCTCTTTAATTTATATTTAGACACAACTGTCGCAAGTAAGAGGTGTGGGCAATATAGTAATCACACTTGCAACCAGTTAAGATGGAGAAAAGTTGACTCAACCTTTGTGTTGTGTGTGACACTGAGCATGGAGAAAAGAATGAAGTGTAAAGAGTTGTTTGTGCATTTGAGTGAAAAAACATCAACAATCTCAAGGCTACAAGTCAATCTCCAGAGATCTTAATGTTCCTGTGTCCGCTGTGCGCAATATCAAGAGGTTTACAGCCCATGGCACTGTAGCTAACCTCTACAGAGCAAAATTGCTGAAAAATGACAACAAAGGGTTGTTCAAATGGTGGATACAGAACCCAGATTAACTTCCCAACAAATTCAAGCTGATCTGCAGACACAGGGTCCCACAGTGTCAGCTTGCACCATCCATTGCCATCCGGATGAAAAGGGATGCTATGGAAGGAGACCCAAGAGGACACCACTGCTGACATAAAGGCATAAAAAAGCAAGACTGGAGTATGGCAAAACATATATGACAAAACCACAATCCTTCTGGGAGAACGTACTGTGGACAGATGAGAGAAAAGTACAGCTTTTTGGTCAAGGACATCATGGCACTGTTTACAGAAAAAGAAGCGAGGCATTCAAAGAAAAGAACACAGTCCCTACAGTCAAACATGGTGGAGGTTCAAAGAGGTTTTGGGGTTGCTTTGCTGCTTCTGGCATTCGATGCCTTGACTGTGTGAACGGTTTCATGAAATCTGATGATTACTGAAGAATTTTGGTGCACAACGTAGTGGCCAGTGTCAGAAAGCTGCGTCTCCATCACAGGTCATGGGTCTTCCAACATGACAGTGACCCAAAAAAAGGACTCAGAAATGGTTACAAACAAGGCGCTGGAGAGTTCTGAAATGGCCAGCAATGAGTCCAGATCTGAATCCCATAGAACGCCTGTGGAGAGATCTCAAAACAGCAGTTGGGAGAAGGCATCCTTCAAATCTGGAGCAGTATGCAAAAGAAGAGTGGTCCAAAATTCCAGGAGAGAGGTGTAAGGAACTCATTCATGGTTACAGGAAGCAATTGATTTCAGTTATTTTTTCCAAAGGGGATGCAACCAAATATTAAATTAAGGGTGTCAATAATTTTGGCCAGTGCATTTTTGGGTTTCTGTGTGGGATTGTATCAGTTTTAACTTTTCTCCTCTATGTTTTTATGTTGTTCCAGTGCAAACCAAACTGGAACAATTTTCTGAGAGAAAGGTTGCATTTTCTGACAGAATTGCAAGGGTTCCAATATTTGTGGCCATGACTGTAAAATACTCAACTATCCCAACACACCACACCAGAACACAGAGTTCTAACTCCTGTCCTCTGAAGATGCTGACCACAGAGACTGGTGAAGCGTTAGGAAGAAAAACCTCCAGAACACAGCCAAACAGCCTGGAAAACCTACAACAACCAATACATGAATTCATCATTTTAGTTCAATAGAAGCATTCCATCAACTCACTACTCACCATTTTGCAAAACATCAACAATCTGTTTACATGGAAGATCATTGTAAGGCTTGACAGTATATCCCAAGCTCCTGAAAGTATCTACAACACGTGCAGCATCTGCATCAGTACCAGATCGATGTGACATCCCTTTTGAATTAAAATAAAAACACAAAGTTGCCTTGATAATATTCTGAAAACATATTAGCAGTGCAAATTCTGCCCTGAAGAATCCACATATTTCTCACATATACTAATCATACCATTACACAAAAGCAATTTAGCTTTCAAAACACAAGAGAGAACGAGATGCCTAAGTTTTTAAAAATTACAATGTTATGAAAAACATTTTTTAAGATTAATATTACTACTAAGAATGTTTTCAGAGGTTCAGCTCCACATATTCCTGAGTTTGAACCAAGCTATGCTGCTAACGTGTAACATAACTACTGGAGATAGAGCATCACAACTGCCATCTTTGTCTACTTATCAATGAGCTGGTAGTACGAAGTAATTCATTACATGGGCTTATAATGGATGCAAGAGTAAAAAAATAAAATCTCCCCTGATGGATTAGAAAAGGACTCCCTGATCATTTACATCAGGTGGCTGGAATTTTATTTCTGTTTGCATGAAGTCTGCATAATGTGCTATAGTTAACTGTGGCTAGTTGCCAACTTAACAAGGTGCGTCTCACTTGCATGATCTAGCTAGGCATGCATCCACAATGTGCACCTTATCAATGAACTCTGGCAAGTGTTGTAACTCTGTGTTGTAACCTTTGACTGAAGAATGGCATGCTCCTTCTGAGATAGCTATAATTTCCCAGCAAGTGTGTGATTCTGGGATGGACACATACGGAGGAGTGGAGGAATGAGCCTAGCCAGTCAGATCATCTGAATCAACCCTGATGATCCATTGGATGATAAAGACGTCACAGCCAGACCACACTCACATCCAAGTTAGTCAAACATTACATGAATATCAGTAGGATTCTGGCCATTATGAAGTTAACTGGTTTTAATTAAAATTATTAAACCATTATAGGTGTCATTTTAGAATAATTTCTTTCTCTGCAAGAAATGCCTAATACCAAAAACAGCATATTATCTAGAAACTAGGAATATATTTTTTGTTTCGATATATTGCTTTATTCAAAAGCAATTTTATGCATGTTTTCAGGAGTTTAAGGCATTTAACTTTGCAAAGGTCCAAATGACTGATATCTGATTTTCTAGGGATTATAGTCAGAAGCCTTACATTTGATAATTTAAGGCAAGCTACAGTTTTATGCTCTAACCTTAATGGAACAAAGCTTTAACAAAAGTATAAAAGCACAGAACAGAGAAGTGATCTTTACCAGTAGCTGGATGAAAGTTTTTATTGTTGACTAAAATACACATTCCCATTTCTGGATAGTCCATTCTGTAACTCTCATCTGCATGTATGACAGACTCCACAGATTTGCTAACAGGTATGCCCTTCCTGTGAAAAAATATGTTGTTTAATATACTTGCCTCAAAGATTCTGTCATTTTTCTAAATTGTTCAAGTGGCTTCACATTTATTTCACATTCCACAACATTTTGCCCACCCGCCTTTTTATGTAATATTAGGCAAAGGAGTTGTCACATGCATCAACACTGTCTCCTTGCCTTCTTTACAGGAAAATAGCAGGTGAATGAGAGATACTAGCAAAAGAGAGCAGCCACAGTTGCTATATGCTTCCTGATCCAACATTATCAGGCCTAAGGAAGGGGGTTGGTTTTAAGATGGCTGCTATATGTATTTTAAGGACAGATCTCATTACCTGAGCCCTGCACTGGCTAGAGATTTTTTATTTTTTTTAAAAAAAGTAACACAGCAACAACAACAACAACCAAGAAGTGTCATGTACCCTTCTGAAGGAGAAAGTGTTTTTGCATCTGTCATACTTTGTGGTGATTTCACAATATGGTTGCTGTCTGCCATAGCTTTTCTGTTGGGAAAAGAAGACATATTGT
Organism: Pogona vitticeps; assembly: GCF_051106095.1. Taxonomy (NCBI): domain Eukaryota; kingdom Metazoa; phylum Chordata; class Lepidosauria; order Squamata; family Agamidae; genus Pogona; species Pogona vitticeps. Next base: position 61,337,782 of record NC_135787.1, read on the forward strand.
CAGCAAAATTTAATTTTTTATATATATCACAAACTTCCGTACTGTTATACCTTAAATATACTATAGGTACAATTTCTGGCGGCTGTTTTGTGATCAAATCAGGAAGATGCAATTTAAGAATATTTTTGATTGGCAAATAATGTCAGGCTCTCTACTAGAGACAGCCAGAGATACAGTGGTGCCCCACTTGATGATTACCCTGCTTGACGCTGAAATCACGTAACGATTCCTTCTTTGCGATCTCTATAGCGATCGCAAAACAATGATTCAATTGGGTTTTTTCGTTTTACAACAATCAGTTCCCTGCTTCGGGAACCGTTTTCGCTGGACGATGATTGAAAACAGCTGATTGGTGGGTTGCACAATGGCTCCCTGCTGTTTTCAGGACCGATTCTTCGCTTTACAGGCATCGCAAAATGGCCACCCTATGGAGGATCTTCGCAAAATGAGCAGGCATTTCCCCTACTGGAATGCATTGAACCAGTTTTCAATGCATTTCAATGGGTTTTTTCCCCCCTTGATGACGATATCGCTTAACAGTGATTTTCCTGGAACAGATTATCATCGTCAAGCGAGGCATCACTGTAATTCATTTTCAGCAGTTTACCAGACGTTTACAGGTTGTTTCTCAAGAATCAAACAAATAGGTTAAAATATGAATTTCCCCTAATTTTCCATAGTTAAAATTGATACAATCTGTATCATTACAATTCTAATGGTTCATTATTCTGAAAACCAGCTGAAGTTTTGCAAGCTAGATTTTTTATTCAGAAACTGAAACACACAAGTAGATGTGTAAATACATATACATCTGTAACTCAATGACACTATTGGAAATGCCGCCCTTTGCAGGAACATGTGTATACTAGATGCTTCTAAATAATAAATTCCAATAATTCATTCTAATATTAATCCTTAGAATACCAGCAATATATGCAGGTTTAGAATGATAAAAAGTTTTTTTTTCTGACAAAATAATTGCACTTCGCCTGAAAAGACAAGAGTTTTTGACATAAAACTGTTAGTCCCATGTGTTTAAAGAACAAAAGGTCACAAGAAGATCTATCCATAAGCAGACATGCGTTTTGATTTTGTGCAGTCAGACACATGCTCTGTCAGCAATTATTTGTTTTTGTTCCACAACAGTGATGCTAACACAGAGAAGCATCAAATGTCTTGGGAGAATAATGCTGTTACTAGCCAACTTTGCCTGAGTATTAAACCATTACCTCATCTTGGTTAGCTAATGCACTGATGTCATATTCTGTCAAGCAGAATGTACATTTCTCTGGGGACGATGATCTCATTCTATACAGGATGAAGAAAGCCTTCTAGGAACAGTCAGTTAATTGCTGTTCTGCTTTTTGATACCTCCCCTGCCCTCACCATATAAGAAACATTTTCAATGTCATAGAAAGTTAAGAGGCTTCTAAGAAAAGTTTATAACATAACAGCTGACAACATTCATTATAGGGTACAAGGCATTTTATCCATAGCTTATGATCTAGGGCAATATAACTATTGATTTTCATCATCCATTTTTTAAGATTAAAAGATCTGAAAATATAAAGCACAGCATTCATCATGTAGTTCCTGGCTGCTTCAGGGAGCAATCAAATAGGAAACAAAGCCAACAAAACTATCTGATAGAGCTGTCTTATAGCATTACAGATTTTATCAGAGTTAAATGGGTCATTTTTGAAGCAAAGATAGTTTTAGTAAGAAGTCACAATCCATCTCAGCTACTAATTCTCAACTACTAGCTTCTGAGGTCCTAATGAAAAAACCTTTTGAATTAAAAGTATGGTGCACATTTTGGTAGGTGCTCAACTTCATGCGAGAGTATCACAGTTTATATTTTTAAGAGGCACATATATAGGAATGGGGTGCACTCTTCAAGCTACTGTGTTTCCCTGAAAATAAGACAAGATCTTATACTAATTTTTGCTCCAAAAACACATTAGGGATTATTTTCAGGGGCCGTTTTATTTTTTTCATGTACAACAACCTACATTTATTCAAATACAGTCATGTCATCTTCTGGTTGCTGCACAATGGTGGAGGGCAGGGTTTCACTTAACTGGGGTAAGGCTTATATTACGAGCATTCTGAAAAATTATCTTAGGTCTTATTTTCAGGTTAGGTCTTATTTTCGGGGAAACAGGGTACTACATGAACAGTATCTGTGATCTGTTCACTTGCTACAAATACAAACTTCAGGCACCAGAGGATCATGGTCTCACCAACAAGAGAATCAATTCCCAAAGGGCAGAATGAGATGCCTCTGCACACTATATTATGGGTTGTCAGTACATTCAGGTAGGCTTTTCTCCCTATTCTCTTGACTACCTTATTACGATGTTCACTATAACTGGACTTGCTGTTATCCCCTATAGAAAAGAAGTTAAGTCTTTCAGCTAACCAGTATCTCATTCTAAGGCCAAATTTAAGATCACCACCACCATCTTAGAACTGCAGAGCTGGAAGGCACCCTATGGATCACTGAGTCCAGCCCCTGTCAGGGAGGCACAGTGGGGTACTGAACTCCCAGCTTCTGGCTCTGCAGCCAGATATCCAAACCACAAGATGTGTGACATGTATTAGGGAAGACGCCTCCTTACTAGAGATGGGGACGAATATAAAAACGGATCAGCTTTTTCGACGAAAATAGCTGATTCATTAAATATTCGTCCCTTCATATTTGTGGGTCCCAGAGACCCCCACAAATACGAAGGGACGAATATTTACCCGTTTTTATTCATCCTTCGTATTTAAAAAAAGCCACAATCTTTCTAAAGGGCAGCTAGTCTCCCTTTTTACATGCCGTGACTAGGAGGCCAGATGAAGACCTCAGCAGCGGTGATTAAGGTAAGGGGTTGTGGGTGGGGCTAAGGTAGGGAAAGGAAGGGGGTAGGCTGTGGGACGGGCTGCTGATTGGCAGCTGGCAGACAGAATTGTTGTTTTAATAGGAAGGGGGTGTCAGTGGGGGGTGGCGATGCAGTGGTGTTTTTTTAAATAACCCCCCCCCCATGAATCGACAAATTACAGTGGTGCCTCACTTAGCGATGTTAATCTGTGCAGGAAAAAACGCTGCTAAGCGATTTCATCGCTAAACAGATTTTAAAAGCCCATAGAAACGCATTAAAACACCATTAATGCATTCCTATGGGCTTCAAAACTAACCTTAAGTGAAAATCCTCCATAGGGGCGGCCATTTTCGGTGCCTCTAAAGCGAGGCAACACAGCGGGCCGCCATTTTGTTTTTCTGGAGGCCATTTTGAAACCGCTGATCAGCTGGCCGAAAATGGGGGCTTTGCGATGATCGCTTCCCCGCAATCATCGCAAAGCGAATTTTTCCCATAGGGACCATCGCTAAGCAATCGCTTTTGCGATCGCTTAAACCCCGTCGCTAAGTGATTTCGGCGCTCAACGGAGCGATCGCTAAGCGAGGCACCACTGTACGTACTTCTTTATCCATCACTTCAAGGGGGCAACTTCATGAGCTGTCAACTTTTGATGACTTACAAAGCACGACGACTCACCAAAATGGTGAGTCACCCCCCATCTCTTATCCTTACCAAAAGACAAACTGAAAAAAAGCAATTAGAAAATGATGCTTTCTTATTAGAAAGTTTCCAGGTAGATTCTGCAGCACCTTAAAGACAAGAAAGTTACTGTAAATTTGGAAAAAAGAAGAAGAAAATATACTCAGGCACTTGACATCTTTTAGGCTATCAATATAAGGCAGTGCAAGGTTGCAGAGTGTCTGTTAGCCTTTTATCAACCAAGACCGGGAAGATATAGCTCAGTGGTTTAGACATTTGGCTGCAGAGCCAGAGGCTGGGAGTTCCTAGGATGGAAGGAGGTATAGGAGAATAGAGACACTTGTGATTATCTTAAGAATGGTCGTTTAACAACAGTAGTTGGGAGGAGACAAGGGCATTCTAGCACTGTCATGTGTGGTGACACAAAGTTATAGTCCAGACCAAGTATAAAGATACAGAATTTCTCCTCTAGGTGAACACTTCCAAGTGAGGGCCAGGGGAAATAGGAATGCAAAAACTAGACAGTGAGAACTGCTTCAGCAATGGTTATGTAAGAAACAAAAACTGGGAGGTAACATGGTCATTCTTGCACAGATAAGCTGATTAACATACGCAGTGTGATAAAAAGTCTTCATTTTTAAAGCAGCAAGATACAGAAGTGGCTCTCATGATCTTCTAGAAAGGTAACCTGTGAAAAAAGGGTTAAGCAATCCCTTCCTTGATTTTTCAAATCAAATTTACAACCAAGTTTAATTTATAAAGGAGAGGGGATGCAACTGACTTGTCACCGATTCTAGTTCTGCTAAATAAGAATACTTAAGAGGCATTTATAGTCAGGCATCCTGACACAGTATTGCTGGGATCCACAAGTCACACATTCTGTTGATCTCTGCATGCTCATTTCTGCTAGCCCACTATAGATGGCACAATCCAATCTAGCAAATCTGACCCTTGCACTGGTTATTACATGCTGGCGGTGACAGCTCTTCTACCTTTGCAAAATTCAGTGCTACAACTGCTGAGGGAAGCTATGGTCAGGATCCAGTGCAAAGTAATTTGCCTGTTTTCGCAGGTTACTCCAAGCTCCTAAAAAGTCAATGGAAAAATAGATTAGTTTCCAGGTATATTTGTTTATGGTCGCGTCTTTAAAAATGAAATACAGAAAATCTTTTCTGGACTAACATTAATGAAGAACTTAAAACACTATGACAATAACACAGATAAGTATTATAATAAGCAAAACTGACTAGCCTAGTATAGCAAAAAGAGACAATTTTTGCTATACAGTGGTACCTCGCTAGACGATGACCCCGCTGTACAACGAATCTGCAGGATGGTGACTTTTTTTGTGATCGCTATAGCGATCGCAAAATGATGTTTTCTATGGGGGATTTTCGTTTGATGACGATTAGGTCCGTGCTTCGTAAACCGTTTGTTCGCAAGATGACAATGTTTTCCGGCTCCAGAAAATGGCTGCCCTGTGTTTTCCAGACACATGCTTCGCAGGGCAGCCATTTTAACAGCTGATCGGCGGTCAGGAAATGGCTTCCCCATGGGCGATCTTCACTGGATGACGAGGTAATTTCCCCATTGGAATGCATTAAATGGGTTTCAATGCATTCCAATGGGGAAACTGTTTTCGCTGGACGGTGTTTTCGCTTAACAGCGATTTCAGGGGAACGGATTATTGTCGTGGTGCGGGGCACCACTGTACTAAGTCAATCCATATGCTCTCACTTTTAGTAGGGACATACAATTAACAACATAAGGGAGCACAGATCCAGCTGCTGACATAAAACAACAACTGATAGCTAGTATCTGGGTTGCTGTAGATATGAGGAAGTGTGCATCTCCTGTCACTCAAATCCTATAATTTGCAAACATAGTTCCATCTCTAGTTCTTTCCCAGTGTCTCCTTTCAGCTACACCACTTTGCACAGGCAGTGATGGAGTTATTAGATGTTATGGGCAGGATGAAACTGTGGATTTCCTATGGTAGAAGAGCAGAAATTGGAGGTGGATTATATCCATCTCCCACTGCAAATCCCCGTTACCTTAAAAAATGTTAAGGAGGCCTTGGAAACCCTCCAGGGCTGGTTTTTAAGAAGTTTTGAAGACTGTCAGGGAGAAAGGGAGGGAATGGAATTCTGATGTAGCATGAGTATAGCTTGAATTAGTATCATGTTGAATTTAAGTCCATGATTTCTTGGGTAATTAACAAATCTATTCTTAAAGAGTTAAACTTCTCTTAAAGAACTGCTGCTATGCTGAAGACATTGCCCCGGAAAAAAAATTGTTCAGATTTCATGGGCGTTGCCTTCTTTCTTTGACAAGAAGTATGCTGTGAGAAACAACCAATTATGCATAAATATTCCTCAAAGGGTGAATGACCTTCTGTCTAACGCTCCTATTCAAATAACTCAGAGGCTCAGTGAGTATTCAGAGTTACTACTGCTACTTCGCAGTATATACAGCAAATGTCAATGCAGGTGTAGGGCTTCTCTCTGGAGAAAAAAAATCTTGAATGTTTTGAGGGAAGCAAAATATTTGAACAAACTCATGGAAATTCTGCAGGTCTGTAAACCTGGGTTGGAAAATCGGTGGCTCTTCAGGTATTGCTGAACTACAGCTCTCATAATCTCTCACCAGTTGGCTATGCCTGATGGGAGTCTAAGTCTAACAACAAGTCCCAGTGACTCCAAAGGTGCTTATTAGACAAAAATGTAAATTGTAAGCAAATATGAATATCCCCCTTCCCAGCTGGACCATCTACTCATGCGTCCTGGTGCTGTGAAGGTCTTGCTCAGCCTGCCAACGGCGTCCAGAGCTCCTCTGTCTTCCTGCGCAGCTGGCCACTCAGCAGCCGTGCGGGGAGACTTTTCTTCCTGCCCCCTGCCTGGAGTGGCCAGCCAAGCAGGTAGAGGAGTTCCGGGCACCATTGGTGGGAAGAGCAGGACCTTCATGGTGCCAGGACACATGAGTGAACGGTCGGATCCCTGGGGCCAAATCCTCATTAGGTCCAGCTCGGATGGAATATTTGTTTACAAATAGGAATATCCCCACCTCTAGTGCTTAACCTCTGAACAGACATGCAAAGAGGCACATGGCAAATAAATTTTGCCCAAAATGAAGTTCATAGCTAATATGACCTGTGGGCAAAACATCTGAGAGATTTCAACAGAAACAAGTCATGTTTATCTTGCAAAATTTTTTACTCTCACACTTTCCTTGTCTTTAGATGTGGGAAGTAATTTTAATCTACTATGCCAACTACCGTGTTTCCCCAAAAATAAGACAGGGTCTTATATTAATTTTTGCTCCAAAAATGCATTAGGGCTTATTTTCAGGGGATTTTTTTTTTCATCTACTGTACAACAATCTACACAGGGATGTGGTGGCGCTGCCGGCTAAACCGCAGAAGCTTGTGCTGCAGGGTCAGAAGACCAAGCAGTCATAAGATCGAATCCACGCGACGGAGCACCCGTCGCTTGTCCCAGCTCCCGCCAACCTAGCGGTTCAAAAGCATGCAAATGCAACTAGATAAATAGGGACCACCTCGGTGGGAAGGTAACAGTGTTCCGTGTCCAAGTCGCACTGGCCATGTGACCATGGAAGATTGTCTTCGGACAAAACGCTGGCTCTATGGCTTGGAAACGGGGATGAGCACCGCCCCCTAGAGTCGAACACGACTGGACAAAAATTGAACCTTTACCTTTTTACAACAATCTACATTTATTCAAATACAGTCATGTCATCTTTTTCCGGTTGCTGCACAATGCAGGAAGGTGCGGTTTCACTTAACTGGGGCTTATTTTTGGGGTAGGGGTTATATTACGAGCATCCTGAAAAATCATACTAGGGCTTACTTTCAGGTTACAAATAGGAATTTTCAGGGAAACATGGTGAAGTTAAACTAAGCAAAAGACTGGGTAGTGACTAGAGAGAATCCTGCCTCTGAACTCCCATGTGCTGCTGTTAATTCTTTGTTTCCGGCTTGGTCTCAGAACAAGAGTTGTCAAAGACAAGCTCAGAATTGGAACTGGGCCGAATAGCTGAATACAAATCAGATAAGCTGGCTGTATAAGCAACTTTTCTGATGTGCCAACATGCACACTTAAAATCACAACGTTCCATCTTTGGTGTAATGAGCCCAGAGTAATTCAGCCAACATCTTCAACTGTGGTACTCACAAAGACTAGGACTCTTCTACTGCTGCATGTCAAATCAAGCCCGGACTCTCTCTGGAGGCAAAAATGTTGAAACTAAAAGGGTCCTACTTTGGATACATCATGAGAAGGCAAGATTCTCTGGGAGAAACAATAACGCTGGGAAAGATGGAAGGCAGCAGGAAACAGGGAGACCAGATACTAGACGGCCTGATTCTCTAAAGAAAGCCACAACTTTTGAGTTTACCAGAGCTGAGCAGGGGCAGTTGAGAGAACACATTTTGGAGATCGCCACTTCATAGGGTCGCCCTGAGTGAAGTGGACGGGGAGGGTCGGATCGACTTGACGGCTCATGACAACAAACGGCTGGCCCGAGATGTTTTGTTTAGTTTGGAAGCACGAGTTCCCTCATCTGTTCTCAACAGGCCGCCAGAGAAAGATAAAACACTTAAAACCGTTTTAGCCAAAGCAGAAAGCGGGGGGGGGGGGAGGAGGAAGACTCCTCTCCATCGCGGCGGGGAGGGACGTCGTCGCTCAGCCTCGCCACTCGACCATGTTCTGGTTGCTTTTTTTCCCCAGACCAAGTATCCGCAGCGAACTGCGCCCGTAGCCGCTTATTCCCACGCGAGGCAGGAAATCTTTTGTTTCCGACCCGCTCAGCCATGCGTTGCCTCCGGGCGCTTCTGATTCACCGGCGCGTCCCGGGGCCCGGCGGGCTTTTTTCTTTTTCTTTTTCAAAGCTTGAGAGCTGGCGCGGCTGGGATCGAGAGACATCCCGAGCCATACTGTACCTGATAATGGCGCCTGAGTAACCAAACTTTGGGCTGCCGAGGAAAGGGGGGGGGGGGAGGAGGAATTGGGACCGTGAAGGAAGCAGCAGCAGCCGCCGCCACACACACACAGTCCCTGCCCTCCGCTCTCCTCACGGCTTGGGCTCGGCTGGAGAAGCAACAGTTTCGCGAGGAAGAACTCGTTCCCTCCACCGCCTGCTTTCCCGGCTCGCTTCTTTCGAAGGAGCCAGCCGCAAGGAGAGCCACGCCGAACAAGAGAAGACCGCGGCTGGCCGGCTGGCGTCCGACACGGAGGAAAGCTGCAACCCTGAGAGGGCGGTTTGAGCGGCTTACACCGTGTAAAGCATCCGCCCCGGGGTGGGGGTGTCACTGACCTCTGTCGCTTCCTCCTCCTCCTCCTCGGCTTTCCCCCTCTTTTGCGCCAACCTCTTCGTGAGGCGAACTGACTCCGCGCCCTCTTTCTCCTCCCCGCCACTCGTTACTCCTTCCTTCCTTCCCTCTTTCTCTCCGCTCCGCCCCTGGAGGAGGAGGAGGAGAAGGAAGGCAGGCAAGCCTAGGCCGCCACCGCCCCGTAGCAACGGCGACGGCCCCAGCAACAGGGCCTTGCCGCCCAATGAAAAGAGCGGGAAACCGCGGGCCGGGTAAAGGCTTCTCTGCCAGTCGTCTTCTTCCTCTCGCAGACTCCCCTCTCCGCACCCCAGGGGCTGCAAGGCGGCGCCCACCACTCACTGGGAGAAAAATAACACTCTTCAGAGGTAGGTAGGGTGGACCCGACCCCCGCTTTTAGATACACGCCAGTAGTGTGAATTCAGAATCACACGTCGTGTCTAAAACAAGCCTGTAGGCAGCTACTGAAACAACGAAAACAGCAAACAAAAAAAGTGAAGCGAATGTCAGGGTGTAAAGAGTCATGAATGCCGGAGTCTCTCTTTTTTCCAAACTTAGATTAGCACTTGGGAATTGCGTCTGTGTAGCGCAGTGAAAGATTTGTTATTTTAAGCTGCCTCTGCGTGTGGCTGTGTGTGTGTGTGTTCGCTTGCTTGCATTATTGCTTAGTGGATGACAAAGATACAGTCTGAAGTTAAGGTCGTGGGGATGTACTAGCCCCAGTTCTCCGGCCAAATAGCTTGTTGCTTGTGGCGGATGAGAACATGATTTTCCTTTCCCGCGTTCAGAAACTAATCAGCAGTTGAGTCTTATGTGCTGATGACAGGGCAGCATCAGTAACAGGCTTGCTTAGAGGACGTTAAATATGCTGTGTGGATAGAGGTCCAGACTGAAGGTAGATGCCTCACTTTGAAATGTCATGGGGACCATGATTTGCTCCCCCACCCCCAATATCTGCCCAAGATAGTTATCTTTGCCTAGCAGTAGAGACAGGTCTAAAACCCACAAAACCCACTGTTTAGTGTCTAAACAGACACTAAAACTCACTTCCAGTATGAACATATTGCATCATAATTCCAACAAATAATGGGTGGGTAAGGATTCTGCAGCAGAGTTTTGAATTTCTGGTAAACATTCCTTTTGCTACACAGCAGGGCAGCTCCACGGAGGAGATTAGCTACAAGTCCTCCAGAGTCCACCACTTTCTCTTTGCACTTTTCACTCTGAGACATTTGTAGGACAAAGAATAAAAACCATTTTTACTTACAGTTGTGTAAAATTTGCTGACTTGTGTATGTTGCTTTCTTTACTGCACTCATACTTAGCAAGGAACCATAAAAACCATGAGGAAACAAATAACTGCATCCAACAGAAGAAAGAGAGGGGAAAAACACTCCCGCATAGAGGTAGGGCTCTTTCTGAAATCAAAGGCTGGAAAGAACAATTGGTTAGTGCTGGATAAATAGACAATTAGTCCAGCCCTCCCATTCCTTCCTTCTAGCCCATGAAGACTGTAAAAGACTGGGTCCCTGCTGATTTACTGGGACCATGGAACAATAGTTATGGCAACCCGTTTCTCTTAGAAGATTGGAGACCCCTTCCGGACCCGTTGGCAGAAGGAGAAAAGACTCATAATCATGTCACACACACTTGTTTATTGTTAAATGCACCAATAAATCTTTCGCCTGTTTTGAAGCAACAAAAATCTACTGATTTCTTTGAACCAAAAGAGGAGCCTAAAGTTGAACCCTCACATAGAGCTGAAATGGTGTCTTAGGTTTTCTTCCCATTCATGTTCAATACTGTAGCATAACCCTGATGTCTGCAAAGTGATTGCTTCAGTCTATCTTGGTAACTGAGGGTCAAATTAGATGATAGACCAAGCTCATACTTAGAAGTAGTGTTCAAGTGATAAAATATTTTGTATTTCTGTTTGCACATATTTTTCCTCATCTCATTATTTTGCATTCTGGAATACAGTGGTGCCTCACAGCACGATTGTAATTCGTTCCACGAGAATTGCTGTCTTGCGAAAAAATCATCTTGTGAGGTTCCCTATGGGAACCGCACAAGACAAATGAAATTTATTCGTCTTGTAAGGCATCAGTCTTGAAAAAAACATTTTGCGAAGCATGGTCATAGAAGAAACCATCTTGCGAGGCACCATAGCGATTACAAAAACCAATCGTCTTGCGGGTTTTTCATCCCGCAAGGCAATCGTCTTGCGAGGCACCACTGTACTTTGTTTTGTGATTGGTCATCAAAAGGTAAACATGGGCTGAATCTGCAAGTCTAATTTGTGAGGCATACAGCTTTGAATAAAATCCGTTGATGGATGAAAATAACAGGAAACATGCACTTCCCCCCTAATGTTTAGTTTGACCTTTTTGTTATTGTTAAGACATTAATACTATAGGACAATGGATAAGGGAATAGAAAAAAGGAGGACAATATGCTGTCTGTTTTGCCTTTTTCCTCTGTTAGCAATACATGTTTGTATAGTCTTGATTTGAATCTGTTCCTGGGTAGTCACATATCAGTAACATACAGAAGTCAGTTTTCTGGCTTTCATGGAATGCATACTATTCATGTTGGGGCTATCAATAAAATATAAACTGTTTCATTTATTAATCTGTGGTCTTTTAACAGAATTTGTTGATTAGTTGAACTGAAATCTGCATACTAACAAATCCTCAATATTGGTATGTTTTTGAAAATTGAAGGTGTGGTATGACAAAGTATAGTTTAATGCAGGGGTCCCCAACCCCCGGTCTGTGGCCCAGTGCCAGTCGGTGGCCTTGGTTGGACCGGGCCACGGAGACAGATCTTCTGCCCCCCAGCCCCTTTGCACATGCATGCGAGTGCACGCCACACAAGCACCCCCTGCCCCTTTGTGCATGCACGCGAGTGTGACTGTGCAAGCAAGTGCAGCTCCTGTGCGTGAGTGTGGGGATACCGCGCCCCACCTGCACACAGACCTCGTCCCCCCCAACCAGTCCATGGTATCAAAAAGGTTGTGGACCACTGGTTTAATATACAAAAAATATAATACCTATTAGAAGAAATAGCATTTACAAATATTCTGCACGTCTTTGTTGGAAGACATGATATTCTGATAATTCTGTGTGTGGCCTTTTCTATTATGAATTGCATTTGTTTTAATGTCTTTAGACTATCACTGATTTTGAAAGTATACTGTGGTTAGGGAATTTTTACAGGCAAAAATTCTATAAATTTGTTCAGTCTGTAACAATGGTGTATTAATATTTTATATGTTTTCTTACAGGTGTTTATCTTCACTTTAGGAATTGAAAGACTGAATGCTAGTGATTACTTCTCTGAGAAAGTTCTCATGAGTACCAGTAAGTCCACTGTTCTAAGTCTTCAAAATGTTTAGTGTCAGTAAATGTATTGATACTAAATATTAGTAAATCTTGCAGAGCAAGTAATGTTGATACAGAGTAATCACATTTCTCAAGATGCTTGTACTTTAAAAGCAGGTACAATATCAGGCTGCAAAATGTATTTCAAGAAGTCTTCCCAATGTTAGGATTGTTTGGTGGTGGTACTGGTGGATTGCAGCAGTCTAGTGCTGACTTTGAGGCTGTTGAATAAGACTAACCATTCTGGAACCTGACATTAAACAATTGACATGTCTGGGTATTATTTCTATGCTCTTTTGCTTCTGGTATTAAAAACTGACTCAAAGGTAAGCATATGTCAGAAACTCATCATCATTGGGCAATCAAGAAGACAGTGAAAGCCAACTCCCTTTCAACTCCTCTTTGTAAAATCAGTCTGTAAATTATGGTGCAACTCCCATGTAAATTATACATTCTATTTATTTTTATTGTATTTATATCCTAGCTTTCCCCCACAAAAATGCATTCAAGGCATGCATATTTTTTAAAAAACTGGGATATAATTAAAACATAAAATAAAAACAGAAAAAAACCACACAAACAAAAAAGAAACAACAGCATTCAACTAGTTAAGACCCCCATCAACATTAGTGCAACTTAAGTGTTATGTCTGAATAAAATAGTCTTTGTATACTTAATGAAGGATAACACAAAGGAGACCAGTCTGGGAGCTACTACCAAGAAAGCCATATCTTACATTCTCACTTAACATGCCTCCGATGGTGAAACCAAGAGAAGGGTTTCTGCCAAAGATCTTAATATCCAGACTACAGATGGTCACAAATCTGAAAAATGGTGGTTAGCAATGGTTCATAGGATAACTACCACGAACCAACCAGAAAACCAAACCAGTTTGCAGTTTGTTTTTTCATGCCCAGTGGATGGGTGGGGCTACCTGCTTCTGTGGCAACTGCCATCACACTGTATTGCCGGCTGACTGCACCACTGCCACAGTGCTGCAATTTATAGCCAGTACCATAGTCTGCCTCTGTTTGTGTTTTAGCAAAGAGAATACAGCTGAAAGACAGAAGATAATAAATGGGAATCTCAATAAACTATTGATTTGCATATATTTCTGATAGGTCTAAAAACTGTTATATGATTATTCTAGGAGGAACAAAGAGAAGATGGGAAGAAAGAGTAAAAAACATCGAGGAACTGGCATCTTCATATAAACAAAGGCCACTCTTTGCACGTTACAAACCACAGCTGTCTAAACTATGGCAACCATCCTCAGTTTGGAAACTTTTTCATCGGCAAACGCAAGCATTTAACTTTGCTATGACTTGTAAAGAGGTACAATAGTAAATTATTAGGAATGTGGCTTTACCGAAAAGATATTTTGTTAAGTTTCTGTTTTAGCACTTAATCATTTGAAAATTCATTTTGTTTATTACTGGGATTTATTTATGAAATACATTACTATTCAAAATATCCACAGTATTGTATCATTAAAATAATACAGACAAACAATGGTCCCAATCCTGTTTGTGTAACTTTGCATAGCAGATATTGATGACACCATCAGCTCACACTGCTAAAATACATTTTAAATTGATTTAATGCTTCCTTGTTTCAGGTCCTAGGGCTCCCTTTTGCTCTGGGGAAGCCTTTGGGAGCTGCAGGACAGAGGGAGGGGAGGCTTTAGTCACCAGAAATAGCCATTGGATCACCACTGCCAGGATTGAGATCACTGGCAGTGCTCTGACAGCAATTTTTGGCAATTAAGCCCCTTGCAGTCCTGAGGCTCCCAAAGAAGTGGACGGTTCAGTGGTTTAGGCCAGCAGTCCCCAACCTTTTTACCAGGGGTTGGGGACCTCTGGTTTAGGCAACTGGCTGCCAGTTGAGAGTTTGATTCCTCATTCTGCCTCCTTGGCAGAATGGACTCAGTGATCCATAAGGTTCCTTCCAGCTCTGCAGTTCTAAGATGATAGTGATAAAAGGCTTCCCCAAAGTAAATGGAAGCCCCAATGAGCCTCAGAAGCTAAAGCAGACAGATAGGAGGCATTTAATTAATTTAAAATAAATTTTAGTGACGTGAGCTGATGACATTGAATTCTACCACACAAAGTTACACAAATAGTAAGTTGGCTAATATGAAGAGAAAAGCAGCTCATCAACCTCAAGAAAGTTGTCTCAAACAGTCAAAATTTTAATTACACAGTGAAGAGCATATAAAGATGTTGTAACCCAAGCCTCCAAGGCCAGGGAATCATTACTGCTGCTAAGAAACCCCTGTCCAAGTCTCTTCCAGCTCCACCGTGGAAAGAAGATAGCAGGAGGACAGCCTGCTTTGCCAGCCTTAGAGGAGTGGGAAAACTGTTCTTCAGATCTCTGGAAGTTGAGTCATGGCAACCGGACATCTTTCTTATTAGGTTGAAACGTTTCACTATCGTTCAAGTAGCTTCTTTGGTCTTCAGATAAATCTAGTATTTTAGAAGTGGTAGCAAAAAACCATTTGAGCCAGTATGGTGGAGTGGATAGCTTTTTGAACTATGACTCAGAAGATTTGGGTTCAAATCAATGCTCAGCCATGGAAACTTGCTGTGAGTGGCAATAGTAATCCACTCCTTGAACCATCATATGCCTTGAAAAGCCTTTTAAGTTTGCCATAAGTTGAAAGCATATTGATGGCACACAAGCAGTAATCCTTTCTGGAAAGGAAAAGTCCACTATTCCCATGTTATGTACTATCCTACCTGAATACTTTTTCATGTCCAAATTCAGCTCAAAATTGACCCTAAGCACAAGTGATTAAACGAAATCTGTGTGTTCAAAACCCATGCACCTTTACTGGAGGTAAACAGCACCAATTGTTTGTTTTCTAGCTTTTCTTGTGTACTTCCTGGTTGAGATGGAAAAAACAGTGTTGAATCACAGTGTTGGTTCACATAGAACTTCCAGAATTACTTATTTCACTACAAATTCCAGAATCCAGTGGCCTCCCCTGATGATTTTGAAACCTGGGCAAATTATAAAGGGAGATGTAGTTTTTCAGATAGTTTGGACCCAATTATAAATCAAAACCAGCACTTTGAATTGTGCTCATTAATGGATTGGCAGCCAGTGGATCTATTGTGACAACAGAGTTATGTGATGCCTGTAACCAGCTCTGGTAGCAATCTGGCTGCAGCATTTTAGATTGACTTAAGTTTCCGAACACTTTCGAAAGGCAGTCTTATGTAGAGTGCACCACAGACATGGCACTGAATGGAAGCTGTAGAAGCATTACCAGATGCCTATTGATAAATCCGTTATCTAGCTAGACATTGTACCCAGTCCCTACAGATATAGCATCGAATAGTGAAATAACAAAAGCTTTTACATGCAATGTATATTCACTCTTTGTGAATCTGGCCCCTCTCATTAAAATGAAGGAAAAGTTCAGAACATCTTTGAATCCTGAAGGAACAGAAGAAAATGCTGGCACTGTAATGTGGAAAGAGAGAACTATTTGCCTCCTAGAATGAATGGAACCTCAGGGAAATCTAGCCCTTGGTCATAGGGAGAACTGGGTTACTTGGTGATCTTTAGGCTTTGGAATGGAGTTGACATAACCAAGGTGAATCTGAGAAAATGAGTTTTGTGCTCCAAAACAGCCCTTTGCAAATTTAAAGAACAGGCAGCTTCACCCCTGTGTCAGTCAGTGTATTCTCTGCCCTTCAGTGTGTGCTGTGGATGATTTGATGCTAGCTGTCGCAAGTGGTCTTGGTGTTGCTTGTTACACTGGGTAAAAGTTATTTAATGTTTTTATTAATTGTACTGTGTTGCTTCTGACATGATAGAAATACTGAGGTATTTCAGCACTTTAAATGATCTTACGTGCCTGTCCATATACTACGATAATTGTGAAGTAGTTCTCACTATCATTCGGTGAGAGCAATTATGCGGTTCATTCTAAATTCATGTTGCTCCATAAAACTCTTGTAATAAGCTCACTTTTGTGAACATAAGAATAAGCTAGAAAAACAGAAGATCATATATAGTTTGTTCCCATATGTCTTGGAAAATTGAGTTCAGTATCCTTCTCATGGAAGTTTACCACTATGGAACATGTTCCTGGTCTAACTCATTATTTTGCGCACAAAGAATAATTATCTTAATCATCCTTTTGTCACACTGGCCTTCTTGTATATATTATTTCTTGAGAATGCAGGAAAACATTGGAGACAAAGCATAAAGCAGTGGAACTGAAGTCCATAACTAGATTTGGGTACTTATATTTATTGATTGACACAAGACTAATTACATTTAAAAATTATTTTAAAAGGACGTTCATGTATTTGCTTTGGAAAGGAGCACTGAAAACAAACAAAGATTTTATCTTGTGACAACCTACACAGAGCTTTGGTTTTATTACAGGTAAGTATCTGAAAAGTAAAAACAAGGATGAAGACTGTACTCAGAATACTTGATGCATGCTTATTTGGAATCTAGTGGCTGAAATCCTGTTGTGTGGCTATGTTTGTGTAACAAAGCTGTGCAAGCTGTTACAAAATTTGTACCAAGGAAGAAATCTAAACCAGAGGCTCTGGTTGATGGCTGGCTTGCTGCCGCTACCAGAGTTGTTGACAACTAAATTGCTCCTAAACACCCTCTCCGTTGCAGAGCTCATTCAGCACCATGGTTTAACCAGTAGCTGTGAGCTATGAAGCAAAGTAGAAAAAGGCTAAACCCGATGGATTATAATTGAAAAGCTGTCAGCATCGCAACTAATCTTTACCTTACCAGGGTGAGGGCTGCCAGTTGAGCTTACTTCTCTGTCCAGATAAGAGAAGCTTCAAATCAGCAGGCGGAACATTTCTGTATAGTCTGCGATCTATCCGGAATTGGTCTAAGTGATAGGCCTCCTACTAGTATTTCACCTGACCAATTTGCAGCACCACGTGACAACGGAAACTGTCTTCGGACAAGCGCTGGCTCTATGGCTTGAAAACGGGATGAGCACCACCCCCTAGAGTCGGATACGACTGGACTAAAAATGTCAAGGGGAACCCTTTAATTTGCAGCATTTTAAAAATCTAAAGTGGAGGCCATCCACCAGGAGCTCTCTCCTTTTTTGAACACAGTAGATAGAGCAGAGACGTCCAGCACTCCGCCTTGCCCAACGAGACTCAATCTCTTTCAGCCTATGACGCCAGATATGGTGGGAAAAGCGCCTGACCGCTGTCATGCCACTACCTCCTTCCTTGACCCTTACCCGGCCTGGCTAATCAAAGCAGCCAGGCATATAACAACCGAATGGGCCACTGCAATAATTAACGGGTCTCTCCCGTTGAGGAGACACTCATTAGGCCCATTAGGAAGAAACCAAGTTTGGCGGCGGATGACATTGGCAATTATAGGCCCATCGCCAATGTTTCTTTCATGAGCAAAGTGGTAGAGAGGGTGGTGGCTGACCAGCTCCAGGCCCTTTTAGATGAAATCAACATCCTGGATCAATTTCAGTCGGGCTTCAAGCCATGCCACAGTACGGAAATGGCGTTGGTCACCCTGTTTGATGACCTGCTGAGGGAGGTTGACAGGGGTGAAATGTTTCTGTTGGTCCTTCTCGATATCTCAGTCACCTTCGACACCGTCGACCACGGTATCCTCTCGGGGAGGTTCTCCGACCTGGGAATTGGTGGTGCTAGCCTTGCTCTGATCCTTCTTGGAGGACCATCCCCAGAGAGTACAGCTTGGGGAGAATCCATGGAATCTTAATTGTGGGATTCTGCGGGGCTCGGTTATCTCCCCAATGCTGTTTAAAATCTACATGAGGCCGCTGGGTCAGGTCATCAGGGAGTGTGGGGCATTGTGTCATCAGTATGCTGATGACACCAACTCTACATCGCCTTTTC
Organism: Pogona vitticeps; assembly: GCF_051106095.1. Lineage (NCBI taxonomy): Eukaryota > Metazoa > Chordata > Lepidosauria > Squamata > Agamidae > Pogona > Pogona vitticeps. The sequence goes on from NC_135787.1 coordinate 61,355,933, forward strand.
TCTAACAACAGTGGATGCCATTTCGTCCCTTCAGTGCTGTCTGGAGGCTTTATTGAAATGGATGCAGATGAATGGTTTGAGGCGGAACCTGGAGAAGACAGAAGTTTTAAGGCTGGGTGGCCTGACATTGGTGGTTTGAGAAACTCCCTTTCCTTTGGGGGGGGGGTTGACTCTCACCACAAAGAGTGAGGTTTGCAGCTTGAGGGTCCACCTGGATCTGGTGCTTACCATGGAAATCCAGGTAGCGTCAGTGGTCTGCACTGCCTATTTTCATCTTCGGCGGATTGCCCAGTGGCGTTCCTGTCTTGATGTGGGAGCCCTCACCACTCTGGTCCATGCGCTTGTAGTGTCGAGATTAGACTACTGTTGTGTGTCTACATGGCGCTACCTTTGAGGTTTAAATGGTGCAGAACGCGGCAGCCAGACTTCTTACTGGGGTGAGAAAACATCAACATATCTCCCCTACTCTGGCTGCCTTGCAATGGCTGCCCATTCGTTTCCTCATTGATTTCAAAGTATGAATGATGACATATAAAGCCCTAAATGGTTTAAGACCTCAATATCTGGTGGAACACGCCAAATCACTCGCTTTAGTCAAGATGGGTAACTGAGGAGCCTAATGCCGAGGGAGGCCTGAAGAGAAAGAACAAGAAAGCTGGCCTTCTCAGTAGTAGTCCCTCACCTCTGGAACAGTTTGCCCCCAGAAGTTTGTCTTGCTCCCTTGCTGGATGTTTTTAAGAGCCAACTCAAGATCTGGCTCTTTAGGCAGGCCTTCTCTCCTGTCAATATTTATTTGCTATCTTCAGTTGGATTAATGTTGTTTTATTTTATTATTCTTGAGTGTTGTTAGCCGCTCAGATTAGACTTTGGTCTAGATGGACAGGATATAAATTAAATAACTAAATCTTATCTAGGAAGCAGTTCTGCAAACAGCTGCATAGTCAGTTGTGTGGTTTCAGTGTGTGAATTGTTACATGGTTTGTTGCACAGATGTACGTAACTTCCTGAGCATAACTCCCCATGAATTTATGCAGGCATAACTTTATGCTATACCCGGTGTAATTTCATCCAGCAGTTGATCTGAAGTAGATATGAGTAGGGCATGACTGCAGCCAGTACAATAAAAACATTCAGTTGTTCTGTCTAGTTTTGTGTATAATATTGTCCCTTATAATTTCATCTTTTTTTAAACCAGAAATTTAGCATATTGTAACCTTTCTTTTCATGTTGAAATAACATTACTTCATTTATGAAAAACCCCTTATAGAATGTGATTGAAATGTACCTCTTCCATCTCTTTGTGTTTTTGAATTTTCCAGGAAATATTTTCAGATATAGTTAATCCTTGAAGTTTTAATTCATCAGCCAATGTGATTATTATTGCTGGAATCTTAAGACTAGGATAATAAATGTATAATTGAATTCTACAGAATCAGAATTCTACAGATTAGATATGTATGTTTACCAGGTTCTTTCTGTGTAGGGTCATTGCTACTTTTATAATCCTTTCTGCATTCTGGTACAAAAAAGGGAATACAGCCACTGGATAAATCATATTTCCATTCAATCCTTATTAATCTTTAAAAGCTCCTGTCCAGATCAACAAACTCCATCTTGAATTAGGAAGATTCTAAAAAGTTGGAGGGATCATTAAAAATGTAGGTCTCTGTACTCTTCTGAAGTTTGGCTCCATACTCCAAACTCTTTTTTAAATGATGTAGCACTTGCTGCATCATGTGATAAAATCTTGCTGCAACACTAGCACAACTGTACTTGCCTGTTCTGGTAACTTACTGTGCTGTGGTGTTGCAGCAGATATTTGGCCTTTATTGAATTTTGCTAAGCAGAAATTGAAATACACAGCAATTGTAATAATATAAGTGAGATTCTTTTTTAATCTAGGACACATCATGAAACAAGTCTTATGCATTGCTATGAAGTTATTCCAGAAACTGCTGTTTGCAAACTTTACTTTGATTTGGAGTTCTACATACCAACAAATGAAGGAGCAAATGGAAAACAGATGGTAGCAGACTTAATAGAGGTAATTTTTTTTAAAAAATCAAGAAAATACATTTAGGTTAAATATCAGGGTTAGTGTTTAAACTACCCTGTTTCCCTGAAAATAAGACCTAACCTAAAAATAAGCCCTAGTATGATTTTTCAAGATGCTCGCAATATAAGCCCTAACTCAGAAATAAGCCCCGGTTAAGTGAAACCCCGCCCTCCACCATTGTGCAGCAACCAGAAGAAGATTACATGACTGTATTTGAATAAATGTGGATTGTTATACATGAAAATAAAAAATAAAACATCCCCTGAAAATAAGCCCTAATGTGTTTTTTGGAGCAAAAATTAATATAAGACCCTGTCTTATTTTCGGGGAAACATGGTATAATAGGCATAGATTGCCAAGTATGTGTGTAATCACCTACTTAAATGCAGAACAGGAAGAAAAGTGTGTAAGCTTTTCTTCCCAATCTGGAGGGCTCCATGTTGTCGAGTCTCACACTGGTTGCATGATTGGTCATGCAATTGGGAGCCTTCCAGATGTAATTTTCCTTCAGCTCCACTTTTAAGCAACAGGATGCCCCGCCTATAATGTCTAGGAGATTGTTTATTTGGCTCTTTAGTTTTTCTTATCTTTATACATATTTTTGTTTTTATGGCTATAATCTCTTCATGTATAAATATAGATAAAGAACAAATAATATTGTGTCTTTGCAGTTTGTGTGTAAAAAACTAGATGAACATTATGGAATCAAATGTTCAGCTGAAGATGTTTTGAATTTGGATTCTAGCACAGAAGAAAAATTTAGTTGCCATTTAATATTTCAGCTCTGCAATGCTGCATTTAAGAATAATATCCATATAGGTAAGGATAAACTTTTTTTTCCAATCCCTGCAAATTATGATTCACAGATTATATAATAATTCAGATATTTCAGAATCTGATCATTTTTTTTATCACTGACAATTAAGTTTTGAAAAAATGGACGTTCATCTATTGGAAGGAGTAGAACCAGAAGAATTCAGTTGAACTTCTAAGAGTCAGATCACACTGCTAAATTCCTCCATAAACTCCTCAGTGTAATGGTGCATAGGGAGATAAGTGTGGTTGTATGCACAATGAGTTGACAATTATTCCTGTGATCACAGCTACTGTATAATTTGGGAATATGAATTGGACTGAAATAATACATATGATAATGGAGTAAATGGGATGTTATAGGAAGAAATGGCTTTAGGGCATCCCAATGGCATAACAACTGATGTAAGTGGTTAGAGTATTTATTAGACTAGGGTTTGGTGGGTTCAAATCTCCACACACCTGTGAAGTTGATGAGAAGATCTCAGATTAAGCACTTCATGGAGTTGTGATGGGGAGAACCATGTCCAACACCCTCTGTTACATGGAGGAAAAGTGGTCAATATGTAAATAATAATAACACATAAATTCAGTACATGGTGTTTGCACAGCTTGAGTTGTTGCTCTGAGCCTGCTTACCTCTGAAGAAGTTCCACAGAATTCATTTCTGAGGAGACATATATAGGACTGCAGTGGCATTCTGTACAGTGACTTATGAATGCCCCTACCTACGAACATTTTGACTTACAAACAGCTCTGGTTGCAAAATTTTGCTTCGACTTGTGAACGGAGCTTCAACTTACAAACAGAAAAAATGGGAGGAAAGCGGGAAATTTAAACTTTAAACTTTCAGTTAACCGTTGGCCAGCAAAGAGGCTGCTTGTCTGCTACCTAACTTGCCTCAGTGGTTAGGGAGTGTGGATACGGAGAGAGACCTCAGACTGCCTGGTATTGCCTGGTACTGTACTGTACGTACTGTTTTTTTTTTGGCTTTTTTTTTAAATTTTGGATTTTTGGATTTTTTGACTTTCTTTTTTAAAACAGAGAGACTGCCTGTTCTGGGTGAGTAAACTGTATTTACTGTACATGTGTTTTGCCACTTAGGTTTGGACTAGGTTGTAGGGTTATGTTTCTGTACTCTGATGGGTTTTGCAGACCCTTTCTGCAAGGGTCTGTGCTGGCTGGTCTCCCCCCCCCCCCCGTCTTCTCTCTCTCTCTCTCTGCTCCCCAGGTGCTTGGTTTGGTTTAAAAGGTGTTTTGTTTAAAAGGTGCTTGGTTTGGTTTAAAAGGTGTTTGGTTTAAAATGTGTGGGTTTAGCATGTGTGGGTTTAAAATATGTTTTAGACTCCAAACTCTCTCCCCACTCCATTGTCTCCTCTCTCTGTCTTCTCTTTTTGTGGTTAAAAGCACAAACCTTCGTCTGAGGGGTCTGTGTGCCCCAGTGATGACCTTCTTTCTTTCCTCTTTTCCCCATTGTTCCCTCCCTCCCTCCTTTCCTGATCTTTTTTTAACCTAAGCCATTTTAGGTTAAAAAAAATCTCCCCCTAGTGGTAGAGGATGGATTAATCGATTTTGCATTACAACCAGCGTTGACTTACAACCAGTGCCTCTACATACAAACAAAAAACAGCCGGAATGGATAAATCGGGCTTCAGTGCATTTCAATGGGAAATGCTGATTCGACTTACGAACATTTCGACTTACAAACATCTTCTGGGACGGATTAAGTTCGTAAGTCGAGGCACCACTGTATTTACCTTGCTCCATAAAGCTGTTTTGGTTTGATAGAGGCTGTTGGCTGGCTTCCTACAGCATATAGGATTGTTTCTCAGGATACATTCTGTACTTTTGATTAGTTGTGTTGTTATCACATGGGGGTATGAAAAGCTATTATGTGCTTATTGGGTCTGTGACCGCAAAATAAATACTACTACTATTACTACTACTGCGGGCATGGTTTTAATAAAAGAGGGTAGTTAAAGAAATTTGACTATACACACATGCATTCTGTTTTAATTTATTCTAAATTACTAGATTTGGTGTTTCTAATTAGGCAGTTGCCTGATTTTTAGATTTCAAATGTTTACAACAGAAAGTTAGTTTCTTTTTCTTTCTTTCTAAAAACATATTATTTTTGATTAAATTTATTTTGTTTACATAAAAAATATACTGTACCCACCACCACAGGGACTATCCATTAATACAATACATAGATATATTTTACAACAATGTTTCCTACATCTTTTAAAAGATCCCCTATCCCTTCCAGGAATACATATATTCTTGACCTGGGTTTTGCCTTCTTCTTTTATTCAAAACAGCATTAATAAAGTCACCTCATATTAAATGTATTAATCTTTATCCTTCTTTTTCTAAACGTAATTTCAAAAGTCAGTTTATTGTTAATCTCAGTATTCCAGATTTCATTATACCTTTCATGTGGTTGAAAAATCCAGTTCTGCTTCCAGTTTCTTGCTATAAGCTGCCCAGAGACCTTTGGGTAGTGTGGGCGGTATATAGGTTAAATAAATAAATAAATAAATAAATGAGCAGCTGTTATATTTATAACCATCTTTCTTTGGGTTATTTATGTTATGATTATGTGTTAATAATAATGCTGTTCTTGATGATGCTTCAACGTTGACTTCCAATATTTCTATAATTTGTTAAAAAACGTCCCTCCAAACCCTTTGTATTACTTCACATTCCCACCATAAGTGCAGTACCTAATTCTTTATTGCATTTCTAGAGAAAGTTAGTTTCTTTTTCAATGATGTCAGCTTTTCAATCAGTCAGTTAATCAGTTCAATTTTTCCCTGAAGGTAACTTTTTAAAAACAATTTTGCAACCTGCTGTTCTTTTAATGAAGAATAGAGATACTGTGGTTCCAGAAAAACAGCCTGTTTCTCCTCCTCAATGTTACGAAGCTACCAAGTGTCTTGTACACCAAATTGTATCCAAGGATGCACCTCAAAGTTGGCAACTGGATTCACAAAGAATGTTGGAAAAAGGAGCATCACAGTTGAAAGAAAATCCAGATCTTTCTTTTTTAGTAGTGAATGGCAAACAGGGAGGAAAGCAACTGTTTGTGGATCTTGGTAAATATAAACATACATTTCATGTGAAGCTCTTTGCAAGTCATTTTCAAAATATATGTGGAAACTAAGAAGTTTTTGTAGCAGAAGGGCTGGCAAAAACATCTAAAAGTCCATTGTGACTCTAAAGATGGTATGTATGTCCTTAGCGAGATAGTAGATAAGACTGTGTGTTTCAAGGCGCTTCCTACCTATTGGTTTCTCACCCAAGTCCTAAAGTAATCTTCAGAATTATTCAGTGAGTTAATTATTTCTGAGTCTTGATAATGGTTCTTCTATATACAGTCAACCCTCGACCTACGAACGACCCAAGTTATGAACATTCCAACTTACGAACCGTTCTGATAGGAAAATATTGCCTCGACTTGCGCACTTTGCTTCGAGTTACAAACAGAAAAAACACGTGGGAGGCGGCGAAATTTGAACTGTTGGCCAGCGAAGAGGGTGCTTGTCTCCCGAACAAACACCACATCCTTTCTTCTTTCTTTTGATTTTTTTCTTTTCCTCCCCTCCTCCTTTTGATTCCTGCTGATTTTACAGAGAGACAGTGGGGGGGGGGGGCAGACAACAAGAGATGAGGAGGGCAGCTTTAATTAAACTGATCACATGCGTGGTGGATTTGCACGAGTGGCTGGTGACTTCTTGGGCACTGAGCGTTGTCCTTCCACGTCGATCTATCTGAATCACGGTCCTCGGGGCGCAGAGACTGTGGAGGCATCAATTGGTTTCCAATGCATTCCTATGGGAAATGCTGACCCAAGTTACAAACTTTTCAACTTATGAACGTCCTTCTGGAACGGATTAAATTCGTAAGTCGATGGTTGACTATAAAATAATACTAAGGCTGAAATCTTATTGCATAGCTCCACCTGCATGAGAATGTTATTATTATCATCAGCAACAAACAGCTGCTGATTAAAGGCTTCTTTTGGCAATTTTGGGGTGCACCTGACTTATACAAAAAAAAATCACATGCACCCAGAAAATATCAGAGAAAGCCTTTAATCAGCAGTGATTTGCTGACAATGATGACATTTCCATTGTACAGGTGAAGATGCGCAACAGGACTTTAATGCAAGTGTTAAAAACTGAGAACCTAAAAAGTGTCTCCCCAGCTCATGGTACTGTGCAGATGCTACTTCTGTACGTAGGAAGATAGTGAAGGGAGTGGAGAAACTGATACAGAAAATATCTACAGTTGGAATGGAAAATGTGATAAAGATCAATCTGGATTACTTTTCCTCCTTTGCATTTATTCCTTGTTATTATATGTCAATTTATACAGTGAAGCTGTAGATTCAAAACTTTTCTATGACTATCAACAGCAATTTTAGATCCCATGGAAAGGTCAGTGATATTAATTAAAACGTGCTAAGGAAAGTGTTTTTCATCTATTTTTGTAGTTTGTATACATGGAACAAGAATATTAGATAGAGAACTGGAGTGATTTAAAAACAATTACAAACTTCTTCGAATTCAGTTTTTTCCCTAGGCTCAATATGTTTCCAAACTCATGTATGTTCTCCCTTTTTTCTGGTGTTGCAGTTTACCAGTTCTGTAAGATATAGGGGTTTTGTAATAAAGGAATAAAATTATTAATTTTGTTAATTTGATATTTAAATGTATTGTTTATCATACATTTTCTCTAGTTACTCTTCCTCAAAGTTAAATTTAAAGAATTAATTTGAGATGCTCAGAATTCAGTGGAAAAACATAAATTCTGAAATCTTACTGAAGATAAAATTGTCTTCATCTCCGATATACGTTCACTTTTTTAAACTCCAAAATTCTGCTGCATGATTGAGGGCTACACTTGAAGAGGATTTTGAAGCATACATTTTGAAGCAGAAAACAGGGTCTGAAACTCATATAACAGTTAGATTGACAAATAGTTGTTAACTCCAAAAACTAAATAAATAACTTTCCCTTTTATGTAGGAGTTTATACTAAGAATAGAAATTTCCGGTTGTACAAGTCATCAAAAGCAGGAAAGTTTGTCATTTTGGATATTGCTGAAGATAACAAGTTTGTTCCTGAACCTGTAAAGAATTCTTCCTTAGAAGAACAGTATTTTTTTTCCTCCTTGATCTGTAATGTAAGGTAAACAGTAACTTTACTGCAATAGAATGTTAACCTGCTTTTAAAATCTTTTTTAAAAGATTAGTGCCTATGTATATGCCACTCACTACTTGGCTACCAGGAAACTTGAAGAATCTCTGGTGAATTTATCTAGCTGAGTCATGCAGATTGTGGACTTTTCCCATGCCTCATGTTCTGGAGCTGGGATACCTTCAAATTAGATTGTTATTGTACCAGTGTGCCCATGCCTTATTCAAAGGATTGTACAGGGGCCCCAGATGAGATGACATGGAGTTTTTTACTACACTTTTCATCTTTTTGTCCTTGCTGCAAAAAAGTGTTAAAGGTGGAATAGCTACTCAGTGTCTTAAGATTGGTAGTTCTAGAAAAAGGGCAGACCATAGCTGCCACCTTCACATTTTTCCCTGTGTAGAAAGAAAATAAGGGAGTTGATACTTTAAAGGAGCAGTTCTTCACACAACATAGGAAAAGAAAAGATGCTAAGCAAAATATCTTGCCCTGTCTCTCAACCCCTTTCTCCACCATTTATTTTGCATGCAAAAACATAACAAGAATGCTGGATCATATAAAAACATTTCTGATTCACAGAGGAGCTAATCAGTGGCCTAAACATGTATGCTCAAAACATGCATCAAACACCCTTTGATTCATGCCTCAGCAACGGATAAAGAGAAATATGTGTCCAATACATGTTCGCTGTTCTTTTATGGGTGATTTCTGTGCTTGCTTTTCAAAACATCAAGATGATTTTATGCGGGTGAAATTAATAGGTTAGTATTGCTATGTGAAAGATAACAGAGCATCAACAGAGAATAGCGTATATGGGGGAAGGATGTTTATGTCCTGCAAATTTGAGTTGTTTTTTCAACTCACTGCTTCTTTTCTTTTTTTTAATTAGATTTTCAGACTGTTTAAAAATTTTGACATGTAACAACCCAGAGGAGGCAAGAGAAACATCTGTTTGTATAGATGGCAACAATCCTAATAGCTGTCTGGGTAATTCAACTAAATAGAAATTTTAGCTACAGAAATTATTCTATGGCAAAATGCATTTCATGGCTTTGTGTTTAACTTTAGCATTTCACTAAAAGTTGGAGCATATCTGAATTGTGAAATGTTTATCTCTGTGTACTGGATGAGTTCTTGCATCTAACTTCTTTATTATGTGCTGTTAATATATATTGTCAATTTAATATTTTAGAAGCTTCTGGCAAGTAATTTTTGAAATCCTGTTGCACACAGAATGTTACTTCTGAACAGTACTAGTGTTTGAATTTCTATAGTTGCTGAAGAGGATATGAAAAATAAATTAAACTTTTTCAGATAGGAAGGTTTAGAGTGAAAGGTTCTTGGAAGAAACATAGACCAATTTACAGTGATTGTTTGTGAACTGTGTTGATATACCTGTTAATCATGATACAGCAGGAGCTCAGACAGGCTACAATGTTGCTGTAAGATATGCTTTCTATCAGGACAGTGAGACCCTAATTGGGTCCCAAACAGTGTATATTATTTCTCATCCTACATCTGCCATTAAAGAATAGCTTACTAATGTTTTGTATCTCTCTTTTATGGACCCCATAGGAGGATACCACTGTTCACCTTATCCAGAAATTGATAATTTTGTCCTCTCTTTAGTTAATAAAGATAATGTTCAAGGAGGTAAGGAATTTTTGTCCTCAATTAGAAAGTATTTTCTAACAGTAATATAGTTGTGTGGAAAACTGTGTCCATTTCCCTCCCTCAGGGATAAGACGATGGAGTTATTTTACTCTTGAACAGCTTCTTGTATATGACATCTCCAACTATCGTTGGTGTAGGAATATTGGCAGAGCGCACAAAAGTAATAACATCATGTACGTATCTTTTCATATTACCTTTACATTCTTTGTATTCAATGTTGTGGTAGTTATCTGCTGTCAAGTCTGACTTATGGCATTGCTATGAATGAGTGACCTTCAAAATGTCCTGTCCTCAGCTGCCCTGATCAGCTCTTGTAAACTCATATATTCAATAGGATATGGATGTCAGCAAAAGTACCATTTTGGAAGAATGATTTTTAAAAAATATATGGAGTTCCTTAACATTAGAATTATCCTTTTTAATAGGTAAGATTTGGTGTACATTGGCAAATGAAGCAGGACATTGTGACTGATATAGATTTGACAAGACACATTAACTGCAAATGTAATGCAATACATTTACGGTGGTGCTTCAACTTACAAACATCCTGAGATATGACTGTGATGTTTACCACGTGGCCCCTGCTTGTTTCCCCAAACAAAGGGCTCATGCTGTGTCATCCCACCAGCAGATACCAATTGTGACGTTCCCTCTTTTACTGTATTAATCAGAATCACAGATGTTCTTTATTCAATGCATACAATAAAATCATTAAAATGTCATATATCTTGCCACATAACTAATCACCACCTGCTCTATTTATCTTGACCAGCTCATCTCTATTAGGATCTGTTCTCACAATCTCCCTGTCTCTCTCTGCGAGTTCTATATCTCTCCTTTTCATCTCTTCTGCCAAACCTTCTTATATCCGCTGACTCTGCCCCTCCACTCCTCTCATAGGCTCATGCAAATGAGATCCTGAATATGAGTGACATGAGTGATGGGGGGCAATCGTCACAATGACCACTTCGAGTTACAACCAGCTCTGGCCACAAAATTTTGCTTCTACTTGTGTCCAGAGCTTCGAGTTATGAACAGAAAAAGGTAGGGGAAAAAAGGCGGGGAATTCCAATAGCTAACTATTGGTGGTGAAGAGACTGCTTCTTTGTAGCTCTTTTGCCCCAGCAGTTAGTGTGTGTGATTGGAGGAGGCTTTGTACTGCCTGGTAAGTTAAGGTGCTGCTTTTTAAAAACTGTTCTGGGTGGGTTTTGCAGCGTGGTTTTGGGCTGGGGGTATGTTTCTGTGCTGTGATGGCTCTTACAGTCTTTGTTCTTTGGCTTTTTCCTTGTTTTTTGATGGGTCTTGCAGGGTTTGTTTGCCTCCCCCCCCCCATTTATAATGTGTTTTGCAGGGTTTGTTTGCTTTTTGGTCCCCTCCATTTCTGAAGGCTCTTGCACGGTTTTGCATTTTGCTTTGCCCTTTTTGCATTTCCGATAAATCGCGTTTCCGATGGGTCTTGCACTTTTTTTGTGTGTTTTGCTTTTTTTTTGCATTTTCAAAGGGTCTTGCAGTTTGTTTGCTTTTTGCTTAGCTTTTTTTTCCATTTCCGAAGTTTGCTTGCAGTTTGTTTGCTTTTATTTTTTCCCCCTTCAGCCAGAATGGATTGATCACATTTCCAATGGGTCTTGCAGTGTTTTTTGTTCTGGTGATTTTTTTTCTTCTGCTGGTAGATTAATTGCATTTCAGTGCATTCCTATGGGAAATGGTGCTGTACTTACAACCATTTCGAGTTACGACCAGAGTTCCAGAACCAATTAAGTTTGTAAGTCGAGGCACCACTGTATTTAAAAATTCTAAACCCACACAAGTATTAAAATTCTGTGTTGGCTTTTTCAGTTTTGTATACTTAAGTCTATGCACTAGTGTAGTAAAGTGCTATAATTGTTTATGCAAAAATAACTCAATCTGAGTTCAACTTGTCTTACATATGAACAGGTCTTCCTTTTGTGTAACCTCATCTTAGGTGATAGGATGGGGACGAGGACAAAATTCCTGATTTCAAAGAAATTAAATTTGACCTTCAGTATTTGCTGAAAGTCCTATGCCTAATTCATGCTTGTCAGGCAAGTAATACTATTGAGATATTCCTACATTAAGAGCTAAGCAATTGCTGGGTTATTAGAAATAGCATTTGTGTTGACTGTGCAGTTCATTACATTACTATCTTTGCACACATGTGACTACTCAGTGTATGTAAAATCAGAGCCCTCTTTTTAGGTACCTCTTGCTTGAGAAAACTGAGGATCCTCATTTTACACTTACATATAGATAAATAGATAAACGAAAATGTCAAAGATATTTTAATAACCTGTGACTTTTCTTTATCATGTTAATTATTTCGAACATGTCTAAAACATGTAGCAATTAAAACAATTTCTGATTACTGCTTACATAAAATTAATCTAACACTTGTATCTGTATTTGAAGGATTGTAGTAGACCTGAAACATGAGTACTGGTACCAGAAATGCCACGATCCTGTTTGTAGAGCAGATAATTTCAAATCAGAATGTAAGTACCTTTATATAACCTATATTACAAATATTAATTTTAAATATACTGTAACTAATATAAATTCAATATATGTGACATAGGTTCTCCATTGCCAGCTGAAGTATGTCTCCCATTTCTTTTCAAAGAGGTATGTTTTTCTCACTTAATACTGTTAATGCTTTTACAGCTTAATTAAGATCTACTCTTTAGCATATACTAGTTTAGTAAGTACAGATGAAAAAGGATCAAGAGTACTAGAAAAACCTGGTTTGTTTGCAGGTCTATGTTAAATAAAACCAGAGATACCACTAAGAACCATTTCAACACAAAGGGCATTGTACTGCCAAAACTATCTACAGTGCATGTGTCAGCAGGCTGGTCCTCCACCCTTATTCCACAGTAACAGCCATACACTTCTGGTGTAGATTTTTTTTAATTTTATGTGACTTGAGAACTCCCAGATCATGAGATAAAAAGCTGCCACAAGGCTTCCAGGATGGGAAAGAAATATCTCTTAGATTCTGAATTATATGGCCTAGGGTCCCTGCAAAAATGCCTTGGGAGAGCCACTTATTATATAGAAACTCTAAAGAAATGTAACTCAAGATTGTGTGTTAATTTTGAAAAAAATTGTTTTAAAGAACGAAGACTACGTATATATAATAGATGGAAGTGGAAACATTGAAGAAAGACCAAAAATGTATCCTCATACTGCAAGCCTGTCAGACAGCAAATCTTTAACTTCGGAACAAGAAAACAGAGAGCCAAACTTCAAAAGAACTTCAAGTATTGAATGGGATGATGAGAATGACATCTATTTTTTAGAAGCTTCTGAGGATGTGGAACTAGCTGAAGCTGCTGATACTTTTCAGCCACAGAAAAACTGGATTTTGAATGAAATACCTGATGACCTTCTAGTAGATGCTTTGAAAAATAATGAAATCATAGAGTAAGTCCAACTGGTAAATTCAATGTGGCTGAATAAAGGGTTCTTTCTAGCAGAGATTCAGTTAGCAGCAATCACACAAGCTAGTCAAATGATTATACATTTATACTGATAATTTGCTATAGTGTTAGCTGTTTTGTAGAAATATTAAACATTTATTATGACTAGTGAATACAAAGAATACCCAACTTTTAGAAGCATTCCTTCAGAAGTCATTAGGACAGAAATAAAGGTTTTGTTAAGTGTAACAGATACTGCAATAGCAGTGACATGTAAAAGCTTTTGAAAGCACCTTAATAGAGTGCATGTCAAGCAAATTAGATGGCAAGACAACATAAAACAGTACCCTGTAGTAGCCAATACTGGTTCTTATACCAAGAACCTTTGTTTATTTAAAATTAATTAAGGGCTTTCACTGGAACAGTTTTCTTATATGAAGTGCTCACTGATACTGCTATCAATTATTTTCCTTCATTTCTTGACTGTAGCAAAAGATAATATATACATAATCTTGTAAGAACATTCCTACTTAGAAGGTTTTTCTTCTTTGTCCTTCCATGTTCTATTTCTAAAGGAAGATCAATCAATGAAGGTACTGTGGTTGGCCAAACCACTGAGGTCACTTCTCAATGAAAGGAAAATTACGGAGATTTTATATCAGTTAGCAAAGACTAAAATTATGGATACTATACCAGTAGTAGAGTTAAATCTGTCAAAAAAGAAGAAGATTGACACTCAAGGCTTCTTGCTTCAATGCCCACTGTTATTACATGTTTTAATATAATAAAAATGTTGCAGTCCAATATATAATTTGTAATAAGTATGTCTAGTTCTTTTTTTGCAAATCCAAGGCTTGTTCTAATTTTGCATTGATACTTCGGAAATGACCTTCTGCTCCTAGAATTCTTTGCGATTCCACCAGAAGTGCAGGAAGGCTGGAAACACCATACTATATAAAAGAGGAAGTAGAAAAGCTGTATTATAGGACACTATTTGATACTGAACATTAGTTTATTTACAAAAATATGATAATACCAAAACAACTTTCAATTCACAGAGTAGCCCAATGCAGCTTGAAAAAGAGCCCATAAATTATATTATCAAGAATGTCAGTTGCTTTTGCCTAAGCCCAACTTAAGCCTTTTTTGCTGCACCAACATCTGAACAATTCCAGTGATGATGCATAAATTGTAGCTTGTCTGTCTTTATAATCAGTGTTGGTTCGTGTGAAGAGTGTATATGGATAGATTGGCAGACATTGTGAAAGAAGGCCGTTTTGTGGAATGGTTTGGTGTGATTGCAAAATTGGACTATTGCACAACAATGAAAACCAAACAAGACTTCTCTACACTCACCTGAATTTTGTATAAAGTATTATATGGATAAGGGTGTAAGAATTTTAAACCCTAGAAATATGAAATGTAATTATAACAGGTTTGAACATGGCCTGTTAAAGGTTACCTCAGGACAAAGAGATGTAACCTTGAAAGTGGGGGGTTGGGGGAGGAAGGAAAAAGCTTACCATTTAAGTAACAGTGTATTGAACATTCACTGGAGGCCACAGCAGAGTAATTACAAACCTCACTCATTCTCATGTAATCTCCCTAGGTAGCAGAGTATATGGAAAAGTCTGTTGGTCTGTAAATGTAGCAAACTGTCACATAGAATGCATGGCATTTACTACTAAAGCTAAAAATGCATTGAATCTGATAGTGTAGGGCAAACAAAACAAAACATGAGAGAATGCTATTGTTTCCTCTTATTAACAAACATTCACTTGAGTAGCAAAGTCTATGAGATTTTGCTTTAGCGTTCTAATACTGGAATCTGCAACTAGGGCAAAAAATGTTTAAATAAATGAGACTATATAAAAATGCATGCCTATAAAAGGGCTAGTGTAATGTAAACAAGATGCTAACCAGCAGAGAATCAGCGAAGCTAGCTGAGCCACAACAGAGCCAACCTGAGCTGCTGAGGGGAAGAAAAAGATAATAAAAGCTGGAGACAGCAGTAGAAGCAACACATAGAAATAATGGATTTATAGGTTTTGACTGGCAGATGGCTGGATGAGCACTTACTATTTTTCACTTGTGAGTTCAAATATCCGAAAAGGTAAAAAAAATGTATTTCTTCATTTACTGATTTTAATTATTTTTTTTACAATTACCTGTTTTCAACAATGTTGGTGTGTCTTTATACAGTACTTAGGTAACATAGATGAATAAAGCTTGCAGTGTTAGACAAGCTAATTTTGCCTGGACTAATTTTCTGTTTACTTCACCATGAGTGAAAAATAGCGATTTATTCTCATCCTCTGAAGAGAGATGGAGCAAGTTTGGAAGTTGTATTTCTGGTGAACCTGGCAGAAGCAAATTAATGGCTTACACATTTAGACCCAGATGAACTTGTCACGATTATCTGATTGACAATGGTATTTAACCTTTTCAGGGATAAATGTTAGTTGTGACAGACCACCACAGACTCAAACTACCAGTGTGGGTTAATAAAGTTCTGTTGTGCTCTGTGGTCAAACAAAGTAAGACACTAGAAGAACAAAAAACGCTCTTTGAGTGCCATACTTTTGACTGTCATGAAGATGAGACTGTATATGTAAAAGAAGAATGTAGTTGTTTGGATAGAACATAGATCTGTAGTATAATAATTGTTAATAAAAGATAAACAAGTAAATATAATGAACTAGAAGAGGGTAATAATACAAATATAAATAAGTGATATAAAATTGCTGTTAATAAAAATAACCATAAGTAATTGCAATTTACTAAAGGAGGAAAATAACATACATAAGTAACACCAGAGATTGCAATTATTTATTTATTCAATTTGTATCCTGCTCCCATTAGTGCTGAGGCACTACTCTGGGTGGTTGCAGCATGTATAATACAGACCAAAATAAACACATTAAAAGCAACAACAACCCTAAAAATACATGGCGCAGACTAATTATATAAACCCAGAGTGGACAGAGGGAGAGGAAAGGTGATCAGCCTCCCAGAAAAGCAATGTCTTTAATGGCTTCCTAAATGGCAACAGGGAGGGGGCTAAACAGAGCTCCTCTGACAGCTGGTTCCATAAAGTTCAAGCCACTGCAAAGAAGGCCTTACCTCTTGTAGAGGATTTATGGGCCTCCCTCGGGGGGCGACTCAACTGAGATGATCTTCTGGGTTGCACCGATGAGATTAAGGAAAGATGCACCAACAAGTAACATGGGCCAAACTGTGGAGGACCTTATACTGTATGTTCAAAATCTTGAACCTGATCTGAGATGCAGTGGGCAGCTAGTGGAGGCGAGCCAGAACCAGAGTGATGTGGTCAAATTTGCTCACACCTACCACCAGTCTGGTTGCCGCAATCTGGACCTGCTGAAGTCTCTGGATCAGGCTCAAGAGAAGCCTCGCATAGAGAGCATTACAGTAGTTGATCCAGGAGATGACCAGGGCCTGCACCAAAGACCTGAGGGGGGATTAGCTGGTTAAAAGCTGATCTGGACACAGCTGCAGTCTGGAACTACCAAGAAAGCTGGGTCCAGAAGAACACCCAGGTTATGCACTTGGTCCCTAAACTGGAGGGGAATACTATCCAGCTTAGAGACCATCCCTCCTAACCTACCAGAGGTTCCCCCAGTATCAAAATCTCTTTTGTCCGGGTTCAGTTTGAGCTTGTTAGCTCTGGTCCATTTCAGTACTGAAACCAGGCAATGCTCAAGCATCTGGATGGTATCCACTGCAGAAGTAGTTAACAGAATTGCATGTCAGTGTACTGATGACACCTTACTCCAAATCTCCTGATCACGCCCCCCCCCCATGGCGGCTTAATGTAGATGTTGAACAGCATTGGGGATAATGCTGATTTCTGAGAAACCTTGTACCTTAGGGTCCACAGTGCTGACACCTTCACTAGATGAATTCTCTGGACACGGTCTTCAGGGAGGCATTGGAGCCAGCTCAATGCTAAGCCCCCAATCCCGCCCTCAGAGAACTTGTCCAGGGGGATACCATGGTCGATGTTATCAAAAGCCACTGAGAGATCTAGGAGTACCCACAGAGTGCATCTACCCCTGTCAGCCTCCCTTAAAAAGTCATCTTGCAGTGTGACTAGTGTCGTCTCAGTACCCCAACATAGCCTGGATCCAGACGATTGGGCCAAAGCAATCCTACTCCTTCAGGTATGTCTGCACCTGATTTTCCACCACTCTCTCAGAATGGTGTATTAGCGATCAGATAGAAATTACGATTGTCCAACGCTAACTGGGGGCATTTGATGATGAGTTGGACAATGGTTTCTTTTAAACGGGAGGGAAACATCCCCCCAAGTGATGAATTAACAATGTTAATGGCCCAATCAATCATAGACCCCTTTGTGGTTCTGATCAGCCATGATGGGCAAGGATCAAGCAAGGAGGCAGTAGGCCTAGTGGGGGTTTCCTCCTTTACTACAGGGTCAAACAACCAGCTGGGAGATGTGGTAGCGATGGTCACCCCTGGAGCAGCTAGCCTGCTGCTGGAGTCAAGGTCAGCACAAATGGCCTCCATTTTCACTCTAAAAAGATACCTGATTTTTTAAATGTAACTGCACCTATTACCTGGTCACTACTACCAGAGACAGAGTTGAGTAGAATTGAGAAGCCTAAAATATCAGGCTGTGTATGCTGATAAAAGTAGTACTTGGACCCTGAAACAAAAATGTGAAGCAATTTATGTTGCCTAAGGTGATGATATGTAATAAGACTGTTGCTGGAAGAGGGAATAAGGTTGTGAGATCAAAGGAAGAATTGCTGTCTTAGAAGCAGGTATTTGGGTTTTTTTCTGTCTGAAAGGGGATCTTAGGAGTACTCATTGATCCATTATGCCATAACTATTCTCACATAAGTGGTTGTGCATTTTATATTCATTATGCTACATGAGTGTGAGAAAGGAATCACACAAGGATTTGGATTTCATTGTGGGATGGGACAAGCTAATAATGAAATACTGCATAGTAGAAAGCCATTCAAGATACACTTACAACTACTTTTTCTTGTTGATTTTCCTTTCTTTCATTAGCATATTTTTGTTGAAGATCCTTTAAATCAGTGACTAACTGAACTGCATTCCTGAGAGAAGATATTTTTCCTTTTAGTTCAGCACGTTCTCTCTCCAGTTTCTTCAGCTGTGGTTCAGTTCTGGAAAACATAAGTGTATGAGCAACGTATCTTGATAAGGACTCATTTTTGCAAGTTATTTTGAACTATTTTCATTAAGCCAGAGAAGTAATCTTTATAATCTAAATCCTAGCAATGTCATCTTCAGCAGGGCACAGGGTGAATTTGAAATCTTTTGTTTTCAAGCAGGATTATGAAAATTGCCTGGTCCCTTTCTAAACGCAACTCTTAATGGATATTCTATGCTGGGAATCCAGTTTCCTCTTCAGAAATTCCATTCTTTGGTCTTTTGAGAAATCCAAGGAGGAAAAGGGAAAAGAACCAGATAGCCTATCTGCGCCAAGCACTTAGAAAGATATGTTATTTATTAGAAAGACTGAATCAATCATTTGTTGAATCTCATATGGGTTCTTCACTTGTGCACAGCAATATTTCTAGAACTCTTTGAATTTCAGAGAATGGGATTTCCTTGTCCCTTTGTTTGGGCAGAGCCTGTATTATTTGTGTGTCTCAGTGGAGGGGTTGTGCCTTCTTGCAAGCTTCTGTAACAGTCTGCTTTCAGGAAGGAAGCGAGTTTTATAACCACATGGAAGAAAATTGCTCAAAGAAATAAAGTACATATAAACAGCCTACCTTCTTTTGTGCAATCAAACATATGGAACTTACCAAGCTGACCTTCCAAGTCATCTAAAGGAAACTAATCCAGATAAAAATCTGAGCCCTTTTAACGTCAAGATACAGTGTGAACTCAAGAAAGGAAACGAGTTGAACCACAGCCTGAAGAACTTGGCAGTTGAAGCCTACATGCAGAAGTGATAAGTATGGAAAATGGGACTTAAAATGACAACATTATGTTATCATTTCCAAAGGGTGCACAGTTAAGGAGACAACAGAAGAGCAGATACTGCTGTGGTTCAGGAGGATGAGGCTACTAGACTGCTGAAAAGAAGTAGCAACGTTGGAAGACAACAAAAATTATCTGTCTGTGGCAACATGGAAAATCAGCTGCCAACAGTATTCCAAATATGAGATGACAAACCAGAGATGGACAGATAGAATGCATGTTGTAGCATCAATTGAATGGTGTGATCAGGTTCTTCTAAAACTGGTGATGGTTCTCTCATTTTGGTGGGAATAAGAGTTGGATACGGTTTTGAATGACCAACTGCTTCAACTTTATTAACATCAACTTCTGAACTAGCAAATTTAAATGGATCAAAACAGCTAACTCTGGGATCGTCTTATAACTCAAGATCTTCACTTCTGGTGTAAATATGTCACTCCTCACATTGGGGCTGGACCAAAGCACTCGCAGTCGGTTATCACTCTCAAGGGGGTGCTCCTCACTGCACACATCGTCCCACAAGAAGGGTGTCTCGCCCAGTCCCCTTCTAGAGATGGGTTGTTGTAGGAGGGACTGGGATAGATCACTTTCCTCCCTCCACCTTGATTGCGAGGGTAAACCACGACTGTCCATTCTAGTGGTTTCACCCCCTTTCCTTCACTTCTGGGTAAGCTCGGATCAGGGAATAATCCCCCTCCTGTTTTAAGATTGGGAAAATCTTTTAGTAAGTCACAGACCTTGCTAGATCCCTCATCACTCCCTTCTATCTGTACCGCATTGTCTTTTGTGCTTTTCTCTGTCTTGTCCGTTTCCACTCTAAATTCCAGCACGTCACCCCACTCTTTTATAACCTCCTCCCACACTCAGATCTTGCTCCTCCCCCTTGTCTCCTTCCTTATCTTCCGCCAAGCACACCTCTACCGCCTTTCCTTCACTTCTTCCTCTTCTATTTTTACGAGTACGTCCTTTACGCATCCACACATTTCCTTCTGTCCATCCTTTGCTGAGGATGGCTCACTAGCCTCCTGTCCTTCACAAATGTGTCAGGTATAGCAGTAAACTGTTTTGTTGTATAGGCAGTGAAACTCTTTCACTGTTTAGGGATAGATTCCAGTTTCCTACATCAATGCTTTGGTGTAAAGTCACAAATAACACAGCTAGAGGATATATGCAAGTCACTTCCTTTTTTTGTTGTGGTGACTACATAATGAAGTGGTATTTAAAAATGACACAATCGTGACATGAAATGCTTCTCAGTGTCACACTATGATTAACAGAAACCATCAGGTTTTAGAAAGCAGTTTTCCAAGCTCTGAACAGGGCTTTATATAGTATAAGACTGTTCTTGTTTTCTGCCATCAAGTTGCTTCTGACAGCAATGCTATAAATTACTGACATCCAAAAGTTATTATCTTTAACAATTATGTAAAAATTCAAGGCTGTGTCTTCCTCTACTGAGTCAATCTGTCTCACATTTGGTTGTCTTCTCTTCCTACCTTCTTCTACTTTTCTCAGCATTACTATCTTTTCCAGTACATTAATGTGTATCATATGTCCAAAAAATGATAGCCCCGGTTTTGTCATTTTTATTTCTAGGAATCCAGGGTTTTCTCCAGAACTATGCTTCCAATTAATTGATTTTCCCCGTCAGCTTTCTTCACCATCCAGTTTTCACATCTGCACCCAGCAATAGAAAATACAGTGGTGCCTCGCTTAATGAGCGCTTCGTTTAACGACGAATTCGCTTAGCGATGGCTTTTTCGGAGTGATCTTGCGCTCCATTTAACGATGTTCCCTATGGGCGATTTTCGCATAGCGATGTTTGGGACCATGCTTTGCATAGCGATGACAGTTTGGGTCCCCCTGTTTCGTTTAACAATGTTTTTTATATGTTTAAAAATGTTTAAAATGCTTGAAATCATAAGTGCACTTAATAAACCCTTTGTTAAACTAATTTGACTTTGTTCCGACTCTTTTTAAATTTGTTGTAATTTTTTCCCCCCATTGAGATGCATTGAATAGGTTCCAATGCATTTCAATTGGGGAACCGTGTTTCGCTTAGCGATGTTTTCCCATAGCGATGCATTTTTTGGAACCAATTAAAATCGTTAAGCGAGGCACCACTGTACAATGATAGGGATGATCTTGGCCTTGGTCTTCAAAGACATGACTTTATTCATAAGTATCTCCTCTAGCTCCTTTATAAATGTCATTCTAAGTTTCAGTCTTCTGATTTGTTGGCTACAATCTTCACTTAAAATGACTATGGGTTATATAGCAAGTTAATTAAATGTTTACAGCACACTCATTTCTTTTAGAATGATCCATTGATTTTTGTAGTCTATAGGGTTTTGTAAACTCAAAACCACAGGCTCATTTCCTTCTGAAATTCTTTGATACACAACAGTAAACAACATATATTTGCAATATGATCGCTAGTGTCTCTTCATGTTCTGAATCCAGCTTAAACATATGCCATTTTTCACTCTATTCAGACCTGAAAACTGTATTTGTAATTAAAAACAAAATTACACTTCCCTAAAGCCCACGGCAACTTCCTTTTTAAATAGGAAACTAGGCCAGAGCTAAACCATGGAGCCTTCAAACTGGGACCTTCTGCAGGTGAGCAAAATGTAGTTACAGGTCTACAACCTGGAACTCCCAGAATTCTGTCTGGGAAATTCTTAAGCGATGGCATTCGAAAAATCTGAATGCCACATTCCTATTGGCTAATGTAGCATAACTATCAGAGTAAGGAGGGAGGAATATCCTCCACTACAGAAAAATCACATTTGTAGTCCAAATATAGTGAGGGATTTATGGGACATACTTTTTTACCCATCAGTGTATATTTTTGGTCTTAAAACTCAAACAGTTGTACTTGGAATGTGGTTTAGAATGTACAGTACTGTATGCTTAGCCACCATAGTTATCAGTTATACCACTGGCACAGATGCTACAGAACTTAAGGTCAGACTTGTGTCCATGGTCTGTGTTTATGCCATACTTTAAGGACAAAATGTTAGTTAAGCAGATGGAGCTGAGCATGAGGAAATCTGTTAGACTAAACATCCTGTTGTAATCAGATATTACTGAGTATAATAATCTTGTTTATCGGCCACATACAAGTTATAGCTTGTAGCCAGAAAAAACATTAATAATATTTTTACTGTACACAAATAACAAAAAGTCTTAAGAAAACTTTTTAGACTTTAGTAATACAGCAAGCCTTCTGATCTGAATAAGATGTAATCAACGTCTTGCTAGATTATCTAACAATTAATCAAAGATAACTTACCTAATTAGTTCTTCTTTAACCTCTATCAAACGTTGCCTTTTCTTATTTGTTGTTCTGATCATCTGTAATGCCAGCAAAGATGTATTTTTTAAATGAACAGGCAAAATACAAAGACCTTAACAGCTGTTTTACTAGTTCTGTTCTAATACTGCAGAACTTCCACTACACTCTGAAGTAGAAAAGAGGCACATTATAACAGCTGTTCCTTTTTATCAAAGTTTATAGTGATATGGGAACAAGAAATATCTCAAATTTGAAAATTGTTAAATACTTTTCCTGTATCTTCTTAGTGAGCAGTTTTCACTGTAATTTAGTGACAAATTTCCTGGTAATATTAAAGGAGCTGGAATTTATTTTCCATATTGTAGGTACCAGGTAGACTTAATTATTGAGAACATTTATATCCCCCCGTTTAAAATAATTCAAGGTAGTGAAGAAGCTATAACAATCAGTCAACAAGCTTGCTAAAACTGTTAACAACTAAAACCTTATAAAAAGTTTTCACACAAACATGGAAATCCAGAGAGGGCTCAGCTGGTTTTTCAGGCAGGGAATTCCAAAATCTAAAAACAGATTTGAACAGTCTGAGAAACTTTCTCTCTATCCCCTCCACTCCCAATCCAGTCAACCATGAATTTGGGAGAAAATGACCTCTGTGAAAATCCACCAATTTGGCATGGGGAATCCCCTTCTGCCTGCCCAGCTGCAAAAGCCGACTCTGATGACAGCTGTCACATACACACTTATATCTATTGTTAAGAAATATTTCTAGAAGCAGAGGAAGATATACAGGCATCAGTGCTGATCGATGATGGGGTGGTTTAAATATGTTGGCTGAGCACAATGTTTCCCAAATACATACATACTGTTTATCATGCTCTCTTGGAGTCTACAATGATCACCTTGTACATAAAGAAAGACTAAGCCTTCACTTGCCCTCCAAAGTGAATGAGGGAGGAAGAACTCTGGGCAAATGTGACAGAATGGGTTTCCCAACAATGACTAAGATAACTGAAGTGATAACTACAGAAAAAGGATCCAGTCTCTACAGCTAGGTTCACAAGAAACTTTGAAAGACTGCTTTTACAACAGAATTCTAATTGTGATCCATTGATGTGTCCTGATTCAATACCTATGCAAAATAATATAGATAACTTTTTACCTTTGTATTTTTCAGTTTTGCATTTTTCAGTTCTTCAGCATCTGTGATCTAATTAAAATACACACCAGTAATGCAGCATAACCTTCTAATTTAATAAAATAGATTATAAAGTAAATTTATAAACACAAAATAAAACAAAGGAAAATATATATTGGTACTTTAAAGAATAACTATATTTTATACTATATTTTAATGTAACCTTTCATGACTTGTCTACTTGCATGTAAGCTTATATTTAAAAATAACAGTCTTTAAAGTGTCAAAATGTCTTTTTTGCTTTTGTTTTGTGATTCCTATTGAAATGCTTGCACAGACTAACATGGTTACAACTTTGAAAAGTAAATTTAGCTTCTCAATATGTCAGGACTAGTAGGAGTTACGCTTTCCAGTCCTCAGAATCACCAGGAAAGGATATCCAAATACAAGCTCCTTTAATATTCTTTGTTTTCCATGTAAGTGATTCTACTTTTTGTAGAATATTCATACAGATTATCCATTGTAGTTTTGGGAGACAAGAGATGTAACCACCCACAGTAGTGCCTCGACACTAACAGGAGCAGGGTAAGTCAGTCAGTAGGAGACACAACGAGCAAGGCTGGAGTGGGCACTTGAGGTCCCTCAGATGTTTGATTTAATTTATATAGCTCCGTGATTTAGATATCTGGCTGTGGAGCTAGAAAATGCGAGTTCATTCCCCCACTGTGTCTCCTTGACAACAGTTGGACTCAATGATCCACAGGGTCCCTTCCAGATCTGCAGTTCTATGATGCTGATGCTGATATGCTGCCCGATCAGTGAATACACACTACTCTGGGCAGTGTATGGAGTAAAACAAGAACCCCCAAATGCCCCCCATCCACTTCCATAACATAATCAATACAGCAAAACAACCAAAATTAAATTTGGAGAGCATTTCTTAAAGGATATTGTGTAATAGGCAGTTAGTGCACTGAATGTTTCTGTAGCGCTAACCAGCAGAGCCAAAACATAAAACATCATCCAGAGGATAACAGCTGTCTCCCTTTCAAAGGGGATGGCTACTCAAATTAAGGACAGTCAGTACAAAGCGTTTCCTTATCCAACAGCCCCATCTCTCTTGCCTCTGGCCCCTTTTCTATATTCCAGCTGCACTCTCACACACTGTGCAAACTTTTTCTAACCTACATTGATCAACTGATTTGAGGATGGTTCCTGATCACAGAGTTTCAGGTGAGCTCCCAATTCTGGAATACTATGCAAGTTTCTTGCTGTATTAGTACAACTCAGATGAATAAGTAGTGTAGTATATCCCTTTTCTGCTATATATTATAATTTGTTTAACAAATTCAAATATTGTAAAAGTGCTTAAAACCCTCTTTATATTAATAATCTTTAAGCAAGGGTATTCTAATTACAAATATAAGCTGCTTACATCAGATCCTATTCTCTACTCTCTCTATGTGACTTGTAGTAACTCTTCAAAGTTTAAGACAGAAATTACTTCCAACTTTGCACTCAACCAAAACTGTTACAAATTGCAAAGAATACTCATTTCTCCTATAACGATACTACTATTCATTTGTCTAGGCCAGTGGTGGTGAACCTTTTTGGGCTTGTGTGCCCAAACTAGAAAAACAAACAAAAGTGGGCTGCAGCAGAACCGGAAGTGGTGGCAGAAGGGAGAATCCCGGCACAGAGGTGCCTCAAGAACCCACTCCGGATCCGCTGCCAGTACCAGCTGCTCCGGATCCGCCTGCCGAACCGCCAGCATCGCGGCTGCAGCCACCTTCTCAGATTTGGCTGCGGGGGGGGGGGGGGTAGCCATCTGGCGACCTATGGCTCACGTACCTGCAGAAAGGGCTCCATGTGCCAGTTGTGGCACACGTGCCATAGGTTTGCCATCGCTGGTCTAGGCACACAAGAAGCATTTACAACAAAAGGACCTGTCTACTGTTCCAGTCAGTGACACCCACTTACATGATACCTGATTTTGTTCTACTTCCCCTATTATCCAGTTTTCCACCCCTGCTTCCAGTTAGTTATTGTTATTGGGAGTGGGGTGTGCTTAGGTATCCTTCCAAATCTTGAGGTTTCCCCAAGTTCGCTGATGCCATCATTTAGTGGTGGTGGGGGATCTGATATCTTGCTACATAAAGATTAGTGTTCAGAGAATTAACAATATTAGTAATATATGACAATTTTATTTAGTTAACATTTTAAATTAATATAATTCGCACTTCCCAATCTATGATGCACATCTAAATATAGCTAATCATGTTAAATACTTCTATGAAGATCTTTGCTCAAGAACTGTACACAAAAATGAATTTTATAGAGAAAGTGGCATACAAAAAGTGAATGTGAAGAAAAATCGCATATGGAACTTCAAACGAGTTTTCAGTGAGTAAACTATTTTACAAATTGAATAGAATGTCAATTCCAGGTACATAAGTGACTTTACTTACAGCTTTGATAAGCTGGTCCTTGAACCCAGCATAAAAGCTATCTATAGCTTTCCTACATATCTTTGACTCCACTCCTTGTCTGAAACACATAAACGATAAGTTAAATAAATTTCTATGTACCCAAATAAGGTTAACTGAGATATGCAAATTCTAGCATCTGAACTAATAAAAATCAGTCAATGCCAATAATCAACATTTCTCCTACTCAAGGTTGTTTTCAGTGATAAGGCTGATTTATTTAAGTCGCATCTTGAATCTAATTGCTATTATCACATGCATTCCTACTATCAACCAAATACACAGTAGTTCAAAAGGTATGTTTCATTGTAGTTTCATCTTGAATAAGGTTTAAATTTGGGTTGGAGGGAAAAAATCTCTGTATCACAGATTTGTTCTGTGATCCAAATAATACCAATGTAAAAGATTTAGAATCCTTGATATTTTGCTCTTTTGGCACTGGAAAATACAGTATGCTTCTTCAAAAAGACAATTATTCTTCAAGGACTGCAATAACTTTTTTGTGCTTCTGTGTATCCAAACAGCACAGCAGTAATGCACTTTATCCATAACAAAGATTAAAATTTTGTATCAAAGTGTAGTTTAGATTGATCATCACAAGAGGGTTCCTAGTCATAAAGAAACTTACCTGTATTTTGCTGTTATCTTTCCAAATTCATCTAGAATAACATCAGACTCTGTGATCCGACTGGCAACTTTCTTCAGTCCTTTGGGTACCCAAACTTTTATCAAATGTGGATCATCTGAGTTTTAAAAAATAGCAAGCAGAATTTTTGAAGCAGACTTATATAATATGCTAATCCTCTAATACCATATAATTAAGGTGAAAAAGCTTCAGTGTAAACCTGGAGAGAGAAAAAAAAATCACATCACTTTCCTCTTACCTGGGCAATCTTGCTCTGTTTCTGGTGAAGCCTGTTTCCGTCTCTCATGGGATTTAGCGCTCCTCCTAGGCATCTACTGGGATCAAATGGAAAGTGCATTTAAACGCTTCAGATTACTAATCACAATATGCAGAAACATCGTGCCCTCACCATAAATTTTGCCCTCACCATTTAAAATGCACTAGAACATAACTAAACTAGAGCACTTTATCTCTTCCAATTCCTGCATCTTTCCACAACTAGTGCTCTTTTTAGTAACAAACCAGACATTTGCCCAACTGTTTCATTCTTAGGACAGAGATTCTCATTGCTGGACAATCTACAGGACTACAGATATATATATTTATACAGAATTAAAGACAAAGACACACGCACGCACGCACGCACGCACGCACACACACACACACACACACACAGGGCTTAATAGAAGATCGTTCTTAACTTTATCAGCATTCAAATTCTTCACATCATCTTTCATTCTATGAGATATCCCGCATTCTGAAGAGCCGTTCCTTAAAGAGAGTATAGATGGTAATTTACAGTCTTCCATACTGTACTCTCCATTGCTCTCTAAATGGGAAGAATCTGGTGATCATTCTCAGACTCAAGTGCAA
The DNA here is from genome assembly GCF_051106095.1 of Pogona vitticeps. NCBI lineage: Eukaryota > Metazoa > Chordata > Lepidosauria > Squamata > Agamidae > Pogona > Pogona vitticeps. The sequence goes on from NC_135787.1 coordinate 61,383,540, forward strand.
GCCATTTATACAACAAATACTTTAAAAAGAAGCTTGCACTAGTTTAAGGACAGCATTAAATTAAGAAAATAGCTGTTGTACCCTTCTATGTTGTTAATATCAATATTAATTTAATTTATATCCTATGTTTCTGCACAGGAGCCCAGAGTTGTTAAGAGCCTACATGAAAACACACACTAAAATCATTAGTTACACAGTATGCACCTGCAGTGTTTCCTCTAATCTACAGGAGCACATTTTTGGCTATGTACAAATGCTACAGGGAACCACAACTGTCTTTGCATCACTATAGGAAGTAAAAATGAAATTAAAGTAGTTTACACAGATTATAGCTGTAAGTACAATACAAAATCCTTTTTAAAAAAGGCAGCAAAAGAACTCTCTAATAGCCGCCTCAAGTTATCAATACTTACAATAATCCTTCAAACTGCTATCTGTAACGAGCAAATCGGAGATAACCTGAAATCTAGTGCAGCTATATGAGAAATGGTTGAGCAATACTAAAGAGTCAAAATATTCAAAATGTAATTAGAAGCCTAAGAATGTTAGCTTCTGCTAAAAATTTTTTTACTAGTCCACTGATACATCTGTAGTTCTCAAACTACCAGACTTTTGCACACTCAAAATACTTCTAGAATTGGGGTGAATATACTGAAGAAGCAGTAAAGACAATCCAGTCCAGCCTTTCGCATGATGTATTCTGCATATAAGTTAAATAAGCAGGGGGACAATATACAACCTTGTCATACCCCTTTCCCAATTTTGAACCAATCGTTGCATATCCAGTTCTAACTGTTGCTTCCTGTCCCATATATAGATTTATCAGGAGACAGAAAAACTGGCCAGGTACTCCCATTTCTTTAAGAACTTGCCATAGTTTGCTGTGGTCCACTCAATCAAAGGCTTTTGCAGTCAACGAAGCAGAAGTAGATGTTTTTCTGGAACTCTCTGGCTTCCTCCATAATCCAGCGCATGTTAGCAATTTGGTCTTGAGTTCTTCTGCCCCTTCAAAATCCAGTTTGTACTTCTGGGAGTTCCCGGTCCACATACTGCTGAAGCCTACCATGTAGGATTATGAGCATAACCCTGCTAACGTGTGATATGATTGCAATAGTACAGTAGTTGGAGCACTCTTTGGCACTGCCCTTCTTTGGGATTGGGATGTAGACTGATCTTTTCCAATTCTCTGGCCACTGCTGAGTTTTCCAAACATGTTGACATATTGAGTGTAGCACCTTAACAGCATCATCTTTTAAGATTTTAAATAGTTCAACTGGAATGCCCTCACCTCCACTGGCCTTGTTGTTAGCCATGCTTTCTAAGGCCCACTTGACTTCACTCTCCAGGATGTCTAGCTCAAGGTCAGCAACCACACTATCTGGGTTGTCCAGGACATCCAGATCTTTCTGGTATAATTCTGTGTATTCTTGCTACCTCTTCTTGATGTTCCTATCATTTTTGTCCTTTATCATGCCCATCTTTCCACAAAATGTTCCTTTAATAGCTCCAATTTTCTTGAACAGATCTCTGCTTTTCCTCTTTATTATTTTCCTCTATATCTTTGCACTGTTCATTAAGAAGGCCTTCTTGTCTCTCCTTGCTATTCTTTGGAAGTCAGCAGTCAATTTTCTGTAACTTTCCTTGTCTTCCTTGCATTTTGTTTCCCTTCTCTTCCAGTCCCCTATGAGAAGAACATCTTTCTTTGGTGTCAGTTGTAGATGTTGTAAGTCTTCATAGAACTGGTCAATACCAGCTTCTTCAGCATCGGTGGTTGGTGCATAAACTTGGATTATTGTGATGTTGAAAGGTCTGCCTTGGATTCGTATTGAAATCATTCTATCATTTTTGATATTGTATTCCAGTGTAGCTTTTCCCACTCTTTCGTTGACTATGAGGGCTACTCCATTTCTTCTACGGGATTCTTGCCCACAGTAGTAGATATGATAATTGTTTGAATTGAATTTGCCCATTCCTGTCCATTTTAATTCAGTGACACCTAGGATGTCAATGTTTATTCTTGCCATCTCCTGTTTGACCGCTTCCAGCTTCCCAAGGTTCATAGATCTTACATTCCAGGTTCCTATGTACTATTTTTCTTTGTAGCATCGGACTTTCACTTCCAGGCATGTCCACAGCTAAGCATCCTCTCGACTTTGACCCAACCACTTCATTAGCTCTGGAGCTACTTGTCCTTGTCCTCCGCTATTCCTCAGTAGCATGTTGGATGCCTTCCTTCCTGAGGGGCTCATTTTCCAGCGTCATTTGTTAGCATTTTGTTTCTGTTCGTAGGGTTTTCTTGGCAAAGATACTGGAGTGGCGTGCCAGTTCCTGCTCCAGGTGGATCGCGTATAGTCAGAACTCTACACTATGACCTGTTCGTCTTGGGTGTCCCTGCACAGCATAGTCCGTAGCTTCTCTGAATTACTCAAGCCCCTTCACCACGACAAGGCAGCAATCCATGAAGGGGAACTTACTATTACATTTCAGCAATTACGTATTTTCAATCTCCAGTCCCCAATATATTGCCAAATTCTCCCCACGCAAATAAAAAGATAGAGCTCTCTTTAAGCCATTAATGTACCATATTATCTTTCACAGGTTCCTCTTCAGACTCTTCTCTTTCCACTCTAGATTTCAAGGTGTGGCAATTTTTACTAGGAAAAAAATAAAATAAAGATATGAACATGTCATTATTTTTATCAGTATTTTATTTAAGGAGTCTTCTCTTCCGATACAAATATTGTATGCTGCTGTCAGAAAAGACCTCAATGAAAAATAAAGAAACAATATAATATAATCACAATAAATGTGAATATGAACACAGGTGTGAATGCTGTATATGTCTGAATAACTGCTGCAGTGCCTACCTGAAAGCAAGCCTTATCAAAATTCACAGCACTTCCCCAAGCAATCATTAATAGGATTGTCCCACTGAACTCAACTGGCTTATTTCTAAATAATAATGTATAGGTTTGCACTGTGAATGAACTGTATGGACAGAATTATATAGTCAACATGTGATGCACAGAATCAGATCTCACTGATAGGCACTGAGGCTCATTTAGGGAAACCATGGACAAAATTGCAGTCTCCTTTACACCTTCTGCAAGAATGCCAGCTCCTCAGAAGAGAGCCCAGATATGTTACCTACAAAGCACTATAAAACACATATAAAAAGGTCTAAAAGTTCAGCCTTGATGACATAGGCCAAGTACTAACATTCAAGCAAAAATTATTCAACATTCATAACACCTGACTCCAAAAATTGTCCTTGTGACTATTTTGAATTTTGATAATCATCCTGCAATTTAAGAACAGCTCTACAGTAATTTCCAAAGGTCACTATTGATACTTTCCCCTTATCAAATACATCACAGAAAACCATCATATTCGGAAATGCAGGTACCGTATTTTACCATGTACAAGATGACAATTTTGCCTAAAATAATCAGAGGAAAAATGGAGGGTCGTCTTATAAATGGAAGGAAGCAGTCGTGCGCGCACACTCGGGCACCTCTTGCTGCCACCGCTGTCACCCAATTGCCTCTTTCAGAGCTCCACCTGCCCGATCACTGCAGCCTTGTCCCCTCTCATGGTGGAGGTAGCGGGAGGTGCGCATGTCTTCCTGCCTCCTTAGCAAAGGGAAGGCAGCAATGGCTCCCCTTCCTGTTTTTGTAAACCCAGCGTGCCTTTTGCTAACCTCCTCAAAAGACGAGGAAAAGCGCAGTCACTTACAGCCGCTTTCCTTGCCTTTTGCCAAGGCACAGGGCTTAGCAAAAAGGGAGCCCTTCGAGCCCTGCTTTTTAAAATTTGGGGTTAGAAAAAGTGGGGTTCGTCTTATACTTTGGGTTGTCTTGTAAACGGAAAAATACGGTAAATACAGAATATAAAACAACTATCTCACAAGCAAAATGAGTGCAATACAATTGGAATCTAGATACGTAAAATATAAAAAGTAGGGTTTTTATGTAGCACAAATACCCCTGGATAAAATACTATTAGAAACAGATGACAAATTGATTTTAAAAATGTATAAAGTGTTGTTAGTAATTAAGATGGAAGATGAAGTGGTAAAAGATTGTATGACCAAATGGGTGCAAAATATAGGGAATAATATTGAAACTGATGACTGGGAAAATTAATATAAAAATTACAAAATCAGTAAGTTTTTAAAGAAAACATACAAAATGTTCTACAGATGGTACATGACATCAGATAAGTTATCAAAAATGTATAAAGATGCATCAAATGTATGTTAGAAATGTAGATTACAAGAGGGAACCTTATATCATATGTGGACATGTAGAGAAGCAAAAAACTATTGGATACTAATGTATGAATGTCTGCAAAATAATCTAATATGTAATATTCCATTTAAACCAGAATTATTTTTGTTAAATATGTTGCCAGAGACTTTGGATAGGAGAGACAGCCATTCGGTAATACATATAATAACCGCAGCCAGAATACTATATGCATGGAAATGGAAGAAAACTGAAATACCGAACCGTGAAGAATTTATGGAAAAAATTATGGAAGTGGCAGAGATGGACATATTAACAGAAGCTGTAAAAGTCAATTCAATCCAAGAAGCAACAGAAAAATGGGACCCTATATATAACTGGATCTGTAACCTGAAAGCCAAATGCGATAATTTTAATGCAAAATAGTCAAATAATTCCAGTAGAAAGCATATAAGCAATTAACAGATACATACGTTCTTAATGTAATGATATGTGTAAGTACAGATAATATGTGATAAGGAATGGCATGATATATTTCCTGCTATCCCGATTCGTTTCCCCTTACCCTGGGGGGTGGGGGTGGGGAACAAGCAAAATGAGTGGATGGGGTGTGTGAATGAATGCAGAACAGGTAGACCAAAAATACCACAATGACAAACACATCCTTAGATTTATCTCTGGATTACCTTCCTATTGTATTTCTCTGTTCTGTCTCAGAATCAGATGAATTACTTGTTCCCCCATCCTGTTCTGAATACTGATCTTTTTCTGATCCATCTTGCGCATAAGCAGACATAGCAGTGCTATGTAAGGGATGTTCTAAAAGAGAAAAGTCTAGTAGTAATAAATGTTGTCATCTTTCCTTCACTGTTCCTGCTGTTTCTTTCCCACAGCTAAAGTCAGGAAAATGCAGACACAGAAGTCTAGGTATTTGGGCCAAAGAAGTTCTCATATTCAAATCCATTTAATTCTGATCTCCTTTGATTTCTCTGATTCACAACCCTGAAGGAGTTCACAGATCTGGACCAAAATGTGTTTAGTTGAAGCAAAGGAGGAGGCAAATCTGCCTACATTCTTTATTTTAAAACACAGATTTGGAAATATATAAACTAGGGGCATGCTTTGAGATTTTGGACAGCAACCTTAAAATCCTCTAAAAATTCCCAGGTGGAATTTTCAGCCCACAAATCTGCAGATTTCGCCCTCCTAAAGAAGGGCTTTTGGGTTGTTTTCTACCCCTGATGCTGCTGGCCTCATCACTGCCTTCCAGTTTTTTTTAATTTATTTATTTTAAAGAAAGCTACTGCAGTGCTTCTTGAGAATTGCAGTGTTGCAGGAGGCGCCCTCTGTGGAGCTTTATGGACAGCAAATTTATGATTCCTAGGATCATTCACGTCCAGGAAGTCAACCATCCCACCACTGAGGGTACAGTGGTGCCCCGCTTGATGATTACCCCGGTAGACGACAAAATCGCTTCACGATGAGGTTTTTGCGATCACAAAACAATGTTTCAAAGGGGAAAATCCGCTTCACGATGATCAGTTCCCTGCTTCGGGAACCAATTCTTCGCATTACGATGATCAAATCGTCGGGTTTTCAAAATGGTCGCCCACTTTTTCCAGACCCATTTCTGGAAGACAATGACTGAAAATGGCTTCCCCTATGGAGGATCTTCACTGGACGATGAGGTATTTTGCCCATTGGAACGCTTTGAACCGGTTTTCAATGCATTTCAATGTTTTTTTTTCTTTTGCTTGACGACGATATCGCTTAACAGTGATTTTGCTGGAACGGATTATCGTTGTCAAGCGGGGCACCACTGTACAATGTTTAACCAGCGAGTTGAGTTAGAGTAATTAAAAAACTAAGCAACTTAAGAGATTTTTAAAATGCCCATGTATTTACAGTGGTGCCCCGCATGACGACAATAATCCATTCCGGGAAAATCGCTGTTAAGCGAAATCGTTGTCATGCAAAAAGCCTTTCCCCATTGGAATGCACCGAAACCCGTTTAATGCGTTCCCAATGGGGAAATTACCTCGTCATCCAGCGAAGATCGCCCATAGGGAAGCCATTTTGAGAGCGCTGATCAGCTGTGACGCATGGGTCTGGAAAACACAGGGCAGCCATTTCAGGAAGCCGACGATCAGCTAGAACTGACTATAGCGAAACATCGCTGAACGGGACAGGGAAAGCCGGCAGCCATTTTCGCGCCCTCGTTAAGCGAGGGGAGGGCGCGAAAACGCGGTGCGCGGCCATTTTGGGGCTTCCGGTGGCCATTTTGTCCGCCGAACAGCTGATCGTCGGAGCTTCGTTTTGCGAAGATCGGTAAGCGAAACGCTTACCGATCTTCGCAAAGCGAATTTCGCCCTATCTAAAGCTCGTTGAGCGATCGCATTAGCGATCCCAAAAAAGGGATCGCTATGCGATTTCGTCGTTGTACGGTGCGCTCGTTAAGCGAGGCACCACTGTATATATTTTTAATACGTTCAGACCATGGATAAGTGAATCTGCAGATACTGATGATCCCACAGATAAGAGGGTCTTATTGTACTGAAACATTTAGCATATATTATTAAAAAGCCATTAAATGTAAAACAACTTAAAAACAAAAAGGGACACACATACATACACACAAAAAAAATTATAAGAAGAAAAGAGCAGCAACCGCCAATAAATAACCTTTTTCTCCAGCCCAGTCACCAGCCGTCTGCCTAAATAGAAGGGCTTTTGCTTGCCAGCAGAAATCCAACAGAGTGCCAACTTAGCCCTGCATGAAAAGGGATGGCACAGTCTGGAAGAAGCGAAACCCCCTAAGTCCTCATCAGAGGTGTCTGTCAGAATGGTGGGGCCAAGAAAAAAGCATCTGTGCAGATTTTAAAAATAGGGAGGCTCATAAACAGAGATGTGGTCCTTTAAAGATTCTGGACATAAGCCTTGATATGCCAAAGTTTGTACTTTAAATCAAAGTTTACATGGTTAATTGATTAAGACAATTATTGACAATTCTAGAAACTATACTATATACAGTACTACAGCAGGAACTGTTAAATGTTAAATGTGATCACTAACCAAACAAGTCATCAGGCTCTTCCATTTGCTCATTTCCAGGAATTTTCAAAATACTTGACACATCTGGCTCCTCAGGGGGAAGAAATCTGCTGCGATGGACTAACTTAGCTTGCTGTTTCTGAAGACATAAAATAAAATTCAACTTAAAAATGAAATTTAGCACAGTGTAAAAGAATTATAATGTGCCTAACTGCAATAATTTATTCCACAGAAAAATAATTGTATATAATATAATAGTGCATATCATGATCAATTATTGCCAATAAATAACCAACCTAAAACCAATAAAGACAAATATTGTTTACAAAATTTACTGCCCAGCTTTCTGTGGCTGGATGTCAGTGTCATCTGTATTTCTGAAGCAAAAAAGATTCAAAAATAAAATTTGGTTTTCAAGTACACCACAGATCTTAATAACTCAAGGTTCTGGACTAAACAGAGTAGGATGATGCCTCAAATATGCCTGAATGAAAAAACATACTTACTCCAGGTCTCTTCTTGGAATCTCTTCTTTTTCTCTTTGACATCTTGCTATTGTTGAAGAATATAAAAAAGGAACATTATCTTAAATTAATACAACCCCCTTTTTACACCCAGCAATATCAGTATCAAATCTGTATTATAGGTGTACATCTAAGTCTTCATGTTTATATTCTTCCAACCAGCCAGGCTTACTAAATTATATATTTAATTAGGATTTGTGGGGGGTAAAAGATGAATTAATTTCATCTTGCTTTCATCTATTTTTACAGATTCATCTGAACTGTATCTACCCCCCCCAAAAAACCCACTTTAATTTTACCTAAATCCAGTTCCTGTTCTCCATGGTTAGCTGACAAGAGGTGACTGTTTTTCATATTGTGTACTTAATCACAGTAATGTGTCTTCATGTTGTTTCTCAAAATTTAAAGTTGCATTCATCCTTGTTGCACATTCCAAAATATCATAATGGAAGTGTATTACATATGAAAGTGAATACAAAACCATATACTGTCAACTATCTCCCATCCCCACATATCTATGAATTGGTTGTCACAAGAAAACAGCAGCAACAAGTTGCATTTGAGATACCAGTGTACTAAGCCAACAATTTAAAAATGGCTTCTGAAATATGAACCCAAATTTTAAACACGAAGCAAACAAGTCATAAACACCCAAATTCTAAATAAGAAACACTGAAGTTTAAGCTTTTTCCTATATTTATCCAAAATACTGTATTTTCTTTTAATTTCAAATGTATGACAGTCAAAACAGGCTTAGCAAAGTACCATTAAAAAGCAGGAATATAAATACTCATCTTTAATCTGATACATCATGCTTCTGAAGTGCCTTATATTCGAAGTAAACAGCAGCTCCACACATTTAGTATTTAAACATTTTGCATTCTATATAATAATATTATGTTTGGCTTATTAAATACATTTCAAAGGTGTAAGCGATATTTGCTGATGTGTCTGCCCCAGGCTCTGGAGGGTTCTAATTTTAACAGGAAGAGAAGCTGAATCCTCTCCTGCATCTCATCAATCTGCCACTTCCAGCACTTCCCCCTTAGTCTTGCATACAGTATATCTGTAGTACTAGATGTGGTGCAGTGCATACAAGTTGGACTATCATTCAAGAGACCTGGGTTCAAATGCCCCATTCAGTCACAGAAATTCAAACAGGTAGGGGAGGAAAGTAAAACACTTCCCACATATTTCAGAAATCCTATTAAAATAATCATTAATTATAAATTAGAAGCAACTTGACATTGCGTATCAACCGACCAAGCACAAGAAGAGCTGTAAGGGTTGCCACCTTCACATTTAGTTAGGTCTCCAGCACCCCGTTCAAGCACACTGGACCAGACCTCAGGTTTGTCTTATACAGTTGTGTTCAAAATTATTCAACCCCCAATGCTGTAAAGGGGTTTAGGGACTATAGTGTACATTTGGAATTGTATTCAGAATGAAATCCTACAAGGACGTTTTAAAGAACCAAATGCAACTAAAATAACATCAATTGTTTATGTAATACAGTAGTAAATGTTTCTTTTGTGGTTTCTTCATTGCCACAATTATTCAACCCCTTAAAGACTACCACTCTGAAGAAGAGAGGTTCATTCAGGTGTTTTCGATCAGGTATTGAAAACACCTGTGGATGTCACGGAGCACCAATCAAGCATAATAAGCACCAATTAGGCAGCTTTAAAATGACTGTGATACTCAGCTCCTTCTAGACATTTACTGGTGTGGTTACAAACATGGTGAAGTCAAGAGAATGGTCCAGGAAGACAAGAGAAGAGGTGATTTGTCTTCACAGGAAGGGCAATGGCTATAAGAAGATTGCAAAGAAGTTAAACATACGAAGAGACACCATAGGAAGCATCATTCACAAATTCAAGGCAAAGGGCACTGTTGAAATGCTACCTGATCGTGGAAGAAAGAAGATGCTGACTTCGACTGCTGTGCGCTACCTAAAGCATAGAGTGGTGAAAAGTCCCTGTGTGACTGCTGAGGAACTGAAAAAAGATTTGTCAGATGTGGGTATAGAAGTTTCAGCTCAGACAATAAGGCGCACACTGCGTAATGAAGGTCTCCATGCCAGAACCCCCAGGCTGTCTCCCAAGAATAAGAAGAGTCGACTGCAGTATGCCAAAAGTCATGTGGGCAAACCACAAAAGTTGTGGGATAGTGTTCTGAGGACTGATGAAACAAAATTAGAACTGTTTGGCCCCATGGATCAACGCTATGTTTGGAGGAGGAAGAGCAAGGCATATGACGAAAAGAACACCTTGCCTACTGTGAAGCATGGCGGAGGGTCAATAATGCTTTGGGGCTGTTTTGCTTCTGCAGGTACAGGGAAGCTTCAGCGTGTACAAGGTACCATGAATTCTCTTCAGTACCAGGAGATATTGGATGAAAATGTGATGCAGTCCGTCACACACCTGAGGCTTGGGAGACGTTGGACCTTTCAACAGGACAATGATCCCAAGCATACCTCCAAGTCCACTAGAGCATGGTTGCAGAGGAAGGGCTGGAACATTTTGGAGTGGCCATCGCAGTCACCAGACTTAAATCCAATTGAGAACCTCTGGTGGGACTTAAAGAAAGCAGTTGCAGTGCGCAAGCCTAAGAATTTGACTGAACTGGAGGCTTTTGCCCATGAAGAATGGGCGAAGATACCCGTAGATCGCTGCAAGACACTTGTGTCAAGCTATGCTTCACGTTTAAAAGCTGTTATAACTGTAAAAGGATGTTGTACTAAGTACTAAGATTGAATGTCACTTGGGGGTTGAATAAAAACTAATAATGATGTGAGCACAGAAAAGACATTTGTGGTTATTTCATTATAAACTTAAGGTTATATTTCTCTGACCTACAAGTGCCTCTTTCATGTAAATGTAAGCAAGATGACTGAATGATCAAAATCAATGTCAAAATGGCCAAAACATTCAATTTCAGTGGGGGTTGAATAATTTTGAACACAACTGTACAGCACACTGCTTACAACCACAATGAGTTGACGCGGTGCTAATGGTAAACAGGTACAGTAGAAGTTACGAATCTCAAGCCACGAACTTACCAGGTGGCCTTGAAAGAGTCAAATGCCAACCTGCTAGCCGGTGCCCTTCGTCTCCAGTGAAGAGGGCAGGGCGACCTCCGTACCTTTTTGTTAAAGGGCGAGGGGGAGATCCAAGCTCTCAGACCTTTCCCTTTACATTAAAGGAGGTGCTGTTATTGACGCGCAGCTCCCGCCAACCCTAGGCAGCACAGCCAGCGGCCAGAAACGGCAGGAACCTCTGGGAAGCAAGCTAAAAGCGGCCTCTTCCTCCACTGAAGGTCCACCTCATAACGAGAAAGATGACGACAATTATTTTTCTCCGGGACGCTCTCGGATCCGATACAGGAAGACCTACCGTATTAGTCTCTGGCTCCCATCAGAGCCGCGGCTTCTCTCAGAAACTTGCCCAGTTACTGCGAAGATAACAGGAAGCAAACCTCAGGCAGGGCCCCCGGAGGACAGGCAAACACAAGGGAGAACCTGAAGCCGAACACCCGTTTGCCTCGCCGCTTTTCTGCGCTTCGTCCCTCCCGCTGCACCGGTCACAAGCGCCGCCCTGACACCCTTCAGCAAGGGCTGCCTCCTGTGGCTTCCAAGCCAGCCAGTCCTCTGTGGGGCCTCGCCGTCAGCTCAAGTCCAGCCGCCACCCCGACCCCACGTCTAACGAACGGGCTGCCCACCCGGCCCCCTTCTTCCAGGTCTTTCCCGCTCGCGAAGCCACGCCCCCGCTCGCCAGGCCCGACAAACACCGCCGGACGCCAGAGGCGGAATTAAAATGCGCGCCGGCTTCCCTGACCTCCCTTAACGGTACTTTCCCGCCCTTTTCCCTCAAACTGCCGTGCCGGTCCATCCCACTGAGCACAACACAGCGGGGGGGGGAGGCGCGCGCGGGGGGGAATGTGAAATAACTTGTAACTGAGCTCAGCTTATCCAGGTTCGATGTACAGTACTTGAGAGCCCGCCATTTCTCCTTTTCCCTTTTGCGCATTCTCTTCAGTCGTCGGCACAATTAAAAAGAGATGCTTTCCCCCCCCCCGCAAAAGATGGGTCGGCCCTCTGCCTCTTTGGTAGATTTCGAGGAAGAGTCATGAAAGCGCGGGGGGGGGGGGAAAGAGGGAGAAAAACAACTCATGCGGAGCGCCATCTGGTGGAGGGAGGATAATTATTTCACTATGAGCGTTGTTAGATCAAAATCCACTTCTTCAGACACAAAAGGGTGCAAAGACGGTGTCCTCTTAATTTTACACATTTCCTTCAGGGGCAAGCTTGGTGACCAGGTGAAGATACAGACAATACACAAAGTAACAATGACAGCGGAAAGAGACTCTGAGCTTTGTCATAGAAACAATCTCACTATTTTTGCTTGGCACATTGTGTATCACCAGGCTCGGACCTGCAGCCTGAAGTAATTAATTTAATAGTCCAATTTCTGTGTTAAAAAACTGTTGTCACATCTATTATCTGTAAGCCTGCCACTATGGCGATATGTATAAATACAGGAGGACATAGTACTGTATTTGCACTTCTGTCTGAAGAAGTAAATTCTGATCTATGAAAGCTCACAGTGAAAAAAAGCCACAATTTTTGCTCTCCTCTCCCCCTGGTATCTACAGCCCTTGCAGTGGGGAACAGATCCACTAAAGCATCTTGCAGTCATCCCAGATAGCTGGTAGTGGATGTCATGGTCAATGACACTGAATGATCTAAGACATCTCCAGTTTGATGCTTTCCAGAATATTTGTTCTGGAATTTCTGTCAGTCTCAGCTAACATATAGGTATGTGGGAAGTGGAGTCCCTAACAGGTTGAGCAAAGCAGCTCCAGGAGAACCAAGAAGGAGGAATATCTTTCCCTTACCCTGTTGACAACTAAATGAGTATCTATCCCAATCCCAGTCTTGAAGGTGAATTAAAATGGATCCATAATGATGACTGTTCAGCAGCATTTGAAGCCAAAGAGCAACAAACAAATGAATATCTAGCCTTCAAGGAGAGATTACACACACCACAGGCCAACAGTACAGCACAGGCCAACAGTATGACAAATAAACATGGACAATGCCCAGAACTACTGTACAGTAGTTACATTTGAGACAGCAGGCATCCAATGATCAGTCCCTTGATCTAATCAGTCTTTCCTTTTTTGATAGATGCAAATAGCCACAAGGTAATTAAATAAGTGTGTAGTAAGTGTCGGCTACAACTAAAAGTCATCCAACTAGACGTGACTAAATGGCATTATTCTAAATAAATAAATAAATAAATAAATAAATAAATAAATAAATAAATAAATAAATAATGAGGCATCCAGTCTTTGATTCAATATAAAGTGAATGTCAGAGCAGGTGTGGGTTTTATCCACAAATCACTTAGCAACAATGCCAGTGGGCTACTTGAGGGTCAGTTTCCTTAGAGGTATGTGTGTATTACTATAGTGCATGTCAAATTAATTAATTCTGGTTTGACCAAGGTTTACCTTGCTTTTGAAGTTGCTTACATTAGTGTAATCAGCCCACTTAGACTGTGACTACATGGTCACACGCTGTGGGCTTTGTTGCAAATGTAAAACAGATTCACATTTTCTTAACCGATCACATAATACAGACCAATTTGAATCTGTCCAGTCCTTTTTGCTTCTGACATAATTTCTTTTCTCTGTTGCTGAAGGCCTCTACTTTTTTCAAACTGATACAATTAGAAGAGATTTCCCCCATCTGATCAGTTGTTCCCGTTCTCTTAAAAAAAAAAAAAAAAGGCTGTGTGTGACTGTGGGTGGTTTGCTGGTGAGATACTTAGGTTGGGCTTGGTGACGTGCTAGGCTAGATGTGATGTTTTGGATCTTTCTCCCTAGTCTTGCCAAAGCATTTTTTATTTAAAAAAAAACCCCAGACTACCAAGTTTAGCACTAAATCACCTTATCACTATATTGATATATTTATTGTTACATCACCCCTGCAAGGACAAAAAATTAAAAAAAATCAATATGAAATAGAAACAACTCCAGCAGACTACAGAACAGCAGCAGACTTCGTTTCCTTAGCATGTGTTTACGTCTTTGTATGAACCATTAAGAGGGAGTCGGGGATTACCAGAGGGTGGGATCCAAGCAAGGGGTGTTGTGATCTGTGGCATGGATCAAACTGCATCAGATTGAGGAGCCACCATGCACTAAAACAATCCACAGTCTCCATGTGATCAATCGGAACAGAAGCATAAAACAGGATGTGAATCAAGGTGCAGCATAGTTGAAATGCTATGATTCAGTTTGTCAGTGTAGTTGCAGCCTTAATTTTATGGCTCGTAAGGTATTTCTCTAGCCGTTTCATCTCCATCTGAATGGGCAAATACCATAGACACTTGGGGCCTGTTTTGCCTCTGGCATGTGCTGCATGCTGGTCCTCCACTTTTGCTACTACGATGCTTGCAAATTGGTGGCAAATCACTGTTAAAAATGAACTGGTAAAAGATATTAAAACAAGCAAAATGCTTACTTCAGAGAGGATGTTCATGGTTTGCTGCCAAAACTATGAAATAAAGCAGATTTTTTTCATTGTTTGCCAGATTCAGCAGCAAACCATCTAAACCTAGCAAACTTGTTCTACTTGTTTTAATGGCTTTTAGTATTTTTCTGCCAAAATTCCAAGGCATGGTTGGGGGATGGTGCAGATAGGGGCACACTTGAAAACACAGGTTACAATATAATCACCATACCCCCTAGCTGCTAATTCCTAAGATGCAGCTGTCAGACAACAACTACAGTGTACCTCACCAAAGATAGCAGCACTATAAAGATATAGGTGACACTGCTAAAGTTTTCATACAAATGAAGAGCATGTTTCAGCAAGTAACTGAGGTTGTAGGACAAGGAGAGAGTGTTAACTGCCTTTTTCTAAACTAGGTTAAAGGACAATGGAAGAAATGAACCCAAAATGTTTGAATTGCAGATGTTGCTGCTACTAGGGAGCAGGAGAACAACTTTGGATTATTTATCTTGTATCCCCAGCCAACAGAAGTGTTTCAGTCAAGTGTAAAGTTAGTGCATCCATCAGTTAGTGCATCTGTATCAAAACCAATCCAATCCTAGTGGAGGAACTATTAGAGCAGTCTGCACTCATTTGCTTTGTTCTTTAGTTGGAGGGGGCCACTGACACCCAATAATGTAGCAGTAACTTTTGAAACAGATATGCTGATTGTGGAAGTCCCCAGCCATGCTCCCCAAAATATAGGCACCTGTTCCAATCCATATCAGCAGTTCCTAATAAGTTTGATTTCTACTAGTAGAAGATCATTTGTAAAGCTAATGAACCTTAATTATCCATTCACAACTAAGGCACCTCCAAATGCACTACAGTTGGGATAATCTACAACAATTATTGGTGGGTTTTTAAAAATCCCACTATTTTGAAAAATGTCAGTTATGGTGAGGTTTGTAGCTAGTGGAAAAGGAAATGTAGGGGAAGTAATGCTACATTCCCTGTTAATAAAACCATCTATTGCATTATTTGAACTAGAGCTAGCAGCATGTTTTTAAAGCTGATCTAACCTTCAGTTGTTCTCCCTTTTTCAGTTGTAAAGGCTACTACTGTAGTTTTAAGGCTTGTGATCAAACCAGCAGCAGAATACAGTGGTGCCTCGCTTAACGAGCGCACCGTATAACGATTAAATCGCATAGCGATCCGTTTTTTCGGATCGCTAATGCGATCGCACAACGTTGTTCCCATAGGGAAAAATTCGCTTTGCGAAGACCGGTAAGCGTTTCGCTTACCGATCTTCGCAAAACGACCCCCGCCGATCAGCTGTTCGGTGGCCAAAATGGCCGCCAGAAGCCGGGAAATGGCCTAAAATGGCCGCGCGCAGCGTTTTCGCGCCCTCGTTAAGCGAGGCGAGGGCGCGAAAATGGCTGCCGGCCATCCTGAAGCTTCGCTGAACGGTGAGTATTTGGCCTATTTGGAACGCATTAAACGATTAAACAATAGAAACAATAGAAATCGCTGCCCCGTTCAGCGATGCTTCAGCATAGCGAAGGTTAATCCGGAACGGATTAACCTCGCTATGCGAGGCACCACTGTATATGTTTTGTATCATTTAGAACAGTGGTTCTTAACCTTTGTTGCTCGGATGCTTTTGAACTGCAACTCCCAGAAACCCCAGTCAGCACAGCTGGTGGTGAAGGCTTCTAGGAGTTGCAGTTCATAACTCCTGAGTAACTCAAGGTTAAGAACCAGTGATTTAGAACATGTAAGACCAAAACATATAAATGCCACTTTTGCAGTGCATACTAACATATAAATTCAGATAGGATATGAGTTTTAGTAATTTGAAACAGGTCTTCTCATTTTTACTGTACATACATAAAACTGAAGTTGGGAATGTTAAGATTATCTAACAGCTCTCGTCCTATTTGACAATTTAACTAATACACTCAGTATATTCTAATTCCATGTCCAGTTAGGAATATAAACTACAGTGAAAGTTTAAATAGGGTTCTTATTCCTTTTAAACCATAAAAAAGGCTTGCAGATATTACAGCCAAAGAAAGGCAATAGTGAGATATGTACACTACCAAAACCCAGTTGTGAGCTCTGGGTGTTTATATGTGGGGGGCGGGGCAGACAACTAACTCTTTCATGACATTTTCCAGTTGCAACAGAAGCATTTTCTGTTCTCTGCAAAAATCGATTATACAGTGGTGCCTCACAAGACGTGCACTTTGTTTAACGAAGAAATCACATAACGAAGTTTTTGCGATCGCAAAAGCAATCACAAAATGATATTTCCTATGGGTTTTTTTCGCTTTGTGATGATCGGTTACCTGCTTCGCTAACCGATTATCGCAAAACAAAGATTTTCGCACAGCTGATCGGCAGTTTCAAAATGGCCGCCGGGTAAAAAAAAGGCCGCCCGCTGTTTTCTGGGATGGATTCCCGCTGCACGGGCAGCGAAAATGGCCGCGCTGTGGAGGATCTTCACTGGACGGTGAGTTTCAAGCCCATAGGAACGCATTAATCGGGTTTTAATGCGTTTATATGGGCTTTTTAAAATCGCTTTACGATGTTTTCGTTCTACAGCCATTTCGCTGGAACGAATTAACATTGTATTGCGAGGCACCACTGTACCACCAAGAACCAAATTCTTTAACAAAACTGCTAATTTCTTCCTGCTCATACCGTAAACTACGCTAAACTGTAACTAGCAGGTTTTTTGTAGTAGGTTTATAAGGAACCCATGGAAGAAGTACAGTGGACCCTTGACTTACAGACGGCTTGACTTACAGACTTTTTGAGTTACAGACTTCTCTGGCCACAAAATTTAGGTTTGACTTGCAGACTGAGATTTGACTTACAGACCAGAAAAAAACCAAAATGGAACAAAAACGGCCTGTTACGGGATTAATCGGTTTTCAATGCACTGTAGGTCAATGGAGACTTGACTTACAGACTTTTTGACTTGAGAACCGCCTTCCAATACGGATTAAGTTCTCAAGTCAAGACCCCACTG
The DNA here is from genome assembly GCF_051106095.1 of Pogona vitticeps. Taxonomy (NCBI): domain Eukaryota; kingdom Metazoa; phylum Chordata; class Lepidosauria; order Squamata; family Agamidae; genus Pogona; species Pogona vitticeps. The sequence goes on from NC_135787.1 coordinate 61,400,895, forward strand.
TATGTGTGCCATCCAAATTGCACTCGTCTGTTCCCCAAACCTTACTAAAGTAAGCCAAGAAAATTCTATATTGTGAACATGCCAGAAGAATTACTCTTGCAAAGAAAAAGCACCTTGGAAAATCAATCAGTGATTTCTAGTTGCAAAGAACTAGGTTACTAACTAAATAGTTACTTCTTTCTCTAGGTTCTTGTATCATCAGAGTACTGTTGTAATGATAGATCTAAAAAAATGAGGTGATCTGCTAATTTCCTTTGAACTGCATTTGCCATGTGATGCCTATTTTTAAAAGATGAACAAGCAATACATGAGTGACTGATGCATAACTTAATAAGGTATACTCAAAATTAAATGCAGAAATATTTATTTTGGTTTCCTTCATTGGTTTTTGGAAATTTTGGTTTATAAAATATAGAAATAGCCAACACTAAGCAAACATTTGAACTCCAATGTAACAAGTGACTTAATATTCTAGGAGTATGGGCCTGGAAACTGTTGTGCAGATGGGGTACACATGTATGAAATTATGCAACTGGGTAGTGCGTTACAATCACATAATCGTTAGTGCAAACTCTGTTGTGCTTCTTTACATATATTTAACAGAAATCAATGACTTCTATGTAGGGAAAAACTCAAGCAGGGGTTACTACAAGGCATCTAGATTCCATCCTCTCCTCCCCCCCCCAAAAGAAATACAGTAGGACCGTGGTGTCTGTAGGAGATTGGTTTCAACCCCACCCTCACCCCACTGATGCTGAGAGCATACAGATATAGCAAACCCTATTGTATAGCACAGTTTCTGGTTCCCTCTAGTGGCCAGTTCTGGTAATACACCTTGAAAATGCTTATTTCTTCTTTTTTTTAAGTATACATTTTCAGGCTGTGGATATCTGAAACTGTGGTACTGATCCTGCAGATACAGCAGTCCTACTGTACAGATACATAACCTTCATATCCTCCCTTACCCTCAGTGAAAGGGTATCCCACGTTGCACAGCATTCTTCTTCTTCTTTCACACACTTAGAAAGTGTTGACTTTCTGATTCGATCAATTTCATCCAGGATATTCTTATTTTCCTAACACATCCCATGGATCAGAGGAAGACACTAACATTATATAAAACCCAGCAAGTTACATGATAGAGGTCATGCCTGCTTTACTGTGACGATCCAGGAGTTTTGCCATGAATGACCATGAACATTAGCCCCAGGATTGGAATTTCATCCACATCCATGTGATTTCTCCAGCACACCACAGCTGGTGACTCAGCCATCTCTAGAGTTCATGAAGAGTTCATACCTTGTGTAGCATTGACTGTTTCATCTAGACTCCTAGGGAGTAAAGACATTGCCCAACTAATTTTAAAGTTAAAATATTTGATGATTCATCTTGCAGCTGTCTGCATCAACACTCAGAAATTAAAATAAAGCTTCCAAGTCATCTGTGGAGAACCATGACAGCCAAAATTCTGTCCAGGTTCTAGAGCCAACACAAATAAGGGATACTCCTTGGTGTTCAGTTGTGATACATTAAAAACCTCCATACACCAAATCTTTTGGCAGTTTACCACCAGCTGTACAGTATACTTAAAAGACAACAGAAGGGCTAGCAACACACATATCCCTTTACATGCCTTGGAGAGAGTCATATTTTTGGCTGAAGAAGTCTTAAATAACTTACAAATCACATAGATTTACATTTACATTTTAAGGCGCATTGAGAAAGTTGTATGTCACTATAAAAATGGTTCTGCAACACAAGTGGACAGTAAGGCAGTGTTCCATTTTTCTTCTGTTTTCCTATGTCAAGTACCCTTTTGTATATAGTTAATGATTGCACTTTTTTCCTCTCTATGTTTGCTGTATTCAGTTTGTAGATATGAAGGTTGATAGCAAGTGCCATTCTCTCCAACAGTTTTTCCTCAGTTACATCTGGGTATTAGCATAGAGTTCTTCTATTTGGGACCTGAAGTACTTGCGAAGCTCAAGTCTCTTCGCCTTTAATGTTGGTGTGAGTAGGCCATTCTCGACAGAGAACATTTCAGGGTAAAGAGTGATGGCTTTGATCTGGAAAATTTTAAAGATTAAGTCAAACTTTGCAAACCTTCCACATATAAAGAACTGTACATATGATAGCACATTGACATTTAGGAAGTGCAGGGACAATGCTTAGAGCAATGCATCTATGAGCTTTCAGTTAGAGATGTTTACCAATCCAGATATTGCTAACACATTAATACAGGGGTAAAGCCCAATTTAACAATATCTACCAGTCATTGTTACAAAACAATATTTCTTTTTCATCCCATTACAGTAACAGTGAAACCAAGGAAAAGCAGGTGAGGCTGTTTAGTACATGTTTTAATTGAGAGATTACAACATGTACTAAACAAAAGGTTCTTGTTTAATAATTAACCAAATTAGGATTACAACCCTAGAGTTCAAAGCTACACAGGTATAGCAATTTAACTAGGAACTGCAGCCCAAATAATCCAATCACAGACACAGATTCTCACCTGTTCAAATGACTTCAAGCCAAAATCTTTTCCAACTTTCACCATATCTTCCAGAATGAGTTTTTTAAGGTCCTATTGAGATAAACAACATAGTATTACACAACAATAGGGAGATGAATTCTCCTGACCTATTTATAGCCAACATTAACAAATCCTACTATACAGTGGTGCCTCGCAAGACGATTGCTTTGCATAACGATGAATTCACTTTACGATGAGGTTTTCGGAGCAATCTTGTCCTTCGTTTAACGATGTTTCCTATGGGCGATTTTCACTTTACGACGTTAGGGACCTTGCCTCACAAGATGGTTAAATTTTAGGTCCCTGTTTTTCGCTTTTGACAGCTTGGTCTTGCTTCGCTATACGAGTCTTTTAATGGTCTCTGTTTCATTAGACGGCTGTCTTCACTTGGGAACACGTTTCGCTTAACAATGTTTCCTATGGCAATTTTCACTTTACAATGACAATCAGTTCCCATTGGAATGGATTATCAGGTTTTCAATGCATTTCAATGGGAAAACGTGTTTCGCAAGACGATGTTTTCGCTTAACAGCGATTTTTGCAGAACGAATTAACATCGTCTTGCGAGGCACCACTCTATTTATTTTACCTATTAGAGACAGTCTGACCCAGCAGCAGTATATTCTTCAAATAGTGGAGTCTGACTCACACATTTTCTTCACACACAGAGATAACATATGGATCAGGCCTACACCACGTTGGGTGACCTGGAGATGTTAACAACTCCAGAAGCAAGACTACTTCTCCCAATACAAGCCTTCCTGTGACTTAGAAGTGCTAAAGAGCACTCATCTTTCAGTATTGTAGACTGGTTATATATTTATGGGGGGGGCGGGGGATAGAGACTTGTCTTGGTCGTGGTGCCCTAACTGTGGAATACCCTCCTCATGGATGTAGCACAGTCACCATCACTGCAAAATGCTTTCATTTACCAAGGAGTTTCAACTGGTTTATTTTCTATGTTCTGTTGGCCACCCTTTCTACCCTTACTGTGACAAAACTACAGTGTTTTTATCACATTATATTTTACTGTAATAATATTTGTATAGTACTGAATGAAGGGCCATTTTATTTATTTATTAATTATTTAATTTATATGCCGCCCACTCTACCCAAAGGTCTCTGGGCGGCCAATTTTAAAATATGACAATATCTCCCACACTCAAATACACTTTCTTCCTCAACCTCTGTTTAAGAGAAAAAGAATTCTAAAAACCCTAGAAATTCTCTGTAGTCTGAAATGAGATCACTTACTTTGTTTCTGCATAGTTCTTCATATGACCCCACCAGTCCTTTTTTCTTAGCCCAGGTGGGTAACACTTCTGGATCTGGTACCACTATTGCTATTAGGAAGGCCTAGAAGAAAGTAAGATGATATGATCAAGCTGTGAACAAATTAAAGACCAATCATTATACATCATATTCTCAATAAAAAAGTACAGTCATATAATCATGTCCTTTACAAGACAGATGAAATGATCTATCCCTCTATGGGGAAAAAACACAGATTTTTGATCTGGATAGTTCTCAAATTTTTCTGCTTTATAAATTTAATTATTTAATTTGTTTTGTCATGTTTAACTCAATTATAAGATTGTCTTAGATTTTTGCCCCTTCATAAACTCATTGCAAGCAGGAAAGAGAGATATACAGTATATCACAGATGTGAGTACTCACTTTTGTTGCCAGCGGTTTAGACATTAATGGGTATGTATTGCATAATTTTGAGGGGACAGCACATTTACACTGTTATACAAGCTGTATACTCATTGTTTTACATTGTAGCCAAGTGTCATTTCTTCACTGTTGTCAGATGAAAAGATATACTAAAATATTTATGAAATGTGAGGGGGTGTACTCACTTCTGTGATATACTGTAAATATTTAAACAAAAGACCATGTTCTAAGATTCCATGGCTTTCATTTTCAAGGTTCAACATTTACAGACAAATGTTTCCTATCACTGTGTAGATTATGGCCTAAGTCCTCTTGCGCTGCATTTGCAGAAAGGTGATGACACCACCAGTAGGGGGAGTTTTTTGTATATTATAAACTTCCCCCATCTCCCCCATGGCTTATCTGACTTGCTTTGTTTCATCATGTAGGAGCCATAGGACAGAAGGGATTCTTTAACTGTAAAAAAATTCCCTAGCCTTCTTCCATCTGGTGGCTTCTTCGCAATGGAACAGACTACCTGTGATATGGATAAGCTGTGGGAGTGAAGGAGGAATTATTTAATGAGTAGAAATTTCCCACAACAATGTCATCCCTTTGGCAAGTACAATTTACACTGTTTACTATGTACTGTGTAGCAATATCAGTTTCCCTTGGTAGTAGCATAACATTTTTGCTAGTTTAGCTTAACCTGAGTCTTCAGTTTAACCATAACAATTTCTAGTGATAAATACATATATTTATTTCTAAGCATAATCAAAACGTCCACTCTAAACATGTCTGGTCAACAGATACATACCTGCAAGCTTTCACCATGGACAAATACCTGGGCAACAGGTTCACTCCTCAAATATATATTCTCTATTTTTTCTGGTGCTATATATTCTCCCTGTGCAAGTTTGAATATGTGTTTTTTCCTGTCAATTATTTTCAAAGTACCATTCTGTAACATAAGAAAACAGTCTACTTAATGTTTCTAAAAAAAATTCCTTTACAACACATTAGTGTCAATAGCTAGATGCCAATGCTCAATTAAGATGTGAAGAATTAAAGGTAGCAATTTCTGACAGTTTACATTTCAAGCATAGATTATTGATTTAAAAAATGCTTATCCAGAATATATTATATACAGAATACAATACAGTTGGATTATATGATCAGGCCATGGTAGCCACACTTAAAGACAAAGATCTGGCAAATATATAGTAGAATTGTACTTGATCCCCTGATAGCTGTAGCTCCTTGAGCATTTGAGAAGGAAATTCACCTGAAATTCTCAGTTTCAATTATCCACCAAGCTTAGACTTATGTCAAGTCTGATGCTGATACTAAGACAGGATGCAGAATCAGTCTCATGCTGAATGGGACAGTTTTTCCAAGTAAGATCATTAGATCTTAATGTCACAGCAGCATATAAACATCTGAAAGAAGATGTGTGCTGATACAATTACAGTGAGATATCTCTTGTCAAGAGGAAACCTAAAGTCTGTAAGTGTCCCGCTCCACAAAAGACTCAACAGACTGGTATGCTTACTGGTAACCATTTCCCAACATCTCCAGTGTGTAGCCAACCATCTTTGTCAAGCACTTCTGCAGTTTTTTCGGGGTCCTTCAGGTAGCCTTGGAATACATTGGGCCCTTTCACACAAACCTGAAACAGAATGTGACATGTGTTCTGTAAATTCTGCAGGAAAAAGACAGGCTTGAAATAGGGTGCCGTTCTTTCACATTATAGCTAATGCAGCTACCAAGAAGGACCATCTCTAATCTTATTTTTTACTGGCATTATGAGAATAAGTGCAGCATTGATTGAGATCACAATCTGTGATTCATTCAGCTAAATGGAAATTCCCCCACCCCTTCCCCATAATGACTTCTGAAAAAAATTGAGTACATACATGAGACAAGACTCCTGGCGTATGGTCACACCTTGGATTTAAGGTGCTACTTACCTCACCCTCTCCTTTAGCAGCAAAATAATTCATTTCTTCTACATCAACAAGCTTTACGAGATTGCAAGGCATTGGGGCACCAACGTGACCTACCAGTTGAATAAAATAAAAACTTCAAGTAAGGCACAAGTACTCAGCTGTCAAGTCTACTCCTCTTAAGTCTAAAGGAGAAAGGCAGTCCTTCAGATATTATTCTTCATTGCACTTTCAGGGCATTTACTAGCCCTACATTTAAAAATGGCAGTCTTCAATTTTTACAGAACTAGTCCTTAGCCCTTTAAAGCTAAATTAAGACTGCTAGCACTAGAGCCAGTCATCCCAGAGCTGTGCAGCATGCTGAGTATTTTCCCATGCTATCTTTAAAAAACAGTCTGTTCCCATTTGATCTCTTGTCCAAGGGTCCCACTGTGAACAGAAGATCTATTTACATTCTTCCTAACTACACCAAGAAGCAGAGGAACTGGTTAATCCATTGGAGACTGCTGGACTACTAGAAGTGCATTTCTTTCTAGGTAGCCAACTTCAGTGGCTACCTCAGTTATGGGATGGCCCATTCTCATTAACATGTCTCCAAGCAGCTGTGTGGCCTTTAGAAAATTTTCTCATACAGGAACTGATTCACACTGGGCTTGTATTGAAACACAGTTCTTGTAGAGGCTACCACAGTGACAGTACTTATTCTGCAGAAGTTCTTATCTTCTGCTCTTTCTCAAAATGGCTAATGATGCTTTGGCACTTGCAAGATTGACTGGTTTCTTCTTCTACCACGAGCTCACAGACAAATAGTTTCTACCATATATTAGGCAATGGGCTAGAATTAGATAGCAAGGAAAAATCAGGGTAACAACTTTGCCAGAAGGTCCATATGATAGGATACAAGCTTCCATCGTGACAGCACAGAAGGTGGGTAGGGAAGAGACATTTGTCTGTTCTAACTAATTACTGTATGCATCTTTCTAGGCTTGTATTCTCAGAATTTGATTCCCTTGATTCTCAGAATTCCAGAAGCTATTCTGAGTACTTCTACATATAAGAGAGAAAACAAGTGGCTTTCTGTGCTCAGACTGCGCATAAGCCTCATTAAAAACAAAGAAAATGACATGCTAGTTGTCTACTCTGATAACTAAATACACCCTTTCTCCAAAACGTGTAAATGCGTGCTTAGACAGACTTGTTTAGCTGCATAGGCCAATAACTACTTCTAGAAAGGACAATGTCTGAAAGATGGGAAGGGTTTCATCCATTTCCACCACTTCCTTCTTATAATACAGATATGCCACAAATGATCAGCAGGAGGCATGTTAGTTATGTGCTATCAAGTTGGAACAGACTTATAGCGACCCTAATAGGGCTTTCAAAGTAAGTGTGGTATATAAAGAGCGTTTTTACTAATTCCATTTCTCCCACGAGTTTCTGCAGCCAATTAGGGATTTGAACCAAGGTCTTCAAACTCCTAGTCTCTATGCACTACACCCCACTGCATACCTCGTAGGCAGTTAGATGTAGGCAAAGAAGTTGTGTCACCTGGTTGCGAGGCTACTACCCTGTTTCCTGATCCTGGGACCCCAAATGATATTGGAATATCCATCCCCACCCAGCAGTACTACTGGTCAGTGGATTATTTTAGTTCCATCTCTGGGGACCCAAGACTGGGAACCACTAGGCTTACAATAAGGCAACGCGATAAAACACAATAACCCTAGTCAGTTAGAAAATGAAATTTCTTCAGAACTGCTTCCCATGTCCCATAAAGTCATATTTCCCAACATCCTCATTTAGTTCTTGAATGAACTCATTGTCTTATACTGCTTTAAAGTGCTACAGAAGTTATAGAAGCCCCTACCAGCAGTCCAGTCACCAGGTATTGTTATGGAACATCCAGCTGTGCATTCTGTCTGTCCATAACCTTCATAGAACTGTGAAGCAAAACACAGAAGTCAGTTATTGGAGCTTTTCCAGCTGGGCCTCTGTCCTTGCTGGAACATTATTCTGCTGTTCTCATAACAAAAGGCAATTTTCAGGACCACCATGTGCAAAATCCTTGGTGGTCCACTATAGTTAAACCACCCATAGTTTTTCCAACTTAAAATAGTAACTAGTCTACAAAAGCCTTATAGTTTCTCTAGGACATTTGAACAGATATCCAGTATTATCATATGGAAGTGTCTTCCAAAAAAAATCCTGCAATTTAATATAAACATAGCATCCCCTCCCAGACCCAATATTGTTCTCAGGGCCAAACAGATTACCTTATGGAACAGTGCATCTGTCTACCATGGGAACAACAGGAGTAGATAATTTCCAGTAGGAGGCATTCTAACCAAAAGCAGTCCTCTTCAGGATGGTTAAATGGACATAAATAGCCACCATAATCCCACCCTGATTTAAAGGTTATTGTTGTTGTTTATCGTTAAGTCATGTCCAACTCTTCGTGACCCCATGGACCAGAGCACGCCAGGCCCTCCTGCCCCACTGCTCCCAGAGTTTGGTGAAATTCATTTCGGTAGCTTCGATGACACTGTCCAACCATCTCGTCCTCTGTCGTCCACTTCTGCTCCTGCCTTCACACTTTCCCAACATCAGGGTCTTTTCCAGGGAGTCTTCTCTTCTCATGTGATGGCCAAAGTATTGGCGCCTCGGCTTCAGGATCAAGTTATTAGCACATATTTCCCACAAAATGGTTCTTCTCTACAAGTTAAAATTGCTTGTGTTTGGGGAGGGATTCTTAAAGAGGACTTCAGTCCGAGTATCTGAAAGTGACTTCACATGCCACCGGGAAGAGTAAAGTACAAGTTTCTCACTGTTGAATTTTCACTGCTTGTCAGTATGTGCCAGGTGAACATGCAAAATTGTTTCCCTTTCCTGCCTTCATCCAGTCAGTCATCTACAGTGTTTTGTAGGTGGGGTTTGATCCTTTATTTTGACAACCAAGTATGACATTCTTGCTCTTGCCATAGAAAGCTTGAAATATAACTTTGGAAAAGAACAAAATAAGCTCACCTGACAACCAAGAGCTGCTCTTAGGAACGTCAGTACATTTGCAGAAACAGGAGCTGCCCCTGTAACCATTAGCCTGACTTTTCCTCCCAGGTTTGCCTAAAGGGGGAAAAAAAGGAAGAAAAATAGTGGGCCATGGTACCTTCACATCAACAGGCAGTTTCAGGGAAGGAAACGATCCCAGTGAATGACACATGTCATAGTTTTGATATATGTCCAAAAGTGAATTATATGAATATAGAATTATATGAATAAAATGAATTGTTTCTCAATGAAGTATTCATCTAACATGTCCAATAAATTGCTGGCCACCCTGTTAATACACCTGCTAGAAAAGCCCTGTTTAGATTATCTCTTTATCTTTTCACATAGTTTCTTCCATAGCTCATTATTGCATTTTTATGTCTAGCTGATGTCTCTTAGAATAACCAGCAGCTCAACCCACTGTCTGCTTGGTTCACTCTGTTTTTGACTCAGTATTGGATTTCAACCCTGTGTATATATGAAGGTATAAGATTTTATTAATAAGAAATTAACTATTATTGTAATAGAGTAGGCATTGTTCTCCTATGCTATTTTGAGCTGACTGATAATAAAATTTAATTAAAACAAACAAAAAAACTTGCTAGAAAAGCCCCAGGACAGTCTTTAAGGTTAATAGCAAGTCCAACAATCAATATTAGGCATCCTTCAGTCTCGAGAGACTACGGTAACGTGCTCTCCATGGAGGACTTCGAACAGCGTCTAATGTGGCTGAGGAGGCTAATTTGAGAGTGACAGTCCCTTCCACACTGAAGACAAATACAATCTGTCCCCTGTCCAGCTCCCTGATTTTGCTGCTTTCGGGTCTGCCTCTTTGCCTTGCCCAGCTGGACAAGGGTCTCTTCAAATTGGGAGAGGCCAACAATCAATATGGATCATAGAGAACTGAATGTACAGTATTGGTAGAGTCTAACTGGCAAACCTGTGCCAAGAAAAGAAGAGGCAGACTAGCTAAAGGAACTCCTCCACCAGAAACTAGGCACTGGGGCTACCAAATGAAAAGAATCCCAGTTGGTACAGGCGCACTCTGATTTTTCATCTTAAAGCAAATAACTCGCCCTGTGCAGCTTGTGGAATTTATTATTTTCCTACCTAATGGCTTCGGAGGAAAGGAATAATAAATTGAAGTGGCCAAGGAAATAAAAAGCTGTAATACCATGCCCATTGGCCAGTTCATTTAGCAAGTTATTATGTGTAGAAAGGTTAATTACCTTCTCTCTGACATACACTCATCATGTCAATGAATTATGTCATGAATGATCATGGATGATAACCAATAATTATATTAGTGTCCGTGAATGGGAGGCACTGTAGTGTAATAGAGTGTTGAACTGGGACTTGGGAAAGCAAAGGCAAAAATTATAAATAAACAAATAAGATTGTGTCCTTGCTCAGATAGAAAACTCTCTGTATGACCTTGGGCCAATCACTCTGCCCCTCAGCCTGATCTACATCACAGGACTACATCACGGTAAAATGGGGAGGAGAGAAGCCTCCTGTGGTGCATTGAGCTGGGGGGGGGGAAGAGAAGCAGGACATAAATAACTAATAAATAAATGAGGAAGTCAATTGCAATCTACAAAAGCTCAACTGAAATATGCTTTTTATCATCTTAAATGTGATGCAGTACTGTTTGTTCATTTTGTTGTTGTTAATAATAAAAAAAGGTAACTAGTTAGTCAGCAAGAAATTTGTAGAGAGATTAGGGACCTTTCTGTTTTGTTAAAAGTACTGATATAGAAGACTCCAACTTATAAGGGTTCACTTTACACCTTCTCCTCCCACTATTACAATCATTCCAGTATTACCCAAACCTCCTGACAGTATAAGTCACTTTTACTATCACTGTGACTGGTATATTTATATCTCTGAGCATAACAGTGGAGAAGCAAGAAAAGGGAGGAGAGAAGGAAAAGTGAGCCATGGGGAATACCCAGCCAAGAGAGAGAGAGCGAGGAGGTGGCTTGGAGCCATAAGACAGCACTCAATAATTAGGCATAAAAACTCACCAGGAACTAAAACCCAATTTCACATTGAGGCTAATGGGAAAACAGGGTGTGATCTGAGACAGGGGTCTCCACTAATAATATAACTCATTTCCTAGGGAATGGAGCTTTACTCATCAAACTAAACATCAAGCAGAAAAATGACTGACTCAACTGAAGGGACAATCCCAGATCTGATTATTTAACACTACATGTTTTAGAAGTCTGTAATACACAGTCTATTCAGACATGCTCGCCTGTTTCTAGACAAGAGGAATAAATGCATTACATGATCCATTAACTAATTAAATCTCTGGAAGTTGAAGTCTGGAGTAGCAGAGTACAGGATGAAGGGTGTGCTTGTTCTCCACAAGAAACCCCTGCTTCACAGAGGCCAGGAAGAAATGTGCTGCTTTAGCCCTTGATATCAGTTTTCAATTTGCAGCAAAATAATATTTTCCTCCCCTGGAAGGAAGCATTGAAACATAAATTTATCCCAATTCTAATTTGCAGTGAGATATAGTGGTGCCTTGACTTACGAACTTAATCCGTATTGGAACGGTGGCCATAAGTCAAAACGTTCGTAAATCTAAGCAGCATTTCCCATAGGAATTCATTGAAAACCAATTAATCTGTTCCAGCTATTTTTTTGTCCTTATGTCAAGGCACGGTTCATAAGTCAAAGCATTAGTTCCCATAGGAGCTAATGCAAAGCTGGTTAATCCATACTCTACCACTAGGGGGAGATTTTTTCCCTTCCTTTGACCTAAGATGAACTTAGGTCAAAAAAAGGGCAGACGTTGTTTTTTTCATTCATAAGTCAAAGCTCCGTTCGTAACTCAAAGCAATATTTCACATCCAGAGCTATTCGTACCTCAAAACATTCGTAGGTCAGGGTGTTCGTAAGTCAAGACACCACTGTAATTTGAAAGAACTATGATCTATTGTTAGATGCTTTGAGGAAGGACTCTGGTTTACCACTAGGTTAACACATGCTTTATACGTAGAATGCCCAGATTTAGTTCCCAGGCAGAGGCAAGGAAGACCCCTGGATGAAACACAGGAGAGCTATTGCCTTAGTGTGTAAATAGCATTGAGTTAAATCTATTAACATGGTTTAATGACTTTCTACATTCCTAACCATGTGTTCTCCCTCTCTCTTAATATAGGGCACATTTGAAACCAGGCAGCTTCTACCCTTTCTAAAGGACACATTATTTTCAACAGGGGACTGACAATTTATCTGAAAAGAGCTCCATCATGTATAAAAGCTTCACAAGTATATCTACCTGAATTTTACGGAAAATCATTTTATCCCACAGGCTATTATTCCGAATTATTCCACTTCTAAGTTCTGCCTCTTTCCTCTTGGAAGCGAAGTCCAATATCCACCGCTTAAATGAAGTGTTTGCTTGGCCAAAAATCTGGGAAAAGAAAAAAAAATCTGTCACATCTGCAGCAGCCATTGTCTCATTTCTTGGCCGAACACACACTTTCACAGCTTACAGACACCTCACAGGCAAGACTTTAAGGCATCATACTTGTAACGTTCACGTTAGTAGCTATAAGCAGGCCTACCATAGATAGCCCCAAGGGTGGTCTTTTGAACTTTTCAGGGCAGCAAGGAAATTCAGTTCAGCTGTTCATAGACTTACTTTGTCAAACATTCTGTTCAGCAGCCTTGGCACAACTGGAAATATTGTAGGCTGCAATGTTTTTAGGTCATCCATAAGCAGCCTGATGTCTCCCTGGAAAAATCCTATCCGAGCTCCATGGCAGAGAATCACACACTGCAGAATAAGACCGTAAAAGAGAATTAAAAGCAAAGCAAATCCATGTTGGTCATGCAGCTAGATTCGCTGGTCTTTAAAAATAAAACAATCTAACATTAATTTTGGTGTATTCTGTAGCAGTCTAACTTGTGACATCTTCCAGTACACCACAATTTTAACTGCTTACAAATATCCTATTTTACAGTTATTCCCTTTCTAGAAAGGAAATGGTATGCCACTTCACTCACTCTAAGCAATTCCTTTCTGTACTATAGAAATCATTTCTGCTTCTTTACTGGAATCCAACCCAGATGCTGGAGCATTGTTTGTTTGTTTGTTTGTTTATACCTTCACCACCTGGTAGATCAGTTACACATTTTCCTAAACTGTCTGTTTTTTTCTTTTAAAAAATATGGCTAAACGAATGTTTTATTGCACAATTCTGTAAGAGTCATCATGCAAGCAGTAGTAATATTTTGCTGGCTGTTCATCACACACCCAGTCATCTCTTGGCTATGCAATTCACTCCACGACCTGACAAATAAATAGCTAGCAAAAGGCAAAACCTGCCCTCACAAACACAATTTTTCATAATATGATTTTAACCTATATATGTGGGTGTAAAGGCATGAGACCATTCTATATTGTTTCATGATATTTAACATGTTGTTTACTGCGCTTGCTTGTAAATATATCTGAATATATTTTAATATAGAAAAATGCTTTCTACATCCCCAAAATAAATAGTTTACTTGTGGACCTGCATTACTCATAGTTACTGAGGTATGGAGGGGAGAACTAGAAAAAAGGAGCTGTTCCAGCACAAAAACAGATAGTGTGCTTGTTAACGCATCTGTTTGGTTTTTAAAATATTCTAGACAGGTATTCATTGATAAAGCTATATTCCCTCAGAAAGCATTCAGAGGACATTGGCTATAATGAGTTACTCAAGTTCTTGAAGTAAACAGAGTTGTGGCTTGGTGATTCATGTGACAGTGCCCCTCTCTGATGAGAGAGCTGTGCATTCTGGAACAAAAAGAACAGTTTTCCCACCTCCCTTCATTCTTTTAACAAGGAAGTCACTTATAACAGGGCTTTCGATAAAACCAGTGAATTCTGATCACCACAGCTAGATGCCACTATGGCTAAACCAAACTGTAGCTTAACTCCATTGCCTTTTTAATAGATAAGATATTTATCCTCTCCCCTCTCCAAAAAGATACTACTCAACTATGCTGTGCTTTTCAGAATCAAGACAAAGGAGAGGAATGGGAACATAGTATTAAGTGCTTTAAACTATAGGCATATGAACAGAAGAATTTTCTATTTACTTATCTTATTAAGGTCAGAAGAATTTTTTCCACTAGATATTAAATATAAAATATTTTGTATTTGTAAAGCCTATTTAGTGTCATAGGAGTAGCAGCAACTTTATTATCTTCCCCTCGCTTGTTTAGAGCTAGCCTTCTCTCCAAGATACATACAGGAATCATTCATGATACTAACCTTTCATCCTGCAAGTGGTCAATATGAACTTCTTCTATCATTTTAGTGAAACTTATATGTAAACACACCTAAACACAGTTAGCTTTATAGTGTTCAGTGTGCAAGTATCTCCACCAGAAAGTGGGTAACCACAAAACCCTGAAAGCTTATTTACATGCCTTAATGCAGCTTTCTCTTCTGCTGAGATCAGCAGAATCAATAGTAAGAAGGTGACAAAAGTCAATTTGTTAAAGTAACCTATGCAAGCTACATATTCATAAATTACATCATTTTTGATGTTCATGGAAAAAATGGTGTAAGAGATAAACCAAGCTGAGATGAAAGCTAACATTTTGAATTGAGGTCTGATTTTGGTTTGTTACAAGTCCCTTTAGCTTTACAGAAATCTTCCTTTTATATCTTGAACTAAATGACTCTACACAATTCAAAGATGTTAATTAATAGAACATGATTGCATATTTTATAGTATAAATATGCTAAAATCTTGTGTAGTTGCACCTACAGAAGGTTAACTGCATACCTTGCAATGGTTTTTCACCAACAATTAATTAGTACCCACTTGGATTTTCAGGCACGCATCAATCTATCAGACTGGTGTGTGCCTGAAAATCCAAGCAGGGATTCATTAATTAGAAGTGAGAACCCATTGTAGTTTACAGTTTGTCCTCTGCAATTGTAACGAAGCAACAGGATGTTGGCTATGGTGTTGTATAATGTTTCTTGTGATATGTTTAGAAGAAGTGATTGTTATCGGAGACTGTTACCAGTTTAAGAAATAAAATTTAGGTTATATTGCTTTTCTAACTATAAGTCATTCTTCTCAGAACTTGGGTCTCTTGCATTACAATCCCCACCACCATCACTCAACATGGTCAATGGGTAAATATTACGTTATCTGTTATCCTCAATAATATTTAAGGGTTAAGCTATTTCCTTAAGTACACAGCTGTACTTATTTGCAAGCAGGCTGACAAACATCGATCTCCCATTGAAAGACAGACTTACCTGGACTATCCTTTCAAACATATGTGCAAGAGGCAAATAGGAAATGTGTGTGTCACTGGGATTCATTACATATCCACTCTGCAAAAAAAGGAAATTACATAGGAAATAAAACTGCCTACCTCCACAACTCTTTCAAACATATGGGCCAGGGGCAAGAAAGAGATTAAGATATCTTCTGTAGAAGGAAAAACTGCTTTCTGCCATCAAAAGCAACAGTAAGAAAAAGAAAAGAGAAACCAATTACGGTAGAATCAAATTTATAATTTGTTCATTTAAAGAGATAGCCAGACTTCAACTGTACAGCAATCCACAGTACACAAACCCATATTCAATATTCACCTCAAAGCTCTTTCTTACTCAGGTTAAACATTCAATTTTAAGAACATATGGGACAAGTATAATTTATTTATTTTGTTATTGCTGCTAATATTGAGGCACGTGATAAAATCACAGAATTATTTTGTGCTCTATCCCACATGCAGTACATGCCAATTTAAAAACAAAATCTGTACACATTTATCAGAAAAGATGTTAGAAAGAATGCAACATTAGAGTAGTTAACAGACAATGGCCAGAATAAACTGAGGCAGCAAACTGCAGCTAATAACAAGGGGCTGGTTGTGTGACCAGTACAAGAACAGGCAAGTGACTGATGCCTTGTTAATTGAATGCTACAACTAATGCAATTGTACTTATTCTTCCATAAAATCCCAATAGGATTCTAACCATGATCTCACAAATCCTATAGGTCAGTGATTCCCAACCTGAGGAATGTGTAGCCCTAGACATACAAACCAGGACCTTTAGGGGTACACAAAATTTTTGAATAATGGCAGTAAAAAGGCATATACGCGAAAAGAGTAAATCACTTAGTTCTGTCCTGAACAATGAGGAACCCCTCGGCCTCTTCTTTCCTCGCCCACCATGTGGAAGGCCAGCCAATTGGCTTTCACTCCAAGGCAGGGCCTATTCTTGTTCCACCACTAACCCGAGGGCTTGTGCTGCCTGCTCCTTCCCTATTGGCAGCAGTTTGCACTGCACAAAATTCCCTATGGATTTTAAACCCTTCACTGGTGCACCCATGCAGATTTCCAGGGGCATCGAGGAAGCAGCCTGAAGACAAGAGGGTGGAGAGTCCCTCCTAGCCCCGGCCCCAATATGAAGGGTACAATTTATGGAAATGGACTGCCAAGGGATATGCAAGTGAAAAAAACGTTAGGAACCACTGCTGTAGATGAAGATGACATTCAACAAAGTCCAGTCCAATTAAAGTCCCACTATGAAGTATGTGATACCAACATCTGTGCTGAAAGTATTTCTCCCTCCTGAGAAAACTCAGCACAGCCATATCATTAAAACTGAAGGGGACAGTTAAGTACACAACTACAATGCAACTTACAGAAACTTTAACAGTGAAAATTGTCTGATGTCAGAAACCTAATTATGCCAGGCTTCAGAAACACAGAGACTATACACAATGAAATATTTCAGTGTCTAATTTCCAAAGAGGCTACAGCTGAAGTCTTAGTATATTTTAAAATCAGCAAATATTACCTCTGTAGCTTTCACAAATGCTGACATATTGCTCACTATATTTTGGTGAGTAAGCATTGCTCCTTTTGGATTTCCTAGAGGGGAAAAGGTTGTTAAAATGTACAGTAACAGAGTTCTGCAGACACTGAATTACTAAATGCACTCCTAAAAAGTGATTTTTTCTGTTTATCTGATTTTTCTGTTATTTCCCTCTATTTATTCTCTATTCTATTTTATTGTATTTGTTATAATATGGTCTATGTAATATTTTGTATTATTATATTGTTTACATTATATTGGAAGCCGCCTAGAGTGGCCTTATAGGCAAGATGGGCGGGGTATAAACCAAATAAATAAATAAATAAATAAATAAATAAATAAATAAATAAATAAATAAATAAATAAATAAATAAATAACTAACTGACTGATGAATCCAGACAAGGAGTTGCACTATACTTCTATTTCCGTCAACAGCTTATGAAAGGATATCCATAGGATATTTTAAAGGCTAGAAAAATTTACTAACCATACAACATTTACATCTTTCTCAGAAGCTTGTACATATGATCAAACACTTAGTCTCACAATAATTTACCAAAGTACCTTTTTTATAGTAATTAACAATGCTTTTCTGCGTTAGATTGCAAACCAAATATCTCAGAATGGCAAGTCACTCACACTAAAGTGTGCAGCTTAATTTATGAAAGATTAATAGAACTCGGTTCACCACAAATGTTTACGTTTATCCTCCATGTGATTTAAAAGGAATGCCTCCCATGGACAGATTTTGCTTCCACCCTAACTTAACTCTAAGTGCTGCCAACTTACCTGTAGTTCCACTGGTGAAACAGACTATGGCTAGGTCTTCTGGTTTTGGAAGCTAAAGACAAGATATTGATTACTAGTATTTTAGCTTTTAAAAGAAGAACAATGTAGATATGGTTTATGATTACTGACTTTAAACTATACACTATTTCAAATGTATTAAAATCTGCATGGTACTTACTACGGGTTTGTGTTTGTGGGCTCTTCCCAATGCCTTTTTTTGAAAAAAGGAAAGAAAAATAGCAAGTTAATCAGGAACCTAAAGACACCTTCACAGTTGTCAGAGCATTCATTATAAGTCCTTTCCAAGAATGACTATTTTCCAGTGGCCAAAATCCTGTTCTATAATCACACCTGCATGAGGGTGGTGAGATGTGAGCAGCAAGGCAGATTTTTTTTGTAATTAAATAGTATCTGTTTCTGTTCCACAGCTCATCTGATTCTCACACAATCTGTCTCATTGTGTGCAAACTGTGCCTATTCCAGAATGGAAATTATTGAAAATCTTTCCCACCAGTAATAACACCACCCTCATGCAGGTGTAATTTACAGCAGCGGTCCCCAACCTTCTTGGGACTGTGGACTGGCTGAGCCTCTGAGGAAGGCAGAAACCCCCCCCCCGTTCTTGCACAGGTGCGCGCACGCGCTCTTGGGCACATGCGTGAAGCAGTGGGGGAGCGCGCATGCACCCGCCAGTGTGAGTGCTCCCCCACCCCTTCACGCATGTGGCAGGAGTGCCTGCACACCTGTGTGCATGCTCAGGCGCATGCGTGAAGGGGTGGGGGAGTGCTCACGCCGGCGTTGGCATGCGTGTGTGTGCGCAAAGCAGCTGTGGGGAGGGGCGTGCGTGGGGGGAGGTCTGTCTCCGTGGCCCAGTCCAGCTCAGGCCACAGACTGGCACAGGGCCGCAGACTGGGGGTTGACAACCTCTGATTTACGGAACAGGATTTTGGTCAGCCACTAGTTTCTGACCAAGACTAATTCTTTTTCGAACAGAGATGTTATTCATATCTGTTTCAAAGAGAATTAGTCTTGGTCAGAAACTAGTTTTATTTAAGAGCTTGTAAATGTTTTTACTTAAGAGCTTGTAAATGTTTTTACTTAAGAGCTTGTAAACATTTGCACATTTTCTTTTTTTAAAGAATGAGAAAAATAACTCAGTTTCAGGTATTGAAGTCTGGCAAAGATTATCATCGGAACTAAACAAAGTCTTCAAATTCTTATATTCTGCTTTATTTGGTGAAGTAGAACTGATTAACACTTTTAGTTACCACACAGTACACTTGTTTGATCAGATGCAACATTTCAAGAATAATCTAGATTAGCACTGATACACTATTGTCCACTGATACTAACATTCATCTTGGTCCATGCACTGGAAAAGTAAATGAAACACAACAAATTCTTAACTGCTTACTTTTTAAATTACCTCTTCCACTGTAACTACAGTACATTAAGTTCTTAATGCAAGTAATAAATGAAGCAAAAGTCAAGCTGATAGTATAGCATTCAAAAGTCAACAGAATGCCCTCTGGTTCAACTTTCTGAGGACACTAAGATGTGATAAGGATAAGTAAGGAAAGAGGAATGACAAGAATATGATATGACTCAGACTTCCACATCGGAGGTACTAGAGTGAATTCCTACATTGGCCACTAGAATAAGGTCACAGAGATCCAGCGTAAACAGGTTCCCAGGGGGATAAAGAAGGATAAGCTAACCTTTTTCCAGAAATAACATCTGTGCTGCTAACAAATATTAACTCATTTGGCTTCTATTTTTGCAATTACATTTTCCAAGATGCTAAGCAGAGGATCTGTAGCTGCTCTTCTTCTGTCTGGTCACAATGGTAATCCTTAATTAATACAAAGGGGACTGAGCATCAGACTGCTCCCATAGCTACCATGTCACCCTAAGAAGTGTCAGGCATGCTCCAGATTTTGCAACTACACAATAGTTTAAGCAGTTGAAAACATATAACCATCAGCTCTGCTAGGTAAGTTAAGATACTCAGAAGTGGGTATCATTTAATGTTATATCATACAGATGTTAAAGACTCTGAGAAATTATCTTGCCCCTCACTCACTGACATAGATTCTAGCTGAATGTTTACTGACAATTGCATTACAGACCCTTAAGAATCTGGAAGTTGAGTCATGGCAACTGGAATTCTTTCTTATTAGGTTGAAACATTTCACTATTCATTCAAGTAGCTCCTTCAGTCTGAAGAGTGTTAGTAGGAGACCCCTGATATATCCTCCACATTGGTCTCACTTCCCCCTGGTCTGAATAGGCTCCTTAGATGGACAATGGACAGCAGTGGGGATGAGTGAAAATCCCACCTCTGCACTCCTTCTCCACCCATTGTCATGGGTTGTTAACAGGCATTATCAGTGTTTTTCTGGTGGGTGTGGTCCTGATCTTTCAACCTAATAAGAAAAAGGCCCAGTTGCCATGACTCAAACTCCAGATAACCTCACCTGGATGACTGAGAATCTTCACAGATAATATCCTTAAGAAGTGCAATAAAATACAGTGGTGCCTCGCATTGCGACGTTAATTCGTTCCGCAAAAATCGCTATTGAACGAAAACGTCGCTATGTGATATTAAAAAGCCCACAGAAACGCATGAAAACCTGATTAATGCATTCCTAGAGGCTTAAAACTAACAGTTCAGCGAAGATCCTCCATAGCGCGGCCATTTTCGGTGCCTTTTAAGCGAGGAATCCGTCCCAGAAAACAGCGGGCAGCCATTTTGAAACCGCCAATCGGCTGTGCGAAAATGGTCGCTTTGTGATGATCGGTTCCCGAAGCAGGGAACTGATCATCGCAAAGACAAATTCCCCCATAGGGAACATCGCAAAGCACCACTGTATAAAAAAGAAATTTAAAAAAGAAACAGAGCCATGTGGCTTTCTTGCAAAGTCCAAAAATGAGCTTGAATACTCAGTTTTTTGGACCTTTAAAATGTAATTAAAATATGAGCTTTCAAGTCCTGCATGGCACAGTAGAACAAGGGGCGGGGGGCAGAAACACAATATCATCCTGAATAGATTCTTAAGCTGCAGTAAAAATAAAATTCAAAGACAGACAACTGCAAACTTGAAAAACTGGCTTCGTCTTGTGGTATTAGGTTTCAACTGAGATGAGATGCCAATATACACATTTCATATAGTGCCACGCTGTGTATACAATAAATTCAGATTTTTGTTACAATGATATTTTATGAATTAGGACTAGAGAGATTCACTTGAATGCTTATGAAGTTCAGTTACTTTAAAACTAACAATGTTTGAACCAACTGTATTAGATTGTGTTATCTCCAGTCTTAGCTAATGTTTACAATCATCTATCTGTTGTGAAATATCAGGTGCAATTTGTAACCTGGCCAGAAGGTCCTGTCTTTATTGTGCAAAATCTTACCTTGATCATTTACTCTGTTGGTCAAAGAACATTATTTTGTAACTAGCTAAAGTTTGCTCCTGCCCTGACTTAAGGCAGTTAGCTTTATGATTAGAACTTGAGGCTATCCAGAAACTGCTTGGCTTACCTCCATTTCTTTCAGAGTGATGATGTCCACTCCAGACTTCTGCCCACGAGCCACAAGATCAGTGTCAAAGGGGTCCATGATCACAATAGTTTTGAGGACTGACACTTCTCCCTTCTCTATGCTATCCAGCAGAAGCTTAGCTTTTTCAGGCTTATCACAAAAAACCAAAGCTATGTCAGCTAAATTGGAAAGAAAGAAATCAGATATGCTTAGTTTTAGTCAAAATCATCTTACACTCTAAGAGGGTCCATTCTAATCTGCATATTGTACATCCAGTTTGCACTTCATTTTGCTGCAGAGAATCTGAGAAGGGTTTTATGTGGAAGATTATTAACAAGACTATTTAAACTGCTGCTTCTCCTCTACTATTCTGACTCCAGAGAATACCAGAATCTCTCAATTCAGTTCTCTTTACTCTGAGAATTCTTGCTTCTGCCCAGTTCACTAGAGCAGTGATTCCCAGCCTTGTGTAATCCAGGTGTTCTTGGACTGCACCTGCCAGAAATCCCAGCCAGTTGGTGGTGAAGGCTTCTGGGAATTACAGTCCAAGAATGCTCAGGGCTGGGAAACACTGCACTCCTTGATATTCTGCTGCTATTGAAGCTTTCACAAAAATCGTTTATAGTTGCAAAATTAATTATTTCCAGTACTTCCGAAGGTCTAGAGAAGCTTCTGAGTAATGACGGTATTGGAGATAAATCTATTCAACTGTTCAAAAATCTAAAAACATACCTTTATTTACAATATAAGTGATAGCTTCTGTTCCAAGGGTATCATACAGGGGTACAGCTGCTATAGAGTAAGTGTAACATCCTTGTTCAATAATAACCCACTGCAACAAAATGCAAAATAATGAACATGTTTGGTTTGAATATTTTCAAAATCAACATTAAAACATTGGCTTAGGTTTAAAGGTCTTAAGCAATTTGTTTTCAAAGCATGCTGCAGAAATTAATGGGGAGTACCCAGCAGCAGCACGAGATATTCCAGGTGTGAGAGGAAAGACGAGTTTTCCAGCATAGCAAATATGTAGACTGTGAATATCACAAGAATGTACACATCTCTAAATACCAGTATACACATTTCTGGGAAAAATTGTCCAATCAAGTTTCCCAGAAGTGTTTACCTGCTGAAAGTTGAATGTACTAAACTAGTGTTATTAAAGTTTTTCATTCAAGAGCCTGGATAGTTGTTGCGCCACACAAAGTCAAGGTTTTGTTTTGTTTGCAAAATAATCTTCTTTCACATGAAGTGATGGCCACAAAAATGCAAAAGTTATACTAATTTTTCTACATTTTTATTCAGCATCTGGGCTTTTAAAAGACTGATATGTGTATGTTTTAACAGACCAAAATATGGGGAAGGATGTTGAGAATAAGTTAAACATCTCCTCAGTTGATTGATTACACTGTGGTTGACCTCTATACTTCCATATCCAAAGGTGCAGAATATTGGCAAAGGCAGGATTAGTTTTTATGCACATTGTGACCTCAGGCAAAGAATCTGGGCATCTTAGGCTAGATGTAACCCTGTTACTACAAACACTGAACATAGGAGCAGAAGCAACTAGAACAGCAGCTAATGTTTAGAAGTCAAATTCTGTGTTCTTGATGACATATGTGTGAGGAGGTGCAGGCGGAAACCCCTAGCAAGTCATCTGGCTCCAGCACACAAGTATCCAGCAGCTGGGAGGAGGTTATGTTTTCTCAGGATCAGGCCCATGCAGCTGGAAAAAAAGCCAGTCCCCTGATGAGAAACAGCTGGAGGAGGCAGAGTTAAGGAGAATAAAAGGGCATGACATGAAAGGCACAGTATAATTGCCTAACTCCAAAGAGGAGGATGGAAGAGAGGAGAATACTAGTACAGTAGTTGTCTACAAATGTCTTGTTCGTTTGCTTGTGAAAGGAGTCAGATACAAGTGACTTGCCACATGCTTGGACAAGGCTATGTTAGACTGGACTCTGCCACAGCCCTGGAGAGGCAAGTGACAGGCACAGTGAGGGAACGGGTGCATAGAGACAAGCTGCAGAGCTTGACCTCTTTTGCTTATCTATAAAATTAGACATCCTTCACTCTCGAGAGGCTATGGTCACGTGCTCTGTATGGAGGACTTGGAACAGCATCTAGTGTGGCTGAGGAGGCAAATTCAAGAGTGACAATCCTTTCCACACTGAAGACAAATATAATCCATCCCCTGTCCAGCTCCCTGATTTTGCTGCTTTCGTGACTGCCACTTTGCCTCTTCTTTTAATTGTTTAGAATGGAGAGGCTGGAATGGGGGGACACCAAACAATTGCTCACCACACTTCCTAGAAGGCACAATGGGAGATTCCGAGCAAGTAGAAACAATGACCCTTTGTTGAGAAGTCAAGACCCTCTGGGGGACTAACTCTGAAGGGCATAAATAATCCAATCCTTATTGCAACCAGTTATTCTCTACCACTAAGGCAGTGGTCGGGAAACAGGGGTCAATTACCCCAAATGGGGTAAAAGTGAAAATCCTGGGGGTAATGAGCAGAGCGCTAACCTCCAACCCTGCAGCCAAACCTCAAATTATAAGCCACCTCTCCCTGTTACTTCCTGGTTGCAGCAGGCACTCGTAAATTCTCTGTTCGTTCAGAGATCAGAGATAAACCTGCTTAATTGGCTACAGCTGTGGAATAGCCCCGAGCAATCAATCAATCCGAGGCTTTGAATGACCGCTTCCTCTGGAAATGAATGCAAGCAAGCAGGACGTGGGAAAGGATCAAGTTAACAAGGAAAAGGAAGGTACGAGAGACCAAGGGCTTCATCAAACTTATTTAAATGGATGGAGAAAATGGATGGAGAAAATGGATAGATGGAGGATGGGTGGGGGGACGTGTGTGTGAGAGAAAAAGATTGACTCAAAACTATGAAAAAAGCAACAGGCAAGGCTTGAATTAAGGCAGGAAAAAAGGGGGGAGTGAGGGAGGGTGGGTGGGTGGGTGGGTGGATGTGTATTTGTGTGTGTGTGTGTGTGTGAGAGAGAGAGAGAGAGACTGACTCAAAACTATGAAAAAAGGAACAGGGAAGGCTTGAATTAAGGCAGGAAAAAGGGGGAGGGAGGGAGGGAGGGTGTGTGTGTGTGTGTGTGTGTGTGTGAGAGAGAGAGAAAGAGAGAGAGAGAGAGACTGAAAACTATGAAAAGAACAGGCAAGGCTTGAATTTAGGCGGGGGAAAAGGGTGGCTTCATCAAATACAGTGGTGCCCCGCATAGCGACGTTAATCCATTCCAGGATTAACGTCACTATCCGGAAACATTGCTAAACGGAACAAATAACCCCATAGGAACGCATTAAACCCTGTTTAATGCGTTCCTATGGGGCAAAACCTCAACGTTCAGCGAAGATCCTCCATAGGGGCGGCCATTTTCGGTGCCTCTTAAGGGAGGAATCCCTCCAGAAAACAGGGGGCAGCCATTTTGAAACCGCCTATCAGCTGTTAAAAAAGCATTGCTTTGCCATGATCAGGGAACAGGTAACAGATCATGGCAAAGCACTGCCAACCAGCCAGCCAGCCAGCCTGGGAGACACCGGGCATCCTTGGGCGCGGGGCGAGCGAGGGCTTGGAGGCAGCCGCCGGGGGTGGGAAGGGGCGGGCCACCCACCCGGCACTCGCTCACCAGCCAGCTAGCCAGCCTGAGAGACACCGGGCGTCCTTGGGCGGAGGGCGAGTGAGGGCTTGGAGGCAGCCACCCGAGACGGGAAGGCTCTCTCCGAACCACCCCTCACTCCCGTGTCCACCGCCGCCGCCGGTCAGCTGGGGGAAGGTACGGGGAAGGGATGGCTCCCCCCATCCTCCTGAAGCCGAAGCCGGCATTTTCGACGAGCTCCGGAGGATGGGGAGGGGAAGCCCTTCCCCCCCATCAAGCCGAAGCCGGCATTTTTTATGAGCTCCGGAGGATGGGGAGGGGAAGCCCTTCCCCCCATCAAGCCGAAGCCGGCATTTTCGACGAGCTCCGGAGGATGGAGAGGGGAAGCCCTTCCCCCCATCCTCCCGAAGCCGGCATTTTCGACGAGCTCCAGAGGATGGGGAGGGGAAGCCCTTCCCCCCCATCCTCCCGAATCCGAAGCCTGCATTTTCACACCACTCCGGAGTATGGGGAGGGGAATCCCTTCCCCCCCATCCTCCCAAAGCTGGCCCGAAGCCCCGCCTATCAGCTGTGCGAAAATGGGGTGTACGGGAAAAATCACAAAGCGATTTTTCCCCAATGAAAACATCGTTATACGATCGCTTTTGCGATCACAAAATCTTAATCGGTATGCGGATTAGTCGTTAAACGGGGCACCCGTTAAGCGAGGCACCACTGTACTATATCATTTCCTTCCTTTCAAATCGAGGGGCTAATGTTGGCTTATATAATTTTTTTGGAGGGGTAAAAGGTAAAAAAGTTCCCTGACCCCTGCACTAAGGGGCAGAATGAAGAAAGGGAAAAGAAGGATGATAGCTAGAGAGGGGGGTATTCGGATATGAATACACCTGCACAGGTGCAGATAATGAGGGTCGAGCCTCCTGGAGCCAGACTGAGCACTCACGATTCTGCCACTACTGCGAATGCTGTGGTCCCTTCATATCTCTCTGTTGCTCATGATGGATTAGCCACTCTGTGACCTGGCAGAGAGGCTCACAATCCCGCCTTCTGCCAGCAGTGGCTAAGCCATCATGAGCAATGAAGCGATAGGAATGGACTGTGGCATTCGTGGCAGCGGAGGAATTGTGAGTGGCCGGACTGGCTCCGGGGGGCTGGACCCTCATTATCTGCACCTGTGTATATGAATACCCCTAATGCTATTGATAGCCCTCTGCTCCTTTGTGCTGGGGGTGGAAAACAACCACATGGTTGACCTTTTCAGTGCCTGCTCCATGTTAGTCATGTTTCTTCCATCCTATGGAATGTTGTGGTTGCCAAAAGCAGCTTCTTACGGAAGCATTTGTCAATATATTAAAGTTTCTTATTTGTATAAAAAACTTAATGTGGCATAAAGCATTATAATGCAGGTAGTTAGGATTCCGTAGTAAAGGCATCTCCAGCATTATAAGATACTGTGAGAAGCCAGCTAAGTCAAGACTAGCCCCAAAACAGAAATGGGGAGCAGATGGCCCAATCTGTGTTGCAGGACCAGCAGCTCTCATAATCTCCTGCTATTTATGCTAGCTAGGGCGGATAACAATTGAAGGCCAACAACATTTGGAGCGTTAAACTTCCCTCAACCCTGCCATTAACACTCATCTCCCTCCTTCAATCCAGAATATCACCCTCAGACACAATCAGCACTAGAGACAGCAATAACTCAAGGAAACTTGAGCAAATGAGTCAAAACATGAACTCCACAGGGAGGCAAGTCTCATCTCAAGCATCATTAACCAGGCTTGGCCCTCTATAGCTCAAACCTATCTAATGAAGTTGCACCCAGGGATTTACTTTTGATGAACTTACAAAGTTATATCTACTCAATTCTTTACACAAGATTTACGAGTCTAAATATACTTGGTTACCTCAGGCCTGTTCTGTGAGAAGATTCCAATGAACTGGTCAGGAGATGGTTTGAAACCTCTGTTGAGAAGTTCTGAACCAATACATTCTGCTCTTTCTGCAACCTGCAGTGAGGTATGTGGAAATATAAAAGTTACTAATTCTGTGCCAGTGTGTACTAAGCATTTAAGATCTCAAAATTTCCATTTCACCCAATTCAATCTCTTCACTAACATTCAGCCATTTAACATATTTCACTCAGATGAAGGTGTGGACAGCACTTAAAACAAGCCACATGCTAACAGGTTTGAACAAAATAATGCATAAACAACTGAAAATAGATTAATACTGTACTACATAGTACTAATATCAATTGAATCCTTGTCAGAGCCGATAACTGTGATGGGCATTCAGTTGTATTTAATATGAACTTTGTAACTTACTTCAGTTTTAAATTGCTTCAATAAGACTGTGGCTAGTTGATAACTTGTTCATCTCTAGATACAACCACCCCCTGAAAATCCTGCCCCCTTCTACAGGAGCATCTCATGCCACCTGGGATCACGAGGTGACCCCCTGGGTGGATTTTTCCATTCTTGTGGTGGGGAAAAGAGATGAAAGGAAAATTTCCTTCTGCTTTGAATGCTAGTCAATATTCTTTGTATAAGACATAGACAGGTTATAAACTAAGTGAGTGTACAGCACAAAAAGTCTGAATGCCAGGCAAATGTACCATAACCTCCAATTTAAACCCAAAGAAAACAATCTACTTTAAACTAAGTATTCAGGAACTGAATATATCAAAAACCCCTAATACAACATTTTTAAATCTTACAAAATGGCTGCAGTCCTATACCTACTTACAAAGAAACAGGTCCATCTAAACTGAATGAAACTTCATTCTGAGTAAACACTATAGTATTATGCCATTAAATCACATAGGCAATTGATTAACAACACAGCAGCCATGAACAGAATTATGCCAATTACCTCTTTGTAAGAGATCCACTCATATGGCTGATTTGGTTTCCTTACACCCAAGCAAGGACCATTGTCTACAAAGAAATAAAAGTTTAAAGGCCTGAATAATTTCAGCAAAACTCATACATAGAAGATATTCAGTGTTACCCCAGTATCAAGTGGCTCATTTAAGAGTTTTTACACTGAAGTTGAAAACTAGGGTACTCTTTCTTCCAAGTGCCCAGGAGCTGCAATTCCCCCCTTTCCTGAATACTCACTTGACAGATGCATTCCCCTTTGGAAGACATCATAAACTGTTCTCACATCATCATAGTAGTACATTATTGGCTCGTTGCTCTCAAGCAATGACGACCTACGGGCAAACTCTTCACCCTGTATAAAGAAAGATACAAGTTACACTCTTGTTTCGTGGAAGCCTTCTGTGCTTTTTCCTTTGTATTGTGATAGTAATAGCCAAATGATCAGACTGCTGAAACAATTCATCATACAGTATTAGGAAGCAGGCCAAGGAAGGAAATATTGGACAGCTAACAGCTAGCAAGTCAGTTTCTATCTCATATCATTCTTAAATATGATGCTGAGCAATATCAATTATTGTTACTTTTAAGTTCCTGCTGTAAAAGCAACCATAAGGGCAAAGAGCCCAAACAGATAGAATGCTTTGATCTCAGAGGCTCCATCCCATTAAAAGCCATGCCAGCCTTTTGCACATAGGAAAGATGTAATGGCAAAGTCTATTTTTGGCTATTTTCCTCCTCTTTCTCAGGGCTTCTATTTTTTGCTTCAGACGGGAACATGTAGTTGGGTTTTTTGATCAGGAGCTATGGATTCTTTTCCTCCCTGTCAACTGTTTTACCTCCACCATTCTTTCTATTCTCTTGGATAATCTAGTAGATTTCCCATTGGAAATAAGTCACTGTAGAAAACCACAAAGTTGCTAAGTATGGCTTGAAGTAGAATCCAAGATTGGATCTTCCTAATGATGCTGAAATGTTGTCAATGACCTCAGTGGATGAGTTATCGTTCCTTCATCCAATAGCTCTGGAAATGTACTTCTGAGTTCACAGGTTTGTAGCTCAGCTTGCTGTTGTTCAATGTATTTTTGGGCGCCATTCCTTAAACGCATTGAAGAGTACTTTGGATGTACACATATACTAACTACAGAACTGGTAGTACCATTCCCATTAACTTGTTTGAGTAAGAGAAACAAACTGAACCTACAATTGTGCAGTAGCCTTTGAACACAGGGATTCACTAGTTAGTGCAAATCATGAATTTCTCATAAGTACATTAGGAACCAGAAGTCTCTGGATAGTTCAGTGATTTATGTATCTGGCTGCAAAGCCAGAGGTTGGGAGTTTCATTCCCCACTGTCTTCTGCATTTTGAGCCAATCCATGTGGTGTTGGGTAGCCTGTATAGTCCCAGGATGCCCCCAGAAGAAGGGAATGGCAAATCACTTCTGAGTACCTCGAAAACCTCAAAAAAAGGTCTCCATAAACCAAAACTTACTTGATGGCACATGATAATTATTCTTACTAGAAACCAGATGGAAATTGGTAAAACAAGCAGGAAAAAAACAGCTCTAATATTTTGTTTTTAAAGTTTTGTAAGAAACTGCTTTCTAAATAAATTATATATTTTGTCCATCTAGCCCAGTAGTTCTGAATCTTAGGTCCCCAGATGTTCTTGGACTACAACTCCAAGAAATTCAGGCCAGCACAGCTAATGATGATAGCTTCCAAAATTTTTAGTGCAGGAACATCTGGGAACCCAATGCTGGAAACCACTGATCTAGCCCAATACCATGAACATGAATGAGCAGCATTGTTCAAGGTTTCAAGGCAGGGTTTTTCCAGTCCTGTCAGGAGATGCCAAAGAATGAACTAGGGACTTCTGACATGCAAAGTCTAACATTGAGTTATCTGCTTCAGTTGCTTTGGTCCAAATTATTTTTTTAAACGGTCATGGTTAAAAGTAAAGTACTGCATCTTATTTTGTAACATGGAATGTGGACTAGAGATGGGCATGAACCTTGGTTCAGAGGTTTGTGCCAATCTGTAAGTGTGGCACCACAGATGCCACAGTTCCCTTCCCCCTCTTTCCCAGCCAATGCTCCACTGACCAGCCAGAGCATGATCCTCTCCTTCCCAGTTCAGCCAGTCCCCAGCAGAAGCACAGACTTGCCTGTACCTCCTCCTTGTCCGGGAGGCTGCACAGGGAAGCCCATGCTCCTGCCAGGGACTGGACGAACAGCTGAAAAGGAGGAGGAGAGGACCGTGTGCTGGCTGGGGAGTGGAGAATGCAGCTGGAAAGGTAAGGAAGGTGCTTACGAACTGGGGACCCATATGGGTGAGTGGTTTTCCATTTTAACCCTTCTATAGGCTGGATACACTACTTGATACAGTTCAGTCCTCAAGCAAAAGCACTAGCTGGTGCTTTAGCCGGGGATGCCATCTCACTCCTCCCCATTTCTTCTTCACCAAAAATCTCAGTGATCTCCTTCAAATACCAGCTGAAACTTTCATGAAATGCTCGTTGTTCTGTCTAGGATGGAGAATGGAGCGGTAACCCAACTCTTACAGTTCTCTTCAGTTTTAGATAACAGTGAAGATTTCCCTTCTTGCTAGGCCAGGGCTAAGCTTGCAGTTTCCTCAAGGTGGATTCACGTCCTCAACAGGCTGGAGAAGGCTCAGAAGCCCCTCAACCCTGTTTTAGAATTTACAAACAACTTCATGTGCACTACCGTCCAATAAGGGTTTCGTGACCAAGCCTACTAACCATGCAAACCATAAAAAGGAGTGGAGTCTCCATTCTGGCACAGCTTGGAAAAGTTGTTCTTCTGGATGACAACTTCCAGAATTCTAGCAAACTTGGCCCTGGCTGGGGGATTCTTGAGGGCTGTCATGCCAAAAAAGCAACTTTTCTGAAGTGTTCTCTGATGGTATAATCCTGACAGCATTTTTTCAAACTTCATTTCAGCTACTGAGGAAAATGGTGTAAGGAGATTCTTACAGAGAATGTTTTTGCACATTTGTCTTTGTCCTTAAGATTTGCTCTTATATTGTCCACTATGAAAGACTGGAATGCTTCTCCAAAGGTTTAGTTAATGCATGTGACAGTTTTAGTTCTTTGGACTGAAACGATTCCCTCACCCTTCACTTCAAGAATATCCAACGTAGATCTGGCTCCCTAAAAGCAAGTCTAATCCTAATCATACAAGAGTGCTTTATTTGCAACTTTAACTAGAAGTATCAGGCCCCCTATTTTATTTTCAGTTAAAGCATGATTGAGAATGAAGATTAACTTTATTCTGACTGCACTTTAAACAGAATGTCACAAACATCCACACAAACTTCAAGAAAGCTGGAGACTCATTACTCACAGAAGATTGCGTTTGGTACAAAGAGCAGCGCCACAGCTCAGATAACAATTTAGTGATTTAACACTTCACCTTTAATATTCTCAGTGCCCTGTCCTTTATACACAAATGTTCACCACTTTGTAAGTGGCAGATTAGTAACATTTCACCTAGTACAAATTGGGGAGGAGGATCAGCATTGATGGTCTGCCCATGACTTGTCAGCAAATTCATGGCAGACAACAGATTTGAACAGAGGATTTCCCAACTTAGGCTCTTGAAGACTATATGAACTCTCATTTTCGTACCTTATGAAAGTTACATTACAGCATAATTATCTCGGTGTCCAGCTTAATGGCAATACATGTGAAGACAGCAGAGAAAGGGAGCAACAATTATACTGCTTTTATTTATTTATTTATTTATTTATTTATTTATTTATTTATTTATTTATTTATTTATTTATTTATTTATTTATTTGATTTTTAGCCACGCCATTACCAGTGGTCTCTGCGCGGTGTACAACAATATTAAAACTTTAAAAACATTTAAAGCATTAAAAATAGGCAATATTTTAATAATATTCTATATTAAAAACAATCATTAAAACATTAATATTAATAAATCCTGCTGCTCATATGGCTAGCTAAAGAATACTATTTAATTAAAATGCTGGCTAAACAGAAAGGGCTTTGCCTGGCGCCAAAAAGCCAAAAGTGTTGGAGCCAGGCGGATCTCTATAGGGAGGGTGTTCCAAAGTTGGGGGGCAACAGCCGAGAAGGCCCTATTTTGGGATGGCACACATACCCCTTACCTGTTTCAGGGATGGAACCTTCAGAAGGGCCTCCTGGCCTGACCTTAGAGGATGGGCAGGCTCATATTTTAGACTGGGGCTGCAGTGAAAAGTGATGAAAATAGATGGTGGAAATGCCAACACTTTTCATGCGGGCTCTTCTATAACAGGAGCATGTCTGGAGAAAAAGTGTATTTGGATGTATGCCCATGTTATAAGAAGTCATTGTTGTGCAGTGACTGGGACAGAAGTATTGTTGATTTAACCACAGTGTACTGCTTTAGCAGCAGAACACAGACTAAAAGACACCTGCGAAACAGTGGCATTTTAGCTAAACCACCGTTGATGCAAGGTTTTGCAAGAGTTAATACCAACTGTCAGCTTATTATGCTATGGAAAGAGAGTGTCAACCAGTTTTAGCAAAGACTATGCGGAAACAGTGGCACACTTTGCTGAATACACGATCTCCACTGAAAGGCTAGCACATCAATGAAAACCACAGCTTTGTGATTTTAGAAGTTGTGAATTAAGTACTGTATACAGAATGGGACGGTGTACAAGAGAACAACAAACTGAGATTTATGGGAACAAATAAGACGGAGTTGTTCCCTGTTTCCTTCACGGCCACTGAAGCGAAGGACATGGTATCTACAGTAGGTAATTGCATAAAGGAGTGAATTTTAGGAATTAAAAATTTAGGAGTTAAATTTTTTAACAGGCAATTTCATTATAAATCAAGGTTTTCTTGTCTTGTTTTGAAAGAGAAGCAAAGAGAAGGAAGGAATCTGAAGACACTGAAACATATTCCTTGGGAAATAAGAAATAAAAGGAAAATGTCTGAGAATAGGTAAAGACTATCAGCTACATAATCAATAATCAGAATAATAATATATCTGTCTGAATTTGATTTTTCCCTCTCACTCAGTTTATATTTCTTTTTGATATGTGGAACTATTACTAGAAGAGAATGTATAGAATTACTATGAAAAATATTGATCTGTAATGTATCTGTTCAAATCCACCCCCTCCGAGGGTAACCCAACCCAGCTGTCCCTTTATACCTTTATAAAGAAAATAAAAAAATATAAACAAACAAACAAACAAATAAATATTTTCTATGTTGTAAGTCATACATCCCATTTCCTGCTGAACTTCAGACCCACAGGAGCAGGGGAACAATAAGGACAAATCTGCCTAAGGTCAGCCAAAATGTGTGGGCCCCTGCAGATAGCTGTGATGTTAAACAATGTCCATTTAGCCCTCTGCACACATGGACTGGATTCAAGAGAAATCAATAATTTGAAAACTAAGTGCCAAATACTTTCCAAAAATGTCTGTTACTTATTCCATGATGTTAAACACAAATATCCCTTTTCAGCTTCTTTAACTAGGCAAATATTCAGACCAGACCAGACTGAAGAAAAAATTGGGTAAATGAATTATCCTGGCAAGATTGAAGTTGCCCTGCCCTGCCTGTAATGAGCAGCCAGCCAATTTATAAGTCCATACAGCAGTACCTCTCACATCAGTGTCTTCATCTCAACAGCCAGGTCTCTTCTTGACTTCATCTTATTTTGTCTAACAGAGAATCGTCTTTTCCATTTCATATTATAAGTGGCAGTTCTAACCAGACTGTGACAAAAATACAGGATTTCCACTATAACCTTATGTGTTAGAGACACAATGTGTTTAAACACATTTTTGTCTACTCTATCACTCTTCTCTCCCCCCCCCCATGTATATTAAAGCTGTAGAGTATCATGCTTGTTTCCCCATGGTCCTCTTCTTGAAGTACTGTCTAGCTTTCTGAAAAAATATAATCAGGATCAGAAACAAGATCCCCACCTTCACTGCAGGAGAGTATTTCCACAATTAGGTCCCAGTTTTAAGTATCTTAGGGGAAGACAAGAGATGGATCAGGGCTACCTCACGCCCTTTAAGTTGCACTGGACAAGGAGCTTAAGATACAGCAAGGTAACTGCCAGGTCAATACAAGGCTTATGTATCCAGTCTATTTTAGTATTATGGTTCAGAAAAGCATTAACTCTAATATATTTTGAGATTGAACTAGCCGCCTGTTCAGTTAACGGACAGACGAACAAAATATAGTATCAAAACCATTATACTAAAGTATAGTAATAATGTATAATGCCAAAACTCTGAGACTAGTCATGGACCCAAGCACCTCAGCAATTAGTTACAGCAAGTTATACAACCTGTCTGTGAACATCAATAGGATTCCAGCCTTTGTGTCCCTGTGTTTAAGAACAAATATATTATAGTACCTATGGTCTAGTGGACTGCAAAGAGAACAAACCTATCCATTTTGAAGGGAATCAACCCTGAGTGCTCACTGGAAGGACAGATCCTGAAACTGAGGCTCCAATACTTTGGCCATCTCATGAGAAGAGAAGACTCCCTGGAAAAGACCCTGATGTTGGGAAAATGTGAAGGCAAGAGAAGAAGGGGACGACAGAGGATGAGATGGTTGGACAGTGTCATCGAAGCTACCAAAATGAATTTGACCCAACTCTGGGAGACAATGGAAGACAGGGGGGCCTGGCGTGCTCTGGTCCATGGGGTCACGAAGAGCCAGACACGACTTAACGACTAAACAACAACAAATGGTCTAGTGATGTCTCAATCTTAGAACTGGGTGATATCAAAATACACTTAATACTTTGCAAAATTAAAGAGAAAGGTGGGGAAGCAGGTGTGCGATAGGCAAAATATTGTGGCGCTTTAAAGACTAACAGATTTCGGTGTCAACTTTTTTGTGTGTTAATAATCCACCTTCAGATACAAGCTGTGGAAATACACGTCCCCTCTGTTTATCCCCCTGGTAGGGCAGCCATGGCCAAGTAACAACACAGAGCATACACTGAATGACAATAGTTTGTTAACAAAGGGACAGGATTACCATCAAGTTGTGAATTACCTGAGGCTGCAGGCCCAATTTAGGGTCATAAACTGTATGCCAGGAAGATTTGACTGTCACAGAAATATCAAAAATTCTTTCTAGGTCAGAGGCTTTCAACGGAGACAACTATCTTATGCCCTTGAGGTATTGCAGAAAGTGGTGTTAACATACTGTATGTAGTGCACTGTGCACTACATTTAAGTCCTCAGATATTCATTTAAGCAGCCACTTCCTGCTGTCTCTTCTTAAGTCTACCTTTGCCTACAAGGCAATCTCCCTCAAACGTAAATGAGTAACTACTGATATAAACAGGCAAAATGACATGCTGTCAAAGACAGAAATAAGACCCTGTCACAAACCTAGATGCACGTTGTGCCCAACATCTACACTGGCACCACCATCATAGCAACAACATCTGGGATTCATTTACTTGTTCATGATCTAATGTGATTTATGCCATCTTCTGCCAATAATGCCCCTCTGCATTCTATGTAGGACAAATGCAGCATGAAAGAATCAATGGACCAAAATCTGACATCAAGTATGGTAATTTAGAGAAATCTGTTTCAGAACATTTCAACCTCCCTGGACGCTCTTTACAGCTCTCCAAGTGGGCGTTGTAATAAAAAGGAATTAAAAGAGAAACTTGAGAGGGAGACAATGGAAGTTGTATACATTAATAAGTTCCAGTGCACCCTTTAAGGGTGTCAAAGAATATCAAGGCTTCTTAGCATACTACAGATACTAAAAATCCCACTTTCTGTAATAACTTATAGGCACAAAATAGTTGTTTGCCTTGACAGACTCTGCACTCTATCCCAGACCCAGCTCTCATAATTTCTCCTTGGCATATAGCTCATCACCTGGCTAACACCCTGCAATGTCATATACAGTAATAACTTGATAGTCCAACACCTGTGTTTTAATGATGCAGTGTAACTTTGTCATTATACTCACATCTGGCCATAAAGCTTACCTTCTGTAAATATACAAGGGCAAAGTATTTGCACCTCCTTATTTGAGAAATTGGATTCTACTCATGAAAACTCACAAATAAAACTGTTAGTCTTTAAAGTGCCACAATACTTTGTCTTCTTTTTTACCCCCTTTTCCCCTTTAATTTTGCCAATCTGCTAAAACAAACTGACATCACTACTACAAAAATTTCAGCAGTAATGCAATATACAAAGGAGCTTTTTTCTGTAACTGTCTAAGCAGTTATGCCAAAATTAGGCTAAAGCTACTTAAAATTATTGTAATCCGCCCAGAGACCTCTGGGTAGAGTGGGCGGCATATAAATTAATTAATTAACTAACTAACTAACTAACTAACTAACTAACTAACTAACTAACTAACTAACATACATACATACATACATACATACATACATACATACATACATACATACATACATACATACATA
This sequence comes from Pogona vitticeps, assembly GCF_051106095.1. NCBI lineage: Eukaryota > Metazoa > Chordata > Lepidosauria > Squamata > Agamidae > Pogona > Pogona vitticeps. The sequence goes on from NC_135787.1 coordinate 61,437,244, forward strand.
CATACATACATACATACATACATACATAAAATGCATATTTTACGCCTCAAAACAGACATCTGTAAACAGCCTTATTTGATCCAGTAAGGCAGATGTGTGCCAGAAGAGACTTCAATTAGTACAGCTGATGCAGAAAATGCACTCGCTCATTTACAATCCAGTTAAATAATTGGATACAACTTACTATAAGTGAGGATGCATAGCCCCTTCCAGTGCTCCTACATGCTAAATGTAATTCTTTGCATGTTCAAGCTTAGCATAATGCACATTTCTCCACATTTTAGCCAAGTGCACTACACTAGACATGCACAGCATGTGGGCTCGTTCCAATAATACAAGGTATTGTTGCAAAAGGAACAGAATAATGTGTTGTTTAGTGATGATAATACAAAGCATCGTTCACAAAATTCCACTGAAAAGCAAGAAGACGACAAGCTTCAATCACAGCACATGACTGTGAGCAGGCAGGATTTAGGTTTGACACACTGGAAAGAAGTCAGAATTAGGAACCTTTTATCACTTTAGGTACTGTCTGACTCAACTTGTGCTTCAGAGAAAAAGCTGGTTCTCATTTACCCATTGAACAATTAGTGCAACCATTAGTGTAAAGCTTGCACACAAGGTCCCAGAAATGGAGAAACAGTTTGTACCAGTCTTGCTCTAACATTTGCCTCTCCAGTCTGTATCACTCTCACCTTTCTAACCTCCTGCTCCTCCCGGCATCATGCCACCTGTTAATAAGTCTAGAAAGTTGTGGTGAGTATGTGTGTGTAAAAAAATAGCTTGGCAAGAACAGCTTCAAACCATTTTCTTAATCCGATTAGTTGTATTAAAGCCAAATAGCCAATTATTTAATCAAGTCTAGATTGTTTCTAAGACCTCTATATCAGAACACAATAAAGCAGTAAAGGAACAGAAACTAAACAACTGCTTACCTCTACCTCCACAGATTGCATTGCTAAATCACATGGTGGCTTCAGAGCTTTTGGTCTTGTGGCGTACCAGTAAGTTGTGAGAGCTGCGAAAGCACCGAATCCCATCAGAGTGTTTGTTGGAAGAGTGCGCACGTATTGCCTTACATCACCGAGTTCTGGCATTCGCAGATGCCTGAACAATTCATGAGCTTGCATTGTGATTGTTTGCCTTTGTTCTTTATGCTGCAGTCTGGTGACAAAAGAGGAAAGTTGTGAGTCCAACTTGGAATGAAAGAACCCTTTTTTTCATCCAGAGAAGAGGATGTGCATCTTCCAGTACTGTACCACAACACCAACCTAGATATATCTGTATTCTAGACAACACTGAAATGTCCTCCCTTCCAATAGAAAGAGATGTTTTTGAACTGAAAGGCTCTTCATTTAGCATTTGGGATTTTGTGTTTGTTTTTCAGTCACAAAGCAGTTACCAGACACCACACTTACTTACACACATCAGCCAAAGTTTGAAAAATATGTTTGTGTCTATTTTTTGTTCTGTTGTATAGCCTGGAATCTGATGAAGAGACAGGTCATAAGAGGAAGAGTAAACAGCAGTAGTTCCTTTTCTGCTACAAAAAACACACTAACCACTCTTTAGAAAAGTTTCTGAGCACCATTGTTTTTTTTTTAAAGCATCAGCTCCAATGCTTAAAACCTGTTCAAATATGTGCGTGCATGCTCCGGTAATAAGAAGCATACTTCTACACCCCTCTTGCACTGGTTCCTTCAAATCTCTGGAAGGCATAAACATGATAAAGAAGGAAAAAATCTCTCCTCCCACTCTCCACTTTTTTCCTCTTACGCTCTGCTGTGTCTGTTCAGCTGACACTTCTCTCCACAGTCAAGGTCCCTCAGGACATTAGTCACGTGCTCAGTCTTACAGTTTTTGCCCAGTAGGCCAAAGGTAACTAGCAGACATAGTCCATACTTAGCCTGGAGAGAAGAAGAGCCAATGAAAACAGAGTTTCAAGTCACCCCACTGCACATCGAGAGTGGCAGGCAAGGAAACAATGTGAGACTCAGAAAACTCACTACTGACAGTGACATTCATTAATACCCATCAATCAGCTCATTCCTGTCACCAGGGCAAGGCTGACAAAAATGCTTTTGAAAGAAAGTGGGGGAGGAGAGAAAGGTTTCAATGAGGATTTTCCAGTAGTTCAACAAGATATTTGACATGTAGGTGGCCTACCATAGGAAGGGTAGATGGAAAGGAAGTGCTCTGAACAGAAGTGTGGAAAAAGGCAATGTATACCTTTTTCATGCCTGACCTGTGGAAGGTGCCCCCCAATCCAAGACAAAACTTAAGTAAGGATTGGTCTAGGGTATTTTTTTCAATTGCACTAGCCACATTGTTCACCAAACGTCAACTTCCTTCACTGAAGAACAGTTTGGCCATCAAACTCAATCTTTAGAACAATGAGCAAAATGACCGAAACAAAAATCCAACAGCGTTCTGGGTCCTGCTTGAGACCACAGGGTCCATTTGCATCAATGCATATGTTGCTGTGATGATTGCAAGCAATATAACCAACTTGCTTAATAGCTAGGATATTTAGAAAGACAGTCACTCAAATGTTGGGAGAAGGCAGAAATGAATGTAGTAGCAGCTCTCTGGAAAAAAATTTTGCTTAACAATAATAGTAGCAGAATATCTCTTTCAAGCCCTTAAACTGAGTTTGGGATGACTAGGAATCAAATTTTGTTTTGACACACTGTGAGTTTCATTTAATGCTGGCAATACTTAAAACAAATTCCTGGGTTCAATGTTCTTTTTGCATCCTGCATTAAGCTCTAGCTGGTGGATATCAAGGTTCTGTTAACAAAGTATGTCTCACAAGCCTAAAGTCTGTCCACTACTGCAATAAATCAGAGAAGACAGAAGTTGCAACAGGGCTGGACCTAGAAAGCTATCTCATGTATACAGCCTTTCCATCTGAACTTCACCACGGGTGATAAGAGGGCAAATCCAGTTCTTATAAGCTGCATGCTACAGGATGGCTGAGGGTAGACTTGTCTTAACTCGGTACTACTTTTTGGTACTGATTTTCCAGATTAGTGCTCCAGGCTACGGAATACCCTCCCAAGGGAAACAGATTGGTTCCCTTCCTGCTATCTTGCAGTTAGAAGGCAAAGACCATTCTGTCCAGAAAGACATTTGGCACCTGGCTGGTTCTAAGGAGAGAGCTTTAATAAGGGATTCTTTGATTCCGCCCCTCCTGCTGCACCTCTTAAATGTATTTTTAAAATATATTATTTATTTATCCGTTTAAATACATGACCCTTATGAAAAGGGTTGCCATAAGTTAAAATTTACTTCTAGACACTTAGAAAAAGGACACATAAAATACGCAACCAGTGTTGTTCTATCATCACTATCTTGTTCCTTTGCCATCTTTAAGCAAATACAAAGATAACCTCCTGAGCATTTTCTTTTTTAAATCTTTTTTTATTTTCTATAACTATAACAAAAACAGAAACATATACATAAAACATATAAACTCAGATACAATAACTGTGTTCCCCACCACCATGTACAGGACCTCTTGCCATATTCTCCTCCTCCTCCTCCTCCTCCTTCTTCAAAACTGCATAGATTCTTGATTTGGAGCTTTCCCTTTCCCCCTTATTAGCACATATTCCAAAAATTTGCCCCATATTTCATAAAAATTATTCTTTTTCAACTCTCCTTTCCTCCTGAGCATTTTCAATAGAAGCTCTTGCACAAGTAGGATACATACAATAGCTGAAATCCTGTTCCATCATTTGTGCCATGCAAGGCTGTGGCAATTTTTTTTTGGGGGGGGGGAATTATGATTCCCCACCATGAAGGTCCCAAGGTTTACATGGGATTTGATGGCCCCCAACTGCTTCCCCACAACAAAAAGGATCCCATGAGAGTCTCAGGAGCCGGGTGGTGGTATGAGAATTTTTTATTTCAGAAAAGTCACTGACAGATTTTGTTACCAGCCTTACATGACATAAGTTATGAAACAGAATTTCCAATTTCTTGTACATCATTGATGAGACTAGCAGATTTTGATTAAAAGATGAAATTCAGTTTTCTTCTTAAGTTTAAAATGTACACTACCTATACTATTTTGTAACTGCTCAGACCACTAGATGATCAGTAGCAATGAGCAGCCTGCATTTCAGAACAGCTTTTCTACCAGTAATATTTTCTTCCCATTAATCTCACAAGCTTCCTATGAACCTCAGCTTAACTAGAACTATTTATTGGCCTAATGCAATTTTCAAGATTCTGCCCTATTATTTTAGCATTCTGCCTGCTTTATGTAGCATGTCAGTATGGCCCTCATCTTTATCTTTCCTGCTACAGTTGTAAGAATATCAATTGTTCTTCATTCAAAAAGTGGCTTAGTTCGAATCATTATAACCAGGGATGCAGAGCAATCAGATAGCCTCAGAAGAGAGCCCGTGTAATGCAGTAATTAAGAAGCATAGGGTGGGAGATGGGGTTTTACCCCCTGAAACTTTGTCACCAACTAATTAAGCTCTCTAGCAAGCTAGTTTAGCCTCATTCCTCTCCCCTATTTAATATCCCACAATATGGACATTAAAGTAGCCTACCTTGGAGTTGCTGCACAAATAATAAGCTCTGATTAGTCAAAAGCACTATAAGCAATAATAAGCTTGATTATTCAAAAACATTATGCAAATAATGTGTTATTACTTTCTACAGATTTTTCTTTTATTTGTATTGTCCCTATTTGCCTAGCTTTTTGATATTCTAGACAAAAGTTGTTGTTTTTTAATGTGTTGAACTGTCACATTGTATTGCTGGTGCTTTTTGGACTTTCAGTATCCCAAGCTCTATCCTAAAATGTCTTTTAATTGCTTCTACACTCTCAGTTCAAAGTAAGCCTCCCTTACTGTTCAATTTGCTTTCAACTCACCCTTCTGTATGTGGAAGTTGGTTTGGGAATGAAAACTTTCCTTTCTATTTACTAGACAACAACAACAACAACAACACAACAACAACAACAAAACAACAACAATAATAATAATATCATAGCACCACACCTTATATGCAGAATTATTACCCTGTTTCCCTGAAAATAAGACCTAACCTGAAAATAAGCCCTTGTATGATTTTTCAGGATGCTTGTAATATAAGCCCTACCCCAAAAATAAGCCCTAATTAAGTGAAACCCCTGCCCTCCACCATTGTGTAGCATTCTGCAGCAATCAGAAGAAGATGACATGACTGTAAAATAAAACATCCCCTGAAAATAAGTCCCAATGCATTTTTTGAGCAAAAATTAATATAAGACCCTGTCTTATTTTTGGGGAAACACAGTATACCCGAACACATTAGACTGAAAGAAGAACTGAATAAGTAGCAAGGTTTTATCTAAGCAGATGGAAAAGAATGTTTTAAGAACATAAAAGTATGTGGTCTGACTTTGCGGAGTTTATTAATCCAGCTATTAATTCCATAGGTCAAGGTTCCCCTTGACAATTTTTGTCTAGTCGTGTTCGACTCTAGGGGGCGGTGCTCATCCCCGTTTCCAAGCCATAGAGCCAGCGTTTGTCCGAAGACAATCTTCCGTGGTCACATGGCCAGTGCAACTTAGACACGAAACACTGTTACCTTCCCACCGAGGTGGTCCCTATTTATCTACTCGCATTTGCATGCTTTCGAACTGCTAGGTTGGCGGGAGCTGGGACAAGCAACGGGCGCTCACTCCGTCGCGTGGATTCGATCTTACGACTGCTTGGTCTTCTGACCCTGCAGCACAGGCTTCTGTAGTTTAGCCCGCAGTGCCACCACGTCCCATTAATTCCATAGTAGCAACCAAATAACTATACAAGTCCCAAAACGGAACAACAGCTATCTCTCACTTATTCCCAGTAACTGGTATTCAAATATATGCTGCCTATGATCTATTTAGCCACCATTACTAGTACTACACCGATAGCATCATCATGCATGAACTTTATCCCTTTGTAGATCCTGATAGCCTCATCCTGCATGAGCTTGGCATCCCTTTGTAAAAGGGGTTTTGTGGCCTGCTTCCACAGGATGCAATGAAACTTGTATAGTCTAATATATACTGTGTGAAGAAATGCTTCCTTTTGTTTCCCCTTAACTTCCCACTAATCAGCTGTAATGGGTGATGGTAAGTCCTAGTATAGGGATGTGGTGGCGCTGCGGGCTAAACCGCAGAAGCCTGTGCTGCAGGGTCAGAAGACCAAGCAGTTGTAAGATCGAATCCACGCGATGGAGTGAGCGCCCGTCGTTTGTCCCAGCTCCCGCCAACCTAGCGGTTCGAAAGCACGCAAATACGAGTAGATAAATAGGGACCACCTCGGTGGGAAGGTAACAGCGTTCCGTGTCTAAGTCGCACTGGCCATGTGACCACGGAAGATTGTCTTCGGACAAACGCTGGCTCTATGGCTTGGAAACGGGGATGAGCACCGCCCCCTAGAGTCGAACACGACTGGACAAAAATTGTCAAGGGGAACCTTTACCTTTACCTTTTAAGTCCTAGTATAAAAAAGAAAGGGAAGGGGGAAAAAGCCGTCCCGTAATCCACCTTCTCCACACCATACATAATTTTATATATTCCCATCATACACCACCTTACTTCCAATTCCTAAACTAAACAGTCCAAAATGTTACAACCTTTCCTCACATCGGAGTTGCTCAGATCCCTTCATTATTTGATTGTGCACAAAACATCAAAACCTTGTCCAATAACTTTCTTAAGGACTGGTAGCCAGGACCATTCAAAGCATCCAAGCATGGCTGCACTATAGATTTACAGATGGACATTAAGATATTGGCATTCTTACTTTGATACCTTCCTTAATTACCTGAAACTGGGAAACCATATTGTACACAAACACATTTGCACCATGTTTCCAAAAGTCCCATCCTCTGCAAAGGCACAGTTACCTTAGACTTTGGAAATACAAGCCACTCAACCTAACCAAGTATTGCAAAGCAGGTATCTTTTTCACTAATTTGCCACAGTATTCCAAGTGCTTCTATACAGAGTGCAGCTACAATGTACTGTGGCTTTTGGCTGAGAGATCAGGTCAGTGGGTTGCACAAGTACATGTTTAAATGAATTCCAAGTTGTTCATTTACAATTCTCATTTGGAGATGTCCTTGAGTTGCCCAAAGTGTACAATTAACTACATTATATCAGTATTTTTAATATGCATGTTTCATGACAAACAGTGGATTAAACTCTGAGCTCAGAGAACTTAAACCATATGCCTGCAGAGACTGCTGAAGCACATTTGAGTTGTCAGATCCAATAACCTAAATACCTGTATCCAAGCAGCAAACACTTGTATGCTGGATAGGACTAGAATCTCACTTAACGTTCTTAGCCGCCCCATTAAGCCAACAATTAATTTGGTCATTACTTACAGACTGAAGTGTTTAGCTTTAGAAAACGCTGGGTAATGAGGATGCTATATGTGCAGGTTTCTGTCCTTGCCACTTAGACCATGCTCCTCTGGTTAAATAAATGTTCTTCAAGCCAGCAAAAAGCCTCTTGACACAAGCTCAAGTACGGTAAAATACAGTACTGAATCAGCCAAGACATGGTCTTTCCAGCTGAACTCAGCTTTGTGGCAGCCAGCCAACTGGTCTCAATGTAGCCATTCCTAGCTCCTCCCCCTCCTCTGCCAAGTACAATAACCTATTTACAGAGGGCAAAACGCTCTTCCATTGTCTGCCAATGGGCAGACATCGTTCGAGGGCAACTGTCAACTTCTTAATTGCAGTGCCAGAAGACAGGAGCCAATGGCTTTTTCCCCTCTAGCTCTGCTGTTCAAAGTGGCCGGAGTGGGTGGGTGGGCTAATCTACAATGGCCTGTTTAATCAGAAGCAGTGCTATATTTACAGGAAATCAGTTTTACCCCATAGCAACTCTTATTATTTAGAAGCAACACCAATCTCCCATGCAAGGTTCCATCCTACTTTGGGATGGAACAATATTTAATCAAAATAAATACTGAACCACCTTGCATTTATTCTTCTTGTTTACTTTGAATACATTCACCGTTTTCTTACTAATGTAGGTGGATGCATCCGAAAAATATGCTGTAAACTAGGCATTAGAATTATTAACAATATATTGTTAAGTTGAAAGAACTCTCTGTTCAATGAGAAAAACACACACACATTTTTCTTCATGACTGCAGAATGCCAGCTTGAAAATAGTCCTTTAACTTCCCAATATTCAGGCAGAAATCCATTCTCGCTTAATAGCACAACAAAATGAATGTTGACTAAAGGGGGGGGGGAAGCTACCATTATAACACCAATAACTTAAATTGAGTACCACAGCATGATTCATCTAACACTTGACCAAGAAGAGCTGTCAAGCATTCTGTTCCAGACTTTGCAAGGCTAGTAGAGCAATAGCATATGCAAATAGTCATCTGCAGTATCATTTACACATGCATTTTTGTAGAGTTGCATTTCTTACAACAAAACCACAGCTCACATCAGAAGCTTTACCACTACAGCAGATCTTAAATGGTACATGGAAAAGCTTCTCTTTACATAGTCAGTTCGACCAATTCAAACAACTTAGGCTGACACTTCATCTACTTTTAGTTTAAGGTGGCAGTTTACCTTTGGAGTTCATGTCATTTGTTAGTAAAGGCAGGAGGGGAACAGGGCTCCTTGCACCCCTACCTCTGCAGCAGATAGAGGAAGCATCTGTTTAGGAACATGGTAAACCTTTTCCTGAGGGACGTGGTGGCACTGTGAGTTAAACTGCAGAAGCCTCTGTGCTGCAAGGTCAGAAGACTAGCAGTTGTAAGATCAGATCCATGTGACGGAGTGAGCTCCCGTCGCTTGTCCATGCTCCTGCCAACCTAGCAGTTTGAAAGCATGCAAATGCAAGTAGATAAGTAGGTACCACCTCAGTGGGAAGGTAACGCTGTTCCGTGTCTAGTCGTGCTGGCCATGTGACCATGGAAACTGTCTTCAGATAAACGCTGGCTCTATGGCTGGGAAATGGGAAAGAGCACCACGGCCTAGAGTTGGACACGACTGGACTAAATACCAAGGGGAACCTTTACCTTTACCTAAACCTTTCCCTACATATGAACAGCAATTGTGTGGAGGCCCTTGAAGAAAGGAATCCAAGCACTCAGCTACAAAAGTCACTGTTTAGGAATGTCCATATTTTCCTCTTGTGTGCTTCAAGAACCATGGACTATCATGCAGTCCTGGGTTTTTTGTTTTACAGAGTTGCTACAAAGAACTGAACTAAGGTTTTGGAAGAGAGACAAAACCAAAGAACAGTAGCAGCTGAGAGAACTGCATGACACATTCAATCATTCACATTTAATCATTGAATAGCAAAACTTTTGCTATTGAATGATTAATTATGAAGGGTAGGGAAGCCAAACCACTTGCTATAAAGATTTTTTTTCTTGTCCTAAAAATTGAATTCTTTAAATAAAACTGACCAAAACCTTCAACAGTCATATACCCAACCCTCAAATAAAGTCATAATAAAATCCTATTCAGACCAAACCACCGTTCAAGACATTCTGTGCTCTTGGATGCATAACAAAATATCTGCAAACGATTTCTGCTTTCACAGCTATTCCAACTAAGTTCCATGCAATACTGAAATTGACATTGTTGCATTTGTACTATTACTAACTACACCAAGCACTATCCAAACTACCAATCAATGCAGATAAATTGAGGGTTATTATACTACAAAAGTAATACATTTCAAAGAAACGTCAAGTGTAGACTCCTTAATCAGTCAGACCAAAATCTGGATATTCATATTCTATGTCATTTCTCCATGCTTCTATTTACACTGCTGAATAAAAGTGTCATACAAAAGGAGTTTATTTTAAGATACCAATGCTCCAGTCCCCAAGCAACGTCACCATAACTTGTATACATAATATTGTGTTTTTTCTAGTGGATTTTCTTGCATGTTCAGTACTATGAGCATCACACAATTGCCAGGCTCATCAATAATCAGGTGAAGATTCTGACCAGCCGGTTGTTCCTCTGAAAGAAAGCGTCTTTTCCTTTGGTCGTTCATTCGTTTAGTCGTTTAGTCATGCCCGACTCTTTGTGACCCCATGGACCAGAGCACGCGAGGCCCTCCTATCTTCCACTGCCTCCCGGAGTTGTGTCTAATTCATGTTGGTTGCTTCGCAGACACTGTCCAGCCATCTCATCCTCGGTCGTCCCCTTCTCCTCTTGCCATCACACTTTCCCAACATCAGGGTCTTTTCCAGGCAGTCTTCTCTTCTCATGAGATGGCCAAAGTACTGGAGCCTCAGCTTCAGGATCTGTCCTTCCAGTGAGCACTCAAGATTGATTTCCTTTAGAATTGATAGGTTTGTTCTCCTTGCAGTCCAGGGGATTCTCAAGAGCCTCCTCCAGCACCACAATTCAAAGGCATCAATCCTTCGGCGGTCTGCTTTCTTTATGGTCCAGCTCTCACTTCCATACATCACAACAGGAAAAACCATAGCTTTGACTATTCGGACTTTCGTTAGCAAGGTGATGTCTCTGCTTTTTAAGATGCTGTCAAGATTTGTCATCACTTTCCTCCCAAGAAGCAGGCATCTTTTAATTTCGGGGCTGCTGTCTCCATCTGCAGTGATCATGGAGCCCAGGAAGATAAAATCTGACACTGCCTCCATATCTTCCCCTTCTATTTCCCAGGAGGTGATGGGACCAGTGGTCATGATCTTAGTTTTTTTGATGTTGAGTTTCAGACCGTTTTTTGCACTCTCCTCTTTCACCCTCATAGAATTGAAAACATTCTACGTAAGACATCAAGGACAAAATGTACAAGACTGTCTTCCCTACAGATTAAAAATACAGATGCAGTCTTACATTTGCTTCTTCCATGATCTCAAAAAGTTTACAAATACAGTGGTGCCTCGCTTAACGGGCGCTCCGTTTAGCGACAAAATCGCTTAGCGATGACTTTCTCTGAGTGTTTTTGCGCTTTGTTTAGCGATGGTCCCTATGGCGATTTTCGCTTAGCAATGATTGGGACCATGCTTCGCATAGCGATTAAATTTTGGGTCCCCTGTTTTGCTTAACGATGGTTTAGACAGCCTCATGTTTGCTGTTTTTTAAATGTTTTTCTGTTATTTATAAAGTTAAAGTTTACTGTTTAAAATGTTTGAAATCATAAAGTGAACTTAATAAACCCTTTGTTAACCAAATTTGACTTTGTTCTGACTCTTTTTAAATTTGTTGTTGTATTTTTCCCCCCATTGAGATGCATTGAATAGGTTTCAATGCATTTCAATTGGGGAACCGCGTTTGGCTTAGCTATGTTTCCTATGGCGATTTTCGCTTAAGGACTGCAATTTGTTCCTATTGGAACGGATTATCCAGTTTTCAATGCATTTCAATGGGAAACCGCATTTCGCTTAGTGATGAAATTGCTTAGCAACGATTTTTCGGAACGAATTAACATCATTCAGCGAGGCACCACTGTACTGAGAAACATGTGCCTCTATAAGTAAGATACTGTAAGTGTTTGAACAAACATGAAAATCAATCATTGGCTAAGCATCCCAGGTAACTAAACAATGAAGTGTGTTGTTGCAAGTCAGAATCTAACAGTGCCTAATTACAGGCAAGCAAACATGACTTTTAAAGTATTAATGTCATTACCTGGAGAAATTGTTATTTTGGAGGCAACAAAAAAAACTATTAATTGTGACTCAAGTGCCTGCCAAAATGTTTATCTCATTTTTTATAACATAAAGTTTCTAAATGCAAATAATCACTCAAAACAGATAGTTCCCATCTGCCATCTTTCTTTCTAAGCAAGAAAGTCTCCAAAGTTGTAATCTTTCTCCACAGAAGAGTTGCTGCAGTCCTTGATTGTTTTGCTTGCTCCCTCTCTTTTTTTTTTTTTTACACCTTCTCCACCAGTACAATATCCTCTGTACTCAGTATTCCAAGTGTGGTCATATCATGGATTTGTCTAAAGACATTATGATATTTGTAGGTTTCAATTCCTTTGGAGCTGAACATGGATTCACCTTTTCACACAGTTGCCACACACTGGATTCATGCTTCCATCAAGGTGACCACCACAATCCTAAAATCCCTTTCCTGATCTGATTTCCTGACCATCAGCTCCAATATAACCCAGTGTAAATCAGAAAGAGGGGCTTTAAGTGTGGCTACTCTACAATTCACATTTGCTTACATATAGCATTTGCATATTAGTGGCCAATGGAGTGGTGGTGGGGAATTCTTTTGGAGCTCTTCCACATGCTTTTTCATTTTTCTTGTCTTCTGGTACCTTAAAAACTAACACATTTTATTTGGCATATGTTTTGCACACTATAGCCCACAAAAGCTTACACTGTACCGTGTTTCCTCGAATATAAGACAGGGTCTTGTATTAATTTTTGCTTCAAAAAACACATTAGGGCTTATTTTCAGGGGATGCTTTATTTTTTTCCATGTACAATCTACATTTATTCAAATACAGTCATGTCATCTTCTTCTGGTTGCTGCACAATGGTGGAGGGCGGGCTTTCACTTAACTAGGGCTTATTTTTGGGAGAGGGTTTATATTATGAGCATCCTGAAAAATCATACTAGGGCTTATTTTCAGGTTAGGTCTTATTTTCAGGGAAACAGGGTAGCAAATAATGTTTGCTAGTCTTTCACATTTTTCAAGACTTGCCATTGTTTTGTGTTGCAACAGTCTACCCCTCAGGACATTTGTAAATAAGTTGGGTCCACCAACAAACATGGCCAACTTATTGCTTATCTTTCTTCCAGTGAATATGAACAAATTAAAATGAAGTGGTTCCAACAATACAGATCCCTGAAGAACTCACTGCATAGCTTCTTCCACTTCCAGAACAGACTACTGTATTCTTTTCTTTTATACTCAGATTCAAAATTTGTAAAATCTGTCCCATCACTCCATGGTTGCTAAGTTTACATTTATTCCTTACAAGGGAAAAATGATAAATGCTTAACAGTATAACTGTATCATGGACTGTGCATGATTATTAAATTTATAAAAGGGATTTGACAACCTTTTGTTAGCAGGTCTCCCACACAAACATTTCTTGGTAATCTAAATGAAGGTGGAAGATTCCTATTCTGATAGCTGCAAAGGCAGCAACAAGTCTCATTATCATTAGCAACAGAAACAAAGTGCCCAGAGCTCCATGGAGGAAGACTTCAAGAACAATTCTACCTTTGGGCCAGTGCAGAACGAAAAACATTTCATCCCCTCTGAACTGGCCCTCAGTTGAGCTGAAACTCTTAATAAGAGACTCAAGAGAAATAATCCTGCTGAGTCCCATCTTTAAGCAATCACATTGTTACAGACTGTTCTATACAGTACAATTCTCCTCTAGCCATGCAAAGTCCCATATGGTAAGGAAGATAACTTGCTGACAGAGTATGATAACGACAGACTATGCTGCATTTTAAAATATATACCCATATTCTTTTTTCTTTCTTGTTTGTTTGTTTATTTATTTATTTATTTGATTTATATCCTGCCCATCTGGTATATTCTACCACTCTGGGCGGCTAAAACTCAACCCCCTGGTCCTTTGATGGGCCCAAGAAACGCTACCTAGTTTGAAGGCAGAAAACTGACACACACCCCAAATATGGTGGGATGATAATAATAATAGATTGTCTACACACTCCCTGAAACCAATTGTCTTGGAATGTAGCAAAGGGGTGTCCAAAAGCTCAAACCGTTTCCACCAGCTAGCACTGATGCCACCTTCCTCTGGAAACACCAGCGCAGGGTTAGGTGGAAACCAGATTTGGGTTATCTCTGGAGTCCTAGACAACCCAAGACTCCCCGGAAAAGACAATAATGCTAGGAAAAGTCCAAGGCAGCAGGGAAAAAAAGGAGGAGCCCAAATCTGACATGGGCCGCTTCATTAAAGGTCTTGAATTTGGTAGACCTGACCAGGGCTATGCTATGAGTGACAGGGTCCTTTAGAGGTCATTGATTTACAGGGTCACCATAAGTGGGAAGCGGCTGGACGGCAGATGACAACAGGGAGGACCACCCCGCACACGCACACACGCACACAGACACACAAACAACGAGGTCCATCCCCATACCCTTCCTGTCTCGGAGGCACAACTGAGCCCTGCGGGGGCGCCCGACAGAAGTGTCACACACAAAAGGCAGGCAGGCAGGCAGGCAGGCACTCCCTCCTTCCCGCACAGCCCTCGGTCCCTCCGCCAGACCTGGAACCGACGGCAGCGCTCGCCTCCTCCTCCTCCTCCTCCTCCTCCTCTTCCTCACGACAGACGACAGCGGGCAGCCCCTGCAAGCGGCCTAGGGCAGGGCAGGACCTCCCGGCTTCCAGGCTCCTTCTCTAGGGGCTTCCCGACGTGCGCTTTTTCCCCCCCTCCCTCAACGACCCCGCTCTCCCGCCCCCCTTTTTTTTCCAGCCGCAGGGCAGGCTGGCGTAGAGAGAGGGAGGCTCCAGCCCCACACAGGGAGGGTGGCTAAAGAACCCGAGGAGAAGAAGGAGGGCAGGCAGGTAGGCAGGCAGGCTGGGGCTGCCTCTTCTCGGAGGAAGGAGCGGGGAAAAGTCCCCGCAGCGCCCCCCAGAAACCTCGCCCGCCTTCGGTGCAAAAGCCCCAGCCTCTCCTCCGCGGAATGACAGGCTGGCAGCGAGGCTGACTCACCCACCTGCTTTCGTCTTCTCGTCCTCCTCCTTCTCTTCCCGGGTTAAACCGACTCTTCGCCTAACCGCCCCGCCAACAATAAAGCAAGCGAAGCGCGCTCTGGAGCGGGAGAGCCCCGGCCCTCTCCTATTTAAGCCGCCCGCAGAAGAATGGAGGGCTGGAGCGGGTGGAGGGGCAGAATACCGTGTTGTCGTAGCCGAACGTGGCCGCTCCGCGTCAGGCCCTCTTTATCGGCGATGGCCGGCGCTAGGACCGTTCGGAGGCCAGCAAGACCGTCGCCGCTCCTTCCTGTGAGGCCGCCAACCAATAGGAACCGGCGAGGGTGGAGGAGCGATAACGCGACGCCGCGGGGATGGGAAGGGGGGGAGGTCTGGCTCGGGACCGGCCCAAGAGAGGGTCCTGCCGCCGGTTAGGGAGCCCCCCGCGTCCCGTCCGTCTGCTGAAGTTAAGGCGCATGTAAACTAAAACCCGCACAAGAGATGCCGGCGGAGGAAGGGGGAAAAAAAACAAAAAAATCCTTTTTGCATCTCTAACCGGCGATAGCAGGAAAAGTACTGGAACAACAAATTAAGCGAGCCTTCCACTGGGTTTTCATGACCATCAGAGTGTGTTGCTTATGATGATTGCCTCGCTCTGCCTCATGGTAGGGCCGGCCAGTCCTGCGTCTCAGGTTCTCTAGAAATCCGAATTCCAGACGAAAGACTTGATACGCAGTGGCCGTGTGTGTATGTGTGTAGGTGCTAGTCCGCAAAACGGTATATCCCAGTACATCATTTAAGGCGTGCTGAGGTTACACCTTTAAAAAAACAAATCAAAAACATATTTTTGGCATTTGTGGTAACACACTTGTTCAACTTGCCCCTCTGGAAGCTGTTTCAGTGCATCACATGATGTTCTGAGGAATGAATTCAATCATGAAAAACAGGTCTGGCTACTAAACGCTGGCTAAAACTAAGCCCTGAAAGCAAGACTTGACAGCACACTGTAATATACATATACAGATACACTCTTCAGCGTGTGACAACACAGTTTTTTATATATTGCTGTTTGAGGAGTTCAGTATTCCCAAGTAAGCAGGATATAAAAATTGCAAAATGAGGGAATGAGTCCTAGTAAGCCGCATCACTCAAAAAGGTACAGTATTCTGTACTATTGCAACTTTTGTGGGGATGGAAGGAAAAGTTACCTTGAAGACTGCAACACATTGTATGCTTGTCTTGACACTGAAAGCAGCTTAATTCATAGTAAACATGCTTAGAAACATGATGCATGTATATTTATTTGGAAATCTCAGAGTTCAATTCAAATTTATTTTTATTCTCACCGTGCAAATGTATAAAATCTGACTGTGTCAGGGGTGATACGTGCATTTTGAAAGCGAGCATAATGTTTTAGAGCTGAACAGTGTGAACAAGATAGAGATGTAGATCCTAACTTCTATGGTAAATGATCAATTCAAGGATCTGTCACCTCATAGTGGAAACGAGGATAATTTCATCAGTATTAGAGCTATATGTCTTTTATGCATTTCCACAGTAAGGTAAAATTTAAAACTGCAGTAAGTGTCATCTTGTGTGGACCAGTAGAAGTAGTAGAATTGGATGGGTTGTTTCTGCCTACAGTATGTCACCAGCCTATCCTGGTTTGCTTGCCATGTGCATGCATGCATAGCTTCACAAAGGAAAAAGATGCTAATTTGGCCCACAGACTCTTTCTGTGCAAACTGCAGAAAACACAAGGAAAACATGGCTTGGTTTCAAGTCTGTTTTTGGACTGGAGGCAAATCTTGCACAGGGGTTGGAGAACTACTGAACAGCTCAGTGGTTTAGATGTTGGGAATTCAATTCCCCACTGTGCCTCCCTGATGGGGACTGGGCTTGATGATCCATAGGGTCCCTTCTGCTCTCCAGTTCTAAGGTTATATATATTATATATTATAATTCTGTGTCACAGTGGCCAAATACTTTGTGTTGATTGAAATATGGGGTGGTTTCTTCACATCCCTAAAGCAAAGGTGTTACAGACACAGGCAGGAGAGGGAAACAAAAGGGTCAAAGAAGACAGGCATTAAAAGCATATTGGTGCCTTTAGCTCTTAAAGTTCTATATTAGCAATGGTATTCGCATTCTCTCATGCACCTGTGTGTGTACACACAAGCACAGAATCATTTTATATATCACAAGAGTATTTTATTCAGTTATCTGAAAGACATTTTAGAATGCTGTGAAGTGCAACTAAATTTCTCCTTTCAACAAGGGGAATAGGGATGAAGGACCCTTGTGTAGTTCAGAATCTGTGTATAACTCTTATGCTCTAAAAACATAAAAATAAATGCATAAATAGTTGATTCTCTCTCTCTCACTCACACACACACACACACACACACACACAGAGAGAGAGAGAGAGAGAGGGTCCTCTTCCATAGTGTTAAAAATCCTTTCTATAAAGTACTGAGTGTAATGAGCCTTAAATGTCCTTATAACCCCTTGAAAAAATCTGAATATAACCAAAACCGTGCTGTTCAGACCCATGCAATTCATTGGAGAAGTGTAAATTTTAAAATCCAGCCAGTGTCTGTACTTGTGAAATATAAGTATTTGTGATTACAAGTTTTGTCATATTTTAGTAATAGTCAGAGCCCTGCTGTATTCTGTCCAAGATCCCTTCATGGTTGCTACACATACTCAGAGGGCATCTTTCACCATTTCCAGCTCAGGCAATACTTTGCTCTCTTTTGCTAGACACTATTTTTCAGTAAACAAACAAAACACTAGGGATTTCAATATTAAAATTCATTTTGTTGAGAATTCATCTTTTAATAGGAAATACACCAACAGTTATTAAGATGTCATATTGCATGAAATGTGAATTTAAGTTTTACAAAATGCAGATAAATGGTACAAAGGCAGAGGATTTAACCTCTAGACAATTTTCCCACCATCCTTTCTTCTTTTCTTTGCCTACGTATTGATCTGTGATAATACTATACTACAACTATACAGAAGTTAAAAACAGGACTTTGGAAAACATTAATCAGAATAAAATCTCATTTAAATTATATCATTCAGTTCACGTTGTGATCCTAAATATATTTGCAACCCAGTTCTGTGCATGTTTATTGGGAAAAGGGGACCAGTTGTTTTTGGCAGGGAGACATAGAGCAATTTCCCCAGAGTTGCTGTTCCTCTGGAGAGTATGAATGAGGCCAGGTCAGGTGGTTGTTCTTCTTGGGAAATCAGTAGAGCAGCTTAACAATGGTCTACAATACAGTGGGGTCTTGACTTAAGAACGGCTTGAGTTAAGAACATTTTGACTTAAGAACCACTCTCATAGGAAAATATTGACTTGACTTACATACTTAGATTTGAGTTAAGAACTGAAAAAAAAACCACGTGGGAGGCAGGGAAAGTGCAAAATGTGAACTTTCAGTTAACTGTTGGCCAGTGAAAAAGGTGCCTGTCTGCTTCCTCACTTCTCCCAGCATTTAGAAAGTGGATTGGGAGACAGTCTTCGGACTGCCTGGTACTGGACTGCCTGGACTGTATTTTCCCTGCCTTCCCTGAACCTTTCTTGACCTAAGAAAAAAAGAAACAAAATATCCCCCTCTAGTGGTCGAAGGCGGAATAGCAGCTTCCCATCAGTTTCTATGGACGGAAAAGAGCAGATACGGATCAAATGGCTTTCAATGCATTCCTATGGGAAATGCAGATTTGACCTGAGAACTTTTTGACTTGAGAACCGCCTTCCAATACGGATTAAGTTCTCAAGTCAAGACCCCACTGTATCCTGGCTTGGGGAGACTTAAGGCTTGTGGATTCTACCTTGATTTTTACAGAATCCTAAGAGTCACCAATGAAGACTCTGGAAGAGAAAGACATATACTTTGATTTAAAGAATTCTGAGGTAAGCAATTTATCTTTCTATCAGATCTAGACAGAGCTCACAGAAAACCATTCACTAGGCACCTTCTTCCTTTCAATTTTTTGACAAAACGAGGTACCCCATCAGTTAGGTCATGTGAGGCATGGATCTGGCTATGTGCAGAGGTAGAAGCTCTCTCTATGTGTGATTGATTGCGTAGGGTGTGTGTGTGTGAGAGAGAGAGAGAGACTTTTGCTTGTGGTTATGTCACCATCAGTTACTGTACCTTCTGCCCTACCAAGCACTGGGGCAGCCGTTTTGTTGCAGCAAATGTTAAAGGGCTGGGAGTCAGCAGGCATGGCCAACCTACTGTCATTTGTTCAGGGATTTTCCAGTGGATCCAGATGTCCCTTCTCCCAATCTTCCCCTGAGAACAGAAGGGATAAAGCAGTAGTGGTTAAAATGACCAGTGGGCCACATACAGCCTCTAAGACCAAGAAAAATGCAAGTTTAAAATAACTATTGGAAAATGCAAGCTTTTATGCAAGCTCCTTTTAACTCTTGGTATTAGTGGAGAGCACTTTCTGAATCTGCTGCTTGCTTATGGGTTATTTCCATGCCTCAAAATCTTTGAGGCTGCCCTTTCCTTCCTTTTGTTTCCTTTGCTAGCCACCCTTCCCACCTCCTCCATTTTCTGCTCTCTGAGGTGAAATTATGGAAAAGCAGCTCCATGCTTTATATGAAATACTGTAATAATAACACTAACTATAAATAAAAGTTTATTGCTTCCTTTAACCAAGGATCGCACAGACTTATCACTTTTCCTTTTCCAAGTGAAGGAGTGAAATTGAACAGATCCCTTCACACTTTTCTCTGCATTGAAAAGGAAATAACAACTTGAAATCCTTCCTACAATAACTGCCTCCAGGGTTTAACATTGTAACCCATTGCAGAAATTTGGTGACAAATCACAAAATACTGTTTAAAAATGCAAGTTTTTTATTGCCCCTTTCTTGTATTCTTTCATATCTTTGTTTGATGCTGCTAATTATTCTGTTTTTAAACTTGCAGCTGAATACATGGGGCTTATTCTTCCATCTTTTTACAGTCTTCCTACCATTTCCACACTGATAGTCTCCCCAGCATTCTCCATGTCCTTATGGTGATGGGAATATTAGATCTCAGAGCACGATACACTTGCAGTCTGTTGGTTGTGATTGCTGCTGCTTCTGTTGCTCAGTGCTGACTGCGATTATCTGTGCTGACTATAGTAATTAAATGTGCATTATTTAAAAGTTCATGGATGATATGAGCTTTATTTTTCCCATCTGACTTAATTTAACAAATTAAAAAAACAGTACACCGCCAGCCTTTTAAAGTTGTAGTTAATGAGTTGTAGTGCCAGTTTTTATCTTAATATTAAAAACATCTGGTAACCCATTTTAAATTCAATAGCAACAAAATCAAAATATAAAATGAGAGATTATGAATTTTTTTTATTTATTACATTTGTAATAAATGTGCAAAGCACTACTTGGGACAGATAACAACAGACATAAACAAAAATATATCAACCTCCCAAATTCCCATTAGTGTGATTTAATTTAAACACCAAAAAACACTTGGGTTAAAATTAAATTATAAAACTAAAAGATGCCAATCTTTTAGTTGGACATCGGATGAGGTAGAGCCAAATCCCACTGACACCTCAGGGGAAAATATTATTGAATGTTTTCCTAAACAGCTCAGTCTTTAGTAACTCTTAAAGGTGCACAATGATAAGGCTTGAAGCACCTCCAGGAGAAATCTGTTTCATAAAGAAGGGACCACAGCTGAGAAGGCTTGATTCCTAGTAGAAGCGTTTTTGGCCATTCTAGGAGTGGCCACCTGCAAAAGCAAGGCTTGGGAAAATATGGTGGCAGTGACAGGAGAATTATCATAAACATAATAAAATACAGCAAAATTCATTATGAGCCTATTTTTGATTTTTTTTAAAAAAAATGCTAAGCTTTGTCCCTTTGGCCGTGTCACCTTTGGGTGAGTGGTTCCCCCCAGCAGTTCACATGCCTAAGAATTGGCTTCCAGGCTTGTGGAAGTACCACCCCTGGATAAAAGGACAGTGATAGGAAAATTATCATAAAGATAAGGAGGGTATCTGGAAGTCAAATTACCTTGTTTCCAAACTTTCAATAGCTGTAAAGCTTAGATCCTTTAGAAACATAAGGACTAGAAATGTAATTTGTTGAAATTCTCAGGATCATTGCTTCTGAGGCAGTTCACCACAGGTCTGAGAATTTACTGATCATCTTAAGGACACAGAGAGAAATATAGTACTTACAGCAATCCTGTTGCCCTGAAAGGGCTCTGTGCCAGTGTGTTCAGTGCTGGACAACAACTGTAATCCTGATCTCCAATGTCCATGCAAAACTCTTCAACCATTAAACTACATTGACTCTGCATAGGACTTGCTTGCTGCTTGCTACATTTTATTTACATTGTATTTAAATTAATTGCATCTTATACAGCATTAATGTTACTAACGTATGTTGTCTTAACAATGAGTCATGCCAGTCTGATGAAAACAGATTCCTACCATGTGTCCTACAGCTATAGTATGTGTATTATAATATATGACAAATCATTGCATTAGAATTGATAAACGTCGCTCAGACAGTAGTTATAAGAGCGCTGTCCTCTGAAGATGCCAGCCACAGAGACTGGCGAAACATTAGGAAGAACAACCTTCAGAACACGGCCAAAGAGCCCGAAAAACCCACAATAACCAGTAATTATAACACTTTGTTCAATCTAGTCTGAATAAACCTGTTTTATGTACGAGAGACCATTCTTATGTTAGACAAACATACCATAGTGCCCATAAAGTTGAGTATTGTCTGTGTATGCCTAATTCCTGGTTCAAATAAGTCACTAAGAATAGAATACAAGACACAAAGAACCAACTGCATCCTCATGTTCTTTTCTTGGAAAGACCCTCAGGTTCTCTACAGGAGGATAAAGTAGTGAAGAAGAAAAACAAAAGATTGGCCATTGTGGAATTTCTGTAGGGATTCTAGACCTATTACAGTGGTATAGGTCTAGTTATTTAAACACCTAGCCAGATCAAAATCAAGCCTAAACTCTCACTAGAAGCTCAAATGACTAAACTAAGACAATTATACTTGGCACATATCATGAGAAAACAAGACACACTGAAAAGACTATTGCTGGGAAGAGTGACAATAGAAGTAAAAGAGGAAGATCTAACATGAGATGGTTTGCCTTAATATAAGAAACCACAGCCTTTAGTTTGCAAGACTTAAACAAGGTTGTTAATGGTGTCCAGAGGTTCCCATCACTAATTCACATGATTACCGTAAGTTGGAAGCAATTTGATGAAACACAACAACATAACAAATAAATAGACAATACATATGTGTAATGGAACCAAATGAGACAGCATATTTAAATCTGGTAATTGAAAAGAAAGGAGGAAATGTAACTTAAGCGAAAAGACTCATGATCTGGATAATAACATTATGTCACCAGTGGGTGGATTTTTCTAAGTTGCAGATAATTTATTGGTGTCCAGAGCAAAGTAAGTGCCTGCAAGCTGATACTTGTTCACTTTCAGGGATTGCTTTTATTATTGTTGTAATTTTCTTCTTAAACTCTTATAGTGCAAGGAAGGGTTATTCGTTTCTGGATTGAATAAGCTGTTCAGTTGTATTGTTGTACAAAAACAGGCTGTATTACTCTTTTATTTATATTTCCCAATCTGAGAGAAGTAAAACATTCCACCCTTGTTATGTGATACTACCTTTCCTCACATGTAAAAAAAAAAGGATTAAGGCTTAATCCATATTACTTTATAAAGGGCCACTTAACTGCATGTTTTCTTTTGTGGTATACAGTACAACCCTTTCTGAAGCATTCAGGAATCTGTGGAACTGAATGGCTGTAAACAGTTCCCTTTTCTTGGGAAATGTTCATTTCATTTGCTGTCCAAGTTGGGATGTGAAATTAACATGGTGGTTTTTTAATCATTGAGGAGTATGTGTACTATAGCCTAGTGAGCAACAGCATGTGGGCTTCTTAAAATGTTTTTCAAAGTGAACAAAAAAGTTTGTGAAACATTGAAGTCATTGCAGAATGCAATTCTGAATGTCTATGCCATGTCTCCATAATTTTGTATAGAACTTCAGCCTTCATATCCACACCAGGGCTGTTAATATTTGCAATGTTCCTTTCGGCAGAACCATATTGGATATAGTCTGTTTTAATGTAAATACAGGTGCAGTTGCTGGGGAACAACAGTAGCATGTTTTGTTGTTAATCCCATACATAGGAAACTCATCATGTTATATGTTAATTTATTAGACATAAGCCATGCATTGAGCTTCGCAAGAAATCGATTGATATCAATCCGTTTAGCCTATTTTTTTTTCCATTGTGCATTTTTAAAAAGTAAGACTGTGCTGTTGAAATTCTGGCAGCACTTTTTCTAAAACAAGGTGTTTATGTTCCCTTTGTGCTTTGTTTTTAAAGAGAAATGTATCTCTTCATCATTGCACCACTGAATTCCAGTGGTGATGGGCATGGGAGGGAGCATAATAGAGTGGTCTTTTAGACCAGATGGGCGGGGTATAAATCAAATAAATAAATAAATAAATAAATAACTATGACCACAACCTTCATATTGTCCATGTGATCTAGCCCTATAGCTGTCAGTGGCTCTAGTTTTTCCTTATAACCTCCTACCTGATCCTTTAACCTGGTGATTCCAGGAACTGATGTCTTTCATAGGAACTACATGAGGTGCCACTGATGGTATGGTTCCACAGGGAAATGATGAGTTGGGTTTAGAGCTTAATTACATCATTCTGGCAATGTTTATGTATCTGGAAACAATTCAGCCACTCATCTAGGATCACTCAATTTCTCTTCTTGGAGAGATTACAATCCTGTGCATACTAATTCTGGAGTTATCTCCAGTGCTCTAAGTGAAACTTATTGTTAATAAGCCAAAAGTTGCACCTCTAGAGTGGTAACATCAATTGCATATCTAGTAAGCTGCTGTGAGGACAATTGATGTAAGCAGAATCTTAGAATCTTTAGAAAGAACCTGCCATCCTAATATCTCTTCTGTATGGCTCTTTAGTATATTGTTTACAACTTCTTTTTATTTTATCCTGGTTAGGTTCTCCTGTCAGTCTTTCAGCATCCCTAATATAGAGATTTTTTTTTCTCTTTTAATTTATTGGATTTTATGCAAGAGCCTTTTTATGCAAGAATCTTTTTTAATCTATTACCAATGGATAAGATACTGTACGATGACTATCGCTATTGAAAGAGGACTTCTGAGAGCAGAACAATAAGAAATATCCTGGGATAGGCAAAGTGCTGCCCCTCCTCCAGTCCCCTTCTGACCTTCTTAAAACTCATGGGGGGCGGGAAGTCCTAAAAGATTGACCAATTGTACCCCACATAACTCTTCCTCATTGGCTATGGTGGTGCCTATACCAACTACGTCATTTTGACAATGAGGGAGAAAATGTTACAAATTTGATTTTTCTGATGGTAAAAGTGCATGATGCCCCAGTTCTGCTAATTGAGATTTGTACCACTCTGTGTCTAATGGTATGGCCAACTCTGCAATCTGTTGTAAAACACCATGAAATCTTTGGAGTTGCCCGGCTTTGTTTAAAGTCATGGGACTATGTTATCTGCCATCAAGCCACATCCAATTTAGGATGACACTAATAGGGTTTTCAAGGTATGTGAGATATTTAAGGAATGGTTTTACCAGTGACACTCCCTAATTTCTGTGGCTAAGCAGTGATTTGAAGCCAGTTCTTCTGAGTTCTCATCTATCACTCTATCCATTACCCCACACTGGTAATCTGTGAAGCCTTGGTTGCAGGAATGGGAGTGAGATTTAGAAGACTCTTCCCCCATTGGTGATGATGTAAAAGAAAGGGGTTTCCCTCTAATTTTTCTCAGGTCTTCAAACCATTATGCCTGCTTTTTACTCAACAATATTCCTACTGGCAGAAAACAAGGTGGTTATAGAAGCTGTTCTCATTCACCGTGAAATCATTATTCTGCACATATAATTATGCAGTTTGTCCAATCACAGTTTGTCATGCTATACCGGATGCACCAATGGAAAAAATGTCAACACATCAGCATATGTAGGATATAGTCTAGGCATGCCTTTAGAGCCTTAAGCTCTTATGATGTCACCATATTGTATATTAAATTACGTTGAACTCTCTTGTTTACATTCATTCGTCAGTTCTATGCTCAGTTACTTAGCCTGCCAGAATCAACAAAATCTACCATGCTTCTAGTCTCTTCCCTGCCTTGGATTGTTCCAAAGTGTGGGTTATGCACATTCTGTTTTTTTGTTGTCTGCTCTTACTTAGAAGTCAGTTACAGACAAAACTGAGAGAAAACCTTGTACCTCTTTCTGTACTGACTTTTGGCCAAATTTCCTATCCTGGTTGACACATAGAAAAATATTATAGGGACAGGAAAAAACTGAAAACTGAATAGAGATTATACAAATGAAAGAGTGGGTGATAATGTTATTGGACCACTAAAAATTAAACAGATTGCAAGATTTCACAGATAAAATCTCATTTCTTCATCCTTAGCACAACTCCCCATGGATAGACAAAAAATGTAGAAAAAAGTCCAGAAATCAATGTCTGTGAGAGGTGATGTAAGTCCTCTTGAGGCTGTTCTCTTGAGTAGTTTTGTAGCCTGCTTGGAATTTTTACACCACTGCTCTTAAGACTAGAAGGTTGCCAGTTAAAGCCTTAAGCTCTTACACTCCCACACAATATATGAAATATACAGGCTTATGAATTACAAATATTTAGAAAATAATTTAAATTAACTCTTAAATAACTGTTTGATAATAGTGAAGTAATTTTGCTTGCTGGAGAAGCAGGTGCAAACAGTAAAACAGGTATTTACATGTGGTACCCCTTGTCCCACATTTAGTGCCAAGACTGTGTTCTATATTTAATGGGACAATCTGGGATGTAATTCTAAAAGCATTCAAACTGGCAAAAGCCCCATTCAGATGTCCTTAGTAAGGGAGGCAGGAAGGAGAGACAAACAGCAGAAGATCAGCAGTAAATATTGGGCAACCAATTGTCCCAAACCTATGGGGCAGAAGGACTTAGCTCTGTACTGTTTGCATCTCTCTGGAAGAGGAACAGTGTGCTAGTTCCAGCCTTTGCTTGCTGGAGGTTACTAAAGCAACAGATATATTAGGTCAGTTCTGAGATTATAAAACAATTGGTTGTATTTAACAGGCCATCCAAATGACTTGGATAACGAGAACTGTATTCAGCCTTGCAGCTCAAATACACGTGACCAAATTAATAAAATCATACCTCAGTGGTTATTGTACGACACTGTTAGAAGTAGGTTTTGTCTATAAAATGTACATGAGGATATATTAGCCAATATTTACTTTCAAGAAAAGGTTGATACATAGAGATTGCCTGTGAAGAGTAGCTACTAGCTAGGAACTCCAGTGTTCACACTACCTGGAATTTATTCTGATCCTTATATTTTGGCTGTTATAACTGCAGAGTTTAGAAAACCTTATTTGTTATAGATTACAGTTTACAGAATTCTCCTTATCAGTGTGGCCAGTAAGATTTCTAAACGCTCTGTGGTACACTAGGTGTTTTAAAGAAAAATGCCTTAAAATACTTGATTTATATATAAATGACACACACAGTTGTTTCTCAGTGCAGGGACACTATTAATCTCAAACAAGCTAGGACTTTCTTTGCTTATTTTGCATACTTATAAGATTAATTTTCTTGCTTCAGCTGGTCATAGCATGAGGAGGACCCATTGCTCAGCAACAAACCATAATGGCAGGTAAGTATAATATTCTCACTGAGCTTTTCAGTACCTTCAAGAGAGAGATCTCAGCAGAGCTGTGAAAGTTTGAGGCTTTAAAGGTCCACTGCCAGTCAGAACAAACAACAGCGAGTCTAACAAACCAGTGATCTGGCCTGGTGCAAGACAACTTCTTAGATTCATATAGTCCATTGGTAGTTATTTTCATAATTCAGGCCAAACCACATTTCACCCCTATATTCTGTCAGCAGATATCTTTTAGGAAGCGAACCCCATGCTTGATTAATTATCTTAGTTGTTCTTGTGGTGACTAGGGGCATGGTTACACTGATGATTTACAGTGATTTAAGTTCTGATGTTTTTGAAATCATGTTAAAGTCACATGTTTTTTGTATCGCAGTGTGTGTTCACTTCTGAAAATTCTGACTCCAGTATTAAATTGGGCATTAAACCTCTTGTAGAAACTACACATCTGATTTTAAATGCAATATTGTTTAGAAGGTTTTAAGTTTCCTTTGAACTGCTTGCATTTCTTTTGACTGCTTTCCTTGTTTGTATTAATTTTTTTAAAAAAATACATTTTAAGTAGCATAGCGCTAAAATGCTAAATTAATTTTTTTAAAATCATATAATCGAAATGGCAAGACACCAGGCGTGGGAAGTTGCAAGGCCAAATTTCTGTGGCTGAGCATGCCCCACACCGCCTAGCTTGACGGGTGATGAAACCAGGCCACTGCAGCATCCTAGAGCATTGCACCACTGCTCTCGGCTGACTCCTGGGACTGCACCGCAGCTGATCTGGCCCATCTGTAGCTGATCATTTTCTGTGCTGCCTCCCAGCTGATTTGAAGCACGGTTCCCCTCTTGTTGATCTCACTGTGAAATGTGCCTGCTGAAGATTGCTGCAGCTGAAGCTGGCATCCTCTTATGGTGGGTGGGTGGACTCCCTCATGGTCAACTTACCCTGCAGTCCTCTTGCCTAGGTCCCCTGGCTGGCCATTCCTCCCCTCTTGTTTGGGCTCTGATTCACCATACTAGCCCTCTTGGTCTCTGCATTTTGATACACCTCACTCACAGCCACCATGGCAGTGCTGCCAAGACCCTTTGGGGATATTTACTATGACAAGGCATTCACATACACCAAAATGATTCATAATGAATTGATTTCACAAGTATGTTAAGATACATACATACTTTATTGTTACAGCATCAGGCCATACATAAAATAAAATTGAATGCAGAGCTTCAAGCACAGACATATTCTGCAAAAGCCAAATCAAATAAACAAAAAGCAATAAAACAATCAATATAACAATATAAGACCAATGTCTAAGTGTTTGGCTTTCTTTTCTGGCTGCTATGGCATGCTGCCCAAGATTTCACTACCAGTTCTGTAGTAGTCTGATTTTGATCAATTAACAATTGGTTACAGTAGTCCAAGTCTGATTGGTTTGACATGTCTTTTAAGGTGTAATATATTTTCCTTGAATCTTGTTATGCCTGCTACATCTGAGCATCATATGCTCAATAGATTCTATCTTATCAGATCCACAAGGGCAGAGTCTGTTCCCTCTTCTTAAATCTGCCTTCCAACACCTCTAAGGGAAAGGCCTCACATATAGCCAGAGTAAAGGCTTTCCTAAACTTATTTGTCTCAAGCAGTGATAAATAGGCCATGGGGAGCAAGCAATATTTTTGCGTGTCTATCACTCTAAAATTGGGGCATCTACTAAGATCTACCTGCCTTTCCGTGTCCATTATTCTCTGTTTAAGGGCTGATTTTGCTTTATCCCATTGCATGCTCAATATTGCTTGCGGAGAGAAGCCCATAACTTGCAGTTTGTTTAGGACCGCTTTCAATCACTTCGATTGAAAATAGTCATCTTGAAGTAGATGGGTTAATCCCTGTAATGAAATTTTATTTTAAGCCAGTACTGAAGGGAAGCTAGTGTAATTTTTACTACCATTGTTAGTGAGCCTGTCTCTAAACAAATTTGTGCATTTGTTATGCATCTTGGAACTTCAAGAATTGCTCTAAGGAATTTAGTCTGAACCTGCTCTATCAGATTAAAGCAGCTGGATGAAGGCACTGTAAAGGTGCTGTAGAGCAGTGGTCCCCAACCTTGGGCCTCCAGATGTTCTTGGACTTCAACTCCCAGAAATCCTGGCCAGCAGAGGTGGTCGTGAAGGCTTCTGGGAGTTGTAGTCCAAGAACATCTGGAGGCCCAAGGTTGGGGACCACTGCTGTAGAGCATCTGGCTGACCACCTTTGCCTGAAAGAGTTTTTGGGCTTCTGGAATATATCGACCCCCTTTGGAATGGTAGAACCTTAAGATGGCATTTGCTGGTTTTTCCCCCTTGGGTAGCTGCATATTGTATATGAGCATTTCTGTCCCCAGTGGATTGAAGGGCCATACCTAGATATTTAAAACAGGAAACCTGTTCAAGAGATTGCCCATTTATAGTCCAAGACCTTTTCTTTTGTCTTATACCAAAGGCCCTAATTTTTGTCTTTTGATAATTTATTTCTAATTCCTTCATTTTGCAGAAGTCTGCAAATTTCTTAAGGGCTCTCTTTAAGCCGATTGGAGTTCTTGCTAAAAGCACCGCATTGTCCGCATAAAGAAGGATAGAAATATGTCTTTGATGTGATTTTGGAGAGTGGAGACTAGGAGAGTTCAGGTATTCTACTATGTCATTTATGTATAAATTAAACAGTGAGGGGGCCAGTAAGCAGCCCTGTCTTAATCCTCTATAGGTGTTAATCGGTTCCATTAAATTTCCTTTCCTATTGAGTCTAACCTGGAGGTTGGTATTGTCATGTAGCACACACAGCAATAGAAGTAATCGTTTATCTATTGAGATGGCTTCTAAATTGGCCCATAGTTGCTGTCTCGAGTCACGCTGGCCACGTGACAACGGAAACTGTCTTTGGACAAGCGCTGGCTCTACGGCTTGAAAACAGGATGAGCACCACCCCCTAGAGTCGGACACGACTGGACTAAAAATGTCAAGGGGAACCTTCACCTTTACCTGTCATCTCGAGATTGAATTGAAGGCCGCTTTCAGATCAACAAATGCGGCATATAATGAAATTTGACCCTTTGACACATATTTCTCTATAAGGTGTTGGAGAATGAGACAATGGTCCATAGTGGATCTACACTCTCTAAAACCAGCTTGCTCTACAGCTATCTTATTTTCTTCAACCAACCAGGTCTCAAGTTTATCCTGAAGATGCCTAGCATATAGTTTACCACATTCGTTTAGGAGACTAATGGGTCGATAATTTTCTGGCTCATCTCTTAGTCCTTTTTTGAATAGAGGTACTATTATTGCAATATTCCATTCTGCAGGAAAGAGGCCCGTAGAGTCGATATATGTAAATAATGCTGCAAGGAAAGGAGCCCACCAGTCAATATTCTCTTTGAAGAGTTCCGGAGGCAAACTGTTCGACCCTAATGCTTTACCTATTTTTATTCGGGCAATATGGGATATAATTTCCTCTTGGGAAACTGGAGGCCAGACCGGTAGAACTTCAAATTCACCAGCTGAGACTGATGTTGCAGGAAAGTCTTTATAAAGCTGATTTTAAAAGGCAAGCCATTTACACCGGGAGACTGGGGGATCAATTTGGCAAGGGAGGTTTTGTTTCTTAACAGTTGCCAGAACTTAGAAGAATTTTTCTGTTTCGCAGCTAGAATTACTTCTGCCCATTGCGATGAGTATAGTCTTTTATCTTTTGATAAATTAGATGTTTATATGCTGCTTTTTGAACCCCAAGCTTCTGTTGAATTTCCTATCTTTGTTTGTTGTTTGATTTTTTAAAACTGATAATAGACAGCTATAAGGGCTGTATGTTAAGATTAAAAGCCTCCGCAAGGCTCAAAAAAAGAGGGGGAGGCAGAAGATCCACTCAGTGTTCTTGCTTGTGGTACCCAAATACTGTGGTTCTGTGTTACCCTGAGAAGGCAGACTGGTTGACTTTATCAGTTGGCACCTGGGCGGCACAACTGGGGCTTTGCACCAGGGCACAAAAATTTAGAGGGCACCAAAATCTGGAAATGAATCTGCTGATGAATATAAGGAAAATAAACAGCAACAGCTCTTGTTAATATTAACTTTCCTTGTTTAAAAAGTATAAGCTTTGTCTTTTTAAAAAAATACCTATGCGTCAGGATGGAATGGGTTTGAGACAGGGATGATTGTCCTAAGTGCTCACATGGCTAATTACAGTTTTGCATCTAATGCTTGGATTTGGCTCCTTAAACAGTGGTGCCAAGGCTATTCAGCGGTAGCCAATAAAGTTGTGGCCAATATTTTATCCACTCCATCCATCAATTATGTGTGTGCCTTATTTCCAGGACTGCAGCAAAGCACCCAAGAATGCCACCTGGGTTACAATTGATAGGATTGCACAGACAAATGGAATGAAATCATATCTGGAGTTCCTGTTGTTTTTCTCCCCTAGATTTACAATGGAACATTTTTTAGTTCATATGTACATCAAGTCAGGTTACATAGTAAACATGCAATTCAGGAAGAGCACCAGGCGATAAATCTTTAATCTAGACATGCATTCTTTAATGTGAAGCATGCTGCCAGAGGTAACACATCCTGCCATTCCTTCTCATGAGAGTCAGTTCAATGTTTCATTGCATTTTTAGCAGCAGCAAGATTTCTCTGAACTTTGGATGATATACCAAAGGTTTATAAAAACCAGGCATTCTTTGTATATAACAGCAACACCTATTATTTAATTTGACTCCAGTCCAATGTTTGTTGATCACGTTGTCCAAACTCAGCTGAAAATACTTTAGATTTCACAATCAAGTGATTGACTAGCTACTTTGGTAGCATAAATCTGATAGCATCCTTTCTAAGGCTGAGAATAAACATGAAGCAATTACTTCTTTAAAATGAAGATCGCAGTATGAAACAATCTCTTAAAAGTGGCTTTGAGAGTGCACAATGCTCTCTATATTCAGTTCTACTGCAGGGCATAGAGTTGTGGACCCTAGCACGTGTTAACTAGGAAAAAAGGTAGAAGCATTTGAAATGTGGATTTACTGGAATTTGTTAAAAATCTATTGTGTTGAGAGAGTGACCAATCAAGAAGTACAATGGAGATTGAATAAAGACAGAGCGATAGTAAAATATATAAAGTACAAAAAGCTAGAACACTTGTTTAATAAGAAATAAAACATCAGATTGTTACAGCTAGTGGTTCAAAACAAAAGAAATGGAAAAAGAAGTGCTGAAAATAAAACAATGTCTCGGCTGAAACACCCTTGGCCACTAGTTTGGATTCAACATTACATGTTTGGTGTAGGTTCTTTCCTACATTTTTTTGAACACCACATTGCATTTTTTGTGTAACAAGTATCCAACCAGAATGGCATTTCTCTCGTTAAACTGGAAATGCAAGAACAAATGGAAATCTAATTACAGTATTGGAAAATAAAGGAATACGGTATGTTTCTTGATTCGCTGGTTGATCGGACAGGCACTACTGCTTTGCTATACAGCAGAGTCCATCTCTAAAAGGAGATACAGTGGTGCCTCGCATAGCGAGGTTAATCCGTTCCGGATTAACCTTCGCTATGCGAAAACATCGCTAAACAGGTATAAAAAAGCCATAGAAACGCATTGAACTTTGTTCAGTGCGTTCCTATGGCTTGAAAACTCACTGTTAAGCGATGTTTCTCCATAGCGCCGCCATTTTCGCACCCTCGGTAAGCGAGGGCAGGGCGCGAAAATGCGGCACGGACCTTCTGGCGGCCATTTTGGAACCGCCGATCAGCTGTTCTCCCCCGCTTCGTTCTGCGAAGATCGCTAAGCGAATCGCTTAGCGATCATCGCAAAGCGAAAAATCGCCATAGGGGCCATCGCTGAGCGAATGCTCCAGCGATGGCCCGGACCCCCTCGCTATGCGAATTTATCGCATAGCGAAGCACTCGCTAAGTGAGGCACCACTGTATATGAAAGCTCATATGCCCATTCAGACCATATGCTGTGATACAGAAGCCCTTTCACCAGATCACCAGATTTCAGATGTATGTAGACAGACTATGATTATTCACTGATAACAAGTGAGACCTGAAAGTAAACACTGTAGCATGGTGTGCTGTTGTTCTGGATTCTAGACACACCCTTTCCATTCCATTGTCATCACTGTGTCTTTTCTCTCCTCCCCCCCCCCAACTTCAACTAATCAGTCACTACTGTATGTCCATTGAGCCTCTTTAAGCTTTGCTGAACGCCTTTGGGGGCCTTCTCTAAGAGACCCTTATATTCTGATATAACTCAACAATGCCACCTACAGTGTGTGGGACTTTGCTTCCTGCAGTGAACTCTGAAGAAGTACTGTAGAAGTTCCAAGTTTTCTCTCTCAAACAGATCAATAAAATTCTGAAGTTCATATTTTTAGGAAGGGCAATGGGCTAAAACTAATCAAGAAAGTATGCAGAGGTTGCTTTCATTTGCTTAATTATGCTGCAGTAAATACTGAGCTATTGAATGAGTGGGCCAGCCTCCAATTACTCCTTTGGTTTACTACCTTTCAGTTTGTGCCAGGCAAGCTCCAATAGCAAGGCTTTGACCTCTGGGTAGAGTGGGCGCCATATAAATTCAATGAATAAATAAATAAATAAAAAAGTCTCAGTGTGACAAAACTATACCAACAGGGGACACACCAAGTGAGGGCATGATCAGAAACAAGATGAAAAAAGTGGTGTCTTGATTAAGCTAGCAGATTGCTGGTATGCAACAGGGAAGCAGGTGATAGTTTCACAAATATTTTCTTTCTTAAACCTTGGTAGTTGATTGTGAGCTGTCAATTAATAAGCTTAAGTCTTCAAAGGAGGACTGCTTTCAAACGTTTCTAATAATTACAGCTATCTGGAAGAAGACTTTCTCAAGAGATGGCTCTCAGACATGAGAATTCCTTTGTGCATTAATGCATTGCTGTTTGGAGCCAGGCATTTCTGGGCTTGAGGATTCTGGCGAACCTCTTTAGGCACTCGTGCTCTCAGGAGCTTGGTGGTGGCTCTGCCCCATCTTTGATGCAGAGCTTTCTGAGGGGGCCAACCATCTGCTCTCTCTCAGGAAGGCCAAACCTCTCCTGGACCACAGGCTCTGGCTGTTCCTGGATGTCACAAATTGCTTGGGTTTCTCAGTCTTCTTCTGAGGAACATTTCAGATTGCTTCAGCCGCTGACATCAGAAAATGAGCTTATCATAGCACTGGACAGAACAATAGCCCTTCTCCTTTAAAAGACCAGCTCTTTTCTGATCTCTAGTTCCCTTCAATAAGTGAAACCTCACCTCAATGTTTTGCCTGTCTTATAGTCAGGAGTCCAAAGGTGCATGCTTTTCAGTTTGCTGTCTCTGATAAACATCTTTGCAAAAAAAATATAAACCTCTAAGAAACAGCATTTGTTTGCAATATACTGTAACCATCTTCATTGTTGCAGTTTTAGAAGAATGTAGCTGTATTAGTCTGTGCTAGCATGCCAGGCAAAAACAAAACAAAAATAAAAACTAAAGAAGATAAAAATCTTGTGGCACTTTAAGGTCTTATTGCTATATTTCAATGTGAGCTTTCATGAACAAGACCACTTCTTTTCAGAAGGTGTGGACTGTCTGAAGAAGTGGATTTGTTCACAAAAGCTCACATTAAAATATAGCACTTAGTCTAAGGTGCCACAAAGTTTTTACCCTTTAAAAAAAATTGTTTATTTTTACCTGACATCTTCCTTATATTTATTTATTTAGCAATAGAACTAAAAGCTGCAGAGCCTAAGGTTTTAGGGGGGGAAAGTTTGGAAGAGTTGCTTTTTAAAATTAATCTTGGAAACATTTCCAGGGAGGCAGCCTTCTTAGTCCATTTACTGGAAACCAACAAAGAATCTTGTGCCATCTTGCATTCTAAGAAATTTTGTTCCAAGAACTGTAGCCTATTTCATCAGATGCATTGGATGAAGTAGGCCACTGTGTTTCAAAGCTTGTTAGTCTTTGAGCTGTCATAAGACTCTTGGTTTGGGTGGAGCCATAACTCCTAAAATCTCCATTTAACATGCCCACTGGTTATGTTGGCTGGGGAATTCTAAAAGCCATAGTTCAAAAACTAAGTTATCTGAGCTCCAGTTTTATTCTGATGCATCTGCACAAGTGTGCTTAGTGAGGACGTGGAAGAGGTCTTTCTCTGTCACTGCTCCCAGACTCTGGAAGTCTCTCCCACAGGAAGCCAGGCTGGTCCCATTGTTGATGTCCTTCTGCAAGCATGTGAAGATCTTTCTCTTCAGGCAGGCTTTTCCTTAGTGACTGACTGTGGGAGGTTATTTTTTTTCTAGTGTCTAAAAACGAATACAACTTTAAATAAAAGCTAACAGCTATAAAATATTTTTGCCTTAATATTTTATATATCTTTATGAATAAAGAGTTATGCTGCATAAGAAATACAGAAACTTGTTGTGTATATGAGAATTTGTACACGCTAGTAGCTACAGGCGTGAAATATTTAGTGAAGAAATTCCTGGTTTCAATGATTACCTCATCTTTTAACTCATTAAGTCTAAGGCAATCAATTCTCTCTAGGCCTATCCAGAATCACAGTGTGGATTTCGAGCTAATAGATCCACCACTGACATGGTATTTTCCCTCAGACATTTGCAGGAGAAATGTAGGGAACAACGACAGCCACTCTTTGTGGCCTTCATAGATCTTACAAAGGACTTTGACTTGGTTATCAGGGACAGCCTTTTTAAAATATTTCCCAAGATTGGATGTCCACCTCGACTCCTTAACATCATCAGGTGCTTTCATGAGGAAATGAAGGGCACTGTAGTTTTTGATGGCTCAACATCAGATCCCTTTGACATCCAAAGTGGAGTGCCAACCCTGTTTGGGATCTTTTTTGCTGTCATGCTGAAGCACGCCTTTGAAACGGCAACAGAAGGTGTCTATCTCCAGACTAGATCAGATGAAAAGCTGTTTAATCTCTCTAGATTGAGAGCAAAGACCAAAGTTGAGCTGAAATGCATCCGGGATTTCCTCTTCGTGATGATGCAGCTGTTGATGCCCATTCTGAAGACCTCCAGCAGCTCATGAATCATTTTAGCAAGGCCTGCCAAGACTTTGGATTAACAAGCAGCCTGAAGAAAACAGCCTGGATTCACCTCCCTCTCTTATCATCTCCACACAAGAATTGGAATTCTAATGAAAAATATGACAAAAGAAGAAAAAGAAGAATTACGAAAACACTCTGGATGTCAAGGAATGTGTAAGGTTAGGTACTTAGGAATTAATATGACAAAAAACACAAGCACATTAATAAAGGACAATTATATGGAAGTAATGAAAGAAATTAAAGTAGATTTGCAGGAATGGTCTAAACTCCAATTATCTCTAATGCGTAGAATAGCCACAATAAAAATGAATATTTTACCAAAGCTAGTTTTCCTCTTTCAGACAACTCCAATATTATGAAAACAAAATTTTTAAAAGAACTGGATAAGATAATGACCAAGTATGTTTGGGATGGGAAAAAAACAGGAATAAAACTTAAGGCTCTTCAGTACAATAAATAAAGAGGAGGGTTTGGCCTACCAGACTGGATGAATTATTACAGAGCAGCAGTTCTGTCCTGGGTGAGGGAATGGGTTATTTTACAACATGGGTGACTTTTAAAAATTGAGGGGCATGATTTAAGGCTAGTCTGGCATGCTTACCTATGGTACCAAGATGATAAGCAATGCAAAAAATTTAATTTACATTTGATCAGGAGAGCTCTGTTATGGGTTTGGAAGACAGTTAAGGCACAACATTATAGAAAGATACCATTGTGGGTAGCTCCATTAGAAGCGTTCTCTGATCCGGCAAGAACATATCAAGGGACAAACGGGAGATATGTCGAGATATTAGATAATGATTTTAATCTAAAGAGCAAAGATGAACTGGCAGAACAAGGTATTATCTTAGATTGGTGGTCGATAAACTTGTTGAAATCAAGATATGTAAAAGATAAAGCTACAGGGTTTCAGAAAGACAAAATAAATACCTTTGGATAAGGGGTTGCTGGTCTCAAAAGAAAAATTGATTAAAGGTTTATATAATACTTTAATGGAGCAAAAAATGGAAGATGAAATTGTGAAGGATTGCATAGTAAAATGGGCTCAAAATATAGGTCATAATATAGAACTAAATGCCTGGTCACAAATTTGGGAATGAAATATTAAAATGACTAAATCTATAAATCTAAAAGAAAATATATACAAAATCTTTTACAGATTGTATGTAGCCCCAGAGAAATTAACAAAAATGTATAAAAACATTTCTAATAAGTGTTGGAAATGTGGAAAGGAAGTAGGGAGCTTCTGTTATATGTGGTGGATGTGCAGTAGGCCCAAGGACTTTTGGAAAATGATTCATGAAATGATAGAGAAAATTTTAGGGGTTAAAATTGCTTTGACACCAGAAATTTTCTTATTGAATATATTACCAGCTACACTCAAAAAACCCCAAGACTTACTTGACCTTACACCTGATAACTGCAGCTAGAATTGTATATGCCAATAAGTGGAAGACTACAAAGGTGCCAACAAAGAAGGAATTTATTGAGAAGATTTTGGAACTAGCAGAAATTGATATTTTGACAGATTCACTAAATGATAGAATGGATAATAATAAATGGGAACCTTTTTATACCCGGATGAAATCTACACCAATTTAAGTAGAATAGATCAGATTAATATTATGTTAGAGAGTATAAAACAAGATTAAATGAATGGATTAATGAAAACATTTCCTGGTTCAGCGCAGATGCGGTGGCTGCTTTTTTCCTGATCTTGATGTG
This sequence comes from Pogona vitticeps, assembly GCF_051106095.1. Lineage (NCBI taxonomy): Eukaryota > Metazoa > Chordata > Lepidosauria > Squamata > Agamidae > Pogona > Pogona vitticeps. The sequence continues at coordinate 61,474,510 of NC_135787.1, forward strand.
GAATGGTGTAGGTTTTCTTTTGAAACTACTCTTGATTTTCACTAGTAGCAAAGGCACCGTCACTCATGTTCATAATTTGTCAACAGGAAACTCCAATACTCATGTATACTTGTTTATTTCGGCTACTGAATAATCTGGTAATTTCAGAGATGTTCATCTCAAATGATTGTATTGCAGTACAGTATTTCCTTCACTGTCACTTGTCGCCTGGTTTTACTCCTTGTTTCACTGTCATATCCAGGATCGATTCAAGACTCTGGTGGGCCCTGGGCAAAAAGTATCATAGTGCCCCCCTTCCTCTTCCCTCCCTCTCCCTTACCTCCCATCTAAATAGGTCACACAACATGAACAATGTAATATAGCATAAATAAGACTGACTTGCTAATATAACCTTGGTAGCAGTATTCTATTGAATTTTAATTGTTGTAAGGTGCCCAGAGACCTTTGGGTAGAGTGGGCGGCATATAAATAAATAAATAAATAAATAAATAAATAAATAAATAAATAAATAAATAAATAAATAAATAAATAAATAAACAAACAAACAAACAAACAAACAAACAAACAAACAAATAAATAAATAAATAAATAAATAAATAAATAAATGTGAACAATGTTAGGTAAACAAACAAACAAACAAACAAACAAGATGATGATGATGATGATGATGATGATGATGATGATGAAGAAGAAGAAGAAGAAGAAGAAGAAGAAGAAGAAGAAGAAGAAGAAGAAGAAGAAGAAGAAGAAGAAGAAAAGAAAGTCTAGTTTATGAGGGTGGGGTGAGGCAAGGGAAGTCTAAAGCTGAACTTTGAGGCACGCTGCACATGCCCAGAGAAGAGGGAAAGTTGTGCACATTGTGTGCAGAACATGCCAAGGCTGCAGTCCAGACCAGGGCCCACAAGGAAGGGAGGGAGGGAGATTGCCTGTTGTGTGGGGTTGCAGGATGGCAGGCTCAGGTGTGGGAGGAGACGGAGGGCCGTGGGCATTTTGAAGGAACAGCTGCCTCCGCCACCCAACTGGGGGCGCTGGTGGGAGGAGTGCTAAGCAGAGTGTCCCACGCATCCTGGCTGGCCTGACTCTCCCCCGCTCCCTCACCTGGCTTCTGTCGGGAGAGGCAAGTCTCACTGATGTGCTTGAGCTTCAGGGTACCATTGGGATGGCCGAGGGTGAAGACAGCCACGTGCACCTCCAGGGGTGCAGAGCACTTGGGCCCCTGGAAGATATTCCGGAGCAGCTTGTCGAGGTGCAGGAAGGTGCCTTTCTCCTCATCAGGGTGGTGGTGGTGGTGCCCAACAGCACCTCCCGCAGGTGCACTTCTCGCTCATGCTGCGACACCACTCAGCACAGGAAGAAGATCAGATGCCTGGATAGCACCCATGGCAGCTGCCGCCTCTAGGGGAGCAGAGTGGAGGTGGAGGAGGGTCCTGCAGCTTTCCCCAGGTGCAGAAGCGGCAGCAGGGCTGTGGTGGACCGTTGGGGGCAGGACCTTCCGCACAAGGGAGCTGAGCCCAGTCCAGCTCCCAAAGACCACCTACGTGCACCGCACTTCTGTCCCAGGCCATCCTCGCCCTCACAGTCCCCGGCTGGCCACGGCAGCTGCTCTGGCCGCCCCATCCCTCTCTGGGCAAATGCCCACTTTGCCCTCTGAATACAGCAGCCATGGTCATACCTGGTATGAACTAGTGAGTAGCCAGTGGTTTGTTTGTTTTTTTTGCATTCTTTGCTTGCTCTTTCACCATTTAACACCTGGCATTTACCTGTTCTTCAGTGCATCAGTTGGCAGTGTTTGCCATTTTAAAAAAAATGGAGTAATTTGGCTTATGTACTCAAGGGCACTTATTCATAAATAAAGAGCTCTCCCTCACTAGTTTTATTTATTTTGGCTGTGTGCTCAATTATGTATGGATGTAAAAGTAAATATGTTTTAACTGCATTGCAAGCCATCTGATACTTAAGGTTATTTTCGTTAGGGATGGATACATGTAGCCATAGGAGCTGGTGCTGTAGCATTAGTTTTGGAAAGCACTAAGAACTTTGTAATTTTTTGGAAATGCTGTGGACAGACAATTCAAAAGCAACTGTTTGGTAATCACTGTAGTGTTACTTCATCTGAGCATAAGGTGTCATGGGTCCTTAAAGGCTAGCAATGGAATGGCACAGTGATGAGACTTTTATTGCATATTGACTCTGCCTTGAGAACAGATCTTTTCCCCCCATCATGAATCTATTTCATAAATTCAAAAATTGTCATGTTCCTTTCCAGACAAATTACAAAATGTTTCTCTTTCTGGGTGAAAAGTTCTACTGGAGTCTCCGTACTCATCCCTCTTAATATTTCATGTACTGTATAACATTTTTAAACTACTTATTCTTGCTTCAGACTTTTCCTTGCATTTTGTCATCTTACTGACCTTTTCCCAAAAAGCATAATGGATGTTGCAAAAATTGATTTCATAGTCCTGTCTGAATCTAACTGAGACAGAGAAGAAGCAACAAGTAACAATATGCCTCTCTACATTAGTATGCCATTATGCCTTTACAGAAAATATATGCTGTTTCCCGAATTGAAACAGACTTTGATGATAACCAATCTTGTATTATCTTTTGAGATGTTTAATGCTTGGTTTTTACCATTATTTTTTTTAAAAAAAGGTTTCATGTGCAAAGTGAGCATAAAGGAGGCAAGAATTAATGCAATGCCAGAAAAATATGCAAAACTTTAATAAACAGAAGAATGTTTGACATGTTTCATTGAAACTTTTCTCAAGGGCATTGCAATGCAACGTTATTAACAAGCAATACCCACTAAACTGAATTTTCCTGTCCCAGAGGAAGATTTTAACCAAATCTGTTGGACATTCTACATTTTATTAAAAATGTATGTATATTTTTCAGCATGTTTCAGCCGTCTTCTGCTGTTGATAACTCCAGAAATGCAGAAGTGCAACTACAGTATTGTGATTTCTAGCCAGCTTTCCATTTCCCGCCCTTTCCCATGTTTGTCCCAAACAGTATTGCTTCCAATTCCTACACGGTTTTTCAGGCAGAACGGTAACACCGCATCACATTTTCACATAATCATCTGAAATTTCACATAGTCATCTCCTCCTCCTCCTCCCTTTCCCCCCTAGAATGTGACATCCTGTAGTATTAATCATAAAGATAATTTCACTGCATTGGCAATAAAAGCCTCAGAGTGTTAACATTTAATTTATAAAATGTTTGTGCATGGATTAGTCTATGTATTCATTATTTAAAATATTTCTGTACTGCTTTTCAAGCAATGGTCATGAAATGAATATATAACTTATTAAAACAACACACACACACACACACACAGACACAGACACACAGACACACAGACACACAGACACAGACACAGACACAGACACAGACACAGACACACACACACACACACACACACACACACACACACACACACACACACACACACACACACACACCACTATTATAATAAAAGACAAAAGCCCAGCAATTCCAACAATTTCTTTTTTGGAAAAGATTTGTTCTTCATTGCTCCTGTGTTAGCACTTGGGGGAGTGGGTGGTCATCCTTTCTGAAACACCAAGAACTAGATGGTAGGCAGATCAACAGGTTTTGTGTCTTTGTCTATATTCCTCTTAGAGTGAGATGGTTCTTGACTGTAATAGTTGCTGGGAGAGGATGATGGAAATTCATACAGTGATGCAAAATCTGGGTGGCCAGTTTGAATCAGTTTTATGATCTATGAAATCAGATGAGAGGTTAGTGTGGAATAGAAAACAAAAGACATCTTTCCATGCATATTTCAGCAGGTTCCAATTGTGATCTATATCTGGAAAATAGATGTTAATACACACATTGCCATCATGTTGTTACATATGCAACCTTATTACACCAGAACTTATGTGCCAACTGTTCTTCATCTAAGGCCAAACTCTCAATCACATTCAAGTTTCCAAAGACATTAACAGTGAGTATGGTTGCACTATTGAAATAATTTCAAAACTGGGTTGGCGTTTTTGAAATCACATGATTTTTGGGTCAGTGTGTGCTTCCTCTTGGGACAACTTTAAATCCAAGTGTAAGATATGTGGTATATTGATTGGTAGTGGTGGGGCTACGTGGGCTTTTAAAAATCATTTAGAAATTAGCACCATGGGGGCTCCAGCTTCCTGTGTTTCACTCTCCTGACCCTATGCACTCCCAGAGTGAAATGTCTGCACCAACAAAAGTAAAATAAAGCCCTGCACAGCCATAGCCATGGGGAGATGCTCTGGTTGCTGGCACATTGTCTTGCAATTCCTTTGAGTTTTTGGTCCTACACCCTCCCAGCCTCATGCTGGCTGCCTCTCATTGCCACTCACGGCACCTCTGCTACCACCAACTCAGTCCACCAACCTTGGGGTGACTTAGGTGGCAGGGAGAAAAGCCATGTTCTTCTGCTGTGATGTTTAATATTCTTACAATATTTTTTTTTAAACTGGGATAGTGCTAGATCAGTGTTACAGATATATACAAGCCCAATACTTGACAAACTGCACAGACACAATTTACTCCAACATAAGCAAGCACATATGCTAAAACTATTCAAAATAAATTGCATTCACAATAGAGTTACAATAAACAAACCCCTAGCGGGAGTTTTAAAAAACTTGCTTTCCAAACAACAACAATAATGAAATCTTTCTGGCCTAAAATATGAGCACTGAGCTGTGCGTCATGTAAACTGGCATGTAAATCAATTTCAAGCGTGCTAAACTCAGTGCAAACCAATGAGTATTTTGACATGTAATTGCATCCAGAGCTTACTGCTACGTGGCATATTTGGAATTAGGGTACTTATCCAATTCATGAAAAATGAAACACATTTCCACGGCTATAGTATTTAATTTTTTACAGTCTAATTGATTTTGTGTTCCCTTTCACATTTCAAGCAGACAATGAGCCCCATTGAGGTTTTTATAACACGCTGACATGCCTTAGCTAAAAATCAGTTTCTAATCTGATAGGCTGAATAGCCTAGATCACTTTATAATCCCTAGAATTCACATGGTTTACCCATGTATGTTAAAGTTCCAAAGGAAGAGTGCACATCCAGACTTTCATAACAATTAGCACATAACTAATCACATCAAGTGATCTGAGTACACACTGCTGCCTGAAAACATATTATGTAGTATAGCCAACGAGATGAGTTTCAGTTTTATGTAAGGATTATCTCTTGGGCATCAGGAAACAGCAGTAAAGCCACAAACTTTACAAGTCAAGATGATCAAGAGAAGGCATCTTGCCACAATTATCTACACCCTGGTCTGTTCCTGTTTATATTACTGTAATGTGTTATATCCTCTTCATGGATTGCTGCCTTGTCATGGTGAAGGGGCTTGAGTAACTCAGAGAAGCTATGGGCTATGCCGTGCAGGGACACCCAAGACGGACAGGTCATAGTGGAGAGTTCCAACTAAAAGCAATCCACCTGGAGTAGGAATTGGCAAGCCACTCCAGTATCTTTACCAAGAACACCTCATGAACAGAAACAAAAGGCTAAAAGATATGATGCTGGAAGATGGGCCCCTCAGGTCGGAAGGTGCCCAACATGTTACTGAGGAAGAGTGGAGGACAAGGACAAGTAGCTCCAGACTAATGAAGTGGTTGGGCCAAAGCCGAAAGGACACTCAGCTGTGGAAGTGCCTGGAAATGAAAGGAAACTCCGATGCTGGAAAGAAAAATACTGCATAGGAACCTGGAATGTAAGATCTATGAACCTTGGGAAGCTGGATGTGGTCAAACAGGAGATGGCAAGAATAAACATCAACATCCTGGGCATCAGTGAACTAAAATGGACAGGAATGGGCAAATTCAATTCAGACGATTACCATATCTACTATTGCGGGCAAGAAGCCTGTTGAAGGAATGGAGTAGCCTTCATAGTCAACAAAAGAGTGGGAAAAGCTGTAATGGGATATAATCTCAAAAATGATAGAATGATTTCAGTACAAATCCAAGGCAGACCTTTTGATATCACACTAATCCAAGTTTATGCACCAACTACCAATGCTGAGGAGACTGAAACTGACCAATTTTATCAAGACTTACAACACCTTCTAGAACTGACACAAAAGAAAGATGTTCTTGTCATTCTAGGGGACTGGATTGCTAAAGTAGGGAGTGAAGAGAGAAAAGGAACAACAGGAAAGTTTGGCCTTGGAGTTCAAAACGAAGCAGGGCAAAGGCTAATAGAGTTTTGTCAAGAGAACAAGCTGGTCATCACAAACACTCTTTTCCAACAACACAAGAGGCGGCTCTACATATGAAAATCGCCAGATGGGCAATACCGAAATCAGATTGTTTATATTCTCTGCAGGCAAAGATGGAGAAGCTCTATACAGTCACCAAAAAGAAGACCCGGAGCTGATTGTGTCTCTGATCATCAGTTTCTCATAACAACATTCAAGCTTAAACTGAAGAGAGTAGGAAAAACCACTGGGCGACTCAGGTATAATCTAAACCAAATCCCTTATGAATACACAGTGGAAGTGAAGAACCGATTTAAGGAACTCAATTTGGTGGACAGAGTGCCTGAAGAATTTGGATAGAGGCTCGTAACATTGTACAGGAGGCAGCAACAAAAACCATCCCAAAGAAAAGGAAATGCAAGAAAGCGAAGTGGCTGTCCAAGGAAGCCTTACAAATAGCAGAGAGGAGAAGGGAAACAAAATGCAGGGGAGATAGGGAAAGTTACAGAAAATTGAATGCAGACTTCCAAAGAATAGCAAGGAGAGACAAGAGGGCCTTCTTAAATGAACAGTGCAAAGAAATAGAGGAAAATAATAGAAAAGGAAAAACCAGAGATATGTGTGACAACCCCAGACCTACTGGGATATGCCACAGTTTCACTAAGCTGCCACCAACCATTCCCTGTAAGGAGTCACACAGACCAGGAATGGATTTTTAACAAATAAAGGAATAAGTTTTATTTAAATAACACACAGGGAAAATAAAATGATCAAGTGAATAAGATACAGTAACGTGGCTTAGTCTCAATCATACATACACCAGTTTGGTTCACACAGAACACCTTTAAATAAAGCACAGACCCTGAACCTATCAGTTCTGGCTAACCATACAGACACCTGAACCTATCAGGTTGGTACTGACTGACACACAGTAGTACCCTGTCTGACACACAGACTCCCACACCAGCTTCTTCTCTCAGCTCTCCTTCAGCTCTCCTTCAGCTCTTCACACAAACTCCACATATATATACAGTACAGCCCCTCCTCCTGATGTCCCGCCTTCCACTCCCCATAGGATGGAACTTTCCCTCCAAACCCATGACAGACAGGTAACATCAGTGCTGTATGTAACACCTCCCCTCTTTATAAGTTGTTTTGTAGGGGGAAAGCTAAAGTGCTTTTCTCCAAAAAACAACCTGGATCCAAAACATACAAAAACATTTATACATTAACATACAATACCATACTTACTCTAGGATAAACATATCAATTAGGCATTTAAACTTTTACCATTTACAATACATCAAGTTACCTTTATTCATACAAACCAGGCATGTTTAATAAACAAGTACATTTAACCTTTTTGGTCACCAAAATATATACATAGTCCATGTTCCTTCGCCGTCTTCAATCTTCAGGTCTTCTTGACAAGGCGTCAGCAACACAGTTCACTGACCCTCTGACCACCTTCACTTCAAAGTCATAGTCTTGCAGGTTTAAAGCCCACCTCATAAGTTTACTATTGTGGGTTTTCATTGTCTTTAACCATTGCAGTGGTGAATGGTCAGTGCACAGAATAAAATGTCTTCCCCAGATGTAAGGCTTGGCCTTCTGGATCGCGTAGACTATGGCCAGGCACTCCTTCTCCACGGTTGCCAAATGTCTCTCACCTTTCTGGAGTTTTCTACTCAGGTAGGACACTGGATGCTGGTCACCATTTTCATCCTCCTGGCAAAGAACTGCTCCTACCCCGCTGTTAGACGCATCGGTGTAGATGATGAACTCCCGGTCAAAGTCTGGAGCACGCAGCACTGGATAGTTGATGAGGGCCTCCTTCAACCTCTGGAACGCCTCCTCACAGTCGCTGGTCCACGGGATGCGGTCATCAGTCTTCTTCCGCGTCAGATCGGTCAGCGGAGCCGCAATCTCGCTAAACCTCGGGATGAACTTTCTGTAGTAGCCCACCAACCCAAGAAATGATTTGACTTTTTTCTTGGTGTTGGGTCTAGGCCAATCACGAACTGCTTCTATCTTGGCCTCTAGGGGTTTGATCACTCCTCCCCCTACTATGTGACCCAAGTATTTTATTTCTGGGCTACCCAGCTGCAGTTTGTTCTCTTTGCAGGGCCTAGGCCACAGCACTTCCTCCCCTGGATTAAAGCGCCTCTCCCTGCCTTCCTGGTCATCCCAAGCTTTCTTTCTGACCTTCTGAGCTTGCAGGTTTTCTGCTGCTAGCTCTAGGTTTCTCTTTAGGTCATTCCTTAAAGAGTCTATATATATCACAACATCTTGTGGGTCATCCTGGGTGATCTGCTCCCACTCTTGTTTGATTAAATCAAGGGGCCCTTTCACCCTTCTCCCAAACAAGAGTTCAAACGGACTGAACCCGGTACTGGCTTGTGGCACTGATCGATAAGCAAACAAAAGGGATTGCAGCTTCTGGTCCCAATTGTTTGGATTCTCTGCCAAGTAAGCCCTAATCATGCGCATTAGAGTCCCATTGAACTTCTCAGTTAACCCATTACTTTCAGGGTGATAGGCAGTGGTTTCCTTGTGTTTAATTCCACAGATTTGCCATAACCGTTTCATGAGCTTTGATGTAAACGATGCGCCCAAATCTGTGATTATTTCTGAGGCAAATCCCATCCTGGACATATACCCCACCAAGGCATCTGCCACTGTGTTAGTTTCAATGTTAGTCAAGGGTATGGCTTCAGGGTACCTCGTGGCATGGTCCACAATGGTGAGAATGAACCTGTTCCCCCTCTTTGTGGCCTTGGGCAAAGGTCCCACAATATCCACCCCTATACATTTGAATGGAGTGTCAATCACAGGCAAAGGGCATAACTTTGCTTTGGTCCTGTCACGGTTATTCCCCTGCCTCTGACACACATCACATTGCTTACAGAACTCCTTGATCTGCTTCCCTATTTCAGGCCAGTAAAAATTCTGTGTAATTCTCTGTTGTGTTTTGTTCACCCCTAAGTGCGCAGCAAACATGTCAGAGTGCCCCCTTTTTAAGATCATGGGGCGATACTTTTCAGGTACCACCAGCTGACTTCTGATCCCATCTCCCCCTTTTGAGATGTTCCTCAGGGTCTCTCTATATAAAATTCCCTTTTTCTCTCGAAATCTCACTGGGGTTTCAGGTGTTAGCTGGGCGTCTGTCACCTGTTCAAAACACTTTTGGAGAGTGGCGTCTGCCTTTTGCTCTTGGCCAAATCTGCTGTCCGTGGTCAAGGTTTCCACCACAGCCTCTGAACTCCCCTCTGCTTCCGTCTCGGGCTCATCAGTACCCCCCTGAACTGTCCCCGTGGTGGCTTGTGAATGTGTAATCACTAGCACCCGTTTCACATGTTCAGCCAGGTCATTTCCCACGAGCACGGCTGCTGGCAGAGTCGATGAAATCGCTAGCCGCCAAACTCCCCTCCAGCCTTGAAAGTTCACAGGTACCTCAGCTACTGGCAGCGAGATCACCTGTCCCTCAATCCCTGCCACCTTCATGCTCTCATTCGGGATTATATACTCCCTAGGAATAATATCTGGATGGCACAGGGTCACCTGGGAACAAGTATCCCTCAGCCCCCTATACTGATGGTCAAGTATTCCTACGTCCACCCCTGCGGTCTCAAACAACTGCGAATCTGTTCTCACTAGCAAGCAGCGCTTGACCTCCACAAGAGGACCATTTTCCTCAGCCTGATCAGCAGATGTAACTGTTCCAGATTGAGTAGCCATGGCAACAGGCTCCCTCAGTGACAAGGAGCTTTGCTCTTTCTGGACACAGAACACAGCTTTGGGCTTGGTTCCACTCAAATCATGAGGCACATTTCCTTTTAGCTGCTTTAACTTCTCACACTCTGAGATTAGATGGCCCTTTCCTTGACAGAAATAACATTTTCTGCTGTATTTGGAGTCTTTCTCATCTGGTTTTGGTTTTCCCTCCAAAATCTGAGGTCTTGGTTTCATGTCTGAGGGCTTCCCTTCACCATGGGTCCCTCCCCCTTGCTGGTTTCTCCCTGGTCCCTGAGAGTACTTGCCGTAGGTTTCTTTAGGTTTGCTTATAGATTTCCCCTCACCTAAGGGCTTTCTTATTTGGGAAATAAAATCTGCGATCTCGGCCACCTCTGCCACAGATTTCGGTTTCCCTTCCCTCACCTGGAACTTCAGTTCCCCATGCAGGACTGAATAAAACTGTTCCAGCGCTATCAGGTCTTTGAGCTGCTGGAAGGTCTCTGTTCCCTCCTGAGATAGCCATTTCTCTAGCAGCCTCACCAGTTGGGCCCCCACTTGGGTAAAAGTCTGCTCTGGTTTCTTGGTGAGTGACCTGAATCTTTGCCTCAGCTGTTCCGCATTTATCCCATGTCTGGCAAACACCAGTTTTTTAAACTCTGCAAAATCTTTCATCAGTTCCTCTGGCATCTCTGCATAGACTTCTGCCAGGCTGCCACTGATTAAAGATCGCATGATGGTCATCTTCTCAGTTTCCCTCACTGAGAAGTCCACAAACGCTCTTTCCACTAAGGAAAAGAACACCTCAGGGCAATCTCCCTTGTGGCATACAGGGAATTTCTTCAGGTCAGTTTTAGACAATTGGCCTCCCTCAGAATCCCTATTGTTATTATTATTCTGGTTCATCAATTCCAATTTTCTTAACTCAAACGCCATTTTCTCTCTCTGCAATCTTTCTTCTCTTTCCATTCTCTCTATTTCAAATTGCCTTCTTTCTCTCTCTAATCTTTCCTCCATTTCCCTCACCCTCAGTTCATGCTGTTGGGCTATGAGCATTTTTCTGAGTTCTGGGTTCTGCTCTCCCGTGCTCTCATCCTGCACTGAGCCAAATTCATCCTCAGAACCTTGGTCCACCTGGGGTTCTTTCACTTCACCCATTTCTGCCATTTGGCTTCGAGTCAAGGGCATAATCCCCCCCCAGAACAGGCTGCTTTCAAAAGTCAAGCCTCAAAATAAAGCGACCACTTTTTTTTCTCTTTTGCCTCAGAACCAGCCTCCTATAGATTGCTGCTGTTCTTTCAGCACTAACTTGCAACTGTTGCCAGCCAGAGTCCACCCCCCTCTGCTAGGCCTCTCAGCAGACAAGCTAGATCACTGCTACTTCACTCAGCTTTGCCTCAGCTTTTTCCCGCCAAAACAGGTTGCCTCAGAGCTCCCTAATCTAGTCCCACCAATCTGAGGTTACACGTTCTTCCACTAGCGTACCTCCCCGTGAGGTAAGCCTAGAAGATTACCTACGCGCTCTCAGATTGTCCCTGACTAGACCCCCCTTGCTCTGGGCACACTTACCAAGGTTTTGCTGGACCACTGGACAACTGGACCAGTCGTATCCCACACGCTGGACACCAATCAATGTGACAACCCCAGACCTACTGGGATATGCCACAGTTTCACTAAGCTGCCACCAACCATTCCCTGTAAGGAGTCACACAGACCAGGAATGGATTTTTAACAAATAAAGGAATAAGGTTTATTTAAATAACACACAGGGAAAATAAAATGATCAAGTGAATAAGATACAGTAACGTGGCTTAGTCTCAATCATACATACACCAGTTTGGTTCACACAGAACACCTTTAAATAAAGCACAGACCCTGAACCTATCAGTTCTGGCTAACCATACAGACACCTGAACCTATCAGGTTGGTACTGACTGACACACAGTAGTACCCTGTCTGACACACAGACTCCCACACCAGCTTCTTCTCTCAGCTCTCCTTCAGCTCTCCTTCAGCTCTTCACACAAACTCCACATATATATACAGTACAGCCCCTCCTCCTGATGTCCCGCCTTCCACTCCCCATAGGATGGAACTTTCCCTCCAAACCCATGACAGACAGGTAACATCAGTGCTGTATGTAACAATATGTTCAAGAAAATTGGAGATATTAAAGGATGCTATGCTTACGCGTCAAACTGACTTTATTCTGTAAATCTATATTTTTTCAATAAAAAAAGATCAATTATAAAATCTTTTGGTCTCTTGAACAGCAAAGCCTGTCGCAGCCATTCCCTGAGGGGGAGGCAAGGCCACAGTACACTACTGAGTCCTACTCAATTGAGCTTAGTCTACAACCTTCATGTGTAACTTCTTGCTGAACTTAATTAAGTGTAAGCAAGTATCTTTTTAGGACAGACTTGTGAGAAGGCGTCTGTTGTATGCCCTGGCTGTCACCAGGATTCTACCCAGCTGTTTAGGGGTACTCAGGCTCCCAATTGCTCTCTGTCCACCGATCAAGTTTTCCTTAACAGGAAGCTGGGTCGTGACACCCAGAATTCCTAATTTTTTTCCTGGGTGGCCATTGATTAAGTGCCTTTATCACCTCCAAAGAATCTTGAAAACTGAAATTTGTGAGACCTCTCAGAATTATGTTCAACAAGTGATAATATCGGCAGAGTGCGGAAATTTTGTGACTTAAGAACCTCTAGTTATGCAGTGGACTAGCTCTTATTTGGAATCATCATCATCATCATCATCATCATCATCATAGGTTTCCATTTACTCACATTTCTTCATAGATCAAAACAAACAGCATTCTATAGAAAACTATTAACTGGTTACATTAACAGAGCTTAACTGGTAAACTAGGGGTTTCATAATGACTACATACTGACAGAAACATGAACTCTAACTGACTTCTGACTCTTGACTAAAAAAAATTGGGAAAAGAATTCTTGCGTAGGTGTGGCTCTCTTCAAAATCAGAGGCAGAGAAGGAAGAACTGGTTACTGGTGGATTGATTAGCATTCACACCAGTCCAGAAAGATCTTTTCCAAACAACATCTCTTGCAGTATATCCAACAGATAATTCACAGGGTTTGCTAACTGGGATCCTTTGATAATTAAACTAACCTGAAATATATATATATATTTCAGAATACAGAAGTAATCAGTTACAGGTAACAAAATTAACTGAACTAGGGTTTTTGTGTGTGATGTCATGATGAAGTTAACTTTCAAAAGCAATTCAATGAGAAGTAACAAGCAACATAAAGAGCAACAGAATTTATCTTTCAACATTTACATGAGTAACATTAATTATTTTTCAAACACTATAGGTAAAGGTTCCCCTTCACATTTAGTCCAGTTGTGTCCAACTCTAGGGCACGGTGCTCATCCCCGTCTCCAACGTTTTGTCTTTAGACAGTTTCCGTGGTCACATGGCCACCACGACTAGACACGGAACGCTGTTACCTTCCCACCGTGGTGGTACCTATTGATCTACTCACATTTACATACTTTCGAACTGCTAGGTTGGCATGAGCTGGGACAAGCGATGGGAGCTCACTCCGTCATGTGGATTCGATCTTACGACTGCTGGTCTTCTGACCTTGCAGCACAGAGGCTTCTGCAGTTTAACCCACAGCATCACCACATCCCTTTTCAAATACTATAACAAGTCACAACAATCAATTCTTTTTAAACCAACTCTCCAAGCTCTGCTGCTTGGATATGTGAACATTTGAGAGTCTTTGTGTTACTGTGGTTAGATATCAATGTTAGTGTTGGCCCGGGGCTTGGGAGATTTAACTTCAGTTCCCTGCTAGAAGTCAGTAGGTGACCTTGAGCCTTTCTTTTAGCCTGATCAACCTTACAGGGTTGTTGTTGTTGTTGCCGTTGTTAAGGTAAAGTTGTGGGAAGGGAGGAGAGAACCATGCATGACACCTTAAACTCTCTGCAGGAAAGATAGGTTAAACATTTTGCTAATAGACAAATATTTATGTATTTATGAGAAATGAGATTTCTTCTGCTTCCAAGTCCCATCCCAGAGAGATGGCCCAGAAGGATACCATGGTTGATGGTACTGAAAGCCTCTGAGAAGTCCAGCAGAATCAACAGGGACACAGAACCACCAAGGCAACCAAAGCAGTTTCTGTCCCATAACCAGGCCTGAAGCCAGATTGAAATGGCTTTAGATAATTCATCTCTAGGAATCCCTGGAGCTGAGAAGCCACAACCTGCTCCATCACGTTGTCTAGAAATGGGGTATTAGAGACCGGCTGGTAATTATCCAGTACTGTGGGTTCCAAGGAGGACCTTTTCAATAGTGGTCTTATTACTGTCTCCTTTAAGCATGCTCAGATGCTATCTTGCTGCAAGGAGGCATTCGCTACCCCTTGAACCTACTTGGCTAACCCTTCTCTGGCAGCTTTTATAAACCAGGAAGGACAAGGGTCCAGGAGACAAGTGGTAGCCTTCACCTCTCCAAGGATCCTGTTCACATCATCAGACTGCAAAAACTGAAACTTGTCCACCAACACCAGACAAGCAGGAGCCATAGTTACATCTACAGGAACCCGTATTAACTACAGCATCCATGTCAGAGTGGATCTGAGCAATTTTGCCTGCAAAATGTTGTCCAAATGGTTCACAGCAAGTTACCAAGTGGTCAAAACTATCTTCCTGTGGGCCATGATCTAAGAGGCCCTTGACCAGAAGAGCTCTGCTGGGCAACTCTGTGCAGAAGCAATGGTGGCAGGAAAGAATGCCTTATCCGCTGCCACTGCTGCCACTGAATAGGCCTTCCAATGTGCCCTAGCCCATGTTTGGTTGGATTCACTCTGAGTTTTGCACCATCATTGCTCTAGTCTCTGTCCCATTCATTTGATCACCACCAACTCCCCAGTAAACCAGCATACTTAAAAGAGACAGTAATAAGACCATTATTGAAAAACTCCTTGGACGTTTCTTACTAAATGATAGTAAGAAAAATGCATCTCATCCTAGCAAAAAAGAAGACTGTGATAAGGTATGACATGTATGCCTGTGAAGTTTTTTGTCCAGGAAGCAGTTTGAGGTGGCTGTCCTCCTTTCATACAGAGTTGGGCCAGGCAACCCTTGAAGGAACATGCCTGCAAACAGAGGACTGTCCTTTGACTCTTCTTCAAATAGAGCACTGTTCTCTGTAAAACAGAACACATGACAAGCCTAGCAACAGGGCCATCATAACTTGAGGAGAACATTAGTGAGAGTCCCCATGCATGACATAGCAGGTGGACTTCAAAGCAGTGGCATCAGACTGCAACTTGGAATGCAAAAGTAGTGTGTGCAGGTAGTGTTTAGCTGTCACACAATGTTATGTGTCCACAACAGGTGAGAAAGAGTGCCGAGTTGTCATGATACAAATGTTGGTAGAGGGGGGTGGCTGCACAAATTATGAGAAGATTGAAAATACTTTATGAAATGTGAGGGAGGAGGCTGCATTAAAAGATTAGATAGCTGTACATACATTTTTTACTGAATGCCCTTCCCAGCTTTGTCATGAAGGGATTTCAGGAACTGTTGGAAACAAAGAACTATTAAAATATCTCCGTGATATTATTATTCAGGGTGTATACATCATACAATGCCTTTGTTCCTTCAAACTATTACAGGGCTGTACATAATGAAAAGTGGAGGCACACCAGATTTTTTTTATTTTTATTTTTTTGCATTGACGCTTCTACTTCCCCATTCATAGCAAGGTAAGTCTTCCTGACCTACTGAAGCACTTAGTGCTCACACTGTGCCAATATCAACTTAATACAATATGCCATAGTGCAACAAGGATCTTTCAAGCCTACAGTTATGAGGCTCTCAATTTCCAGACCTCCTGCACAGGTTTAAAAAAAAGGCAAAGAAGCTCTGCAAACCTAAATAACCTCCCTGCATCCTTTGTCCTTCAGCAAAGAAGGAGAAGGGGAACAGATGGAGGTTTAATAAAAACTACTGGAACAAAATGTTATCTGGGTAAAAGGTTACAATAATAACATTGGCTCAGGTTTCCTGAAAGGACTATAGTAGTTATCAGGAATCACAGTTAACTATTCACAAATGTGAGTTTGTCTGGAGGAGAAAAACAGCATTTGATCTCTTATGATTGGCAGAGGTAATTAGAGGTTGAAGAGAACCTTTGGAAAACAAAGTTGCGTGACCAGTTTTCTTGATCTTTGATCTAGTTCTCTACCTCTGAGTTGTGGTTCCAAAAATTAAGAACAGCTCACTTATTTAATGAAATATTAATTGTTTCTGCCAGAGGCTTTCTTTGGAACTTCTGGGGGAAACATGTATCTCTACTAGGGAACTTGTACCTGCTAGCACATGTTTCCTCCTTGCATTGTTTCACCTCAGCTGGAAATTAGCAATTTGACAGATGCCTCCAGTGCAGAATTTGGAAAAGTTATTTTATTGGACTACAGGTCCTAGAATCCACTAGCCACCATGACAAGTGTCCACACAGGCTGGGAATTCTGGAAGTAGTAATCAAAAGACACCTTTCTCAAGCTCTGAGTTGTAGTGAGCAGTGAAAAGGCAGGAAGCCTGTGCTCAGTGGTGATGCTCTAACTATGAAATGGTGTCCCCAGATAACTTAGCGTGTTGTCTACTTTGTTATCTTTTCACCAAAAGCAAATATATGCCCCTATGTTCTCCTACTTTAAAAACATACTTTTAATTGCATTGACTTCTATTTTCAGTGCATGGGCAATCATTATCTTGATCATTTTTACAATTTGTTGCTATTTAATTTTAACTGATTTGCTGTGTTTTGAAGTGTGTCCACAGGCCAGTTTTTGAGAGTATGGGATTTGAGTGTAACCTCACTAGCCCACCTATCACATTTTTGCTATTATGCTTCCCTAACACTCTTGGAATAATCATCTGCTCTACATCTCTTCAAGAGCAGCCCTACCTTAAGCAAAGTCAAATGACTCCTAACATAGCAGATGATGTGGGCCAAAGAGCAGCAGTGAAGTAGTAGAACATAGGCTTTGACCTGTTTGTTGTGGCAGGAAGACAACTTAATATTATCTGTGCCATGGTCTTAAATTGAATCAGCCTTTCATGGCTAATGTTTGTAAACAGGCCCATACTGGATCTGAATATATTCTCATTTGTAGATCAGTTAAGCTATCAGTATTTGTGGAGATCTTGAATGTAATAGCTGATAGCAGAGACTCTTTATTCTCTTCCATCTGCAGGATTTTGATATATCTGCCATTGGGGAAACTATATGAAAATTAAAGTTATTTTGCAGGCAAATTCTTAAGTCAGAATTCAATCCAAAATACAGTAGCATTTTCTCTGTTTAGTAAGATTAATGATAAGTCTCCACAATTCCTTGTGATGTTTGTGAAGACCAGGGATGATGGAGAAATGCATTTGGTTCTCTTTTTAATACAAACCAACACAAGATGGGCTTTCTGAACCGATACACAGAGACACCATTACCCTTCTGTTTTCACAATTTTCAGAATGCTGTGAAAAGGTTGCATATGAAAATGTACATGTTAAAGAAGACCACACACAAATGTTTTCATTAGGGAAATAGCATTAAAAGGCATATATCAGGTGAAATACTTGTAAAAATGTATGTATTAGTGAAAAAAATTGAAATTTTTGTGTAGATTTTTAAGAGCTCTTGCAACCTGCTTGGAAATGGGACAGAACTAGCTTGTGTTTGTTAAAATGGCAGCATTGTTCAAATTAAAAATAAACTGATGTATTCATGCTCAAAAAAGAGTCTGGAAAAGACAGAAGATGGTGTATATTTGGGATACTGGATCACAATCAAGGACTATTCCAAACAACTGCTTGGCAGATTTTGGTCATCATTAGGAGGATTAGATGCACATCTAGGTAGGAATTCTGGACTATAACAATAGAATACAAGAGGTAGTTTCAGCTGAAACGAGTCTCATTCCTGTGCAACAAGAAGTACTTGCCAAAATGCCCTCAGCGGTGTAATTACGAAAGTCATTTTCCACTTTTGCACAAGAGCATAGGCAAGACCGTTTATGCACATTTGCCTACTTACTGATTATGCACTGAGGGTCTTAGAGAGGTGTTTCTTTCCTTAGCTGACAGCAAGCACGTGTATTGCAGGAAAAGAACAGCCTTGTCATAAATCTCATAATACCTAATTTATGTTAGCAGTCTTTATTCAGGTAAACACACACACGCATACACAACTTCACAAAAATCTTCCAAGTTTTATGTAACTTCTTGAGAAGAAAAGAAGAGGACTGGCGTGTTACCTGAAAAATTAGATCGAGTTACACAAACTAACTACAAAAAAGTAATCCTCTAATTAAAAGGTAATGTGAATCATAAGAACAATTTGGGATTAAGACAAGCTTTAAATTGATTAGGGTTTCATTAATGCATCGAGAAAAATAAAAATTATAAGTTAAGGCAACTGCCATATAACCAGGAAACAAGTTCTTAGTCTCACATGCTGTTTTCCAACTGGCTCCCAGCTGACTGTGTGTGAAGAAATTCCAAGGAGGGTGTGAGAAAGAAATTTTCATGATGTTTATTTTTGTGATAGAACTTTCAGGAGAAGCTGTGTTTATTTTTAATTGTAAATATTTTTACAAAGTGTGTTGATATTTAATTTCAAATTGTGAACCGATTTTTTTAAAAAGGGGGGTTGGATGATGGTAAAGATATGTTCAGTTGTTTTTAATTATTCAATTTTATTTTGATTAGCATAGAATTTAATTGGTTTTTTAAATGTTTAACTTATGTTTTTAACTCTATTTCTTTTAATATTGTGAGTCACCTTGGGTCCCCTTATCAAGAGAAATGCAGCATATAAATAAAACAAATAAACAATATATAAATAAGGGAAAATCATGAAGGGGAAGCATTAAGATTTCTGAAAAATCAGAAGTGTAGTGTGATGCCAAAATGTACGAAAACAACTGGTTTGAAGAATATAGGCAGAGCAATCCCCATATCTGGATTTGCTGAAGAGAGTTGGGTTTAGGAAGATGTGCTCCTGGGTCAATCTCTGCTTAAGCTCTGCTGGAGCAGAGTTTGGAAAGTTCTGTCTAAGAAAAATAAATATGTGAAGTGCTGAAGCCATTCATGTGTATTGCACAAAATAGCCCAGAACAGTGCTATTCACATGGCATATCGAATAAGAGGGGAATAATATAACAAGGTACAAAACACCATCCGGGAGCACACTCCAGTACCCATTACAAGTAGGAAACGAAAACTATGCAAGACAGCCCAGATCGACCATTTCCAAGTAGGACAGCGTGCCAAAATTCACCCATCCCATTGCAGTTGAGGGGACAAATGCAACCAGTAACAATGGTTTCACATTTTTTTTTGAAAAGGTGTGTGAACAACAGCTTCTGAGCTGGTGACAGCAACCAATTCAGCAGTCACATATGACTGGATGGGAGTAACACATCAAATCACTGGCCTTCCACAGGAACCAGAGTCCATACGCAGAAAAAGAGGCCGTCCTACTCAAAAGTCACCATTCTATGCTGTCTTCTTGTAATATCAATTTTCTGCTCAGAATGAGTCCTGTTGTTCCTGGAGGTGATTTATAGCTTCTGCATCTGTCTCATCCTAGTCACACATGTGCCATGAACTTGTTTTGATTAACCTACTTGTAAGTTGCTGTTTCAGGCCACCGTGTTCCTCCTTTCCAGTGGGCTTGGGTTGATAAAGGGTTGATGAAAGAGGTGGTTTTTTTTAAAGGTTTGAGCTCTAAAATGTTGTTCTGATGTTTCTCCATTGACATAAATTTTTTATTAAGAAGTCCCCTTTCCAGTCTGTTCAATTCTATTCTGGCTTTTACCTACTCCCATATTTAAAAGAATCAGTTTGTAGTGGAATATTAAAAAAATTAGTCAGTGTATGCTGTGCATTCCAGCTAAGCTTTTCTTAGTTTCTAAGCTCTTCCAGCTAAGCCTTTGAAAATACATTTTCTTAGTGTATTTTTTCAATATCATACAAGTTTCCTGCAGAGACCTTACCTTCTTGCTTCTCTTTTTAAAATCAATTTTAACTAATCTCCCATTTTTATTGTTGAAGTCCCCCTTTTAAAAGTCACTTAGACCAGCATTCAAACTGATAGTCCTGGGGTCCCTTAATCTACTAGCACTTAATAGCTCACAACAGGTATTCAATGTAATTTAAGATCAAACATAGTGTTTCCTTTCTAGTCAGTTATCCACAGTTCCATAGTACAGAGATGTGTAGAAACATTTGTTTCTGATATGATCTGAGTATGTATATACCCTGCTAGGGAGAGGTTACTTGAACTTACATCACCATTATCATAAATCATATTCTTTCTCTTTCATCTCTTTCTTGGAATTGGTTTGAGCCAACCTTTTTATTGTGTATGAATCTTTACGTTAAACAGGAACACTTATTCATATTGCATCCAGTCCATTCCCCCAGCTTCCATTTCGGGCTGGGCATTTACCAGTACTCTCCTATCCCTAATGTGCTTTGATGGTTGTTGTGCTGATTGTGTTTCTCTCTCCTTCATTCGATCAGTACCAAGCTTTAGTCTTCTTTTTCTATTACTTTTCTAGTCTGATCCCATTCTTCCTTACACAACTTCCATATGTTGCTTATGTGATGAGTCTCGATTGGTCTCATCGTTATTTTGATAGTGGCTTTACTAAGCAGTGGAACTTCCCTTAACCCCTACATGCATTACGACCCTTTGTTTGATTTTGATTTTAATGTATGTTATGTTGTGTCCTCACAGAATATATTGTGGTGCACAAACATAAACACCACAGATACTGTATATTAGAGAGATGTATGCAGAGGAGAAAAACAGCACATATATTTTAAGCATGCTAAAGCAAATTATAAAGGTGGATAGCACAGAAAGCTCTGGACTATCAGTATGAAACTTTTTGGAACTCAGGAACTCAGAAGGGTCTACTGTGCCTCCAAATTGCCTGTAACTTACCTTAAAATGGAAAAAAAATGAATACATGGAGTTATGGCAACGTGAAAGGAAAACTTTAAAAGTGGCCAGCATAAAAACCCATAGTCCTATTTGTCTGAAATTTGGCAGGAATATTCCTCTTTGAGGAGGGTAACATTTCTCCAAAGTTCACATCCAAATGAATATAAAACCATACCTCCCCCAACTCAACCATTTTAATTTCCTAGTGCAAATCAGTTGGTGGTGTGAACATTCCGATTTCTAAATTTTGATTCAGATTCAGGTAGAAATCCATCAGATCCAAATCAGTTTGGACTGAATCAAGCTCAGATATGAATCAGATCCTGAATTGAATCAGGGGATCTTTGCACAGCCCAAATGTAGATGTTATTCCATAAAACTAAAGCACACGGTTTATCTGCACAGTTTCTTTTATAAGGTTTCCTCCCAGAGCAAAACTTGTTAAGTCAATGCTGTGGTTAAAAACATGTCAGTAGATAATCTCACTCATGAGGCTGTGATGGGTATATTAAGAACCCCAGAAGCAAGTTTGTATATGCCTTGTTCTTGAGTAAAATTGGGTACACATTCCTAGGAGATTAATAAATCATTAGAGGAAAATAAGCAGTCCTAAACCCCAGCTAAATCTTCTAACCTTGAAAGTGGTTCCTGAGGTCATTTTTGCTTTCTTTGGATTTTTTGCTTTTGGTTTCTTTCAAGAAAGTGAAAGTTGGAAGGTTATTTTTTAAAGAAGTTGCTACACTGCCATGTCAAATGTCTAAAGCATATTGCATCCCATTGACTGGAAATTTTCCAGTTCCGTCTCACATTAGTACTGCTGCTATGGTCAAGGCCACTCTTTGGCTATTCCAAAGGAAGTATGCACTCTAGGATAATAGCAGGGAGAGGACCATTGCTAAAAACCTGCTCAAAGATAAACCGAGTTATTACCAGCCAGATTAAGTCCTACCATGACACTCTATAATAAGAGGGTATCAAAGGCTAGTAAACAAGATAGCCTCATTCTCTCTATCATTGCTATAAGTGTGTGAAAAACAGCTAAAATCGTACTGCGCATTTACACAAAAGGCATAACTTTTAGTGGCAAATGGCTAGGAGTTAAGAAATCTCTGTAGGTATTATCTGTTACATGCCAAGTCACTTGACTTTGTTGTTGTTGTTGTTATTGTTGTTGTTGTTTAGTTGTGTCCGACTCTTCATGACCCCATGGACCAGAGCATGCCAGGCCCTCCTGTCTTCCACTGCCTCCCAGAGTTGGGTCAGATTCATGTTGGTTGCTTCGATGACACTGTCCAATCATCTCATCCTCTGTCGTCCCCTTCTCCCCCTGCCTTCGCACTTTAGCACACAACAAATAATGTCTATGGAGATTTCTAGCAACTCTCTTCCAAAAATTATGACATGTGCATAACTACACAACTGGATTTTAGCAGTGAGTCTGAAACAGAAGAAATACACCTGTATGGTTGTATGAAGTCTCCGTATGGTTCTCAGCAATGGTTTGCAAAGCCTCTGTTTGCACAGAGAACATCTCTGTGTAAAGGAAGCTTTGCTTTAAACCTTTTTCACAGGTTTAAAGCAACAGCAAAGGGTGTGCAGCTACTGACACTCACCCCTTGCATATTGAATTAAACTTGTAATAGAATATCTTAATAGGGATGTAGATACTTTGTCAACTGCATGTCTGTGTAGGTGAATATGGCAGCTAGAACATAAGAGTTTAACTCTGGGGTGGGCAAATTTGTTTGATCCTGGGCTAATTGGCTGCCTCTGAAAGTCACATGGATTGCTAAAAATGGAAACTGAAACCAGAAGTAGCTAGATGTCCACTTGCTTTTGTAAAATGGGCAACCTTTTTGGTTTTCAACAGTAGAAGATGTTCTGTGGCCTATTTATAAAGCAAATTGCCCGCTGTGAAGCTTTATTATTATTATTATTTTCCCCCTGGAAAAAGAGGAGAGCTCCGAAGAAAAGGTGACCCAAATAATGGTTTTGTGGAGGGGGGTTGTGTGCAATCTCAGATCCAATCTCCACCCTAGTTTAATTCCTTTCCTCCTAGCGATGGTCTGGATGCAAATCACCCCTCCCTCAGCTACTCTGTTCTCTAAGAGGAAAGCCATCATTGACAGCCCCCCCGTGTGTGTGTGTGCGTGCGTGCGTGCATGACAGCAGATAAGGGTTATGCTTATATTCCCTTGCAGCACTGCATCCATGCAGTTATTGCCACCCTGATTTGGGTGTAAATTACAGAAAACCTGAAGAAAGATCTTCTGCTAATTAGTTTGTTATCCACGGGTTCTAATTTACTGCACACAATACCATTGGTATAACTCTCTCTTTTGGATTACTCTCTGTCTGCAAACTGTATCAATAGCAGACCTACAATATGCGCTTGATCAGGAGGGCTGCTACCTACTGGAAGAAGAGAGTGTTGCATGATGCACGGCAAGACTGAAGATCTTACATATTTATGCTTCTTTGTATCCTTTTTGCTGGACGTTAATAGGAAAAGTACTGTACTGTGTTATCTTTTCAATACAGTATTAGGAGGCAGCAGCTTGATGCCAATGGAATGCAAGTGAATTCTTTTCTTTTGCCCAGGCTTAGCTGTTCCAAAACGTTGTGTGTGTTACCTGCAGTAAAACTGGATATGAATCATAGTGGCCCTAATAAGTATCCATTACACCACACAAGGTATTATTCCAACTCTCAACCCTGCACAGCTGGTCTACCATATAGAATTATTACTGCACACTGAAAAATTCCAAGATATTTCAATCCAACCTACTGTTTTTCTTTCCAGGATCTTACCGCTCCATTGTTCCATGGTACCACCGGAGGAGAAGTGCTGTGGTCAGTGACTCTCAAACAGTGTTTCCCAACATGGGGGTCGTGACGTCCAAGAGAGTCATAAAGTGTTTTCTGGAGGGTCGTGGGTTGCCTTATTTCTGTTGTAGCCCTTGTTAAATAATTTCTCCCTTGACTTTATTAAAATTAAGGTATTAAAATTAGCATGTATGTGTATGTATGAGAAACCGGCCCTTTTAGGGGAGAAAGAAGCCTTTACTTTCAGGAAAAGGATGACTTTATTGCATTAAAAATGCCTTTTCTTGCAAATGTAGCAGAGGTGTGTGTTGCAGACTACTTAACTATTATAAAGGGGGTGGGAAACTACTGCTCTAAAGGAATAGAACTATCTTTCATTTTGTTGTTTACTTTGTTTTGCTAGCATTGCAAAATAGGGTTAAATTCTTTCTTTCTCTGTGTCCTCTGTACTCGTCAGTTTTAACCCAGAGGTTAATACAGTAGTTTAAACATTATTGTATGGAGGTCAGAGAGTTTAGCTCAAAGGTACATTTGCCTCAAGTACCAGCGGTCTGAGAAACTGACACCTAGGAACAGCACCCAGGGCCCTAAAACTGACACGTGTTGCTGTTGTGTGACTTCCAAAGTTGCATTACACGTGGGCAGTTTGTGGACTAAGCAGGAAGGATCCCAAAACTGGTGATGATGATACCAACAAGAAATGATTTCACATATTAACTATTAACACTAGTGCAGGCAGGCAGGACTGGAACCAGAGTGGAAGGAAATGTTACACAGAGGGGGTTACTTATACTGATACAAACAACCTGGAACAAAGAATATGTTTTCTCTTGTGAGCAAGACACCTCCTCAATCTAGAATCAAGAGGTTGGAAAAGTGATTCCCCCCCCCCCCCCCAGTTTCTAATGAACCCAGAATCTTCTGTCTGCCATGGCTATGCTAGCTGGGAGATTCTGGCACTTGTAGTCCAAAATGAATAACATTTTCAAGCTCTGATGGGGACTGGGGCTTATAACAAGCTGAGACAGATTAGCTAACAATGCAAAAATCATCATGTTATGACCACTAATTATTGAATGCATTTGTCTCCTGCAAAGACAGCTTTAACTTTGGACTGATGATCTAGATAGCGAAAATAAATAGGAGTTCACAATGTAGGGTTTGCTAATCCAGTTGCTTCACCTTTTGCACATATTCTGTGCCAAGAATCTTTCAGTCACTAGATTGGAAAAAAGAAAAGCCAACCAACTTATGTGCTCCAGGGGAAATTTACATCTGCTTTTATAGGTAGGAGGATACTATTTGGCTCGAGATAACAGCCCATGGGATTTGATAAATTTCCCTCAAACTTCAAAGCAAAAATCTAGGTATGTTTATTCAAAAGTAGTCCCATTGAGTTCAGATTTACTCCCAAGAGTTAACATACAGATTGTGATTTGCAGTACAGTAGTATGGTTCATGATTTTCACACTAAGCTATTGGTATAGAAATGATATTACATGGTGATAGAGTATGCCTTTTAGCAATATAGATGACTTAAATTTTAAAAGAAACTCTTTCTTGAAGGATTTTACATTTCTAAGACAATTTACATTTTTCTGACTAGTTTAAGGTAGTGGGGAAGGTGGAAGCCCTTTCCATGTTTTAATTAACGTACAAAAAATTAAAGTGTGACCAGCCTTATTTAATGTTTGTACTGCAATTTAAATTTTTCAAATGTTTTGTTTGTGAGTTATACCTGTGTTTTCCCCCCTACCAACTATATTTCCAACATGTTTTTATTCACATGCTGCATTAATTTTTGTGGGTTTTTACACATTCCTTACCAATAACAGAGAGCAATGTCAGAAAAGTCTCTCTACCAAAGCAAATTAGACAAATTACAGGATAAGTTTCTTTCTTTCTTTCTTTGCATCAGAACATTGCACAATTTAAATTATAGATGTGTATGAAATATAAAGTTTAAACAAATTAATACTGTTAAAATGATTTGACTGTTTTTGACCAGAAGTGGGCTACTTCCATAGTGTTATCTCAGCCATTTACTAGATCTTCTTTAGTACAGATAATGGGGCATAAAATGCTTTCACATAATTGCTGCATTGATCGAATTTCTCCAGCTATAGAAAAGTTGCCTGTATCCAAGTAGCCCCATTTTACTTGGCTATTCTTTGATCTTCCTAGTTCTCTTTGAAGTCTATTAACTGACTTTCAGATAGTCTCTGACTTAAGGCAACCCAATGGATGAGTGACCTACAGATGTCCTGTCCTCAACAGCCCCACTGAGTTCCTGTAAGTGTTGAAACTGAGGCTGTCCTACTTTTGGTGCATCCTGAGAAGAATACTCTGGAAAAGACAATAATACTGGGAAAGGTTGAGGAAAGCGGGAAAGGAAGACCACAGATGAGATCGATTGACTCTCAATTGACTCCCTAAAGAAACACACAGTTTTCAGTTTGCAAGAGCTGAGCAGGGCTGTTGAGGACAAGACATTTTGAAGATTTCTCATTCATAAGGTCACCATAAGTTGGAGGCGACTTGATGACACATAACAACAAGGATGAGAACAGCAGCAGAAAACGGTTACTGAGCTCAACTTAATGGATGACTCCCTGATTTAGTCTTGAGTAGCCCATGTTTCTAGACAGAGTGAATACAACTCTGAGTTCACTATGGAAATGCCTCTTACCTAAGATGGAGGACTAAGTGTTTCTAATATTTATAATCTCAATTAGTTTATGAGCCAGAGAGCATGAAATTTGCATCACCTGAGGAGATCCATTCCTTTATCATCTGCAACATTCTTTCTCCATTAAGTCCTGGGACAATGCCCAGGCAACATAGACTCACCCTTTATCCTCTTTTCCTTTTCCTTCATGCTTACTTGCCTGATGAAGTGGTAGATTTCTTCAAAATCTGTGGGCCTTTTTGTTCCTTTTTTCATCGCCTTGATAAAGATATCAATTCATTATGGCTTTTGGGACTGCTGTGTGCCCATAAATATGTCTACTTTTGTTTCTTTTTTTTTTCTGGACTATGGAGGATATCTTGAATAGCCACCCAGAGCACCATCTAGAAGACAACATGGATGCTTAACCTCAACCAAGCAGGACTGCAAACTGAAGAAAACATTTGCTTCCAGCCATTAGGAAATACTATTAATTTGGGTTCAATAAGCTTCACCTAGTGGACAGATCAATTTTTATGTCCAATTCTCTGATGAAGGTTTGCCACATTTCAGTGTAACCTCTTTTGCCCAGCCATATAGGAACCCCAAGTTTCAAAATAAGGTGATGGGGAGGGGAGGATGCTGAATACTTGGAGGCATCCTGAGAGAGCAAATCTATCCAACAGCCAGCAGGGGCAGAATTTGAAACATACTCTCTTGTCCTGTGTCTGAAGCCTGCTTTTTGTTACTCATCTTTAAGATATAGACCTGGCACAGACATTTGCCATGACTTTTGGGACTTTCATATGTTTTTCTTCAGCACTGTCCACAATATATTGGTGCACAGCCTGATGAAGACGATATGCTCACTACCTTGGTGCATGCGCTCGTAATCTCAAGATTAGACCACTGTAACACGCTCTACATGGGACTACCTTTGAGGCTGATGCGGAGACTTCAGGTGGTGCAGAATGCAGTGGCCAGACTCCTTACCGGAGTGAGAGAATTCCAACACATCTCTCCAATGCTGGCCGCATTGCACTGGCTGCCCAACTGTTACCGCGCCAACTTCAAAGTTTTAATGCTTACTTATAAGGCCCTAAAACGGCTTAGGACCTCGATATTTGGCGGAACGCCTGCTTCCACCAAGCTCTACCCGGATCACCCGCACGAGCCAGGAGGTGAGGCTGAGGAGCCTGACGCCGAGAGAGGCCCGGAAGGAGAAGACACGAAACCGGGCCTTCTCGGCGGTGGCTCCTCGCCTCTGGAACAATCTCCCTCCAGAGATTCGTGCGGCCCCTACACTGGGCATCTTTAAGGCCCAATTAAAAACATGGTTGTTTATCCAGGCCTTCCCTCCAACCAATTCTTGACTTTCCTTTCCTTTTCTATTTTTATTTTAATTTGTATTATTATGTATCTGACAGTGTTTTTACTTTCTGATTTTATACTGGAAGCCGCCTAGAGTGGACCGTTGGTCCAGATAGGCGGGATAAAAATCAAATAAATAAATAAATAAATAAATAAATAAATAAATAAATAAATAAATAAATAAATAAATAAATAAATAAATAAATAAATAAATAAATAAATAAATAAATAAATAAATAAATAAATAAATAAATAAATAAACAAACTAGTAATCTTTTGAGAAGTCTAATAAAGATATCATCCGCCCTTCCTTTTGTGTTGTGTAAAGACCACACTGCTTTGTTTTCTTCTACTTTTGTTTATGTCTCATAGTACCATTGCTCATAGGCATCTGTCTGGCAGATTGGCCGTTGTGGGAAAGGGGATGCCAGATAAGGTAGGGTTTTGAGCTGATCCAGTAGCATTCTTCTTTAGTTTTTGTCCTTCTTCATATGCCAGCACTCAAACCTGGAAAACATAACTTCTGTTAAATATTCTTTGATTGGAGAAAAGCTGGCTTGGGGTGTGATTACACTACCAGTTAGAATGGCTGTTGATTCAGATGGAGAAAAATTTAAATGGATTTAAAATAAGATGTCTCCATGACCTAAATGAAAGCTCAGATTTTTTTTGAGGAGGGGGGCTGGAAAGTGGTTTCTTTGGTTGGAAAGCAAGACAAAATACTCCTCCACCAGAAGGTCATTTATTTTAAATCGCATGCCAAACTGAATTATTTCAATTGGTTTGGCCTTTACCAACCCCTCTGTTAGAGTAAATTGCATCTTACTGGCAAGAAATGAGAGTGAAGAGAAGGAAAACCAGCCACAGCAGAGGCAGGAGAAGGAGTGCTGTAAAGACAAGCATGGTGCTTCATTATAGTACTCCATGTGCCCGGAGAAAAGGGATATGCTTATGAAAGCTCATGCAAAAATTTCAACCTTTGAGGTACTACATATCACTTAGTAGTTTCAAAATAATTTCTTCTTATTAGTGGATTGCATGAGATTTTTTTTTCTGGCGAAAGCCATGCTTTACCTTTTCACCAAAAAATATAAATCTAGCTTTTAACCTAGAGAAAACAATATCTTGCTCTTTATCTCTTCACTGCTAGGAGTTCAAGTCAACAGAGCAATATATGCCAGAACAAACGTGCTGCCAAAAAAGATCCAGGATGAGCCAACTATCCTGAGAAATCATTTGTTATTGATTCAAGAGATGATGCTCTTGAAACACCAAGCACATTCTGGTATCAGGCAACTCCTTAGACTAATTCCTTCTGTAATTGAGAAGCTGAACACTAGCTTTCACAAGGACAGCACTGCAAGGCAAGGTGCACTGATTTAGCATGTGCTGATGATGCATACTGGAGTCAGTGGCAATGCAGACTACTGCACAGCTCTGAATTTGTGAAGTTTCTTGCTGTTGTTTAGTCGTTAAGTCATGTCCAACTCTTCGTGACCCCATGGACCAGAGCACGCCAGGCCCTCCTGTCTTCCACTGCCTCCCAGAGTTGGGTCAAATTCATGTTGGTTGCTTCGATGACACTGTCCAACCATCTCATCCTCTGCTGTCCCCTTCTCTTGCCTTCACATTTTTCTAACATCAGAGTCTTTTCCAGGGAGTCTTCTCTTTTGATGTAGAAAATCACAAATTTTCTTTAAAAACAACTGCAAGCCTTAGAAAAAGGCTGTCTAAAAAACAAACACCTGATTCCCTTCGGACAGCCAGGTGGCTTGCCTATCTTTCTATGCCCCCACAGATCTGTGGAGGCATAGAAAGACAGGTAAGCTGCCTGGCTGTTTGAAGTGAATCCCCTCTGCTGTTTGCAAAGACAGTGGGAGGATTCCCTTTGGGCAGGTTTACCCACTCTATCCAAAGGAAATCCCCTCCACATATTGTCTGCAAAGACTGGGGGGGGGGATTCCCTTTGGGCAGGCTTGCCATGCCTGTCTATGCCCCACAGATCAGCTGATTCATGGGAGCATAGGCGGAAACTAGAAAAGCTAACTGATGAATGGACAAATATAAAAGGTGCACTACATATTCGTCTCTCCATATTTGTTGGGGTCTCTGGAATTCTCGAATACAAAGGAATGAATATTCAATGAATCAGTGCTATTCAATGAATATCACAATTTGTTTTTATATTCATCCCCATGTCTAGTACCTACTTACATCATACCTGTTCCTTCCCAGGTCTGTTTTAATCCTTGCATATTTGAAAAATGTTCAGAAACTTCATTGGATCCAAAACACTGCATCCAGATTGTTCTGTGATCCCTGTAACTGGAACTGGTTACAGAGATCCAGTTATGTAATCCCTGTAACCGAGGCTGATTACAGGGATCGCATAACTTCCTTGCTACAGGAGCTCCATTGGCTGCCAGTCTATTTCTAGGCACAATTTAAAGGAATGACAAAAAATGGCAATACTAGGAATAGCATAAATACTGTGTTGATATTTAACAGAAACTGAGAGTTTTAGTTAAAATTTGTATCTGTTATATAATACCAGTCAAGGCTTTTATAATTTTGATTGTGCCTGATATTTTTGAATAGTATTATCAGTAATAATAGTAATAATAGTGATGTGATGTTAATTCTAGCTTCTGGAAATCCTTTCCAGAGTTTTCTACATCTAGAGTACTCAAAAGAGATCACTGTTCCTTTCTTCCATGACTACACAGGCTTGCTTTTCTGGGATGTACAGTGCTGAACCTCTGGCTCCAAAGCCCGCCTTCTAACTGAGGGCATGATTACACTTCAAAATATTCCTAGAATTGTGTCAGGTTTGCCCCTCTGAAATTGATTAATGAATACACAATGTGTATTTCACTCTTGCCACCAACTTGGTTGCTATGCCTTCCATCACCCACAGTGGGCACCATGCCCGGCACAGGGAAGTTCTAAACAAGCACAATTTCTGATATTGTACAACATCTTTTCTGAACACACAGCCCATCTGTTAAGGCCTCAGCTTTAGCTTCCAGTCTGCTGGTTTGATGGTGTGTAAGCCAACAAAAATAGTCTTGATTGTGGCGTTGCTAATGGGAAAGGTTCTTGAAACATGAACGAAAGCATAAGTTCTAAAAAGTAATGCCTCCCACCTACCCACTCCCATGGAAAGAGGCATCTGCCATCCATAAATCTCCTTACAGATTGGGTAGCTGGAGAGTAAAAAGTTTGCAGTTGAAAACAGATGTTTAAATGCTCATGAAAATAGTAAGACATTATCATTGCTTGGAAACATTTCTTATTTGCACAGCAACCCTTAGAATTTCAAAGCTGGCAGGGCTGTGCTGGCAGGTTTGGCTGTTTTATTTTAGTGATCCAATAAAAGTATCATCTACCAGTTAATGAAAATAATTAAATATCTTTCCTTGCCACTTGGGGGCAGCAGCCAACACCAAATCTCAATTTTTAAGCCATATTTGAGAAAATTGACTGTTGCGATGAAAAGTCATAGGACTGTGTATTTTTTCTAAGATAAAATAATAATGCAAGATAAAAACAATGCAATAAAATAATAACCTGCTTCTGAAAACATACCTCGTTAGAGAGCCTTTTGGGGAGATCAGAGACAGCTAAAATCTGATTTTTAGTTTTATGTTTGAATTGCTTAGTTTTTAATTAATTGTTTATTTTATATATTTTTGAATACCATTTTGGGTCCCCACTAGGGGACAAAGATGAAATAAAAATTAAATAAAGAAGCAACTCTCATTTTGTATTCATAATTTTTATTATGTTTTATGTGGACTGCATAGCAATTGGAGAAATATATAACACGATATCTCATCTTTGCACACTCACATTTTATGGAGGAAAGTACATTTAAGTATAGACATATTAGCTGTTTATTGCCTCTTATTTATTTATTTATTTATTTATTTATTTATTTATTTATTTATTTATTTATTTATTTATTTATTTATTTATTTTTATTTACTTACTTACTTACTTACTTACTTACTTACTTACTTACTTACTTACTTACTTACATATCCTGCCCAAGTAGTCTGGGCTGCTAACTTTTAAATCATTTAATCAAGTTCTACTGTACCTTAATGCAGATTATATGATCACATAGGTTGCAATCCTGTGCAGAGATAACATCTATGAAATGACGCTTGAACTCAGGGCTGTAGCTTCAAACATGGATTTGGCAGTTTCCAGGCTTCCTGGTTTGGGCTTCATTTCCCATCATCCCTCACTTTTGGTTATGGTAAAAGGTATCACACTGTAGCAACATGTAGAAGGCCACATGATGCCTGTCCTAGTCTTAACAGCTTTTATCTAAATAAGTACAATTATGTACTACAGTGGGGTCTTGACTTAAGAACAGCTTGAGTTAAGAACATTTTGACTTAAGAACCACTCTCATAGGAAAATACAGTATTGACTTGACTCACATACTTAGATTTGAGTTAAGAACTGAAAAAAACCACGTGGGAGGCAGGGAAAGTGCAAAATTTGAACTTTCAGTTAACTGTTGGCCAGTGAAAAGGGTGCCTGTCTGCTTCCTCACTCCTCCCAGCGTTTAGAGAGTGGATTGGGAGTCTTCAGACTGCCTGGTACTGCCTGGACTGTATTTTCCCTGCCTTCCCTGAACCTTTCTTGACCTAAGAAAAAAAGAAACAAAATATCCCCCTCTAGTGGTCGAAGGCAGAATAGCAGCTTCCCATTAGTTTCTATGGACGGAAAAGCGCAGATACGGATCAAATGGTTTTCAATGCATTCCTATGGGAAATGCAGATTTGACCTGAGAACTTTTTGACTTGAGAACCGCCTTCCAATACGGATTAAGTTCTCAAGTCAAGACCCCACTGTATTTGGAATGACAGCCAAGAGCCCAAGCCCATATACTCCCTCATGGAATATGAAAGAGGAAGTTAATTGAACTTAAGTAATTTAAGTGTCTGCACAGGTTACTTATGAGGGTGAAGACCCACCCCTCTCATCCACCGCGGGCCACCCTGGCAAGCTGCTGTATTGCCAGTTTGTATCTTTACGAAGATCTGTAGCTCTGATTTGGCATCAGCACTAAGGACTTACAGCTGCAGTGACGCAGCTGCAAGGATACATGACACAAGGTTTTCATATACCTCAAAAGGACTACAAAGAAACATGAAGTGATGTTAAGCAGTTATAGCTGGAAATTTAGGAACAGAGCAGCAACTCACTCAGTGCAGGAATAGGATTAATACCCCACTTTTCCTCTTAGGTATTAAGACATGGTGCTGTACGGTTAAAGTGTACACACAGCGAAAGATACAAGAAGCATGCAAGCTGGCTTCCCTTCAAATTAAATGCATTGCTTTCTCCAAACACAGAGATGCCTCTTTCAACAACTGGGCTCCCAAAGTATAGCTGAAGACTCTGCATACATAGAGATAAGAATGGGACAGTACAGAGCCATGAGAAGCAAGTACATGTCACCACGCCCTGTGCCATTAACAAGAGCTGGCCCAAGACTTCTCGCTACATAAAGCAAGGACAAAGTCACACCTCCTCCCCATTATAGAAGACGGCATGGCTGGCCACTGATGAGATGGCATCTTTAACAACAACTGAGGCAGTAGGCAAGTTTAGGGGGCTCTGGACATACAATACAGTACTGGCCACTGACAGAGTGGAACACCTGGCTAGCTCTAGCCCAACAGCCAAGGGGGCTATTGCTACTGTCTGTTTGCACCTGCTCCCTGAGACAAGTATCTCTCCTGACAAATGGTAGGGCCTGACTTGCAACTGACTATGTAGAGAAGAGGGAAGGAGAGGCAGGATATGCCTCAGGCTGTAAAAATCCAATACATACATACAAAAATACAAAACCATCCTGCTCTCCCCTTGTAATGATCAGCCTTAGAATATGCTGGATGTTTGGAATGCAGAAATATCATGAACAAAATGCCCTTTCCCCAAATTCCCTCCCACGGGGGACTTGGAAGGAGGGCTGGGACAAGTTCAGCTCTTCTCAGGATAGGAAGAGGTACCGTGTTTCCCCGAAAACAGTGAGGTACCAGATGCAACAAAGCAAAAAGATCATGAAGCAGCAGTGGCAGCAATGGTGGTGACAGTGACTGGTGTGAACAGAAAAACCCCAAAGCTGCAGAAGCAAATACATCACTGTCCCTTTTTTTTGGCATCATACACGAATCTGCTTGTCTATGTTAGGAACTCCTTGACAGCTCACATTATTTTCTGACTGGCTATTGCTCAGCTTATCCTGAGCTGTATTCTGGCACTTGATCCGTTATACCATATCGTCTCTTACTGTATGGAGTATTATATAGAAATGGTCCCACTGAGCTTGGTGAGATTTACGTTAGAACAAACATGGCCAAAACTGTATGCTAGTCTGCTGTTTACTTGGACTTACTTGACAGGAATTCCCAGTGAGTAAGCAGGCATAGAATTGCAGTTTAGAATCTATCAGTTTGTCTTTTCATCTCCATGCCTATTTGTGCTGTGCAAATTTCATTCACATTCCTCTGATTTCAGTTGTTTTATTGTATCCTGGAATTTCCTAAAGAGTGCACACTAGTAAAAATGGAACATGGATGTAACTAGTTACATATATCTTGTTACTTACAATTAAGTTCCTTTGCCAATGCCTCAGTACAACAGGAGTAAAGTTAAGTTACATTATGTTTGTAAATTTGCTCCACTTGTTTAATGGTATGATAAGAACACTCAAGTTACCGGGTATGACCTCACTAAATGGTGAAAGAAGAATTATCACTTTGTTCAAGCACCGCCTTGTGCTGAGCCTCAAACCTTGGGATAGGTTTTGAGACAGTGGAGAGGAAGGTGTGTGTGGTATCATTAGTGAGTAGCATTCAGACAGCTATTAAAAGGTAATTCAAACCAACTTTTATTTTGCAAAATGGGATTTATTTCTTTACAAATACCCAGAGGTAAGAAAAGCTACATTTTCAACTATTTCTTCCAGAATACAACATCTAGCATGGCTAGTAGCAATCCAGAAAAGTAACTTTTCCCATCTCTGGCAGAAACCGCAACTTTAGTGATAACTAACAACGTGTGGAGGCTTGGAACTTTAACTGTACAGTGGTACCTTGATTTACGAACTTAATCCGTATTGAAACGGCGTTCATACATCGAAAAGTTCGTAAGTTGAAGCACCATTTCCCATAGGAATGCATTGAAAACCATTTAATCCATACCTGCTGTTTTTTGTTTGTATGTCGAGGCGCTGTTCGTAGGTAGGGACATTAGTTCCCATAGGAACTAATGCAAAGCCGGTTAATCAGTACTCTAGCTCTAGGGGGTAAACTTTTTTTTATTTTTTTTCTTCTTTTGACCTAAGATGAACTTAGGTCAAAAAAAGGGCAGGAAATGTTTTTTTTTCTTTTTCTCTTTGGTTCATAAATCAAGGCTCCGTTCACTAGTCAAAGCAACTTTTTGTGAATGGAGCCATTCATAACTCAAATTGTTTGCAAGTGGAGACGTTCGTAAGTTGAGGTACCACTGTACCTGTCGTGGATCATCTTCACAATGCTGAGGTAGATAAGGTTGGGTGATAGGGGCTAGACTGAGGTTGCCTCTCTGCTTTACAGTTCAGTGCAGTGGTGCCATCAGGCAGGACTTGAGGGGCACAGATTCAGGATCCCTTCAACTCCCCATCCATTCAGGCACCTCTCAGGAAAATACACACACTCACTCAAATGTACCACTGGCTAAGTGAGGATTTGAGCTTTGGCTCATTTGGTTGCATTCCACCATTTGTTTTCAGTGCAGATGTAAAAGTGAAATTATTTGTGAGATTATGCTGTTAGATTTTTAGTGTAATCCATCCTAAAGGAATATTTTTAAAATAAAAGGGGGAAAATAGCCTTAATATAAAATGTTTACCAAAATGTTGCCAGTAAATCTGATTCCACTGAATCTCATTGCTCAGGCACTCCATGGACGGAAAAGCTTCCAGGGCAAGACAGCCACAGATTTTCATTTTAAATTTTATTTATTTGATGACTAGCCCTGTAGCTGAAGCTCTCGAGACAACAAACTTAATAAAACAGAACACCAAAAGCAATAAGAAATCCAAGTATCAGAAATTAAATTAAAAGCAACAGCAGAAACACCATATTGGAAGCAGAAGATAAATAGCAACGAAATACAAGAGCAGCAGCAAGGAAGTCAGTTTTAAAATGCAGCTTCATGTTATGCGCTATCAAGTCAGAACTGAACTTAGTACTGTTTAAAGGGCCTGCAAAAAAGAAACAGAATTTTAC
Source organism: Pogona vitticeps (assembly GCF_051106095.1). Classification (NCBI taxonomy): domain Eukaryota; kingdom Metazoa; phylum Chordata; class Lepidosauria; order Squamata; family Agamidae; genus Pogona; species Pogona vitticeps. Next base: position 61,510,639 of record NC_135787.1, read on the forward strand.
TTGCACCTTAATATGAAGTAGGTTTGCGCCTGATGGGCCTCTCTGTTCTGGGGAGTTTAGCGCCTGCTGCTGAAAAGACCACCACCCAACTGGACCCCTTCCCAGTATGAAGGAGCAGTCACAGCACGGATTTAGATATTTATCTCTGAGCTCCAGAAGGAAGATACAGTATTAGAAGAGGCATTCCTTCAGTTCTTGTGGCCCAGTGACATGAAGGCCCTTCTAAATTAAAATCAGTGCTTTGAATGAGCCCAAAACGAAACCAGGCGATAGTACAGCATTAAGAACACTGGAGCTCATACATCACTATGACTACTGGAGTATCACTGCGCGGGGGACAGCGGAATACTGATTCAAGAACCCTCCTACATAAAGGTCCTCTATGGGCATAGGATGGTGCATTGATAAGACCAGTTTGCATGATAGCCAGCTTGCATGCTGGCCAAAAAAAGGGGGGCATGGACACTGAGACAGAGATCCTGCTCTCCTTACTGGCAAAGGATGGGTGTCTGTGTGAATGCTCCTAGAGAGAAGCAAGAGATTTTGTCTGGCTATCACCAAGGAAACATGATCAAGCCAAGATTCAGAATCCTTTTAAGCCATGTAACAGCAAGGCTTGCTTGAACTAATCCACTCTCTTTACAAACCTTGGCCTTATCCTGAGATGGAAAGATCTTGAAAGGGCATTCTTGTGACAATTTGTGCATTGTATTAGAAGTATGACTGCTACTTCCATGTGGACAGATCCAAATACTAACACCTGAAACAGGGAAGCCCTGTTGGGAGGGGAGGAATTCCTCTTATTGCCCCTGTGCCATCTTGGTAATTAAATCATCCATCCCTCCCGTGTGGTCTTCCCATTTCAGTCATTCATAGTGTCCTGTGGCTCATAGCCATGGAAAGCAGTGCAGAGAGGAAGCCTTTAAATTACAATACGAATTAGCCACAAAGTTTAGATACTTAAAAAAAAACCATGCCTTTCAGAATGCCCAGCATGATGGGTATTGCTGGCTAGGAAATTCTGAGACTGTTTTCAGTGCTCTAAAGATTCATGAGGCAACTCTTGTTTCCAGAGCACCTGATAAGGACCACGGTTGTACAACATATGACACTGTGAAAGAAGCACGCCCCTGACATTAAGTGGAATGATTTTCCTTAAGATGAAAAAGAATGAACGGCTGTAGTAGGGCCAAAATTCACAGTGCTGGAATTCACAGTTGTTTAGTTAGGGAGGACAATGACACTCTTTGCCACCACTTTGTTGTCATGTGTCATCACGTTGAACTGGCTTATAATGTCCTTAATAGGGTTTTACAGGTAAGTAAGATGTTTAAGGAAGGGTTTACCAGTTCTAACCCCCCTCCCCAGTGAGCTTTCATGGCTGAACAGGATTTGAACCCATGCCTTCTGAGTTCCCAGTCAATCACTCTGTCCACTGCACTACACCTCCACCACCCTTAGACGTCCATATTCACCCTGAATTTGCCTATCATTCCCCACAGCAGATATTCCAAGCAAAAATATATTGTCATTATTGTTGCTCCAGTTGTACAAATAGTTTAATACACTGCACATTATTTCTGTTGTGTTTTTTCTGCATACCAGCAAAATACAGGTTCTATGTAGTGGCAAATTCAGATTAGTCCCATAAAATATTTTCTAAGCTTTAAATGTTTAAAAGTAAAAGGTTTTTTTATCACGCTTGCTGAGGAATTCTGGAAGTTCTAATCCCAAAAAAGGCAACTTTTCCAGTGTCTATGTAAAATAAGGTTTTACTAGGATTCCCAAGTAAAATGGGGATCTGAGAAGAGAGAGGTCATATTACTGGGGAAATCCCAGTCCTTGGTCGATCTAAGCTTCTGCCTCTGAATTGAATGTATACACAGAAACCATTGGTATTCAGGAATTTCTTTTACTACCTCCACTTACCATGTTGCTTCCAGTTCTCTGTGGAAATGGGTGACTTCACTACACTGATCCATGACTGATCTATATTCCATATAAAATGGAAGTATGTGTGCAGTTGTGCAGGACTGGGCTACCATCTGCATTGGGAAGAAATGGAGGCTCACAGTTTCAGGATATTCCCTGACAAGGCATTGCTACCCAATGAGCAGGTACCAATGAGTAGCAATGGTTTTTGCCAGCTTCAAGTGGTGTTCCTTTCCTAGAAAACATTACTGAGGCTACAGTCATTAATGATCTCAAAACCCCCAGACTGGAACTACTGTAATGCCTGTTACATAAAGCTTCCATTGAAAAGAATCCAGAAGCTTCAAATAGCCCAAGTCCCATAGTCTGGGGCAAACTGGTGAGATCATATCACTACAGTCTTGTTTACCTGCACTACCTATCTATCTTTGGATTCAGTTGAAAGTATTTTTCTTCACTCTGGAGATGGTTTGGAGCCTGGTCCACATCATTGCCCAATCTCAGGTAACAGACAAAGTCTCAAGGAATTGCTGTACCCCTCTAGCTTTCCTTGAAGAGAAGCAAATCTCAGAATGAGTTCCACTGAAAGAGGAAGAAAATAGGATTTTTTGTTTGTGAGATAGTTATAAAGTCACCCATTGCTGGCTGGACTCCTTAAGTTGACACAAATGAATTTTTGTATGTGGTGCTCCAGAAAAGATTATGAGAACAATTTTGTGTGGTCAGTGGCTCTATGCTTTCAGCTCACTGTTACTTCTAAGTTCACACACATTGACCTCATTGTGCTTTCTGGAACAAGGCAGGGAATGAGCACCAGTGCCATGACTCATGACACTGTTCCACAAACTTTGGCAGTGATGGTACAAGGCCTAGGAGAAATAAATCTCCTCCCTACCAGTCTTTGCCTGTTCTGCATCTATTATATCACAAGGTCCACTGTGTGGTATCACAAGGGCCCACCACCGTGTATTTTGGCCCTGAAATCTCAAGGGATGAGACATTGCTGAGCTGTCAACCATAGGACGGGACCACCTAGGACTCCCTTCTTCCCTCTGTGACCCCTGTATGGGCCACTTAGTATCTAAGGTCCTGCACCATTTTCTCTTACTGTGCTGACTGAAATGTTGTAGGTGAGAGGACTGTTTCATTTGCTGAACCATTTATTTGCAAATAACATACAGGACAGCAGTTGGTTCCATTTTTAGTAATTTTGCAGAATGAATGGCTCACCATTCAGTTCTGCTTCCAGCCAGAGCCAGGTTTGGTGATCATGTGAGACAGGGTCTTCTTAATACTGTCCCTCAATTGTGTGACTTCTTTCCTATGAAGACTAAATTGGCCCTCTATCCATTGTCCTTCTGTTGACAGGGAAACACTTCCTTATCAACCAAGCTGAGTTCCTGGTAAAGGCGATCTTATGCATGTACATAGAAACATGAGTACCAAAGCTTGCTAGGTTGGCTTTTGCTGGTGCTTAGTTGTTGCTCAGCTCTGTTTCTGCATGACAATTAGTAGTGTGTTTGATTGAAGGGTTCTATCTGTTCTTGATAGTTTATTTATGTTACTGCTGTTTTTCTTCTGCTTTGACTTTTTGTTGCTTTGATACTTCAGCTGGTACTGGGATGATGGTATTCTTACTTAGACCCTTTTGAGATACTGCATTAGATACATATTCAGCTATCTAGGCCTTCCTGCATACACCCTCACTTCTACCTTTATTAAAAGCAGCTTGTAGACCAAGGGGAGATGCTTCACTAGAAAGATTTGTTGGGGTATCCCTCCTGTTCTGGAAATGAGCCACATGTGGCCCGTATGCAACTGAGAATATGAGATTAAACAAAAAGTTAGTGTAACTCAGAGCAGATCCACTGAATCTAAAGAGACCTGTTAGTTGTGATTATGTGCCCCATTCATTTCAATGGGGTACTTTAAGGATTAATATCAGATTTAGCCCATGGAATCATATTTCTCTTAAGAGAAATGATGTATGGAAGTGATGTAGTGATGTATGGAAGCAAGAGCTGGACCATAAAGAAAGGTGACCAGCGAAGAATTGATGCTTTTGAATTGTGGTGCTGGAGGAGGCTCTTGAAAGTCCCCTGGACTACAAGGAGAACAAACCTATCCATTTTGAAGGAAATAAACCCTGAGTGCTCACTGGAAGGACAGATCCTGAAGCTGAGGCTCCAATACTTTGGCCATCTCATGAGAAGAGAAGACTCCCTAGAAAAGACCTTGATGTTGGGAAAGTGTGAGGGCAAGAGAAGAAGGGGACGACAGAGGATGACATGGTTGGACAGTGTCATCAAAGCTACCAACATGAATTTGACCCAACTCCGGGAGGCAGTGGAAGACAGGAGGGCCTGGTGTGCTCTGATCCATGGGGTCACGAAGAGTCGGACACGACTAAATGACTAAACAACAGCAACAAGCATGGCACTGGCATTATGGTTAATTGAGCTCTTGACAGAGGATGTTATGGTCAAAAGCAGATGGCAAGGAAATCCTGATGCTGGCTTCCAGCATTGGAACAGTCTTCATCTGTACACACATCAAATTCCAAACCTGAGCATTTCTGGAAATCAGTGCAAGGTATTTTTATTTCAGGCAGGGATTTGAAAACTTGTGATGTGACACTGAGGCTCAAATCCAGTTGCTTAGCATGGTAAATTGCACTAGAGTAGACATTAATTTAGTGAGTCAACTCCCCTCTAAATTCCTTTCATTCAAATGGGCCTACTGTAGTTGTGACTTGCTATGCTAAAGTAAGTTGCAACTGGAGAAAGCCTGTTTGAATAAGAGGAACTTACAGAGGATTTGATTCACCAAATACCATTGATTCAATGGGATTACTCTAGTGCAATTTACCATTGTAAGCAATAAGATTTCAGCCTGGTTGCTCCAATATGCTTAATTTAGCAATAACATATCTAACTTCATTTATATTTTAAAAAATATTTTACATTACATAAGCTATACTTTGTCCATTAGACTGATGATCAGTAATTAGATAACAACAACAAATACCTTCCACAAGCAAAAAAGATCCTATATTTTAAAAAAAATTCCATTTCAAATTGGGGGAAGAAGTACAGAGAAGGCTTGGCCATTCATAATTTGCTGTATTGAGACTGGAGATGGGAAAGTATACCACACACAAAAAAGGCAAATTGCAACTAAGGGCTGTTTTATTTATACCCACAAATATGCATCATATTGCATAAGTGAGCCTCCCCCAAGGAAGAGGCAGGGATATTGGCAAGTCTTTAGGTTTGTGTCTCAAGTCTGAGTCTGAGCCTTTGATACCAAATCTGAATCTGATGTACCAAGTCCCGAGTCCCAAGTCTGAGTCTCTATTAAAAAACCGGGGTAGGTGGGTCATGAGTCCAAGTCGTTGGAAAAAAAAACAAGTCACGTCAAGTCACTGGTGTGACTTAAGTCTGACTTGACAGTGAGTCCTGCGACTTGAGTCCCCACCCCTGGGAAAAAATGCTTCCAAATGAGTTCCCCCCCCAATTCCCATCATCCCAAAATAGAATTGGGTTGATGGGTATTGTGGTCCAACACAGCTGCAGGGCTTCTTGTTAGGATAACTTGAGTTGAGCTATATTGTCCAATCAGTTAGCTACATTTGGCTTGATCGACAGTGAATCTTCAGGGTTTCAGTCATCACTCCTTTTCCAGCTTCATGAACAGAGACTGCTTAATTTGAGATTATTATAGGGACTGAATTTAAAGTCTTCTACTTACCATATGTATGCTCTGTTACAAACCTATTCATGTCCCCTCTCAAATGAGCTTCCAGCTTGCCAGTACAGGAGGACAAGAGATGCTCACTTTACCCTGGAATGCCACTGAACAGAAATGATATAACCATCAGTTCCATGTATGCACTGGGTTGCTGAACTTACTATTGTTGTTGTTAAATGACTTCACTGTTTTGCACAATCTCTATCATATCAAACACAGCTGAGACACTTACTTCAATGTTTAAATATATATGTATTATCTTATGCTTAACACTTATATAAATGAGACGTACACATAAACAAAGCAGTACATATTCTACATACTATACATATCATACCCTATCAGATGCAAACACATGGCAATGTATAAAAGGGAGGGGAAAATATTTTACAAGTAAAATTATATTTACAAAATACATTTTGACTCGATTTCTATTTAAGGAAAATGTACTTACGGAATGCATTTAACTTTATTTAAAAATATGTGATATATTTTTGTTAAACATCATAAATGCCTTTGTGACCCTGTACACATTTGCTCGGGAATAAAACTCCACAGATCTTATTGGACTTTATTTCCAACAAAACAATCACAAGAATCAGATGTTATCTGATGATTCAATTTATTTTATATCATCAATTTGCATTAAAAGGTAAGTGTAAATCTCAGCAATAATCCAAAATTCTTTGAATGTTTAATGTGTCACCTATGATTCCAGCCTCCCTTCACTTGGGTGCCAATGCATTTCACTGTAAAATGTCAGTAAGATTCCTCTTTAAATGAAATCATTGGCAGCTATGGAAACAGGGCTGAACTTCAGTGTAAAATGGAAATGGTTTTATGGAAAAACAAGAATCCATTTTGTCTGGGTGGCAAGCATATTAAACCAACACATTATAGCACAGTTTCTGAAAAAGAACATTTTTGGATATGATAGTGTGTGTTATCGTATATTTTGCTAGTTATGGACAGAGGGATGTGGCTGGATGTCTGTACTTCTACATAAGCATATAATATTTCTGCATGTGTATGGAACAGAGAGCCAATGTGGTATAGTGGTGAGTGAGGGAGAACAACTTGGACAATCTGGGTTCAAATCCCTGCTCACCCATAAAAATTAATTAGGGAGTGTCACTGGCAAAACCACTTAAATATTTCATGCACCTTGAAAACCTCTGTTAGGGTCATTGTAAGTCATATATAACTTGACAGCACACGCAAACAAATGGAACAGTACAGTACATATATATTTGGAGAATTTCAGGCTTCATTTAAAATGATAGAAAAAATAATTTTGCATTCAATTCCTTGGTTCTTCTTACATTGCTTCTCAAATTGCTGCGAAGGAAAACAAGGTATCTCCAGAACAATATTCATGTTAAATCATTATTGTGAATTATTCCATCTAAATAATATGCTAAAAATAAAAGTCACAAATCAGAGAAATGTTTTTAAAGCAAAGTCTAGCCATAGAAATAGCTATTTTTAGTTTCTGAGGGCTGTCCATACTCCTACTGGTAAGAAAATTTTAAAATGGTCTTTTGGAGAGTTGAAAGAGAATTGTTCTTATATCTTTCCAAGTCTCCAATTTGAAACGTGTCAAAACCTTTCCAAAGCAGCTTATAATGTATGTCTGAGGCCTCATTGTTAGTCTTAGCAGAGATGTAACATTAGTACTCAGAAGTAAAAGCAAACATCTCCCCTTAATACGCCATAACGTTTCCAGCACTCCAGTTCCATCACCCCTGTCATATCGACTTTGCATGTGTCCTTTCTAGCTTTCATTGCCAGCCTGAACCTGCACCTCATCCGAGCCCGTCCTGGGCGAGACACAATTCTCTGGCAGGGAAAAAAGCAGCAAATAAACAAGTTGAGTGGTGTAAAAAAAGAGAAAGAATTGCCTTGCAGGTGCTTGCAGCTGGCGGTTAACTCAGACAGTAAGAGGATCAACTCCATCTCCAATGGCTAGAGAGGGAGACGGGGGAAAAAAAATAAAGCTCCCACATTTACTATTCACAGTTTAGTTAATTTGGATGATAACGGTTAGTTTCTAATCCCATTGTGCAGGACTGAATATACTGAAACCTACCAGCCTTCTGAAAGGGTATCTCTCGCAAGCAGAACAACACTCAGGAGCGTCCCCCGCTTGGACCGTGCAAGACACGCACAGTTTCTGAGAACCATTTTGTACTGGTTTGTTTAGTCATCCATCAGGTTGCAGACAAAACAAGTTGCAGACAAAACATCAAGAAGCGAGATCTCTTTAAACAGTCCTGCCATGAGACAGGAATGTGAATTTGCATGTTGCCGCTGCCACAAGCCAAAAGAGAAATGTTTTAAAAAGGAAAGAAAGTAGCACCAAACCAAACCAATATTTCAGGAGAGATCGAACGATGTTATTCTTCATAGCTCAACTAATAAAATAAAGAAAAAAATAGGGGAGGAAAAAAAATCAATCTTATTTGAAAGTAAAGAGTTTGCAGAAACTACCCTCGAAATTTCAGCTCTGAAATCAAAAACCACGTTCCTAATATTTCTCTGACGAATGCACCGCTTCCACCACAGTTAAGGATTAAAATGTGGATACATTGGCACGCATCTCCAAAGTCGAAGTGATGTTTTTATTTAAACGTGTAAACTACAGTCACACTTTGAGTTGCATTTGTTATTCTGATAGTCAGTGTGCAAATTGGCATACTTTGGGGGCGGGGGTGTCCCTATGTAACTAATTAAGGAAGTGCTAAAGAAAGTTTTGAAAGAAGCACGAAAATGCGCTCCAAAGCTTTGGAGAGGCAAAGGATACACCCTCTTTTTAAAGCTGAGTTCCTCAAGTTCCTGTTTGTGTGTTTTCGATATTTTCCTCTTCAAGCCATTCAAAAGAAAGCGAGCAACTTCCCCACGCTCCATTATTTCCCCCCTCAGCCCCCCCGGGACAAATGTGTTGCCCCCCAAAAAGAGAGCCCGTTGCGCTCTCAAGGCGAGGAGCGCGGCTGCCACAGAACAGAGGCCCTAGGAAAAAAGTTAACAATGCTGTGAAAATATGTTTGCAGAAAATAGACAATTGTTGGATTAGACGTATTCAAGTATGAAATAATGCCTTTTTGTGTAAAAACTTCAGTAATGTCCGTGTACAAAAGTTCCCTGTGGCAGTTACTTGCTCCCTTTGTGAGCGTTGCGCTTTGGCGTCTCCACTTGGCGCATTTCACTCCAAGCCCCTTTAAACGCGATTGTTTCTTTCTTTCTAATGACATTTACCGGATCAAAACATGCTGTTAATTCGATCAGAAAGCTTTACCCTCCCTAACAATGCCACTATAATTTCTCCTGAAGTTTGTTAAATTGACCAAAATTAGGCAAATGAATAGGGGGGTCTGTAGGCGACCCCTCTTGCAGGTGACACCGCATAAAGCACTTTCAGACCAGCTGCGATCTCCTCTTTATTTTGCCCCTCTTTTCTTTGACCCGCATTATTAAAATTTAGGCCCAATGAAACCATTCACACTTTTCAATGGGACATTTTCCTATAGGATAATAGGCTACAAATTGAGCCTCTCCAATGGGTGTGCGGGGAGGAGGAGGATAAAATAACAAGCTCGAGATACACACACCACACAAAAAAGGACCGTCGTGTGCCAAAGGTCTGAGGGAGCCTCCCTGAGTCTGCGGAGGGGAGGGGAGGAATTTTTTAAAGAAAGGTGGAGGGGGAGAACTCTTGTGCCAGCCTCCAAGCCCCCACACCTGCCGGGGTGTCCCCGCCACATAAAGCGGAGGAAAAACAAAAAAGCCTCGCTGCCATCTCTCATAAAGATAGACGTGTCACCAAGTCGTGTGAGAAAAGCTTGAGAACAAACGGGCCCACTCCGTCTCCAAGGGCTCTTCCTTGAACTGGGCGGAACAGCCTATTAAGGGCTTACTTAATTACTTTAATGACTCTGGACAGGCTTTAAAATGCAGTCAGCGCTTGGACAGGGAAGGGGGGCGGCGGTGACAGTAGGGAGGGGGTGTGGGGTGCCTGGGATTTGTAAACAGGCGGTCGTGTGAGAGACCGACCGGGCGTTTTGGGCCTTCAGAAAAAGGGAGCTTGTGTTTCACTGGCGGCCAGCGCGCCCCTGCGCTCATCTCACTGCTCCCTCAGCCGCGCGATGCCCGGTTGCCATGCAAATACTCTTCGGGCGCGGGGGGGGGCAATCACGTGTCCTTTGAAGGGCCACGTGGAGTTACAAAACTGATCTGTCGTCCACCCCATCCCACCCCCCAGACTACCGGGGGGGGGCACACGAGAACATACACCCATTAAAAAAAAAAACAACCCTGATCTTTAATGCATGCCTTCTCCGAAGGCTGCTTTCCCTAATCCTGTGGAATAAGCCTAGCCATAAATATCATCTCGCCGCCGCCCCCCCGCCCCGCCACTTGCCTTTCCTTCAGAAATGATCGCTTTATAAACCGCCACTTGGAAGTGAGGGCTCCGCAATCCACCTGAGCTACTTCTCAGGGAGGACACTGGGGTGCCTTCTGCTCGTTTTTGCCCAGCAGCTTCTCGCCCAGATGGCCTCCAAGCTAAAGGAACGGAAAGTGAGTTGGAGAGCACCCGCGGTCCCCGTGGCCCGCGCACGGCGCCCAAAGAGGGGGTGCCCCAGAGCAGCAGGATCTCAGCCTTTGGGTTTGTGAGAACGGCAGGGGAGGAAGCTCTGCCCGAGAGCCCAAAGAAGCAAAAAAAGAAGTGGTGGGGAGCCTAAAGGTGTTCAGGATGCCGAAGGAGGCCTTTTCCTCTCTTTGGTCGTGTCACAGTTCTTCTTAAAGTTTCTGACCTCTCCACACGGCTCTGAGGTTTTGCCCTCTTTTTAGGATTCTGCCCCACCGTGAACCTAAGGGCATGATCACCTGGTCTCCCGTTTGCAGGGCTGCTACTGGAAAAAAAATAGTTTTGGAGGAGGTCTTTCTTTGATCTCCGACGTGTTACCTGTAGGTTTGATTGATACTGGGGATTCACGTGTCCCTGCCTTTGTAAAACAGTGCAGAGGAGAACCTTAGAAAGGTGGGTGGTTGAAGGGCAGGTAAGTGCCCTGCTGTTCAAGGAGAGATTTAGGCGGGATGGCAAGAAACCGGAGGGGCGTGGGAGCTCTTTGCATTTCGGTGCGCTGCTCCCCTGCGAGTTCTTGTCATTCGGCACGTGTGTTTCATCGTGTACCTTGGATGTCTTTTCTAGAGGATCCCGATTTCTCACAAAGTGATCGAGAAGAGAAGGAGGGATCGGATCAACCGCTGTCTCAACGAGCTCGGGAAAACGGTGCCCATGGCTTTGGCAAAACAGGTAGGTGTGTCTGGGCATGTTATCTCTGGGGCAGAAAACGGAACGCGTCTTGTCAGACGAGTGAGACACCGATGTACCCAAGTTGTGCGTGGCTTCTTGGCTTGCGTGGTGGCTCCTGTTTCTCCTCCCGCCCCGTCGGGACTGAGGTGGGGTAGGGTGGGGTGGGGAAGAGGAACTAGCGGTTCCGATCGCAAGAGGAGATCCTGATGACTGCAGTGCGAAACAGCCATTTGGGGGCATGCCACGAATCAAACAGTCAGGGCTTTTCTTCCCTCTCTGCGCTGCGCTTTGTACTTTTTAACTCTTAACGGATGTCAGAACCTCTTTGACGTTTTGCTTCTCTTTTGACACATTTCAGAGTTCCGGCAAGCTGGAGAAAGCAGAGATTTTGGAGATGACCGTCCAGTACTTGAGAGCCCTTCATTCCGCGGATTTCCCTCGGGGAAGAGAAAAGGGTAGGCGCGCTCTTCGGTGGCGCTGCGCTCTCTGCGCTTGGCGGGCGGGCGGGCGGGCGAGGAGGCGAGCGCACGGAGACACCCCGCGTAGCTGCTGGCCAGGCGCTGGGGAGTGATCTGGGCTGTACGTCACCTTTGTCTTTTAGGGGCAAACCTCAGGCGTTGAAATATGGATTTCTAGCCACCCGTGGGGCGGAAAGAAACAGAATAAGCTTCATTAGGAGAGATTCTGTGAATCTTGAGAGAGCTGGTCTGGTCTAGCGTGCTCTGGAGCCACGGGCAATGTGGTCGCTCTCAGTTCCCCACCTGTAATGTCGGGATAAAAAAAAAAGTTCTACCTCCGTCAGGTCCAGCCTAAGATATTTTGCTGTTAATTCGGGTCTGTGGCCCTATAATTAAGGGTTTTTAAAATAGATATTTTGCTGCCTAGAGTGAAGGAGAAAATCCCCTGGCTTCTCCTTCTGGGTGCAGAAGAATCTGAGGAAGAGCAATTGGTTCACTTGTGGGGTGCCGAACCTTTGGTGCTCCAGATGTTTTGGACTGCAATTTCCAGAATCCCCAGCCTGCATTGCCAAAGATAAAGGATAAAGCCTTAAGGGAACCTAGGAATGGGGACACATCACTCTGTTTGGGCTGCCACTGGCCACCCCTCCACCCCTGCTGCCCAAAGCAGCCACCTCACTGCTTAATTTTCAGGAGGCCGAGCATGGTGGGGAATGAACCAGTGGATCAGTGGTCTCATAATTTGAAATGGAGAGTAATGAATTCTTTCTTTAACAAGTAAATAAATAAATAAATTAGTGGAAAACAAACTACTGCATTCAGAGTATTCCTGACTGTTTGGTGCAGAAGACCAATATTAAGACAGAACTCATTGTGCCTTGCCTGATGGCTAAGATTCTGCACTATATTGGAGACAAGATGCTTTGGTTGGATTGATCCATCAGGGCAGTATTTGTTATGTCTAGTTAAAAAAAAAGTGTGCGTATGTCTGTGTGTGAAGAGTTTGGTAGTAGTTATTGAATCATATTTTCAGTGGCACAAGCCTTCTGGATTATATTTTATCAGTTATGTGGAACATTACGTTACATTTGACAAACCTGTTTTGGTGCATAGTGTCCACATGTACGACTATGAAGGATCATTCAGATTTTGCCTAGTCTGCTGGCTATTTTTAATCAATGGTTTGAATCCACATCCCATGCAACTACCATTGTGCAAATGATTGGGTTTTTGCTTAGCTTGAGCAAGGAGTTATCTGGTACCTCCTTGTGCAAACAGAAGCCCTTTTAGTTGCAGTGGGCAATCTTTGGCTTGCTTAATAGTGGAGCAGCAGAGCTGCTACTCTCTGTAGATTGAATAAGATATTGGTCATATTTCATTGCCTTCCACAGAGTGCCCTCTGTTCTCACCCCCCCCCCTTTGACCAACTCAGAGACCTCCTTCAATGTACCAGCACATAGAAACTGCCAGTTTTTGAAGTCTGCTCCTAGACAGATTAGATTGATAGACTAGACTAAAGACATTTCTTATCTGTTTGCTGCAAGAGGAATGTACTGTATGAAGATCATATAGATTTTAGATGGGATGTTCTGGTCCCTTCTGGTCCAATGCAAAGCTCTAATGGAATTTCCTTCCTTCCTTCCTTCCAGCAGAGCTTCTTGCTGAGTTTGCCAACTACTTTCACTACGGCTACCATGAATGCATGAAGAACCTTGTTCACTACCTGACCACAGTGGAGCGGATGGAGACCAAGGATACCAAATATGCTCGGATTCTGGCTTTCCTGCAGTCTAAAGCCCGCTTTGTCACTGAACCCATCTTTACCTCGCTGGGATCTCTGCCGGAGCCAGACCTTTCATACCAGCTCCCACCAGCTCCAGACTGTTTGGGACACAGCACTAACGATCCTCTTTTCCAGCAGGGAGCTGGACATGGGCACTTTTCCTGGCACAGCTCTGCCAGGAACCCTGGTCTTCCTTACCTTCCCAATCCTGCCATGCCCCTCACTAGCCCTGGGCAGCAGCGCAGCACTTTCTTGTCATCAGTACAAGGTCTGGACCGCCACTACCTCAACCTGATTGGCCATTCCCACCCAGGCTCATTCAGTCTGCCAACTGGCCACCAGCATCCATCTGTGCTATAGCCTACATCTGGGATTGCCAGCTTGTTTCCCAAAGAGGATTCCTGTGACTTTTAAGACCTATGCACAGAGAAATGTAGAACTTTTACGCTTCCAGTGCTGCCACACCTTTGGACTCCCCATCATCTTGTTCGTAAAGCTACAGAACACCTTCTCCAAGGTCAGGTAGTGCCCAAGAGTATCTGTGTAGGGCACATTTATATATCGCTGCAAGAGACTAAGTTACCTTGTACCACAGACTTTCTTCTGCAAATGTAAATAGAGATGAAATGTATAGCGGGGTTGGGGTGGAGAGCAGTGAAATAAAGATGTACTGCTGGCAAAGGTTCAGCTTGTTATGTTTTGCTCTGTTTTTTTTTAAATTTGTTTTCTGACTACCCTACTCTTCTAAATGTTTGCTCTGATGTTGGCTCAAATTCTATAATGGTGCATGGACATTGTGTGTTGTTGTTGTTTTTCTTTCTAAGAAAGGATGTAAGAAAGAAGCACAAAGAAAGAGTAGAGGGAAAGAAAAGGATGGGGCAAGTCTGTGCTAAATGGCTAAAGCCACTGGCCCAATCAAGGAAAATCAGCAGGAGTCTTACCATTGATTTAAGAGGTGTATAGTCACACTTAGAGCTTGAAAAGCTTACTTTGTTGAATTACAACTCGCAGAATTCCCCAGCTAGCTGGCAATGCTAAATGAAGGATTCTGGGAAGTGTAGTACAAGAAATAAGATTTCTAAGTGTTCAACTACACAGCTTTGCCTACAGCAAAACCCAGCTGTGGGAGAGCTCTCATACAGGTGCAGTGTCTTGTCCTTCCAGAGTGGCAATTTGCCCAGGCTGTGTGGCATGTTGAGAACATGAGTTGAATGGATGCTTATCGATTTCAATATGTACTGTTTTTGCTGTAGCTCAGTTCCAACACTTGTGGAGACCTTTTGCAATTGTTCATGGGAATGCAGAGGGCCATACTGGACCCCGCTCTCAGCAAGAATCAGTGGGGGTAACTGCTCATTTCACAATTTTTCCAAGTGTAAGCAAGACCACTACTATTCCCATCTAGCCCAATGCCAAGTATTGGGTATGGGACATTTCTATAGGCAAAGCATGTGCACTACTGAACTTTTGCCAGCTCCCAATTAATTGCATGAAACAGTTAGACAAATAACGACCATGAACGGAAAGGAAAGGAAAGCTACCCAATTGTATAAGGAGTGCAATGGCTATGTGTCCATCATCCCAGCTGCATAGGGATGTGGCCATTCATACAACAGGTTTCTATCTGATCCTGGCTGCATAGCAATGCCACCACCTGTAGTTACATGGGCAACAAGAAGTGTTTGAACCAGATTTCAAACTGCCTGGAATATGGTGTCAGTCACCATATTCCAGGCAGTTTGAGATGACTGCGATAGATTAGGGGTGAGCAGAGCTTGGAAAAACATTTTCTTGAATCACAGCTCTCAGAGTCCCTTATGCTGGCCATGGTGCCCAGGAGAATCTGTGAATTTTTATAGCTGTGTCCTTGATAAGCCAGGAATAGTGCCCAAGTTCTGATTTTTTGTCAATCCAGTTGAAAAGTGAGTCTGCTTCAGAAGGCTATGTGCTATCCTGCTATGTGCTGAAAGAACCCATCATTTACTCAGAGATCTATCAGCCAGCCCAGGGGAAGTAGTCCCAGACAAATAAGTTCTTTCTACCACATTGTCATAGAAATCCTTTTATTGATTCCCTCACTTAGACATTGAAACTGGCATGGCATGGTTGTAGGACAACTTTACACAGAACGGGGCTGGTGAAGCTTTGGCCATCCCAAGCAACTATTTTCCCAAATTATCTCACTACTTATCAGGCTAGAGTGGCTTAAGGAACCTGGAGCAACAAAATCTGGAGGTTCTTCTTTAGCACTAGATTTTTGCACAACTCCCATAATGATCTAGGCAGTGTAGCCTCTGGGGAATTCTGGGAACTGTAGTCCTAAAAAGTACCTTTTGTAAATTCTGAGGATAGGAACCTTTGATCTGCATGGGATGCCTATTTGACTTACAGAGTTTCATCCTCCAGGCCTCCACAATCATCAAACAATAGGAAGCGAATTGCTGATTAGAGGGAACAGTAGGAATTTCTATGTGCTTTGCTCCCTCACTGTCTTTCCTGTCCATCAAATACACAGGAGTTGAGTAACTAGCTTGGAAGTATGAAGGCCCAGCAACGTGATTCTGCCTCTCATCTGACTTCTGTGTTATTCTAGAGATGGGAAGAGTGGCGGGTTTTGTGGACTACAGATTCCAGAATCTCAGATCCAGCATGGCTGCTGGCCATATTAGTTCTGAGGTTTTGAAAGCTCATAATTCAGAAAAGTATTTTTTTTTTCATCTCTGCATCATTGTGCTCATCCCTCATCTTGGTAGCCTAATTCTGTTGTTGCCCAGTTCTTATGAGAGATGGAACCATAACTCTCTTACTGCTCTGTAGCCACTGTTCTTCCTCTTGAGAAGACCAGCTGCAGCTTAAGGTTGACACCATTACTATTACACTTGAGCTTCCTAGCAGAAATGTTACCATCCCATGTTCATTGAACTCAGAAAGTCTTGCAACTCTCCAAGTGCCTCGCTGTATGTTGCCAGGAATTGTTTTTCTTCCACCAGGTACAAGGGAGATTGTACCTGGCGTTTTCACCTGGTCTCTCATCTAAGCACCCACATCTGCTTAGTTCCAACAAAGTGAAAACTGCAATGCTATGCATGCCTTTTTTTGTACACACACTCATTTCAGTGAAACTTACTCCCACACACACGTGTATCAGGTTGCAGCCTGAACTCTGTATCTTCAGAACACCTATCATGGTGTAAGTCTCACGGAATGTAATTGAACTTACTTATGAGTAAACATACTTACTGGCATAGTTGACAATGATTCCAAACAGAAACTTTTGGCTGATAGCCAAAGCAGCCTCATGATTTCCTGGCAGAAGAGGGATTGGATCCAGTTTATTTCTGCATTCCTTCTGAAATCTGGGATGGCTAGAAGAAAAGGAAGACAGGGCTCCTGCGCATTTACTCATTGACTGAAACCCAGTTGGTGCAATTCCACTGGACGTAAATGGTGATGATGACATCACCTGCAATGTTACTCTTCATTTTTAGTTGATTTAAAATTTCCTGCACCCTCCCTCTTGTTTGAAGACCCCTTAGGGATTCTTTTTGCCTTCAGAAGCTTGAGGACAGTGGGCGGGGAAACTGTAATATCTGGAAATCACTGCCAGTGGTCCAGTCACTGTATTGGGATCACTACTGTTGATCCAGTGGTGATTTTTAGATATTAAAATTCCTCCCTCACCTTGAGGCTCCCAAAAGCTTCTTCAAGGTGAAAGAGAACCTTGGAATCTCAGAGGTGGGGGGAAAGAGATAGGCAATTTTTAATCAAGTCAAAATAAACATGATCATTACTGGGTGATGATATCACCACCAATTTTGCCTAGGAAAGTTGTGCCAACTGGATTTCAGCCATTGTGAAGAACAGGGGTCTCCAAACGTTTCAGCTTGAGGGCCATATCATACATACTCCACATTTTTGAGGGCTGAAGGAAATTGTGCACGCATGCATGCATATGCATGCACTCCCACCCACCTGCCTGCACCCCCTGCCAGGCTGGATAAAAAGGCAAGGCGGGCCAGATGTGGCCCACGGGCCATAGTTTGAAGACCCCTGGACTGTAAAAGTAGGAATTTCCAACAAGCTACATTCTGATATTACATTTTAAAGACAAAGAGAGCAAGAGCCGATTTTTTTCCCTTTACTCCATGCTCTATACAAGCTAGCATGGCCACTTGCCCAATCTCTGACAATTACTACCCCCATATGACTGTTGGGAGGCAAACATGAGTCTGAAATAATAGTGGTTTGTCTAAACCCACCGAGTAATTTCATAGCTTCAGATCCCAGCTTTCATTATTTATTGTTCTGCAACATTATGTGGTGTTTTATCTTGTTGGTACTTTTTGACACAGAGAGTTACAAAAATGTCAGGAGACAAGTCACTGTGTGCAAACTGAATTGTAGGCTTCCATCATTGTTTTTTTATATAGCAGCTGATGCTCATCCTGCTCTTTATCTGCATCCACTTAACAAATGTACATTTAATTATTACATAAATACTCCACCTGTTCCTCTGAGGAACTCAAGATGATGTACATGTTTCTGCCATTTTTAAAATTCCTCACGATAACCCTCTGAAATAGGTTAGCTTAACCACACAAAAGGCCAATGAATACTTTATGGAGCCTGTTTTGTTCAACACCGCAAGCACCTTACTGCACTACAAGGACAGGCAATCTGCTGTCTTCCAGATGTTTTGGACTAGAATTTCCATCATCTATTTACATTGGGTATACTGGCTGGGGCTAAATGGAATCTTAGCCCAACACATGTGGAGGATACCAGGTTGTCTATTCCACCACACAAAAACTAATTCTGATTTTCACATACAAACAGATCCTTGCACTGCTTTTAAAATTCATGAAAGTAAAACTAATAACAGATTTAATCATATTGAAGAATGTTTCAGCCAAAAGGCCAAAAAGCAAGAAGGAAAAAATGATTGAAAATAAGAACTTTAATTTCAAAAGTTCATAGAAAAGTTCGTAGTTCTCAGAGCTGGATAGAAGCATATAGTCAATTAGCAGAATGGGAAAAAAAATACTCACAGAAGCACTCCAGCAGGAAAAATGATTTCTTGCATGTTCATGCGAAGTTTTGAAGGATTTGCTGCAGACAAATGCTTTTCTAGAAAGTGATTTTTCCCCCCTGGTAAACTTTGGATACAAATCCTGGTAAAATCCATGCTTCTTTGCCATGATTGGGAACAAACTGGGAGAAAGGGGGTGGAACTTTCTGTTGCCTAGAAGAGCCCTCTAAACTGAAGTCTCAATAGGAAAAAAAGGATACATCAAAAGCATGTAAAACTCAATTAAAGTAATCAAAATTGTAATTTTAACCATTAGATTATTCTAAAACTAACATTTTGAATTTTGACCTATTAACAATGCTGTAGTACGGTTGCCCTCCCCCTCCAGATATTCCTGTATTTCAACATCTTGGTGTTTTTAGAATTTCCCTTTGTCATTTGCTGAGCTCTTGACCAAGGAGCATCCCTGCAGGTGCTACTACAGAAAACTTATTTCCCAGTGTGTGTCAACTAGTATGTTAAATTCTTCGGTTTGCTTTTCATTTTCCGATCAGGCAATGGAAAGCAAATTAATTTGTTCCATTTCATTCTGCAGCTTGACTGAGATCAGGACTAGATTGTTTACTGGGGTCGTGGATCAGCCTGTCCCACAATTTGTGAGCTATCAACTTCTTTATCATGAGACAGGAAAAAAAAAAGAACTTTTCTACAGTGAGCATAAAGCATTGTGTATTTCTTTCATTCAGACTGTAAACACAGGGGAGCTGGTGTGACACTTTGACTTTAAAAAGACGGCATATCAGTCAACAATTTGAGGATGGGGAGAAACAGAGGACCCCGCTTTGTCAAGACACACTTGTGCCTCCAAATCTGAATGCAGGCAGAAGGAAAATGGAAAATAGCCCTCCCTAAACATCTGCAGGATAAAATACATGCGACAGCAGGAAAAAGCCTGGTGCCTATTATTGGAAAACATGTCTTACACTCATTTTCTTCATCCCTTGAGGTAGAATATGAAGAAAAAGTCTTTGACCATTTTTCTTTCTCCTGGAACTAAGCCGTTCAGATCTCCTTTTGCACTGAAGCATTACAGATATAGTGTTACCCTGGAAATATATATTATTATTAATTTATTCAACATTTTGGCCACTGTTAACCAAATTAGATTTTTTTTAAATAGAAATCTCTCCCTCACTTTTCTTTGCTAAGCAGATACTCTGTCTGGGATTAACACATGGCCACCTCAGTCAAAAATTTAGACTATTTACATATAATTTAGCAAACTTGCAGTAGCCCATGACAGTCTTTGTGGCTCCAATGTTGCTATTCTTGATCCCCACCTCACCCGCCTTCTCTATTTTCATTTCATGAGGGAGGATAAATCCTGCTTTAGATTTACAATGGCTTTGGGATAAAAGTCTTGTCCTCTTGTTCCCATTTCAAATCTTTCCCTTGAGTTGCTGAGCTTCCTGTCTCCATTGCTCCCTCATTCTCTCTCACACACACACCACCACCACCACCACCATTTCTTTGCTCACCAATAAAGATCAAGTGTCAAGTTTTGGGTAAACTAAAAATTAACTTCTCATAAGGTGAATGAGTTTTTTAGGATATAAGCAGAATATATTTTGAGTCACAGTTAGAATCCAGTGTATCTCCCTCCCATCTTCCCACGATGCTTCAATTCATGCTGCTTCCACTTCTCATGTGCTCTCCTTTTAAGTAAGTTGTATAGCATTGATTTCCAAGAGCCTCTAACAAAACACAGAGAAAACTTCCCAGTGGTTTGGGCTGAAGGTGATCCATTGTAGTGCTTCTGAAAAGGGTGATCTCTTGTTTCTTGGGCTTCATCCTTGGTTGGGCAAGAATAAAAATAATCATCCCCATGAAATCAAAGGTTTTCTCTACACTTGGGAGTAAGGAACAAAGCTGCTAGCTAGAAACAGGCCTTGGTCTCCTTCAATTTGCCTTAGCTGCTGAAGGAGCCTTACAGGCAGATGGGTCCACTCAGAGACTGGCAGCTTTCTTAATACAGAGGTCACTTGTGCTTTCAAGCGTTATTGAACAAACAAACCCCCATCTTCCCTTCTTGGCTACAAACTCATCAGCCCTGCTCTGGCTCTAGACTATTCAAAAGGAAAGCAATAGGCCGGTCAAACATCCACAGGAAAGTTGGAATTGTGAACAGGAATTGTTACAAGTCCATGGATCACCAGAAAGAAATCACCTAATAAAGCCAGGAGCTGAGGGAAACCAACGGTTCAAGTCCGAACAGGATCGGAAAACAGAGGAAGAAATTCCTTGATGAAAGAGTTACAGAAGAATCAGCTGTAGGCCCCATCCATAGATGGTGGCCGGTTCTTCCTTCGAGAAAAGCAGGTGTACACTCCACTGTGCAAAACCTCCTATTTGCATTGCTGTATATATTTACTGTCTTGTTTTAGCAAGCATACTTGGGATGTGGTGGCGCTGCAGGTTAAACCGCAGAAGCCTCTGTGCTGCAAGGTCAGAAGGCCTGCAGTTGTAAGATCGAATCCGTGTGACGTAGTGAGCTCCCTTCGCTTGTCCCAGCTCCTGCAACCCAGTGGTTCGAAAGCATGCAAATGTGAGTAGATAAATAGGTATCACCTCGGTGGGAAGGTAATGGCATTCTGTGTCTAGTCGTGCTGGCCACGTGACCACGGAAGATTGTATTCTGACAAACGCTGGCTCTATGGTTTGGAAATGGGGATGAGCACCGTGCCCCAGAGTCGGACATGACTGGACAAATTGTCAAGGGGAACCTTTACCTTACCTTTAGCAAGCACATTACTTTATGTGTTGCAGGCAAGTAGATAATGTGATTTCTCATCATGTTCACTAGCTGACAGATCTATGGGAGTCTCATCCCTGCTTTAGTTGACAGAGGGAGGAGAGATCATAAACTACTACTTTGACACCTTTGTTTTTCAAGAATCTGAGATCTCTATACCCACCTTCAACAGCAGTGGATGTATATCTGGTCTTTCTTTTCCATTCCATTCCACCGTTGCACCTAAACAATGATTCTAGAGAACTGAACAGCTCTCCTTGTTTGTACAGTTTTAGTGATCCAATAAAGGTATTGCACAACTAGAATTTTGTTCAGGTCCACTAAGCAGCTGTGGCTTGCTGTATCAATTATTTAGTCCATGAGTATCATGTATTCTGTGATGGAATATTCATATAGGCAAGTATGTCATCATTATGACAGAAATTCTAAGAGTCTGAACTAGACCCTGTTCTCTACTTTTTTCTTCCTAACACAGTCAGGTTGTCTCACCTCTTTTCAGCCGTGTATTCTTCTGGCCACAGACTATTTGCTTGCCAAAGGCTGAACAGACATGCCCTGTTTATTCTTGAGAAGATCAGTTCCCTTGTATTGGCCACCTGTTTCATGTGAGGTCAGCTTTTACACAAAAGAATCTATGTGCTTAAAGGATGACAAAAGCATGGACTGGATTCTCTTCCTATTCTTTTGTTGCAAAAGTATAAATACAATGGTTATTTTGAAGCATGTTACTGAATGCAAGACAAATCTATTATTTGGTTCTAATTACAAATCCAGATGGGAAAATGCTGAAAAAAGCACAGGGTGCTTTACACCCAGGATCACAGAAAGACAAAAATGTTGACTTATAGCCACTAAATCCACTCCCATGTAAGGAATACAGAACTAAAGCCTCTAAAAAGATGGCTGTCTTGGCTGCTTGAAAAATTCTAGTGAGGGAGCGCCCCAGTCCTAGGCAATTAATTCCATTAATGAGCAACTCTGATTATTAAGAGGGTTATCCAAATTGAAATCTACCCTTTTCTCACTTAAATGCATTAGTTTTGTTCTTTTTAAGCTGAGGCTGCAGAAAATGGGTCTCTGCTGCCTTCTATGTGACAGCTCTTCAAGTACAGTGTTTGAAGATTGTTACCAGCTAAAACATATTCAGTTCTCCAAGTCTTTCTTCAGAGGACTTATGTTCTACACCCCAACCATCTTTAGGTTATCACATAACAATATCCCTTTTAAAGAAAGCTGCCAACAGAAGTTGGAAAAGTTACTATGATGCCCAGAATCCTAGGCAGCATAGCCAGTGGGGAGACCTTATGCTAAAAATCCAACAGCTAAATCCAGGAGAGGCTTCAGGCCTATACAGCTCAGTTGCCTGCTTAAGAGGCTGCTGGAAACATCATCCAATTCTGCTTTAAACAAGGACAGCTAAACCTCATTTCATTGTGACTTGTTTGTTACTTGACCACGAACTGTCCTGTTTAGTATCTCGTTGTGCCCTCAGTCTACAAGATTCCTTTTTTGTATTTCCCCACTTTCTGACTCAGACTGTTTGATCTTGGTTCTGGAATTCCCTGATAGAATCTAACCTGCTGACTGATAGACTAGGTTTTAATGGCTGCTGAAACTATGACCTTTCTCATGGATTTGCTCTCTCTTGGACTTGTAGGGAGGAGAGGTGCTGAGCTGTTTGTCTATCCCCTTTTTACACTTACCGGTAGCTGCTACATCGCTAGATGTCATTTGATCTGGAACAGGACAGGAAGGGGCTTTGAACAGTGGGCTGCTATGTTCACCCCATATGCTTTTAAATTGGTTTTAATTAGGTTGCTGTTTTCATATTATTTATAATAATCTAATAATTACAATTTACTGTAGCTTTATCTGTAACTGTTACAGATAAACCTGAACATTGTGAACTGCTGTGGAACCCAATATTGGGAGAAAAGCAGGATTTATCAATAAATAATAAATGGGGCAACCTTAATGTGACACAGAAGTTCCCATTTTGGATCTTCCCAAATCCCTTTCTTTCTTAAACGGAACAATGTAGAGTAGATGACTGATAAATTGTGTTATTCGCTACTCCACTGATTCCCTAACTTAAATAAATTTCCTAAAGGTGTTACTGGCTACAGAGGTGTGTGAGGTGGTATGAGAATGGATGGATGTGGGGGACATGGGTTCATATTCACAAATTTTGTTCTTGGTGGCTAATAACAGCTTTGAGAATAGGCATTTTGGATTCACAGATGGCCATGCATTCACTGTTTTAGCAAGCATTACATATGGATATATTTCTAGACATATACTGTACACCAATTGAAAGATAGTTGTCTATCTTAGGCAGGTAGCATAATTGAGAGCTTAGAGACATTATGTTTTGGATGACAGCTCCCAGAGCTGGCTGGATAGCTTAGTGAATAGCACACTTGACTGTGGGAGTCAGGACTTTGATTTCCTGTTGTGGCCTCCTGGGAAAATCATCCTGTGAACCCCTGGACAAGCTGCGCAGTCCCAAAGCACAACCAGAAAAAGGGGGAATGTGTTCTTGAGTACTTCATATCTAAAAATCCCTGGAAAGAGGCACAATGATTATGACACATAATTAGTTAAATTATTATTATTCAAAAATACCAGACACAATCAATCAAATTTATAAAAAGCATTGACTTATATTATACAACAGATACAAATTTTATTCAAAAACCTAACTATCTTTTAAATATTGGCACATTATGTATGCTGTTCCTGATATTACCGGTTTTTATAGCTCTGGTGGTATTATTTCTGATATCTGAAACTGTTTGTAATATTGTGTGAAATTTCTTGATACTGTTTTCAAAGCCCCAATGACTATGGGGACCACTGAAATGTATTTCATCCACAAACAATATGTTTTGATTGCCACATCTCTGTATTTTGTTAGTTTTTCCAATTCTTTATTTTCAATTCTAGCATCTTCTGGAATTGCAATGTCAATGATCCAGACATTTCTTCATACTACTACTACTACTACTACTACTACTACTACTACTACTACTACTACTACTACTACTACTACTACTACTACTACTTTATCGTTCCCACACTCAATAACCCAGCATGGCAAATAAATCACTTTCTAAAATTTCTAGATAAGCTGTAATTGATGGATTAATAAAGGCAAATAAAGGAAACATTTGTTGTTCTTTACATATGATATTGAAATTGTAGGATAGCTGGCTAATGTAGTACTTGTAAAACAAACAGAAATACATTTTCCCATTCCCTCACCTGGTGTAGAACTATTAGCAAAACTATCATAATACAGAATGTATATTATTTGTTTAGGAGAAGGAAAACTCCAATTTCAAACCTCCACTGCCTTGTGGCTATATCCACTCATGGAAAAGGCTTCAGGAGTTAACCTCGAGGCAAAATCTGGAGCTGGAGTCCCGAAGGCAGCATGTGTCATTCTGCCAACTCCTGCGACATTGCTGGAACCAGTTGTATTGGCTCTTGCCTTTCCATTGGACCATTTCAGTAATGTGGAGAGGGGGGATCTGCTGCTTGGGTAACAGCCTATCCTCCATATTACCTTACCCGGGCTTCATGCTCTGGAGAGGTCACTCCTCGATTCAGAGCATGTTACCATAGTCTCTCGAGACTGAAGGATGCCTATGCTATTATTTGTTTGCTACACTGATATGTCACCTTTCCTTTAAGCTGCTCAAAATGGCTTATGTGGCTCACTTCATCCTCACTTTCTTGTCACAATAACCCTATGAAGTAGGTCAAGTGGAGACTGTGCAATGGGGCCAGGGTCACTCAGTGACTTTCATGCCTAATTAGAGATTTGAACCAGATCTCCCAAGTTCTAGTCTGATACTCTAACTCAGGGGTGAGCAAAATATGACCTGTGGGTTTCATGCATCCCCTCAGGTGCCTGAGTGTGTTTCATAGCACATCTGTTCCTAGTATGTCACAACCCACCAATACTTGGCTCAAAAATCCTCCTGTATATTTTAAAACAATTGGAGAGAAATTGTGCCATTTCCAGAGTCCCCTGTACAACCCTTGGGTCCCACCCCCCAGTTTTTAAAAATTTAGCCATTAGGCAACATAAGATGGCACTATCCTTTTTTAAAAAAAGTTTGAAAAAGAAACATATTTTTGGATTTGACAGGACATGGGAGCAAGTGGGGCCCTCTAAGGTCCTGAGGTGGGTGAACGCACCCTTCAGATCTCTGCAAGTTGACCACCCCTGCTGAGACCACCACATCACATTGGCACCACATGGCATGCCACAGAATCCATTGAAATAACAAAAATGCCTGCCTCTTAGATTTTACAGCCTTGGGTTGGCCTGTTGCATGAAAAGGGTCATTGTGTAATATTTAGCACATGGGTCTCACTCAGCAATGGATCTACAATAGAAGGATTTCTAAAACAAGCACAGTAATGATGTCAGAGACTTTCCAGAGTCAAAATGATAAAAACACCTTAATCATGCCAATCCACCACTACTAACACAATATCTTGCCATGGATGGAGAGTGGAAATATTCTTCCCAGTTCTTAAAAAACTAGAAAGGTGAGGGAAGTTCTGCAGGTCTGGAGACAGATTCAAGGGTTAGGAAAGAAATAGCTATGCAAAAGACACTGATGTGTCGTCATCTTGTGAGGCCAATAGGCGCTGAGATGTATTAGTATAAAATGCTTGACATGGAAGAGAGGACTTGCGCACTGGGATGGGGGAGCACAAAATTTCCGAGGCGCGCCCCTCTAGCCTCAGTCATGAGCTGTCTTCTGCTTAATACGATATATCTGATTGCTTACTGATAATAACCTGTTTTACACAGATTTTCCACATTTAAACTCATTGGCTCAAGAGAGCAACCTAGATAGCACTTACAACCACACAGTACTGTATTTCTTCTTTGAAACATACTCATGGTTGGTTGTGGGAAACAAAGGATAAGGCATAGGGTGTTTGTAAGAGCCAAGTGTGGTGCTTGAGAAGAGCTTCGCAGACACCATGGAACACCAGAAAATAAAATAAGGGGACTCCCAAGCAAATCCAGTCTAATCTAATCTCTGTGGTCTAATGGTTTCCAGGTCCAGGAGTTGGGCAGGAAACCAGTTCTGGATGGAAACACACTCCCTCTAAAGGAGCAGGTGTGTGGTTTGGGGGTACTCCTAGATTCATCTTTGTCAGTGGGCCCTCATGCAAGCTCAGTGGGTCTGAGTGCCTGGGGTCAGCTTTGACTGGTCTGCCAGCTACCACCATTCCTGGATAAGGATAACCTGGCTACAACCCTTGAATCTATTGGCTACAATAGTCCATGCTCTGGTAAATTCCCAACTAGACTACTGCAATGTACTCTATATGTGGGGCTACTTTTGAAGATGACACGAATGCTGCAGCAAGTGCAGCAGAAAGACTGCTAGCAGGGACATCCTTCAGAACCCTCTTGACACCGGTTCTGAAAGATTGGTGCTGGCTGCCAATACACTTCCAATCTGATTTCAAGGTGTTGAGAACAACTTATAAAGCCCTAAATAGCTTGAGATCTATTTGAAGGAGCTCCTCTCTTCATATAAATCATGCTCAATTTCTAAGATCTGCTGGAAAAACCCTCCTCTGTGTCCCACCATTCAGAACAGTTTATTACATGGAGACATGGGGGAGGGCTTTTTCTGCAATAGCATCCCAACTGTAGAATGCTCTCCCCTTGGAGACTCAATTGGCACTGACACTGGCATCATTTTGGCTGCAAGAGGCACCTATTTATTAGAGCCTCTGGAGGGTGAGGATTGTGGCCTGTGTAGGTTTTTGTGCAATGTTTTTAATGTATGAGTGTTTTAATTTCATATTGTTTAAAAAATTGTATGCATCTTTGTAACCCACTTATTATATAAAGTAGGCTATAAACCCAAAA
The DNA here is from genome assembly GCF_051106095.1 of Pogona vitticeps. NCBI lineage: Eukaryota > Metazoa > Chordata > Lepidosauria > Squamata > Agamidae > Pogona > Pogona vitticeps. The sequence continues at coordinate 61,537,628 of NC_135787.1, forward strand.
TATTTGCATGTACGTATATTACGTCCTCTTAAACATAGCTGTTGATTCAAGGCCTTTGAAAAAAAATTAGCAACCAATATATAGCACTGAAATATATATCCATGGCTGAAATCCTGTTGTGCAGTTGTGCATGTCCAACAGTTATGATGTCATCAGCAATGGCAAATCACCACTGATTTAAGACTTTCTTTGATGATTTGGGGGTTCATGCAAGTTTATCACATTATGTATGAGTCACATGCACCCCCAAATCACCTTTAATCAGTGGCAGTCTGCCTTTAATCTGCTTGGCACAGAAAATTATGAAGCAAACAGTGAAGAACACAGAACAAGCCATAGGACAAATGCCTGTCTTGTCATGCCCTAAGATTTCAGTCTTAACCACATTTCCTATGAAGAAGTGCCATTGAAAAAGTGGGGCAAATGTGTGAATAAATATGCACGTGATTGCATTGTAAATGGGAATTTTGCCAACTACCTTTGCTTCTATCTTCCTCTTCTCCTTACTATTGAACATTTAAATTGCATCTTGAGGCAGAGTTCTGCAGTTTTTTGCTAGTCTTTAAAGAACTAGATACAGTGGGGTCTTGACTTGAGAACTTAATCCGTATTGGAAGGCGGTTCTCAAGTCAAAAAGTCTGTAGGTCAAGTCTCCATTGACCTACAGTGCATTGAAAACCGATTAATCCCGTAACAGGCCGTTTTTGTTCCATTTTGGTTTTTTTCTGGTCTGTAAGTCAAATCTCAGTCTGTAAGTCAAACCTAAATTTTGCGGCCAGAGAAGTCTGTAACTCAAAAAGTCTGTAAGTCAAGCTGTCTGTAAGTCAAGGGTCCACTGCAGATAGATAGATAGATAGATAGATAGATAGATAGATAGATAGATAGATAGATAGATAGATAGATAGATAGATAGATAGATAGATAGATAGATAGATAGATAGATAGATAGATAGATAGATAGATAGATAGATAGATAGATAGATAGATAGATAGATAGATAGAAAGGCAGGCTACAAAGAGCTATACTCATTGATGTGTGTGTGTGTGTGTGTGTGTGTGTGTGTGTGTGTGTGTTGGGTCTAGGGGAGAAAGGCAGGATAAAAATCAGATAAATCAATATCAATAACTAAATAGATAAATAACTAGGATCTACCATGCAAAGGGCAGAAAGAGAAAAAAGTCCACCATAAATGGGCTTGCTATGACCTTGTAACCTGCTCACAACTCCTATATACTCTGCTAGTGCAATGCTTAGATGAAGAGTTTTCTCTTTCGAGGGGATCACCCCTGCCCACCAGTAGGATTGTTCTGCTGCTGACTGTAAGATCCATGCCACTTTGCACAATGCCAGCTGTTAAGTACTTTTAAAAAAAGAATTCAAGATTTTTGAGCCAAGCACATTTAAAAACAAAAAAGCTGTAGGCAGCTCATGAGTAGTGGGCTCAATTTACAGTCCTACAGGGTTAAAGGGGAGAATATTTAGATTCATGCAGAGGACCTGAGAAACTTGACATATGCAATCCTTACATGCGTTGCACAGAGAAGCTTGAAAGAAAGGTGCCCCTCTAATGAGGTTTTTTTGCGCTTGGGTGAGCGGAAGGAGCCCGCTTCAGAAGACTTATAACTGAAAAAGTCCCTGTGCTTTTGTCTGGAGAAATGGCAGGCAGTTTCCATCTCTTTTGAGGAAGGAAGGGGAGGAGGAAAATAATAATAATAGAGCAGCCTTTTGGGAACCTTCATGAGAGATGTGGATTTTAAGGGCGACCCTAGGTCATACAGAACTAATCAAGCGAAAACAATAATAAAATTAGCCTGACAGTCAGCCAGCAAGTAACTGAGGACTTTATCCAAAAAAAAAAGCAGGGGAAAAAAGGGAGAATTAGGAATGGACAAGCTCACTGGGAGCAAAGGATCAAATCCCCAAGGTGGCATTATGCAAGTGGATGTGTGGGGGGAGAGGATTAAATAATTTATTCATTGTTAATTTATTTATGTATGTATGTGCAAATGACTTAGCTGCTGCAGGTGCTGAGGGAACGTTCTGAAAAGTTCCCATTTCAGAGCCAAGGCTAAGATATTGGTCCATTTAACTCACTATTTTCTTTAAGGCAATCAAAATATTGACGTCTGTGCTGGAGAGAGAGAAAAGAAAACCATATGTGTATTGAGGATCCATGCTGAGCCAGAGTAACATTATGAACTAAAGAGTTCCACTAGTATTCAGGACCCAAGGTGGGGTGTGTGTCCCATGGTAGAGTTTCATTTCCAGCAAATTAGCAAATGAAAGCTTACATCAACATGTGCGCATACACATAACTGAGGGGAAAATCCTATTTTCTATAACAGATTAAAAAGGGCTCTTGGGAATGTGTAGAAAATGAGGGGCATTTTGTGTGTGTGTGTGTGTGTGTGTATGTGTGTGTGTGTGTGTGTGTGTTTCTGTAAGTAAACAAACAAGCATTTTACTTAAGACTTTTGCCCTCATGCTATCTCCCATATACTGTACATGAAATATTTCCATTACTGCAAGATAAGAAATATTGTATTGACTGTTGGGGGGGGCAGCTGATTTAGGGGGGGAAATAACATTTACAAGAGAAAAGAGCATCAGTCTAGCACATTAACAACTGAGTCCATCTTTTACCCTCTGCTTAAATACTCAACACAAAAGGCCTCAAGCTGAAGACCTGAAATAGATCTGCCCTTAGCATTAGCAGGCTGCCACCTATCTCCAGGGGAAGGTAAACATTGGGGGGGGGGGAGAGAACTGAAAGCTGTTTTCTTCTCCTCCACTGTGTTTATAGTATTCAAAATCGTCATCTTGTGCTCCTTTAACCCACTGAAGTATGTCACAGCAGGGGGTTCTGTGTAGGACATGACCCTAGGGGGGAAAGGAACATGACATCTCAGCATGGGAAGGCTGGGTGTATGTGTGTATAAGGCAAAAATTCACATCCTGAGAAAGAGGATAGCAGAAGAGGATCACATATAGAATGAGTGCTCTGTGAGAGGAATCTATTGTTTTTGTCATCCAGCTGTAAAGAAAGACTGGAAGCTGAAGAATAGTCTGATGGAAAAGACTCTTAATTAAGCACCAGAACAGGATGGGGAAGAATGGGAAGTTACTAATTAGATATGGTTCACTAACGCAAATGCCAGGCAAACAGTGTGTTACACTCTGTGGCAAGGGTGCAAGAAAAACTGCTATTATATCTCAAGGACTAATTGGCTTTGGCACAAGTTTTTCAAGGTTACAGTTTGCTTTGTCATCTAAAGGAATGGCAGTTATAAGCAACATAAGGCCCATGGACTGTTTCCAACTGGCTTTTCCACTGCCATGGTAAATTCTACTGCTGCTTTCTGTGGAGTAACCGATCTGTGGTAAGTCATCACACACCAGCTATGAGAGGCTGTAATGACACACAGAGGGGCGGGGGGGGGGGGTCTTTTCTTAAGCTGCACACTTCTTGATGTCTACACTTGAAGGAAGAAGGGCTCAGAAAGTGGAGCATATGAACCTTGGCGAATGCTGAATCTCTTTTGAAACAGTTTAAAGGAAAATAGCTGATAATGCCCATGAAAGCTTCTCTCTCAGGTATGCCTTGTGGAATGCTAACAGACATTCAACAACAGAAAACAAGAAAGATGGATATTTAATAGTTCAGTCTGTGATTTAGGATTAAGATTCAGTATTCGAATCATTTGACATGAAAGGTAAAGCATGTTGACGTAAGAGGGTATTGTGTGCCAGCAAGTTGCTTCTGACTTAAATCTGACCCTATCAATTAATGATTTGCAAAAGGTATTGCCATTAACAACCCCGGTCAGGTTTTGGAGACTAAGGACCATAACTTCCTTAACGCTTACACCTTTTAAATATGGTGTTGAAGGAGAGTTTTATTAATACCATGGACTGCCAAAAATACAAATCTGGAGGTAAACACAGAAAACGAATGAGCTTACCACATTAACATGAGTGGCAGCCTGTCTTATCATTTATCACTGTTTTCCTTTTTTTCCTTCTGTTTTTGCCTGATATGCTAGTACAGACTAACATGGCTAACTGTTCTAAAACTGTCTTATCACTGTCAGCATGCAAAAGTTTGCCTGGCTTCCCACTGGAGTGAGTACATGGCATGTGGAACTTATCTATACTGTATCTCCACATCTCCAGAATGCTTCAAGATTACTCAGATTGAGGCATAACACCCTAACAGGCCTTTACTGACTTTTCTTTGCATCTAGTTGTAGTTCCACCTTCAAGTACCTGCCCTTTTTATCTGTCTCCATTCACCTATTCATCACCCACATGCATGGGTAAATATTGGTGGCCCACAGACCAAAATGGGGTATATAATTCATCCTGCTTGATCTAATGTAGGACCAGTGCTGTCAGTCAACTGATATCCCCACTGCTGCGTGAAGTACCATCCCACAGTCTGCAACTTTCTCTTTTTCTAAAATCATTATCATCATGTGTCATCAAGTCAGTTCTGACTAATGGTGACCCTTAGGGCTTTTTAAGTAGAGAGCACTCAGAAGTGATTTACCATTCCTTTCTTCTGGGGGCATCCTGGGTTTGTGCAGCTTGCCCAAGGCCACCTAGACTGGATCTACTCACGGGAGGCACAATGCAGAATTGAAATCCCAACCTCTAGCTCCGCGGTCAGATACCTAAACCACTGAACTATCCAAATTTAAAAAAAATTAATAAAAATTAAAAACTAACTTTCCTGAAATAGGGGCACAATATTTGTGGAGGGGACCATTTTCTTTGACCAAGATCAATGCCACACATTAAGTACAAAACAGAAAAACAAAGGAAAATTAACCTGGAAGAAAAATGCAGTCCAGCAAAGGCATGAGAAATGCAAACAAACACTTGCAAAGTACATGAAAGAAATATCCAAAGGAGGAGAAACTGAGGAAGAGAAGTGGAACCTCTCAGTTACACCGGAGTAACACAGTTCCCTACTCCCAACTAATGGAACATGTATGTATGTATGTATGTATGTATGTATGTATGTATGTATGTATGTATGTATGTATGTATGTATGTATGTATGTATGTATGTATGTATGTATGTATGTATGTATGTATGTGTACACACACACACACACACACACACACACACACCACCCCATTAGAGCACAGCACTATTCTGGGCAGTGTACATATAAAAACAGCAAAGTGGTACAATAAGACAATAAAAAATCCAACCAACACCAACAAATATGAACCAACATTAAATGCATTAATGCCACTTCCTCTAATTCTGCAGTCCCCCTCTTCATATATTCCAGGGAAAATGGAAACTTAGGAAACTACCACTTGAAACTTTGCAGTAGTCCAAAAGTTCTGCAGCAGAACATATGCACAGGGTGGATCCCTAGATGCTGGTGGTGACTTCAATGCCATGACTGAAATGGCAGAATCTGCTCAAGCTTTTAGTGTGAGCTTTACCTGAGCTGTCCGAGGTGCTGAACCCTATTGCCAAAATGCGGTCAACCAAGTGAACAGCTGAGATTTATGTTGTGAATAATGAGTGGGTGAGGAATGGAGAGCAGTGCAGGACAAATCCTGGCAAAATAGGTGATACAAGTATTAACCATAAAGCAGTGCAGAATTGATGTACATGCAGTAGAAGCCAGGTAGCTTGCCATACACAGAGAACACAGAAAGTGATGATCATATAGCTGTGCTGTAACTTACTACTACCTTGCTGTAGTGTGTGTGTGTTGTAATTGACTTTTCCTGGCCTAGGAAAAAGGGGAGTGATGGCTTGGGAGAAATGGGGACAAGAACAGGAGGAAGATGCTGCTGATGGGATTCCTCAAGAACAATGCAAACTTCGGTGGAGAAGAAAAATGTTAAGATAATAAGATATAAGTCTCTCCTTTCTCTATGGACAAAAGCATGGCTGTAATCCCAGGAGACCTCCCCATTGCCCTGAGCAAAAACCAGCAGAACCCAGAGCCTGGTTTATAGCAGAAGTGTGGGAACAATAAAGCATATGGAACGCTTGTACCAATTCAGCTTTAATTGATTGATGTTCTGACCCAGCCAGGGCTAGCCCAAGACATTTTGCTCCCTGAGAAAGTAAAATGACAACCCACAGCCACCTCTAAGATACATGTACACAGTGATCAAAGCCAGGTGAGTTATTTCTGTACATTAGGCAAGAAGATGACAAGTACCTCTTCAGGCAGTGCAAGCACAGTGAGAATACATGGAATCAGTGTTTGCTGCTCTTTCAAGATCAGTATACAGTCTTCCCACCCTCTATGGACAAAATCCGCTCTCTGCAACAGCCACCTCTTACTCTGCCTAATGATGTGGAAAGCTCTGAAAATAGTGTGGCACCTAAATGTAGTTTATAGGCCTATGTTATTCCCATACTTCTGCTATAAGCCAGGCTCTGGGTTCTGCTGGTTTTGCTCAAGGCAATAGGGAGGTCTCCTGGGATTACAGCCATGCTTTTGTCCATAGAGAAAGGAGAGACTTATATCTTATATCTTAACATTTTTCTTCTCCACTGAATCTGCAGTCTCCATCATCTTACAAGTCAGCCTGCCCACAGGGACAATGGCCCTGGCTTCTGATCAGATCTTTCAACTTTTCGCTTCTTTATCAGTCTTCAGCATTTTATACCATCTAACCCTGAAGAAGAGTTCTGGAAAACTACAAAGTTTTCCTGTTTCTAACATTTACCTTGGATTGAACCCGGGTTATGAGCAGAATACGGCTGCAGTACTGAATTTTAGCCACTGCACCACGTGGGTTCTCTTCAATATATGCTTCCATGACCCTACATTTCAGAGCGTCATTGACTTTTTCAGATGTGGGGAAAAGCCACCTCTAAAATGGCATTTTGTACGATGAACGGAATCGTCTGACAGACCTCTCTAAATGGCAAAGTGGCATTCATGCTTGGCAGAGAATCTAGAGATGGACACACTGTGTAGGTGATACTCCCTACTGGGAACCCAGCTTCCAGAAATAAACCCAGGCAAGACATCCAAAAGGATTTTGTTTCCAACAAAAGTCACCAAAGGTCTAACAGGAAGAGTGATCTGAACTGGGAAATATTCCATTCCTAATTATGCCAAGGGCAGCAGGCACTAATATTTTTTGCAGTGTATTAACAAGGAGAAGAGAAGTAGGAAAAATGTAGGCCTGTCCAATCAAAGCCCACACAAGAAAGAAAACATCCATCTGCATTCCCACATACACACACAATCCTGGTAATGCGATGTAAATTAATGCACGTATTTTATAAAAAGAAAATTCCAGAGCACAATGGTTAACCTAAAAGTGATTCAGTATCCTTCCATGTTACCTAAATGTGAAGTTGCTACTAGAGCGGCTTTAGGAGGATGTACAGAATCTGATGATTTCACTCTGAACTCTCCCCAGGGTTTTAGACATTAGACTGCCCAGGAGACCTCTGAGCCCTCATTGGTGGTTCAGCCGTCAATCTTCTTCTCCTAGGGCATTTTCTCTTTGTACTGCTATTTTAACCCTAGTACTGCTGGAGTGTGACCTGTTGAGGTGGCAAGCCTTCCTTGGATTTGACTGGGAGTGTCTTACTCTGCCTTGTTACTGACAAAAAAAAAGTGACTGATTCAGTTCATTTTGCAACTTTTCTCCAAAGACTCTATACATCCCTGTTTTTGTCTTTAACATTTGTACAAGTAGTTCAATGCACAATATCAGTATGCACAATATGCACAATTGCCAGTAGAGGAAACTACACAATATTTCTCTGTACGTTAACATCCTTTTGGTAATGATAACACAACAGGTTAAAAACACACATGAAATAACTTCCAGTATGTGAGTCTCCTCACCATATTACTTATTATTTATTTGTTTGTTTTATTTATAGGCTGCTTTTCTCCCTATAAGTGGACCCAAGACAGCACACAATATTAAAAAGAATAGAATTAAAAACCTAAAGTTAAACATTAGAAAACAATTAAACTACCATATTTTTCTGTGTATAAGACACTACTTTTTCCTAAAATCATTTCACTAAAAATTGATAGGCGTCTTTTACACAGAAGAGATTATAGCTGAGGACACAACAAAATGGCACATACCTTGCCTTTGTAAACAGGCTTCCTTCAGTCACAAGGCTTAGCTTCCTATAACCAGGAGACTTATCTTCCTCCAATCACAAGGATTATGGAACTGATGTTAGCTGATCCTGAACAAACCAAGTGGAACATACCTTGTTGGAGCTGGAGCCTGTAGGCTCAGATTCAACAATGACTCAAAATGTCTGACATTCTGAGCCCAGAGGCTGAATCCTCAAAGCTACCATATTTTTCCATGTATAAAATGATACTTTTTCCTAAAATAATTAAAGGAAAAGTTGGGGTTTGTTTTATACTCAGAAATAAGGGGGGGGGGGGAAGAGATCAACGTGCTTTGATCCCTGTTTCCCCCTCCACATTTTGCAAAGAAAATGGAGAGGGAAAGGGATTTCTGCTTCCCCCTTATATTTTCGTTGCAAAAAGCAGCGTTCCCCCTCCAGGTTTTGCAAAGAAAATGGAGGGGGAAAGTGATTCCTACTTTCCCCCTACAGTCGTTTTCAACGAAAATGTAGGGGGAAAGCAGAAATCGCTTTCCCCCTGCATTTTCTTTGCAAAACATGGTGGGGGAAAACTGCTTTTTGCAATGAAAATGTAGGGGGAAAGCAGGAACTTTCCCCCTCCACTTTCTTGCAAACAAAGAAATTTTTATTCAGAAATGTGGGGGGCATTTTATACATGGGGCGTCTTATACATGGAAAAATACAGTACTGTACATTTTCTTAATTTTGGGGTTAGAAAACTGGGGTGGCATTTTATAAATGGGGGTGTATTATAAATGGAAAAATATGATAAATGCTTATTAATATATAATTGAATAATTAAAAGCAAGTAAATATTAGAAAAACTAATATTAAAAACTAGTATTAAACAGGAAGTTCTGGACATTACTACTACTACTACTGTTGTTGTTGTTTTGACTTATATACCAACCGATAATGCTAGAGCATTCTCTGGGCAGGTCACAACATCATTATGCAAGGAATACTGTGCCCCTCAGTAAGCTGGACACCACATTTTACTGACCTCAGAAGGATGAAAAGCTGAGTCAACCTTGAGCCAGATACCTGAACTCATTGAGTTAAGTTAGGTTGTGAGCAGAGGCTTGGCTGCAGTATTGCAGTTTAACCACTGTGCCATGAGGCTCGCTCATGGGTATGGGAACATTTTCCATGTGAGGAAGAGTGTCTATAGAACAAATCCTAGCTCAGTAGCTGAGCACATTCCTGGCATGAAACAGAGTTCTGGGACATGTTTAATCCCTTACAACATCTGCTGAGAAAGACTTGGCTGTAATCAGATGGCTGCAAAGCTGCTTGTGCCTGATCACACTGACAAGGGTGCAGGTAGTGATCTCTCTTAAAAGGACCCTTCTGTCTGTCAGGGAATCCCTCCAGACTAGCTTCCAAAAGTAGAAGCCCTACAAGTGGACCAAAAAGGTCCGGTTTGGGCATGGATTGGGGTAAGGCTAGACTGTATTTCCCCATATGTTGTGTAATTGTCAAGCAATCAAAGACACAGGATCACTCCAGAAGTCGTCCAAATTGTAAACTAATTCCCCATGTGATCATAATCTCTATAGAGCTAATCAGTATGGAGAAAACAGTTAGATCTAGGGTTAGGTCAATCCTCCAGGCCTTTTTTGCACTGCATCTCCTGGGAACCCTAGCCAGCATACACAATGGGGGTAATGGGAACTGCAGTACCTGCACAGAACAATGGTTTGGTTTTTCTATGAGACAGCATGGTATTGGCTAGAGATGCAACACGGTGGGCTATCATAATGGACAGAGCACTGTGCATATTGGCCTTAAATCCCTACCACCCAAGGTTACTGAGCTTTGCCCAAGACTACAATGTGTAACATCTCATTTCCTTTTCTAAAATGAGCTGCCATACAACCAGCTGAGCATGATTCCCTAGAATGCAGCATTTTATCACTCTGAATCTGATTCCCAGTTCCTTGTGCAAAAGGTTTCGACTAATAACATGAAATTTAAAATAGATTTCTTGGAGGTGTCTTACAGAATGGACTTCTTCTCATGGACTATACTCAGATATACAGTGGTGCCCCGCATAATGGGCACCCTGTTTAACGATGAATCCACACAGCGATGGGGTTTTTTTGCGATCGCTTTTGCAATCGCATTGCGATATTTTAAATGGTAAAACATCGCTTTGCGATGATCGGTAAGCTGTTTCGCTTACTGATTTTTGCATAGCGATGTTCTTAGAACAACTGATTGGCGGTTTCAAAATGGCCACCCACAGTGTTTTCGCGCCCATTCCTCGCTTACCAGGCAGCGAAAATGGCGGCCATATGGAGGATTTTTGCATAACGGTGAGTTTTTTGCCCATAGGAATGCATTAAAAGTGTTTTAATGCATTCCTATGGGCTTTTTTGTTCCGCATAGCAACTAATCCACATAGCGATGATTTTTCCGGAACGGATTATCGTCGCTATGCGGGGCACCACTATATACAGAATATAAATAAATTCCAATGTTAAGGTCAAATGATTTGGCATTAGAGAAGGCTATCTCCTAACTGGATTGCTGCCTTGTCATGGCGAAGGGGCTTGAGTAATTCAGAGAAGCTATGTTCTGTGCTGTGCAGGGATATCCAAGATGGACAGGTCATCGTGGGGAGTTCTGACTAAACGCGATCCATCCGGAGCAGGAACTGACAAGCAACTCCAGTATCTTTGCCAAGAAAACCCCATGAACAGAAACAAAAGGCTAAAAGATATGATGCTGGAAGATGAGCCCCTCAGGTTGAAAGGCGTCCAACATGCTACTGAGGAAGAGTGGAGGACAAGGACAAGTAGCTCCAGACTAATGAAGTGGTTGGGCCAAAGCCGAAAGGACACTCAGCTGTGGAAGTGCCTGGAAGTGAAAGGAAACTCCAATGCTGCAAAGAAAAATACTGCATAGGAACCTGGAATGTAAGATCTATGAACCTTGGGAAGCTGGATGAGGTCAAACAGGAGATGGCAAGAATAAGCATTGACATCCTGGGCATCAGTGAACTAAAATGGACGGGAATGGGCAAATTCAATTCAGACAATTATCGTATCTACTATGGGCAAGAAGCCTGTTGAAGGAATGGAGTAGCCCTCATAGTCAACAAAAGAGTGGGAAAAGCTGTAATGGGATACAATCTTAAAAATGATAGAATAATTTTAATATGAATCCAAGGCAGGCCTTTAAATATCACAATAATCCAAGTTCATGCACCAATCACCGATGCTGAAGAGGCTGAAACTGACCGATTCTATCAAGACTTAGAACACCTTCTAGAACTGACACCAAAGAAAGATGTTCATTCTATGGTACTGGAATGCTAAAGCAGGGAGTCAAAAGATAAAATGAACAGCAGGTAAGTTTGGCCTTGGAGTTGAAAACCAAGCAGGACAAAGGCTAATAGAGCTTTATCAAGAAAATAAGCTGGTCATCACAAACACTCTTTTCCAACAACACAAGAGGCGACTCTACACATGGACATCACCAGATGGGCAATACCGGAATCAGATTGATTATGTTCTCTGCAGCCAAAGATGGAGAAGCTCTATACAGTTAGCAAAGCAAGACCTGGAGCTGACTGTGGTTCTGATCATCAGTTTCTTATAGCAAAATTCAAGCTTAAACTAAAGAAAGTAGGAAAACCCACTGGGCTACTCAGGTATAATCTAAACATAATCCCTTATGAATACACAGTGGAAGTGAAGAACAGATTTAAGGAACTAGATTTGGTGGACAGAGTGCCTGAAGAACTATGGATGGAGGCTTGTTACATTGTACAGGAGGCAGCAACAAAAACCATCCCAAAGAAAAGGAAATGCAAGAAAGCAAAGTGGCTGTCCAACGAAGCCTTACAAATAGCAGAGAAGAGAAAGGAAACAAAATGCAAGGAAGATGGGGAAAACTGAATGCAGAGTTCCAAAGAATAGCAAGGAGAGACAAGAGGGCCTTTTTAAACGAACAGTGCAAAGATATAGAGGAAAAGAACAGAAGGGGAAAAATCAGACATCTGTTCAAGAAAATTCAAGATATTAAAGGAACCTTTTGTGCAAAGATGGATATGATAAAGGAGAAAAATGGTAGGGACCTCACAGAAGCAGAAGACATCAAGAGGAGGTGGCAAGAATACACAGAGGAATTATACCAGAAAGATCTGGACGTCCCGGACAACCCAAATAGTGTGGTTGCTGACCTTGAGGCAGACATCCTGGAGAGTGAGGTCAAGTGGGCCTTAGAAAGCAAGGCTAACAACAAGGCCAGTGGAGGTGATGGCATTCCAGTTGAGCTATTTAAAATCTTAAAAGACGGTGCTGTTAAGGTGCTACATTCAATATGCCAGCAAGTTTGGAAAACTCAACAGTGGCCAGAGGACTGGAAAAGATCAGTCTACATCCCAATACCAAAGAAGGGCAGTGCCAAAGAATGCTCCAACTACCATTCAATTGCACTCATGTGACACGCTAGCAAGGTTATGCTCAAAATCCTACAAGGTAGGGTTCAGCAGTATGTGGACCGAGAACTACCAGAAGTCCAAGCTGTGTTTCGAAGGGGCAGAGGAACTAGAGACTAAATTGCTAACATGCACTGGCTTATGGAGAAAGCCAGAGAGTTCCAGAAGAACATCTACTTCTGCTTCTTGAACTACGGAAAAGCCTTTGACTGGGTGGGCCACAGCAAACTATGGCATGTTCTTAAAGAAATGGGCGTGACTGACCACCTTATCTATCTCCTGAGAAATTTATATGTGAGACAGGAAGCAACAGTTAGAGCTGGATATGGAAGAACTGATTGGTTCAAAATTGGGAAAGGAGTACAACAAGGCTGTATATTGTCTCCCTGCTTATTTAACTTATATGCAGAATACATCATGTGAAAGGCCAGACTGGAGGAATCCCAAGCTTGAATTTAGATTTCTGGAAAAAATATCAACAACCTCAGATATTCAGATGATACCACTCTGATGGCAGAAAGTGAGGAGGAATTAAAGAATCTCTTAATGAGGGTGAAAGAGGCGAGTGCAAAAATTGACCTAAAGCTCAACATCAGAAAAACTAAGATTACGGCCACTGGTCCCATCACCTCCTGGGAAATAGAAGGGGAAGATATGGAGGCAGTGACAGATTTTACTTTCTTGGGTTCCATGATCATTGCAGATGGTGACAGCAGCCATGAAATTAAAAGACGCCTGCTTCTGGGGAGGAAAGCAATGACAAACCTAGACAGCATCTTAAAAAGCAGGGACATCACCTTGTCGACAAAGGTCCGCATAGTCAAATCTATGGTTTTTCCAGTATGGTTGGACAGTGTCATTGAAGCTACCAACATGAATTTGACCCAACTCTGGGAGGCAGTGGAAGACAGGAGGGCCTGGCATGCTCTGGTCCATGGGGTCACGGACAGTCAGACACAACGACTAAACAACAACTAAAACCTCCTATCTGCAGCACTTTTAATAGCTCTTCTATATTTGGAGACAGCTTTGGAAGGCTGAAATTGCTAAGAGCTCCTATTTCACTGTAAGAAACCAGTCATGCTATTTCTGTTTTTTCTGAAAGTCTTCCATATTAAAACAAGACCTTGTTCTTTTCAAGGAGAGCTGGGACAAAAGAAACTGGAAAAGTCAATGTGTCCATGTATTTAAAAAAAAAAAAATCTCAAGCGTGCCAGCCTTTGTGTACATACCTACTACAATCCACAGTGAATTCAATGCAGTTTATGTTGGCAGAAACAAAGATATGATTAGGCAGCTGTCTGAGGCACTGAAATCATTTCCTACCAACACACAACACTTTGTTCATTCACAAATCAATGATAAACTTAATGAACATGTACAACAAATTTGTCCTTTTGTTTCTTTGGCTCAAAGCTGCGCCTAACATTTGTGGATTAATTCACTAAGCATGCCAGATTCTGGTGCACTCGTATGTCATTTTAATCTCAGATGTACACTTTGTCCCACAGACCAAGTCTTATACTGTATCATAGAGGTTTTAAAAGGAGATATTGTGCCCCCTGCAGTCCCAGATGAAGAATACACACCTCCCTTTTAATTTAACACAGACAAATCCTTTTAAAGTGTCTTCATTAACTCAGGGTTTTTTTTTCCTTGAAAGAACAATTAAATTAAATTTGCACCTTGTACGTTAAAATATTTCTGCTTACAAAGAGGTCTGGTTTCATATGTTTTAACAGTCCCCCTTTTTTCAGAGCACACATAGCTAAAGCAAAGTTAATACTTTGACCAGGTCAAATGTATAAATTAAACGTGTGCGCGCACAAATATGAGTATTCTATTGTGTTTGTTAGAGGGTTCTAAATGCAGATCAGATTTTAAGTCTGCAGGAAAACTTATGTGTTGAAATAGAATACGCATTCAGTTGCTTTTTGAGTTGCTAGATAACTTTAAATTCAGACCAGTGTTTAATTCTTCAGGAAAGCTTGTGTAGAAACAGGATTGCTCAAATTCTTGCCTACAGAGCTTTCAAATAATGGAGAGAAGGGACAAGGAATCTGTGTCATTTATAAAGAGGGAAAGGACTGGACAGATAGCAGTCTGCTTTTCAGTTAAGGCCTGACTTTCTAACCTAAGGCTACAGCTGCTGTGACTAGGGTCAAGTGATATGTCACTGTGTCAGATCACACAGAGAAGCAGTGGCTCTTCCCGGATTAGAACTCAGCCACACTGCTCGGTGAAAAGATTTCTAAGAAATGTCAGAGCTGACTGTCCACTGCTTAAACCGTATGCTAAAAGGTCTTAGACCTCTCAGTCAAAAGGTATTGTAAATAGGAGGACAAAGCTAGTAAATTCTTGATGGGATGACTTTAATTGTGGGACTGGCAGTCCAGACTTCTGGTCTAAGATAATTAACTGTGTCACACAAAAGCTATCTCACCAAAATGTGAGTTCAGTTCCATCTTGGCCTGCAAATGCTAAAAGTCAGAGACATGGTCTCAGATAGTTGGAAATACATTAGTCATTAATGTACAGGTAAATTTTGAAGTCCAGGAGCTCTACTTTCTTGAAAGTATATTTCTACCTGGAGATACAGATTACATGGATATAAATTTTTCTCTGAGAATCTTGGAGATGTGGTTTGAAAACTTTTCTCCTCTTCTTGTGAAGGAATGTTTGGGTGAGCAAAGGGGATAATACATATAATTCATTTTCAAAAAGTTATCAACTGGGGAGTAGTGAGGGAAAATTAGAAGGTGTGCAAATGTGTGCATACGCACTCATGCACACAAAAAGGCACACACCCAGTCACCTTAAAATATTCCAGCTTTCTCCGTGTGATTTATAATTTTTGATCTTTTTTCTTTCACTTTAGAACTTCTTCCCTGGTCACTATCTCTTAGCATCCTGCAATATATCCATATTTCAAAAGCTTTTACTGTACAGTACTTTTTACTTTTATCAAAGTCTGTGATTCCATGTCATGCCTTAGAATCAAAAATGCACAGCAATACATAGTTCATATTCTCAAAGTCAATTTTATATATTTGTTGCATATTGCATTGTTCATCTTAACAATCTCTGTTATTACTATAATTATACAGTAATGGCTTTGATCCTGTTATTAATTTAATCAAATTTCACATACTCCACATTTTTCTTTTTAGATGTTTAACTACATTTCTTGAGCAATCATTAACTGCTATCATTGATCATCATGATTTTAAATGTTAATTTTTAGACTTACCTTGCTGAATGTTTTCCATAGATCATATAATGTAGTTGCATCCACTTGATGCAACATTGGTGGCAACATTCAGGCTACCCTTTACTACATAATGTTTGCCATCTTTTTTCCTGCTGGAAACACAGGCATGATCTTGGGAGCAATATTGGAACATTTCCTGGCATTTTGAATTGTGAATGCAGAAGCAGAGCATCCCATATGCATAAACTAGTGTTTGAAAAATTAAATATCCTGGCTTTTTAAAATGGAAGTTTAAGTCAGACGGAAGTATACATAAGCTACACACAAATTCCAATGGCAACTTCACTCATGTAGAATTACCCAGTATTAGGGAATCCCAGCCTCTTTGTACTGAAATATATTGAAGGTTTAGACTTAATGAAACATTGAAGCAAAAATGTGAGTGAGTGCAACACATATAAGAGGGAAACATACACTTCCTTTAAACTCCCAGGTAAACTAATGTTGCTATGCCTGCTCTGCTGAATGCAGACTAGAAAGCTATCTTCTAATTTCCAAGCCCTTTACAAACATACTACAAACAAACTTCAGATGGTCCAGAATGCAGCAGCCAGGCTTATTAGTGGGGTGAGAAAATATCAGCACATCTCCCCCGCTCCGGCTGCACTGCACTGGTTACCTATTCGTTTCCGCATTGACTTCAAAGTATTAATGATTACATATAAAGCCCTAAACAGTTTGGGACCTCAATATTTGGCAGATCGCCTCCTCCCACCCAGATCTACCCGAGTCACCCGACATAGCCAGCAGGGACGGCTGAGGGGACTGACGCCGAGGGAGGCCCGGAAGGAAAAAACAAGAAACCGGGCCTTCTTGACAGTCGCCCCTCGGCTGTGGAACACACTTCCCACTGAAATTCGGCTGGCACCCTCGCTGGGTGTGTTCAAAAACCAACTAAAAACTTGGTTATTCAGACAGGCCTTCCCCCCAGTCACCTAAGTTCTTTTCTTTTCTTTTTTCTGGTTCTTAATTTTGCCATCTTGGATAGTATTAATTATAATAATTGCACTATGCTAGTTATTTTTTTACATTGTTTAATGTGTTTTAATTTTTGTAAGCTGCCCCGAGTAGACGTTGTCTAGAGGGGCGGGGTAAAAATTGAATAAATAAATAAATAAATAAATAAATAAATAAATAAATAAATAAATAAATAAATAAATAAATAAATAAATAAATAAATAAATAAATAAATAAATAAATAAATAAATACGAACATAGTACCAGCATTTTTTTTCCAAAAGATGTCCCCTAATTTTTTGAAATTTAAAGAAGTGGGGGCTGGGAGTTAGCAAAGATTTTCACTTGAAACCAAGGTCAGAATCATCTATACTATGTAAAAGATGGCCAGTGAACAAAGATGGGGAAAATCAGCTAGTTTGACATGTTGTGTTGGAGGTAAAAAACTGAGTGTTCAATCAAGTCAAGTCTGAACTCTCACTAGAGCAAAAATGAGTAAACTGAGGCTATCCTGCCTTGCCCACATAACGATAACACACCAAAAAAGAAAATATTGTTGGGAAAAGTGGTGTGAGGGAAGCAGTAGGGAAAGACCTACCATGAGGTGGTTTGATTCAACCAAGGATTCCATATTGGTTTTGTTTGTTTCTATGTAAGAATATCCATGCCTAGCACTGAAGATTGAGCTTGTAAAAAAGGTGAAAACTCTTGTTTTTATAAGAAAAGTCTTGTATGTGACAAACTGATCCACTTTCTAATAAGTTTTGTGTGTGTTCACTTATATATTTTTCTTGTCCCTTGTCAGAGGGAGAATGAGTATTAACTCATCCTTCAACACTCTTTTGCCTCCTCCAGACACAAAACACATATTTGTATGCAATTAATCCCCAAATATACATTAAATAAAAAATAATGTGATGTCAAGTCAATTCTAGCTTATGTCGACCCTTTCTAAGGCTTTCTAGATAGAGAGTACAGTACTCAGAAGTGGTTTACCGTTTTCTTCTTCTGCAGGCATCCTGAGACTGTGCAGTGTGCCCAAAGCCACACACATTTAGGTATTAATACTATTATCCTAAAATACACATTTTATATACATTCTAACTGACAAAACATTTTATATGCATTTCAGGTTTTTTTATCTGGAGATATGAGAAAACTGAAAAGCAACTGTACTTCCATCTGGCAATTATTCTATGAGGTGTGAATCAGAATGGTTCACTTAAATATTAATATCACAGCCATCCTCTGAGCATCCCTACGTGCTCCTCAATTCTACTTTAAAAAGTGTTCTGTGTCTTGGTCTTTTTTGTTACGCTAGTTATGAGGTAAAAAAAGAAGAGAATTAGTACCAATTTACTTTACATATATGCGATATTGGAGAGACCATGAGGCAGGTTTTTTTTCTTTCTTTGTTTGTTTTGTGTTTTTGCCACGGGGATAGAGTGGTGTACACAGTGAAAGGAATAAATGATCTGTAGAATGACTGGAGTCAATAACCAAGACATCTTTCAGGAAAATGTTAAATTTATATTCCAGAAGCATTATGACTCTATTTCAAACCATGACTAAACTAGCCTATTGTTTTGTAACCCTCAGTTATCATAGCAAGGCATACAAGTCTGTGGATGAATAAATAGATAACAGAATAAATGCATAGGTCTAATCCCTAGGATGCCAGTATATCAGACTAAGAATTTATACAGTGAAAGAAAAGTGGGGAGGATGGATGTGTACACAAGCAATGGATGAGGGAAAATAGCCTTCCCTTCTGCAATATATGTTGCTTGAGAAACCCAAGGAGACCAGAAAGCATCTGACCCATTTTGACCCAAAAGGCAGGGTTCCAAATATTTTCAAAAATCTTTTACAAAAGATGGCTTCTGTGTGACTGGACCAAACCAATTTTATACTGTTATCTAATGGACTATTACAGACGTTGTGAGAACATTTGTTTTTCATGGCACAAAAAAGTCTCCAGGACAAAGACTTCATTTAAGTTTATTGTCAGTCTCTGCACAAACATTATTAGGCAACCAGGGTTAGGACTTGGTTGCCTGATTGCAGAATTGTTATTTTTCTTGCTAGTGTAACATTCGCTTTCCAAATGTTTGAGTGAGACAACAGTGGATACTTCGTTATCTGAGATGTGTGTGAAAAAGCAGTGTGGAAGAGTCTAAAGACTGCTGCCATGAAGCCCATGCATTGCTAGCTTCTGTGTTCAGTCCAGAAGTGGCTTTTTCACTCTTTCGTTCTCAGGTGCCGAACCTGAAGATTATATATATTTTATACATATACATTACTTTGAGACAACTATAAAGCTTAGAATTTCCCAGGCAGCATAGCCATTGGGAGCTAAGTTGTTCTGGGAGGTGTAACCTGAAAAATTATAGGCACATATATAATTATATATATAATTTTCAGGTTCCAACTCCCAGAACAACTTAGCTCCCAATGGATATGCTGACTGGGAAATTCCAAGGTTTATAGTCGTCTCAAAGTAATTTTTCAATCTCTGCCCATTTCTTTTGCTTCCAAGATTTTCACATCATAGGTTACTGCTAGACCAGTTCTTATTAATATCAAGTTTACAAAGTAAAACTAGTAATAGTTATCAGTGTCGAAGAACGCTGTCTGAATATAGGTGTTGCAAGGTTTTTATGTCAAGATTTGGCCAGACTGGTGCAAGAATACAGCCGGCTTGGACACCCTGAGCAAGATGCCTCATGTTGCCAAAGAAAATAAGAAAAAAAGGGTGTCGAAGGAGAGGCTGAGCATGAGACAGACAGATAGAATAAATGTGTTTTTTCTCATGCAAAGGGGTGAAAAAATTAGATGCAAACTTTACATTTAAAACTGCATTGTTCTCCCTTTTAATCTGGCCACCATCCGAGTGGTGATCTGGATGTTAGAGAAGAGATGAATGGGAGACATTGGCAGGGATTGAAGCTTGGGGATGAATGTGGAAATGTAGAATGGATGTTTCTTTTTTTCCTGGCTTTGAGTTGACTGTTGTTTCTGTCTGTTTTTGAGAACTGATCCAAGGGGACAGGGAAGTCAGTGTGGGCGGCTCTGAGCAAGGCCCTCCTCTACAGCTGCAGCTCAGCGGATTAGGAAGCTTCATCCACAAGGCAACATTACACAAGTAGCCTTTGAACAAAAGTCATGGATACTATTAATGATATGGTAATCCTTAATCGAGCTACCTCCCAGTAGTGATTATACTGACATGGGAAGAATATCTAAGTCGTAAAAGCAGCCCATAACAACACTGCGCTATTGTGTGCCCCAAGCTTGACCACAACTAACTTTTACTAGCATTTCTAACGTCACCTTCTTTCCCCCTCCCCACCTTCACCACCCTGATCCTAGATCTTTTAAGACATGCTTCCCCCCACCCCAGAGTTCCCACACACATTTCATATCGTCTGAAAATTCACACTGCCAAATGCATCAAGCGGCCGTTTCCATCCCAGACCAAAGACCACACAAAGGTTAGTTCTGTAGGTCCCAGCGAAGATGTTTTAATTGGCTGACAAAAGGCACCCGAAATCATTTGACTTTCAAATCTGAGGACTCTCCTGCTCTCAGATAACATCGTCAGAATTAGAAACATTGGGTGTTCCATTTAGTTTTTGAATATTTTGTGTGTGCACATTTTGGGCATGGACTTAATGGCTTCAAGGGACTGCTACCATTAAGTTTTCTGACAACTATCCTGTTTACTTTATTGTTCACTTTCCCATGACAATTTGTAACCCATCCTCGCTACTATTGCAGAAGTCTCGGGGCTTCCCTTCTTTTTGTGGGGCTGTGATCTCAGAGACCCCTGCCTGAACTTTAAGATCATCTGGAGAGTCACTCCTACAAGTACCCCTGTTTACTGAGATCTGTAAGGTGGAGCCTAGATATTCAGTTTTCTCAGTGATGATACCTCATCTCTGAAATACTCTTTTTGGTCCATATACCTGAGGCCTAATCTCTTGATTTCCCTGCCTTCAGGGAAAGACTTCTTGGGAACAGCATTTTACAAGTACTGATGTTAAGCAAATTTATTACTTCTGAATAATAATCATAATCTTAGAACTGCAGAGCTGGAAGAGACCCTATGGATCATCAAGTCCAGCCCTTGTCAAGGAGGTACAGCGGGGAATTGAACACCGAGCCTCTGGTTTAGATACCTAAACCACTAAGCTATCCATCAGTCTGCAAGAGCATAAGGGAAGCCTTATGGTAAAGATGATTTTAAATGGCCAGAACTATTCACATTTTTTAAAATTTGGCAGATTGTCTTCTTCCACCTAGATCTACCCGAATCACCTGATATAGCCAACAGGGATGGCTGAGGGGCCTGACGCCGAGAGAGGCCCAGAAGGAAAAAACAAGAAACCGGGCCTTCTCGGCGGTGGCCCCTCGGTTGTGGAACACTCTCCCTACCGAAATTTGGCTAGCACCCTCGTTGGGTGTCTTCAAAAGCCAGTTAAGTAAATAAAATAATAATGGATAAGAATGTGAATATGAAATCAGAATATCTTCTTGCTCAGTCACATTAAGCTTTGTGACTTCGACACATTAAAGTCAATTCACAATGAGCGGCCATAGGCACTGAGAAATCTGTGTTGCAAAGATTTTGGACATATTTTCAGACATTTCATGCAAAGAGGTATGTTTTATGGAAAGATAAAACACACAGATAACTAAACAAGCGAGAGATCTGATCAGCAGTTGGAGATGCTGGCCAGAACCAGTACTGACAAGATGGACAGTGTAATGAAATATTAGCAGCCCTGGAGAGTACAGGTAGCAGACAACTGGACACAGCCACAGCCACACAGGTGGTGAATATATATAGGATGAGAATAAGTCCTGGTGAATAAATATTGCTGGATTGTAGGCTTGCAGGATGACAGAAAGATCACTGGGAAGGAATAATTTTGGAAGCAAAAGAAATGGGCAGAGATTGAAAAATTACTTTGAGACGACTATAAACCTTAGACTTTCCCAGTCGGCATAGCCATTGGGAGCTAAGTTGTTCTGGGAGTTGGAACCTGAAAATTATAGGCATATATATTATTATATATATAATTTTCAGGTTACACCTCCCAGAACAACTTAGCTCCCAATGGATATGCTGACTGGGAAATTCGAAGGTTTATAGTCATCCCAAAGTAATTTTTCAATCTCTGCCCATTTCTTTTGCTTCCAAGATTTTCACATCATAGGTTACTGCTAGACCAGTTCTTGTTAATATCAAGTTTACAAAGTAAAACTAGTAATTGTTATCAGTAACCTTGGGTGGGAGGGATTTAAGGCCAGTGTGCACAGTGCTCTGTCCATTATGATAGCCCACTGTGTTGCATCTCTAGCCAATACCATGCTGTCTCATAGAAAAATCAAACCATTGTTCTGTGCAGCTCAGGTACAGGTACTGCAGTTCCCATTACCCCCATTGTGTATGCTGGCTAGGGAGATGCAGTGCAAAAAGACCTGGAGGATTGCCCTAACCCTAGATCTAACTGTTTTCTCCATACTGACTAGCTCTATAGAGATTATGGTCACATGCGGAATTAGTTTACAATTTGGACGACTTCTGGAGTGATCCTGTGTCTTTGATTGCTTGACAATTACACAACATATGGGGAAATACAGTCTAGCCTTACCCCAATCCATGCCCAAACCGGACCTTTTTGGTCCACTTGTAGGGCTTCTACTTTTGGAAGCCAGTCTGGAGGGATTCCCTGACAGACAGAAGGGTCCTTTTAAGAGAGATCACTACCTGCACCCTTGTCAGTGTGATCAGGCACAAGCAGCTTTGCAGCCATCTGATTACAGCCAAGTCTTTCTCAGCAGATGTTGTAAGGGATTAAACATGTCCCAGAACTCTGTTTCATGCCAGGAATGTGCTCAGCTGCTGAGCTAGGATTTGTTCCATGTGAGGAAGAATGTGAACGTTCTTCTTCACATGGAGAATGTTCACATACCCATGAGTGAGTCTCATGACACAGTGGTTAGAGGGGAGTCCTGTAGTCAAGCCTCTGCTCACAACCTAACTTATCTTAATGAGTTCAGGTACAGTGGGGTCTCTACTTAAGAACGTCTCTACTTAAGAACAATCCAACTTAAGAACAGCTCCATTTGCTAAATTTTGCTTCTACTTGAGAACAGAAATCCAAGATAAGAACAGGGAAAAAAAACTTTCCTGCTCTTTTTTTAACCTTAGGTCATCTTAGGTTAAAAAAAATTCTCCCCCTAGTGGTAGAGTACGTATTAACCAGCTTTGCATTAGTTCCCATGGGAACTAATGCTTCAATGTACAAACGCACCTCTACATAACAAAAAAACAGCCAGAACGGATTAATTGGTTTTCAGTCCATTCCTATGGGAAATTTTGCTTCAACTTAAGAATGTTTCAACTTAAGAACACCATTCCAAAATGGATTAAGTTCTTAAGTAGAGGTTCCACTGTAGTTTCTATGGACGGATAAGAGCAGATACGGATTAAATGGTGTTCAATGCGTTCCTATGGGAAATGCAGATTCAACATAAGAACTTTTCAACTTGAGAACCACCTTCCAATACGGATTAAGTTCTTAAGTAGAGACCCCACTGTATCTGGCTCAGGGCTGACTCAGCTTTTTGTCCTTCTGAGGTCAGTAAAATGCGGTGTCCAGCTTGCTGAGGAGCACAGTATTCCTTGCATAATTATGTTGTGAACTGCCCAGAGAATGTTTCTCCCTTGTGTAGAGTCAAAAGCGCATATTCTTGGTCAGTGGTGGGTGTTGATAGGACTAAAATGATAAGTGCAGCTTGGCACACCATTACTGTAAATGTCAGATAGATTAGTCTGTAAGTAAGCAGATATGCTGCTCACTACTTTTGCCTGTGCAGATTTTTTTTTTAACAAATACACACGCTTTTAGAGGGAATATGGAAGGAATAGGTTTAATTCACACAAAGCTCAGAGATGCACTGGGCTTACTGTAAAGGCATATGCAAAGACCCAGGGTCAGCTGAAGATATTTGCTCCTTGAGGCTCTGTAACAAGATGCCTCTCACCCAAGTTAAGAAGCACGACACTCAAAGCCAGCCATATTACTGAGGCACAAAGGGGGCATAATATCTCATGAATGACTGCCCAGATCTCTAGCAGTAAAAATGCAATAATGAATTAGAGAACTCATGGTTATTAGTAGGGGCTGTTAGGGCAGCAGAATCTGAATGCATCATAACTGAACACATTTGTTTCATCAGCAAAAATTCATGAAACAATAAGGAGACACTAGAACTAAACATGATAATGTCACATTTTGTAATATCTATCTAAAATTACAGAAAATGAAGATTTGACAGACTAACAGGCATGTTCTTCTGCTCTACAATATCCTCTATTCACCAGTTTTGGCAGATTCTTATCATAAATTCCTGAAGACCCTCATTTTAGTCAAGACTCCTTCTGAATTGCATCAAGGCCAATTTGGGACCAACAAGACAGAGCTTCAGCAAAGAATAACAAGAGGTTACGAGAAGAAAGCAGAACTCCCAACATCATGTTCCCCTCATAATGCTACCATTGCAGAAGGGCATTTACAGGGGAGAATTAGTAAATAAGTTGGGTTAATTAGTAATTTTCTGCCCAGTGATTCTCCACTGCAAGTTATTTTCACATCTGTTTTCTATCCTTGTCTTTCACCAAGAGTTTAAAACAGTAGAAGTAGCAATAGCAATGGATCCCCAGTTTGGTGTAGTGGACAGAGTGACAGATTAGAACTCTGGAGTACAGGTTTCAAATCTCCACTTGGCCATGGAAACTCATTGGGGAAAGAAACTGGTAAAACCACTCCTTAAATATCCCACTCAACTTGAAAGTTCTATTAAGAGCTGATATAAATTGGCTCCAACTTGTTGGGACAGAACAGCAACATGCACAGAGCAATAGAAATAGCAGTAGCAACAGCAACAGCAGCCACTAGAAAGGCGCTCAGCTAAGGAAAATATGGCCTCAGATAGGTGTATACAGTGAAGATGTAATGGTAGCTGGCATGGGAACAGTTATGCATCCTTCCTACCTTCCCACTACAGTAATTTCAAATTTCCCACCCACCATTTACATTAAGTCAAGAAACAGAGACCGAAATCCTGTTGCTTAACTTTATGTTGCATAAAGTTGATGATGGCAGTTCTCCTGAAATTAAGCACTCCAAAGTTTCCAAGGCTCCCTTGGGATCCTTTTCATCATATGGAAGCCATTGGGGGCCATGGGGACAGGGGTAAAATTTTAATTCCTGAAAACCACTGCTGCTCAAAAAATCATCTTGGTGACAGCAACTTTCAGAAATTGAAGACTCCCACCCACCCACCATTCCTGCACCCCCCCCACTGGCTTCCCTATAAGAGAAGGCATCCTAAGAGAGTCTTACAAGTTTTGGGAGGAATTAAACATTTTTTAATTCAGGAAAAACTGCCGTAGCTGATAATGTCAGTAGCCTTATGCGGCGTACGGATGCGCAACAGGATTTCAGCCACTGAGTGACAACTTGCACATTTGCTGATGTGACATCTGGTACCACCACAAGAAATGAAAGCCAGCACACTAACTCAGGTGCAAAGACTTATTTTATATTTCATTGGTGTCTGGTGATCTACCCAGCTCAGAAAATATAGAGATATACGACTGGCAAGTATCACTGACCAAAAATATACTAGCTGTCATCCTGTGGAAAGATACTGGGGAGTGAATCTCACTAAAATAGGTATAACTTTGATCTCTGTTTTTAAAAAAACAAACAAAAAACAACTGTAAATTGTAATTAGTTGTCATAGGCTGAAATCCTGTTAGTGTAGTATGTCATGACTAGAATAGGCTCATTTAAATCAATGTAATTTACAAAGGAATTGACTCACCAAATCCTCATTGATTCAGTGAGCTTACTCTAATTGTGAATTACTGTGCTAAGGAACAGGATCTCAGCCACTGTAGTATATATATATATATTTTTTTCTTGACTGTGGCTCATAAAAAGTGTAGGAAAATCAAATATTAGTAGCAGCTACTAAAATGAGAAAAATACCACCAGAAAATACCTGATTATCATGATAGGAGATTTTGAAGTACTTGTTCTTATAAGAGGTTAGAAATCACATTTTGTAGAATTACATTTATCTTTGACTAATTGATTTTTATATTCCTGTTCCAGATATGTGAGGCCTTTTCCATCAAACAGATACAACATTTCTGATTAGCCAATCACAGAAATGTCAATCTTCAGTCAAAGGCTTTATTGTAAAGGTCTTATTCCAACTGTTTTTAAAAGTTGGCCTTGTGCCACAGACAAATGGAAAATGGTGTTTTCACACATTAAAGCAACACTTTATATCATTTGTGCTGTGTATGATATTTGTGTGAAGATATCGAAAAAATGACAAGTGCATTCTAGCTCATGTAGGTATTTATATTCACATTGTAGATCAGTTTATGCAAAAGTTGCTTTAACTCTCACATGTCTCCTTAAGGTAGGAATACTTTCCTCAGTAAACATTAGTTTAACTGTCAAGGGACAAGATTGCACTGCCTAGAAATATTAAAAGCCATAAAACACAAACAGAATTTTAAAACCAAGTCCACCTTTAAAAGGTTGAGTTGCTTTCACTGGCATTTGTAAAGTTTCTCTGGTGAACGTACAATGATTGGCACATGACAAATTAGAATTGTCAAAGCTGCATGCTGGGACTCAAGCAGGGCTATGAACTGGGGATATCTGACATTTCCATCTTTATCAAGGGGGATTCTGTCAAGAAGCTGCTCAAATTCTTCATCAGTAATCTGCATGCCAAACTAGGAACAAATAGTGGTTAGCTGCAGACACTCACGGAGTTCACATTTGGGTCAGCAGAACCCACAATACCCCAAGCATATGGCTGCCATTAACTCTTTGTTAATGTTTCGGTCCCCAAGATCAAGAGCAGCACGTGAATATCAGAGGTTAATCAGGGTTTTGATCGCTGCAACTTTCTCAGAGAAAGAAATTCTGCCACAGAAATCCCTCCATTGGGGGCACACAGAAACAGAAATAGCAGCAGACTGAACGACCTCTGTGAAAAGTTATTCATTACACTAAAACACTGGTATTGCTGAAACTAGTTAACTCTGAAAGGCTTTTCATTTGGATTTTTTAGCATGAAAGAAAATGCAGAGAAGGGAAAATTGCCTTTTTAGAGGTTGTAGAAAGCTTCTTACTGCTTTTTCCAAAGCATTTTCATAATGGCCTTCAAGACATTTTGCATATCCATATTTTAAAAGCGGCTGTGTTTATTCACAAGCAAGAAAGTGTTTTCATCAAAGCATAATACCTTGCATAAGCAGGAATGAAATAGTGCCATAAGCAGGAATTACTTCAGTGATAATAATGAATAAGACATTCATTCACGATTTTGCAGTGCGGATAATGCACAGCTGACTTTTGGGGAGGTGAGAGATAGGGTTCATTCTGCACCACAGTGAAAGGGTTTCACTGGGATAGCAGCAATCTGTTGTTTTGATTCCCTCAACTCATTTCCACTTTATATAAACTAACAACCTATAACAACCACCTTTCCTCTGTGTGATGTTTTAACCTGTGGTAATTTTAAAAAATTACCAATACTTTTGCAAAAGGAATGGTTGCCTTGCTGTGTTTCCTAGTATACAGATACTGCCCGCTTTGTCAGTTCATTTTTCCATGCAGTCTATTTAACAGTTGGGAAGAGAGAAAATATTGGTTATGTATTTGTTTTTCCTGTTAATTTGTAGCCCTACATGCAAACGTACAGAGAAAGACATGTGAGGCATCCCAAAGTTTGGTTTAACTGTAGCCTTCAAGGTGGTTAATTACAGAAAAAACATCATTGTAACACACACACACACACACACACACACACACACACAATGTTGGCATATCAGACAAGAACCAAAACAACAAAAGAGTTAAAAAAGAAGACAAAAATGTTTTGACAACGTAAAGACTAGGTGCTGTATTTTAATGTGAACATTCATGGATCAAGTTCAGTTCCTCAAATATGAGACTGAGACTACATGGCAAATATTTATACATTTATGCAAAGCTATAAAATAAAGAGACGATTAGTAGACACAATTTGCAAATTGTGTCAGCCAATGTGGTATTTCACATCTAGTCATTACTAGGCCTTTATTAGGTCTGAAATACCCACATTGACTCACACAATTTCCAACTTGTGTATACTAACCAAACTTTTGTCTCATTATTTTTGAGGCATGCATACATGTATAAATATTTTCTATGTAGTCTCACTTTTATGTCCGAGGAAGTGGACTTCATCGATGAAAACTCACATTCAAAACAGAATAGTTAAACTTTGTGTCTCAACATTTTGGTCTTCTTTTCTTTTCTTTTGTTTCTCATCTGATATGCTTGCACAGACTAACATAGATGCCACTTTGAAAATTACAACATATTGGCAGTAATAAAAGTGGCTGGAATATTAAACACAGCAAATAATATTGGAAAAAACATTGTATAAAAATCTTCACATTCCACATCACTTTGGCATTAAGAAAATCTTCACCTGCTTCATGAACAAAAAGCTGTGCTAGGTTGATAGGTAATGAAATTCAAAAAGGAAGTGATCACAGCCCCAAAGGCCCTGCTTATAGACTTGTTTGGACATAAGCATTAATTCAGGGCCTGTCTATATTTCTCCAAAAACCCACAATATATAGTGTTTTAATTTTAGCCAACTTATGGGTTTTTTTAGTAGTTTCCTGCATTCCTACTTAGTAATTGAAATGCGTATCATCTTCAGTTAATGTTCTGATTTGGGAGACTATATACTTTCAGCTTGTGTACTTAAATTAAATATGCATGGAGAGGCTTCCTTTTAAAACTGACTGTAAGGTTCACAATAGGCTTAAGTTGATAGTGTGCTAAAATAAATGGCCCTTTGGTGGCCATTTATATTAACTCACTTCCGAAGAAAATAAACTGCCAGAGGAAAATAAATACGTATTTTGGAATTCATTGTGTGAATGTGAAATTCAGCATGATTTTTTTTTAACATAGGTCAAATCCCAGGTTTTTTGGCTGTGTAACCAGGCTCTTACTTCTACTCATCCACTTTGAATATAAGCTATAGAATGGAGGTGCCCACCTCAGGCTCTGGTTACACCAGCAATCTGAATCAATTTCTGTTCAGACTATTTAAAAATCAGGTTGAAGTTATGTGGTATTTAAACTGGTGACTGTGTTCACATGCACTGAAAGGAAATCAATTTATTTCTGGTGATTTAAATCATCTTTGGTGCCTAAACTGCTGACAACGATTCATTTCCTTTCTGTTTTTAGAACACACTGTTCTTAAGGGCTTTGATTTTTTTTTTCAAAAAAAGAGGAAGTGATACATTGATAAATTAAGTGTCTAGGAGGTGTCACAATAGTTACTAGAAACCCAGGGGGGGAGCACTGGAGAGGTGAGCCCAGCCAATTAAAGATGAAAAAATTAGAATGAGGGGAAGGCTTCCAGCTGCTTTGCAAGACAATACTCCTGGTGCGGGGACTGTCCTCTGCGTCTAGGGATACCTGCTCTGTGCCTACCCACTGGTCTTCTGCTGATTCACTGGCTCCTTCATTGACTCAATGGAGAAGAACCGGATAGGTGGTTGTAATGCTGAATATATTGATGAATATATTGATGAGGTGCAGTGATAAATATTTTTAAGAAAGAATTTTTAAAAATTAAAAGGAAAAACAGAGGTGCCCCTGCCACCCAAAATCCACATGGGCACAAATCAAAATGACAGCAGTGTTCACATCCACAAAGCCACATTGAACTGAATTGAATTGAATTGATTCTAGAAACAAGGTATTTTAAAATGCCCCCGCTGGCCAGTTGAAAAAAAAAAAACTTGCTTTGTGGCCCATATAAATTGATTTCATTCTCATGTCGTGTGAACGATAAAATCTAAATTGATTTAAATGTCACTTAAATATGGTTCTTATTGCCAGTGTGACTGCAGCCTCAGTTTTTAACTGCAGTTGATTGTTTTCATTTAAACCAAGGACTGTGGATACTTTAAACTATTATTTATCCAAATAATCAAAGATCAGAAACCATGTTCTAGAATTGTCCAGACAAACTGTAACTTGTCCCAGTTTGCATGAAATGACAAACTGGAGTTACAGTTAAACTGTGCTTCTCATAAACGTGAAGCAGGAAGGAATAGCTATGCTTTTGTGTTGTCTACCTCAGCCTCACATCCTCCAGGTTCTTTGGGACAAAGACATTATAATGCTGTCCATTGGCCTATGCTGGCTGACAACATTCAAAAATCTGTGCATAATCTACAAAGCCCTGTACAGTTTGTATAATCTATAAAGCCGTGTAAGTTTAAAGTTTTTAGGTGAAGCCCATCTTTCAGTCCCTTGCAACTCACAAGCACATTGGCACAGATCACAGGAGAAAGCTTCTTGTTGCTTCTAAGTTATAAAGTCCCTTCCGAGGGAGGCTAGACTGGCCCCTTCCATGCTGTTTTTTCATTGATAAGCAGATAGCTTTCCATTCAGGCAAATTTTTCACAGCTGGCTGCTGAAGAAGGTGTTTTTAATGGCTGGGGTGCTATACATTTCTAAAATGTACTTTCAATCACTCTGAGCGTGTCTGTTGTTTTAATGCTAAAAACTGTTTGATGTTTGTTTGATAAGATAACCAATCTTCTTTTTGCCGGTATTTGTTTTGTTTTTTAGTCAGTTGTGAGCCACTTTGGGCCTAGTCATGGGAGAAAGGAAAGATGTAAAATACAGTAAATAAATACATAAATGAATAATGCTCCACCCTCCAGAGTTTCAAAAAACTGCTCAAAAATGAACTTTTTATGGAAAGCTTTAAGGATATTCTCCCCCTCAGTTAGTTTTGGTTTATGACCCATGTGCCATCTTTAATGTTGGGTTTCATTACCTGAGTTTTGTTTTGTCTTACTTTATTTACTTACCTATTTATTTTTTGGTTTTGCTTTTTTTTAAATTTATTATTTTGTTTTGGGTGGAAAGTGGGTTGGCTGAAGTTGGAGTTTTATGTCATGTTATAAGACCACCCAGAGTAGTGGTTTCCACTAAGTGAAGTGGTATATAAATGTCAGAAAGAAAGAAATACACAAAAATGTCAACAGAGACATTTCAGAAAGACTTCAAAATAATTAAAATGACGCATGCTGTTTTAGTCAAAAGACCTAATAAACATGCATATAACCATAATAATAAGGAAATTGTGAAGTATATGCCATACTGAACAATCATTCATATACACATTGTTTTAACAAAGCAGCGTAATTAATTTAGCTACAAGTTCTAACTTTTTTCTAGGTTATATATACATTTGAGCCCAATGTCTCTTTCTAGTGAGTAGTGTGTTGTATTTGAATTTGGAATATCAATGAGATCCACTTGGAATTTGAGTCCATCAGGGTAGCCATTGGCCAAGAGGAAATAATAATAGCCCTGAATTTCATAACCCTGACCCAGGGTAGGAAAGGGAAATGGGGTGATGAGCTAGATTCCCTTTTCCAAGCACTCTGTGGGTTACATGATGTCGGGGCATGACCCAACATCAGGGACATGGCCATGTCTCTGCTGTCACTAAATTTCTGGTTGAACCACTGGGTGGACCTTTTCATTCTCTAAAGTTTCATTATCTTCCTTTCTTCTCTCTGTCAATGCCAATGTAACACCAGGTAAAGAAAATTAGGATGACTGTGCCTTTACAGCTTCTATAAAAGAAGGAATTCCAACTTCTGTAAAAATTCCTTCTCCTATCCTAATTACAGAAAGATGACATACAAATGAAACAAAGAAACAGATAATTACAATTACCTCATTCTTTGTTTTTGATCACCACCCCTACCCTTTGGAAACCGCATTGCTATTTTTTCAAAACTTTGTTTTAATTAATGCTTCAACGTTTCATCTACATGAAATTTTATGGTTAAATAATGAGGGAGAACATCCATTGGGTGTGGAAGAAATATGCAATCCACTTCGTGTTGTTCACAGGTATTGGAAGATAAACAAAGTGGAAGCTCTTTGCAACTCAGTGTTACTTCTTCTGGCAGGCTAAAACTTATTAAGCCTCAGCAAATTCCAGAAGGCGTGTTTCTTGAGACACATATAAAAAGAAATCTTCTCAGACTTTAAAGACACTTTGGGATCAAAGCCAGACAAACTGTGCAGTCCTGTACATGTCCTGAAAGAAACAAGTGCCACTCTGTTTAAAAGTACAAATGCAGGAATTTGTAATTTAATAGTGCTTACACCCATGGAGATGTATGTCTGAACTGGTATCTTGATGAAATAGGTGAGATAAATTGGTCATGAATCCAGTTCCATTGGTTTCAGGGGAACCAAGTGCAACAAATCCAGTCTGGGCTCAAGCTATGAACATCAAAATTTTATTTGCGTTTGGTCTTTGTTCAAAACAAAAATTAACTATAGTACATTGAGGTAGCAATATTAATATGCTCAATCCAGTAGTTTTGATGATAATCATTGCTTACAAGCGTCCCTGCATTTTCACTCTGTGCCCATTCTCCAGAGAAGGAGAACAGAAAAACAATTAAAGAAAAAGGTATGAGGGGAAGAAAGATAGCTGCTGGGTAGTACTTGTCTACTAGGGTCTCAGAAGTATATTACATGAGGTCAGACCTTAAGCAAGGACTGCTCTGCCACCTAGTGGCAAGATGGCCTCAGCATTAATAAAATAACACAAAAGAAACTCTTGAGACAGCTTTAACAATTACGTTTTCTTTCAGCATGAGCTTGCAGACTATTGCAGACATAACAAAGTATCACCTGCCCATGATTTTGACTTCTGTTTTGTTCTTATATGGGCCAGTCACCGGAACCTACATTTCTGTATTATTCAGACTTAGGGTATAGAAGAGGACATTAGCTTCTGGGGGGAGAAAAAAGCAGCAGAGATCCTCAAAGCAAAACAAAGCAATAATTCAGCATCTGTATAGAGGAAAGTCAACACCAACAAGGTAAATATGTCACATATTGGATTAGAGTCTTTTCAATATCCATTTCTACAAGAAAGCAAATCACTGCCTTAAACATTGTAGGGCTTCTTCAGAAAGCCCAAGACAGATAGATAAAACTTTATTATGGTCAAAGACCAGCCACAAATAAAACATTGAAACATATAAATATACAGAGATATAGAAATATATTGGGATCAAATGCAAATACTCGGTTCTGAGGTGAACAACAACAGCATCAAAACATCTCCCCTAAAGCAATTCTAGAATTTCTAGCAGACCATGCTCTAACTACAGAGGCTCATCCGCTTTTAGGGCCCTTTTTCTAATGCCCATTGCAGCAATAAGAAATTTGGCAACTCTATGTGTAAGCATGGGATTGGAGTCAGACAGCAGCACTTGCATACATTGTTGCTCTGTACAACCGGGAAATCGGCCAATCAGAGGGGAAACAAGTTCTTCACGCACATCCTTGTAAAATGTGCACCGCAACAGGACCTGTTCAGTTGTGTCTATCTGCTCCATTCCACATGGGCAAAGCCCAGGGGATCTTTTTATACTGTCCCTCCTGCACTGCCAGAGTAAACGCCCTTCTATGCCTGGGCTGCTCCAACTGGGCAAAATAAGGTGCTACTGTAACATTGTATAAATTGTCCTCCCTAAGGTACAATTCTTTGCCCAAAAAAATCCATGGGTAGAAGTGGTTTACCATCCCCTTTTTCCGGGAGCACCCTGGGACTGTACAGCTTGCCCAAGGCCACACAGGCTGGCTCTAAGGCAAGTACAAAACAGGAAAGGAATTTCTTCAAGAACGTGAGGTGCTGGCTTGTGTCTGATTGTATCTGTGAGAATTCCTGGAAAGTTTTTTTCCAATACTTTCTACAACAAAAGCAAAAAGTACAGGAGAAAAGTATGCCTTGGAATGAAATCTCTCCAGAGATTGATGGCAGGAATAATATTAGAATGAGTAAGTTGCAAGGTTGTTCCAGGTCACTCGCTTTACAGCAGACACAGTATCCAGTTGCTACAACAGTGTGTTTGCCAAGAAGTCCTTGAGTTCTGGTTTCATTCCTAGGCAGGTGAAAAGTCAGCCCACAAGGCCAATGCTAATGTTCTCATAGTTTATTCAATGATCTACAGGGCAGCCCAAGGGAAATAGTCCCAGGAAAATAACCTCCCTGGTCTTATTGCAACTTCCTTTTAATCGTTCCAATCATCCACCTCTGAAAGTAGACTGGCATGAGGCAGGGGGGCTATACAGGACAGGAGTGGGGAAACCTATGGCTTTACAGATACAGTGGGGGCTCTGCTTAAGAACGTCCCTACTTAAGAACAATCCAACTTAAGAACAGCTCCATTTGCTAAATTTTGCTTCTACTTGAGAACAGAAATCCAAGATAAGAACAGGAAAAAAAACCTTTCCTGCTCTTTTTTTTAACCTTAAGTCATCTTAGGTTAAAAAAATTCTTCCCCTAGTGGTAGAGTACATATTAACCAGCTTTGCATTAGTTCTTATGGGAACTAATGCTTCAATGTACGAACGCACCTCTACATAACAAAAAAACAGCCAGAATGGATTAATTGGTTTTCAGTCCATTCCTATGGGAAATTTTGCTTCAATTTAAGAACGTTTCAACTTGAGAACACCATTCCAAAACTGATGAAGTTCTTAAGTAGAGGTTCCACTGTAGTTTCTATGGATGGAAAAGAGCAGATACGGATTAAATGGTTTTCAATGCATTCCTATGGGAAATGCAGATTCAACATAAGAACTTTTCAACTTGAGAACCACCTTCCAATACGGATTAAGTTCTTAAGTAGAGACCGCACTGTATTCCTATCTTACTGTTCCCAGAAATCTCAACCTTTGACTAGGCTATAGGGACTGGTGGGTATTACAGATCAGCAACATCAGAAGGCCCACAGGTTCTTCAATCCTTACCAGAGTTTACAAAAGTTATTTTTTTACATCTCCCAGAATACCTCAGACAGCATAGCTACTAAGGAATTTAAGGAGTTTAGGCTCAAAAGGTAAAACTCTAGCCTCAACACATGAAATAGAGTACAGCTGTTCATAGTATTAGTGTTGTGTTGTGTGTGAATCAATTATGACTTGTGGCAACCCTTTTCAGTGTTTTCCAGGTAACAATATTCAGAAGTGGATTGGCATTCCTTTCTTCTGGGGGTCCCTGAGAAAGTACAGCTTGCCTAAGCCCACGTAGGTTGGCTTTACCCACGGGACGCACAGAGGGGAATCAAATTCACAAACTCTGGCTTTGCAGACAGATATCTAAAGCACTGAGCTACCCAGCCAGCTGCTCTTCTATATAGTTGTGAAAAATACAGGAATTCTAATGTAAGTATGATTTAGTATACCGTGATGGACTAGGACCCTGGAGAACAGGGGTCGAATTTGCACTTGGCTATGGAAATTGACTGAGGGAGTGGAACTGGTGAAACCACTTCTTAAACATCTCACTTGCCTTGAAAGCTCTATGAGAATCGCTATAAATCGGTTCCAACTTGATGGCACAGAACACACAGACACAATGTAAGAAGAATACGTTGGGGCCTATAGAAATGGCTGATATACTTAAGATTCAATAAAAAAAAAGTCTGTACTTTGTAGAAGTAAAGAGTTCCACAATAACCCGTATGTCTAACAGATACAGATTTATAAGACTTTATTTGGCCATGATTCTCTATGGATTCAAAACTGTATTGTTTTGTGTATAGTACTATATTCTACATTTTGCTCTGTGGAAAACCAGAAGACCCCTGGTTAGAAAAAAATGTCATGGTAAATGCAGACTTTATAGACAGCTCATCAGAAGAACAGGAAAATCTGATTAAAGGCTGGTTAAATATATCTCAAGAGAAGCTTCTCACAACTCCCTGAATTTGCAAATTAGTTTGCTTCGTTTTGTGACTCACCTTCAGGACTTAAGCACGGGATTCTGTTAAGAGGCAGGAAAAAGGCTACAGATAAAAAAGCAATCAGTATGTGATGTATTAAATCTTTTTAAAATTATATTTAAATAATATTTGGGGAGAAAACAGAGAACAATTAAACAAAACAGAAAGGACATTTACAAACAGAGGAGGGGAAACAAAGTACAGTGGTGCCTCGCTAGACAGTTTTTTTTGCTAGACATTGACTTTTTACGATCGCTATAGTGATTCGCAAAACAGTGATTACTATGGGGGAATTTCACTGGACAATGTTTGGTCCCTGCTTCACAAACCAATTTTTGCTAGACGACTATTTTGACAGCTCCCTCCACGCTTGGAAAACAGGTGTTTTCAGGACCTAAGCTTCGCAAGACAGCGATTTAAACAGCTGATCGGCGGTTCGCAAAGCGGCTTTCCTATGGCCTATCTTCGCTAGACAACGACGATTCTTCCCCATTGGAACGCATTAAACAGGTTTCAATGCATTCCAATGGGGAGAAGCTTTTCGCTAGACAATGATTTCGCTAAACAGCTATTTCAGTTGAACAGATTATCATCGTCTAGCAAGGCACCACTGTATAAAGAAAAAATATAAAGCAACATTAACAACTATGGAAAACCACCAGAATCTGAAGAAATCTGAACACAGACTGAAGTGAAAGATGACTAAATGTCCACACCAGCACTATTCACACACAGTTCCTGTCCAAATGCCACCTTTTCAAATGTTAAATGAACTACAGGTATATGCTAGCTAGTCCATTGATTAATGTAGGATGAACACTTTTCCTTTCGGGGTTACACTATTAGTTATTTAACCACTACAAGGAGGTGGAGGATCCATTTGTTTTGACTGTTGTCTGATTTCCATTAAATAGGCCGGATGATTTAGCAAAATGTGTGCATCTGGAAAATTCAAAGATATCTCCAGTACAAAGTTAGTATACATAATTATTTTCCCAACAGGCAAAAAGTTATGACTGGACATAGCTAGAGCAAATGTTTAAGAGACACACTGGGTATATTACACTACCAACAATGAGCAAAGTCTGCTCAAGACTTTACTGAAAAGTTGTTCTGATGTCCAGTATATACAAAACATAATTTCAAGTGCAAAATGAGTAGGATACAGACCAGCCTTCTGCAGCTTGATAGTCTGCAAATATTGGAGTGCAAGCCCTAGATTCCCTCAGCCATCTATGATGTTATGCATAATGGTGTAATGTTGGCTGATGTGTTCAGGAACTTGTAGTCCAATATCTCTCTAGAGAGGACAAGGTTGAGTTAGGCTGAACAAATTTCACAATATTGGCCATACAGAATTTAGATCCAAGGTGGGCAACCAGAAGCCTCTAGAGGCTGTTGGACTACAACTCCCATTGTTCCTCACAATTGGGTGTGCTGGCTAAGGTGATGGGAATTGCAGTCCCAGATGTTAGGAGGGCCACATGCTGTCCACTCCAATGTAGAAACAAAGATCTATAAATAAAAGAAACACAATGGCAGAAGATGGGCTGGAGGTGTTTAGGTGGAAACTGAGAAATCAAGCAAGCATGCTTAACATTCCCAACCTATTGCCCTCCCAATGTTTTAAACTAGTGGTTCCCAACCTTGGGTAACCCAGATGTTCTTGGACTGCAGTTCCCAGAATCCTTCACCACCAGCAGTGCTGACTGAGGTTTTGGGGAGATGCAGTCAAAGAATACCTGGGTCACCAAAGGTTCAGAAGCATTGTTTTAGACTATCATAAACTTCACCACCATGATTAATAGGCAATAAGGATGGGAGCTGTCGTTTTAAGCGTTCATGGAACATCCAACTGGAGAAGGCTGATCTACTCTAATGATGAGAACCATACCTAAAGGACATTACAGTTGTACACTGCTTGAGAAATACAGTATGTTATTTTCACACCAGAGATATCCAGGCATATTTTCTAAGACATAAGTATTAGGTGGAGTTGGATGGGATTGCAGACTTGAAGGTCATTTCAGATTCTCCTTTATAACATGTTTGTATGCTGTGATTACTGTAGGTCTCCACCTTTTATACTAATCATTGTATATTGTTTGTAACAGAAGTTTATGGGTAGTTGTGTTTACTTCCATGCTATGAAAAGCTGCTGATTTCTATTCTTCAAGCTGTTAGCAAACGCACAGAAAACAGGTCTTGTGCTGGCGTTTCTAGAGGTCACTAACACATTTGTACCTTTTAGCCCTACAGTATAGGCTTTATTGTAGCTAGTACTCCAGGCTATAGAAGTAGTATGCAATGTAGTCCAACGTTGTGACTTTTATTGAGCTAACATAGAAGTCAAATCTTTAACCTCTTGTGTCAAAAATGCCTGTCCAGCAAATACTGCAGAGTTTATTTCAGTCCACTTACAAGATGTCAGCAAGTAAGCATGTCACACTGCATGCAAGCACCTCCTGTGCTCACATTTCACATTTAGAGTTACGAACTTTCCGTTTCCTAGTCATGTGCTCCTGCAGCCCTGCTCTTGCCTCCTTCCCAGCTAAAAGTGACATTTGGGTTCTGATCACATGCAGCAGTTGTCCTTAGCAGACAGTTCCAGGAAAAGAGAAATAATTCGTCCTCCTCCTGACATCCACGGTGGAGAGAAACTGATGGCAACAGAAAGAGGCTCAGCAAAACTTTATACTTTGCCATTTATTCTGCAAGCAATTTCCTTGCTCTTCTCCCAAATTCTAATCTTTGGATCAATATCTTAAATATGGATATGCATTCCTCCATTACCTTTCAGAGTAACCATACATGCAAACAGAATTATAAAGGCAAAGCATATCTGTACACGAGAAAGAGTACCATAACTTATGTTATTTGCCATGTGTGTACCCTTCTTCTCTTACCCTGATGGCATGCATGACTCTCCTCCATCTCCACCCCACTTTATCCTCACAATGACCCCGTGTAGTAGTAGGTCAGGCTGAGAGAGTATGACTGACTCAGGTTCATCCAATGACCTTGATGGCAGAATGGTGTACCCAGATCTCCTCACTCGAAATCCGAACCATTGGAAAAGATTTATACTGGCAAGCAATTGACAGCTCAGGTAGAAAGTGGTGGGTAGGCATTCTCAATATAATGGACATATCAGAAGGCAGCCCTCACTATGCTCACTTGAAATTAAAATATATTTTAAGATAGCAGGACCATATCTTGTATGCAAAAGACAGCTCCCGAGTCTTTAAGTGAGAAGGGAGAATGTTAGCTACAGCATCTTTCATCCCCACATGACCCGAAGCATCTGCAAAATTCCTTTTCCTATGCAAATTTTAAGGCTACAGGAGCCTTGTCTTGCTTTACATACCGTGTGGCCTTGAGCAAGCTGCACAGTTGCAGGATACCTCCCAGTAGAGAATGGTAAACCACTTATGAAAACTCTCTACCTAGAACCCCCCCTCCCAAAAAAAGCTTGCTATAAATCAGAATTGATTTGATGCCACATCATTATCATTGTTATTATTACTGTTATTATTATTGAGATACCACCATGTATATCAAGAATTTTGCTAACGTTTTCCACAGGGTTTGTTATAAAACTAGGTTATTAGTTTTCTTAGCAATCTGTTGTGTTTTTAACAAGTTCTATGCTACACAGAAGGTCAAGAACCTGTTTCATTCACCTGGAGGGTCCACCAATTATGGAGGAATCTTCAACTAATTATTTTCTGTGGTTCAGGTATCTGTTTAAGACACTGGAGACCATGGGGGGGGGGAAGGTGGCGTATTGAAAGCAAAAGTTCACCAAGCAGGACAAGTACGTTACTAGGATGGAACTCTCATTGCACCCAATTGAAGGTGTAAATTACTGAGCTCATATTTGAAGACCAGGCTCAAAAGTTATTGCTTCCCCAATCTAGCACCTTCTAAATATGTTTGACTACAACTCCTGCCACCTCCTACTTACCCTTCACCTCTGGCTGTCTGGTAATGGGACCTACTACTGAACCCATCCAGAGGCCATCAAGTGGGGGGGGGGGAATGCTGTGCAACGCAATTCTTGTTACAATATGTTAGTCCATTTGTAGAAACCATTGCCATGTTTCCTGTCTTAGCACATTAAAAAAATTTTTGGTCTACATTGTGTGTCAATTGTTGGAAGCCATTTCTGGAAAAACTGATTTGCAAGTAACGTAAAAAAAACAAAACACACACACACACAATTTAGCACCTCTCAGGTAGTATGATAGGAATAAACAGTTATATTATGTCCATTCACATATAGGTGTGAATGGTTGAAGGCGGTAGGGAATCAGGAAGATCAAATGCGAGATGGATGGGCTTCGTAAAGGAAGCCAAAGGCTGGAGTTTTCAGGAGCTGGGCAGGGCTGTTGAGGACAGGACAGGCTGGACATCGCGACTTGACAGCAGGTAACCACGTCGTGCGTATGCAGCTGCATTTACGTGAATGCAGACACAGATGCTGTCTTGCGCGTACGTGTGAATGAATGGATCACGGTATAAAACCACAAACCCCTGGGAGAAACGGCTGTTTCTATAAGCATCCCGACTGCCCTAACGACCCTGAAGAGAAGAACGCTTTTACGGTGGCGGCGGATGCTGGCTTGCCCGGAGGGGCTGGCGCTTCGGCGCTCCTGTTCACCTCGGCCAGTGGCGCTTGGAGAGGACGCTGCCGCCCGCCCCGTCAAAGGGTGAACGCCTTTGCCCGAGGCACTGGCGGCCCTCGCCCGCCTCCCGCCTTCCTTCCCCCCCCCCCTCCGCCCGGGGAGCCGTCCTGCGCCTCCTCGCCGGCGCTATTAATAGCCCCCCACCGCGAGCACATGCCGTGACATTGCGTTCTCCAAGAGGGGACCCGATAACTTTAGTTTGCCCTTGCCGACGTCCCTCGCGCCAGGGCTAGCCCTGTGGGAAAGAACAGCATGGCGGCTTTGCCCCGATGCCCCTTCACGGGCCGGGGGGTCCTAGCCAATGTACGCGCGGACCGGCCCCCCGAGGGGCCCTTCCTCTTATCGCGAGACCCACAGGGGCTATAAATAGGTGGAAAAGGTAAAGGACGGTCCATTTGGATCGCGGGGGGCGCAGCTGGGTGGGGAGGTGTCTGGGGACAGCTGCCTGAATTTAAAAAAAAGAAGAAGAAACCTCAAAAGCTCCAGGAAGGGAGTCAGTGTCTCGCTCTGATTTTGGCCCCGTCATGGCTGACCAAGCTCTCAGTTTCCTTAAAGACTTTTTGGCTGGTGGCGTTGCTGCTGCCATTTCCAAAACTGCCGTAGCGCCCATTGAAAGAGTGAAATTGCTGCTACAGGTAAGGCGGAACCACTGCGTTTCTCAGTCGGGATGAGATTCCGGGAGGGAAAAATTAACTCCCACCTGTTGCTGGAAAAAAACTGCATCGTTCTATGACATTCTTCCGAAGGTCAATGTCAAAAAACAGGGACGGTTCTCCCAGACTGAGTTACTGTTGGCACCGTAGCTCATGAACTCTTTTAAAGAAATGATGGTAATGATGACAAGAGTTCAGCCTTCGGAAGGATATATAGACTTTATATGTCTAAGGAACATGCTTTCTCCAGTGGAACTACATGCGTAGATGTATGAGTCCGGAGTGGAGGAGAAATTCTAGTGTCAGATGGGTGCAAGAGAGAAGTGACTAAATATAGAAACTCCACTTGCACGGTTCTGGTTACATGGACTAGCACAGCTCTTCCCCTCCCTCTGCCTCTCTTTATAGCACAGATCCGCAAGTGTGCTGAGTGTTGGGATAACAAATGCCTTCCAACATGAAGCGTTTTCCCCCTCTGTGTGTATATACTGATATAGATATAGGCCATTCAATATCTTGTTCAGTATTTACATGTGTAAAACTCTAGCTGCAGAGCCTGCCTTGTGATCTGATGAGATAGATGCTGGGAGTGTGCCTGGTCACATTCAATCAGTACTTTGTCAGGTCAGTGCAGCAGCTTCCACAGGTGGAGCATCGCACACACATAAGTTTTGAACAGGAGATGGCTTTACTCATTAAATCAAGAGTATGTATCATGAAAACTAAAACTCAGTGTACTAAAAATTCTGCTCAAAATCCTAACATTCCCTAGAGGGGGAGCCATCTAGTCTAATGAGCAACTTAAAGACTAACCAATTTTTATTTGACATACATTGTCGTGGACCATAGCCTACTTCTAGATATGCAAAATCCACTAGGAATGAAACTACAGAAGTGGCACTTGCACACATATTTTTATTTGTGAGCACTCCTGGCTGCATTTCTGTCCTGCCCTTCCTCCAGTGAGCTTGAGGGCTGTGTATGCATGCCTCTTTGTCCTTACTTTATCCTCACATTGACCCTATGATGTGGGTCAGGCTGAATGAGAGTGACTGTCCTGTGGTCACCCTTGGAGCTTCATGGCAGCATGCACTTGAACCTGAAAAAGTCCCACTGAAAAAAAATCCCACTCTGACATTTAACTAATCCAAGGTGTGTGTTTTGCTGTGAGATCAATGGTTTCACAGTGGAGTAGAGGTCAGTTGAAGGACTTTTCTTGAGATGGCCACAGAAATGGAAGAAAGCATGGATATTGTCCTTTTTATATAGTATATACCTTTTTTTTTCTTATCAAGGCAATTATGAGGAAATCAAGATGGCACATATCTCGCCAAGGAAAACATAATTATTTGATTAGGGTTGGAGGCAAGAGAAATGACCCTGTTCTGATACAAGTTATTTTAGCTATAGATTCTGTGTAACTCTTTTGCAGGTACGATGTGTTAAGTGCTATCAATCTCAGATATGTTTGAAAGGGTAGCTGTAGTCTGTTGTAGGAAAAACAGCAGGGCTTTGTGGGACCTTAAAGATGAACATGTTTTATTTGGTATAACTTTTTGCGAACTGCATCCCACTTCTTCAAAGGAAAGGAGATGATCAGCTTTGGCACTGAAAGAGAAGGCTTCCAGTGCAAATATAGGAATGGGTGTCTCGTTATGTAGAGACCTTGTACACCCTGTCATGGGTCAGCATCATCATTTCCCCACCTCCCCTTCTCTACTCCACCCATTTTCTTTAACAGGTCCAGCATGCCAGCCAACAGATCACAGCCGCAACCCAATACAAAGGGATCATAGACTGTGTGGTAAGGATCCCCAAGGAGCAGGGCATCATTTCCTTCTGGAGAGGCAACTTGGCCAATGTCATCCGATACTTCCCCACCCAAGCCCTCAACTTTGCCTTCAAGGACAAATACAAGCAGATCTTCCTCGGGGGTGTGGACAGGCACAAGCAATTCTGGCGCTACTTTGCAGGCAACCTGGCCTCCGGGGGTGCTGCTGGAGCCACTTCACTTTGCTTTGTTTACCCTCTGGATTTCGCCCGGACCAGGCTAGCTGCCGACGTGGGCAAAGGGCTGAATGAGAGGCAGTTCACTGGGCTGGGCAACTGTATTGCCAAGATCTACAAATCAGATGGCCTCAGGGGTCTCTACCAGGGATTCAATGTGTCAGTCCAGGGCATCATCATTTACAGAGCAGCATATTTTGGCGTCTATGATACAGCTAAGGGTAAGCAAGGGGTGTCTGGTGAGGTTGGCAGAGGTATTGAAATTTGGCAGAACATGGTCTAGACTTGGATTTAGTTGATTGGATTATTAAATATTTGCCAGTAGTTCCTTCTTGGCTTGATAGGCTGATGACAGTCTCTGAGTAAGCTAACTAAATTATACCACTGCAGCTTTGGCCTTCACCTTGAAAAATCCCTATGGACTTTCTTGTGCTAGCCTCAGAAAAGCTTCTTATCATTTGGCAAACTCCCTCCGTCATGTAATACTCCCTCACATAGACAAAATGCCTTTTTAAAAGGGAGACACAGCTGAATACCTCATTAAAGTTAAAGATGCCCTAGTTGCCAAAGAACACATTTCTTTAATGTTCAATTGATAGTAGAGATCTGGCAGAAACAGCCATTTTAAAAGAGAATGTAGTGGTAGTATGGGAGAGCCAGCATAGTGCAGTGCCATGGATCCCCAGCAACATTCTCTCTAAGCCGCACAGGCATGCTGGCATGCAGCTGAGCATTGGTGTGCTCAGCTGACTCAGTTATGTCCAGAACTCCACAGGCAGGGAGCGGAGCCTCTGTGCAGCTTTGCAGAAAATTAGAGAGAACGTTGGTCCCCAGATGTTCTTGGACTACAACTCCTAGATATCCTGGCCAGCACAGCTAGTGGTGAAGACGTCTGGGAGATTTAGTTCAAGAATATCTGAGGACCCAAGGTTGAGAACCACTAGTACAGTGGATAGAGTGATGGGCTAGGAGGCAGGAGGCATGGGTTCAAATGTCTTCTTGGCCATGGAAACTCACTTGCAGGCAGTACTAGTAAAACCTCTCCTTAAATATCTCACATACAGTGGGGTCTCTACTTAAGAACTTAATCCGTATTGGAAGGTGGTTCTCAAGTTGAAAAGTTCTTATGTTGAATCTGCATTTCCCATAGGA
Source organism: Pogona vitticeps (assembly GCF_051106095.1). Taxonomy (NCBI): domain Eukaryota; kingdom Metazoa; phylum Chordata; class Lepidosauria; order Squamata; family Agamidae; genus Pogona; species Pogona vitticeps. The sequence goes on from NC_135787.1 coordinate 61,581,878, forward strand.
ACGCATTGAAAACCATTTAATCCGTATCTGCTCTTTTCCATCCGTAGAAACTACAGTGGAACCTCTACTTAAGAACTTAATCCGTTTTGGAATGGTGTTCTTAAGTTGAAACGTTCTTAAGTTGAAGCAAAATTTCCCATAGGAATGGACTGAAAACCAATTAATCCGTTCTGGCTGTTTTTTTGTTATGTAGAGGTGCATTCGTACATTGAAGCATTAGTTCCCATAGGAACTAATGCAAAGCTGGCTAATACGTACTCTACCACTAGGGGGAGAATTTTTTGTAACCTAAGATGACCTAAGGTTAAAAAAAGAGCAGGAAAGGTTTTTTTTCCTGTTCTTATCTTGGATTTCTGTTCTCAAGTAGAAACAAAATTTAGCAAATGGAGCTGTTCTTAAGTTGGATTGTTCTTAAGTAGGGACGTTCTTAAGTAGAGACCCTACTGTACCTTAAATACTCTACTAGGAGCACTATTAGTCAGGTGCAACTTGACAGCACATCATAATAATAACAACAACAATAATTAGTGTAGACCATTACAATGCTGGATTAGGACTATGGAGTTCTGGGTTCACAAATCTGTTGATTCATAAAATCCAGCAGCACAATTCTGTACATGGTTGCTCAGAATTAAGCCCCATTGAGGCACAGAGTTCTGGCTGTCACTCTCTGCAAGGGCAGGCCTAAATTTACAGGCCTGTTAGGAGAAGATTTAATAATATCCTATTTTCCACGCTGAGCTTCTTGGGGGAAGAATGTGCTTAGCAGACTCATAGCTCTCCCTCAGAGTACAAAGCAACAGTATCCTCCTGCATCACAACTGATTTTTTTCTGTGACATGGTTAAAGAAGTACTTCCAGTACAAACTTTAGGCACCCTAAACCTGACTGTTATTGAAATCTGTTTTTATCTCTTTCAGACAATCATGTAAAATAATTCCTCTGCAGTTCTCTTGTCACTAAATTATGTGTTTCTCTGCTGTGTGGATTTGCATTAATAGAATGTGACGCACAACTTGTCTGGCATTGTGATCTTGTCTGTGAGTGACGCAGAAGCAGTGAGATGTTACTAACAGCTTTCTCTCCCTCTGCCCTTGTGTCCTGGGCATCTCTTTGGGCAATCTGCTCTTGATGACAGGTATGCTGCCTGACCCGAAGAACGTGCACATTGTTGTGAGTTGGATGATAGCCCAGAGTGTAACTGCTGTCGCTGGGCTGGTATCCTATCCTTTTGACACTGTCCGACGTAGGATGATGATGCAGTCTGGCAGGAAAGGAGGTGAGAACATAAGCCTTTGTTTTAAAATAATTTTAAATAAATAATTTTCATTTTCTTTCCTTTCAGGTTTTTTTCCCCATTCTTGAAAGGGTTGAGGAAATTGGGAGACTTAAAGTAGGAACCTTCCCATCTTAAGAAGTAAAATGGAAACAGATGTAATTTGAGCAACTCTATTTATGTAGAAGACCATTCATCTCAAAGTACATACTGATTTTGTGCTAGATCAGTATGTATAGAATTACAGCCTTAATAATATTAAGAATTTTTCTTTGAGCAATGCCATTTGATTCCAGGGTTTGGTTCCAAAATGTTTATATAGCAGCCAGAATACCCCACCCACCTGCTGGCCATTCATTTGGACTTTTTCCAATCTCTACTTAGTCCCAGAATATGGTGATACATATAAATGTGTTTGAAAGACAGGGGTGGGGGATAGTTTCATTGTTAACCTTGTTGAAGTTAGTGTAAGTGAAGACTGGAGAACAGCATTTTTTAAAAAAAGTTTTGAGCAGTGGGATTGGAGGGGAGCATTGTGCATTGCTTTCCAATGTTTGTTTTCTCTGCATAAGACACCTTTGGTTACAAGATAATTTACCTGCACATGTTATCTTCCACAGCTGATATCATGTACAAGGGCACAATTGACTGCTGGAAGAAAATAGCGAAAGATGAAGGAGGCAAAGCTTTCTTCAAAGGCGCCTGGTCCAATGTGTTGAGAGGAATGGGTGGCGCTTTTGTATTAGTCTTGTATGACGAGATCAAGAAATATGTTTAAGAGAATCAAGCCACTTGATTCAAACGTTCTGTTTTTGTAATGTATCTACATGTGGTTTTGACGGGCATCTAAATATTTCCTAGGGAAACAGATGGCTATGTGGGGCAAACTGAGATGAGAGATCAGGTTGCTTGTATTGTAAGATGGGCCAATGGTTGTTCATTAGATCACAATCACAACATTTTTGTATGGAAAATTGAAGAGGCCTTTGTGTATATAAAAATACATTTGACAAATATCAGTAATATATTCCTATGTTATAAGTACCTTTCTGGATGATGGCTTGTTGCACAAGATTTAAAGAACTAGAAATGTGAATGCAATAAATACTATATGTAAAATCTCTGGTTTTTTTCCCCCTGTTTATGGCAAATCCTCTGTAGGCATAGCTTCAAGGATTGTGGCATTTGAAACACATGAAGAGTGTGTGTGGGGGCAACTCTTCTACTCACAAATTTTTGCCAGCAAATTACATGTGGCTGCTGAACAAGGGCTACACATCTCTCACTTGCAGCAGCAACAAAATAGTCATTTCATTATTATTTTTTGGCCATCTTTCTTCCAATATAGGGACCCAAGATGGCTCACAAATTATTTAAAAACAGTTATAAAAACACAGTATGTTATATTAAGAATAATTGCATGTATACACTCATGTTCTATTACTAGCCCCAGCTAGAGTAGGTGCATTAGCTCTGCATGATTTGCGTAAGGATTGACTTAAAATCCAGCAATTGATTCAACTGGTCTGCTTTCATTGGGACAGGCAGTAAGACCTAAGACACTAATTTGAAATCACACATGAGTAATCAGTGAAACATACAGTATTCTGCAGTAAAACTCTTCTTGTAACACTTAAACTGGGAGTGTGTCTTGTATAGCCATGGTGACTATGAGTCTGTTTTGTTTCATTGGGAAGTGATAGACGCATCCTGAGGTGGCAAAAAATAATAATCAGTGCTGGGTGTGAGGGTTCTGTAGTCGGCTCCAACTCTTTTTTCAAAGAATATACCCGCTCTTCTTGGTTTGGAAATGGGGGGTAACATTTATTGGGTATCAACAATCCGGTATCAATAAAACCATTCCAAACATTCTCCCCCTTTGACAACAGGTTTGAAGGGGGTTTCCAGTTGTCGATTTTGAAAGGGTTCTTACACTGGCTATTCCAGGGTCCAGGCCACTCGGGGGTGGGGGGGTTAGATGTCAGTAATAATCCCTGCTCTTATCGAATGTCCACCTAGTCACACTCCCTAGGGGGTTCACCCGTCTCCCATGGGACTCCAGAAACTCTCTCTGTTGGTTCTCCCAAATTCTCCATTCTAATCTCTCCCTCCATTCTCTTTCCTCTCTCTCTCTTTCCTCTCTCAACTTCCTCCTCCACTCCTTAGTCTCTCGTTCAACCCAGTATGATGGCTTGGGGTTTAACTCACGCTTCCTCCGAGCATCCGCTTCTTCCTTGGGGACACCCAGTTTCTCTGTCCTCCCTGTCCGTGGATCTTTCACCCAGATCCATTCCCAGCCTACTGGCAACTCCCCCCCTTTTTATATCCCCTAACCCCACTATGTCCCGCCTTATTTCTCCCATGCCCACCGAGATAATCCTGGGTTCTGTGATCATGAGTCCTTTCAAATCTCCATCCAAATTCCCTGGATCCTGTCTGGGAGGTCTTGTCTTCTGGGATGAGGGAACTGGTGGGGTCTGGCTCTCTTTCTCAGCAGTTGGCGGGAGGGACAGCACTTCCAAGAGAGGGGTTTCTCTCCTTCCTTCTTACATACCCCCCCATTCAAGAGGGCCATCCACTCCACCTCACTCTGCTGAAAAAATAGTCTACGCTAGGATGTTCTTTCCCCTTTCTGTATTGTATGGTGAAGGCAAAGGGCTGGAGGGCAAGATACCAATGCGTGAGACAGGGGTTAGTGTCTGTCATCTGTGGTAACCACTGTAGAGGGGCATGGTAGCACTGTGGGTTAAATCGCAGAAGCCTCTGTGCTGTAAGGTCTGTAGATCTTCAGCTGTAAGATCGAATCCACGTGATGGAGTGAGTGCCCGTCACTTGTCCCAGCTCCCGCCAACCTAGTGGTTCTAAAACATGCAAATGCAAGTAGATAAATGGGGACCACCTCAGTGGGAAGGTAACAGCGATCCGTGTCTTAAGTCACACTGGCCATGTGACCACGGAAGATTGTATTCGGACAAATGCTGGCTCTATGGCTTGGAAACGGGGATGAGCACTGCCCCCTAGAGTCGAACACGACTGGACAAAAACTGTCAAGGGGAACCTTTACCTTTACCTTTAAAAACTGTAAGGGAGCGTGGTCCATCACCAGGGTAAAGCCCCCCCCCCCAGCAAATAATATCTGAGAGCATGAGCAGCCCATTTTATAGCTAGGGCTTCTCTTTCAATTACAGCATACTTTCTCGAGGGGTCAACTTGCGACTCAGATATAAGACTGGATACTCTACACCAGGGGTGTCCAACCTTTCACCTTCCCTGGGCCACATTAGAAGATGAAAATTTGGTTTGGGCCGCACATACATTTGGTTTGGGCCGCATGGGGGGCAGCCCTAGCCTTCCTCTGCAGCCCTGCTCCAAGCACGCTTACCGGCAGCTGCGATCGTAGACAGCAGAGGCTGCCAGCTTCAACTCCGGCGGCTTTATGGGGCCAGGAGGGGGTCTGCCTATTGACGGGGACGGTGCAATGCAGTCACGCAGCCCCCCTGTCCCCTCCCCTCCCACTCCTTCCTTCCTTCCCTCTCCCCCCCCACCGTTGTGACGTGCCCCAGCCGCATTCCGGCCGCAAGCGCCGGCAGTGTAACTTGAAACTTTGGAATTTCTTTCAAAATAAAAAATTGCACTGGGAGGCATTATGAGCTGACCTGGGCCGCATGCGGCCCTCGGACCGCAGGTTGGACAAGCCTGCTCTACACCATTGCGCACCTGAGACAGCACTGTCCCCAGACCACAATCTGATGCATCCGTAAACAGGACAAAGAGGAGATTGAAATTGGGGGTAAACCTGGTCGGAAGTTCACGCAAAATAGATTTAAGAGTTTGGAAAGCACTTTCTTTAGATTCTCCCCACTGAACCCACTGGAGTGCCCGCTTCTTGGTTATGTCTGTCAAAGGAGTGGCTAGGGTGGAGAATTGGGGCACGAATCGTTGATAGTATCCCACTAGCCCCAGGAATTGCTGCAGCTCTCTCTTGGTATGTGGCCGGTACCATTGGGTTATCTTGGTCACTTTCTCTTCCTGAGGTTGTATTTCCCCATTACCCACCTTGAATCCTAAGTATTCCACCTTGGTCAGGGCTATTTTACATTTCTTGGGATTGGCCGTCAGCCCAGCCCTTCTCAACTCTGTTAATATCCTACAAAGGTGGGTAAGATGTTCTCCCAGGAAGTGCTATATATGATGATGTCATCAATATAGGCTGCCACACAATCCTGTACCAGTGTTAGGACCTTATGCATGAGGCGCTGGAATGTTGCAGCTGCCCCATGCAGCCCGAAAGGCATTTTTGAGAATTGGAAAAGTCCAATTGGTGTGGAAAATGCTGTTTTCCCCCTTATCCTGAGCCTTTAAAGGTATCTGCCAGTAACCCTTCATCAGGTCTATAGACGAAAGGTATCTGCCGCCCCCTAGCTTGGATATGGATCAAATTTAGAGACCATATTGACCTTCCGATAATCTATACAAAATCTTATGGACCCATCGGGCTTGGGCACAACCACTGGATAACTACGCCAGGGACCCTTCGATGGTTCAATGACCCCTAGCTTCAACATTTCTTCCACCTCTATCATGCTAGCTAGTTGTCTTGGCCAGGTTCTTGCTGTTGGTCTCAATGTGCTGTTGAAATTTCTGCTTTGATGGGTAGCCTTTTCATAGTTGGTTGTTTTGGGTTCTGACTGCTTAAAGCACCACTCTTCAACTCTTCTTAACTATTCCTTCTATTTCTGATGTTCAGGACAAAATGACAATACCTATGTAGCAAAATAAAACCAGGATATTCTGGGAATTATAGTCCCCAGAAGGTGACTTTCCTCCACATGTGGCAGAAAAGAGTATCAGCAGGCACAACTGAATCCCTGAATCTAAAGAAAACTCCTCTCTCTCAAAACTAAACCAAACCTTTTCCTAGCAGAAGATATGGCTCCATATGTGTGATCCCTTTCCCATTTTGATAAAAGGACTCAGGTCCATTGCCCTTTAACTGAACATGGAACTGACCTCATGATAAAGCCTTAGGATAGGAATAATTCAGAAGCAGGCTGTTGTATTAGCAAACTGTCCAATTAAGAGCAAAAAGCTCCAGATAGTCTTATTTGCTGTTTGACATTGGATATTTCATAACAATAAAGATATCGAGATTTTAATCTACTGTATTTTCATCTCTGAAGCCTGATCACCATCAAGAAATGGTCTCTCTGATACATAATCAAGGTGTTTGTTAACTTTGGGCTTAGGCAGTGATTGAAGACTGCTGCAAAAGAAGCTTGCTAAATCAGGTGTTTTCTGAGTCATTATGACATCAAGCAATGTACAGCATAATTTAGCAAAAACTCCAAACGAAGAAATGTGCAAATTATGATGAGCTATTATGCTGCTGCACAGCTTTCAGCTGTCCTAGTTTCTTGCAATCCTTCCCTGATTTCCCATTACAAAGGCTCTTTGCTAATTAGGAATGTGGACATTACTAGCTGAAGGGGAAAAACATTTCAGAGCAACAACCTATCCTTTATGAAAGAATGTGTCTCTCACCTTTGCAAAACTTTTTTATCATGCATAATTATGTCAGAGAAAAGCACCTGTGAAACTTGTACTGTTTTTGATAACTTTGCCACACATTTAATTTGCTCATCAAAGTCAGTGGACTCTAACCTTCAAACTGTGTAGATTGTGCCATATATTCTGGCATCAGTGAGAATGCCAGTATATTGCAGGATATGAAAAACTGTCCATTCTCCAAATAACTGTTTTGAAACGTGTGTGTTTCAGGCAAGTACCAAAGTCAGAAAAACACTTACTGAAGTAAGTTGCAGCTAGAATAGGCTCATTTGAATCAGTGGAACTTATGAAAAAGTTGACTAACCAAATCCCACTGATTCATTGGGCCTTTTCTAGTGCTACTTACTACCTGAAACCACATAATTTCAGCCAAAGTAGAAGTAAAAGTAAAATAAAATCAGATAAAATAAAATAAAATACAAGGTGCACTTCTTGTACTATGAGATATTTCCTAACCCCAATGAATTCCAATAAAAGACACATTAATTCTTCCTGAACGGAGCCAACCTACTGAAATAATGAGAAGAGGTCACTTCTTCCTGACTATTTTCTGAAAAACAGCATAGGGCATTTTTAAATACCAGATATGTTATATTAGATGGGACTTTTCCAAAGGAAAAAACAATAAACATTACAGGAAAAATCATATGTGGCAAGTAGATGATACTAGACGACATTGTTTACTACTGTACATGTGACAATGCTATGCAATTATCTGCATTTTAAGTTCACTTCTTTGAATATTCTGCAAAATAAACATGTACCTGGGGGACCAAAATGTCCCTCAGCATTGCATGAGGGTTAATCATCCATGCCTTGGGCCAGCTGTTAGATTCTAGTTAGTAATAATAAAGAACACACAGTACAGAAGCTGCTAGTACGGAGGGAAAATGCATGGCCTGCTAGATGTTCTTGAATAGGAACTCCCATCAGCATAAGCCAGTGATAGTGAACCTATGGCCCATGTGCCACAGCTGGCATGCAGAGCCCTTTCTGTGGGTTCGCGAGCCATAGGTCACCAGATTGCTACCCCCGGCAGCCAAATCTGAGGTGGTGCCTGCAGCTGCAGTGCTAGCGCCCCAACAGGCAGCGGGCCAGGATCCAGAGCAGCTGGTGCTGGCAGAGGTTGGGCACAGTTGGAGGCAGATCCAGAGTGGGATCTGGAGGCACATCCATGCCAGGTTTCCCCCTTCCGCTGCCACTTCCGCCCGCTGGTTTGTTTGTTTTTCCCAATTTGGGCACTCGTACGCAAAAAGGTTAGCCATTACTGGCCTAGGCAACACCTCCAGTGGTAAGAGGGGTGAGGTAAGAACTGCCATCCAATAGCATCTGTAAGGCCACCTGTTTTCATCCCTCCACTAGTTAGCAAGCGGGGCTGTATCTCTGTGAGCAATTCAATGAGGTTTTAGAATTTGTTATGGTACCTGGGAAGTTAAATCCATAATATCTCAAGGGTCAGAGATTTCCATCTCTATTCTAAGACCCAAGCTTGGAAAGTCACTTTTAAAAAGAATTGATATAATGTCCTATTAAAACCAAACACAACTGAGCAATAAGATTATGCTCTTGGATCCAGGAGTCCTAAGATTTCTCAATTAAAAGAAAACTTCAGCAGGTCATTGAATAGTGTACATTTGTTTTCTGAGTAACTTTCTGAGATCAGTCTAAGATCATTGTGTGTTTTGCAATCACTATATAGCACTATAAGTGGTGGCGCTGTGGGCTAAACTGCAGAAGCCTGTGCTGCAGAGTCAGAAGACCAAGCAGTCGTAAGATCGAATCCATGCGACGGAGTGAGCGGCCGTTGCTTGTCCCAGCTCCCGCCAACCTAGCGGTTCGAAAGCATGCAAATGCGAGTAGATAAATAGGTACCATCTCGGTGGGAAGGTAAACAGCGTTCCGTGTCTAAATCACACTGGCCATGTGACCACGGAAAGATTGTCTTCGGACAAACTCTGGCTCTATGGCTTGAAGAGCGGGATGAGCACCGCCCCCTAGAGTCGGACACGACTGGACAAAAATTGTCAAGGGGAACCTTTACCTTTACCTTTACCTATATAGCATAGACTACGGACGATCTGAAACAATACAGCACTGTTCTGTTTCTGGAGATAAAGTGACCTGATCTCTAAGTTATTTTGAATGGAAAGCTGTCAATGACCCATGTGTATGCTACTCTGAAAAATAAGAGTGGTCTACAAAGGAAAGTAATACATATTAAAGATGGGGTGCATAGTATAGGAGTAGGTATTACTATGCTGTGAAAACAAATGTCAGAGACGGGGATGACATGACAAGGTAGAGAGGTGATGGGGGCAGTAGGAAGGGAGGGCAGGCTGTGGGGGCAAAGAGTGTGGGCCCACCAAACACCTGTTCAGCAGGCCCATAAACAGAAAGAGCAAATTAAACTGCTGGAATAGCAGTTCTGGCAGCCTAGTCTGCTCTTTGGGCCCAGGCCCAACAAAGGGATGAATAAAAAGGGTAAATATGCATTACTTCCTATTCGCCAAGGCCTCTGGAATTGACAAATAAAAAATGACAATTACAGGAATCAGTGATTTCTGACAAATATTATGGTTCATTTTTTATTCATCCCCATGTCTAACTAAAATCAATGAGGAGTCAATGTACTGTATCTGGCTATGTCCAATTTAGAAACCCATTAATTTCACCTAAAGTCTAGTGCCCCCTCCTTCCCTCTATTTGCTCAAGCCAAAGCTTTCTTGACACTGGTCTTTTCACTCTTCTCCACTCCAGTCCCCATTTCCACTCACAGAGAAATAGAGCTCCTTATTTAGATGTTTGGACTACACCAATTTCACAATTACATTCACATTGGTTGCAGTTAAAAGAACATCAGACAAAACCCCCAAACCCAAAATTTAAAAAACTCTAGACAATAATGCTGTGGCACTTTTAAGACTAACTGCTATATTTTTATGTGAGTTTTCATGGATCTACTAAATCTCACATTAAAATATAGCAGTTGGATTTTAAGATGTCACGATGTTTTTATTTTAATATTGCTTGCGTCTTTTGTCTGATATATTTGCATAGACTAACACAGCTACTTCCTCCAAAACTACAGTTAATTGTACTTTTGGCTTATATTGTTTGTAAGATTTGTTTGTGTCATAGCATGTTATTACCCATACCAATTTTCTAAATAAGCATTGTTGACCAGATCCCTTACTGGTGTTTACATATTTGTATTTCTATGTGGCTAATTGCATCTAACTGATGAGGTTAGATGTCCAACACAGCAGTTTCTGGACAACATATGCCTATTTGTGTTTCAGGTCTTTTGTTTAAACATGAAAGGCTTATCCCTAGTCATTACAATTAGTCTTATGTGTTTCCTTCACATGAAACATAGAACCAGCTGCTAAGACAGAATGCTAAACTAGCTATTTTGAGCCATGAAACCAGTATTACTTACTTTTGCAAACCTGCTCTATGCAATCTGTCCATGTTTTAACCTATAATTGTGTGTTCTTGAACCATTTGGCATACATAAACTCTTCTGTAATGCTCATAATTCACATATCATGATCACTATAGCAAACCATGGCCTCTTTGTACATTGTATGTATTTGTTAAAAAACCAAATATTTTATTATGCACTACAAAAAGATGCTTGCATGTGCACAATAAATGCATCCATCCCGCTGGAGTTACATTGTGAAGGTAGGTAGACCTGTGATGAGTTATGTTGTCCTACAACACAGACCTACTGTAGTAAAAGTGTAATCACTGCTTTGTAGTGTGTCAAGTGACCCTCCTTTTGATACCAAAAGAATGTACTCCAACAAACAAGAAGTAAGAATAACACATACACTCTGAAGAATAAATGTTCAAGGAAGAAACATTTCTTCCTGTATACAGGAATGATGGGGGGGTTTATAGGTAATTCTGGAATAGGCTACAGACAGAAATTTAACAGGAAACAGAAACTGAATTTATTTGTGTTACTGGCTTATTAAATGTAAGATCCCAATATACAGTGGTGCCCTGCATGGCGACGATAATCCGTCCCACTGAAATCGCTGTTTAGCAAAATCGTCGTCATGCGAAAACCCTTTCCCCACTGGAATGCATTGAAACCTGGTTTAGTGCGTTCCAATGGGGAAAATACCTCGTTGTCCAGCGAAGATCACCCATAGGGAAGACATTTTGCAAGCGCCGATCAGCTGTAAAAATGGCTGCCCTGTGAAGCATGGGCCCAGAAAACACAGGGCAGCCATTTTGTGAAGCCGACGATCAGCGGAAAAAATTGTCATCTTGCAAACAAACGGTTCACGAAGCATGGACCTAATAGACATCCAGCGAAAATCCCCCATTGGAATGACTGTTTTGCGAATCGCTATAGCGATCACAAAAAGTCATCATTATGCGGATTCGTCGTTTAGCGGGGTCGTCATCTTGCGAGGTACCACTGTATTTAATTCTGCTTCTAATAGACAGAATTGCTTAAAAAAGAGAGGAAATTCAGTGCTGAACACAGATATAATTCAACTGTTTTATTTAGTTTTAACGAATGATATACAAATTTTGTATCTTCCATAACCAGCCAAGTACAATTTTACAATGGCACTATTTAAAACTAGCACACTGTGTTTTAAACAAAAGAGAAAAAAGCTGTCACATGAAAATTTCAAAGTGCTCAAAATTAAAAAGTGCATCCATAAGATTGCTGTTCACTTGTTCTTCATTCAAAAAATAATACAACTTTAAAGAGCAATTCCCTTAACATAGCTGTGCAAATATATTACACAGGCAGAGCTATTCAAAGATCACATCACAAGTTCAAAACAACAGCTCAAGCCGAGAGAGACCAATCTTCTCCACACTATTTGTTTACTGCTTAATACATTAAAATTAGCAAAGATCTGAGTTTAAACCATACACAGCAATGCTCTCTGAAATCAAAATAGATTAGCAAATTATTAGAGGAAATGATGATAAAACACAATGCGCACTGGTTATATACACAAGTGAAATTAAGTATTTGCAGACTTCCCAGTGTTAAGCACAGAGAGCTGATCAAAAATCACTCCTGCAATGCACAGACAGAACAAGCACAGCACAAGTTCATTTGCACAGACTCAGTTCATGTTCTCCAACCTGCAGATGATCATGTAATAATTTCAAGATTCATCACTATGCAACAATTGAATTGCACAGCATATTCTCTCTTGCAGTTCCATAAGATTTTATCATGAAAATATAATATGCTAATTTTAAAATACCACAGCGACATTGCAAGAAAGCAAAAATTAGGACTTAAATCAGATACAAAACTTTATTGCAAAATTCAAAATGAAAAACAAGTGTTTTTCCTTCTGGTCCCAAACTTTGGCAATTCAACCCTCTACTTATAAGTCTCAACTTAATTTGAGCTTTGATGAAATATGAGATTTACAGTGGCAACATTTTTCTTATACGAAGATATTTAAGTGGAAATACTGACCTGGAAGATATCACAGAAATTTTGCTGCTGAGAATCCCCCAAAAGAAACAAAACACCTGATGTTGTATCCATTTATACTTATTACCACTTTCCAGTGTCCTTTAATCACGAACAGTGAATATTACAATAACTTTTGCACAAAAGTACAGCAATCCACAAAAAGATGAGAATTAGAAATCTGGTGGTTCAGTGCAATTTATAGCCAGGCACCACGAATATTACTTGGGTTCAACCGCTGCAGAGCACCACTGGATGAGTCAAAAACAGGTCTTTCACTCCTTCGACTCCCTGTACTGGATGCACTGTGACTAGATGCTCGTGAAGTACCACCTGTCAGGAAGGGTACACAAAAGAACATCAGCAACAGATCTGAAATCTGGTTCACAAATATTCCCAAATACTTAAATTGATAGAAAAGATCTCAATGGGAGCATGTGTACTTTCCCTGAAAGGGGATAATGAAAGAAACAGTTAAGACACTTGTAAGTGCCTTAACAAGTGCCCTAACTGTTTAGTGCCATTGAAAGCAGGAGGTGCTGTCTGAGCCCAAGGAATGTACCACTGGCACACTAACCGGGGTCTTGGAGGGAGATGGAGGAGTGGACTTTGAAGGAAAGAAAGCAAAAAACCCAGGAAAAGAACTGGCAATGGGGGAGCTGTTTTGGCAGGAAGGGAGGGAGGTATAAAGGAAAAAGGAGGGCAATTACAGTCGGAGGTTGAAGGTGAATACTGTTGGGGAGAGGAGAGTAAAGGATAAAAGTGAAGAAGGCTGGGTAGAAATAGTGAAAGACTGGTCAATAGGTCCAGTTTAATGTTCCAAGAGAAGAAAGTGAAAGGGAGCGGGAAAAACAGATGTATAGAAAACTTCTGTACTGGAGACAAAGAGGAGAAAGAAAACACAGAAAGGAGAAAGTGGGGAGAGAGAGAGCCCATAACTGAGAAAACAGGCAATGTATCGGGCAACCTGGGAGTTCCTGTGGGGTAAGTCCCTTCTATACAGGCACCGAAAATGCCCACCGTATGGAGGATCTTTGCTGGACGGTGAATTTTTAGCCCACTGGAATGCATTAACCGGGTTTTAATGAGTTTTTAATGAGTTTCAATGGGGTTTTTTATTTTCGCTTTACCACGTTTTCACTCTACAGTGATTTCGCTGGAATGAATTGACATTTTAAAGCGAGGCACCACTGTAAAAGACTTGTCTTTGACACCAGGCAATGTGATTGTGTCCTCTGTGGAGGGCGATCCAAAGGTGTGTGTGTGTGTGGGGGGGGGTCTGGGACAGACTCACGGCACTTCAACATCAGCTGAGAAGCTGGCCTTTGGTGGTCACTGTCCAACATATTCGGTTCACTAGAATTAGTATATCTCAAAGCAAGACAGGGATCTGTCATTCACTTTTTGGGGGACTCCAACTCCCAGAATTAAATCTACAACTACACTATAACTACATTTTGCTCACTTGGAGAAGGACCAACCTTGAAGTCTGCATGGCTGTCTCAGGCCTATACCATCTACTCTTAATATTGTGAGGGTTCGTTTGGAAGGGCTGTTTTCACCTTTTCATAGTCCCCCGCGTCCTCCGGGTCTAACGTGTCCACTAACTCTTGGGGTAGTCCCGTCAGGTATGGGGTTACAATAAGGGCCCACTGTTCCTTTGGCCATTGTGCCGACACCGCCACTCTTTCGAATGTGTTTAAGAATGCGGCCGGGTCATCTTGGGGTCCCATCTTTTGTAGTTTGATGGGTGGGCGATGTGCAATGGTCCCTCTTCCTTCCACTGTGGTTGATTTGGTGGTCAGCCCTATTTGTGTTCTGTTTAGTTGTTCTATGATTAGCTTCTGCTGGTCTGCCAGTTGTCGCATCAGCGCTTCTTGTCCTTCCGTTATTTGCCTCATCCAACCGTCCGTCTCCTTTGGAGGGGTTGACAGCCCCCCGCGTTGGGCGCCAATATGTGAGGGTTCGTTTGGAAGGGCTGTTTTCTCCCCAATAAATGGACGAGGCAGTGGAGGTAGATCAAAAGGTTCTGTGTTTATTTCCATATTAACTCCAACCGGATTTCCCCCTACAAAGGGGTTCAGGGATTCCTGTAAAATATGACTTGGTTTCAACGGTGTCCATAAACTATTTACAAATGGGTTCGTCGTCTCTGGGTTCCAGGGACCTGTTGTAGGTGGCACAGATCCCAGCCCAGGGTCCAAAGCTTCTTCTAAAGAAATTAAGGGTAATGTCTCTTCGTCGCCGCTCCAGCCATCCCAGGAGGATCCCTCTCCCCCATCGGTACCCCAGGGGCCGGGTAACCCCCCAGTTTCCTCAGCTCGGCGATATGCCATTGTTTCTTTCTTTCCAGTTCCCGGGCAACGGCTTCTCTCTCTTCGCGAAGCTTTCTCCTCCACTCCTTAGCCTCCGTTTCCCCCCAATAAGAGGGCCTGGGTTTCAGTCCCAACTGCCGCCGTTTCTCTGCTTCCTCATGAGGAACCCGGACCTGTTCCCACTTATGGGTCCAGGGGTCCTCCATCCACACCCATTCCCAACCACCTGGAATATCCCTCGGTTTTCCCCTTATATCTCCTACCCCAGCCTCAATCTCCTCCCCTTGGTTTCCCGCCCGAACTCGTCCCGGTTCCCGGGTGATTCTTAACTCTTTCATGACCTCCTCCAAATCATGGGTGTCTACCCCCTTATTCAGGGTAAGGGATCCGACGCTTTCCTTCCCCCAATCAGGGGTCTCCACGCCTTTCTCTTCCCGTCGTGGTGGGGATGGCGGGGGAGATGTCTGTGTGTGATGGGTGCTCTTTGGGAGCGACGGCACTCCTATCATGGCCTCCATCTTGGGAGCCTCACAAATATACAAAAAGGAAGCTGATGTAGTTATTTCTGGGAATTTTAGTCTTGCTGCCCTTTCAGCTCTATAGAGGGCACTACAACTCTCAGAAAGCACCCTGACAGCCTTCTTTTCGCACATTAACAAGTTGTACAGGCCCAAGGCAGCCATGCAGCCTTCAAGTTAGGCTCATCTCCAGGTGAGCAAAATACAAGTGTCCGTAGGTGTGTGTGTCTATAGGCTGGAAGTCCCAGAATCCTGCCCAGGGAATTGTTGGAGAATTCCAGGAGTTGGATTTGAAAAAACAAAACCCAAATGGCACATCCCTACAAGGACTATTTATAAACCTCCTTTGAAGCTCACCTGGCCATGAGGTTTATCTCCTTTATTAAACTAGTATGTCAACAGAAGTTGCATGCAAGTCTAAATACTGGGATGTAGAAATCCAATCTTGACCCCCATCCCTACCCCATGAATGATGCTGAGACTAGGGAAAAGAGACTTGCAGGATATTTATTTATTTAATTTATATGCCACCCATATAAGTTATTTAACTTATATGCCACCCATATGAGTTAAATAAAGGTCTTTGGGCGGATATATGACTTTGCAAACATTACTCACAAGTATTCAACACAAAGGATATAGCCAGTGTCTTAGAGCTACTTACGGGAAGGGCTGTGGTGGCTTAAAGCAGACTTTCCTCGCCTTGGAGTTGGAGATGCATTAAGGTAGCTCATCTGCCGCTGATAGTCCATGAGCTGTTCTGACCGCCTCATACCAGCTGATGGCTTCACTGCTTCAAGTCTCTTCAAAAAAGCCTTGGTTAATTTCCCCCCCAAAACAAACAAACACATTTTAGTCAATAAGCAGCAAATGGCTTGAAAAACGATGGCGGGAAAACAGCTTATGATGAGCTAGAAAAAACTCATGGATGTAAGGCATGTTGTATTCATAAGAATAATGAATCTAACAATGCATGGGAAAACAGTTTGATTAATACTTTTTAGATAAGACCCCCATGTGTGGTGAACTGAAGCACCTGTTAATTACCATAGCTTGGAAAGTCCCCCACCACTAGGAACTAGAACTTACAGAACTTTCCAGCTAACATGGCTAGTGGAAAATAATTTTTCCAAGGTCTGTTTGTGATCCAGTGGAAATGCATACATAAGGGATGACCTAAGTAAAGGGTATTTCAATGAGCAATGAATGAAGAGCTGGTCATGCTATTAATTTTAAAAAAATTAACCATGCAAGAAATATGTGCTGGCATAGAAAGCCAGGATTTGATTGCTTAAACTGGGACAGTGTCAAGGTATCAGTCCACAGTAAGTCCATACATGTACTATTTTTGCATGCATTTCTTATTGTTGCACGTCAGAAGAATACAAATACTGTAGCTGGAAGATGACAAGGATGGGATAGTTTGCAGGAGGGCTATTGTGAAAAGAAAGGCTGCAAGTGTATTGTGGATACAGGGGGCTGTACCATTTAGGAAGATGAAAGGAAAAAAGCAGCACATACATACTCCTGAGCTACTTATTTTGCGATTATATAACTAACTGCATTTTTAGGCTACTTATCAAGAATCTGAGTTCTTATGTAAGTAGATGGACCATAATTCAAACTCTGTTTTCCTGCAGGTAAGAATTCAATTACATTACTATTTAACCACTTCTAGGCAAAGGCCTATTACATGAACAGTGCATTTCTACCTGCCTCAAGATGTGTTACTATGGTTACCATAATGGTCCAACAGTAACAGAACAAGCAAAAGTCAGAGATAATGAAACTGACTGCTGGCTATAATCTCTATCATTTCCACTTTTTGTAGTGGGCTGTATTTTTTGTGTGTTACAGACATAATAACATGTTCTCTAGATTGCACATCAGTTCTCTTGCTTGCTACTAACAGCATGTCTTTCCAATATAAACATCTGTATCTACATTACAAAATGTAACAAAGATGCTAAAACATGAGCAACAGGACACTTAATTTTAGATCAATTCCTTACAATAAATGTTTTGATGTGTCTTGATTTGGCAAAATTTCCTGAGCCAAGTAAATGTTCCATTAGTAATATATGGTGTCCTCCCATATATATTGGACACAGGTTAGAGGCAGATGATTGTAATTAAATTCATTTGAAATTGGTGAGGCTTAACTTGATAAACTAGATTGTAGCTGTACAGCAAACTCAGTGGGAATATGTTGGATGGTTTAAAAGATCATTTGTAAATACTGCCAATTTAAGAACTGTTCATTTATGTCTTACATAAGACTCAGAAAAATTTTAACTTTTTAGTTTTTCAAGAAAATCCTATACACGAGACCCACCAGCTAAGGAACAGATGTATGACTTTTTTCAGCTGCATACAATGCTAATCACATGCATATACATATTAATTTTTTTAAACTGAGAAAGATTGTTTTCATTATTCTATTCTCTACTGATTCTGAAAGATTTGTTTTTCCCTGCCACTAGCAGTATCAGGGGAAAATGTTGTATATGCACAATTTTTTATTATTAAATCAATTTTACCCTGATTTTTATTCTGTTCTCTCCAGCCATCATTTTGTTGCTGCAATTTATATTTTTAATGGCTCAAGGCTGTGACCACTGCCCAATAGGTGATACAAAGCATGTATACTGTGCCAAGAATTTCAACTAACCAGATTCTCTCTGTCAATCCTTTGCTGTTCCCTCTGCCTGTTGATGGCACTGTGGTACATTTTAGGTGCTGGCCCTGAAGGCTTCTTCAGTGAGGCACTTTTGCTTCTGGGCTTTGTAGAGTGTTTTGTTAATTCTTTTAAGAGCCTTTGGTTTTCCCGATCAATCTGTCGCACTTCCTCATTTGTGAAAGAATAGTTTTTCCTTGAGCTTATAGGGGATTGATCCAAGGCCAATGTCTGTTGTTCCTTTTTCTCCAGCTGCAGAAAAGCTTTAAAAACACAAGTTAAATTTAAGTGACATCATTTTCATCACTTCAAAGATAAATTCAGAGGGGAATTTAATAAACTATACTTTACATTGAATAAATTGTGCATAAGACTGTACTGTTGTGAGCCCTACAAGTGGCACTTCTGCTTCTAAAACATACAGTATATGTGAGTTTTAAGCATTTTGTTCAAAACTGCCCACAGCCAGAAAGAAATGTATTTCAGAACTGGAGAGGGCAACTTCCACCGTCAAGGGACTTTGAAGGCTTGCACCCATTCCTACCTACCCACATCCAAAATATTTTTCCTTCCTTTTTTAAAAAAGGGATTTTTAAACTAAAAGAACCCTCTCATGTGCTTTAATAGCTAAGAAGTTGGGTTTTTTGGCCAATGAATTCCAGATTCCCCACCATAGCTTCAGAAAGATGACAAACAGATGAAGCTGGTATGGAATGGTTATTAACCACCCCAAATTGATTGATAAAATGGTCTAGCCCTACTAGAAAGTACTTCACAATATATTTAAGTAGAAGGACCTCAACATGCATATTTTGTCCCAAGGATTGTGGCACTTCTTTGTCATTATTCAGCTCTTAGCACTCTGAGGGACAGGACACAGAAAGCATTGATACCAACGGTCTTAGCAGTTCCTAAAGCTCACATCATATGTTGTTCCTATGTTTAATTCACAATTCCATCACATAAGCAGACGGGAAATTGTCCCCTTCCGTTTACTGGATCCATAATGGCAGAACTAATATTCTACTGTAGGGAATAATTAAAAAGCTCTTAACATTGGTATTAACCAGCTTCAAACCTAGGTACTTGTGAAATACTCTCCCTGTACATATTTGCTGCACTACTAAGATATACTTGGAAGACTCTCTTCCTGCTACCACTGACAACAATACACTATGTGGAGATGCAGGAGAAGGCCTTTTCTGATTCTGCCACATTGGCTGTGGTATTCTCTCCCTGGAAGCTTAAGCTACATCAATATTGGTTTCATTTTGGTGCCAAGTTAACACACGGTTCTTGGAGTATAAGAACCATGGCTTGAATATTTTGTTAAGTTGTCTATAATATGTGTGATTCAATTGTTTCAAATGGTTTTAAACTGTTTTAAAATTTTAATTGTAAACAATTTTGTTTTAAGCTATTCACATTTTTGTTCTGTTCTTGGTGTTTTCCTGAGATCTCATGATATAAGTCAGGATAGGAATATAATAGACTGACTGACCAACTGACCTTGATGGGAGATTCCCTGCTGTTTAATTTATCAGTCAGAACCCATATATTTTAGAATACAGAATCAAGTGCTGCCTAACATGGAGCTACATAGTCTAAAGACATGACACTTGGGCAGGCGACCTTCTTGTAAAAGAAACAAATATCTACTCTGATGTCAGAGAGGCTGAAATTATTTAACAAGTCTACCTTTAGGAACATGAGTATGAGCTAGAAGGAAGGTAATACAGTTCTTTCAGAAGCCATTTAAAAAGGACATACATGAGATATACGAACAATGCAAGATGTGTTCCATGGTCTTAACATGTTAATGACATTTATAAACACTTTGTAAGAAATTTGCAGATGTGCACTTCATCAGTAACAAAAGTGCATGTCAACAAAACTACTCAATACAGACTGAAAATGGAATAAATTCTGGCTGAATCTAAAACATTATATAGAGAAA
Source organism: Pogona vitticeps (assembly GCF_051106095.1). Classification (NCBI taxonomy): domain Eukaryota; kingdom Metazoa; phylum Chordata; class Lepidosauria; order Squamata; family Agamidae; genus Pogona; species Pogona vitticeps. The sequence continues at coordinate 61,601,656 of NC_135787.1, forward strand.
GACTGCTGAAACCACTGTGCTCAAAAGCAAGACGAAAATGCATCCCAGGCAGTTCTTTTCTATCTCAGAATAAAAATGACTATAAGAAGACTACGGAACAAGTAGCAGCCATGGAAAACGGCACCTTAAACCTCTGAATTGTCTCAGGAAAGCAACATGCTGCAAAAGTGCTGAAATATGCTATCTCAAAAATGCTTGCATCATCATACCCTTAGCATTTGTGCCAACAAATTTTGTATGCTCACCAAAATGCTGTGAAACATTTATTTAACTCAGAAAAGTTTCTAAAATTACGTCCTTCAAAAGAAAAAGGCACACAGCCTGGGGTTAATGCTATTAGATATGTTATTCACACATCTTACCAAATAAAAGTGTTAACTTCTGATGTGATGTCATCCCATTTAATATACATTTATAAAAACATCAAAATTCCACCTGCAATTGTAGTCTGATTGGATCTGAAGAGGCCTTACTGACAATCTTGTGAGAATATATCGAGCTGCAAGATTGTAATTCTACTTCCATGAGTCCTTCACTACTTTTGTACTGGGTAGGGCTGATGGTAGGTGTAACCTAACAGCATCTGAGAGGCCATATATTCTGCTGTCCTTTGCTATTAGAAAGACACCTTGGACTAGAATGTCAAGTGAGAAAAGTGAAACTAAATGCAAAAATGATAGTGTTTGTATAATAGTGCTATTTCCCTTCAGCCTATGGTTCTTTCCATTCAACCAAGTAATTGTTTTGTATGCTAGCAGCACATTCAAATGGAAAATAAGCAGCTTAAAAATATAACAAAGCATACTTCAATCTTTATGCACATTTATCTCTGTTATAAAATCCCTCCCTCACCCCTTTCCGTTTTCCTTTCACCTACATGTAAAGAAAATGAGAATTTTTCAAAGTAAGCAGTTAAGAAACAGTGCAGAAGCTATATTTCAAATTTGTTTAATATTTTAATTGCATGCTAGACAGTAAGGATTATTGGTCTCAAATATTTGTCCAACATTCCTTCCACTGCTTTGAAAAAACAACAAAGTTCAGACAAGGTATGTTGAACCACCAAAACGTGATTTCTCTACATTAAAAAGTCTCAAGAGAAAGAGTGTGACGATGGCAGATGTTAACATAGAGTAATGATGATTACATCTTTTGCACATACCACAGTTCAACACCAAAGCATAAGCTACAATGAGCCCTAGATGTGTGCTTCTCACAACGTCTTTGACAAGGCCAAGAAGCTTGGAAGCTCTCGCTTCTGTTTTAGATTTAGTACATTTTCTTACATCCAAACCTAGACAAACTGTTTTTAATCTTTATTCTGTTTTTTTAAAAAACCATGTTTTTAAAACTGTGTTTGTGAGATTCACATTTTAGCCCATCAGAATTAAGATTAAGCACAGTTCTGGTTTTCAACACAAAATAAGGTGAATTTAAAATGGAAGTGAAAGCTTCCCTTCTCCTCATGGCTACATCAGGGAGTGGGGGAGAATGTCAGTTACTACTTGGCCCTAAATGTGTTACCAATTCAGCCCTTGCCAGTTTGTAATTTATGGCACTTCCTTATAGGGATAAACCATAGCTTGATATTACGATGAATGCAGCCACTGACAGCTGCTTCTGCAAATAGCAACCATGTTCTGTGAGAATGAATGGATAATCAAAAAAGACTATAATGAATGACAGCAGGAAACGTATCTCAAAGGCTGAGCATATTTTATTTTTTCTCCCTCTTCACTGTCTCTTCTATCCATTTTTTCTGTAGCTTGGTCCGATAACAGTGTTTGTTAAACAGTAAAATCTAAGTACAGTAGATCCAACTTCTTGGGTTATTTTTTAGACCATATAATCGTTCCAAAGTCACTAACACAAAAGCATGGCCAATCCGTACCATACTAGGAGAATCCTAAGGACTACTTTACCTCAGCTCAAAGTATTTCACATGTTCAACATACTCCTTTCCAGCTTTTTTTTAAAGGAGATTGCTAACACACACAATAAATTGCTTCAGCAATTACACTGGTTTTAATGCTGTTCTGCCGTGCAGTAGTGGATGCTGCTTTCACAAGCAGATTTCAACAATTCTGCTCATCACTATAGTAATGGCACTGTCTTGTGGTAAATATATAGTGATCAGCATCCTATTGCTTAAATGTGGAGCAGAAGGATTTTGTTGAACCCTTCCTCATCCTGTTTCCCATCTGGTGACCTGCTGCCTGGTTGATGTTGCAGCCACCATGACAACAAACGTGCTCTAGCAAACCTGCTTGATGATGGTGGTGGGGAGAAATGTACACTATTGTCCACTTGTGTTTTGCTAAGGCAGTAGAATACTGGCTAATAACTGTGGCAAAGGCAGCAGTGCTTCTTGCCATGTATGGCCAAACTGGGTATCCTTCCCTTCTTCTGACCTTTTCCATCCCACAATGGAAAAAAAACCCTACATTCTTTTCTACTGATACTTCCTATGGGAATGTACACTGGGGAAGTGGTTTCCTTGGACCCCACTACCTTCAAATGTTCATGGCGTCTTTTAAGGACCAGTGTCCTACCCAGTATACTTCCCTACCCTCTCTGGTTTTTACAGTTTTCTGAAGGAGATGTGTGTGGAAGCAGTTGTAGTACATTAGGTATGAGGCTTGCAAGTACAATTTTGGGCTTGGCAAAAAGAAAAAAAGAAAAAAAGGAGAAGACCAAAGAACCTTTAAGCATGGACAAACAGCTAGGTACCTCTCTGGCCAATAATAATCTACTTCTATGAGGTAATGATCCTGTTTCATGTTTTACACACTGGAATGCAGTAAAACCACTATACAATACTATATATTGAAGAGTCACTTACACATCTCAACCCTTCATTGCTTGAAGCCTCTACATAGAGAATTTCTTCTACATTAGAGTGCTTTAGTGTTCTGCAATGGATAAACCACCCCAGTCTTGTTCTATCAGAGAGTCCCTATGGAGGACAGTTAAAATGTATTGTTTACTACTGAAACACCACCAAGTTACCTCATGTAATGTAATTAAAGCTTAAAATTCTAACGACCAAGATTAAACAAAATGATGCCAGTTATCCGATACTACTGCAACCTCAACCTCATCAAAGATCCCCAACCTTGGGCCTCCAGATGTTGTTGGACTACAACTCCCAGAAGCCTTCACCACCATCTCTGCTGGCCAGGATTTCTGGCAGCTGAAGTCCAAGAACATCTGGAGGCCTAAGGTTGGGGACCACTGCTATAAAGGAAGGAAGTAGATTATTACTTCCTGTTCTCCTTTTTACAAATAACCTGGGAGTTCTAATAGTGAAAAATGTTTTCATGGAGATTATAACACATTAAAGAAAACTATACAAGTAGTCTAGTAGTGGTAGTACTATTCATTGTGAAGGAAGACTAATCATTGGGGATAGGGACAGAGGGACCCAACTCCCTGCTACATATAGAAACAAAGCAAACCTACTTGTAAAAGTCTGCAAAGTCACTTGCTAAGTGTGTACTTACAGACCTCTCCTGATCAAGAGCATTACCGTACTCTAGTTGGGACAGGTACATTTAGCCCAAGAGCTGAGAACTGCTATTTTGGGTGGGATGATTTTTTTTTGATAGAGAAAAGAGGGCAATGGTTTGTTTAAATGATAGCATGAAACCACAATATTTCATTTAAGAAGAAAGTATTGAGAATACATCCCATCCCCTTTTCTGTTCTTGCCTCAATTCAAATGCAGAGTACAGCATATGTTCTATGGAACTTTTTGTGGAGTCCAGAAATATATCTCCTAGGTCAATCACATCTGTAAACTTAGCGACAGAGAGAACTACGCATTTGTGTTATTAACCTAACAAAATGCAAACACCAATCAAAAAGTTTAACTGTAATCTGAAGGCAATGAAACAGGACAGAATCCCTTACGATCTTTAAAAACTTTATCATGATTTTGCTAAATTTAAAAATTAGGGAAAGGTGTCCTAAAATCAGAAGTTTGTCTGCATTATTCTAGTAAAATAATGAAATTGGGATATGATGATTGAACCAATTTCTTGCAAAGCTAAAATGTGTCTATTTGGGAAAATTGTGCTGCCTAAAAATGACAACTGATGCTGCAGATACAGTTTGTCCTCATCAAGACTGAACGGATTGATAAAGACACCTATATTCACTATAGGTGATCTTCAGAGCTATCTTTATCCTACACTGTTTTCAAGTCCCCCTGCAACTTCTTCCACCATCTCTCTCTGAATGCAAGAACCTGGAGCCAGAAGAGGCTGTTCTATGCAATGTGCAAGGATCCCTCCTATATTTTATCTTCCAATAAATTATGAAATACTTTGTAAGATATGCTTCTAACATATATCCAATGGAGGATATAGTGTATATTAGGATAGACAGATTCATATATATTTCCAATATTAGAAAGGTATGATTTGGCAGTATTTAGATACTATTTTTAGGATCAGGATGATTTGCAGGACTAGGTGTTATACAAAACAGAAGTACTGTAGATTCTTTTAATTACATTCTATTAACTACCTTTTAGATGCTACCTTCTTTAAAAAACCCTCTCTTCTCTGCTTCCCCTTAAAATACCACCTCTATAATTATTTTCTTCTCTTCATGATAATTGGCGCTCTCACCTATTTTGCTTGAGTAAATTCCTAAAAATAGGGATGCATCATCACAATGATCTGTATCAATTCCAGCTTTATGGAGAAACCCTTTTCACAGCTGTTCCCTTCTTGAAGTACTTACTAGAAATGTTACTGCCAGCATGCCATAATAAAGAATCTTTTTACGTGACATCAGCAGTGCATCATAATAGACTGACACAGAGTATCTCATATCAGCTTAAGAACAATTAAAAGACAGAAAGCAGTGGGCATACCAGATATTAATTCTACATCCTCAGCTCAAATTAACAATTATCCCATAACTTCTGAAGATGTGACACAATATTTGTGGGTTCTAATACGCCTGCAGACCAAAGGTGTAGAATTGAGCTGCAATTTGGTACCCATGCACTGGGATTCAGGAATCAATATGGGACAGGATTTCTTTCAGACAGGAGAAACTACATCTGTTGAACTTTTTCAAGTAATAGAGCTATGACATGAGATTTTTTAGCTGATAAAATTTCCTTTTACATATAAGGCAGAGACTTGCTCTGTTGTGAGTGTAAAGCAAAGAGGTACTTGTCATCATGTTGTGGTTCTTAGCCAGATGACTGTATCTACCACATATGACAGAGTCTCCTGGCACAAGTATACAGTGAGAAGGAAGAAGCGAACAATTCACCCCACGCTGTTAACTTTTTCAGGACTAGGTTGTCCTTGTACTTTATGAATAAAATCATCATGTAGAAAACATCTGTTTTTATTATACGCATATCTATGTTTTTTCACTATGTGTGTAAGGAAGACTTTGGCCCATCACGTGTTGGTGTATACTAGAGATGGCGGTATTCGTATTCATATACAAATATCGTATTTTTCGCTCCATAAGACGCACTTTTTCTCCCCAGCATAGCTGGACTTAATGAGGGTCCAGCCTCTGGGGCCAGACTGTCCACTCATGCATTCGGTGGCAGCAGCCTTGCTCATCCTTCCAATCACTCCTGGAGTACCACTCTCTTCCTGCTTGGCTAGCCACTTGGCAGCTGTGTAGGGAGACTTGTCCTCCTTCCCCCTGCCTGGAGTGGGTATCCAAGTGGGAAGTGAGTGGTGCTCTGGGAGTGATTAGAAGGATGAGTGAGGTCACCACCAGATGTGTGACTGGACAGTCCAGCCCACCTTTGTTAAGTCCAGCTACATTAGGATATTCGTATATGAATACCCCCATCTCTATACAGTATATCCAAAATGAGTCAACACAACTTGTCAGGCCAGGTCTGACCATCTAGCAGTCAAGCTGGAATGCATTCATTCCAAAATGCATTTTCTGGTATGCATTAACTGAGTCTGACAAGAGTGAATCCTAATGAACCTAGAGGTTTGTGTTCCACAAATAGTACAGGTAACCATCAATGGATTGTTCCAATTCATTTACACACAAAGATATATGAATGGTTCCATTCCTCTAATGTTTCAAGGATACCTTAATGTATATGCCCTGATGCCCTTAATTCCTTGGGACAATTCGCACCTATCCTGTACATACTTCAGAGGAACCTGGCAGAAATATTACTTCTTCGGAACTACATGTGACCTACTCCAAACAACAACAAGCTAAGTACACATGGAGACAGATGTGTTCTTAAGCAAAACAAGGTGCCTTTTAGACTCTGTGGGGACTTCTCTCCTGTCTTTTAAAGCTACAAATGAAACTGGAACACTGAGAGAGAGGTAGTCCTATAGAGCAGTGGTCCCCAACCTTGGGCCTCCAGATGTTCTTGGACTTCAACTCCCAGAAATCCTGGCCAGCAGAGGTGTTGCTGAAGGCTTCTGGGAGTTGTAGACCAAGAACATCTGGAGGCCCAAGGTTGGGGACCACTGCTATAGAGTATATGTGTAGGCTATGTGAAAACATTCCCCAAGTTATTAATACATTGCAGTAAAATAGCAGAACATCTCTTACTAGAATAATAGGATACCCTGTTTTCCCGAAAATAAGCCCTAACCTGAAAATAAGACCTAATATGGTATTTCAGGATGCTCGTAATATAAGCCCTACCCCAAAAATAAGCCCTAGTTAAGTGAAACCCCGCCCTCCACCATTGTGTAGCATTGTGCAGCAACCAGAAGATGACATGACTGTAAAATAAAACATCCCCTGAAAATAAGCCCTAATGCGTTTTTGGAGCAAAAATTAATATAAGACCCTGTCTTATTTTCGGGGAAACATGGTAACAACTAAGGGGTCTCCAGAAACCCGACATTAATATTAACTTTTCTTACCAGAAAGTACAGATTAATTAGAAGCAAACATGTTTAGTCATATAATACGACTAATATACAGTCAATAATTACAACTAATATATAGCTGTATAATATATTTCTTTATGAATGAACTGGTGTGGCCTATATTTGCTTACTTGCAACTTACTATATTGGAGGAAGTAAAGTAAGTATAACTGTACAGTTGCAAATAAGCAGAAATAGGCCACATCAATTCATTCATAAAAGATACAGTACATAAGAAGTAACTTACACATTATAATTAATAATAATAAAAATTATTAATAATGCTACTGATGCAGGCAATAAAGTAAGTTTAATCAATCATCCTTTCTCAAAGGTATTTGAAATAAATTAGTAACTAAATATTATACAAGAATGCATTCTGCTCAGAGAAATCAAGGAAACCTGCACAATACTGTAAACGTTATTTTAAGAGAAAAGGTCACCTTTCAAAAGATGGTTCAAATCCATAGCTTCATGCAGAACCTTTTGCTGACATCTGTGGTCCAAGTCAGGCTCTAATAAGAAAAAAAAAGTTTAAGAATGAATTGTACTTGTTCTCATAAGTGTACTGTGTTTTCCCAAAAATAAGACAGAGTCTTATATTAATTTTTGCTCCAAACAACACATTAGGGCTTACCGTATTTTTCGCTCCATAAGACACTCTTTTTCTCCCAAAAAAACTGGGGGGAAAAGTCTGTGCGTCTTATGGAGCGAATACTGTTCCCACCGCCAGCTTCCCCCTCTCATGCCTGGCGCTCATATTCCTTTGTCCACCGTCTTGTGAGGGAAAGGGGAACAGTGCCCAATTCAACATGGTGCAGCGCAGGCCTTGCTTCCGTTTTCTATCTGCGCCAGTAAAGGCCAAGAGGGCAAAAAGAGCTGCATGGACTTTGTGGGTGGGTGTGCGTGCAGGGGGGGGGGGAGAAGAGGAGTGGTCCTCTCAGCGAGGCTTCCTATGGGGTCTGTGAAACATCAGGCACCCTCTCTGGAACCTGCCACAAATGACCGCCCTGTAGTGTTCAGCGCCATCACCACCACGCCGCCCTTCCGGGGCAGGGCCTAGGAGCTCTTCCGGACAATGAGGGACAACTGACAAGATTATGAGCTGGCTGGGGCAGTAAGGGAGCTAGTGGCTCCCTATCCCTGATGCCTTTTTTCCCCTTCCTCCGGTAGGTGTGCCTTATGGCCAAGTGTGTCTTATGGCGCAAAAAAAAAACCCCGGTATTTTCAGGGGATTTTTTCATGTACAATCTACGTTTATTCAAATACAGTCATGTCATCTTCTTCTGGTTCTGCGCAATGGTGGAAAGCGGGCTTTCACTTAACTAGGGCTTATTTGGGGGGTAGGGCTTATATTACGAGCATCCTGAAAAATCATACTAGGGCTTATTTTCAGGTTAGGTATTATTTTCAGAGAAACAGGGTAGCATTTCACAAGCTGAATGTTCTATTTAAATCCCTCAAGCTTACCATATATGTCCTGGTTTACATTTTCTTGTCTTTTAACCTTCAACTTCTTGTCACTGGATGCTGCAAGTTCAAAAGACTGGATGGGACTGATGTCTGGTGTCGACAGAGGGGTTACATCAGTTACTGTGTCTTCTGACTCTTCTGCATAGTCACTCAGCTTTGGTTTTACTTCATCCAACTTTGTTCTTGGGCTAGACTTTTGTTTTGGAGAACAAATGGCTAGGCTACCCATGCTTTTCTTTTTTGAAGAAGAGCATGATGAGTCCGATAAGCAACCATCAGAATCTGTGTCTGAACAATCTGTATCAGAACTACAGGATGAACAAGAGGATGATGATGAATGGACTGCTATATTTTTATTAGCTTTCGCATTGTTTGACAGTTTGGATAACTTATGTCTAACCAGCTGGTTTCTGCTGTCATCACTGCTGTCTTCCTCATCTGTATAGTAATTTTCTTCACAATGCTGAACTATTTGGGGAACTTGAGATGTAAAGTTATTTTCACACATTATTTCACTTTGTGCTGAATTATTACCAGATTTATTTACAGTTTCTGAATTCACAGAAGGCAGTGAAGTCATGGCATTCTCAGGCTGATAAGCACCACTATCAAAGGTATGCTCCTCTTGGAATCCTATTTCTTGCTCTTGTGTTCCTCCCTGACCACAGTTATCCTCCAAGCCTTTGGTTTCTATTTTCATGTCGGTATTACTTTCAATGGTATCTTCTGAGTGTGCAAGCTCATAAGTTTCTTTTGCATCAATTTTTGCTGTGGTTCCAACCTTCTTCACCTCTTCCTCAAAATCACTATCGAAAAAGGAATGATCCACTTCACAATCTGACACATCTTCATATTGGTGGTCCATGACCAAAACAAAGTTGTGGAAGTGCCTACAAATTGAAAACTGAAATTATTACACCAACAGAGGAAAACATTATAGTGAATTCCTCTCTATACCCTTATTACATCAAGGCTTATATACATGCTCAAGTTTTTATCCCTGCATATGAACCCAAGTGTAAGACTATACATAACATTATCTATTGGTCTTTATTATCCCATATGACTCCATATGGCGTTTTGTTATACCTTTTTGCACAGTTTCAAAATTATGCTGAATAAACTGCATTTATGTAGTACTGTACAAAATTACTAGTTTCTGTTTTATACAATGAATTATTGTATAATTTACAGTAACAGAATAAATGTGCATATTTATGTATGAATGTATGAATACTTAGGACTTATTCATTGGTTACATCATATCACATACCATTTCACTTATGATATATTCACCGCAAAATGTAATCACAAAAAAGCTTCAGGATGACATTTTAACTGGGATTATTTTATCCTCCAGAACTCACAAATAATAGACTCCAAAAGGGCAGCCAGGTTTAGATAAAAGATGTATTATTTTATTGTGATAGGACTTTCAAGACAATGAAAATGTTCATTCCCAAAATAGCACAGAGTATTTGAGATGCTGTAGGTCTCTCCATCTTTCCACCAAGATCCATTTTGCACATTACTGTATAGGTTCTATATGAGAGGCCACCTGAAACACCCCATAGCTTCGCATGAAGGCAGTAATGTTTGCAAAGCATGTCTCACATTATTTGATTAACTGCACACCAGGCTATAATAGACAATGGTTGCTATGACACTACAATGGTACAGCAAGAAGGTATGATAACATTTTTTCTTTAGAAACGGGATGTCAGTCATAAGACTGTGGACAAAATATGTGTTTGGACAATAGCCTCATCTTGGCATGACTCATATAGGCAAAGGTTCCTGACTCCTAATTCTTCAACAGTAATAATCCTCATTTTCCTTGGCTATATTAGGCTATGAGATTCCTTGATGCTGAGAAAGATTTATGCAGATCAACCCAGTAAAATAGGTAACTGGCTCTCCCCTCAACTTTCTATTTTTTATACAGTTCCATATGCTAGTTGTCTTCAGGGATCAAGTAAGAAACAAAGTGGCTCCCACTACCCTGAAGCTGGCCCATACCCATGTGAAAATCACTGAGAAAAGTCCAGGGTGGATTTGATTTAAATCAATATATTTTTTTTGACGGTTTAAATTAAAAAATCAGATTAAAAAAAATTTAAATCATGATTTAAATTGATTTTTTTAAAAAAAATCATGGATTTTTATCAATCATGGAGAAAAACACTGAACAGTGAAATATAAAAAACCTCATTTTGCAATACAGAATCAGTAATTCATGAATACCAACTTTGGAAATAAATCCCAAACCATCTTATTAATATTATTAATTTGTCTATTAGTTTGTACAGCATCCCTGCCTGAAATACAACTCACTGCAAAACAGTAGTCTAATAGTAACTGTATCGCTTCTGACCATCCAGACCAAAACACTATATTTTTTCTTTTAATTTGCAATATTAATTATGGGAATTTTATTATGCAACTATGATTTTTTCCCCCACATGAACTCATTTTAGGAGCATATCAGAGCTGCTGCACAAAACAAACAGTTCTACTATCATAATTTATTTATTTATTGTGTAAATTCATGGCACATACATCAGGACAGGTTTTTTCATATAATCAGGAGGGAAGATTTTTTCTCTCTCTCATTCCTTTTCAAACAAGTATGCTGATGTTTGCTAAATGTAGCCTATGTTTTCTACTGATTTGACACATACATGGAGGCCAACACAGAAAGTAATTTAAATACCTCCACAGAAATACAAACATATAGAGGTAATTTAGTTTTGAAACTGGCTCTGATAATTTCCACAAATCCTCTTTATGTGCAATTCTTAGAAGCAAGGGAGAGAGTACAGCACAATTTGGAAGTGCATATGTTGCAAATCATATATATGCAGAATGCAAACGTGTTGGGAGGCATGTTATACAGTTCTGAGCAACTGTAGCACTTCTGGAAAGTCCTGTTGCATTGTACAGGCAGAGGGGAGCCACGTTAACACAATATGTCACGGAATTGAAGGAGGCTGCCTAAAAACTTCACATACAGTATAAGGAACACCTATTCACACTGGGGACAAGCAACTGTGCTTGCTGTACCACAATGTTTTCATTTTTCTACTGCAACTTGTAATCTCATGTCCTTCCAAAGACAACGGATGAAACAGAATCAGAATACCAGTTTTATTTCAGCATGGTAACTGTTTATGGTCCCACAAAACGCAGGGCGTTTTTTCAAAAGATAGATTCAAACCTGTCTGGTAACCGTATATATTTTCCCCTGGACAGTACCTTACCAGTCACAACATAGAGGGGATATATTTCAATACTTGGGAACAGGGTTTATGTATCTTTTCAGGTCCACAGTATTTCACCTTGGCCAAGGCAAAACTATCACTGACATTATTCTCTTCCACGGGGGGCGGGGCTTTTAGATTAAAAAACGACAACCCTAGAGTAATAAAGCCATGGGGATGAACTCACCGTAACCAATTATTGCAACATCTTAAGAAGCATACTCAAATATGATGTTGTGGGGATAAGGAACTCAGGGGGAGGGGAGAAAAAGATGGTATTGTAATGAAGTGGTAGAATGGAACTGCACCATTTCACATTGGTAGACTGCACCATTTTAAAACCAAGTGAGGAATGGAAAACTCACTTTTCAATACTATCCTCCATAAAAAAGGGAAAACCAACCCTTCCATCAAGTAGAAAATTAACTGAACCTGTAGGAGAACCTTTATCTCCACCATGACCTCCTCCCCTTATTTCCAAGGAATTTTACTTGAAGATAAAACATTCAAAAACAGCACTCCCTACCTGATGTCTGAAGTGGTACAGACTAGGCTGCTCTGCATTTTACTACATGTGTAGTCCAAATCTGCCCTACAATGCTCAAAAAGGACTGCTTCTCTCTAGTGGTTTCATATCAAAATCCAAAATCTCACTGTACAAAGAAATACATTACAGAAATAGCTTCAAGTATACCTTTCTCCCTGGTATGTAAGTTTTCCATGTGCAGGAAGATGTCAAAGAAGTCATCAAACCAGGTGTGCACAACTGTTACCCAACTGATACGAAAATGTATCATTTTATTTAACTAATATAAAACAGAGATACTCAAAGTGTTGCCATAGAGACTTTTACTGTATGTGGAGTATGAAATGTCTGATGTTCAAGCAAAACAAGTGGCATTACAGATCATACTGCAAATATATGGTGGCTACTGGAGCACATGAAAATTTTTTTGAAAATGATCAGTCTATACAGACTACAGCAAAGGCCTCGACTGTGTGCATCGTGAGAAGCTACAGATTGTTCTAAAAGAAATGGGTGTGTCTTAGTAATTTATTGTCCTTATGCACACCTATATTGTATTGTGGACAAGAACCTACTGTTAGGGTAGTGCAATATATGGAGAAACAAAATGGGTTCCCATAGGCAAAAATGTCTGGCAAGAGTGTACATAATCTCCCTAAAAATCTGTATGCAGAACACATCATACAGAAAGGTGGACTAGATTCAGATATAGGTGGAGTGATAATTGGTGGATAATTTTAAAATATGCAGATGACTATGTTGCTGGCAGAAAGCAGCAGTGACTTGAAACGAGTTCCGATGAAGATGAAAGGAAATGCAAATGTTAGGACTCCAGTGGAACAGTAAGAAGAATGAAATCATAACTTACATAACTTTTATGTTGGTAATGAAGAAATCAAAACAGTTAAATATTTTGAATACCTTAGGTTCCATCATTTATTCAAATGGAGACTGAGGCCAAGAAATCAGCAGAAGCTGATATAGAAGGCAGCAATGAAGGAACTAAAGATCAAGTGTAAGGACTTGTCACTGGAGATCAAGAGCAACAGCACTACTGTGTTCCTTACTGCTAAGCATGGATGTGAAACGCAAACAAAATCAATTAATTTAAAATATGGTGTTGGAAGACAGCTTTCAGGATAGCATGGAATGCCAGAAACAGCCTTTTATCAAGTGGGTCCAAGATCAAGTAACACCAAATGCTCTTTAGAAGCAGAAATGGTGAAACCGGGACTATCCTATTTTTGTGCAGTTCACAAGATTCACTGGAATGTTGAGTCAGAAACCAATTTATAGTGACCTTAATAGGGCTTTCAAGATAAGGGAGATATTAAAGGAGTGATTTTTACCACTTTTGCTCCCCCAGTGAGTTCCCATGGCTAAATAGAGATTCAAACCCTGTTCTCCATAATCCTAGTCAGTCACTCTATCCACTACACCACACTGGAAATCCCTGGAAAACACAATAGGGGCAGGAAAAGTTGAAGGCAGCAGGAAAAGAGGAAGTCCAAATATGAAATAGGTTGACTACACAAAGCAAGCCATGGTCTTCAGTTTGCAATTGCTGAGCAGGGCTGTCACGGATAGGTCATTTTGGAGATTGCTCTTTCATAGGGTCACTGTTAAGTTGAAGGCAACCTGATGGCACATAACAAAAACAAAGACTGAGACTTTGCTGCACATTTTTTCTGGTCCAAGTTCACAAAAGAGATCCATGGTGTCACCCTGGCCAAGTGAAGGGCAAGCTAGTTTTTTTCTGTAAAGAGAGGAGAGACTGCACATTACACCTTTGTCATCTCTTTCTTTTGTGAAATTTAAAACTATTCATCTTTGTCCGGCTACATGAATGTTGGAGTCTCCCAGGGCCCAATTTCTGAACTATCTACCTTAATTGTATACCACTTTTGCCATTTGAAGTGTTCTGGAGGAATCAAAAGCTCATCTTATCTGATACTTTTTAGTGCTCCAAGTAAAAGTATTGTCCTCTCCCCTATGTAGGGACCACTTGGCTACTTTTTTTTGTTACTCTCCAGATGTTTTTAGACTGAAGTTTCTAGAACCCATCACTGCTAGTTACTGTATATTGGCTAGGGTTCATCGGAATTGTAGGCACAAAAAAGCTGGTGGGCCACAGCTGACCACAAACCTGTGAAGAGGGGGATCCACACGTGTATGTACCTGGCAAATAACTGTAAGGATTATTCTGACCCCTCCCAGACACGTGGCAGTCACAGCTTGCTTCTACTGGAAATAAAGCTCCTGCGATGATGCATCAGCATGCACAGGAATAAAAAGGGACCACCGCCAGCAAACCAAAACCCCACAGTGGCTTGATCAGCGTTTACTCTTTCAACTGGAGACACAGTATGGTAGTCACACATTCACCTCAAAGAAAGAGGCCATCAGGTGTCTCCATGGGAGACAGTGAATTAACAAACATTATCAAAGAGGCAGAGTCTTTCTGGGGAGGGAGGGATTAATCAAAGCACGAACTGCGGTTGCACACGAGATCCCTCGCTCTGTTTTGGGGGGAAAAAAAGGCCACACAGCCTTTCTGCACCCTCTTCTCCCTTATTCGGGTGAAAGCACCAAGACACCCCCCCACACACACACACACGGCAGCAAATCTCCCACTTTGTTGTGGAGACGCTGCCCGAGGCGAGGCGCGCAGCAGCCGTGGCGGGACTGCAGGTTGCCTCCGCAGCGCCGCCAACCCCCCCCCCCCGCCCGTTACCTTTTCAGAAGGCGGAAGAGCCAGCAGCGTCTTCGGCCCAAACCCCGCAATGAGGCCCGGAGGCCTACAGGCCCCGCTGCTTGCAGGTGGGCGGAATACCCACCGCCAGCCGGATGTTACTCGGTGTGCTGAAGCTCCCTTGGGCCTCCCCGTCAGCGAGCGCACCTTCTCCCGCCTGCTCCGTCTCTGCGTAGCCAGGAAAGGGAGGGATTGAGCAGAAGGAAACCAAAGTTTCCGTCGCTGTGCGGGTGCCTAGAAGCGCCTTTCGTGTGTGTGTGCAGCAGGGGGAGGCCTCGAGTCCTGCTTGGTTTAAGCTTCTTAGTGGCTCAGGCCTGGTCGTGGCTGCCTGCAAATGTCTGTTCTGAGGCTGTCAGGCTTTATAGTTAAGCTAACCAGTAACCACAGGATAACCTGTTGCAACTGCTTGCTCGAGAGGCCCATCTCTTGCTCGTTTAAGTGCAACGATCGACATTCCATAAATAGAGGTTGTAATCCTCCAGATTAAACAGGGATCTCAAATCTTCCTTTTGTGTCATTGTCTTCACCACACATGAAAAGACCAGTAAAGCTCTCACCTTCTCCTGTAACAGCACCTATTCCTCAAACATCTGCCCAACGCTGGCATTAAAATATGAACTTGTTAATGAGTATTTTTATCAAGGCAGTCGTTGTGCCCAGATTTATGACACAGTCCACCCACAATTTACATTCCTCTTCCAAGCGAGTTGAGGCAGGTTGCACGCTTGAAGATACGAGGCAAGAAGGGAATCCTAGAGACACAATAGGGTTTAATTCCAAACAAATTTGGAAGTACTGTACAGTAAACCCCAGGGCAAAAGCCTAGGCTGAAAACTTTTAAATTAAAATATATTAACCATACAAAGTTATACATATGTACTCAGAAGTTGGTCCTATTAAGTTTCGTGGAACTTAATCTCAGGCAGTTGTGTACAACATTACAATCTTCCTGTTCAGAACCATTGCCACAGTCAAGCAAGCCTTATTTCTGGGAATAAATGCTGCTTACAGTGTTGTGTTGTCTTGTACTTGTTTACTTAAAGAGTCAGAAGGAAGTCCCAGTGTATTCAAAAGCACTTGGTCCCAGGCAAGTGCGTATACAAGAAAGCAGTCTTCAGATGATAGTGGAAGCTGCAATCATAACGACGCACACTTGTCAACAAAGACTACTGCAGTCGAGCAGAATAGCCAGGCTGCACAAGGTTGGTGTGAAAGACAATTTATGAATATCACTTACAGTTGTGTTCAAAATTATTCAACCCCCACTGAAATTGAATGTTTTGGCCATTTTGACATTGATTTTGATCATTCAGTCATCTTGCTTACATTTACATGAAAGAGGCACTTGTAGGTCAGAGAAATATAACCTTAAGTTTATAATGAAATAACCACAAATGTCTTTTCTGTGCTCACATCATTATTAGTTTTTATTCAACCCCCAAGTGACATTCAATCTTAGTACTTAGTACAACATCCTTTTACAGTTATAACAGCTTTTAAACGTGAAGCATAGCTTGACACAAGTGTCTTGCAGCGATCTACGGGTATCTTCGCCCATTCTTCATGGGCAAAAGCCTCCAGTTCAGTCAAATTCTTAGGCTTGCGCACTGCAACTGCTTTCTTTAAGTCCCACCAGAGGTTCTCAATCGGATTTAAGTCTGGTGACTGCGATGGCCACTCCAAAATGTTCCAGCCTTTCCTCTGCAACCATGCTCTAGTGGACTTGGAGGTATGCTTGGGATCATTGTCCTGTTGAAAGGTCCAACGTCTCCCAAGCCTCAGGTGTGTGACGGACTGCATCACATTTTCATCCAATATCTCCTGGTACTGAAGAGAATTCATGGTACCTTGTACACGCTGAAGCTTCCCTGTACCTGCAGAAGCAAAACAGCCCCAAAGCATTATTGACCCTCCGCCATGCTTCACAGTAGGCAAGGTGTTCTTTTCGTCATATGCCTTGTTCTTCCTCCTCCAAACATAGCGTTGATCCATGGGCCCAAACAGTTCTAATTTTGTTTCATCAGTCCACAGAACACTATCCCACAACTTTTGTGGTTTGCCCACATGACTTTAGGCATACTGCAGTCGACTCTTCTTATTCTTGGGAGACAGCAAGGGGGTGCGCCTGGGGGTTCTGGCATGGAGACCTTCATTACACAGTGTGCGCCTTATTGTCTGAGCTGAAACTTCTATACCCACATCTGACAAATCTTTTTTCAGTTCCTCAGCAGTCACACGGGGACTTTTCACCACTCTATGCTTTAGGTAGCGCACAGCAGTCGAAGTCAGCATCTTCTTTCTTCCACGACCACGTAGCATTTCAACAGTGCCCTTTGCCTTGAATTTGTGAATGATGCTTCCTATGGTGTCTCTTGGTATGTTTAACTTCTTTGCAATCTTCTTATAGCCATTGCCCTTCCTGTGAAGACAAATCACCTCTTCTCTTGTCTTCCTGGACCATTCTCTTGACTTCACCATGTTTGTAACCACACCAGTAAATGTCTAGAAGGAGCTGAGTATCACAGTCATTTTAAAGCTGCCTAATTGGTGCTTATTATGCTTGATTGGTGCTCGGTGACATCCACAGGTGTTTTCAATACCTGATCGAAAACACCTGAATGAACCTCTCTTCTTCAGAGTGGTAGTCTTTAAGGGGTTGAATAATTGTGGCAATGAAGAAACCACAAAAGAAACATTTACTACTGTATTACATAAACAATTGATGTTATTTTAGTTGCATTTGGTTCTTTAAAACGTCCTTGTAGGATTTCATTCTGAATATAATTCCAAATGTACACTATAGTCCCTAAACCCCTTTACAGCATTGGGGGTTGAATAATTTTGAACACAACTGTATCTACAGTAGTACAGTATCTGGAGATGGGTATGCACAGAAGCCTTTGTATGATTGTTGCTTGATTAGGAAGAATAGCAGGGAAATGCAATATTCCTTTGGAAGGAGCCCTTTCCGAGAGGCAACACCCGGGAGACTATGCTGCTAGGAGGTTAACTCGCATTAAGATTGACAGTGTCATCGGCCAAGGGAAGAAAGGAGAGAGTCGGCTGACGGCTGCTGCCTACTAGACCGCGCTGGCTCCGCCCGGCCTGCCCAACTGCACATGGCTGGGTTTCCAGCAGCTGCTGTCATTCAGGCGCTTCCTCCTCCCCTTGGCCGGCTGCGCGCAAACAGCCTCCGCGGGGCCTCGACCGGCTCCTGGCGGTGATGCGATGAGCAGGCGAGCCAGGCCTCCGCTGAGCCCCAGGCGACCCTCCCCTTGAACGTGCAACCGAGAAGGGGAGTGTCGGCGGCAGATCCCGGGCATGAGCCCGGCCGGCGTTTGCTCGTGGGGTGCCTTGAGCCGGCGGAGGAAGAGGCTGGCTGTGGACGGAGAAGAGAAGAGCTTGCGAAAAAGGCCCCGGGGCGGGAGATGTGCTGGTTCCCGGAGGCTCTTGGAGCAGCATGTTTGCCGAGACCGCTAACACCTCGTCAAGCATCGGCGGTAGTGGGCAGCTGGATTCTCCCGCGGCCGCCGCCCTCGGCGCCGGCTCCCCTGGAGCTCAGAGCCCCGGCCGCGGTGACTCCGGCAAACAGAGTAGCAGTGTCCCGGCCGCAGCAGCCGAGGGCGACGGCGAAGAGGACGAAGAAGAGGCGGCGGAGGCGGCGGCTGTGGCGGCGCCGGCGCCGGTGGCCAGGGATCGCGGCTTGCCCCGCTCCATGTTGGCGGCCGGACTGGGGCTGCTGCTGTTGCTGGCCGTGTCCCTCTTCCACTTGGGCCGGCAGCAGGAAACGGAGGAGGAAAAGGCCGGCGAGGTGGGCGGGCGGCAGCAGCAGTGGTGCCTGGCCTTACTCCTGCTCCGACTCCTTTTGTACCTGGTCTGCGCCGCCAGCGCCTTCTCCCTCGGCACCTTGCTGGCTTTGGTCCACCAGAGCCGCGGCCGCCTTCAACCCGTGCCGGATTTCCGAGTCGCCTGGAACCGTCGCTATCCGGGAAGAGAAGACGCCGCTCCATTATTGCGAGCTGCTGTGGTGAGTGCTCTCCTCCGGGGGGACGTATTCTTTTCCTCAGTCGCAGCGCCTCAGAAGACGTCTTCCACTGCGCCCCCCCCCCCCAAATTTCCAACCGTGAGCGGGATAATTATGCATTTAAAAGCAGGGCTGAATTTGAATAGGTTTTAACCCCCGGCTCGAGCCTTTGAATCTCTCGGCTTTGTCGGACCAAATGCTTCTGAGCTCGTGTAGTAGATGTTCTCCTCACAACTTAGAAATTGTGACTCGCTCTTGCTTTCCTCATATATGCGAGGTTAAAGGGCACAGTTCTGCGGGTATCATACCTCCAGATAGATTTGAAGCCTGTGCATCTCTCTGTTAGCAAGTACTGTAACTATTATGGAACATTATAATCCAAGTTAGATCTCTCTTATGTCTAGTGGAAACAGAGGCTAGGAGGGAAAAAGTGTCCTTGGAGAGCCGATGCCAAGTGTGTTGGTATGTAGCAGCTTAGCACTTAATTTCATTTCCCTTTGCAACCATGGAGATCTGTGCAGTGACAGTGGAGTAACTCCAATTATTTTGGCTGCAGAGGTCAAAATCATAATACTCTTAAATAATTGAAAGTAGAATTAACAGCATTAGTGTTGGTTCACTTCAGTAGATTGGCCAATTCCTTAGGGTGTGTTTCTAGAGAGTGTTTAAGTACTGTGTTCTTATGAATAATAGACAAATCAACTCTTACGGTTTTCACATTCTAATGTGCTTCCTTATTCAATTTTAGAATAAATTACTTTGGTAATGTGGCTTTTATATTGAAGCAGGCTCTGTGAACATGGGAAAGGTGAAATGGTCCTCTAAGGCAGTGTGGTCTTTGGGGTGTTGTTAAACAGCAGGAAAGTTACCAGTTGTTGCCACACTTTCAACATGGAGGATCTCATTTCAGTACAGTATTTTGAATCTGCCATGTGTGATGTCTGCTTTGCATTTATTTGCAGAAGCTCTTCTCTGTTCTGTTTCAGCACTCTGGTTTGAAAATAGAAGTATGAAAAGCTGCAGGTGAGGGGGGAAAACGTTAGTTACTACCAGGTCTTGATAGCATTCCCAGCATCTGAAGTGATAACCTTTTATCTGGGGTGTATTGCTGCAGAGAGGAAATTACATGATCGATGGCTCCACAATTTGGGGAGAAATGACAGAAACATTTTTTTACATGTAGAAAGGTAGATGCTGAGTTTATCCTGCCTTTCTGGGTGGATGGCTTTTTTCCTTTCTAATTCATCTTGTGACTCCCACCTTGAAATGGTACAGCTCAGATACAGATTTGCCTCCTCAAATGAGACTTGGGATATAACAGAGAAGGTAGAACCACAAGCCTTTCATTTTGTTTCAGGACTTGTGGGAACCAGCAGTTGAATTGCCACAGTTGAAATTTAGCTTGTAGGCGTTGGCTGCAGTCAGTGAGCATGTGGAGCCTTGGCAAATTCCATGTGGACATGTTGTTCCCTAATACTGTGTTTCCCTGAAAATAAGATGGTCTTATATTAATTTTTGCTCCAGAAATGCATTAGGGCTTATTTTCAGGGGTGTTTTATTTTTTTCGTGTACAGCAATCTACATTTATTCAAATACAGTCATGTCATCTTCTGGTTGCTGCACAATGGTGGAGGGCAGGCTTTCACTTAACTAGGGCTAATTTTGGGGGTAGGGCTTATATTATGAGCATCCTGAAAAATCACACTAGGGCTTATTTTCAGGATAGGTCTTATTTTCTGGGAAACAGAGTACTGTACTTCTTTTAAAGATGCAGATCCCTTACTCCCCACCCCCACATTATAACATTTCAGCCCTTCATGTATTTACTTGGAAGATAATTCAGTTATTCAGGAATATATTTGGACAATATATTCCTGGATAACTGAATTTTCTTCCAAGTAAATACATGAGGGGCTGAGATATTATCCAGGAATATATTTAGACAAAGGGATTCCCAGTGTGGTGTAGTGCAGTGGTTCTTAACCTTTGTTACTCGGATGTTTTTGAACTGCAACTCCCAGAAACCCCAGCCAGCACAGTTGGTGGTGAAGGCTTCTGGGAGTTGCAGTCCAAAACTCCTGAGTAACCCAAGGTTAAGAACCAGTGGTGTAGTGGATAGAGTAACAGTCTACAACTCTGGAGAATAGGGTTTGAATCCACTCTCCCACTTCCTCATGGAAACTCACTGGAAGAGTGGAACTGGCAAAATAACTCCTTAAAGATTTCACTTGAAAGTCCTATCAGGATTGCTATAAGTCAGTTCTGACTATAAACATATTTAGACAAGAGTAATATCCATTGTTACCTCAAGCGCAGGTGGTTGAACTCCTCCCACATTTTACCTTCTTAAGGGTTCTATGGAGTACAGGCTGCTTTCCCATCCTCTGGAGACCAAGGAAAGCCACAATTCATGGGAAGACCTTGGTATCAGTTTAGTAGTTCCATTGACTCAAAATGTCTCCTAGTTTGCCTCACCTTCCATCTTGATCTGTGTCCTTGTTTCTTGCCTTTTGTTTTTATCTTCTTTGGAAAGTAGCCTCTTTTTTTCAGGAGGGTTTTTAATGAATTTTATTGAAAAACATTTAATTCTTCCTGATCCAATGAAAGGTACAGAGGCATACCGTCATCCTTGTCACAGCCTTTTCTAGGAGATTTACTTGCTTGCTCTAGGAATATATGTAAATTCTGTTGCTTTTTGACTGAAAAATGAACAAGGTATTCTGTCCCTTGTCCCTGGGACTAGAT
The DNA here is from genome assembly GCF_051106095.1 of Pogona vitticeps. Taxonomy (NCBI): domain Eukaryota; kingdom Metazoa; phylum Chordata; class Lepidosauria; order Squamata; family Agamidae; genus Pogona; species Pogona vitticeps. Next base: position 61,623,332 of record NC_135787.1, read on the forward strand.
GTTCTAGCCCAGGGCTGGGCAATTAATTTCTATAGGGGGCCACATGAAAAATCTGAACTGTTTTCGGCGGCTGAACAAACTTTACTTAAAAATAAAATGAAACAGTCATGTTATGATTGTTTTTATTTTAAACTTGTTAATCTTCACAAATACTAAATAGGTTTTTTGCGGTATGTTAAAGATAAGCAACTGATCAACTTTAGACAAAAAGCTATAAATGTGTTTTGATGTTCAAAACGTTCCGCTGGGCCAGACAGGAGTGGCTTGCAGGCCGTATGTGGCCCTCGGGCCACACTTTGCCCAAGTCTGTTCTAACCCATCCATAATAACTAGCCCTTTGAGCTCATAGGCAGTTACCTAGAGCAGCCATTCGCAACTGGGGGAGGGGCATATGCCCCCCTGGGGGGCTGTCACATTTGAAGGGGGCCATAGACCAGAAACAGTTCTTCACATAACACCTCATAAGGTTTGTTATGCAACTTAAACAATCCTGATTCAGCCTATATTTCTTTCATATTGTGGTTTTATGGCCATGGCCAAAAAAAGTTGAGAATGGCTGCTCTAACTATTTCTGTAAATTCTCTCTTAATCTTCTATGCAAAACTCTACAGGTACCAAGATTTTGCTGCAAAGTTAACCTGCTCTGATTAGCCCTAGTTGAAAACAGTACTCATAAGCCATGGACTTCTATAGAAGCAAGTGAGTAGGTGATCCAGAGTTAAACCATCACCCACAGCTTAAACAAACAGTTTAAGATAGAAAAGCAACTTGAAAACTACCAGAGAAAGAGAAGGCAATAGCACAACCTCAATTATAGCAGAAGGCTGAGTCAAGTTACTTAAGTGGCCAAAGCAAAGAACTTAGAAGAAAAAGAAGAAAACCCTCTAAATATGTTACAAATCCATCATGTCTCAGTCTGCTAAGCAGTCCCGTACAAAACTTTTAGGTTCACTAAGTTTGCTTGCTGTGGTGTTTAACTTCCTGCTAGGGATGAAAATGTTACTGTGTTTTTTAGTTTTGTTTTTGGTCTTGACAAATTTAGTATTTCACAGCTCCTGAAACTTGTGAGAAGAAACCCACTATTTGTGGGGCTTCAGGTACATTGCAGAGAAAAACAGTGCACCCAGAACAATGTGCACATTTTAATGTGTGACCATCTAAACCATGTAAAAGTAAAAAATACGTATGAACATTCTAGTCTAGTAGTTCCCATCTGCCCTTGTCAGCCCAGCTAGTGGTGAAGGCTTCTGGGAGTTGCACTCTAAAAACATCTGGGTACCCAAGTTTAGGAACCATCGTTTTGCTTTATTGTCTGACATTTTTAGATGTCTAGAGGTTCCTTTATCTTGCTTATCAAACACTGGCTGCAACCAGAATGTTTGCTGAGATGGTATCTGCACCAGGCAGAGGGTTTAATTTTTGTGTACACATTTCTTGAGTAATTCCAGTGTAGAAATGACCTTTTATTGAAGTAATGTGTAATGTCTTTGAAGAGCTACCAGATTACCTGTAGACAGAATTGGTAGTATGAGCAGTTACTAAACCATTCAGTAGTAGTGGCTTATTTCTAAACTCTTCTTAAGAACAGACATGTTATGCTGCAATACTTGAGTTGATTTAACTCATTACTCTCAAAATAATTCTTGGTGGTTGCTCCTTGGCTGTGGAATGAACTCCCTCTTGCAATTCATCTGGCCCTTTCACTGGCAGTTTTTAAAAAGTCACTAAAAACCCTGTTATTCAGTCAGGCGTTTCAAAACATTATACAGTACTTGCTTGCACAGTCAATTGAACTTATGGTACTTAGCCTTAATTTGACCAATTCTGCCATTTTAAATGTTTATTTATGTAAACGTATTTTAATGCTTTCTGATTGTATTGTTTATTTATATTTTATTATTTTTATTTTCTGTTCTGTCAAATTGATATTTTAATTATGCTGCTGCTATGTTGTAAACTACCCAGAGTGGCTGAAGATTTTATTTGACTTCTAGTTATTATTTAGTCTCATAGTTTATTTTGCCAGTTTAAGACCAGAATATGGGCTACCAAGTCTTCTGTTGGCCTCCATAAGTAGGCTCTACACAACCTTTGCTTCTGAAAGTTCAATCTTACTGTAATTCACTGTCAGCAATCATTGGGATTGACCTACTTTCTGAATTACAAAAACAAACAAACAAAACCCAACAACAACAACAACAACAACCCAAAAACCCAAAACAATAGTTCTTCATTTGTTGATGCTGCGAAATTGAAATTACTTTTTTAAAAAAAAAATCATGATGTTTTTATATGTTTCGATTGGTAGAAGAGCAAGGAAGTTTTGCAGATAAAGCCAAGATGGCCATTTTTGCATAAGAAAAAAGCCCCAAAACCTGTACTTGTATAATGCATTTATTAAGTAAACCTGTGGGATGTAAACATCAGATCTTTCAGATCTTAAATTCAAACAGATTGTTACAAAAAGCATGAGGAGTGAGCAAGGGAAGTGGGGAAAATTGAATTGATGTTGAAGTCTTGGTATTCATTTCAGTCTGTAATGCAGACAATTAATTTGGATTTTAGAACCTTACTGATAAACACAATGGATTTACTAACCTGCGAAATATTTACTCAGCCCTTTTGCTTGTTTGTAGTAGCTCAATGGCCACCCTTAGACCATTGACCAACATGCTTTGTGAAAGAATTTTCATAGCTATTGTTTAGTTTTATGTCCCTACTAGCTTGTGTGTTTGGGGTGCTGATTGGCCCCAATGGGATCGATTTCATTCTAAAGTGAGATCTGGCATGTAGTTCATGATAACTGCTATCTTTTCCTAATGACCCAACATCCTTTTGCCTTCCAGAGTGAATGCTTTTTGCCCTTGTGGTTTAGTTCAAGATAACATTCTTAAATTGAGTAGTTGTCTATCTCATCATGTTGTCAAAAGAAAAGGAAAGGGAAAGGAAAAACAAAACAAAATATTGTAGCACTGAATTGTAGTTTTATTTCAGTGTGAACTTTCATGGATCAAAATCCAGTTCCTCAGATATCCTCACACTGAAATAAAACTGTTAGCCTTTAAAGTGTTACAATACAGTATTTTGCCTCCTCCTCTTTTTTCCTTTTCTTTTGCCAACATCCTCAAATGGAATGGGTGTAGAGATTTCCTGATTTCCTGGAAATATTTGACCATGGAGTGGTATGTGCATGTTTTGATAATGAAGACTCTACTGGAATAATTCATCTTCCACAAACTTTTCATTTTTCAAAGTTTTACAACTGCCTGCTTCTTCTACGTGGCCTCTGTGAATCCATACAACTGGGTTTAAACTGCGCTTGTGCTGGATACTCAGAATATTCTAGAGCAAGCACAGTTTAAACCCAGTTGTGTGGATTCACAGAGACCACTAGAAGAACCATAGTTACAGGTAGGTAACCCCTTTTTCCTCTTGTTGAAGAAAGGGTGATACCTTACTTAGAAATTCAACATTTATGCAGTATTTTAATTTTGTTATACATTTTGGAAAGTGGTTCTTTTTTGTGAGCAACTTTGAAAATAAAGTGGCAATTACAGGTGATGCCAAGAAGATGCAAACAGTATTACATTATCAAAGTTAAACCTAATATTAGTTAGCATCTTGAGACAGTTAAATCCTTGATGGAGAATATTTATTGTCAGTATCTGTAATTCACCTGTAGTTGCTTCTTGTGCAACTTGATTTTTAATCTCTGCCTCTGTATTGAACATGTTTATAGAATCTGCAAGATTATTATGTCCTTAATGTTCCTGGTCCCATGCCAATTCTAACTTTGTCATTATATAGTAGAAATCATTGATGGGTTTGGATTATTGTTTTTCTGTTTTCCTAGCAAAGGAAAATCAAAAGGGTGGCTTAAATATGTATCTAATTTTGATTTATTGTGCTGTGTATCTGAGAACTCATGGAAGAGCTGGTTTAAAGTTAAGGATCACGATATATGAAATAACATTTGTATTGAAAAGCATCTGTCATGCATTGAGATGCTCAAAGGAAGCCCTTGTTCATGGATGTGTAGGTGGGAAGATTTTAGCTAAAAGGGAAAGATCTTTTCAGTAGTGGTATACAGTACAGCACTTGGACTTAGATATGAGGTCCCAGAAAATGTCATTCCAGCACCTTAGTTAATATAATGTTACCATAGTACATAAGGAGAAAACTCTGTGCATTTCCAAATTGAATTAAATTGAAGGTCCTAGGAGCAGAACTGAAGTATGATTCTAAGCATGTTTAGTCAGGATTTCGTCCTGGCTGGTGGGTTCTAGAAGTTGTGGTTCAAAAATGTAATTTTTCTCTGGGGGAAGGAAAAATAGAAACCCAAACCCACCATGTTTGAAATAGCTAATTATTGGTGTTAAACGTGGTGGAGACAGTACTATATAATAATTGCAAAGACTGAGATTAATAATATCTCTGGGAGCATTTTTCTTCTGAGAAGGGAAATGGTTTTTTCAAAAATGAATTTTTCCTTCCAAAATGGACCCGAGCACTGACTGAACAACCAGGCTTGGCTACGTGTCACAAACAGTATAGCCTCTGCTGGGTGTAGTAATCAAACCTTTATTTCTTCCCCATACTATGTTCATTCATACCTTAGGCATGCATATATGTTTTCTTTCAGAATCCTTTATCTGGAAACGCACATGAACCTGTCCAGTCGAGGAGAGTGATGATTTCGCATAACATGGATAAAGCTCTGAAAGAGGGTAAGACTCTCTTAGGGTAGTGTAGGTGGCCAACGAATGGGCTCCATTCTCTCTTTAACAGTGTTGATGAGCTTGTTAATTACTTCAACAGGCAGTTGGTTTAGCAGATGGTTTATATGCTAAAAGTTATTATCTCTTCAGTATTCTTCCATATTGGGGATTCTTGTGTATGAAAAATATTGTTCACTCAAAATTGTCTAGAATTTGGGGGCAGATTCTGCAGTTGTAGATTCTTTATGGAGTGAGTGGGAGGCAGGCAGGGAAAGAGAACAAGCACTATGGGTGAGAAACACTTAATTTATTAAAACAGTTATTTTAGCCAGAGTCTGAAACAACTAGCTTAAAAGACTCTTGAATCATCCACTGAGAATATACAGTAACAACTTTATTAAGGATCTGCATGTTAAGCGTGGAGCGGTTGGAATCATACTGGGATTTTACTCTGGAGAGAAGTTGCATAAACCATGGCAGTGAATTACAGTTTATTAACAAGGTGCTGGTTGTACTCCTGGTCATATGACTGCCATCTCATTAATTAGCTGCATTTTGCCACTACAGCTGTCATGATATCACTAATTTTGGAGTAAAATCCCAGCAAAATTATGCCCAACATGTGTGAAGACATAGCTGAAATTTCATTTCTAGCTGATAGAGAATAGTGTTTCTGATTGTTTTTTTACTGAGTGCTTATCTGCAAATCAGTAAGTCAGCTCTACTTGGATTCAGTAAAGTGATTGTATCACAGACTGGCAGACCATGTCTTCTTTGCCGTACAACAGCAGAATAATAAATTGCAATAAAATGGCCCTACTTCAAGGCTGTTTTAATTTATTTATTTATTTATTTATTTATTTATTTATTTGATTTTTACCCCGCCCCTCTAGACCATGTCTAAGGATTGTTGTAGTAATAGTTTGTGCATAGTGAATTCAGTACTGTACTTCAAATTTATTGTTAAAATACTGACACTACTACTGTTGGTGGTGCTTCTTTTTCTTGTTCTTTACATAATTTGGAAAGCCCCCCCCCCCCAATCTTCACAAACATTTTGACTGTAGAGAAGAAGTGGGTTAGTTATGAAATGCTGGGAATTAGTGCAACTGTTGTGAGCAAACACAAATTTTCAGGTGTTAGGAGTGGGTGGGAGCTTCAGAGTAACAAAAATTGAACGGATTCGGTGTTGAGCAGCTGGAATACCTGCATGCAAGGTGTTGAAGGGGAAGGAGGACACAGATTTGCATTATTGAAGCTAAACAGTCAAAACCTTTGGTTGCGGCTATCTACAGATCCTGTGTAGTTCATGCTGGTGTATGTCAGATCTGATACTTCTTCCCATTCTCTTGTACACACTTGTTAATAAGTTACTTGTTGCAAAAATTAATATGCAAATTATAAACGGCAGTTATTGTTTCTGTGAATGTAGCTGATTAAAAAGTGAGAGGAAGTAGGAGAAAGGCTCATTCATGTAATGCCAAATCATGATTTTGTGTTTTCTATGAGTCAACTCTGTTTTCCCACAAGTGACCTTAGGCTTTGTACTATAGCATGAGTAACATGTAGCTGTTTGCCAGGAGCCACATTTTTAAGAGTAAATTGAAACGGCTGGCTGGAAGCATGGTGGAGCTAAATGCTTGATGGCTTTACTTTTTGCTTCTAAAATGGTATGTTTGGCAGCTGTACTTAAAGGAATTATTCATCTGTAATAAAGTAATTTATTTTCATTTATAATAATAACACATCCGCTTGGGATTTCTGTTCAGGTGACTAAATGGTTAAATCATCTTACCAGCTATCCTTGTTGACCTCTAGTAATCTCAATCAGGAATAGATTTCATCTGTTGTGACATCACCTGCCTTTCTTATTTTTGGTGGGCACCACACATGCTCCTGAGCAGCTCTGCTTTTATCTTTGTTTTATTTCTTTTTATAGTTTTAAAGTTTGACTTTTAAATTAGGCATTATTCCTAGTGTCTTTTTATTATAAAAGAGGGCTGCTGTAGAGAACGGTGCAACCTTGGGTTGCAGCAAACTCCACAGATTTCTCCCCCACCTCTGGTGGAAGCAGCCAAACTTCAACAAGCTTTTGTAGGCTCTGCTTCTCTGAGAAGGTGAGAACTTGATAGAAACCCAAGACATGCAACTCCACACAACTGAGGAATACAGATGTGGGGACTGTGGGGAGAGTTGCCAGGCAATACTATAAACAGCAAGAAACTTCATTTCATGAAGATAAGATTCAGAATTAATAGTACTGTAGTAGTAAAATGGTGTGGGAGACATACAGATGTGTTGGAAAAGGTGACGGATGTAAGAGACAGGCACTTCCTAGAAAGTAGGACTTGAAAGTCCCTGGAAGTCTTTTGAAAACAATTTTAGAGAATAATCTCTTTTAAAGAGTGGCTTCCCTGCTAAGATTGCTTATTTCATTGGCGTGGACAGAAATAAATGGTATTACTGAACCTCTGAGGACTAGCTGTTGCCTTTGCTACACTCTTGCTGGAAGGACATATTGGGCAAATGGGAGTTTGCTATCTCAGCATTAACTGCAAGTAAATACTGGAGCTCAGAATTAACATTAAAGTGGAAAGTATTAATGGAACAGTTCTTTTTAAGTGGTTCTGAGATTATAGACATAATATTATCTCCTCCAGTATTCCATCAGTTGTGGAAGATTACACCACTGACTATTATCCCTATCTCTGGGCTCAGAAAGAAGGACTGTTGCTCTGGAACTTTGGACCAACCCCATGCTTTAGGAAGGATTAATAAAGGATTTGTGTCTCTATCACCCATGTTGGATATCAGTCATCTAAATAAGTGAATGTGGATTGTGGTAAACTAAGATTTTTTTTTTTTTTGGTCAACCACTGCTATTCCTCCAAAGGAATCTTTACGGAATAACAAAAGTGAAATATTTGGGAAGATGCAGGTTGATCATCAAGCCAGGGAAACTTGAACTTCTAACAGTGTAAACCATGGGTCTCAAACATGCGGCCTGGGGGCCATTTGCGGCCCATCGGATGATAGTTTGTGGCCCCTGCCTTGCCTGCCCCCCCGAAGCGCCCACGCGTCCTCTGCCAAGAGTCAAAAAAAGCCTCATTTCGCTCGCCGGCTGTCTCCCAAGACAGTGCCTCTTGTACCCTCCATCCGGAACTGCAGCCTGCCAGCCACCCCGCCTGTCTGCCGGCTGGTAGGCTGCAGTTTCGGGTGGAGGGTGCAAGAGGTGCTGTCTTGAGGGTGAGTCGGCGAGTGAGGCATGCTGCCAGCCCTTTTCCCCGAGCGCCTGAGCTGCCGCCGAGCGATGCCTGAGAGCGGCGCTCGCTCCTGTCCTGTCCTCGAAGAGTGCCTCCAAGCAGCCAACAGCAGCTGCCGCTGCCTCTTCCAGGGAAGCAGCTGTCTGGCTCTGTTTCGTGGCACCCCCAGCACCAGCCCGGCCAGCGGCCGCCTCAGCGCCTGGCAGTGCTTCCTCGTCCTCTTTGTCCTGCTTCAGCCGCTGCTGAGTGCGCCTTTTTTTTTTGACAGGGGCCCTCAGAGGAAGGTTGCTGGACTTCCATGTGTGTGCCCCCGCCCCATTCAGTTTAATTTCACCGGTACCGATGGAGGCTTTTCTCCTTTGGCAAGGCAATTCTGTGAGGGTTTTTTTTTTAAATTTAAAGTCATGCTCCCCCCCCAGCTAGGCGGTCGCTGGCTCTCCCTCCCTCCTCCGCTTCTTCATCCTGCTGCTGCTTGTGGTGGTAGTGAAGAAGGAGCTGGAGGGGGTCGTGGCTGGCGACGAGGGCTCACGTGCACCTCCTCCTCAGAGCCCCAGCTGGGCTAAGGAAACTCCTGAGCACCTTCCTTGGACCCTTGTTCCACTTGGCGGAAAATCTGATGCAGCCCAGCCTCACCCAGACTCTGCTTCCAGCGGCCCCCAGGTAAATTGAGTTTGAGACCCATGGTGTAAACTGATGGAAGAAACCCTGCAATACACAAATCAATCACAATTTACAAATTTGTATCCACAAAGGTTGTGGGTAATTTTGCAGCTTGCAAGGTTATGCTGGAAATTAGAGATTTAGTGAAGGAAATAAAAGAACTATTAGGACTGGTATTGGATTACTGAAGGAGAGAATTAAGTCTCACTTAAAGGATTTATTGGATCAAAGAAGGGAAGAAAATTATTTATTTTGGGCAGATAAAGATGAGCAAAACAATCTCTCCCCGGATACTGCTGGCCACCCTTTCACTTGAGGAGTTACTGCCCCCTCTCTACCTATGGCTACAAATGTAGTTAAAGCTGACGGTAATGATGCTCTTTAGCTTCCTACTAATGAAGTGAAGACATCCAAATAGTAGCCAGAATAGTAAAGGTGTAACCGCATGACAGAAGAAGAGATATAGTACCATCTAAGAAATCCACAGGGACGTGGTGGCGCTGCGAGTTAAACCGCAGAAGCCTCTGTGCTGCAAAGTCAGAAGACCAGCAGTCGTAAGATTGAATCCATGTGATGGAGTGAGCTCCTGTCACTTGTCCCAGCTCCTGCCAACATAGCAGTTCAAAAGCATGTAAATGCTAGTTTATAAATAGGTACCACCACAGTTGGAAGGTAACAGCATTCCGTGTCTAGTCGCACTGGCCACGGAAACTGTCTACGGACAAAATGCTGGCTCTACGGCTTGGAAACGGGGTTAAGCACCGCGCACTAGAGTTGGACACGACTGGACTAAATGTCAAGGGGAACCTTTACTTTTATCTTAAGAAAGCCACATCCACCAGTAACCCCCCCAGAAAACAAACAAACAAACAAACAAAAACTTAGAATAATGGGAAAAGTTAGGGCTAGTAACATTTGATTTAAAAAAAAGGAAGAAGTACTTAAGCCTCTTTTAAAGATGATAAATACAATAGATATTGGCAAAATGGCTAGATATCAAAATACAAAACTACAACAGGAAAAAGTGCGGTAGTGGCTAAAGAAATTTCAGAAGAGGACAATCTACAAAAATATATAAAGCAGTTGTAAGGAAGAAAGTAGTAAGTGAATAATTATGTGCGAGAGATACTGGAGTTTTAGAACAGATTTTGCTGAGCAGGATTCACATATGCTAGTACAAGGGTCACGTTCATTATATGCTGTGAAGTCAGAAGTGCCAACCTCCAGTTTGAAGGTACCTTAATGAAAGTAATCCAATTCTGTTTTTGATCCACGATAGAAACACAGCATTAAAATTTAGAAGGAGAGAATAAAAAGTATAAAAGTGTAGCTGAATATATTAATATTCTAAGAGGATGTCTATTGCTAGGAATCAGTGGCAAAATGGTGATCCAAAACAGATAAAAGAGAAGGAAGTTAATTATGGTTGCAGAGAACCGATCAGTCTTGGAGGTGGAACTGAATGCCAGAATATACACTAACATGATGGGAAGCTAATTGATTTAGAATGCAGTCCTACTAGATTAATTTCTTGGAGTAGTGCAGGATGGTTCAGTAAGTTGATGGATAACATATTTATAGAATCCATTAAATAATTCCACATAATTTGTTTTTGAGAAACCTGTAGAAAAGAAATTTCCATTCAAGGGTTTTCTTCCTATTTTCCCCTGCCATTAGAGTTAACAATAAAGGAAGAAGTAAAGGTGGAATGGTATTTGTTATCTTCAAATTTAAATGTGGAAGTTGAAGAGCTTTCTGTACTCTCCCAATACGTTCAGGTAGTCCATCTACATAACCTTGCTGATTTGGGCTTAATTTATATTAACTTTTATATTCTAGGTAATAGCTTAGTAGATGGTGACAATATTTGAATTTTATTAGTTTCCCAGTTAGAGAAAATTACAGAAGTATACTCTCAAACATCAGTGATTTATATTAGGAGATTTCAATTCTAGAATTGGAGGCACTAATGCTGTTATAATAGAAATAATGGATCTGTTGAGTGAAGATTTAGAAGATTTCCCTCCCAAGAAATCAAGGGACAAGTGCATTAATGAATCAGGTTTAAAGTTGTTTCATATTATTTGTAAATATCAACTAGTTATTTGCAATGGCTCAGAACAGGGTGATCCAGAAGGGAAATTCATTCTCTCCTGTTGGAAAGGAGGGAGTGTGGTAAATTTTACCCTGTTGTCATCCTCAGAAGTCCAGTGGTTCTCAATGGCGGAAGGACCTGAAAGGTGGTCAACAGTCTTGGCTTATAGAAATGATTGATGCTGGAGCATCATTTCAGTTAAAAGACATATTTTTAGCTGCATATATCGGTCAAAGCCAGTGCAGGTGCAGATGGGATTCAAAGGTGCAAACTAATATAGCAAATCTATTATATAGCCCTACATTTATTGTTTGGAGGAAGAAGTTGCTGAAGGAAGAAGTGGAAGTACTGGAAAGTTATGTTCATTTTCAGAAGTAGAGGTGGCCATGAACAGTTTGTTCTGGTTTGTTTTTTGGTCAAAAAATTCTCCCCATTTATCACTGTCTATCCATCAACATCAAGTTTTGGATGTGTAAATTTTTGTAACACAAATGCCCCAAATTTAGCAGCATCCTTCTGCACTGCCACTAGTTCTCACTGTTATTTCATTAACAATGTTTTTGTCTCTTGTAAGTTTGTAAGAGATCTAATGAAGACCATTAGAATTTTGTTTCAATTTTTCAGTTAAATTATTTAGTTCTCATTTCTTCTCTCTACACCGCCCATCACACCATTCAGTACTGGATTTACATTTTGCTCCATTACGAAAAGGTTTGCTTAATACTGGCTTTAGCTTCTGAACAGAGATGAGCATAAACCACCAGTTTGTTTCTGCCAGTTTGTTTATCGGCTAAACAGGTGTTCAGCCCTTCCCAACCCCACCTCATCTGGTGGGCACCCACTCAGAGGCAGCGCCTGAGGGAGGAGGGGCATGGAAGCCAGGGCCTCTGAGTGGGCACCACCTGGAAGAGGTGGGGTTGGGAAGCTCTGAACACCTGTTCAGCTGATAAACAAATTGGCAGAAACAGACCTGTAAGGTTAATTGAAAGGATTTGATTTTTTAAAAAAGGCATGTGCATTTTAATTTGTACTTTGTTTCTAAGTCAGTATTTTATGAATGAATGTATTTGTATTTTTTAATTTGCTAGCTAACACTGTATTTGTACTTCTTAATTTGTCAAGCTAATACTGCAGGTATTAGCACTTATATTTGCACTTATATTTTAATTGTAATGCTAGTGATAATTGAATGACCAAAGTGGTTAACTCAACAGTAGAGATGCTCTTATCAGATTTTTTGTTAAGGAAAGAGGAAGTAAACGGGGAAAGAGGCAGAATTTTCAGGCATTGATTGTTCATAAGTCTACTATTTTGGAAAGCTCCTCCCTGGCTCAACTTCATCTTTGGTGTTGCTTTTATTCCAGTGTTCGACTACAGCTACAGAGATTACATTTTGTCTTGGTATGGGCACCTCAGCAGAGACGAGGGACGGCTGAACCACCTGCTATCTGAAGACTTCTGGGAAGTTGCCAAGCAGCTGCAACACCGACTCAATCACATTGATGTAGTTAAAGTTGTGTGTAATGATGTAGTGAAAGCTTTGCTCACCCACTTCTGTGACCTTAAGGCTGCCAATTCTAGGTAATAACCTCCCCTGCCCATCCATTCCTACTCCATTTCATTTTGGTTATGATTTTTCTACTGCTTGGTTTTGTATCCTATTGAGATTTTTAAGACTACTTTGAGGGAAAACAGAAACATGAAGTAAAATGACAGTGACCAAAGGTATGACAGATCCAAAGCGATGAGATGGTACATATGCCACATGTCCTCTACATCCCATTGTGGATAGTTTGCATCTCTTTGGCCCAGCTGGAGAGCAAACATATTGAACAAGCAGTACTGAAAGACGAGTCAGGAATGTAGGTATGATCCTGTTCTTGTGCCAGGCTTTTGGTCCACCTTATCCTTTCTTGAGTGGGTGGAATCCTGTATAGTATCAGAAAATTTGTGACATTCATTCCATTACTAGCCACCAAATAAGGAGTCCCACCCCGACGATTCTTGGGCTGTGCATGAATAATGGCTTGAAGCATGTGCCTGCAACCTCTGAGAATCTTTCTTTGCTGGTTAGGCAGATTTGTGTGCTCCTATTTATGTATTTAAAATATTTTTAGCTCACTTTTCTCCTTAAAAGGACACGAGGCAGTTTACATCATTAAAACAGTATTAAAGCTAGCAACAGAATATACAGACACTAGAAAAGATCAAACAAATACCATACAAAAAACATAAGCAACACCAAAACACATTCAAAGGTGGAGGATATAACAGTCCATTTAAAAGCCGCACTCAGGCAGCCAGTCACTCAGGGAAAGCCTGCCTGAAGAGAAATGTCTTCCCCTGCTTGCAGAAAGAGAGCAAAGATGGGGCCCAGCCTAGCCACTTGTGGGAGACAGTTCCAGGGTCTGGGAGCAGCAACAAGAGAATGCCTTCTCCACTGTATCCATCAAACACACCTGTGAAGGTGGCGGACCAAGAGAAGGGCTTTCTGGCATAATCTGTTATTACTTGTAAGGATAGAGTGGCCTAGGTTTCTTCAAGCTTCCTTTAAGGAAGAGTGAGATAATGATAGAATATTGTAAATACTGCAGGTACAGTCATGGCCAAAACTATTGGCACCCTTGCAATTCTGTCACAAAAAGAAACCCTTCTGGTCCCTCTAGAAAATGGGGGATTGAAGGGGAGACCAGGAGAGGTCTCTCTGAGGCAGTTGGTGAGCCCCAGAAGGAAGAAGATTGGGCAGCAACCTGATTTTTCTTCCCTCTGAAAATTCACCCTAGCACAGATCGGAGACGGGAGCCATCTTGGCAGATTTAGCTCTGAGTAACTCCACCCCCACCCTTCAAGGAGAGGAGAACAAGAAACACGGCCGAAAATGTACAATAACAAAGTAAGTGGAAGCTTTTGATTTATGAATAAACTCATTAAGATGAAAAATAAATTAGAGTGAAAACATTTGACCGAAAGAAGATAAGGAGCGGTGAGTCTTGCTTGCCAGCCTGCTCCTTCAAAACGAAACAAAACTGACTTTTAAACAGCAGGCTGGCTCAAGGTCGAACTGAGAGAACAGTGAGACAGAAAAAATCTTGTGCTTCTGGAAAAAATCCCAGAGAAAATATCACTGGACAGGCTTTAAGGGACTGAACTTTTGTGAATGTTGTTTAGCCTGGATCTTTCTCCCTAGATTGTGTGGAACTTTGATAGCAAAATCGTGCTGGGTCTTCAGAGAAGGAGAAACAAGCTTTTGGAACGAAGAAAACAGACTGTGAATCACCAGGGAGATGAACGTAACTGAATAGACTGAGGAGTTTGATGAATGGCACTTTGATAACAGAACCTTGCTGGGCTTTAGAAGGAGGAATACATTTTTGGAAGTAAGAAAACGGACGAAATCATCAGCAAGACGAATGCAACTGGATAGACTGAGGAGCTAGGAAAATCAGGATTGAAGTCTGACGGATTATAATATCTATTGGAGAGACTGACTTCCTGTGTCTCCTGTTTAGACTGGATTTTTTCTTGTCTGGACTGTGTGGGACTCTGATAATACTGCCATGGTTGTAATTTAAATTATTGGGCTAAAAGCTGATTTATATATTATAATACGTGGGTAAGGAGGAGAGGAAGTATCCAGGGGAGGTTGATGATGATGGGTTTGGTTTGTTGATAAAATAGTGGAAACTAAAGAGTATAATTTTTTTATTTTATTTTATTTTATTTTATTTTATTTATTTAACATATGCCGCCCACACTACCCGAAGGTCTCTGGGCGGCTTACAGCATCTAAAATACAATAAAAAGGCAAAATAAAAGGGCAAAATAATTAAAATGCAATTAAAATATATATTCTAAAAATTGCCGTCAGACCTACAGCTGATATTATTTCAGTTAAAAGCCATTTGCACAGATCATACTCATTGGAAAGATGGAAATGGCCCCCGAAAAATTTCAATATCAACTGTTGGGGACTTTGTCAGATAAAGAATGGCAGGTTACCATGCAAATGATAATAATAACAGGTAAATGAGCGTCTCAGCCAGACGGAAGATTTGATGGAAGAGAAATCATCAGATGTTAAACAACAGTTAAAGGAACCTGTATTAACTCCAGAACTGTCTTTATTGAGTGCAATGCCAGATAACGTGGATGGGATTAAGTATTACCCAGTAAGCTATTTACAGTCAGAAAATTTGAGGTTAAAAATTGGATTACTGTCCTGGATTCGTCCTTCTCTTCCAAAAACTGGAAGAAAACAGGACCATGGAAACAAAAGAAACATGTTGAGAAAATATGGCAAGTGACTGAAATGTATACTTTTTCAGGCATGCTGAATGTATGTCCAAGACAGAAGGAAATTGAAAGTGGGGATATAATTCTACAATTGGTCTCGGTTTCCTGATAGTGTTGGAATAACTTAGATTCAAACCAAAACATAATTGTCAGTTGAAAGCTAGAGGGTAATCAAACAGTTAAAAAAAGAAGTAGAAAGTTGATTTTTTATTGAAAAATCAATAGATTGTTGGATGCTTTTATACTTTATGTGAATAGATTGGATGATTGTATATTCTGTGTTCTCCTATCCTTAAAACCCCTTTTCCATCCCTTCCACCTCCTTTCACCTTTTGTATTCCCTACCCTATCCCTAGTAGTTTAAAAATAAAATATTATTTAAAAAAAAAGAAAATGCAACCCTTCTCTCAGAAGATTGTTGCAATTGCAAATGTTTTAGTACTCACATGTTCATTTCTTTGGTTTGTGTTGGAACAAAAAAAAAAACAGAAGAAAAGTCAAATCTGATACAGTCCCACACAGAATTCCAAAAATGCACTGGCCAAAATTATTGGCACCCTTAATTTAATATTTGGTAGCACCGGCTTTGGAAAAACTTAGTGAAATCAATTGCTTCCTGTAGCCATGAATGAGTTTCTTACACCTCTCTACTGGAATTTTGGACCACTCTTCTTTTGTGAACTGCTCCAGGGCCTTCAGATTTGAAGGATGCCTTCTCCCAATTGTTGTTTTGAGATCTCTCCACAGGTGTTCTATGGGATTCAGAGCCGGACTCACTTCTGGCCATTTCGGAACTCTCCAGCACCTTGTTTGTAACCGAGTGCTTTTTGAAGTGTGTTTTGGGTCATTGTCCTGCTGGAAGACCCATGACCTCTGGTGGAGATGCAGCTTTGTGACACTGGCCACTACATTGTGCACCAGAATTCTTCAGTAATCATCAGATTTCATGATACTGTTCACACAGTCAAGGCATCCAGTGCCAGAAGCAGCAAAGCAACCCCAAAAGTATCTTTGAACCTCCCCATGTTTGACTGTAGGGACTGTGGTTCTTTTCTTTGAATGCCTCATTTCTTTTTCTGTAAACAGTGCCATGATGTCCTTGGCCAAAAAACCTCTACTTTTGTCTCATCTGTCCACAGTACATTCTCCCAGAAGGATTATGGTTTTGTCACGTAAGTTTTGGCATACTCCAGTCTTGCTTTTCTATGCCTTTGTGTCAGCAGTGGTGTCCTCCTGGGTCTCCTTCCATAGTATTCCTTTTCATTCAGATGGCGACAGATAGTGTGAGCTGACACTGTTGTACCCTGTGTCTGCAGATCAGCTTGAATTTGTTGGGAAGTTAATCTGGGTTCTTCGTGTTCTCTGTGAATGCACACTAATGGGTTAATTCTACACCTGCGCAGAGATCTCCGGAATATTCTAGAGCAGTGATAGCGAACCTATGGCACGCATGCCACAGCTGGCACGCAAAGCCCTTCTGGCATGCGACAAACCTTTTGAAGTGGCTGCAGCTGGGATTCCCCCTTTCTCTTCCTGTTCTGGGTCCTTTAACTGCCTGTCCATCCCCATGATTCCCCCTTTAACTTCCTGTCTGTCCCCGTGATTCCCCTTTTAACTTCCTGTCCGTCCCTGTGATTCCCCCTGAAACTGCCACTTCCTGTTCCGGTTCTGGTCTTCCAGGCGGCATGGCAGCCACTAGTTTCTTCCCCACCCCCTCATTTTGGGCACTCGAGCTGAAAAAGGTTTGCCTCCACTGTTCTAGAGCTTTATGCTTATCTACGTAGGACCACCCCCTCCCATCCATGAGGTCTGTCTGCCCTCCAAATTACCTCAGTTCTTTCTTACCGCCGCTGCATGAGGTCTCCTTTTTGAGCTGCTCCTCTTTGCCGTCGCAATCCCTGAAAAAGAACAGTTTTTTCGCTATTTCCCATATTGCTACAGTAAGAGACTATTTTCTATACCGCCCCCTTCCCCTCCCCCCCCAGTTTTCCCCCCTTCCTGCCATTTATGGCAAGGAACTCCCCCCCCCCCATTCAAGAAGTGTACTACATGCTCCAATAAAATATCTTTTTCAGACGGTCACAAATACTATCTCTTCTGCTTGGGAGGAACCCACCAGACTTCCTCCTGCCAGTTTTGCAAAAATTTTACAAAACAGGCTTTAAAAGAGAGCAACGCCTGAGGTCCTTTCTTTGGGAAAAATCACTCCAGCCTCTAACCATGGATGCCCCTCCAGTTACTGAGCCTTCTTCACACTCTTCAGCCTTGCCTGCTGCTTCTCCTACCCCTTCCAAGGCCTCTCTTAGACTGAAACACAAATCTAAGGCACCTCTGTCTACCAAACCATCTTTGGCACCACCGTCACTCCCTACAACTTGGATAGACCCACGACACCAACTGGGTCCATTCCATCCTGGGAATCATCCTGAAGGCATAGGCACTCAAGGAGGGTCAAAGTCTACCAACCCAAAGAGTATTACGACCCGATCTACAAATGTTCCCAATTTCAAACACATCTGTACCATCCTTCCAAACTCAACTACTACTGAGATCATCGCTATTGACGTTGCTATTACTATGATACGGACCTCGTCCTCATCTTCATATTTCTGATACAAACATCGGTACCATGATGCCTACCGATCCTGGTCCTCATCAGAGGTCGACTCGGTGCCAGACTCCCCGGTACCATCGCGAACATTCAGAAAGAGACAGTAGATGGACGTCCCGAATTCCCGTACCATGGTACCAAAAAAGCCTCATACTTCGGTACTGTTACCTCAAAAGTCAGTACAGGCAACCATGACCTATTCTGATCCTCAACCTCTAGCTCCCGGTACCAAACAATCTACCAGAGATCATCACAAGCAAATCTCTGTACCAGGTCAACATCAGCCATTGCGAACCCATCAAACTCCTACCGTTCCAGTGTCATTCCTTTCTAAATCTCTCTATACCGCCCCAGCTTTGTTGCCTCCTTTCTATGGCCCATCTTTGCCTGCTCCTCCTTCACGCTGTACCTCATCACACTCTTCACTTTCTGTACCAGACCAGGGGTCCATTCCTAACCTACCAATGTCTGATTCCGACAATAATTGTAATGATCCACCGTCCCCATCAGATGATTTCTCGTCATACTCGCAACTCATCCTACGTGTGGCCAAATCACTTGACCTGGATGTTAAACAACATCCTCAGGCACAGACTGACAAAGTGTATGAGGACATCAATAACCAACAGTCCCTTCCTCCGAGTATGACCTTCATACCATCACTTTTGGACTTGACCAAAGAAACATGGTCTAATACATCCTCCATCCCGCAAATGTCGTGCAAGGTGGAGAACTTCTACAGGACCAATGGGAATGATACCATATTCCTCTACAAATACCCTCACCCAATTCACTGTGGATGCAACTTAGAGCAGAACACACAGCCGTTCTTCCACAACCCCAAATAACAAAGAAGGGAGGAAACTAGATGTTGCAGCCCACTGGGTTTATTCCCTTGCCTCTTTCAACTTTCACGCTACTAATTATATTGCAACAATGGGAGCATACCATCGCCATTTATGGTCCAAGGCCCTCCCATCCCTTTTAGTCAGCCTCAGGCGAATACAAGACACGAGGACTAGCATTCCACCAAGAAGCCATGATTCTCGCTCACCAAGAAAGAATAACGGCTAGACACATCATTGATGCCTCATCTAGGCAACTAGTAGCAGCAATAGCCCTCCACAGATAAGTTTGGTTGAAATATGCACAAATACCAGAAGATGTTAGAATAAGGATTGAAGACTTACCCTTCAACGGCTCCAGCCTCTTTGACGACAAAACTGACAATATACTGGAATACCTGCAAAAATTTAAAAAGACAGCATGATCATATAACATGCAACAACAGTACAGACCATCACACACAACATAAAGGTTGAGTCAACTTAATCCATCTTTTAACTGGTTGCAAATGTGATTACTATATTGCCCACACCTCTTACTTGTGACAGGTTTGTCTAAATACAAATTAAAGGTGCATCACATGCTTCAAAAGCAATTACAGTGGTGCCTCGCTTAACGAGCGCACCGTTTAATGACGAATCTGCATAGCGACACGTTTTTTGCGATTGAAAAACTGCATTGCGATGTTTGAATAGGGTAAACATCCCATTGCAATGATCAGTAACCGTTTCGCTTACCGATCTTCGCATTGCGATGTTTTGGAACAGCTGATTGGCGGTTCCAAAATGGCCGCCGGAAGAAGAAAATGGCCGCCCGCAGCGTTATCGCGCCGATTCCTCGCTTACTGAGGCGGCGAATATGGCGGCCTGATTGAGGATTCTCGCTTAGCGGTGAGTTTTGTCCCCATAGGAGTTTAATGCATTCCTATGGTGTTCCCCCCCACATAGCGACGTTTCCGGATAGCAACGTTTTTCCTGGAACGGATTAACGTCGCTATGCGGGGCATCACTGTATTACTTACAATTTAGACAGGGTGCCAATAATTTTGGCCAGTGCATTTTTGGGATTCTCTGTGGGATTGTATCAGGTTTGACTTCTCTTTTTTGTGTGTTGTTCCAACACAAACCAAGGAAATGAACATGTGAGTACCAAAACATTTGCAACTGCAGCAATTTTCTGAGAGACAAGGGTTGCATTTTCTGACAGAATTGCAAGGGTGCCAATATTTGTGGCCAAGACTGTATGTCTGTCTTGACAAGAGTTTCTAGTAGGCACCCCTGCATCTGTTTTGCCCAACTCTGTTTTAAGGTGCATCCCATGAAACTCCCACATCCTGCTGAATCTTCCTGACTGATTTGCTTAACTTTAGGGAAGAAAATGTATCTCATTTTCTATAACGGGAAACAAGGAACCGTGATTTTCCAACCACCTCCAAAAGCTTTCCAAAACAAAAACTCAAGTGAACATCTGACCATTTCCTGTTTCAGTTTTTCTGGAGTTTTCCCACGGGGATGGTCAGGGTGGCGATGCGATTCGGGAGTGAAAAATTGACCTCTGGATTTCCAGGATTTGCCCAGCCCTGCTTTAACAGAGGGATGCTGACTGTTTTTATTTGTGCAGACCTGTGGCATTTTAACCAGAGCTGCAGTTCACATTTTAAGGCTACACAAATACTACTTTGAAGTTATCATAAGGCAAGGGCCAGAAACCTCTTTCAGCCCGAGAGCCAAATTCAGTTTCACAGAAGTTCCTGGGGGCTATGTTGGGTGGGTGAGGACAAAGGCAAAAGGTCAGGACCCCAAATACCTATGTATTGTAGCTTAAAACTCTTATTTCCAGTACTTAGATGGGGAAGGGGAACCCTGTACAAAAGCTAGAAAACTGCCTAACAGTGATATAATGGTGAGGAGAGTGCAGTCCCATGTGGAACCTTGGAAGGCAAGAGGTCTAGGATCATGCACTGTGCCAGTAAGTGGATCTGTACGGTATGTGGGGGGAAATTGAGTGCCTTGCCTTCCATTCTTCTGCTTAAAATCTTCATAGGGTATAGTTAATATACAGATTTCTCTTGAGAACAGAGGCACTACCAGATTAGTTCTGAGATTTCTTTAGCATCTGTGTAATTACCCAGTTTAGAGTAAACATTTTGTGAAAGCCATTTTAGGCAGAAGGGATATACAGTGGTGCCTCGCATAACGATTTTAATTGGTTAAAAAAAACATTATGTGAAACATCGTTATGCGAAACACCATTTTCCATAGGAATGCATTGGAAACCGGTTAATCCGTTCCAATAGGCACGGATTGCCGTCCTTAAGCGAAAAAACCCATAGGAAACATCGTTAAACGATACAATGTTTCCTCCATTGGAATGTATTGTAGCTGACTCAATACATTTCAATGGCTTTGCGAAGTCAATTTTTGCAAAATTAAGTGTGTCATAAAAGGGTCAAAAATGGTTTTAAATGCTTGGATTAGCTTCTGCACCCTCTAAAACGGATGCAAAAGTTAATTTGGCTTTGATCTGACTTTTCGTTAATTAATGGTGAATTTTTTCCCCCCAACTTTTGACAGCTGTCAAAATCTGACAGCTCCATTATTTCCTATGGGGGAAGAAAAAATTCACAAAAAATTAATGAAGACACAGCAACTGTTCTAAATGCTTGGATTCGTTAGAGGACCCCCTAAGTCGTGTGCAAACCTGATTTGGCTTTGATCTGAACTTTTGTTAATTTATGGCGAATTGTTTTCTCCCCCATAGGAATGCATGGAGCTGTCAGATTTTGACAGGTCCATTGGTTCCTATGGGCCGGAAAAAAAAATTAACCATAAATTAACGAATAGTCAGATCAAAGCCAAATCAGGTCTGCACATGACTTAGGGGGTCCTCTAACGAATCCAAGCATTTAGAACCGTTTTTGACCCTTCTAAGACACCCTTTTAATTGAAAAAAGAAACATCGTTAAGTGAAGCAGGGGACCTAAAATCGCATTCGTTATGCGAAGCATGGTCCCAAACTTCGCTAAGCGAAAATTGCCCATAGGAAACATCGTTATATGGTGCATATTATTTCCTAAAAAAACACATCGTTATGCGAATTCATCGCTAAACGAGGCAATCGTTAAGCGAGGCACCACTGTACAGAGATGTTTTTCATTTCCACCAAGTAGATGATAACAGTATTCCAGTAGTGACTGGTAGGACTTTTCACTCCTTCACTTGAATCCTTTGTTGTTTTGCAGTTACTTTTTCAGTTTTTCACAGTTTGATGATTTAAGATTCAAGCCTCTTCCAGATGCACTTTCAAGATGGTTATTGTGACTTTGGCAATCAATACTCCTTAAATCTTCAGAAAATAATTTACTATAGTTGCTGATTTGCTAATATTTCAGAGAGGTCTGGTAAACTATAGTAAGAAAATTCAGCTGTGGTGAAAAGAGCAGAGTTTTAGAACTAAACTGAAGGTTAACTGAAATACTGTTTTTGTGCTTTTAGCTTTTTCTTTTTTTCCTGTTCTTTAATAGCTTTTGCAATATGTCTTTCTCCTTTTGACTGGTTTTCTAAGCAAATTTTACAGAGGAAAAGATTGTCTGCAGATTTTTTTTTTAATTTTAATGCTACCAATCTAAATTGGATTGTCTTTCATTTCATAAAGATGTCTAAGAAATCAAATATATTTTTAATTCCACTACATTCTCAAGATATACAGTTACCTGCTTTCACTTGAGAAATCCTTTACAGAGTGTTTTGTTCTAGGCTGGAAATATTATGCAAAATCTTATTTCAATTTATTGCTGTAGACACTATCTTTTAAATTTATATCGTGCCTTTTTGTGTTGTCAAGATTATGAAAAACTGGATGACTTTAAGAGCTTTTATTGTTTGTTTTTTGTTTGAGAAGGTTCTAATTTTAGAAATAGTTGGAAAGCAACTCTCAACTATTGATTGGGATCTCTTTCTTTTACAGAAATATAGAGAAATATCAAAAGGAAATGTGTGGTCTGTCTTCAGGAGTATTTTGGGAGCTCAGAGGAATTTCACAATTGAAACATTTTGCTAATTGAGGGGAGACAATTGGCTTGATACGTATTTGCTTTCTCAACCAGCAACCTCTAAGAGACTGGTTTTGGGGTCACAATTGAATGCTCATGCTCAAAACAGTCTTTGCCCCAGAAAGGGTCATTATTTCCTCTCCATAAAAAGGCTACTTGTCCACTTAATGGTTTTAAGACCAGAAAGAGGCAAAATTGTGTTTGAATGGCAGATTGTGTCCTTCACCTCTGGTGGGCTCCATGATTAACTATGAGGTGGCTAGTTGTTTTTTTCTGGGCATGGATGTGCAACGTCCCTGGGAGGTCAAAAATAGCCCCAGGACCTCAGGGGTTCCCCCCCCCCCCATTTTCTAGCTCAGTGTTACATGTGATCAAGGCTTGGTTGTTAGGTGAAATATATGTAAAATATATGTAATCCATGCAATATTAATTAATTTACTCCTGACTTTGTTGGGAATGTTGGTCTTGTGACTCTAATGATTGTCTTCCAGTACTTATTTGCTGCCTGGAAGTGATACATCATGGGACTGTTAGGGCTCTGTGAAAGATTTTTCAGCTCTCTGGTGAGAGAAGCCCATCGAGCATAGGTGTGTACCCTTGCCCTCTCTCTGTATGCAGGCATTTGGTAGAAATATTTTACTAACTGTTTGGAAGTGGAGAGAAAACCTAGTCTGGACCTTTCTATAGGCCATTGGTTTCCAGTTGCAGGTTCTGTTGTATGTTGACCACTTTTTACTAAGATGAAGTGAAATAAAAACCATTCTGTAATTTATAAGGAAAGTTGTCTATCCGTGTTTAATGTGGAAAATCCATAAAATAGGCCTCAGAGTTCTTGAAAAGTAACCATTGATTTCTTAGATAATATATTTCAGTAAGAATATTTGTTTCCTTTGGAAAGGAAATAAAATAACTCAGAGGTAATGTTTCCTTCATGTAGTCCATTTACTGTTGTCGTTGAGCAATGAGCAAAGGTATAACAAGTCCTCGGGAAAGGTACTTAATATTGGAACACTGCAAAACAAGCATAGTAAGTGGTTATAAGTTTGGCTGATTTATGAACAACAAACTGAACAGTCAGCAGCAACCTTAAAGCTTCTTCAGGGCAATCTCAAAGGAAACCACAACGCACTGAAAGAAAGAGAGTTACGCTATTTAAGCTTGCCTGCTAAAGAGAGAGGTTCTGCACACTGTTGTGGTGTACTGGTCAAGGTTTTCCACTTATAAGTGAATTCCAGGATCAGATGGCTTCCTCCATACTACTATTTTTTTTTTAGGCTGGAGATTAGAATTGCTATAATTGCTACTATACACTGTCTATTTGGTTAAAAGGCATAAATAAGTAGAGTCCTCAGAAAGTGATAGGATTGATTTGTAGGACTGCTGCATCAGTACATAATGGCTGTAATTAAAAGGTTGCCAGGAAAGGGGTATGCAAGATGTGCAAGGAGATGATACCTACCTGCCTAGGCACAAGATTATTTAATAATTATTTTAATAATGGATTGTTACTTTCTACTCTAAATTATAAAGTTACTATATAAATCATTCCTAATTTCCTGGTATTATAAAATATGCCTTTTGCATTTCATTAAAGCAACTTTGTGTGTCTAGTAAATTATCATTCATAATTATTAATGACTTTCTTATAATTAAATGGTACATCTCAAGCTGAAATCCATTGGAGAAGTCCATTTGTCAGATGTGCGTTAACATTGGCAGACAGACTCTTCAGAAGCCTTCCAACTCTACGACTATAATAATATAGTTGATATTTTTCTCATCAAAGCTTGCCAGTCAGTCTTTGATACTTTCTTTTCAGATTCTCTGCTTTGAATCACTTCTTTCATGCTAGCAAGTTGATTTTTTTTTTTTGGCACTGCAGAGAAGTATATATATATATATTTATTGCCTCAGAATTATTCTGTTAAGCAGAATAATGAGGAGGTTTCTGGCAATTCAAATTTAACAACTCAGCTTTTAGCATGTCTACAGTTCATGGGGTTTTTAGCTGTCTTTTTCTGTTTTCAGTGTCTTGTTTAGAATTAGATGACCACCACCCCATACCTAACAAATGCTGTTAAGTATATTAGACATATTGGGGTTGAACAGTAACTCTATGCTATGAAATCAATTCCAGCTTATGGCTACTCATCCCAGAGTTTTCTAAATATAAAGTACTTAGGACTTTTATCAGTTTATCAGTTGCTCCTTCTGGGGTTGTTCTGTGACTAGGCAGCTTGCTCAGGGCCTTGTACTGTAATCTGGCTCTTCTCCAGGGAGGGACAGTGGAGAATTAGACTCCCAATCTTTGGTGCTACAACCTGTTTTGCTCTCCAACCTACTCTTGACTGCATTTTGGTCAGTAGATGCTGGCTGAGTAAACACACAACTCTGAGGGTAGCTTAGGCTCATTCTCTTAACATTAAACCATTGTTTAGTATGGTGTTTGAATGTAGCCAACTATGTGTGTGACCACATTAGAAAATACTTTGCAGATAGTTCGTGAATTGGCATGGGTGAATTAAAATTATTTTTCAGTGATCACGCAACGTAAAGGCCAATGTGAATCAGCCTTTTTTCCTTTGAATCGAGATTCCCCCCCATCCCCACAGCTTAAGTGTTTCTACCTTTTTTTGATCACAACAATTTAAATGGAGTTTTGCCTATGTGATCATTTAATTCTAGAACTCATCAGGGGCATGGCATTGAATGGTTTTCTGGTGATATAGTAAGTTGAGGTATGATGGTTTGTGACAGTAGGAACACCCAACCCCTGATTCTCCTCCCTAGTTGCCCCAAAGTGTTTTTGTTTATTTTTTTAAAAAATGATTGAATCTAGTATTAGATCACCTTATCACTGCATTACTACATTAGTTTATCACCAGACCAACTCTACATAGACAAAAAGAAGATAAAAATCGATATAAAATTGAAACAGGTCTGACGAACTCCATCAGATTACAGTCTTCCATGGTATGTGCGCGTGAGATCTTTGGAAAACTGCTCCTTTTCCCCTAATGCCATGCAATCCTTTAAACCCAGGGTCCACAACCCCCAGTGGCCTTGGCAGGACTGGGACACAGAGACTAATCTCCCACCCCATGCATGCACGCCCCCCATGCATGTACGCCCCCCCCACATGCACACACAGATGCCCCACCCATGCATGGACACCCCCTCCACCCAGACACTATACCGGTCCGTGGTTCAGAAAAGGTTGGGGACCACTGCTTTAAACAGTCCCAGCAAAAGGAAAGCCATCAAGGGGGTGGTATCAAAGGAAGAGGGGCTGTGGTTGTGGATCGAGCCACATTGAATTGAGAAGCCAGTGTGTGTATTGGCACCACAACAACCCAGGGTGTCCATGGGGTCACCTAGACAGTAGCAAAAGAGACTGCAAATCAAGCTGGCTATCACTCTGATTTGACTTGCAAATATAGTCTGTGTTTGTGCATGAGAAAGAACGAGAAATAGAGAAGTTCCTTTACTCTATAAACATTACTTAATCAAGTGGTTCAAAATGTTTTAGTTTTTTCCAGGATTAATAAGAGGATTCTATTTTTGAAATGTATAATTACATAATGTATGTAATGCATACAGTGGTGCCTCGCTTAACGAGCGCACCGTATAACGATTAAATCGCATAGCGATCCGTTTTTTCGGATCGCTAATGCGATCGCACAACGTTGTTCCCATAGGGAAAAATTCGCTTTGCGAAGACCGGTAAGCGTTTCGCTTACCGATCTTCGCAAAACGACCCCCGCCGATCAGCTGTTCGGCGGCCAAAATGGCCGCCGGAAGCCGGGAAATGGCCTAAAATGGCCGCGCGCAGCGTTTTCGCGCCCTCGTTAAGCGAGGCGAGGGCGCGAAAATGGCTGCAGGCCATCCTGAAGCTTCGCTGAACGGTGAGTATTTGGCCTATTTGGAACGCATTAAACGATGTTTAATGCGTTCCAATGGAAATCGCTGCCCCGTTCAGCGATGCTTCAGCATAGCGAAGGTTAATCCGGAACGGATTAACCTCGCTATGCGAGGCACCACTGTATTTTGAATAGCATTGATGCATTTACAAGAATGCCAATGCTGTTTCTTATGGATTTATTTACAACTGATTTTCTTTTATGAATCTTATATTTTTGAGTACTATTGACTCATTTCTGTTATTCTTTTATAGATTGGAAGAGCAACCTCGACCATTTTTACTGCACCCATGTTTGAGGAATTCTGATGAAGAAGCAAGATTTCTACAAGCTTGTTCTCAAATTTTGGTGTATTGTCTTCTGCCCTCAAAAGATGCCCGGTCTCTCACCTTGCGTATAGTCCTTGCAGAAATACTTGCATCCAAAGGTTATTATAATAATTGTAATGAGGGTAATGAGAATATAGTAGTGATGAATATTAAAATCATTGTGTAGAACTGGCTTGTCCAAAGATATCCATTGTATGTTCTGATATCACCGCATTTTCAGAAAGCCAGACTTGCAGTGTATTGACACATAGACCATAGGTCTATTGTGAATTATAGTTTCCCTTATAATACAGTCCTGCATGTGTTTCCCTTTTATATTGAAAATATTGTGTGCGTGCATATGTATATCTTCATATGTAGACATAATCCTGTTTGTGTTCACATGAAGTTTCCAGAATTTGTAATGGTTAATTGTAGCTAACTGATGAGGTGCCAGTGTGTCATGTGTTTGATTGTGCAGTTGAGATTCTTCTAAGCATCTTGTTAGTTTTATGCAATTAACTTCTGCAAGTTATGAAAGTATTATATAAATACCAATAGGATTTATAAAGTAAATAGGAAGTCTGCTGCTGAAGATAGTATAGGTGACATTTTCATTTAAAAAACAACAACCCGAAGAAAGTCACATGGTAATTTCATGACACAAATGTAGAAGAATGTGACACCTTTATTAAAACATTTTTTAAAAAATCAGACAATTAATGCAAGGTTTCATGGATTAAAAATAATTTTTCCAGGTGTCCCTCAGTAATTTGTGAACAGTGCAGAAAAATTACAAATGAATGTCCTAAAAATTTATGGCAGACATTTGCCCAGCATCCTCCTAAAGTTAGTTTAAAGCTGGTTACAAGCAGGCTGTTGGGGTGTAGTTCGAAATTTCCATTCATTATTTAGATAGAAGCAGCCCATGACTTTGCATAAAGCCCCCTCCCTCCCCCACTTCACCTGTTTTTGGAAATTGTGTTCCAAAAACAGGCATTGACGGTGGCAGAGAGGGATTATGCAGAAAGAAGTCTTTTGAGAAAGAGAATCAGTGTGATATGGTCTCTAAGATTGAAAGCAGTCCGTCTCATCAAGAAACCAAAATGGCTACCACTTCTGAACATGTGTGCCACAATTCTGGTTTTAGTTCCAAGCTCTTTTTTTGGCTACACTTTAATACAGTCATTCTCCTGGAATCGGTCAAAGGGAACATCTGTTTCTTGCAAGTCAAAGAAGCAGTTTTGTCTGGATGTGCTTTTTGCTTGAAGGAAGACTTCCCCTGTAGTAAAAGAGAAAATAGCTGAAATCGTGCAATTTTGCAAATGGCATAACTTTTACAAGGCAATTGCAGCAAGTGAAGAAATCTTTGCACACCTTATCTGTTACATGCAGGTGACTTGACTCAGTGTGTAACAGGTACAGTGGTGCCCTGCTAGATGATTAGCTCACAAAGCGGTTTATTCGCTAGACTATGAGTTTTTGCGATCGCTATAGCACTTCGCAAAATGGTGTTTCCTATGGGCGATTTTCGCTGGACGGTGTTTTGGTCCGTGCTTCGCAAGACAGGTTTTTTTTTTTGGACCGTTTTTCACAAGAAGACGATTTTGTTAGCTAGATCCGTGACTCGCAAAACGGGTGTTTTCAGGACCGTCTTTTTGCAAGACAGTGATTTTGACAGCTGATCGGTGCTTTGCAAAACAGTTTTCCTATGGGCGATTTTCGCAAAACGACAACAATTTTCCCCCATTGGAATGCATTAAATGGATTTCAATGCATTCCAATGGTGAACCGCATTTCGCAAGATGATGTTTTCGCAAAACAGCGATTTTCACGGAACAAATTAACATCGTTTTGCTGGGCACCTCTGTAATATCTATGGAGATTTCTTAACTTAAGACAGTTTGACTATAAAAGTCATGCCGTTTGTGTAACTATGCAAAAGGATTTCAGCCATTCTGTGCCAATATTTTGATTAAATTCTAATATGCTAGATTTCACTTAAAGCAGGGCTTGCAGTTTACAAAATAATTCTTATGCTGTAGTCTTCTAGAGACTTACCTGGGAATGAGCTCTGTTGAAGTCAGTGGGTTGTCCATATAAGTAAATTTGTATAAGACTGCACAGATTTTCGATTGATTAAACATTTTTCTTTTAATTGATGACATTTGTGTTTTATTGTGACTTAAATACAGTTGCCACTTGGAGATACTGCATTGTAAATAACTTTATGCTTTATTTAGTAAGTGATGCTTTTACTGTAATTGTTAGAAAGGGAAGGTGGCTTTATTATACATTTTAAAAGCTGTGTTTTATCCTTGGCTGCCATCCAGTGTATGCTTTTGCAGAGTATGCCCACTGATCACTGTGAGATTTGCTTTAAGTAAAAAGGAATAGGAATGAATGTTGAGAACAAATGTTACAAAGTCAGTAATTTTTATTCATAGTGACAGACTGATCTGATTTAGTGCAAATATACATTTTTTCCTATTGTTTCTGTTGTGTTTTTTAACTTTAGTGCTGAAACCAATGGTAGAACTGCTGAGTGATCCAAATTATATCAACCAAATGTTACTTGCCCAGATGGAGTACAGAGAACAGGTGAATGAGCATCACAAGAGAGCCTACACATATGCTCCCTCTTATGAAGAGTTCATCAAGCTCATTAACAGCAACTCTGATGTTGAGTTCCTCAAACAACTAAGGTATTTGATATTTTTTGTAGGATGTTTAATCACAGATTGCTTTACTGTCATTCTTCGAGTCAGGACAAAGTCAGTTACCAAGTATGGCTTTAAATGTTTTTATATGGTGGTTTTAAATATTGCTAATTTTTTGGAAAGCTGTGGGAACTACAGAATGGGAGGAAGAAGTCCTTAATTACCAAAAATCACTGCCACTGGTAAAGTCAAGCTGTTTCCATCTCAAACTCCATCCTAAAGTGGGATCAAAATGGATCTAGATAATCTGTTTCTTCCAAGAATTGCTGGAGCTGGTAGGCCACCACATATACAAGCACCTTGCCCAAGAATAGCGTATTGGAGATTGGCTAGTAATTATCCAGCATGGTGAATTTCAGGGAGGACTTTTTCAGCAATGGTTTTACAACCACTTTTATTTGACAGATTGACATCTTGAAGAGGGATAGTCACCAGTCCCTTTACTCACTCAGCCAGACCACCTTTAGCCATCTTTATGAGCCAGGATCTAGCATACAAGTGGAAGCTTTCACTTTGCCAAGGTTTCTGTTCATATCCCCAGGCTGCACAAGTTGAAAAGCACGCGTTATTACTTGGCAAACCGGAGCCAAAGTTACATCCACTGGAATTTGCCAGTCACAATATCTAAG
The DNA here is from genome assembly GCF_051106095.1 of Pogona vitticeps. Taxonomy (NCBI): domain Eukaryota; kingdom Metazoa; phylum Chordata; class Lepidosauria; order Squamata; family Agamidae; genus Pogona; species Pogona vitticeps. The sequence goes on from NC_135787.1 coordinate 61,653,446, forward strand.
TCAGAACAGGCATGAGCAATTATAGCCGCAAAGGCCCCAGGAGCACCGATAGTGGCTCATCAGGGCTCTCCGCATGGTAAATGTGGTCAGTTATGTACACTTAGAAATCTTTGCATTGCATGCTTGGAGGTCTGCACTATGTCTGAATGGGATGGGCTCATGTGTCTTTTAAATGTCCCCACACATTTAGTTCATTACACTCTCAACTATAACACCTGAATAAGCAATATTATCATGGTCAAACTAGACAGCTGAAGCAGGTACCGCATGTGAAGACCTATCTGTTGTAGTTAAGACTCTGACATAGAAAGCCTTGTTTTGCTGACTACATAGGAGCAAAGTAGGCTCTAAAAACGATGTCTGGTCATGCTAGTTCAGAGATCTGCTATGTTGGGGAAATGATTTTGTGTGGCCTTATTTTATTCTGTTTCTAAAAGAGGATTTTGTGGAATCTGAGCACAGAAAATCCTGAGTAGCTAATTAGGTTAAGTTCCACTTCCAGATTTAAATTCTGGTTTCCCTAGCACATGCATCTTCTCTTGTGCAGTGTATCGATGGCCCTGGTCTTTGCAGTTTCCCATTAATTCATGCATTTTGTTAATATCATTGATCGGGCAGTGGAGCTCCAATCTGTATATGATTCTTGGGTAGCTATTTTCCCAGTGAAGACACTTTCTCTTTGAGCAATATTTTGAAAGTGGAATTTGCAATATAAAGCAGGCCTTTGTAGTTAAATTCCGTGTGTAAAGGCTTATTCTGTGTAAGGCTCAGCAGTGAGAAAGCTGGGAAAGTGAGTGTTAAATAATGTTTTAGACATACAGTGGTGCCTTGCCGTACGACCATAATCCGTTCCAGAAGATGGACGTAACTCAAAATGGTCGTAAGTTGAAGCACCATTTTCCATTGAAATGCATTGCAACACGATTACAGTGGAGCCCTGCATGACGACGATAATCTATCCCGTGAAAATCACTGTTTAGCGAAATTGTCATCATGTGAAAACCCTTTCCCCATTGGAATGCATTGAAACCTGGTTTAATGCGTTCCAATGGGGAAAATACATCATCGTCCAGTGAAGATCGCCCATAGGGAAACCATTTTGCGAGCGCCGATCAGCTGTAAAAATGGTTGCCCTGCGAAGCATGGGTCCGGAAAACACAGGGCAGCCATTTTGCGAAGCCGAAAAAATCGTCATCTTGCGAACAAACGGTTCGCGAAGTACAGACCTAATTGACGTCCAGCGAAAATCCCTCATAGGAATGACTGTTTTGCGAATCGCTATAGCGATCACAATAAGTTATCGTTATGCAGATTCATTCTTTAGTGGGGTCGTCGTTTAGCAAGGTACCACTGTAATCCGTTCCAGAAGGGGAAAAATAACAAAAAATAAAAATAAATAAAAATAAAACACTTCAAGCCCCATCCGAAGGCGCTTGGGCTGCACAAAAAGAAAACACCAAAAAACAAACAAACAAACAAAAAAACAAGCCCCAAAGGCACTGGGGCTTAAAACAACAACAACAAAAAACCAAAAATAAACAACAGAGCAAGTCTCATTGGAATGTGCTGGGGCTGCAAAAAAAAAAATCACCAAAAAACAAAACAACACAGCATAGAAACATAACCCCCTCCAGCTCAAACCCACACTGCAAAACCCATTGAGAACAGTTTTTAAAAAGCAGAAAGCAGCACCTTACCTTACCAGGCAGTCCCAAGCCTCCTCCGACGCACTCACTCTAACTGTTGGGGCGAAAGAACTACAAAGAAGCAGCCTCTTTGCCTACCAAGAGTTAGCAAATTTGAATTACCTGCCTTTTTCCCTGCCTTTTTCCAGTTGCAACTTGAATCTCCGGCCGCAAGTCGAAGCAAAATTTTGCGGCCAGAGCTGGTCGTAACTCGAAATGGTTGTAAGTTGGGACATTCGTAAGTCGAGGCACCACTGTAGTGGAATCCTGGGCTGCAGGATATGGTCTAAATTGGATGGATGGAGGAGGAAAAACCAGTGATGGGAACTTGTAGGTTGCCGAATCCCAACACTAGACGTATTACCTCTGAAAAGCTTGAAGTCAGACTAAACCTTAGTAAGCCCTAAATAACTTGGGTCCAAAATATTTTAAAGACCACATCTCCCTCTATGATCCTGCCAGGGTTTTAAAATCACTAGGTGAAACCTTCCTCTTATTCCCACCACCTTCACTTTTGGTGGGGACTAGATATGGGAGCTTTTTATTCATATCCTGTGGGACAAATATGAAGCATGGCTCCACAAGTGCCACAGACTCCCTCCCTCCCCCAGAACCATTCCAGTTCACTCATTGGACTTTGTGTTGAGTGCACATCCGTCATTAGTGACATCATGCCAATCGCAGCAGTAGCCTGGCTGGCATTTCCCTGCCTCTCTCTGCTGCTGATCACTCCAGCAAAGTGGTGGGATGACAGGTCTCCCCACTCAGCTGTGGAGTGCTCAGCACTGCAAAGAGGTGGGGAAGTGCCAGCTGGTCTGCTTCCATGATCAATGCAATGTCACCAACAATGACTGTGCATGCCTCACAAAGCTCAGTGAGTGGACCAGGATGGTTCTGGGGGAGGGTTCAAAGGGCCCAGCCACCTGTGGTGGCTATATTCGTATTCATCTCCCTCAGGAGACAAATACAAATATCCTATCTCTACTGGGGACACAAGGAAGGCCTTCTCTGTTGCTGTTCCCAGGATCTGGTACTCCCACAGGAGGTCAAGATGGTCCTGTCTTTGCTGTCCTTCCACAAGAGGCAAAGATGTTTCTCTTCAGGCAAGTTTACCTTCAGTCACTGGCTGTCCAAGAAAGGTTCTTAGAACAAGACTGTTGTATTTCTGTTGTTTTTCTACTGCTTTTATCTATGGGTTTTTAAGATATTTGTTTAATTATTTTTAATGTAATAATCTATTGTTTTTACTTTTTTAATATTTATTTTTAATACTGTAAGCCCTCTTGTGTCCTTTTTAGGAAAAAACAGGGGTGAAAATATTTAAAACAAACAAACAAACTGAAGAATCTTGATCCAGTGGTTCAAAGGATAGCTATAAAAATGCTGTATTTGATTCTCCCCATATTTTACAACCAATACACAATTATTTGTTGTACACTTTTTAAATTACATATTTTATATTTTAACCACATAATGTTTTATGAACTTATTGTACATTTAAAAATGCATTTTGTATATTTTAGCCAGATAATATATTTTATTAACTGATTATATATTTTAAAACTTCATTTTGTATATTTTAGCCATAAATACCGTATTTTTTGCTCCATAAGACTCACCTGATCTTAAGACGCACCTAATTTTTAGAGAAGGAACACAGGGAAAATATATTCTGAACCAAATACAGTGGTGCCCCGCATAGCGAGGTTAATCCGTTCCGGATTAACCCTCGCTATGCGGAATCGTCGCTAAACGGGTAGGGAAAACGTATTGAAACGCATTAAACTTAGTTTAATGCGTTCCAATACCTTGCTTACTTACCCGTTCAGTGAGGATTCCCCTTGCCGGCAGCCAGTTTCGCGCCCTCGCTAAGCGAGGGCAGGGCGTGAAAACGGCTGCCGGCAGCCATTTCCGGGCTTCCGGCGGCCATTTTGGAGCCGCCGAACAGCTGTTCGGCGGCTCCAAAATGGCCGCCGCAATACCCGATCTTCGCAATGCGGGTTTTCCCCATTGCGAAGATCGGGTATGTTTCCGTATAGCGATCCCGAAAAAGGGATTGCTATACGGAAACATCGCTATACGGTGCACTCGCTAAGCGAGGCACCACTGTAGTATAATAAAATATTTAATAAACTATAACAGAATAACATTTGAACCATATAAAGTGAACAGCAGTCAACAGTGGCATTAGTATAGACCATTATCAGCCAGTGATAAGACCTATACCACTCTACCTATATTTTACATTTCCTTTCATCCACCTCCTCCCCATGCTTATAGAAATGTCTCAATGACAGATGAGATTGTTGTGCAACTCTGCCCAGCTACAGCTCAAGCCTATATTAAGTTAAAAATGGTTTGTCTGATTTGGCACTGCATTGAGAGGTCCCTTTTAGTTGTGTGGAGGATAAATAGTGGAATTAAACTATTAAACAACTGGTTTTCCTTATTTACTTTAGGTTATGCAAAAGAACAGCAACACAAAGCTTAACCTGATCCCATTTACCAGCAGTAGCACATGCTCAGCATAAGACCAAATCTCCATTTTCCGACATAATTGAACGTTTATAGCATGCAAGGCACAACAGGTTAGGCCACACAAAGCCATGAACAATGTTCTTGAAGAGCCCCCCCCCCAAAAAAAAACTGAATACAAACTATAGTAGCGTAGCTGAAATCAGGAAGCAGGTACTGTAATCCAGTTAGATGTCATGAGGCACAGTTAGTTTCCTTGCTGCAACACCCTTTGGAAATACATTCTCTATTAGATGCCCAGAACTAGTTGAAAAGTTTGCAAGTTGAATCCAAATTTCCCATAGAAATGCATTGCAAATTAATTAATGCATTTTTATGGGGGGGAGGTCAGAAACTTTAAAAAACTTAAAAGAAAGTCACTTACCAGGTACTGTAGACTGAGCGTTGCTCTTCACAGTGCCTTGGTAGACCCCAGAACAGCCAAAAAAGAGCCCTAAACAGCTAAAAGCCAGCAGGCAGAGAGATATAGGTTACCTTCCCATTGTATATCTTCAGTAGTTATGAACTTATTTAGCACATCCTATAAAACTCTGAGGAGACATGCATGAACTGAGGATACACAATCCCATATCCATGAAAATACAGTATGTTAACTGTCATGACAAAAGCAGTGAGAGAATCTGCAAATAGATAGTGTGGAATGCTAGAACTAGTCCCCATTTTTGTTTGAAATGCTCCTGTTTAGTCTGCATGCTAATATGTTGAATTGGAACAAAAGGAACTGGATAAATGTGACCAAAGCTAAGAAATAAATTATGTTGTCTATGAGAGAGTGCATGTGGTGGTTGAATTAAACTATTCTTTTAGCTTCTTCATTGTCCCCCCACCTTTTTTCCTGTTAATGTGAGCTTGTTGACAGCAAAAATAACAAATATCTTCAATCCCAAATCTAAACTGATGTGGAGTTTATTGTGTTAGTAGCACTAATGGGTCCAGTCTCTTCAATTGAAAGATAAGCTGCTGCTATGGAGACAGCTAATATCACTATGCTTGTTTATCAGCACTCTTCAGGGTATTGTAAATTATATATATAGCATTTTGGTTTCTTAGTTGTCCCTTCAAAATCTATATATTTTTTAAGCATTTAAAACATTCATGGGTATATTTTACAATATTGACTGATATCATAATATTGCTCTCATAATATACAATGTCTGCAAAATCTTCTAATAAAATACCTAATAAAAGCAATTCTGGTTTCACATCTGTATAATTTTGAGGCAATTTAACCAACCAACTTTGTATTTTATACCAATAATAACTAAATAGGTTCCTAACACATAATCGATGTTATCTAAAGCATTTCAGATTTTCTTTATATAATTGTTTAGCCATTTGTATCTCCACATTTTCTGTCATGTCTATATCAATATCATATCTATGTTAATTAAGTACTATTTGTTTTACCTCATCCTTATGTCTAGCTTCAATTTACCTTAAGAACCACCGTGTTATGCCTTTATTCTGATTAGTGATCCCTTATTTCAGTTTAATTCCCTTTCCTAATATATAAGATACTGTACGTCCCTTTACAATACCAGAAGTTAGATGTATACATGCTTTCAACACTGAAGGCCACCTTAATATTTTTTTCTTTTTCATTGTTCTAAGTAACTCCTCTTATTTATCTTTCCCCAATTCTTATTTCTATCTCTCTGCTGTCCCTTGTACCATCTGAGATCATTTTATGAACTTGATATATCTCCAATCGGTCTTCCAGACTATTTTTAATTAAATCTCCTGGTTCTCTCCCCTTAGCGCACCTAAGACTCTCCTCGACTCCAGGGTTAGAATTAGATCTCCTAAATGTTCTCCTCTGATTTCCTCCAGCCCCTCCTTTGATTGGCATCCATCATCCACCACCCTTGCATTTCTTTGTTCATTATTCCCTGTCTACTGTTGACTATAGTCCTTCCTTAACTGCTCATTGAATAATTTCGCCTCTTTATTGTGGGATCTCACTATTTCTAAAATTGCTTGAACGGTAGATTTTGTTTCATTCCCCCAAACTTTCCTTGTTATAGCATTATGTTCTACATATCAAATAATTGTATTCCAAGTGAAAGTTGTCCAGTTGCTTAAAGTAATCAGTCCAATTCCATCAATACTTGCTTCCATAGGTCCACTTTAATAGACTGATCATCTTTAGGGTTAAACTTGAATTCAGTCTCAGACGTAAAGGGCTTTCCCTGCTTGAAGGCTCAAGCACACTTGCTCACCAAATAGTTCACTTGATGTTTGTAATCCAGCCCCACAGGCAATCCATTCCAGTATTAATTCTGTCCCAGCTTGTGCTGTAGTCAACTTCAGAACCCTGGATACAGTTTAAAAATTCCACTTTGGCAGGATTAGGCTTTCTAGGGTTAATTTGTCTATGTTTCAGTTCAGTCCGCAGGAAAAAAAAGGAATTCATAACCGTCATAGAGTGTTCAAGGTCATTGTTCTGGGCTTTTTGCCAATGCTGTAGGTAAATAGCTGAAGTCATAACATAGTAAGATTAACTCCCCAGAGTTGTTTAGCTAATGATGATTTTAGGAGAAAGATTTCTTAAGTTTCTAACGCCAAAGTAATACCAAACTTCCTTCCCTGAAGTATAATTAAATGTTTAATTAATGTCCAATTTATTTTCTTTGCGTCTCTTCCCTCTCTCCAGATTCACCGCTGCTCTATAAGTGGTAGGGATAGGAGATGCTATTTCTGTTATAGGGATTGTCTCATCCAGGGACAGTCATAAAGCAGTACAGTTATAAAAATATTTCTCATCCAGGGGTAATAGTGATGTTAATTAGCTGATTTATCGCTTCTCCATTGCTGGCTGCTGACGACTTGCAAGCAAGCTATGCAGCTGCTTGTTTCCACCCGCTGGTTGCTTGGGGACTTTCCTGGATCAAACAGGGGTAACTGCCGTCCCTCCGTGATCAACAGGCTTCTCCCCCATTTCACCACCTCCTCGGGGTGGTTTTAAACCCCTGGGGGGTCCCAAACAGGTCGGAATTCAGCCCAGGGGATGGAGCTCTGTCTTCCTGCTGCTGTCTCGTCTCAGCATCAAGCCCTTCTTATGATGTATGCATTCAAATCTTCCAAATAGCAGTGTCACATTATTGTATTTAGTATTAAAATGTTTTAAGGGGTAACTAAATTGACAAATAATTGACTACATGATGTACAAGTCAATATGAATCAGCCTGAAGTACCCCTTTCCTCCAAATCCATGCCTTTTCATGATTGCTTGGGCTGGTGCAGCTTTGTGGCTGTATAGGTGACCAGGAGATTGCTCTTCCATCTTCCTCATTCAAAATTAGGAGAAAGGAAGCGAATGGAGATTTCAGTTCCCCTCAACTGAGCACTCTTTGTCTCCAAACCATCTTCGGAGCGCAAGGAGGTAGTTGATAATCGGCCCTTGTTTATAAGAACCATACAGGAATCAGGAGAGAGAGAGAGGAGGAGGAGGAGGAGGAGGGATTGGCAATCAATCCTTGTTTGCAGCTTAGGGTAACTGCTGTAGCCATGCCTCCTGTGAATCTGGATGGCTACAGCAGGAACTATCTTAACAAACTGCAAACTAGGGCTGATTGCCAATTTTCTCCCCCCTCTCTGCAGACTCCTCTGTGGTTGATAAAACAAATTCACCCAACTTTCCAGGTGTGAATACATTTTTTCTGCTTTGTAGTCATTCACTCAATGGTGTGTGTGAATCCTCTAATCATGCCTAGAACCACAAAGGAATCTCATTTATTTATTACAAGACTTGCTACTTGTTCTAGAATACATTGTTTATTTTGATGCATCATAGTATTCTCGCGAGACAATTATTTTGTGGGAAATTGTCTCTTAACATGCATTGTAGGATGCTTCCCATTCTGCTGTGTCCTTCTGGTCTCAAGTTAAGAAAATATCATACTTGTATGTAACACAAATCCACAGTTAAGCTACACGGACAGTAGACACTGAAGTAAAACACTGAGGCTCCCTGGCTGCCTCCTGCAAAGCTAACAAGTGAACTCTTGCCGATCTGTTTCTGTTTTATCTTTTCTTGGCTCGTCGTTAAACACATGTGAACTAGAAATTGTGGCTTTAAAAAATTCTAATTTTGTAAACAAGCTGACAAAACCAGAGTTTATTCTGTACTCACAGAACAGTTGACTAGAATTTGTCTGTGGCTGGAGGTGCAAGGCTTCATTTGGGCATTCAGAATATTGTCTACATACTGCTAAAGTCTAGATCACCATTATATGCAAAGCAGGCCATTCCACTGCAGTGCAGTGCTTTACAAGGATCTTCATAAATGGGAATACTTTTTGAAAGCTGCAGATATAACTCAGCAGTGTTGTAGCTTACTTGACTTACTGTGTGCATATTCAGCAAATAGCTAAAAGGTATCTCTCCCTCCCAGCTGCCATTGATTAAATTTAATCATTTTGAATTTTGAGAATCAATTATGGCATCCTGGAAATTGCTGTGTATTTTGAAATGTTGCCATAATTGACATATATGCATGCAGTTTTGGGGAAAAAAATGAATATTTGTTGTAAAATCCCCCCACCTCAAAGCTGTTGGCATTGGAGTTGAACAGACTTATTGGATGACCTTTGGTATCATCTGCAAAAACAAGGTGGTTGACAGACTGAAGTGAACATAGCAGTGGTTGGCATCCAGAGAATTCGTAATTTAACAAAAGCGGAGGGGGGGGAGGAATATAAGACACACTTAGCTGACTAGGATCAATGCTCAAGAGCATATTGTGCTTTGTAAGCTGTGTAGACTGAATCAGATGCTGTTTTGGTAATCTTAAATAACTTCGTTGATTATTGTGAATGTGACAACTGAAGTGCTTTAAAAACTGCTGCTCCTTTCTTTGGAAGCTTTGAAAGCTCAGTACCGTATATTGAGTGTTTGAACTCAGTATGAAACTTTTTGAGGGACACAATTTGTAGCCTGCTTACTGTAATCATTCAAGGAAGTGCAAACTTGCTATCTTTCATGTCAGTGAAGCTATACCTCCAAGGAAACAATATTAGGCCCCGTCTGCGCCAAATGGTTTGTTGTCATTACTATATTAAAGAGTAGTGCTGTTATTAGCCACACACATAAAGATGACAGAATTCCATTTTTTCCTCTGTATCCCAGATACCAGATTGTAGTGGAAATAGTTCAAGCAACCACTATCAGCAGCTTTCCGCAGATGAAGCGACAAAAAGGTAAGGTATATCTTTTCAGAAGGCATTTAAATATAGCAAACATTCTGTTTATTGCTATTTGAGAATGCAGTCATCCCCATATTTTAGACATATAACTATTTAACCAATTCATTTCTAATCTAAGCATTCAATGTATTCAGGCATTTGCCTGAATGTGTGAATAGATAATGCACTTCAGACCCATTCCAACCCATTTGGAAGTCAGCTAGACCAGAAGTCCCCAACCCCTGGTCCGTGGCCCAGTGCTGGTCCATGGCCTGAGCTGGACCAGGCCATGGAGACAGACCTCCCCCCATCCCCTCACGCACTTCCCTGCACAGCACCTATGTGCATGCATGCACCCGCGACCGCACAAGCACTGTGTTGCCCTTCACAAATGCTCATGGGAGTATGAGCGCTCACACAAGTGCCCTCCCACTACTTTGTGCCCGCACGAGTTCCCTCTCGCTCCATCAGGCATGTGCATGAGTGCGCTAGCCCACGAGACAGCGTGCCTGCTCCTTCGTGTGTGTGCATGAGCGCGCGGGTGGTAGTGCCGCGGCTTCCACAGCCGGTCTGTGGGGTTAAAAAGGTTGGGGACCACTGAACTAAACCATTGTCTGAATGTGTGAAAGACTGTATTTTGTCAAAGACAATACCTGAAAAAAGCTCTTGTATATGATAAATGTTTACAGTTTTCAAAGTTCTTTAGTACTGTACACAAGGAATCCTAGGAAGCCAACCCTGTGTAGTCAAGCCAGCGTTGTGGACACAAATGTTTTACATTTTGCAAATTGGAAAACAGTTATGGTTATGGATGATTTAGGATGCAGTGATGGAAGGCTACTGGATTTTAGTTGGTAATAAGGACAAAGGAGGCAAAGAATAAAGATATAGATATAGGCAGGGCATGTGCGCCTTAGTAATAATGACCAAGGCACACATGCTTACTTTTAGACTATTGTATCCTTTCTTCATTCTTTAGCTTTTCTGTACTCCATCTGTCTGAGTTTTCAATTGGTTAAAAGGGGAGCTAAAACTTGTTGCTTTATCTGAAAACTGATATGCTGAGCATATCAAATTCTTCTCCAGTTACAAATCAGGATGTGCCTGTATGTTCTACTTAACAGTCATTTTGTATGTGCATATTGTTTTGTGCCCTCAAATCACCTCCAACTTACAGCAGCCCTATGAATGAGTCACCTCCAAAATGTTCTGCCTTCAACAGCCCTGCTCAGCTTCTGTAAACTCAAGGTTGTGGATTCCTTATGGAGCTAATTCATCCCATATTTAGAAGGCTTTGAGTTGAAATAATATTAGCTGTGGGTCCGATGGCAATTTTTATATATTTTTTAATTGTATTTAATTGTTCTGTATTTTTATTGTATTTTAAATGTTGTAAGCCACCCAGGGAGCTTTGGGTAGTGTGGGCGGCCTATACATTAAATAAATAAATAAATTTATACTTTTCTGCTGCCTACAGCTTTTCCCAGCATTATTGTCTTTTCCAGCGAATCTTGCCATCTCGTCATGTGCCCAGTATGAGAGCCTCATACTTTTGACACATTATGAGATTTGTCTCTGTATACCCTTGTAGAATTGTAGAATATATGCTTTCTAATGAATTCTGTGCTTAATAATAATAAAAAACATGTGTTGTCAGGTTGATGCCAATTTATGGCAGCCTTTTCCAAAGTTTTCTAGGTAGATAAGTGGTTTTCCATTCTCTTTTTCTGGGGATGCTCTGGAACTATGTAGCTTGGCCAAGCTCACAAAAAGAAATTGAACTCTTGACCTGTGTCTCCTCAACCAGGTGCTCTAGCTCACAGAGATATCCACTTTAGCTGTTCAAAATTAACTGTGTTTCTAATTTTTTAACCTAAAACTTTCCAGAAGATCTAGAAATACCACATTCTTCAGCCATATTGCAAAAAAAAAGAAAAAGAAAAAAAAGAAAAGAAAAGAAAAAGAAAAAAAGAAAGAAAAAAGACAATGTATCTTAATATGAGGAGTATTTTTCCTTGTGGGTCTGAGGAAGGGTTTTGCTGAGGCATCTGAGAAAGATCAGAAATGCTTGGTTATGTCTAGCTGTTGGTAATCAGGGTAGCGATATTACATTGCAAAATGTGAGGCATGCCGGTATGAAATATTGCAAGGTGTTACTTTTTAATTAAATACATTCCAAAGTATCAGCATGCATGCTTTGATACCAGCATGTAAGCATTTAAGAGGCAATACTTTGGTAGAGGATCTAGACTCCAGGTCTCTGCTTTCATCACAGAAACAATTAAGGCAGTTTGAAAATACATCCTTTTAGCTTTGGGTTTCTGCAGCAACAAAGAAAGTGCTTTTACCTGCCTTTCTGGCCTTCTGAATTTTGGTTGGCCCATTCCACTTCTGCTTCACTTGGTTGCTTTCTTCTTTTCTCAAATGGATGTTTCTTTATTCAGGACCAATTACTTTTTATTTGCCTTTTGGCTCATTTATTTCATCTGCCTGTTTTAGCTGTTTGGAAAAAGGTTTGTTTTTTAATTTGTGTATTTTGTCCAGGGACAATCCATTGTTTTGAGTGTAATATACTGCCACTTTTTTGTTGTTTAGTCGTTAAGTCATGTCTGACTCTTCGTGACCCCATGGACCAGAGCATGCAAGGGTCTTCCACTGCCTCCCAAAGTTGGGTCAAATTCATGTTGGTAGCTTCAATGACACTGTCCAACCATCTTGTCCTCTGTCGTCCCCTTCTCCTCTTGCTTTCACACTTTCCCAACATCAGGGTCTTTTCCAGGGCGTCTTCTCTTCTCATGAGATGGCCAAAGTATTGGAGCCTCAGCTTCAAGATCTGTCCTTCCAGTGAGCACTCAAGGTTGGATAGGTTTGTTTTCTTTGCAGTCCAGGGGACTCTCAGGAGTCTCCTCCAGCACCACAATTCAAAAGCATCAATTCTTTGGCGGTTGGCCTTCTTTATGGTCCAGCTCTCACTTCCATACATCGCTACGGGAAAAACCATAGCTTTGACTATTCGGACTTTTGTTGGCAAGATGATATTTCTGCTTTTTAAGATGCTGTCTAGGTTTGTCATCGCTTTCCACCCAAGAAGCAGGCGTCTTAATTTTGTGGCTGCTGTCACCATCTGCAGTGATCATGGAGCCCAAGAAAGTAAAACCTGTCACTGCCCCCATATCTTCCCCTTCTCTTTACCAGGAGGTGATGGGACCAATGTCCATGATCTTGGTTTTTTTGATGTTGAGCTTCAGACCATTTTTTGCACTCTCCTCTTTTACCCTCATTAAGAGGTTCTTTAATTCCTCCTCATTTTTTGCCATCGGAGTGGTATCATCTGCATATCGGAGGTTGTTGATATTTTTTCCACCAATCTTAATTCCAGCTTGGGATTCCTCCAGTCCAGCCTTTCGCGTAATGTATTCTGCATATAAGTTAAATAAGCAGGGAGACAATATGCAGCCTTGTCGTACTCCTTTCCCACTTTTGAACCCATCAGTTGTTCCATTTCCAGTTCTAACTGTTGCTTCCTGTCCCACGTATAGATTTCTCAGGAGATATATAAGGTGGTCAGGCCTTAAGGACTTGCCATAGTTTGCTGTGGTCCACACAGTCAAGGCTTTTGCGTAGTCAATGAAGCGGAAGTAGATATTTTTTTTTAACTCTCTGGCTTTCTCCATAATGCAGCGAATGTTGGCAATTTGGTCTCTAGTTGCTCTGCCCCTGCGGAATCCAGCTTGTACTTCTGGGAGTTCTTGGTCCACATATTGCTGAAGCCTACCTTGTAGAATTTTGAGCATAACCTTGCTAGCATAATGAAATGAGTGACAGTGTTTCTAAACTCCATGGACAGAAACACTGCCACTAGTGGTGCTAATAAATGGCAACATGACAGTACACTAGCAAATAATATTAAATAAATGCCATAACGAGAATCCCAAAATAGGATAGTCATCTCTTCAGATCACTTGAGAACATTTGTGACTAGTTAGTGTTTTCAGACATGCATCATTCTACTTCAGTTTTTTCTTAAGTATGCATAAGTTCATCATGGCCACATACTCAGTTTTTTGTTTCTGTTTTTAAATGAATGTTTTTAAAAGTTGTTCAGTCTGTTTATAAAATATTTATAAAATAAAAATGTCTGTATTGAAATACACTATGAATGTAACATTTGAACAATATTTGTTTCTGGCTTGCTGTTGGATAGAGCTCTGTGTGTGTGTGTGTTTGTGCATGTGTGTGCATAATAAGTCCATGCCTTTCAGATAAAAAATAATTTCCTGTAAATATTATTTTGTAAGTTAATCAGCAGAGAGGCCATAGAAACTGTAAAAATCAATAACCCAGTGTCTGCATCCTTTGTTACTAGCATAAATTAATCCTTCATTTATTCTTTTCTATTTACTAAAATTGGCTACAGAGGTATTGCAGCTTGGATCATAAAATAACCTGTTTTTCAGTTTTAGGGAGTTTGGACAGAGTATTTTTAATGAACGGAGACTTTTTTCCCCATCAGTAGAAAAGTCTGTTAAATGCACAATCCTTGCAGCATCTAGAGGAGATAGAAGAGCTTTTCCTTTCTGATAATGAGTTTTCTCTTATTTCTGGTATGCAGTCCAACCTGACTGTGCTTTTTCTGCTTCTTTCCAAACTAGAAGGAGTTAATAAGGACAATTTATCTAGAACAGACATGTCTTTGGTTACTATCTGATCAGAGTCCCACAAATGGTGATTTACTATTTCTTCCCAGTGTTTTGAGAGCAGCTTTTACTTCACTTTGTAAGTTCTTCATCAGCAGAATGTTGTTTGCAGGAATCTATCGTTCTTGCATTCCTTCTATACTGTTCTTCAGTATATTGCTTCTGTCTTCTTTTTATTTTATCCTGATTGGATAAGATATTCCTCTATTAGACTTTCAGCATCTTTGAACTTTGTTTACATTTTATTTTGAATTGTTGGGTTTTATGGACAAAAGACAATGAAATCTTGTGTAATTTTTCTTTTTTTGGTGTTTTTCTTTGTGATTATTATTGTAATAGTTTTCTTAATCCCAATGGATTGGTCACTCAGTAGTTTTATTCTGAACCTATTTCTGTCACCATTTACTTTTGCTTTTTGTATATTGTTAACAGTTGAAGAATTTTGTTAGTCGTCTGTTGAGACTTTTATTTTGGCTGCAGGAATAATCCTTTGTATTCTTCCTCGATTTTATTTCTGGTTTCAGCCTGTAGTTCTTCTGATCAATGATTAGCTGAGCTTAGTCATGCAAATCTATTTTCTACATGCTTTAAAAATTTTTCCAGATACAGTGGTGCCTGGCTTAGCGACGTTAATCTGTGCAGGAAAAAACGTTGCTAAGGGATTTCCTCGCTAAGCGATTTTTAAAAGCCCATAGAAACACATTAAAACTTGTTTAATGCGTTCCTATGGGCTTTAAAACTAACCTTAAGCAAAAATCCTCCTTTGCGGCAGCCATTTTCGGTGCCTCTAAAGCCAGGCAACACAGTGGGTGGCCATTTTGTTTTCCGGTGGCCATTTTGGAACCGCCGATCAGCTGGCCGAAAATGGGGGCTTTGCGATTATCGCTTCCTCGCGATCATCGCAAAGCAATTTTTCCCCATGGGGCCATTGCTAAGCGATCGCTCTGGCGATGGCCAAAACCCCATCACTAAGTGATTTCATCGCTCAACGGAGCGATTGCTAAGCAAGGCGCCACTGTAGTTATTTAAATTGTATTTTGGTATTACGGTTGTTTTGCTGTTCTTCAGCTTTATTCTGATTTTTTTTTAATTAACAGCTCATGACTCACTTGCGAGAAAGTCTGTTTAATTTCTGTGCTGGCTATCCACTAATGTCCGTGTGTACAACTATATGTTCAGTTGCTTAATATGTTTGCATGGTTGTTGTGGGTTTTTCGGGCTCTTCGGACGTGTTCTGAAGGTTGTTCTTCCTAACGTTTCGCCAGTCTCTGTGGCCGGCAACTTCAGAGGAGAGCACTCTGAAAAACCCACAACAACCGAAAAACCCACAACAACCATTATATCCCGGCTGTGAAAGCCTTCGCGAATATATGTTTGCAATTTGTTGGCTTCACAGAATTCTGTAGGCCATTCTTCTGCGTTACTTCTAACATCGAGGTCAAATTCTCCAACTGTTTGATTTTGTTTTATTTCCTACTTCTGCTTTCTGCCACCTGTGATTATTAGCATATCCTATCTGATGTGTGATCAGCTTCTTTCAGAACACTTGTATAAAATCTTCCATTATCATCATCTTCCAGCATCTGTAGTTGAAGAGTACACTTGAATGATGTTTATAATTATAGGCTTTCCATGAAGTTGAATTTATATCATTTGCTCAGAGTTTCTGTTATATCCCACAGTTACTTGTGCTGCATCACACTGCACTGCTATAGCCATCCCCGAGTTTCTTCTGAGTTAATTGTTTCTGAAGTTAAATATGTTTTAAATTATCTAATTGAAAATGTACTATTCCAGTTCACTTTGGTTCACTCATACCAGGTACTGTTGCATTTATATGTTCTTCTTCTTGTTTTATAATGTCAACTTTACCTTGATTTATACTTTTAACATTTCATGTTCCAATTATGTGTGTTGTGCAGCTTCACACATTTTTCTTGCGTTTGTGCCATGTCAGCACATGAACATCTGTTCAACTACAGTCCAGTTTCTTCATTAAAAAGAATGCTAAATGTACTTATTCTCAGCTGCTTTCCAGTAGTTCCATCATGTGCCTTCTTGCTCTGTGAGTCTCATTTTCCAGCGAGGGTGGGCAATACCTTTATTACATTACTAAAGTCCCACAGATGGGGAAATTGCAGACTCCAGCTAGACTCTTTGTTAAGCTTGGCATTACAGAGCGGGGGGGGGGGGAGGTGTAGAAGAAAGAGAAAAGTCCTCCAAATCATCATAGCTAGATTTTAATGTGAAGCTCTCTTGTTTAAAGTACCGTATTTTTTGCTCCATAAGACGCTCCGGATCTTAAGACACACATAATTTTTAGAGGGGTTAAACAGGGAAAATATATTCTGAACCAAATAGTGTAATAAAATATTTAATACACTATAACAGAATAACATTTGAACCATGTAAAGTGAACAGCAGTCAACAGTGGCATTAAGAACCATTACCACTGTCTTTAACAAATGGAGAGACTTAAAGCTTTGTGTACTCATGTACCATAAATTTAATTCAAGTACATATAGACCATTATCAGCCAGTGATAAGACCTATACCACGCTACCTATATTTTACATTTCCTTTCATCCACCTCCTCCCCATGCTTATAGAAATGTCTCAATGACAGATGAGATTGTTGTGCAACTCTGCCCAGCTACAGCTCAAGCCTATATTAAGTTAAAAATGGTTTGTCTGATTTGGCACTGCATTGAGAGGTCCCTTTTAGTTGTGTGGAGGATAAATAGTGGAATTAAACTATTTAACAGCTGGTTTTCCTTATTTACTTTAGGTTATGCAAAAGAACAGCAACACAAAGCTTAACCTGATCCCATTCACCAGCAGTAGCACATGCTCAGCATAAGACCAAATCTCCATTTTCTGACATAATTGAACGTTTATAGCATGCAAGGCACAACACACAAAGCCAGGAACAATGTTCTTGACCAGCCAAAAAAACTGAATACAAACTATAGTAACTGAAATCAGGAAGCAGGTACTGTAATCCAGTTAGAAGTCACGAGGCACATTTAGTTTCCTTGCTGCAACACCCTTTGGAAATACATTCTCTATTAGATGCCCAGAACTAGTTGAAAAGTTTGCCAGTTGAATCCAAATTTCCCATAGAAATACATTGAAAAAGGTCAGAAACTTTAAAAAACCTAAAAGAAATTCACTTACCAAGTACTGTAGACTGAGCGTTGCTCTTCACAGTGCCTTGGTAGACCCCAGAACAGCCAAAAAAGAGCCCCAAACAGCTGAATGCCAGCAGGCAGCCTGCAGAGGGCAGCCATTTTGTGCTCTTCTCCTGTTCCTGCCCTTTCCCCACCTAACAGCTGATCAGCCGCTTCCCAGGCAAGCAGGTTTCAACTCAAATGGAGCACCTTTTAATCCAAACAGGTTTTAACTCAAAACAAGAAGCTTTTAAAGAAAAACAAGCAGCTCTCTAACTGCTTGGACTAGCAAGGAAGCAGACAAGCAGCCTCTTCACTAACTGAAAGTTTCGATTTCGCCTGCTTTCCCCGCCTTCGCCACATATTAGGTATGCTAATATCTGTGCACTGGAGGATTGTGGGAGGAACATCTAGCCCCTGATGGGGGTCCTGTGGGGCACCCCAAAACACTGAGGAGCTCTCCTGGCCTCTTTCAGCACTGGGGCTGTGCAACCCTGTTCTGATCAGGAGGTGCAGCCAGGCGGTCACCATGCCTTTTGAGGGCAGGGCACACAAAGGGCCAGGAGGCTTAGGGGCCATTCAAACTCAGACCTGGCAGGGAAGATACCATTTTTGTAAGGGTGGTTTTCCCAGGGTAAGGCTCATCTATTGCACTTCAGATGAGCTGACCCCTGTGATTTCCCCAAATGTGGGAAAATCAACTGCCTAAATGGGGGACTGTGTTTCTGGTTTTCCCTGGTTTTTATAGAATCACTCCTTCCCCTTTGGTCCTTGGCTGTTTGCAAGCTGTTTGCTTGCTGCCACAGGCCTGTTTTCCTTGCTGGTTTTCCAGTTGAGCTGCAGGGAGCAGATCTTGGAAAGCCAGCAGTGCAGAATGCTGAGGTCTGAACAGCAAGCAGTCTTTGCTGCCAGTTCAGTAGGCCTCCTGGCATGGCAGTGGGAGGCTTTTGGGTGGTGGTGGCTGAACCCTGGGTTATTGCATTCACTGCATAAGACGCATGTACTTTCCCTCCCACCTTTTTGGAGAGAAAAAGTGCGTCTTATGGAGCGAAAAATACGGTAAGTTCCAAAACAGAGTCTGCAACCTTATGAAGTCAGGCTGAGGAAGTAGGGTTCAGTTTTCATCTTAGCCAATGTAGATTTCATTGTCTTATTTATTTTATTTATTTATTCTGTTTCCACTATTGATTGAGAAAGGATTCCTAGTTATTCAATATCTTTCCCATTGCCATATATCGAAACACATGGCTCCTGAATGACTATAAACAGAAGCATCCAGAAACATGGCCTGTCTCAGGCAAACAAACCTCATATTGGACAAGTGTTTCAACTCCATTTTGGAACTTACTTTAAACGAGAGAGCCTGGGTTCATCATTTGGCCATGATGATTTTGAGGACTTTTCTGTTTCTTCTGCACCAATCTCGATTCTCTATTGCCCAGAAAGGCTCCCTGCTTGTGAGAGTTTAGAGCCTTAATAAAGTTCTAGTTGTTGTAGTTGTTGTTCAAATCATTTTTAATCTATTTAGCCAAAAACAGGATGCAGGATAGCTTACAAAAACCAATAGTAAGACAATCCCAACCCTCAGGTATGTGATCTAAGCATGAGACACACAGGAGAAAGAAAACCAGCTGGGTCAGGGTGGGAAAGTAAGGTGAGGCACTAGTTCTTAAATTCAGCATTCTTACAATGAAACCTGGTAGGTGAACTTGTTTGGATAGGCAGACTGAATGGCTGTCACTAACGGACATTTGGGGCAAGGAAAAAGGTAGTGGGTAAATTGACAGAATAACTAATTCCATTTCTCTCTCCCTTTGCTCTTTATTTATTTATTTATTTTTATTAGATTTCTATCCCGCCCTTTTAGACAGAGTCTACTCCGGGTGGAGTAAAAGCTTTTCTATACATTTTTAAATTGATTAAATATCTCCCTTCCTGCTTTCACAGAAAATAAGAATTTTACTCCAGTTCTTCTAGTCTATAAAATAATAACAGCCTGTTGTTCAAAACAACATACTGTATTTTAGATATTCTAAAGACTTAACAGAATTTTTATCTTTTTGTATAAAAATGGATAGCTGGATTGTTCTTCCTGAGGCAAGACAGAAACAGAATTCAAAATGACCTTGATAGGATGCAGCATAGGGTTGAAAACAACATAATGAAATTCAACAGGGATAAGTGCAAAGTACTGCGCCTCGGAAAAAGAAACCAATTGCACAGTTACAAGTTGGGGGATACCTGGCTCAGCAAAACTATGAGCGAGAAGGATCTTGGAATTGTCGTAGATCCCAAGCTAAATATGAGCCAACAGTGTGATGTGGCTACACAAAAGGCAAATGTTATTTTAGGCTGCATTAATAGAAGTATAGTTTCCAAATCCCGCAAAGTGCTAATCCCCGTCTATTCAGCACTGGTTAGGCCTCACCTTGAGTATTGTGTCCAGTTCTGAACAATGCTAACAAATTGGTACAAGTTCAGAGGAGGGCAGGGGGCTGGAAACTAAGCCTTATGAGGAAAGACTGAAAGAATTGGGCATGTTTAGCCTTGAAGAAAGAAGACAGAGGGGTGATATGATAATACTTTTCAAATACAGTGGTGCCTCGCTTAACGAGCGCACCGTTTAACGAAGAATCCGTATAGCGATCCCTTTTTGGGGATCGCTATACGGATCAGCCCCAATCGCCGCACTCGCTCTGCGACGATTGGGGCGTCCGGCGGCCATTTTGGAGCCGCCGAACAGCTGATCGGTGGCTCCAAAATGGCCGCCGGACGCGAAAACATCGCTGGAGGGGTAAGTTTCGAAGCTTATTGGAACGCATTAAACTAAGTTTAATGCGTTCCAATAGGCTTTCCTTACCCGCACAGCGATGTTTTTGTATAGCGAAGGTTAATCCGGAACGGATTAACCTCGCTATACGGGGCACCACTGTACTTGAAAGGCTGTCATACAGAGGAGGGTCAGGATCTGTTCTCGATTATCCCGGACTGCAGGACACACAACAATGGGCTCAAGTTAAAGGAAGCCAGATTTCAGCTGAATATCAGGAAAAACTTCCTAACTGTTAGAGCATTATGACAGTGGAACCAGTTACCTTGGGAGTTGGTGAGTGCTCCAACACTGGAGGCATTCAAGAAAAACTTACATAATCACCTAGCCGATATGCTTTGGTTGTATTCCTGCATTGAGCAGAGGGTTGGACTTGATGGCCTTGTAGGCCCCTTCCAACTTCACTTTCCTGTGATTCCATGACATTTAGGTTTATTTTGAAATTGAGTTAATTTGCACCAACATTTCTTGACTACCTAATTGGAAGATGTAGCTTATTATTACAGTGGTGCTGTACATTTTCAAGAGTGTGATGTACTTTGTGATCTTTTCATTGTTCCAATAAATTTTTTATCCTAATATGGATGTTTGAATCTTCAAGGCACTACACCTACTGACAGTTCTTCAAAACACTTTTTATTGTGCTTGTAACTTTTATAACATTACAGTTGGTGTTGTGTGCTCTGTGGTGTTCATAGGTATGGGAACAGTTTCTGCAGTGTTGTTTATATTTGACTTTGATGCCATCAGATTTTTAAAAAATTTATATGATTATCCAGTTTGAACATGATGTTGCATGACTTGGCAATGACAAAGGCTGCCCATGTGGAAAAAAAGATGCATGACATCTGGTTTGGATCTAAGCCTTCTGGTTTAAGGCATCGCTTATTTATCTGGAGTAGGCAATGCCAAAGAATGCTCCAACTACCGTACAATTGCACTCATTTCCCACACTAGCAAGGTTATGCTCAAAATCCTCCAAGGTAGGCCTCAGCAGTATGTGCTCCGAGAAGTACAAGCTGGATTCTGAAGGGGCAGAGGAACTAGAGACCAAATTGCTAACATGCACTGGATTATGGAGAAAGCCAAAGAGTTCCAGAAAAACATCTACTTCTGCTTCATTGACTACGCCAAAGCCTTTGACTGTGTGGACCACAGCAAACTATGGCAAGTCATTAAAAAAATGGGAGTCCTTGACCGCCTTATCTATCTCCTGAGAAATCTGTATGTGGGACAGGAAGCAACAGTTATTGGGAAAGAAGTACGACAAGGCTGCATATTGTCTCCCTGGTTATTTAATTTATATGCAGAATACATCATGCGAAAGGCTGGACTGGAGGAATCCCAAACCGGAATTAAGATTGCCGGAAGAAATATCAACAGCCTCCAATATGCAGATGATACCACTCTGATGGCACAAAGTGAGGAGGAATTAAAGAACCTCTTAATGAGGGTGAAAGAGGGCAGCGCAAAAATGGTCTAAAGCTCAACATCAAAAAAACTAAGATCATGGCCACTGGTCCCATCACCTCCTGGCAAATAGAAGTGGAAGATATGGAGGCAGTGACAGATTTTACTTTCTTGGACTCCATGATCACTGCAGATGGTGACAGCAGCCCCGAAATTAAAAGACGCCTGCTTCTTGGGAGGAAAGCGATGACAAACCTCGATAGCATCTTAAAAAGCAGAGACATCATCTTGCCGACAAAGGTCCGCATAAACAAAGCTATGGTTTTTCTAGTAGTGATGTATGGAAGTGAGAGCTGGACCATAAAGAAGGCTGACCGCCAAAGAATTGATGCTTTTGAATTGTGGTGCCGGTGGAGACTCTTGAGAGTCCCCTGGACTGCAAAGAGAACAAACCTATCCATTTTGAAGGTAATCAACCCTGAGTGCTCACTGGAAGGAGAGATCCTGAAGCTGAGGCTCCAATACTTTGGCCATCTCATGAGAAAAGAAGACTCCCTGGAAAAGACCCTGATGTTGGGAAAGTGTGAAGGCAAGAGGAGAAGGTGACGTAAGAGGACGAGATGGATGGACAGTGTCATTGAAACTACCAACATGAATTTGACCCAACTCCGGGAGGCAGTGGAAGACAGGAGGGCCTGGCGTGCTCTGGTCCATGGGGTCACGAAGAGTCGGACATGACTTAACGACTAAACAGCAACAACAGTGGTTAAACTGCCGTCAAGCCTCTACTCATGACCTGAGTTTGATCCCAACAGGTTCCGGTAGCCAGCTCAAGGCTTACTTCCATCTTTCCAAGGTTCGTAAAAATGAGTGACCAGCTCACTGGCAGGCAATGTGTTTGTTGCTTGCATAAATATGGTGTAAACCACCCAAAGAATTATCTAGCACCGTAGAGCAGTATATAAGTCAAAACAAGAACAACAACATATTTAGCTCACGTATTTCTCTACCCACCCCGCTGTCTTCTATCCTGTGTTGCTTCAGCAATAGTTTTATCTTAAATTGTAAACTGTAATTAAAAGCTGATGTCTTACGAAGAATCTGAAAACTGATTGCATTCTGTTTCAGAACTTATTTTTGTCTGCACTGAATATCAGGTAGGTGATGCACACCTATATGAAGCAGTTGTGAAAAAATGTTAGGGGTGAGTATATTGCAAGCAGAAAGTGAAAAGGAGAATGGGAAGG
Source organism: Pogona vitticeps (assembly GCF_051106095.1). Taxonomy (NCBI): domain Eukaryota; kingdom Metazoa; phylum Chordata; class Lepidosauria; order Squamata; family Agamidae; genus Pogona; species Pogona vitticeps. The sequence goes on from NC_135787.1 coordinate 61,676,203, forward strand.
TGATACAAAGGATTGTAGTGTTCTTGCATTTCAGCCAACCAAGTGCTTTCAAGGAAGGGTGTGAAACATAGTCCTATACTACTTTCTCTTTCACCTCCTTATTCATGATCCAATGAAAAATCCCTGTTTATTTAACTTTTCAACGTGGAATTAATCTTTGCTTTCAGAATTTGGACAAATACTTCACCTGTTGTTACTCCTTTTTCAAAAGAGGCTGTTCCCTCTCAACTTGAAAAGATGTGGACTTAGTAAATACAGTAGTAAGGGTTAGAGTCACTATTCTTCCTCTTGAATATTTCAGTGTAAGTAAGTACTGTATGTACCTGCTTTTAAGCAGTGTGAAAAACTAATCCTGTGTGCCCAGTCAGTTTCTAGTGCTTAATCATTTGGGTGTGGGTGGTGAAGGAATTTTTCAGAGTATTTTACATGAGCATAATCTTTGTTATTAAATAATTGGTAGCCTTTGGTTTTGTATTATTTAAGGGGATGTGCATTTCTTATCAATAATAAGGGTACAAGTAAAATTCTATGTATAGTATTGCATATGGAAGAAATGTACGTATAAATAAAACCAATAAATACTGGTATTACTAGAAGTTTTGTAGTTATACACTATGTGTAGAAATAAAAATATATAGTATTGTTTTTTAATTGTTGTAACTTGTGTTACTAAAATAAAAAAAATTGAACAATGGGGAGGGGGTTACTCATGTTTATTTGTTTTGATCTGTTAAAATAATCCAAAACACTAGCAAGGCCAACATTTATTTCTCAGAAAGGCAATTTATCTGAAAGTAATGGGATATGATTTCCGTTGATTAACCAATATAGAGCCAATGCAAGTATAACTGTGGTTTAGAAATAAGGAAGGACTATGGGGTGGTATACTTACACGCACACACGCGCATGCGCGCGCGCACACACACACACACACACACACACACACACAGAGAGAGAGAGAGAGAGAGAGAGAGAGAGAGAGAGACTTCTGCTCCCATGTTAGAAAATCAATTTTTCCCTCCCTGTCACCATCGTTTACTGCAGTTAAACTAATTTAGGTTCCTTCTCAATAGGAATTTTCAAACAGCATTATTTTCAAATAATAGGAATAATCTTTCTGGTTAACCTTCACTACAGTTAATCTGAGTGCCAGAGGGAATCAGAAGCCAGCACTGGCAGTAGTGAAGGCAAGAAAAATTGACCAGAGTCATTGACAAAGACCAGCAGCTTCTAGGCTTGTGACAGAGGGAGCGTTTTCCCTGTCATGCTGGCTGCCTTTTAAAAAATTTCTTTCAGAGTGATATATTGCTATGTCAGTATTACAGAAGGGGAAAAAAATAAAACTGATCCAGTTGCAATGTTTCCTGCAGCCCAAAACCTGTGATCCTGGCATCTGTTACTTGACAAATGCCGCAGAAACAATTTACTCCGAAAGAGGTATTTGCATATTTTTGAAATGCTTCAAAAAGAATTGATTTCACAGATGACTCAAAATAAACAAAACCCCTGGAGGCTGTTTGTTTTACCTTGAATCCATAGAAAAAAGCCCACACTTCCCAGTAAAAAAAGTGTGCTGAGCTGTACATCATGTAAATAGATACAGGTATTTTTAAATCAATTCCAAACCTGCTCAATGCAATTCAAATATTGGTGTGTGTGTTTTTACGTGTAACCCCATCTTGAGTTGACAAAAAAAAATCTATTGTTTTTACATCAGCCCATCAGAACAAAATAGCAAAAATGCTTCTTTTCATATAGCTCTTGGGCTCCATAAGGAATATATGATCACTTCTAATTCAAAGAGGCAACTGAAAGTGAACAATGACAAGAGCCGGCTTCTGTGAAATACACCTGTAGCGTTCACCCTGCTTATGAATATTTATGTTGATATTTGCATGGACCAATAGGAATTGGTGGGGGCAGAGTTAAGTGGAGGAAAGAAAAGGAGAGAGAGAGGGGGAGAAAAAGTAGGCGCCTGAGAGTGGAGGAAGAAGGTTGAGCGTTAACGACATTGGCTGGACTTTTATCACTTGTAAAAATAAACAATTTCTACTTGGTTCTTAAATGATACGTTGCCCGGACCACCGTCATTAATAGTGAATAAAGCTGGTGTAATCAACTGGTGGCAGCTGAACGACACGTAGTGTACGTGCCTTTGCTTGGAGAAACAACCAAGGGACAGGTGGGAACGTGACAGCACTATTTCTTCCAAGCAATGTGGGAATAAAGTAAGGCTTACTGAAATGTCAAGTAGAGTTTTAGCTTTGTCCCAAATGTAACTCATTAAGAAGAAAACACAAAGAAAAAGTTTCCAAGAGGCTAAAGGCTGCCTCTTTACTTCCAGTCCTGTTGAAGTACCCCAGTTGCTTATAGTACCATGTAGCTATTCCCTTCCCTTCTCTTCATTCTGTTACTTGTTGGATTATTCTCCCCCACTTTTTCCTGCTTATGGTCTCTGTTTCGTAAGAGTATTGTCTTTGCTGGAAATAAAATGCTAGCCAGTGTTTTTTTCTTTTTTCTTTTTTCCTTTTGGTCTTTCATTGAAAGGGACGTGGTGGCGCTATGGGCTAAACCGCAGAAGCCTGTGCTGCAGGGTCAGAAGACCAAGCAGTCATAAGATCAAATCCACGCGACGGGGTGAGCGCCCGTCGCTTGTCCCAGCTCCCGCCAACCTAGCGGTTCAAAAGATGCAAATGCGAGTAGATTAATAGGGACCACCTCGGTGGGAAGGTAACAGCATTCCGTGTCTAAGTCGCACTGGCCATGTGACCACGGAAGATTGTCTTCGGACAAAACGCTGGCTCTATGGCTTGGAAACGGGGATGAGCACCGCCCCCTAGAGTCGAACACGACTGGACAAAAATTGTCAAGGGGAACCTTTACCTTTACCTTTTTACCTTTCATTGAAAATGCTAATTTTAGAACCTGATATGCTGTTTCATTATGCAGCAATGTTTCTACCAGAGAAAAAGGTGTGACTAGAGCAGTTTTGTGTGTGTTTGAAACAGAAACTGAGACCTGAAAAAATGAGTTTTATTATGATTGCTAGGAAGTACGCCTTTTGCAAATCACACCTCTTGTTGGCACTTATTGTGTCTCCAGGGTCCCTTAACTTCCTTCCTGGCCAGATGCTATTATCATAAATGGCATTACGTATTTTCTTTTCAGTATAATAGAAAATAGAATATTCTTTTTAATGACTGTTTTCTGTTAGATGCAATTGCAGTGCAGTACTGTGCCTGTGGAGTATTCAGTCTGCTTCAGGTCTTGCTTTGACTCATATACCTCTTAATTCAGCCTGATTTCATTTGGAATTTGTCCAAACCTGAATCACACCTCTAATAATTGTTAATTGGCACAGGTAGAATAGAACCTATGGAGCATAACATGTGTCTGCCATTACCCTGTTTCCCAAAAATAAGACCTAACCTGAAAATCAGCCCTAGTGTGATTTTTTTAGGATGCTTGTATTATAAGCCGTACCCCAAAAATAAGCCCTAGTCAAGTGAAACCCCGCCCTCCACCATTGTGCAGCAACCAGAAGATCACATGACCATATTTGAATAAATGTAGATTGTTGTACATGAAAGAAATAAAACATCCCCTGAAAATAAGCCCTAATGCATTTTTGGAGCAAAAATTAATATAAGACCCTGTCTTATTTTTGGGGAAACATGGTATATGAGTACCTAGCCACAATATCTAATACGTTATGGTTTGAATGACTGGATAAACACTGTGTCCTGATTTTGTACTGTCCTAGTGCTTGAGATTTCTGTGCCATGATGTACCACTTGTGTCGTAAAGTAGATTTTTTTTTAATTTACTGTATACCCAGTCCAACTTAGCAGATAGTGGTAATTTTATCAAAAGTATCATCCATTGTCTGAGCAGAGCTTGATATCTGAGGAATTAAAAGGAAACTGATTAATATTTCAGTGATGGTTCTATAATTAGAGTTTTGCATTCATTCATGTTTTATTAAGGAAGAAGAAGAACTGACTTGTATCTATTTGTTCTAATTTATTTTGGCCACACATTTATATTCTGTGACTGAGCTATTTGGAGAAAAGCCAAGGCTTTGAAATAGGAAATGTCTTGGCAATATAACCATGGTGTGTTCTGTTAATAATTTGGTGTGCTATCCTCATCAGCTTTGCAGATCAGTTTTGAGAATTGTGTAAGGTTCCCAAAAGGAAATAAACATATTCTCTTTTATTTTGAAAAGGGTGTATCACTTGTTGTTTTAACGCTTTGTCTGTGCAACTGTTTTGAATACAGTCTTGTCCCCCGGGTCTGTGAAAGGGCTTATCCGGATGACTACAGTTGTTGCATTTTATTGCTTTTTGCCTGTTACCCTATCTTGCAACTGTTAAAAATGAACTCAAAATTCAGATTGATAATTTCAGTTTGCAAATTTGGTAATTGTTTTGATGTTGTCACATGCCATGTTTAATCTTTGGGTTTTTTTGTTTGTTTGTTTGGTATAGTATGATTAAATTTGACTATGTTTATGAAAGCTATTTGTCTCCTCTTTGAAGACTGCTGTTGTCGAGAGCTTTTACTTGCCTAAGATTCTAGTAAGTGCCCTCAGCAGTTTTGAATGGTTGCTATGGAAACATGGTTGGCAATCAAAGCATTTTCTATTTGTAGAGGGCATTGGACAGTGTTTATTTCAGTGTTCCATATAGAAGGAGGTAATAACATATTGTCCCTTCTAAGCTCTCTCTTCATTTTCCCCTCAGATTTACAAGTGTGCAAACACACTTCATTTTAAAGAAATAAAGAAAAATGTCAATTGTGGAGAGATTAGTGATCATAGAAAGTGTATTAACCTTTCTTTCAGCATAAAAATTGCAGGAAACCTATATGGGTACAAATATGGTTGACTTGGTTTCATGATGCCTGCAACATATAAACTGTTTTGACAGATAAGTTGCCAGAATAAATACAAAGGTGACTAGCTTCAAAAACGTTAACTAGAGAGCCTTCATAATTCATATTGTTTCATCTATTTTTGTAGCTCTAAAGTTAAAGAAAAGAGACAAAACAAAAATACAAATTGTGTACATGGCTAACCAGTGATCTAGAACTATGACATCACGTCTCTTTTTTAGGTGGTCTGTTTTATTATCTTCTGTGTACATTTAGTGTTGTGAGGCATTTTAGAATTCAGCATAGTGTAGTAAGTGCAAACATTTCTTTAGAGGCTGGCACAGCTAAATAAAACCAGCCAGGCAAGCTAAATAAACTAAGACAGCAAAATAAATCATTCATTGTTTATTAACTTTTTTAAAAAATAAAGAAAGCTAAACCTTTAAAAACTGTTTGTCATAGAGAGTAAAGCTAAAGAAACAGCTGCAATGAAAGCTGACCATCTGAGGGCCCGAAACATGAAGAGGTATATAAATCAGCTAACAGTTGCCAAAAAACAGTGTGAAAAGAGAATCCGACTTCTTGGGGGTCCTGCTTATGACCAGTCAGAAGAAGGTATCTTTGAGGACAGTGATGGCCCTCAAAGTCAGAAGGTAAGTGTGTGTGTGCGTGCGTGCGTGCGTGCGTGCGTGCGTGCGTGCGTGCGTGCGTGCATGCGTGTGCAAATGAGTGAGAGCTCTTGCTGCAAATAATTTGGCAACCCTGCTTATGTCGTGCCCCTAAGAGTAATTTCTGATGCTGCATTGTGGCATTGCATGCCTTTTTCATGATGTTCAGCAGCTCTAGAAGTCTGTGGTCACATAAGTAGAAGCCGTGCTCCACCTTTATAACTAGCATTAAGCCCGTTTCCAATAGGTGTGGCATTGGCATAGACACAAGTTTTTATGGTAGGGAAATTAAAATTATTTTGTTCCCATTTGCCTTTGTTGCTTTAATTATTTTAGATGTTGCTATTTCTGCCTTGGAGGCTCATTGTATGAGTAAGTTGTTTAAAATTTATTTTGTTGAATTATTATGCAGCTTTTTATTTTAAGCAAAAGTGGGACAGAAATTTAGGATAAATTAGAGTGGCTTGTAGCTAGAAGTAGGCAAAGGAAAAATAGAGAGTTAATGTTCATCCTCATGTTTGAAGCTGCTTGGGTTTAGAAAGCTTAAAGGGATGCAGTAGCTATGGACAAGCTCTAAAATTAGATCTGCTCAACTGTATACTACTTGGTAGACATTCACGTGACAGGATTCTTGCACATGTCCTAGTATAGCGGTCTGCTTTTAGGTTAATGCAAGACATTGACAGTACTGAAACATCTAAGACCTTCTGTGAACATTCAACCTTGTTCAAGGACAATGTGCTCTCAAAGGCCTACTTAGCAGCGTAAGGTTTTTAAAAGGTTCACAGTGACCACGGCCGTTCCAAGTAACTATTTCTTTCTGAGTTCCATTGATATCAGTGAGCCTTGGTTTTGAGTGAATGCAGTTGAGATTACAGTACAATTATGTACTTTTTTTCTAGTGAGGAAAAAAAAGCCCTTTGTTATGATAATGATAGAACACCCAGGGTGATGTAGTAGGTAGTTACAGTGATGGACTAAAACCAGAGTTTTGAGTCCTGGGTTTGAATCCCTGTGTGGCCATCAAAATTCATTGGGAGAGAAGTAGCAATGTTAAAGCCATTCCTTACATTTCTCATGTTCTTTGAAAATCCTGTTAGGATTGTTAGAAGTCCATTCCAACTCGATGGCACAAAAGAGTAATTTTTTCTCTCTGTTGTGAATGAGATTGCGAGAAGACATTGGGAGATACATGCCTTTCAGGCAGTGAATTCATATAGGCCCAGGGATAGTCTCTGTTTCATTGGTTTGTAGTGAGATTTGCGTTTTGTTGTATGGGTGCATCTGTGGCATTAGTTACATGCCTTTGGCTTTGGCTATTTTCCTCTATGGATTTAGGAGCATCTAATTTAAATTAGAGTGACTGAACTATTTAAACAAGTGGATTAATGTATAGTAGTGAACTTAGTTTTATTTAAGCTGGTTTAGTAGGCAATAGTTTAGGGGGAAAAGAACCTTAATACTTCCTTCTGTATCAGGAGGAAGTTGTTGATAATTAGCAATCTTGTATGTACAGTGGTGCCCCACATGACGCTGATAATTCGTTATGTGAAAATCACTATGTAATGAAATCATCGTCTAGCGAAAGCAGTTTCCCCATTGAAACCCATTTAATGCGTTCCAATGGGGAAAATACCTCATCGTCCAGTGAAGATCGCCCATACGAAAGCCATTTTGCGAGCGCTGATTAGCTGTAAAAATGACTGTCCTGCAAAGCATGGGTCCGGAAAACACAGGGCAGCCATTTTCCAAAGCCGACAATCAGCTGTAGAAACCGTCGTCTTGCGAACAAACGGTCCACGAAGCATGGACCAAATCAACGTCCAGCGAAAATTGCCCATTGAAACCACTGTTTTGCGAATTGCTATAGCAGTCGCAAATCGTCATCGTTATACAGATTTGTCGTTTAGCGGGGTCATCGTCTAGCGAGGTACCACTATATAGGCCTAGTGTGAAAATCCAGTTCCAAAAAATAGAGTTCTGTTGTTAAAAATTTAAGAATAGTCTGGTTGTAGAGGAAAAGAGAAGAAAAGGAAGAGTGGCATATATGGGCATAATTGGCCTTCTCAGCCACACTAGACGCTGTTCCAAGTCCTCCATACAGAGCACATTACCATAGTCTCTCAAGACTGAAGGATGCCTACACTTTACATGAGCTGGAGTGCCAGGAATGAAGTTATAAAAGTTGTGAGAATGAAGTTATAAAAGTTGTGAGAGGTGAAACGAGAATTTGCAAAGTGACTGAAAGTCACAGCTCTGTTTTTTACACACACCTCCTGTCCTCGTGTTTTAGCTTCTGAAACTGAGACATTGCACAAACAACTCCATGGGTTTTCATTAGCTCTACAGGCTATAAACCGTTTTTAAGGATCTTTAGGCATCTCTAAATTACAGATTAAATGGGGTAGAGTGCATTTCATGAACACTCCCCTGCCCTTGAAATGTCCTCCCCTCTCTTTGATGATTTGGGCAATTGTGAAAGGAGTTGAAATTCTTGCACTGGGAGCATGCTGAGATGCATATTCAGGAGCAGCCGTCTCCTGCCCCCCCCCCCCCGTGCATTTATGCGGCTTCTCCTGCAGTGCCTATCCCTACACTCATTTTTCAATTATAAGGTTATGTTCCAGAAGGAGTTCTCCATAGCCTTAGAGAGTTACAGCACCATGGCTAGTTTTTAAATTCCATTTTTAAGGTGAGTTTTTATTTATGGTGATATCACCAAATAGATTTGGCTCTCTGGTTGCATGACAGTATAATTATTAGTAGAAGGAATAAGTATGCAAATGAAAAAAAGGTAGGGAAGCACTGCTCTACTGCCAGTAAGTTGCTTCTGAGTTCTTCCTCATAGCCTGCAAAAGAATAACGTGCATTGCTTTTATAGTACAGCAAGTGCCTATGAGTGCTCATATTACAGCGTAACAGTAGATTAGAATCTTTCTTGTCTGCATACTTGAATGAAAGGATAGATATACGTCCAGGAAATGTATAGCTGCTTAATGCTGTAGATACTGAACTCACTGGACCTAAGTGTAAGCATGGTTATAATTGCCCCGTGGCCAGCTTCCTCAAGGATGGCTTGAATACCCAAGAGCCAAATCAAAATCGGCAGTGGGAAGAAGTATGCCAAGGAAATGTTGTTGACTAGAAGGACGTTTGGTGCTGTTCTGAGCTTAATGTAGTAAATCATGCTGGATTAGGCCCAGTGAATCAGTGAGGATTTGCTGAGTTAGCTCCTCTGTAAGTTCTGATGATTTAAATGGGGCTGCTCTAATTGCAGTTTACTTTGGTGTAGTAAGTTGGTGTAGTAATTCTTAGCAGAACTTACAGAGGAATTGATTCATCATATCCCCACAGAATCAGTAGGCCTATTCTAGTGCAACTAAGCAAGATTTCAGCCTATGATCCCAAACAGAATAATGAAGATTATGGGAGTTACAGTCCAGTAACCCTCCTTCATATTACTGGACACTTTTACTGAAATTGGGACAAATAGCAAAAACAGCCTTCAGCACAGAACAAGGGAGCTACCTGCTACAATGCACATGAACTCATTCTTATGTGCCCTATTGGTTTTTGTGGACTACAGTTACCATCTCCAGAACCATGGAATCTTTTCAATATAAATCTTGAGATTGAGGGGGCTGACATATCTGTGGATTTTTAAAAAAGAAAACACACGTATATATCCAGAATGTGAATTGGGTCTGTGCTGATTTTTCTTCCTTAAGCTAGTTTGCCAAAAACAAACAAACAAAAAACTGTTTTCTAAGCTTATTAAATTTAACAAAGGTTGCAATTAGTGAATTAAATTATCAACATTGCAAATAGTAAATTATGTAATTTTAACACCTCCTCCAGATTCTTCAGTTTGAAGATATTTTGGCCAACCCATCCTACAGAGAGCACTTCAGAATGTATATGGAAAGAATGGACAAGAGGGTTCTGATCAGCTACTGGGAATCTGTGGAATACTTGAAGAATGCTAGCAAGGTACACATAGATAGAAATATGCCAAACCTTAGTTTTGGAAGTCTCTTGGGTTTTATGGCAGTGTCCTACTTATAAATCCATGCTGCATCAGAATAATTCATTGTTAAAATGCATTGCTTTTTTAAAATTGGTGTCACAGTTTGCATTAGCTTTAGTGTCAAATTTTCTAGATTTTTCATTAGATGAAACATTTGCTCTAGCATGATAATGTTGGCTCATATTTCAAATTGAATTTGCTCTTCTTTGAAATATGCAGAGCAAATGGGATATTGAAAATGCAAATGGTAACACTATGTAATCTGATTAAAGGTATTTTTTCCAGTGTTCATATAGGAAAGAAGTCATTTTAAGGTGAAGCCAGAGCAGTAGTTTTAATTCTGCATGGAAATAGTATTTGTTTCTGGCTGCAATTCAACACTAAACTACAAGAGAAGTCCCTAAGAGATATTTATGTTATCCTTAAACTTTGTCATGTGTTGCCTCTAGGATATCTTTTTTCCCATTCATCCTGCGGAGAGTGAATGAAATGCATCCACCTATTTAAAATGGTTTTGTTATGCAATTTGCTTCTGAAAAAATGCACAAATACATTTTCTAATGCAGGACATCGCTAGGAGGTTTGTTTTCTAGATGTATACCAGATCTTTGTCGTGGTCTCTGTGAATGCCCACTAATGGGTTAACTCTGCTCCTGCGCAGAGATCTCCGGAATATTCTAGAGTTTTATGCTAATCTAAGTAGGACCACCCCCTTCCCATCCATGAGGTCCGCCCGCCCTCCAGGCACCTCAGTTCTTTTTTACCGCAGCTGCATGAGGTCTCCTCTTAGAGCTGCTCCTCTTTCACCGTCACGATTCCTGTAAAAGAACAAAAAAAATAATATCTTAGGACATTTCTGTTCTCATCGTTAAAGTAAGAGACTGTATCTACCCCCCCTACCCCTACCCGTTTCCCCCTCGTTTTCTTTCCCTTCCCACCATTTATGGCAAAGAAGCCTCCCCCATTTCAGAAGTGCGTCAAGTGCTTCAATAAGATCTCTCTCTCTCTCAGATGGCCATAAATACTGCCTTTTCTGCCTCGGGGAAACTCATCAGACTTCCTCCTGCCAGTTGGTTCTGACTTGACACAGAACACACAAACATACCAAAGAGGAAAACAATGGGAAACATTTTTAATGCAGGGAGAGGTACACATTTTCTCCTCCTTGTTCTCCCTAGTTCAGGGAATCTGGGGCATTGTTGTCCAATAAGGAGTTTTGCCAAGCTCTGGTTTTTATAAAAAGTTTTTGAGGCAGGTTAAGCTGAGAGAAAATGGCTCATCCAAGGTCACTTAGTGAGCTTGAATAGCTGAATAAGGGTTGGGAACAAAAGATTCTTCAATTCAGCCTACTATCTATTGCATCGCATTGGCTGCATGCTTAACGGGTATTTAAAACGGAATGTCTTTCAGCGAACTCAGTTAAAATAGTTGTTCTGGGTTTTTCGGGCTCAGTTAAAATAATCAAACACATATTTATATGCATTGTTCTTTATTATATTGTCTTATACCCCGCCCTGAGTAGACCTGGTCTAGAGGGGCGGGGTATAAATCTAATTAAAGTAAAGTAAAGTAAAGTTTGTTTCTTGTGTGTTTTTGTGTATATGTTTCACAGGCTGAAATACCTCAACTTGTGAGTCAGATCTATCAGGATTTTTTTGTCGAAAGCAAATTAATTCCTGTAGAGAAACCACTCTATAAAGAAATACAGCAAAGTCTTGTGGGCAACAAAGGTATTGAAGTGTTTTACAAAATCCAGACTGATGTTTATGAAACACTGAAGGACAGGTACTACCCATCATTCATTGTCAGTGATTTATATGAGAGATTGATAAAGAAGGAAGAAGAGAGTGGTTCTGCCCAGATGGCATCTGATGACAAAGATGAAGTGGTGAGTTATGTCTTCTGGGTTGCTGGAATGTTATTTATTATTTATTTATTTATTCAGTTTATATACCATCCCATTAGTACAAGCACTTCAGTGTGTTCATGGAAGGAAATCTTACTACAGTGGTGCCTCGCTTAGCAATTGCCTCGTTTAACGATGTATTCGCTTAGCGATGAGGTTTTTGGAGCGATCTTGAACTCCGTTTAGTGATGTTTCCAATGGGGGAATTTCACATAGCAATGTTCAGGACCTTGCTTCGCTTAGCGATGACAGTTTAGGTCCCCCTGTTTTGCTTAGCGATGTTTTTGACAGCTCCGTTTTCGCTATTTTTAAAAGGTGTTAAATTGTTTAAAAAGGGTTTAGAGTGCTTAAAATCGTTAGTGCACTTAATAAACTCTTTGTTAACCAAATTTGGCTTCGTTCTGACTCTTTTTGAATTTTTGGTGATTTTTTCTCCCCCATTGAAATGCATTGAAAAGGTTTCGATGCATTCCAATGGGGGGAACCGCGTTTCGCTTACCAATGTTTTCTATGGCGATTTTCGCTTAAGGATGGCAATCCGTTCCCATTGGAACGGATTATCTGGTTTTCAATGCATCTCTATGAGAAAATGCGTTTTGCTTAGCGATGTCTTCCCATAGCGATGAATTTTTTGGAACCAATTAAAATCATTAAGCGAGGCACCACTGTATATTTGCTGGTTAAACATTTTTCATATCTTTTCCCTTGTAATGTTATAATTATTAAATTGAGTTTTGGGAATATGAGCTGAAATGCTGTTGCTTAGCATAGTACGTTGCAATTAGAGTAGCCTCATGGAATTAGTATGGGTTTGGTGAGTCAATTGTTGTGTAAGTTCCATTGATTCAATGGGCCTATTCTACTTGTGACTTGCTATGCTAAGAAACAGGATATCAGCCATTATGTGTCCCTTTCAAGAATCCCTTGTATGTGAATCCTGGTTTTGATCATTTAAAGGTACACATCTGTGTAAAAGGCTACAGTATTTAATATTATAGTGTGGTGCTGTGTAAAAGGCTACAGTATTTAATATTATAGTGTGGTGTAATGACAGACTAGGAGGAGACCTCAATTCAAATCCCTTCTTAGCCATGGTGACTCATTGAGGGGTGGCACTTGTGTAACTACTCCTTAAATGGTTGCATACCTTGAAAACCCTATTAGGATCCTCATCAGTGGGATGTGACTTAATAGCACATAAAACACACACCCGTAAACCACAAGTGCCCTCTGGATCTGAATTTCTAGCCAAACATTTTGTTTTTGATTTGGCCATCCATTCTGCCATCCCCACGCCCACTCCCCCTGAAGCATATAGAATCATGAAGTTGGAAGGAGCCATATGGCCATTGTGTCTAACCCCCTCCATACTCAGTGTATAGAGGTGCCCGTGCTCTTGTAATTGTTTTCATAGTTCCCTTGCCTCTATTTTTTAATGATACCAATGGCCTCTTAGACTTATTTATAGCTTGCAAAATGTGTGGCATATATGTTCAACCTGAACTTCTGTTGTGTTGGTTTAAAATAATTTCTTCGCCTTTCTGTAAGTGAACCTCTCACAAAGGTCATTTAGCCGCAGAGAAACTCACCCCAAGGACCTGTTTTAGTAGCTTCTCATTTGTTTGTGAATCTCAGTTCTGTAAACATATATGAATAAATCTTAAAACATTTTGGTTGTTATCCATCCGAATATATATTAATTGTGTTCTGCTCATTATACATTCTGTAACTTACTTGAACCTTTTGGAGGCAAAACTAGATGCTTCAGCATAACTTTTATGATGCCTTGGTTAAACTTTAGCTGACTATTGCCCAAATGTTCATGTTTAGCAGTGAAAATCAGTGAAAAACTTAATGGAAAAAAAGGGTGGAGCATGCAAATATTGGGGAAACATTTACTTTTGGGTTGGGGAATTATGTACACATTTTCTATGTCTATTATCCTATCATGTGCTCCAGTAGCTTTAATGCTACTGGAAAATTATTTCTTTTTATGTCGTGGCTATTTCTGAGCAGAAATATTTTTCCATTATTAATTAAAAAATTGCTCAGTAGTTATATGACTACTAGAATAAAAACACCTTATTCAAACAAGTATAAATTGCACTGGCAGTGAGCAAACTTTAGAGAACAAATCTTTTACAATACCCTGGCTGAGTAGCATGTGTTCTAGAGATACAGAATACTTTCTGAAAACTCCTTCAGAAAACCTTGCTTGGATTTCTTTATTTCTTGTAATTTTTTTTTTGTCCTTTCTCCAAAGAGCTTAAGCATCTCTTTTACCATATTCTGGCTTCTGTGCATCATATGATGATGTAAGTTTGGCTTTGAGATAGTAACTGGCCAAAGATCAGGCTCTTGCGCTTCTAGGGTAAAACCAACCCTCTCAACCCAGTCTGACACTTCTAATCGCTATAGAATGCTTACTCTTGCTGTATGTAGTGTAGAACAAGCAAGCAATTCTGTAGTACAGTTACAGTTTTTATTTATATGTAGTGCTTAATAACTAATACATATTTCTTAGAACCAAGTTTGTGAAGAAGTCATTGATGAAGGAAGCTCGGGTATTAATGAACAGGCCAGTTATGCGGTAAATAAGCTACGCCAATTAAATGACAAACTTGAATATAAGAAACAAACTCTGAGTTCTCTCTGCAGTTCACCAAAACCTGACAAAAAGGTGGGTGACTTTCTTATTCGTATATGTGAGAAGATTGAATTTAAAGTAGTAGTTGGTGCAGCTGAGCTGGAGAGAGGTTTCATTCCTGAATGAACTGGAAGTTGTCTATTCTTCCCATTGGCCATTGATTGTGTATGAGTAGTTTTGTAGAATTGTGTAATTTACTTGTACGTAGACGACTCAAACCTTGGAAGGAACATTATTGTATTGAAAAAATAGAGGACCATTGTTATTGCTTTTCACCTTTTGATGAAAACAGGGCAGACAGAGGACTTCCTCCTAATGAGTAATGTTCACCTATTGTTGGAAGAACATAGCTTTTGGAAGTTAGGGGTTCCTTTTTTAGTTTATTTAAAATATTTAGTGCATTTAAAATATAAAGGTGAAAAACAGGTTAATAATATATAATGTTGCTCACTATCTGTGTTTAACCAGTAACACTTTTTACTTATATAAATTAGCAGCTAACGAAGAGCACATTGGATTTTGAAGTAACAATTCCAAGCTGTTTGAGTCTGAACCTGGCCATTGGTATCTCTGGTCCAATATAAGTTCTGACTTCCAGGTATTTTTCAAGTCAGAGATTTTTCCCAGTGGTAAACTCCTTTAATTGAAGTGCCAGAGATTGAGCCTGGAATGTCCTTCATGCAAAATTTATGTACTATTGAAATGTGGTCCCTTTTCTCAGCTGGAAACGTATGGAATAGGTTTTTGGATTTTCTAGACTGCTAAATCAGAGCATTACAGACGGTGGGCCTTGTCGTGTGGCACCGTGCTCACCTGCATTCTTGTCTGCTTCTTTTGTTCTGTGATTTTGGCTGACTTTGAAAACAAGGGACAAAATAGTACCAGGGCCTAGATGAGCTGTCCCTATATTTTCACACACACTATCAAAAGCATTTTTGCTTTGTATGATATGGAGTCATGAATAATCCTGGCTCAGGTAGTTCTATAATCTTTGTGATGCACATGTTTGAAGATACAGTATGTGGTATCTTCGTTACAGCTATACAGGTAGAAGATGAAACATTCTGTGTGCACCCATTAAAATACGTTCTAATTGGGCCTTCTCTTTGATTTACAAAATCTCTAATGTGATAATGTTGGAGCTCTTTTGCATCAGGTTGTAGGGCAAGTTTTGTATCTGCTGTCGTTATTTCTGGCTGTCCAGCCATATTTTCTCCTTCCAAAATGCCTAATCGAATTGTTGAACAATTGCCAGATCTAAAAAAGTTTAAAGTACCCTTCTATGATATTTTTGCGGTGATCCTCTCAGCCTTTTCTTCATAGGCTTGCAGCAAATCATCATTAATCATTGTATTTCGTGCCCTAACTTAGTTTTTATTTCCAAACTATACGTGACATTTTAAGCAACGCAGCGGTCACGCCAAGGCAAGTCTTCTAGATGTGGAAAGTTCTGAAAGCTTATGCTAAACCTCTTGAACACTCCCCACAGGTTAATTCTTTTTTGTCTTCATTGTGCATATTTTTATATATTTTTCTTCAGTATATGTACCACAGTGATCGGCTTCAGTAGTTACATAGAATTTTTATGAATATGAAAACCCATTATAATAATTGTAATTATCTCTTGCCAGATTGTTTCTAAACTGAGGGATGAAATCACTTTGATGGAGAGAGAACATAGTGACCTTCAGTTACATATTGAAAGAACAGACTGGTGGTGTGAGAATTTTGGCATGTGGAAAGCCTTTATAAATACTAGTGAGGTATGTTTTTCTCTTATCCTGTCTCATATTTTTTTAAAAAATCATGGCACTTAACCTTCCACCAAAGATTTCCATGAGCCTATTTTTCTGGTGCGCAAAAATTTAAAACCACCTTTTCCAGCACATGCTAAAATATACTTGACATTTTTTCATTGTTGTACAAAGTAATACCTGTCCTCCTGTATCATGTGAACCCAATCATTCTGATTTAATTAGTAAGGATGTGCATGAACTGGCTTGGACCCTAGCTCATTTGGAAGCAGTTGTAATCCCAGCTTTATGTGTAACAGGAAGCTGGTGGAACCTTCATGGCTCTTTGTCTGCTTGTGCAATGCAGGACTAGAAGGGCTGCATGCAGGTACCCATGAATATCTTAACTGATTAAGGACAGGATCCAACACTGGGTTTACACTCGGAGAACATCATAATTTAGCAGAAATGAGAGTCGGATTGCTCCATATCCTATGTTCTAGTCCTTCATATATTTGAAGATAGCTGTCATATCACGTCTCAGTTTTCCCCAGGCTAAACAAACACAGTTCCCTAAACCATTCCTCACAGGGTCGATTTCCAGACTCTTTGACATCTGGATTGCCTCTCTGGATATTTTGCGACTTGTCAGTATCCCTCTAAAATGGTGGTGCCCACCACAGAATCATAAAATAATAGAACTGGAAGTGGCTTGTAAGTTATATTTTATTAAAGATTGTGAAAAGAGCAAAAGTTTCAAAGGGTTTCAAAAAGACATCAAAAGTATTCTGGAGCAAGCAGTCAGTAAGAATCTAAAGCAGGAGCAATGCAGAGCAAACGCACAAGAAAATAAGAATGTTAACTAAACTACTTAATATACTCACACAGCAACTGAGCATAGTATCTCCTAAGAGATAGCTAAGCTGATGAAAGTAACTTCTGGATGTCTTTTTATACATTATTCATCATGTTCTGTCTAGACCTTTAAGTCTTAGCCTAAAGATAAATCACAGACAATAGTTTCATTCCTTTGTGGGCAAAAAATACCCCCCCCCCTTTTTCTCAGTCAACCATTCCCAGACACTGAAAAAAGCCTGTATTTTCCAGAAAAATTACTTAATCCATGTTCTCTCAGTTGTTGTTTTGAGACCAGTGCACAAGCCTATCAATATCTTTCTTGTTTCTGACTTCCATGGTATTAGCTATTCCACTCAATGTTGTGTCAACCGCAAATTTGAAAAGCATTCCCTTCACTCCCTCATCCAGGTCATTCATAAAAATGTTGAAGAGCACTGGGACCAGGACTGAGCCTTGTGGTACTCCACTTATTACCTCCTCCCAGTTTGAGAAAGAACAATTGATAAGTACTCTCTGAGTACAATTCTGTAACTAGCTGATGTTACAGAACTGAAGTTTGGAAAGCTAGGCAGAACATGCCGGAACTATGGTTCCAGGAAGAACTCGGTGGGATGCTGTCAGCTCCAGCCGTAGCATAAGCATGTGGTTGGCATCATTGCAGCCTGAAGAGTGGAAGAATCTGTGCTTCTCTTTTAAATTTGTCACATATTTTATGCCATGTTTAGTGTGAAGTGTTATCTACCTCAAGCCTAATAGGATCAGAGATCAAATCCATGAGTTTTCTATCTTCAGACAGTACTTTGAATCTTTGGATATATGAAGGATAAATGTTCTTACTAAATTTATCCATGTGCTGCAGTGAGAAACACTGTTGTGCTTCTTGCATAAAATAGATGTACATTTAATTTATTTTTGCACAAAATCTGTAAAGGTAACATTCAGCAATCCTCCCATTGGCTAGGTCATAGAAGAAGCTGGTGAACAAGTGCCCTGTTACTCTGTCATGGTGAGTTTACAAGAGATCGGTGGTGCTGGAGCTAAGGAATGGACAGTCCTCCGAAAGCTCAGCGAGTTTCAAAGCCTACATCGGAAACTCTGCGAGGTATAGAGAAACTGTGGGAAAGCTCTTCCTCAGCATTAATATTATGCATTAATGTACGTGCATGGCCAGATCATTTCATCCAGGGATGAGGTTGTGCTTTCCTCTGTATAATAATGCAGGAGGCAAAAGTATATGTTGTCTGACACATACATGTATTTGGAAATGGCTGAGGAATTACATACAGAAGATAAACATTTTGTAGATAGGCCTCTTCTACTTGGAAATGTGCAAGATTTTTATAAACACACTTCAGCTTGAAATGTATTGGAGTTTCTGTGGACTAGGAAAGGTTACTACAGGAGCCACATCTTCCTCTTGGATGGTTAGCTTTTCACCACTAGGGCATTGACTTGTTTTCTTATGTATAGAAAGGACATGACTTTTCTTAGTCAACTTCCAAGTTCTGGTCCTGTGTCTGTTTTAATTTCTGGCCTCATTGTTCCCAAGGGCCATGGATAGTTTTTGGGAAGCCCACTGAGTAATTTGCATGCACAATAAAGTGACTAGATGTGTTAAAGTTCAATGTGGACATTACCAAAATGGATTGCAGAATGGGATAAACTGGACTGGGACTCCTTTGTGATGGAGAGAACCGTGAAGAGAAAGTTTAATTCTTCTTCTGCACTCTTCCCTAACTGAAATGTTCTCTGTCATTCTATCTCACCGCACTGCAAGCTGGTCTTAGCTGTGGATGGCCATTGTGTGTGCCATAGGGGAAGTGGAGCATGAGAAGATGAGGAATTGCAAAATTATGCTTCTTGCCCTATGAGATGGTGGTGTTTTTTGTGGCATTGATCTCGACAAAAGAAGCAAAGAACAAGAATGATTTTTTTTTTTGCATGTGTAAAACTAAGCACATTTGTGGACATGAAGCCCCAAACAAACAACTTTTTAATGCTAATAACACATTTTTTTAAAAATGATGATGGCTGCTGCTTTGTTTATGTAGTTTAAAGATTACAAGCATTTGAGGGTAGGGGGTTGGCTTTTTAATAATCAGCCATTCCATTTGTGCTTGGAGTTTATGTGTGTGCATGTGAACGGGCACACTTTTTTCTTAAAAGGAAAGAAAGCTAGTTTTGTACAAGAAAAAAAACTATGCAAGTTATTTACTTAAAACATGTATATTCTGCATTATATCCTAAAAGGATACCCAGTGTTCTGTAGTGAATAGAGTGATAGACTAGTACTCAGGAGACCTCGGTTTGAATCCCTGCTCATCCGTGAAAACTGACTAAATACAGTATCTCACGTACCTTGAAAGCCCTATTACACTTGCTATAAGTTGGTACTAGAGTTAATGACCTTTCTTCTGTTGCTGTTTGTACTTTTTTAATTTGTGGAAGATGATACTGGAAAGTGAAATATAGTGGGCACTGGCACTGATGGACCGAGCCCAAAAGAGCTGCCATTGTTGCATTTAGTCTGGGTCACACATATACATGTTTGTAGCTGAGTCAGCACAGGGGCATTGTCTGGTGTGGCTTTCAGCACAGGGACAAAGTGGGCCAAATGACACTGTCTTGGCCAGAGTCCCACAGAAAGACAACTACAGAACAAATATACTGAAACTGTTCATAGGCTATGGTCACTGAGAAATTCAGAGATTTACAGTAGGGGTTCTATTATATTGACCAGCTCCTGTGGACTGAAATATCCATAAATAAAATGGTAGAGAAATAGAAAACAATTGCTTTTAAATGTTGATGCTAATATTACCAGGGTAACCTCCCATTCTGAACTGGTGAGATCTTATTTCAACACACTTCTCCCCAAAATTATATCTCTCAGCTTAAATCAATGTCTCTTTTGTATTTCTCTGGTTGTTGCTGGGTGGTGCTTTTGTTCAGCCATGCTCCCTTATTGATATATCTACCTTCTCGTCTCTATCTACTGATCCTTATTAACATATTTTTTAGAAAAACCTGGAATTTTTCATTCTGATTGTGTTTTTGCAACCCGAAGTGCTAGGTACATATTCCTACTACAGAGTGCCTCAGGGGTTTCTCTGATTTAACTCTTGTTTTGTTTACTGTAATGTACATTGATCCTCAGCATTGTACAAGTGAAACCTTATGCTATGGAAAAATTTATCCTATGGTCTTATACCTAAAGAGATGTTTTAGGCCAGCTAGCTCTGTTCTGCTTGCTTTATTTAACTTTGTTTAGTAACTTGATCCTCTTGTAACCTATTGTACCCTGCATTTTGGCAAGGTGGGCATACCATTGAGCCTTAGGCAGGCATTGGCTCATTTCTAGAGCCATTGCTGTACTTGTAAATACCTATTCTGAGTAGCTGTTAGTAGAATTCCTCTGTAGAATGAGGTAGACATAAAAAGGCACTTTTTCTGTCTTCCTTTCTTGACTCATTGCTTTGTTGCATTCAAGCATGTAAATTAAAATAGAGAAATAATGAGCACTTGTTTTTCCCCTGTAACTAGTGCTTTCCATCATTAAAGAAAGCTCAGTTGCCTTCACTCAGCAAACTGCCCTTTAAATCTATAGACCAGAAATTCATGGAGAAGTCCAGGAACCAGTTAAATAGCTTTTTACAGGTAAGAGATCAAAGAGTTACTTGAACTTATCAATCTGTCCTTCTTTTAAAATGGGAGTGCTTGCAAATGGGTTTCATTTTTCTGGATTTTAGATTCAGCTGTTCTTTCTGGTCTCTTTGTGCCTTTTCACATATTAGGTCTTTATTCAGAGAATGTTAGGGTTAATGGCCCTGCTAGGAGGGGGGGGGGTGCAAATGTAGAAACATGTCCACAGGAGCTGCCTGAGCAAGTATTAGCTCTTTCAGTGGGAGAATGAATTCTATGAACAGACAGATGGAGTGGCCATGGGGAGCCCCCTCAGCCTGGTTATAGCAAACTTCTACATGGAGCATTTCGAAAAACTGGTCCTGGCTTTGGCACCCTTCACACCCACCATCTGGTTCCAATATGTGTATGACACCTTCTCTATTTGGAACCACGGTGAGGAAAAATTGGAAGAATTTCTAAACCATCTCAACAGCATCCACCCAAATATACAATTCACCATGGAAAAAGAAATAGAGGGCCAACTCCTGTTCTTAGATTTATTTATTTATTTATTCAACTTATATGCCACCCACTTTACCCAAAGGTCTGTGTGGGAAAAAGGATGTAAGAGCTGGAAAAGGGTCTCTGTCATGGTCGTACGCAAAACTGACCTATTGGGACACAAGGTCTACAGAAAACCCACCCACACAGACCAGTACCTACACAAAAACTCCAACCACCACCCACAGCAAAAAAGAAGCATAATCAAAACACTGGTAGACCGTGCAAATCGGAACTGTAAAGCTCACTTTCTCAGCACCAAACTCAACCATCTCAATTGGGCCCTACAGGCAAATGTCTAATCCGAAAATGAAATCACAAGAGCCATCAGACCAAGAAAACAACACCAAACTGAAGAAGAAAAACAGCCACCCACAAATAAAGTATTTCTGCCATACATCAATGGGGTCACGGACCGCATGGGGAAAACCTTTGAAAAAACACAACCTACAAACAGTATTCAAGCCAACCACAAGAATACAACAAATGTTACAGTCAGCAAAGGACAGAAGGGACCCCCTCACCACTGCAGGAGTATATCGGATACCTTGCAGTTGTGGCCAGGTATATATTGGAACCACAAAATGAAGCATCCACACCAGAATCAAAGAACATGAGAGACATTGCAGACTAAAACAACCAGGGAAAAAAACAACCAGAAAAATCAGCAGTAGCTGAACATGCCCTAAAACAAGCTGAACATGAAATTCTATTTCAATATACTGAAATACTGGACAACACCAGCAATCATTACGTTAGACTGCACAGGGAAGCCATTGAAATCCACACACATCAGCAGAACTTCAACAAAAAAGAAGAAAGTTTGAAACTCAATAAAACTTGGCTCTCAGTAGTGAAAAATACAGTGTGCAAAAGGTCAACGAATTCTACCCAGCCACAAGGACCAGTGATCACTACTCACAAAAGACCAGCTAACGACACCAATCAATCACAATGACAGATAATCTCTTCTCCTTATCACAACAATACACCCACAACAAAAACACCATAATCACTCATCTCCTGAAAAGGACACAAGCTGATCTCACAGCCATAAATACTCTACTCCCAAACAAACTGCAGAAGACGTCAAGAAGAGGTGGCAAGAATACACAGAGGAATTATATCAGAAAGATGTGGATATCCCGTACAACCCAGACAATGTAGTTGCTGACCTTGAGCCAGACATCCTGGAGAGCGAAGTCAAGTGGGCCTTAGAAAGCCTGGCTAACAACAAGGCCAGTGGAGGTGATGGCATTCCAGTTGAACTATTTAAAATCTTGAAAGATGATGCTGTTAAAGTGCTACATTCAATATGCCAGCAAGTTTGGAAAACTCAACAGTGGCCAGAGGATTGGAAAAGATCAGTCTACATCCCAATCCCAAAGAAAGGCAGTGCCAAAGAATGCTCCAACTACCGTACAATTGCACTCATTTCGCACGCTAGCAAGGTTATGCTCAAAATCCTCCAAGGTAGGCTTCAGCAGTATGTGGACCGAGAACTCCCAGAAGTACAAGCTGGATTCCGAAGAGGCAGAGGAACTCGAGACCAAATTGCTAACTTGCGCTGGATTATGGAGAAAGCCAGAGAGTTCCAGAAAAATATCTACTTCTGCTTCATTGACTATGCGAAAGCCTTTGACTGTGTGGACCACAGCAAACTATGGCAAGTTCTTAAAGAAATGGGAGTGCCTGACCACTTTATCTGTCTCCTGAGAAACCTATATGTGGGACAGGAAGCAACAGTTAGAACTGGTCATGGAACAACTGAGTGGTTCAAAATTGGGAAAGGAGTACGGCAAGGCTGTATATTGTCCCCCAGCTTATTTAACTTATATGCAGAATACATCATGCGGAAGGCTGGACTGGAAGAAACCCAAGCCGGAATTAAGATTGCCGGAAGAAATATCAACAACCTCCGATATGCAGATGATACCACTCTGATGGCAGAAAGTGAGGAGGAATTAAAGAACCTTGTAATGAGAGTGAAAGAGGAGAGTGCAAAAAACGGTCTGAAACTCAACATCAAAAAAACTAAGATCATGGCCACTGGTCCCATCACCTCCTGGGAAATAGAAGGGGAAGATATGGAGGCAGTGTCAAATTTTATCTTCCTGGGCTCCATGATCACTGCAGATGGAGACAGCAGCCCTGAAATTAAAAGGCGCCTTCTTCTTGGGAGGAAAGCGATGACAAATCTGGACAGCATCTTGAAAAGCAGAGACATCACCTTGCCAACAAAAGTCCGAATAGTCAAAGCTATGGTTTTTCCTGTCGTGATGTATGGAAGTGAGAGCTGGACCATAAAGAAAGCAGACCGCCGAAGAATTGATGCCTTTGAATTGTGGTGCTGGAGGAGGCTCTTGAGAATCCCCTGGACTGCAAGGAGAACAAACCTATCAGTTCTAAAGGAAATCAACCCTGAGTGCTCACTGGAAGGACAGATCCTGAAGCTGAGGCTCCAGTACTTTGGCCATCTAATGAGAAGAAAAGACTCCCTGGAAAAGACCCGGATGTTGGGAAAGTGTGATGGCAAGAGGAGAAGGGGACGACCGAGGATGAGATGGCTGGACAGTGTCTGCGAAGCAACCAACATGAACCTGACACAACTCCGGGAGGCAGTAGAAGACAGGAGGGCCTGGCGTGCTCTGGTCCATGGGGTCACGAAGAGTCGGACACGACTAAACGACTAAACACACACACACACACAAACAAACTGCACCAGAGCACAGAATGCTACTCCTGTCCTCTGAAGATGCCGGCCACAGAGACTGGCGAAACATTAGGAAGAACAACCTTCAGAACACGACCAAAGAGCCCGAAAAGCCCACAACAACCATTAGATCCTGACCGTGAAAGCCTTCGCGAATATATTAGCTCTATCTTTGGAATTAGACAGTTCCTTATTTTGCCTGTCTAGTTCCTGAGATATGGGCACAAGAGAGGTAAGTTGCTGATGAGAAAAGGATGTAAGAGCTGGAAAAATGTATTCCCTTGAATGTGGTCTTTAGTTTCAACTCTCTCTGAAAGTAACAATGTTATGTGTGCCTGTTAATTTTGATTGAAAGTACAGCTGACTTATTTTGATTTTTTTTTCAAAGACTGCAGCTCTGATACTGTGTTAAAAAGTGTTTGTCAGCATATAAAAAGATGGCAAGCTGTCTTGTTGATACATTGAACAAATACACTTGTGTATGGGAAACAGAATAAGCGATGATAACAAAGAGGATTTAACTGTGCGTCATGTGGCATACAATAGTATGTGTTTAGAGCTCTTACACTGGATGTGGTTGTTGGTAGAAGATAGTGGAGGCTATTTTACTGTTTGGTGCATTCTCTTAGTCAACTTAGATTATCTCAGAAATGGGCGTTCCACCAGTTGATTCTTCAGTGCTTTAGTGCCACTGGAAAAAAAATTCTGCCATTTTAATTACATCTTGATAAAACTGCCATCTGTGATCCAGCTTCATTAATTATCACATCTTCTTTTTCCAAGCCCAAGAAATACTATTGCAGATTTTGCATAGGCTGAGTAGTTAAATGAAATTCCAAAACTAAAGTTAAAAAAAAATCAAAGAGTTCCACTCTTACGTGTTCAGAGCAAAAAGGTAGCATTCAGCTAGCCTGCAGGGGAGAGCTTTCCATGTCTGGTTTTGGCATATGTGAAATGTTGGGCTCTGTTTCATGTGAAGAATAATTGGCAAGAACATGATGGATTTGGATCCTGTTTAGTGTAAGTTTAATGTCTACAACAAACACAGAGTGTATTTATTTTTACCTCACAGCAACTCATTTCTTGAAGAGTAGTCCCCCATTCCTGTGTATATAATGTTATACCTAAACTTGCTTAGTTTGCTGTTTTTAAAACAAGTGTCTTAAACCCTAAAGCATGGGCACGTGTTGTCTGAGAATAGTCTTACACCTGGGTCATTGCATAGATTTGTGTAACTTGGCCATGAATCTGGCATCCCTTCTCCAGTGACTTTTGTACTTTTCCACCTTTATGCATTTTTTCACTGCTGTTTTTGACAGCCCTTTATAAAAATATCCTCGAAGATTAGTTGTGTATTTCTGTTGCTTCTGTCAAATTATGTCCCCCAAAGCCAGCTTTGACCTTTGATAAACATTGCATAGCTCCCAAATATTTATATTGAAAAATGAAGGGACTGTAGGGGTTTTTTAATGGTGTGGTAGAAGTTGCCATATTTGGTGACCTACTAGTTGTGTTAATATATAGAGAGGACATGCAACTTGGGCAAATCCACATGCTCCACCTAAGGAAGACAATAAAGTTGATGTACAGCCATTGGAAAAAGTTCAAGCAAGCACTGACTGTGCTGGTGGCAGTACTTACAGGGCTCCTTAGCAACCACTCAGACCCTAGGTAGGCAAGACCACTTATTAACAGGCAATTTGTGTTAATAAGTGTAAACATAGTGCCTCCTTCATGCTGTTCTGTATGCTAGCTTTAATTAATTCTCTTGACAGGAATGTGCTTAGGAGCTGCTGAAAGCTTGGGATTCCAGAAATCACCACTGACACTGTTAGTGCTTTCAGACCAGCAGACACTGGCAATGCTAATTAACATTTCTTCCTTTATACCTTGTGGAGCCTTCCTCAGATGTTTGTTACCTCAGGCTTTTTTTAAAAAAGAATATCTGCAATTGCTGTGTCTTGAAATAGTCCTGTTTTTTTTCTTTTTCCTCAGAAATTGCTTTCTGATGAAAGGCTCTGTCAGAGTGAAGCACTTTATGCCTTTTTAAGCCCTTCCCCTGAACACTTGAAGGCTATTGATGTACAGGGGAAGAAATCTTCTTTTTCACTCTCTTCTTTTTTGGAGAGACTTCCTGGTGATTTCTTCTCTCATCAAGAGGTAAGTGTTCAGGAAACACATTTTGGGGTTGGTTAAAAAGACCTGTCCAAAATAATTAGAGAGCATCTATATGGCATCTTAGAGGAATCATTTGCCTAATTTAATCAGATGCTCTTTGATTAATTTGATTGTAATAATTTATTCAATCAAAATTTCCATCCTGCATGTTTTTGTCCAGGAGGATGCTGGAGACGAGGATGATCTGTCTGACTATGGGGATGATGTGGATGGGAAACGGGATGCCCTAGCTGAGCCTTGCTTCATGCTGATAGGAGAGATTTTTGAGCTGCGAGGAAGTAAGCAGTAAACTTGTTCATTTGTGCAAAATTTCCAGAAGATACTATATTCCCATATGAAGTGCTTCTTACTTCTGAGCTTTAATACAGTGGTGCCCCACAAGACGATGTTAATCTGTTCCATTGAAATTGCTGTCTTGTGAAAACATTGTCTTGCGAAAAGCGTTTCCCCATTGGAATGCATTGAAATCCATTTAATGCGTTCCAATGGGGAAAATTATTGTCGTTTTGCGAAAATCGCCCATAGGGAAGCCATTTTGCGAAGTGCCAATCAGCTGTTAGAATCACTGTCTTGCGAAGCATCGGTCCCGAAAACACCCATTTTGCAAGTTGCGGACCTATCTGTGAAAATCGTCATCTTGCGAAGCATCGGTCCTGGAAAAAAAAAGTCTTGCGAAGCACGGACCGAAACTTCGTCCAGTGAAAATGGCCCATAGGAAAGACTGTTTTGCGAAGCGCTATAGCAATCCCAAAAAGTCATCGTCATGCGGATTCGTTGTTTTGCGAGGTCATCGTCTGGCGGGGCATCACTGTATGGAATGTGAATTGCTGTCTAAGACCTACTGTCTGCATTAGTGGTTCCCACTCTTAGGCCCCCAGATGTTCTTGGACTAAAACTCTTAGAAACCTTCACCACCAGCTGTGCTGACCAGGATTTCTGGGAGTTGTGATTCAAGAACATCTGAGGAGTCAAGGTTGAAAACCACTGGTTTACATGATAAACCAAATGGTGATTTATTTGCATGTAGCATTAGAATGTCAGTGAAAAGTAATGTTGGTAGGTGTGCATGGAATTTTTGCACAGGTGAGTGCTTTACCTTTCAGATGTAATTCATGCCTTAAGAGTACATGTCAATCCCACATGTGGCTTTTAGCATGAGTGCTGAGGACTGTCTTAACCTCTCCACAGCATGCCAGTATTCTTTAACCACAGACTAACTGGAGAAGAAGGCTGAAAGTGGTACTGAGTATTTTAGCCCTTCTCCATCCACATCTCATAATAGTTATTGGGGGAACGTTAAGAATTGTTTCAGTAGATGTGGACATTTTTATAAATATTAAGACAAAAGAATGCTCCTTTAAATGAATAACTCTTAATAGAAAATACTGTACCTGTAGTGTGAGAGATTTAAACTATATGTGTGCAAATGAAACACTGAGAATAATTGTTCTCTCCAGAAGTCAGTTCTTAAAATTTCTTACCTCCCACATGCAAGGGATAAAATAAGCATATGCAATAATAAAAACACAAATAAACATATGGCTTCTGTGGCAGAGAGCATAAAAGGAACACACGTACTCTTATCTATCTTACCTATTTTCTGACATATCTATAAAATGTAAATATATTAACACTTTTTTTGTCCTTCTTTATGGAGGTTCTCAAAGCAGCAGATTCCATAGTCAGAACTGAAATACAGCCTACACCACTAAAATCATAAAATACATTGTAAGGGTTAGCTTATAAAGTTTTAAAGAATGTGGTCATTGCTTAATGCTGCTGGCAAAAGTTGGTTTGTAAATAAATTATTTTAATTTGTGAAAGCATTACTTTTCAAACCTCATGGCCTGAATCCAGTTGCTCATCTCAGCTAAGACTGGACACACTGAATCAACTGAGTAATGAACCAACACTTAATACAAATGCCATTGATTCAATGGGCTACCAATTGAATTCAGGCCAATAAAAGTATTTTTTAAAACATACTCCACAATAGCAGCTTCAAAGAAGTTTTTAAAAATCACATTTAACAATAGTTAACAGCCTAAAGAGCAAAAAACATAAAAGCTTGATAAAAAAAACAGAACTCTGATAAAAAGAATAGTAAGTGAGGCATCCAACCAGCAGGCGGAACTATTCCGTATAGTACGTGACCTATCCGGAGTTGGCCCGGGAGATAGGCCTCCCCCTAGTCTTACCCCGGACCAATTTGCAGCATTTTTAAAATCCAAAGTGGAGGCCATCCGCCGGGATCTCGCTCCTTTTTTGAATACAGTGAGTCAAGTTGGGATGTCCAGCGCTCCGTCTTGCCCGGTGTCTTTTGACTCTTTTCAGCCCGTATCGCCCGACACTGTGGCCAGGACGCTTGATCGCTGTCGTGCCACCACCTCCTCTTTGGACCCCTGCCCGGCCTGGCTAATCAAGGCAGCCAGGCCCTCAACAACGGAATGGGCTACTGTAATAATTAATGGGTCTTTCCTTGAGGGTAGATTTCCCTCTGCCCTCAAGGAAACACTCATTAGGCCCATAAGAAAGAAACCCAGTTTGGCGGCGGACGAAATTGGCAACTATAGGCCCGTCGCCAATGTTTCTTTCTTAAGCAAGGTAGTCGAGAGGGTGGTGGCCGATCAGCTCCAGGCGTTCCTGGATGAAACAGATGCCCTGGATCCATTCCAGTCGGGCTTCAGGCCGCGCCATGGGACAGAAACGGCATTGGTCGCCCTGTGTGATGACTTATTGAGGGAGGCCGACAGGGGCAAAGTGTCTCTGTTGGTACTCCTCGATATCTCAGCGGCCTTTGATACCATTGACCATGGTATCCTCCTGGGGAGGCTCACCGAGTTGGGGATAGGTGGCCGGGCCTTTGCTTGGCTCCGTTCCTTCTTGGAGGACCGTCCCCAGAGAGTACAGCTTGGGGAGAATGTTTCGGCCCCGTGGTGCCTTAATTGTGGGGTCCCACAGGGGTCGATCATCTCCCCAATGCTGTTTAATATCTACATGAGGCCGCTGGGAGGGGTCATCAGGAGGTGTGGAGCGCAGTGCCATCAATATGCGGATGACACACAGCTCTACATCTCCTTTTTTCCAACTGCAGGAGATGCCGTTCTGTCCCTTCAGCGTTGCCTGGAGGCTGTACAGGAATGGATGCAGGAGAACGGGCTGAGGCTGAACCCGGACAAGACAGAGGTACTGAGGGTGGGCGCCCCCACACCTGGGGACATGGGAAACTCCCTCATTTTGGGGGGGGGTGACCCTGCCCGCCAGGGATGGGGTCCGTAGCTTGGGTGTCCATCTTGACCCGGCGCTCACCATGGAGACCCAGGTGGCGTCCGTGGTCCGTTCCGCTTTTTTCCATCTCAGGCGGATAGCCCAGCTGCGGCCCTACCTTGATGTGGGGTCTCTCACCACTCTGGTGCATGCGCTTGTAGTCTCGAGATTAGACCACTGTAATGCGCTCTACGTGGGGCTACCTTTGAGATTGCTGCGGAAACTACAGGTGGTGCAGAATGCGGCGGCCAGACTACTCAGTGGGCTGAGAAGATACCAACATATCTCCCCCACTCTGGCCGCATTGCATTGGCTGCCAATCCGATTCCGCATTGATTTCAAAGTGTTAACGCTTACTTACAAAGCCCTAAACGGTTTAGGACCTCGATACTTGGCGGAACGCCTTCTCCCATCTAGATCTACCCGTGTCACTCGCGCGAGCCAGGAGATAAGGCTGAGGAGCCTAACGCCGAGAGAGGCCCGAAAGGAAAAGACCAGAATCCGGGCCTTCTCGGCGGTGGCTCCTCGCCTTTGGAACAACTTGCCCCCTGAGATTCGCGCGGCTCCCTCGCTGGGCATTTTTAAGAAACAACTAAAAACATTGATGTATAGGCGGGCCTTCCCAACAGAAAACCCTTGACGATCTTTTTTCTTATTCTGTTCTTTATTATTATTATTTTTTTATTTAAGTTTCTGCTGTAAAGTTTTAAAATTACATTGTTGTTTTTACTGTAAGCCGCCTAGAGTGGTCTAATATGATCAGATAGGCGGGATAGAAATAAAATAAATAAATAAATAAATAAATAATATAAATTCTTGGAATAAGCAGTTCATGTTTGTAGAAATGTATAATAAACCCCAAACAGAAAAATATGTATTATAGCATTTAAAAGACTAATAGATTTTATTTCTGTGTGAGATTTAGTGGATGAAAATCCATTTAGAATGCACAAAAATGTATATTAAAATTAACGTGTTAGTCTTTAAGGTGCCACAATATGTTTTTGTTTCATTCTTGTCACACATGTTGAACATAGCTACCTCTTTGAAAACTGCATACAGATAAACAGTTTTCAAGGGCAGCTGTAAGTAGAGCACATTAGCACAGTCCAACTGCAACTAATTCATCTGTCATCATGGCCAGGTCCAACAGGGACAGGTGCAGTTGGCACACTGCTCTGAACTAAATAAAAGCATCTAGCAAGAATACCAGTGTTCTGATTTTTTAAAGGAGGAGTTTAACTCCATCTAGAGCAGGCTGCCATTGTATCAGTGGACCAGTATATCTTTTGACTAATAGTCTGGATTTTGATTTAGTTGGGTCATCCTCATCTAATCCATCACTTAGTCCAGATCCTTTATGGCCTTCTCAGAATAAGATGGCAAGGAGATAATAGGCCTGAATATCCCCAGAAGTTCCACTTCACACACATGAATTCTCTCTCCCAGCAATTTTTGTAGCTTGATATAGGTGTTAAAGTGAATTTGAATAGGCCCTAACTGCATGCTTTGGAGTTCACTTGTGTGTGCTGCTTGCTTTTCTTTGTTTTAGTGTTTAAATGGGTGAGGAAGACACTAATTGCACTAGTTCAAATCACTTTTGGAAGAACCATCAACAAGTGAGTGTATTACACTTTCTATGCTTCTAGGAATGTTTTTTGGCTGCTTGATTGTTTAGAAACAAGTACATGTAAACTAAATGGAACGTCAATTTCACAAGTTCTATGTTGAAATTCTAGAAAAATGCTTCTTAGATTTTTCTGAACTCCTTTATGTGAAACATCCCATGTGATCTGCAGCTGAACAACAAAACAAATAAAATGATGAAATTTCTTACCAGATAATTCCAAAATTTCATGTGAGGAAAATTCTAATTTGTGATCTGTATGAACTTGCATAATTCTGGTTTTTCCTGGTTATGGGAGAATGTTTATGCACATTATTTTTAAGCTTTTGAGGTTGCAATCTTGTAGTCATTTACCTGGAAATAAATCCCACTGCACTCATGTATAGCATTGCACCATGAGACTTCACCAAGTATTAGGGATGGCGTAACTTACAATGGGTGCATAAATAAGAAAAAAAATCAGTCAGTTTCTGACTTCCAAGGCAGGGGAACTAGCTGGGCATGGCTAAGCTCTGTGGTACTGCCAAGCATTAGGGGTACTGGCGTTTCCTGAGAGGCACCCTGTATGAATCAGACCATTCTGTTCCATTTGTATTCATGAGCTGTACACCTCAAATGACCAGCCCACTCCCTGTGTTCATTTTTTTTCACTCCCCAGCCCAAGAGCCCCATATCCTCTTGGGCTGGGGAGGGGCACTTTATTTTCTTCTTCACTCCACTGACCAGTTTTTGGCACAGCAGTGAGATTTTATCAAAACCAGAAATGAATTGTAGTTACTTCAGGTACTGAGATCCCTAAGCCGAAAGCTGGATTTCCAAAAGATTTAGCAATGGATTTGCCAAGAACATGGCAAAATAGCTCCCCACATGCCCTGCAGGGTACAGGGGATATTTTTAAAAAAGCAAAAATGTGGTTTGGGAGTTAAATGCTGTCTATGTGCTACACTTTGCCCATCCCTGCTGCAACATGACAGAGTTGCTTGAAAACTAGCTTGGTGCTCTTCTGAATAAACTAAGCTTTGCATAACATCTGCTTCATTTTAATGTTTTAAATATGTTTACAGATATTTTTTGTTTTATGGGTGAATGTATTAACAGTGTATGGCCCAGAAAGAAATTCAGTTTTTGATACCAAAACATTTGATTAATTGGGAAGTTAATGAACTGGCTTTGAGAGCAAGGCACAACACCCAACTCTGACATCAAGTTAGTTGGTTTTCTGTGTTGCACATTACGTTACCTCAAGATTCTTGCTAGGCCAGGAGTACATTTCCTGTTTTTTTTTTTTCTATATCTAAAGGTAGCTTGCTTTCACCCTCTCTGAATGCTTTCCACTCACATTCCATTTTAGGATTGCAACACACACACACCTCAAGCCCAAATGGGCAGTGGTCATGTTGGCTGTGGGTTTATGGGAGTTATAGTTTTTAAAAAGGGAATGTTTCCTAAGTGCTGCTGCTGGCCTACTGGGAAGAAGAATCCTCTGCAAGTGAGGGGGAAAGAAGTGCATAGAAATACTACCACAGTAGCTGGTAAATTTCAGCACAAACTGTTACCTATTTGTAACAAACTGTTAACTATCGTTAAAACAACTCACTGTAACTAACATAAACTTCAGATCATGTGAATATACTGATGTTTGTAAACAGCATGTCTTCTAAATGAATGCCATGGAACGTTAGAAGTTAAATTTGTACTCCTTTTGGACCACAGTAAAGTAAGGTGATCCACCATCTCTTTTAAAGGTTTGATGAATGCAGAAAAGGGAAACAGTACAGGAAAATGGCAGCAGAGCCATTGATAGATTATCTTGAACCACTATACTGTTCACACGTACACAGTAGGTGAAAACCTACTGTTCTCAATCTACACCTGACAGATTAGAATTGCAATTGTAGATGAAGTTCAGAATGGAAGTACATCAACTTCAAAAATAAAAAAAGGAGAACAGCAAGCAAAAGATAAATGCAGTAATGGGAACAATGTTGTCTAGATTCTTGGTAATACAGTTAGCATGATAAGTATCTTGTGGACTAATGCACTGATACAGTCATGGCTTATGTTCATTCTTCTCCATATTGTAGGTATTGGAACTGTGGAGAAATAACTACATGCATACTATGATGTGCAGAAACCATCTGTATTGTCTGATACATACCAAATGTAGTTCCCTCTAGAATTTGGATGGTGGGTTAGATATGGCTAATTCTTAGTAGTCTAGAGTATATAATTGGTATTATGACTAATTCTTCTTGTCTTCTCTCTTTCAAGACAAATTCGTGACACTGTAAATTGGATCTTCAGTGAAGCAATGCTAGTTTACTATATTAATGTATTCCGGGATGCTTTTTGGCCAAATGGAAAATTGGCATCTAGCACAAAGGTCAGAAGTGAAGAACAAAGCCGAGAGACAAAACAGAAAGCACAGCAAAAATTACTTGAAAACATTCCAGGTGATCACATCATCTATTTAGTATTCTCACATTCAGAATGTAATCAGCTGAAAGAGATAATCATAAAGAATGTTTACCATATACATAGTACCCTAGGATCGTCAAAGAACTTCTTAGATAGAGCTAATACACAGTCGCGCAGTGGTTAAACTGCTGTACTGCAGCCAAAACAGTGCTCACGACCTGGGGTTCAGGTAGTGGGCTCAAGGTTGACTCAGCCTTCTATCCTTCAGGGGTTGGTAAAATGCGTACCCAGCTTGCTGGGGAGGCAGTGTGTAGCCTGCATAATTAAATTGTAAACCGCCCAGAGAATGCTTGAAGCGCTATGGGGCGGTATATAAGCAGCACACTTTTTTCTCAATATGCATACTTACGTTTAAGATACAACTTCACATACATGCCAGTTGCATATTCACCCTTTGTAGGGATTCTTTTTATCTGTCAAATGTTAATCCGTCTTGAGCAAGACTGGAATGTTTCCTTTCAAAATAAGTGAGGATCCCATTTTGCAAAAAGGGCAGAAGAGAGAATTTAAGGACTGTACATTCTGCATGTTTATTCACTGTTTCCAAATATAGAAAGTAGAAGGGCATAACATGCATACCAAACTAATCCTGAGGTTTATTATGTCTATCTGTCCTTTTTGAAAAAGGATAGGAAACAGGATGTGTTTCTCTTACACAAGGTGTCAGGAAATCTGTGTCCTTCCAGTTGTTAGACCTCAAAGATTCCAATTTTAGTTTGTTAGTCACTTTCGAATATGGTTTAAACCTTTGGGAAAGCTGATTTGTGATAGTAAATCATTGTCATAAAGGCCATTATTTAGTCCTTAAGTATGCAGTGTTGGTTTGAAGAGGGTGGTTGAGAGTTGAATGATTGAAATAGGGTTAATCCTGAAATTGTACCAGTAAAATTTCCATATGTTGCAAAATGGAACTAAGTTAATAATTTAAACTGCATAATGGGAAAAGCTTCCCCATTTTAAGGGGGGGGGAAGAATTTGAGAAACAGTTAATAGCATTGAAAGTGCATCTGAAGCAAAAGTTTCAATGATTAAGGTTGGACTCACTGCAAACCAAAAGCTGAGTGAAGACTGGAAACAGGTTCCACACTGCTATTGATTGAGCCATATCGATGTTATGCCTGCAGGAGTGTTTGTACAAGGCTTTGTTCTTCAGACTAGAGCTAGTTTTTTTTTCCTTTTGTGCTTTCTGTCCCTTTGTTTGTGCTCCCCCTTGTTCCTTAGTTGAACTCCCTTTCACCTGTGCTGATCCCCTTGCCCTCTACCAGAGCAGGGTTAAAGTATATAGGCTGAAATCCACTTGCCAGACGTTACACTGTGTGAGGCAGATGATGTCATCAGCCATAGCAGTTTATCAGAAATAAAAAATTAATCATTTTACTCCAACCTCCAAAAGCCTTCCCACAGTGAAAGGAATTCCTTGGGACATTTAAGAGGGATTTTTTTTCATTACTGAAAAATCACTGTGGCTAGTCATATCATCAGCCTTACATTATACAGTTGCATGGACAGGATGGACGGACAGACATATATAACTCTTTAAATCAGTGTCTCAAAAGGAATCTTTAATTGCACATTATGTGCTAAATCCAATTGGTAGTCTCAACTAGACCACTGAACCAGCAGGAATTTAGTACAGTGGTGCCTCGCAAGACGAAAATAATTCAATCTGCGAGACCTGTTGTCTTGTGAATTTTTTGTCTTGTGAGGCGCGTTTTCCCATAGGAATGCATTGAAATTTAATTAATGCATTCCTATGGGCCAAAAAACTCTGAAAAAGTCACTTACCAGGTAGGGAGCTGGGGAAGCAGCATCGGAGGACTGGTGCCCTTTTCCCCTGCCTTTTTCTGCTCAGAGGCTTGCCGAGCACCTATCGGAGGCAAGCCTCCGAATGGAAAAAGGCAGGGGAAAAGGGTGGGAAGGTCAAAAATTGTTCTGAGGAAGTCTTCAGAGGCTTCCCCTGCACCATCGGAGGTCTGCGGGGGGAGCTCTGAAAGTGGTGATCGCGGTTGCAGAGGACTCCCACCAATCCTCTGATGGTGCTGGGCAAGCCTCTGAATGGAAAAAGGCAGGGAAAAGGCAGGAAATTCAAAAATGGTGCTGGGGAAGTCTTCAGAGGCTTGCCCAGCACCATCAGAGGACTGCCGGGAGACCTCTGAAAGCGGCGATCACAGTTGCAGGGGACCCCACCAGTCCTCCAATGGTGCTTCCCCAGCTCCCTACCTGGTAAGTGACTTTTTCAGAGTTTTTTGGCCAATAGGAACGCATTAATTAAAATACAGTGCATTCCTATAGGAAAATGTACCTCGCAAGATGAAAATATCTTTGTCTTGCGGCACACCAAAAAACTCGCAAGATGCTATCATCTTGCGAGTTTTTTGTTGCCCGAGGCATTCATCTTGCAAGGTACCACTGTACTCCTTTAACAAGTTCCATTTATTCATTAAGTATACTGTAGTTGGGACGAATTGGCTATTGCTGTGAATTTTTATTTGCATTTCTTGTGCATGTTACCAAATATAAGTAATCAAAACCTCATTAAAAACATTTTTTTCCAGATACTCTCCAGAACCTTGTTGGGCAGCAAAATGCTCGTCATGGTGTAATCAAAGTATTCAACGCACTTCAAGAAACCAAGGCCAATAAGCATCTTCTTTATGTGAGTTGCTAGAATGCTACTTGAAACTTAGTGGGCATATTTACAACTTAAATTTACCTTCTTTTCTTAAGATTTTAGAATGTTTGGTGTTTATTCATGGAACTTACTCTTTGCTTCCAGCAATTGCTACTCTTTTATTTTTTACTGTTCTAGAATTATTTGCAGATACAGTGGTGCCTCGCACAGCGAGGTTAATCCGTCCCGGATTAACCCTCGTTGTGTGAAACATCGCTGAGCGGGGCAGAAAAGCCCATTGGAACGCATTAAACATCGTTTAATGCGTTCCAAATCGGCTGAAAACTCACCATTCAGCGATGCTTCCGGGGTCCGGCAGCCATTTTCGCGCCCTCCCCTCGCTGAATGAGGGCACGAAAATGGCTGCGATCAGCTGTTCCGCGGCTTCAAAATGGCCGCCGGAACAGCCGAAAGGGCCGGGCGCAGCGTTTTCGCGCCCTTGGTAAGCAAGGGGAGAGAGCGAAAACGCTGCGCGCAGCCATTTCGGCTGTTCCGGCAGCGTTTTCGCGCCCTCCCCTTGCTTACCAAGGGCGCGAAAACACTGCACCCGGCTCTTTCGGCTGTTCCGGCGGCCATTTTGAAACCGCGGAACAGCTGATCGGCGGGTCGCAAAGCGAAGGTCGGTAAGCGAACCGCTTACCGACCTTCGCTCTGCGATTTTCGCCCATTGGGGCCATTGCTGTGCGATCGCTCTATGAGGCGCTCGTTGTGCGAGGCACCACTGTATTATGTTACCTGAGATGGGTGAAGGAAATATCTGCATTGCCAATTCTGGAAGGAAGCTCATCTCATTCATCCAGCACTTGAGGAGGTTGTGACCTAGCTCGTAAAGTGCTGGTCTAGTGAAAACTGGTTCCATCCCTGCCCTAGCAAAGTGACTGGGGATTAAAACTAGGTCTTGACTACAGAGGTCTCATCTTCACTCCCTCTCCTCCTGCCCCATTTCTGTCTTCACAGAGTGGGGTTTCGAGGATGGAGCCTTTGCAGGCCAGAGTATGAATCCTACCAAGCTGGTCCCTCCCCTCTCTTAGGTTGTAATTGGGGGACAAAACATCCCTAAAATGTTAAACTTCTTCTTCTTTTCCAGGTGTTATTGGAATTGCTGCTAATTGAAATGTGCCCTGAGTTGCGCACTGATTTAGAACAGTTTAGAGCAGCTCAGGTCTGAATCTGCACAAGTGACTTTCTACAGAAATGTCTATTCTCAATAGTAGACATGAAACTTATTTCCCTCTTTTCCACAGAGGGCTGACTGAAGATTCCTGACAATTTTTTGAGTTGTTTTCCTTTGACTTTTACGGGACACAAACAAGACTTGAAAAAAATGGATGATGATAGGGTAGAATGCCAGCACCGTAATTTCTGGCTTTTATTTAACTTGTTATATGAATAACTGTTTGAAATGCAGATTGAAATGTAAATGTTAATATAACATGTAGGAACTATATAATATTTTAAACATTTATGAAAGGCATTTTGCTTTAGTAGTATATCAATAAGCATTGTACAGTTAATTTACTTGCGGAGGATAATGAATATTCCTCTACTTTCTTGTGTATTGAAGAGCCCTGTTGTGCAATATGTGTAAAGATATTGTGTAAATTTTATTGTTTTTATTTTTACCAAAGATTTACCATAGTTTGGAGCCTTTGTAAGCAATAAATAATAAAACTGAATGGCAGTACTTCATAATTAAGCTACACTTACCTTATAGCTTGCCAACGGGTCTGAATGCACCTTTCAGAGAGAATTGCATTGATCGTTCTCAGCAAGGATAGAACTTAATATTATTCTGAAACACAGTGCAAATGATCCACAATACGAAACACAGAACTTTAATATTATTCTGAAACACAGTGCAAATAATATATAAGCACTATATGAATGATTTGTGTTGCTGATAGGACTAAAATTCAGATAAATCACTTCTCTTTCCATTTGATATTATCAAGCGTGGTTTTCTTTAATGTGTTGCTTTTTAAAGAGCTCTTAAATCAATATTTAATTGTAAGCTAAGATTGCTGGTTCATAACTTTAAAAAGCCAGACTAGAGTGACTTGCAGTTGTTGAAAGATGGGTGTTTTCTCAAACTTAATTTATAACGTGGTGCTACTAGAGAACATGATATTGCTTCTAGGACCTGTATATCTGAATAATCATATGATAACCCTTACTATAAGTGGTCCTGCAAATATCTTTTTTCATTTTCTGCACTACCCAAGCAAGAGACCACTTAGTACCGTTTCCCCGAAAATAAGACCTAACTTGAAAATAAGCCCTAGTATGATTTTTCATCCCATATGGTCTAGCGGTTAGGATTCCTGGTTTTCACCCAGGCGGCCCGGGTTCAACTCCCGGTATGGGAACGATGACATTTGCCAGACGTGGTGGCGCTGCGGGCTGAACTGCAGAAGCCTGTGCTGCAGGGTCAGAAGACCAAGCAGTCGTAAGATCGAATCCACGCGACGGAGTGAGCGCCCGTCACTTATCCCAGCTCCCGCCAACCTAGCGTTTCGAAAGCATGCAAATGCAAGTAGATAAATAGGGACCACCTCAGTGGGAAGGTAAACAGTGTTCCGTGTCTAAGTCGCACTGGCCATGTGACCACGGAAGATTGTCTTCGGACAAACGCTGGCTCTATGGCTTGGAAACGGGGATGAGCACCGCCCCCTAGAGTCGAACACGACTGGACAAAAATTGTCAAGGGGAACCTTTACCTTTATGATTTTTCAGGATGCTCGTAATATAAGCCCTACCCCAAAAATAAGCTCTAGTTAAGTGAAACCCCGCCCTCCACCATTGTGCTGCAACCAGAAGAAGATGACATGACTGTAAAATAAAACATCCCCTGAAAATAAGCCCTAATGCGTTTTTAGGAGCAAAAATTAATATAAGACCCTGTCTTATTTTAGGGGAAACACAGTACCAGTACTCTCCATGGTCACAGCTGATGTGTGTATGACGGGTTTATTTTAAATCTTACATCATTTTCTGAGAAGAAACCTTCCATTTTGCATAATAAGAAGGCCTGTGATGATAAAATTCCACAAGAGTGTTACAATGCAGAGCTCGGGAACATTAGAATAATCCTCTTAATTTGATATGGTACAGTATATCCCTCAAGGACAGGCAAAGGCTCTTAACCTTTCTCTGATACAACACCAAAAGCTCTGTGTCAAGTACAGAGGAGGGAATGATAAAGCGGTTGCTATGAGGGATGGGATTTTTGTTTGTAAATGAAATGCTCCAAACATGAATGTAGTTTTAGAGCAGGTAGTCATGTTAGTCTGCACTGGCATATCAGACCCAAAAGAAAAAATATATATTTGAAAAAGGATCTCTTCCTTGTAATTTGTCTTCTTCTGGTGGTTACAGTTGATGAAAGAGAGCCTATTGAACACAATTGATACTTCTTTACAAAAGAGGAGTATACAAAAGTTGTGTACTACTTTTTGTGTTTCCTCTTTGTCTGTCAAATAGCCTGATAATTTTTTCACCCAATAGTGTTGTGAGGGCTGCTGTCAGCAGCTAATCAGAAGGACCAGGAGATGTGTGAATTTTGAATTTATATAAGGCCTGGAAACCAACA
The DNA here is from genome assembly GCF_051106095.1 of Pogona vitticeps. Classification (NCBI taxonomy): domain Eukaryota; kingdom Metazoa; phylum Chordata; class Lepidosauria; order Squamata; family Agamidae; genus Pogona; species Pogona vitticeps. The sequence continues at coordinate 61,715,625 of NC_135787.1, forward strand.
AGCAACAATATTTTCTTCAGTTGTTCCTTATGGAATTATTGTGTGTGGAGCTCCTGGTGCCCTCCATCTTAAATTGCTGCTTGCCTGCCTCTGTCTCCATCTTGGATGCTTTTTGGTGCTGCCAGGGGTCCTCATCCACCTCACAATTTGGGGACTTTCTCCTTCCCCTCCACCTTTTTTGTGGCCTTCCCTTTTTTATTATTTTTGCTGCTGCCTGGTGTGTTTACTGGAATAAAAGAAGATAAGTGGCTGTGGGGACAGAAATCTCCCCATAGTCTCATAATTTATTTTGGGCAGTGACTTTTTTAAAAAAAAAATTGCTTGCTTCCTTAGTTTTTCAGGAGAAGCGGATATGTGTATTTTTTTTTATTTTGTTGTTTTTCCCCTTTTGTGTCTGTGCTTCTGTGAAGGAGCGGTAGGCCCAAAGGAGAAAGAACAGAGTGAGCCGTCCCCTCAGCTAGAGACGTCTGAGTGGGAGAGAGATATAGAAGTAGGGAAGGCAATAGAAAGTGAGGAGTTGAATGTGGAGGAAAGGAATCAAAGGGGAAAGAGGAGAAGATTGAAATCTGTCTAGAGGAAGAGAGAGAGGTAAAAGGGGAGGAGGAATTAATTGTGCCCGCATGGGAAGAAGATATATGGGAACAAAGTGGGAGGAGACAGTTCAGTGTACCAAGGAGAGAGAGAAAGAAGAAAGGTGAGGAAAAAGAGGGGGAGAAAAGAGAATATGAATATGATAGAATGCGTGGGTGGTTGGAGGACTTCCCTAATTTGAAGGTAGGAGGGTCGCTACCTGACCCCGACAAGTCTTTAAAAAGGGGGACATCAGCAGAAGCTTTAGAATGGACTGTTGTGGTCTTTCCACGGGGACAAGGTCACTCGGGGAAGGTGATTAGGCTGGACTCTTCCTTCAACCATGCACTGTCGGAGGGAAATTGGGCCAGACACCCTTGTTATGGGACAGTATAGGCACTCCGGAGTGCTCCGCTGAGGAAGCCCACCGATTGGGAATGTTTTGGGCCAGCCCCTCAATCTTGTCAATTTCCAGACAGAGGTAATGTCCTCAGAATTTGGACAGTTACCAGATCTTAGTTGTTTTGAACCAATAGAAGTTGTTGTGGACTCGCCTAATGTTAAATTAAATAAATCTGGTAACGTTTCAAAAGAGACTCAGTCATAATTTCCCACCAAAAAGGAACTGCTTCAGATATTTAATGAACCCAATCACAGCTTCCTCTGTTTGATTGATTTTTAAAAATTGTTATTTGACTAATTTATTCTGTTAAAGGTGCATGTTTTTGGACTGTTTTGTTTGCTTTGGGAGGGAGGATGACAGGTGAACACTGTGATTGTCCCAGTGTGGGGTGCCTCTGGAGGTCTGATGATGATGACTTTTCTCTCATGTACTCTTGCCTGCTTCTAAAGTGAACTGATTCTGTGTTGCCTTTCCTATTTTTTTTAATAGTTTGTAAGGATTCCTTAGGGCGTTTGGAGTGCTAGAAAATACAAATGGCAAAACAACAAGAATGTTTTGGGTAAAAGAGACATCCCCTGAAAGAACTCAAAACAGAAGGAATATGGAAAATTGTATCATGCACGCCCTTAGTTGCTAGTGCTGGCGTTGGAATGACTTGTAATTCTAAGAAGGCTGGTGGCTGCAAATACCTTCACAGATGTACTTGATTATTCATTCTCAGTTTTTATTATGCCAGTCAAATAAATGAGAGAAACATCATGGTTTTGACCAAAACATGATGGTTATTGATCACTGAAAGAAAACTATAAGCTTCACTTCTAAATGAAGGAGAAAGATAAACATTAGAGCATTATGTAAAAGAACTGTGTATCTGAAGAATGAATTTTGTTTACAGTCATGATTTATCAAAAGCTGAGTGAAAATTGTCAGCCATTATAAAGTCAAACTGTTAGAACTTGCTCAGCTTCATCAAAATGTTGTTCTAAATCCTTCCATGATTAGCTGTCAATTCAAGATCAGCAGCCATTGCAGGGTCCAGTCTGCATGCCTTTAAAACACAATAAAAGAAAACATATTGCTCATAATAAGTTTTATGACTTTGGTGCACTGCATAAACTTATTAGGTGAATACGCAACATACTTTAAAATATCTTGCACTAAATCACTTTAAATAAATTTAACTCTTTTGTATATGTCAGTTGCAGTGACTATTGTGAAATTAGTTTTTAAAACTCCATAAAATCAGTTTTAGAACTAGATACAACAAAATTGATGAGAAAGGCTCCTCCCCCCCCCCCCCCCGAATATACCACAATGTTTTCTAGCACAAACCAAACCAATAGGAGTCCAGTGTATTTTGATTCTGGGCTTTTCGCTTTTGGAGAAGCTTGCCACAAGAAGACAATAAAAATCACTATCTGATGAGAGCAAAATCACGTGACTTAATGCCCCTTTGTATTCATCACAAGCATATACATTACACTGAAATTTAGGGTAACTTGTCAAATATGTAATTTTATTTATTTATTTATTTATTTATTTATTTATTTATTTATTTATTTATTTATTTATTTATTTATTTATTTATTTATTTATTTATTTAATATCCCGCCTATCTGGTCAGGTCGGGACCACTCTAGGCGGCTAACTTACTTCAAGCAGTTGATTAACATTTTTACTAAATTATTTCAGGTAATTCTGGAACAGGTTATTTTTATTTATTTATTTATTTATTTATTTATTGGACTTATATACCGCCCCATAGCGCTACAAGCACTCTCCGGGCGGTTTACAATTTTAATTATAAAGGCTACACATTGCCCCCCCAGCAAGCTGGGTACTCATTTTACCGACCTCGGAAGGATGGAAGGCTGAGTCAACCTTGAGCCGGCTACCTGGGATTTGAACCCCAGGTCGTGAGCACAGTTTTAGCTGCAGTACAGCGTTTTAACCACATAATGTTGCAAATACAATTAACAGAACACCCCCACTTTACCTTAGAGTAGTATCTTTTAGCTGCTGCTAAATCTTGTTGTGTTCCTAGGCCAAGTTGAAGACATCTAGCTAAGTAGAAGGAAGCCATTGCAAGCCCTCTGGCAATGTAAAACGGAAGGCAATCTGTTTCCTTTGCTATCTTTTCAACATCATCATTCTCCACGGTTCTGTTTGGATTCAGAACACAAGTAGAAGATAGGTTCATTTGAAAACAGACATAAGTAACTTTGCGTAATCAGTGGGAGATTTTTTTTTTGCTAAAATTTTATGAATAGAATCCAGTTCTGTGCAAAAATCCTAGATTTGCACATAACTGTCCCAATACTCACGTAACATAGCTTCATGTCTTACATTACAAACAGTGGATCTTCTCACTTCCTAACTAAGAGGTAAATAAAAATATTTCCCTGAAACACATAAAGATTTTTGACAGAGCTTCTGTTGCTATGTACTCTATGGAAACTAGAACAGGGAGCCAAGAACATTGTGGGGAAAGGCTCCTGTTTCTGTTCTGACTTAGGAGAAGAACATGATTCCAGTTTGTTGCGTCTGCATTGTAGGTTGGTGAGCGGAGATGAAATTTCAGGTTTTTCAGTTTTAGGAAACATGACCAAACTGGAAGCTAAAGTTCATAAAATTATATAAGGTATACATAGATTTTTTTCCTGCTTCCTCATAAAGCTAAAATAGAATCATAAAAATTTACTAGCAGTTACTCTGGATAGGTAAATGAATTTCACACAATACATATATGAATTGTGGGATTCAAGGTCCAAGGTAATGTGTTGGCTATGCTTTGTACAAGTGGACATTAAGTCGACCAACAAATGCTAGTTAACTGCATTCAGAGGCACTCTCAATGTTGTAGCTCTTGTACAAAGTCTTAAATAGCAGACGTTTTGAAAAGAAACAATCATTATGAACTAATGAGAGCAATGAATCCACCTGTTTTGGGGATACCATCAGATACTGGAGGAGGATGCTGTGTAGATGAGGGAATCTTATCAGTCAAAGAGAAATAACGTTTTAGATGTGTATACAGTGGTGCCTCGCATAACGAGTGCCCCGTTTAACGACGAATCCGCATAGTGATGCGGATTTTGTGATCGCAAAAGCGATCGCATTGCGATGTTTTCTATGGGGAAAAATCGCTTTGCGATTTTTCTCCATAGGCCCCATTTTCCCCCAGCTCACTGGTGGGCGCTTCGGAGCCAGCGCCTCCCAGCTGGGGCAGAAGGCTTCGGAGCAACCGCGGGGGAGAGTTTTCTCCATGGTCTCTCCGAAGCCAGCGCTGCCCAGCTGGGGGAGAAGGCTTTGGAGCGACCCCGGGGGAGGGTTTTCTCCACGGTCTCTCCAAAGCCAGCACCGCCCAGCTGGGGGAGAAGGCTTCGGAGCGACCCCGGGGGAGGGTTTTCCCCGTGGTCTCTCCGAAGCCTGCACTGCCCAGCTGGGGGGAAATGGCCGTCCGCAGCATTTTCACGCCTCGCTTACCGAGGCGGTGAAAATGGCGGCCGGATGGGGGATTCTTCGCTTACCGATGAGTTTTTCCCCAATAGGAACGCATTAAACGGAGTTTAATGCATTCCTATGGGCTCACCCCACACACATAGCGAAGAATCCGGATAGTGACGTTAATCCTGGAACACCACTGGGTATACTGATTTTTTTTCAATCAATATTAAGTCAATTCTTTCTTACTGAAGAAACATCCCATAAGAAAAATACAAACCATATAAATATACCCAATTGCTTCATCATTTCCACCATTTGTCAGATATGAAATATTTAATTAGCTTTTTTTCTGGATCAATTGATGTTGTCTCTCCCCAAACTAAATTTACTTCCACAACAATAAGAGTTACAAAGTTGTATGACAACTGATACAATTTCCCCTTTTTGTCAGAAGAAGCTGGGGCCTCAAAGAGAAAAGAGATTTTGCTGTATTGAACAGTATTCATTCTTGAAGAAAAAACAAAATTCCAAGAGTTGTATATTTGTGTACATATGCATTTGTGAATTTTGTGTAATACATCTTCCCATCCTACATTAGTTTCCACTTGAATTTATTAAATTAATTCACCTTTTGGCAAACTCAGCAGCTTTTGTATAAAATTTTCTTTTGTAGTAATACTCCACTAAATGACCTTTAGCATAGACATTTCCACGATCTGATGCTTGATTCAAACACTCCAGAGCAGCCTTTAAATTCTGACGTATACCATGTCCATAAAGGTACATAAGACCAAGGATGCCCTGAGATTCCAGGCTTCCATTCCCACAGGCTTCTGAATGCCAAAAGAATGCCTGCAGGGAACGAAAATGATTTGCATAGCTTAGTTGCAGGGCAGATGATTTCTCATTTTCCTTACTATATGCAGTCCATGGGGTCTCATGGCTACAGTGCCATGAATCCACAGATGATGTTCAGAAGAAACATCACTGGCTGGTGAGGAACCTAAAGATTTTTTATCACCAAAATTCAATGAGGGATATAATTGGCACCTCAAGGCATTTGATTTGAGACCAGTGTTTTCGTTTGTTTGTTTTTTGAATCTTGGCAGTGAAAATTGCAGAGAACAGATTATCCACTATATAGACTATTCAGCTAAGGCCTCACTACATAACAATATTAATTCCATACATAGAAGTAGGAACATGATGCTTAACTGAAATTTTCCTGTGTTTTGCCATGTTGAGACTTCTCACCGAGACTTCCCCTGGCTTTCATACAATAGGACTCCAGTCTCGTATTTCCTGTCTATCTGTGTATGTGCCTGTCATTCTGCAGAGGAAATTACTAAATTCTGTGCACTTAAATCCCTTTCTTGTGAATCCTGTACATCTTGAAAAATGTCATAGTGTGTAAGAATTGTAATTTAGTATTTCTTCCAGAAGAATGGCTACAAAACGTCAGAGGAATCCTTTTGTTAAGGTAAAAAAAAAAAAACCCTCATGCAAAGAAATTGAACTTTGAAGTGACAATAGGGATTCCCCCCCCCCCATAGTTTCTCACTGAGAGCAAGAGCTGAAAGATTCAAGTCCCTGTCCAGAAGCAGTGTGCCACTGGAAGGAAAAGTCTAATGAGTCTAATCAAGTTTGTCTCTAGCAGCATTTGGCAAGTTAGCCTGCTTTTGTTTTGTAACTGGTCAGCTGTCACACAGCTGAAGTTCTCAGTATATGTTAGATTTCTCCTTCTCCTAACTGTGGGAAAGCCAAGGCTAGATTGTCTGTCCTAAAGAAACAGGGAAATACAGATCTACTTACATTAGACGTGTACTTTGCTAGAGAAACAAAAGATTAGTGAAATGCAAATACCTTCTGTAAATACCTTCTGGTCTGGCATTTATTGCTAGAGACATGGGCTCTGATAAGTGAAAGATCAAATAGCCAACTTTTTAAAAAAATTATATATCAAATATATTTGAGAGGAGATCTTCACATAAGGAAAATATGTTCTTCCTAATTAAGCAAGGAAAGTCTGCCTGGATCAGCACCATTCCATGCACATTACCAACATGTCTTTGGAGAAAGTGTTTATCCAAGCTATATCAAACTGGATGGGTCAAGTATTCAGGCAAAGAAAGTAGTACATCCCTGAAAAGGCAACTGTTCTCATCCCTGGTTAGGTCTTTCAGCTTAAAAGCAGCTACAGGTCATTACCGTTTAAACTGTTTTCAATAGCTAAAATGTGGTTGTTTTAGTGTACAGTGGTGCTCCGCTTGACAACGATAATGCGTTCCAGCAAAATCGCTGTACAGCAAAATCGTCGTCAAGCAAAAGTAAAAAAACCATTAGAATGCATTAAAAACTGGTTAATGTATTCTAATGGGGAAATACCTCATAGTCCAGCGAAGATCCTCCATAGGGTGGCCATTTTCTGGTGCCTGTAAAGCGAGCAATCAGTCCTAAACACAGCGGGGAGCCATTTTGTGACCCGCCGATCAGCTGTTTCAAAACCATCATTAAGCGAAAAATCGGTTCCCAAAGCAGGGAACTGATCGTCGTAAAGCGGAAAACCCCATAGGAATCATCGTTTTGCAATCGCAATAGCGATCGCAAAAAACTCATAGTAAAGCGGATTCGTCGTCAAGCGGGGTAATCGTCAAGCGGGGCACCACTGTACTGGGTGTTAATGTGGTGCATTTGCTGCATCTTTTCCCCCAGCCATCTTGGTCCATTTATTGTGGAACTGATGGGATATACATACATAGAATATAATGCTGTTGTCATATGTTGCACCACATAATGTTGATATTCTCAGCCTCAGTGTTTAGAAGTAACAAAATTCCAATGCTGTCCCTCCTGAAGGCCCCAATGTTCTCTTGTGATCTCTTTTATCATGAGGAAGAAGCTGGAGGCCACAGGAGTGTGAGAGGGAGTCTTTAATTTCCAAAAGTTTCTACTCTCAGGGACAATTTTTTTTGATGATTACAGAGTTCCCTCTCCTGTGCTACAGCCTCCCAGTAGCTTCCTGGTGATAAAAGGGGTTCCATGGGAGCCTCAGGACCTGTCACCCTTAAAATAAAATCTGCTCTTTCTGTTGAATAACTGAATACCCAAATGAATCCAAGGTTTATAATAAGGATGTAGAAAAGGAGGTGCTACCTTTTTCAGCTCTTTTGGGTGCCGTGCTGAATATAACATCCCAAGGGCAGTTTGAGCCTTTATGCTTGCCTTTGGGTTCCCATGGTCTGCAGCAAAATACCATAATCTGCAAAGAATATAGGAAAGCATTAGTGACACAGCTGGCCTCCTCTTCCATGCCCCCCTCTATGTGCTACTTTCCTAACATGGAACTGGAAGTGTACTGATCAAGAGAAAGTAGAAAACTGGAAAAGGGAGGGTTTGCTTTCTCTCTGGTCATGACTCCTGTAATGCCCTTTCCTCCCTCTACTTAATCCCAGCAACAGTACAGTTGTTGGCCCCAGCGGACAGGAAAGGCTGAAAAGGGAGAGAGAGAGAGAGAGAGAGAGAGAGAGAGGTGCATGTGTGTGGAGTTTGCCTACATCTAGCTTCTTCACAACTGCCAGGCCACTGCAATGTAGGTAGCTTTAAAACTTTGAACATGATCAGCTCAAGATTTGAACAGAAAAATTACCGTTCAGCCTCTTTCTCAGAAATCACAGTTCCACATCCCTCATAGTAAGCTCTGCCAAGGTTGAATGCGGCAGCAAACTTTAAATGTCTTGCTTTAGGGGAGTCGGAATTGATAATCTTCTCCATATATTCCACTCCTTTTTTCTATAGATGACAAGAACAGCGCAAGTGTACTAAAGAGGTGAAGTCAGAGGGAAGCGTGCTATTCCTACACACTGTCTTTTTCCTTCTCAATTGGGAGCTATGAGGAAATCCAACATTGCTCTGCCACTGTTCATGTTCCCAGTCATGCCGTCTCCCAAATTATTCTGCACTACCAAGCACCTGAGAAAACGCACAGGTGTACCCTGGCAGATTTCAACCTAGTACAGTGGTGCCTCGCTTAGCGATCACTCCGTTGAGTGACGAAATCGCTTAGCGATGGACTTTTTGCCATCGCAAAAATGATCGCTTAGTGATGGTCCCTATGGGGAAAATTCGCTTTGCAATGATCGCGGGGAAGCAATCGTGGCAAAACGACCCTTTTTAAACAGCTGATCGGCGGTTTCAAAATGGCCACCGAAAAAACAAAATGGCTGCCTGCTGTTTTGCCTTGCTTAAGAGGCAGCGAAAATGGCGGCGCTATGGAGGATTTTCACTGAAAGGCAAGTTTTTAAGCCCATAGGAACGCATTAAACACGTTTTTATGCGTTTCTATGGGCTTTTTTAAAATCGCTTAGCGATGAAATCGCTTAGCAGCGTTTTTTCTGGAATGGATTAACGTCGCTAAGCGAGGCACCACTGTACTCCACTGCAGTTGCCAGTGGATAAGAACACAAAGATATATCCCTCAGTGCATTAGGAGACCATAGAGTAACAGTATCCTTATGTTTTCCGGCAAATGTTCTGGTTGCTTCAGCCACAGCTATATTTGGTTTTTGTGTTATTATTATCATCAATGTATGCCATTCAGAATAAGAAAACTATTTGTATACTTAACATATAGTGTGCAATATTCTACACACATTTATGCTTAACTTCTTTTACCAATGCATCAAAACAGGCTTCCAAGACTTGTATCTTGTCAACATTTCTTTTCAGAGAGGCCTTTCATACCAACCCTGGTTGACAGTCTGTTACCTCCTGCCCCGCTGTCACTGGGAAACTGCCTGTCTATTCTTCACATAATATTTGTTTAATTTGTTGTTAAACCTCCCAGAATAGTGCTATTGCACTAACAGAACAGTATATTAAATAAATAAACTAATTTCCAAAGGAATAACAGTGTTAAAGGTGCCACAGCACCCTGTTTTTGCTGCAACAGGTTAACAAATTTATTACAGTGTGAGTTTCTGTGGATTACATCCCACTTCATCAGATGCATTAATGTCATTTAATATTTAAATACAGGTGTACTCCAAAGCTTCCTACAAGTTAATATCAGAGTGCTCTTCTGCAATCAAAGTGATAATGATTTTTATTTTTACACGTCACACATTTTATATCTGGACACATAACGCTGAGGTTGGAAAGTACTTTTAAAAAGTATTTTGTTATGCAATTTGTATCAAAGCCTCGCCCTCAACCCCCAAGTAATGTGTTGCCTGTAAATGTTACAGTTTTTTCAGTAATCTACTGCATTATTTGTTGATCTTTGGTTATTTTAATGAAAAGATAATGAGGAAAAGGTAATTGATAAAAAGATAACAACATAAAATTATGTTATTTCTGGAACTTCAGTATGAAAAAATGTATCAGATGTAATGTATTAATTCCAAGCTCTTTCCTCAGCAAGTAAAAATATTCAATTTGTATTTACAGAGTAACAAATACTGCCCTCTGCAGGCTTTAGGCAGTATTTTGTTGGCTCGACGGTTGTGCAATCTTAAAATCAAAATCTTTAATCAAGCAGACTTCTTAAACATGTTTGGGATTAAATGTACAGACCAATACCCTCTTGGTGAAGAACTGTGTGGAAAAGTCATTCTATGCACAATTCCTCTGCTTCCATCGCTTGCACAAGGGGAAATCAGCTTTCCCTTCATGCAAGCAGAAAGTCCTATCTCAAGCAATGGAGAGATTACTGGCTGCAAACTGGAGTCCAGCAGGAAGAATCGTGAAGCACTCTGGCTGTGCAGCCATTGCGTTCCCTGAAAGCAAATAGGATACTGGCCATAGAAACTTAACTTTTAAAGATCTTATTCAAGAATCCACATATGGGCCTGATCCAATTCCAACATGGCCATACTATTTCACACACAAAGGATTCCTACAACAGTCACTTAGATCAGTGCATGCCTCCATATCCCATCCAGACTTGTGTCTATAGCACACATGGGCAATGTGTCATCTTTCTGGATATTTCTGATATTTACTATTGGTTATACTGGCTAGGGCTGATGGAAGCAATAGGCCAAAAATATCTGGAGGACCAGTTTTCCAACCTTGCTCTAGCAACTGCAAAGCAGAACACTATCCATTTCTACTGTGTGGAATAGTTTGGGTAGGGGTATCAGGCATGCACAGATGGACAATTCCCCCAATGGCTCACATCATTCACTATGTAGGCAACAAAGGCCTATCAGGGCTGGGAGCCATCTTGTCCTCCAGCTATTGTTGGATTGAATCTCCCATGAGTGGCTAACATGACAAGACTGAACAGAGTTGTAATTCAACAACATATGGACGGCCATACATCTCCCCACTCTTACAGCGCCTGTAAGAAACATCTGAGCATGAGCACTGCACTTGTGGTAGTACTGGATTTTGCCGATTACAATCAGTGTTGGCATTGGGATATTTGCTTAGCAATGGGATACCACTTGTATTTCAGCTGCTTCAAATTTGTACCATTAGTTAAAAATGGTAACTATTGCCTAAGCAAAAACAAATGAAAAGAAAAATAACATTCTAATTCCAACTCACAGGATCTGCTGGGGTCCCCAATCCATCATAATACATTACACCTAACTGATACATGGACTGAAAATCTGTGTTCTGTTGAAATTGCAGTAAGGCTTCCTCATACCATCCCTGTAGAAGACACAATGAGAAATTAAAAACTTAAATACTTAACAAGTCTATCTAGTTATGGAATATCTCAAAATCCAGTTATATGTGCACACTGTCCTTTGAATTTAGAAAAGAGAGGGGGACAAAATGCAACACTGAAACTGTTAGCATGGCATCCTGAAAAAAGGAAATTAGTAAGACTAATAATAAATGCCTAGGCTCAATATCCAGAACAGGAAACAGCTGTTTGCTCTCCTGTGAACGTGACAGGTTTACTTAGGCTCCTCAGGGTATGAATACAAGCACCACAGGAAATAGGCTCTTAGGATAAGATTATAGCAAAGAGTGAGTTGCTTGAATCCAGATCTCGGGTTCTCTGTATACAGTACGTGCACATGCACATGTGCAGCTGTGACAGGAAGTGTGTACTGAAACAAATGAGCACATCCTTCAAGTTGGGAAATGAGTGACTTAAGTTCTCACTCGTCCACAGAGTATCACTCACCAATGACTTAATCTTCAGTACTGCGCTGAGGTCCAGCTATAGCTACACAATATGTGTCATGAGTACCAACTAATGGCCCTGCATAGGGATAACATTTTAAGTAATCAGATTCAAAGAAAAAGGTCATAGTTAAGTTGTAGGGCATGTGCTTAATATCCCTTAGTTGCCAGGACCAACATCTATCATCTTTGATTGAACCAGCTAGGAGGTGAAGTCCTGGAAAATCACTTCTGCCTGACACCAGAAAAGGTCAATATTGGGCTTGATCAACCCTCCAGAAGGCAATTTCCAATGTTCTTAAGTCCAAGCCAATCCTAAAATAATAGTACCTGAATCAGCTCCTCTTTCTAATGCCAACATTTCCAGTGGAATCTCACCTCTTCAAAATACAGCTGCCCTTTGAGAAAACATGCTAGAGGGTCTCCAGTTTGAATCCGTTTTTCCAACTGTTCCTCAGCCTTTGCAAGCAGAAAATCATGAGTGTAATTCTCTGTTTAAAAAATAAAGAAGCAGCCTTTGGTCGTACAACTTGGGGAAAAATCTTAATGCCATCACCATCAAGTATAGCAAGGCTGCACAGCCTAGGAGAGCTTAAGCATCTCTGCAGAAACCTGTCAGGGGCTGCATGGCAATGGGGGGATTGTCAAAGCCCAACTGGGTGGCACAGCCTATGGTTGCATTTCAGGACATTCTGCACAAACACCATATCTACACAAAGAGTGCACATTTAAGTGAAGGGTGGGAAAGTTTAGAATCTAATGCTCAGAACTCATCAGGCAGAAGAGCTACTGACCAATGCTGGCTGAGAGATCCTGAGAATTGTAATAATTAAAAAGTAACTTTTCTAGTCTCTGCAACTAACAAATACATGAGCACAGACACAAAGAGCCATACTTCATACTAACACAGAGACAGTCTACTTATCCAGGCTCTTCCTCTGCTGATTTGTGCTGTTTGGTGGAAGCAATTTTATCCTTGTCCTGCCACAATGGATTCTAACCAGCATGTTGTCAGAGAGATGGGAATTGGGCCTTTCCTGACCGGCACACACCAACTGGGTACAGAGGGCCTGATTTTGACTCCTTGTTGCAGTTAGTTAGAGTGGGAAGCTTATTTCTTCCTGCAGAGGAAATAGCAACTGGATTTTAAAATCACACCCATGAGGGTGCACTATCTGGCAAAGGGAGCCTGGGAAGTATGCCAGTAGCTAGATCCAGAGGCCTGACAGACCAGGTTAGAATGATGGGCTGGAGGTTGCCCATCCAAAATTTATAGTACGGCATCTGTTATAGTGCTGGTTTGGTTACAGGATACACCATATTAAATAACTCTTTTAATTCTCTATTTTTTTACATACATTTTGCTAAATATAGGTCCATGTTTCTTTAGCAACTATGCAGCCAAAGAAAATGGCCCTGATCCAAAGATCATTCTGCACAATTTATTCAAGTACAAGGTAAACAGATTATTTGTACAGCCAGTGCTGTTTACACTAGGGAAAAAGGAGCCAACATTCAAGCCCTTTATTCTCCGTGACATATAAAAATTGACTGCACCATCTGTCCATGAATATGCATACTGGAAGAACAACTTCACCTGCATTTGACTTATCTCCCAAAGAACCCCATGTTCTTATTGTGTAAGAACCAGAGGTTGTGGTCACAAAATAGTTCTGGTCAATGTTTTAAATATGCATTTTAAACCTAAAATTACAATTTGTTCATAAAGAGACCAAAAAATGAGGCTTCAAGGAAACAAGGGAGTCAGAAGTGTTCTCTTTGGAATTACAGCCTCTTCTAGAGAGACTTTGTTCCCCTGATCCCTTTTCTATGCCCCATTTTGTGGCTTTTTAAAATGTGGAATATTTCCCCCCCCCCAAAAACCCACAACCCACATAATTCCCTTTCAGATCTCTGTCTCACACCACAAACGAGACGTCTTGCGGCAGCTAAAAGACTAGCATGTTTTATCTAACACAAGAGTTTGTGGTCTGCAGACCATTTCTTCAGATGCCGGTGGCAACTGCAGAGGCTGGGTGCAGATGCAGCCCACAAGAATGAAGATGACAACAGCGAAGGTGTTTATTTATTCCAAGTTTCCTATTTGGATGAAACTTTGAAACCCAGCCCAGTCTTTCAGCTGAAAAAGGACCTGAACCTATATGCCTTTGTTGTAAATGAAGTTATTTCTATATTGCCATCTTTGTTTTTATGCCCATAGATCACAATACTGATAAAGAATTGGCTCTTCAGTTTGAGTGTCCCATGGTTTTCTTGTGTGTACACAGTACCATTTATTTATTATTTTCACCTCAGGTAACTGAAAAATTATTATATTGGTCAGCATCTCCTTACAGAACTCTGCCTGCACAGTGGAAATGACATCACCAGAAGTTGCAGATGGCAGCTAATTAAAGAGTACTTTTTAAAATGTTGGGATGTGCATAACTTGCACACAATAAGTTTAAGTTGCTTGCACCTCACAACTGAAAAAAGGAACTCTTTTTAATTAGCAGTAATCTGCTGCCATCAGTCCCATCACTCCAGCTGGGCACTGGAGCTCCATGAAGGGATTTTTGTTTTAAAAAATCACAGCATCTGAAAAGTGAAGTGTAAGTCAGACATTCATCTCTTCACCTGAGTTGCTGAGCCATTTCAGTCCTTCCAGTTCACCATTCTGGATCTTTGAAACAGTCTGGAGAATGGATTCCTTGCTGCATTTTTGAGGCAGAGGCTCACTGCTCAGCTTCATTTCTGTCCTTCAGGTTACTCCTTCCTGTAATAAATGTCCACGCCTGAGAGACTGGGAATCATAGAAAAACGCTTAATTACCTTTCTCTTACATACCACGTAGTCGGCCATAAAGGTTAAATATTTATCTTCTAATGCTCTCCTCCTAAAAAGAACATCTTGTGTTGATTTTTAATATTACTCACACTTACCCAGGCAAGTCAACACAGAACCAGAGGTAATATAGCTCTCAAGTGTCTCTTGTGCTGAGAGGCGCAATGCATTGGGCCTGCTATTGACCATTCTCCAACTGCTGACAGGATGGATTTGAAAAAGGTCAGCAGGTGGCACTTGGGGGGGGGGGAACAAAGGATTCCAAAGACCTACTAATCTTCACCTCACTGCTGAACATAGGAGGCATTCACACTGCAGGCCACTTGAGACCTATTAGGCGTAAGAGTTCAGAAAGGAAGATAAAACTCAAACTCTTTAGCAGATGGGTTTAAAAGTTTTCAAAAGCTGGAAAATCCCAGCTTCCTTCATCCCACTTTTCAAGCTCCATTATATTGTGATGTTCAAACAGAAGATCAGTAGCAGTGCGTCATGGTCCTAGCACAGTTTTATTCTCAAATTCAATTCTCTCCTGATACCTTAGGTGTCATTCTTGTTTTTCTTGCTATTTTTGTTGTCATTACCTTCATTTTGTATGTTTTTGTTCCTTCATCAAGAATGTTGGGTCAGCATAGATAGATTCATAAAGTTGGAAAGTACCTTAAGAGGTCATTTAGTCCAACTCCCCTTCCATGTAAAATCTGCAACACAGGATCTAGTTACAACATTACTGATAGAGGACATTTATTTAAATACCTTACATTGGTACCTTTAATAATCATGGACATGAGTGGGCAGGAATTTTGGGTTGGAAGCATTTGAGGAAGACAAGAAGAAGGTGAGGTCTTCCCTGCTCACTCTGTGTTCCCAACCTGGTCTCGTGTGTTTACTCTGTTGTAAAAAAGAAACTGGATGGAAAGATGTATGCTATGTAATTCATAAGCTTCATAAATCTTCCCAGTTCTGGACAGAGATGCTAATTACTAAATCCGCACTAGGACAAAGGCCTAAGAAGCTTACAGACTGAAAGAAAGGTACTAGAATACAATAGAGTAAAAAAATGTTACAAGAGATTTTTATAAGGAAGAAGGGAAAGCAAAGCTTAAGCAAAAGCAAAAGCGTGCTGCTTATATACCACCCCATAGAGCTTCAAGCACTCTCTGGGTGGTTTAACGTTAATTATGCAGGCTACACATTCCCCCCCCCCCAGCGGACTGGGTACTCATTTTACTGACCTTGGAAGGATAGAAGTGTGAGTCAGCCTTGAGCTGGCTACCTGGGATTGAACCCCAGGTCGTGAGCACAGTTTTGGCTTGCAGTACAGCAGTTTGACCACTGTGCCACGAGGCTCTATGTGGGCAAGGAAACTGTTCAGAGAATTATTAAGCATCCCTGTACTGTTAAACTGAAGTTAGTTTAGTTCCTGGGGCATGTGTGGTTTATGGGATTATGTGCCCTGCCATCTGTGGGGCCATGGGGAAACTACATGAACCCAGAGCACCACCAGAAGGAAGTACTGGTGAATTACTTTGGAATACTTTACATCTTGAAAACCCTTGAAGTTCCATATGTCAGAACTGAGTTGATGGGAAATCATTATTATTTATTTTCTACAACAGTGGCCCAAAATTTATTCTTGGTTAAGACTGATCTAGTAAAAATGCATTATATTTCTTTTCATGCACTTCTACCAGAAGGATAAGGAGATGAGCTAGTTCAGTTGCTATACTACAGCGAGGTCTGTAGTGATAAATGTTTATTCATAGTTTTCATACTGAATACCTAAAAGTTATTTTGATATCAACCTGGGATGAACCCTTAATTTTCCCTGGCAAATTATGATGGCAACAAGTGCCTATCCTCTTCCCCACTCCTACTCATTCCTCTCCTACTTCCTCTCCTACCACATGTTGGATGTCATCATGGCTATACTGTCTTTAGGTGAGACGCAACAGTGATGGAACAGAGCATCCAAATCAGTCTCCCAGGCTCCTCAGCCAAGAAGTTTGTCTACTTCCTGCATTTCTTTAAGCATTTTATTTTAACTTGAATGATCAGATGGGCTTTCCATTTCTCGCTGCATAACTAAACTATTCTGGCTTTCTATATTGTATGAGTCTCTTGGGTTTTCTTCATTTGTTTAAATTTTTTTCCATTGGACTCCTTCTCAATCCAAAACATTCTTAGCATCCTGCAGTAAGCCCACATTTCAGATGCTTCCTCCTTTTAAAAATAATAGCCCATGTTAAAAGCCCATGTTAAAAGCCCATGAGTAACAGAATAGAACCAAGAATACTTAGCATTGCACAATTCACATTCCTGAGGCCAATGTTAAGTCTTTATTGCACACTACACTCTTGATCTTCAGGAAGATGCTCCAGACTACAGTATCTCTATTTTTAGTGCACTGCTAGGCTTCCATGGTAGATTCAACCAAACCCCAACACACCTGTAGCTGTCAACACTCTCCACACTTTCCATTTTGAATCCTTAACTACATGTGTATAAGGCATCTATAAAACAGTATGTACGTAATACTCGTTAATGTCATCAGGGCACAAATAACAGTAAAAGCTAGAATTTGCAACAGTCATTGGTTGAAGGAAGTTAATTCTGGGCAGAAATCTTGAGAAGAGAATTGTTAATCACTGGCAATGCCTCACCTGCTTGAGTACATCTCAGGTGGATCTCCACATCAGCATATGGCCCTGACACTTAATTATGATGGTGGACAATACTGTAGTGTGATGTTATGACACACTTGTTTTGTCCAGGGCAACTGGTGGCCCTAAGATCTCAATGTCGCTATAATATGCACTTAGGAAGAAGGGGTGGGGGAGACCAGCAAGATATCTTAATGCGTGCCAGAGCTTTCAAGACATCCTTCAAGGAAAGGGACTGTGCTCTGGTTCACTGAAAACAGAAACGTGCCCCGTGAACATGTGCAGAGGGTTCTGATTGCATCGCCAACGTAACCCCACGCCTTCGGGATTAAGGCACACCAGCCCACAGGTGCAATTATTGCCATGAAACTCGGAACTCCGTAATTGATGAGCATCTCACACTTGACAAGTGGGGTACTGTGAAAGGAAAAAAGGGGGTCAGCCGGGGTGACTGAACCGGCCCGATTCGGTTCCCCTCCCCCACGTGCGAGACTCACTGAATTCACCGCCGGCTCCCATTGCAAACAGCGCCCTTCCGCAAGAAATCTGCCCAGAGCGGGGCCTTTTAGCGAGCGCCCAAGCCTCCGGCTTAGGTTCGCGCTGCCTAGCAACGCCGCCTTCCTGCGGCCCACGCTTAAGCACCGCCCCCTTTTTTTTTCTCTGACGGGCAGTAAGAAAGGAGCGCGCGCACAGCCGAGATAGAGATGGATGAGGAATAATGGGTTGTGTGAACTCTGCGCGGGGGGCGGGCGTGCTTCGCCGGGTCACGCGTTTCTTCTCAACCTGGGAAAGGAACGCTTAGCGCTAGAATCCCGACAATCCGCCAGAACGCGCGCTGACGCAGAATTAGGGGATGCTGGGAGTCGTCGTCGTCCAGAAAAGCTGCTTTTTTTTTTTCCAGAGCGTCTGCTGCTACTCTAGTCCATAAAAGCCTAAACGTCACAATGATTGCTTTAACCCTGAAACTGGTACAGAATTCTGTTGCCAGCAGACTGGTACAGTGGGAACACGAGGGATGTGGGGAGATAGGCCTCTGTGGGATGGTGAAGCTGGCACCCTTGTGATGCCCACATTCCGTAACAGTAATTTTTTGGGGAGGGAAGCGGGGGGGGGGATTTTGTATTCAGTCACATGAAACTGAAAATAGTAACTTTTAAAGGCCATATGATCAAAATTTAGGCTTGACAATATCCAGCTAGTGTCTTTATGAAAACATTTTGAATGATTGCTAAATAAAGAACAACCCCACTACCTTTATTGATTTTGGTTGCTAATGTTTATGTCAATATCAACATTAACTTTACTCCTGCCCTTGTAAGTAGTAAACATACTGAGGGCTTGGCTAGATGGCTCAACTGGAGTGGGCTTGTTTTGGCTAAATAGGGCTTCTTAAGGTGAGTAGAAGTTTGGAATGCCATTTGTTACAATCCTTTCATTCAAATGGTATATAGGTACATTCCTCAAGAGACTCTATTTGGCTTTCCTTCCTTTAAAAAAAAAATAAACATTCTCCTTGCTTCCTCTTCTTTCTGGGAGGAATGTTTCAATTTTTTTCTAAAAGGTACAGCACATCAGCACTACTCTAATTGGTGTTACCAAAAAACCCAAAAAAACTTTGCTTTCTTCAACTGTCCATGAAGGAACAGAGGAGGTTTTTAATTTTCCAATATTGTGACGTGCCTAAGCTGTCATCTTAAACCATTTAACAATAGGAAATTGAAAGCGGAAGGGAATTTTAACAGTAAGCTCCCCTTTGGCTTAATGCCAGCATGTGCTGGAAATGAACCAAAATAGTGTCCTTGCATGCACAAGAAAGAAGGAAATACAGCTAGATAGCATACTCTGAATCCGAAAACTTAAGAGCCTCATCAAGATGTGTGTACTGTAGCTTTATTCTTTGTCTCCACAGATTTAAATAATAGTACAAAAAGCTTAAATAAGTGGGGTCCAAATAGGATTGCCCAAGTATGTTTCTCTTGTGTGCTTTCCTCAAGTCTTCCATGGCATTCCATGGTGTTGGAATATGATGGCAGCCAGTCCCCTCATGTTATCTGCAGTGGCACCCACTCTTTTCAAGTACCCTGGCAAGGGGTGGCTTAGCTAGTTATTTCCTTTCCTGGATCTGGGACAAAGATTATGGTGTTTCATTCAAAGACTGCCTCTCTGTCTCTTTCAACTGTTTTCTGTTTTGCTACAATAAAGAAAATAGCTGTAGTATATTGATTTTATCATTTTGCTTTATTATCCTAAATGCCTTTTTGTTATCAGCCCCTTCGAGGCTGTCACCCCAAAATTAAAGTCCAGTTTTTTTTTCTGGCAGGAGACCAAGACATGTGAACACCAGCAAAGTTGCAACTCAGTTTTATTTGAAAAAGGCTGAAAAAGCTGGTGGGCTCTCTTTTCCACACCTTTATAGTTCTAAGACAAAGAACCATAAAATTTCTACAGTTTCTACATCCTTAGTCCCGTAATAAAAGAATCATGTCACTGTCCCCTTAATACAGTGGTTAAACCGCTGTACTGCAGCCAATACTGTGCTCACGACCTGGGGTTCAATCTCAGGTAGCGGCTCAAGGTTGACTCAGCCTTCTATCCTTCTGAGGTCAGTAAAATGTGTACCCATCTTGCTGGGGAAGCAATGTGTAGCCTGCATAATTAACTTGTAAACCGCCCCGAGAGTGCTTGAAGCACTATGAGGTGGTATATAAGCAGCACGCTTTGCTTTTGCTTTTTACTTCCTGAGTACATGATTGATTGATTATTAGTTTCATACCACATTGAGAAAGTTGTGGCAGTTTGCCCAGCTTCCTGTATCCATCTTGCCATTAGTGCTCTCAAAGCAGAAGGGTGACCAAGGCACTGGATGGCAAAGGTGAAAGGGATATACAGGTATTGCCTTCAGACCACTATTATAAATCTGTATAGAAATGTATCACATTCAGCTGGAGATATTGGTAGGATAGGCAGTCCTTTGCTGTGGGTTAGAACAAAGGAGCAAATCCAGCAGTCTTTTAACTTTATCTGGTTCGCTACTAGTTGGTGGACTGCCACAAATTAATTGGCCTCCCATCCACCAAGAATAGCTCTCCACATCATTGTCCAGATGAGACACAGTAGGTAATTTCCAACCCCCTTGGTGAGCTAGTCTTAAGATTTCTCTTCCCTTTTTGAAACTCAGGCCCTGTTGGGAGCACTTCCTGTTATTACTTTGCAATGCTACTCACCAAAGCTTTCTATACAGAAAAGTGCAGTGTGGGTATGCCTCGAAGTGCCAGTTTCAATTATTATTCTACACGGGATCTGGTAACAGCATAAATCAACCTCCACTCTGGTGTAATGCTGGGCTGGATGTATGAGGGGTTTAGGGCTTCCCTCCATCTACAGTTTCCACCTGGAGCCAAATAGCCTGCCCACTATCAGCGGGTGAGAAGTCAGCCAGCAACAGAATCTAATTGATAGCATTACTAGTCCACTAATTATCAGTGTCCACATGATGATGTCCATGAATCTTCTGTCCTGTGGCTTCACAAAAACCAATAGACCCAGCCTCTAGGATTCTAGCTGGGGCTGAAGTACTGAAAACAAGTTTTGGGTAATCCTCCCATTCAACCACCTGTTGTCTCTGTGTTCCAGAACACTAGCTTTAGTCTGTCAAGTCCTTGCACCACCCACTTCTTTTTACCCCAGGTGGGTTCTCAGAATACTGGGATGGTTCTCTGGGGTCCGCTGGAATGGATTCTTGTTTCATTCTATGTAACTACTTCCATCAACATGAAACTCACATTCTGTATGGGAGATGGAAATGTCCCTCAGATCTTTTCTGCTAGAGAATTCCTAGTCTTTTGCTTCGGAGAGCAGGATAGCAGGATTGAGGCAAATTTTGGTTACCAATCATAGCACTGGGCTGTCCAGCAAAGCCATGTGGTACTGACACAGCCAAGCATGTGACAGCCAGTACCCTGTTTTGTTCCAACATTGTAAGCATAAGGCACATGGATTGTAATAGGGGATCCAAGCATGAATTTCCCCACTTCTTTGCACAACAAGACTGTGACTGCCACTGCCCAGCCTTCTGCCACCTGGTCCAACTGTTTTGACAGATATGCCACCAGCCTTCACCAGCTGCTGATCCTAGTGAGGACTCCAAGGGTCAATCCATCTCTCTCATGCACAAATAACTAAAATGGCCTTCTGGGTTTGGTAAACCAAAGGCAGGGGCTGAAAGAAGCTTTTTCTTCAAAACCTGGAAGGCTTTTTTTAATTTCTCAGGTTGACTCAACCCTTTCTCCTGGTCTCTCTGATCCCTCATAATGAGTCTTTGCCAAAACAGAGTAATTTTGGACTCACAATATGCAGAAGCCCACCATATCCAGGAATGCTCTCTGCTCTCTCTTAGTGTTTGGCAAGCCTCTTTCCTTCCTCTACTCAGCTGCCTTTGTCCTCTCAATATGTTAAATCCCAGGTATGTCACTTTATTTTGAGAAGGCAGTATTTGTGCCTTCTCCCTAGATACTTTAAACCCCTCAAACCCTAAGGAATGCAGGAGGGACACTGTAGCCTGCTTGCAAGATTCCTGAGTGACCTCATTTACTGCCCTAAGGTCTTGTACTAATCAGTATTTCCCTTCCTTCTTGCGTACTCCCATGATGGGTGTATTGAATTCAGACTTGCAGGGGACTATGAGTCCCTACCCCAAGAGGGTTTTTGAAAGGACTTCCTGGAAGCCCTTTCTAGTTTCCAGTTTCAAAGAATAACTGATTTATCTGAACTGGCAATTTTCCTGGTTTCAAGTGGACCACCACTGATTCTGCCCTTTTAGCTCTACCTGAGCACCCAGTTGCCCAAATCCATGGCATAACTTGATTGTTTACATCATCTAGTTCAAGTGATATGATCTTTCCATAAGTCCTTCCTTCTGCTGGTGTCTGCCTAGCACTCCTTCCTCATTGCCAGCCCCTCCCACCTCTTCTGCATGTCTCATATTTTCCCCATCCAATATCTTCCCCTCTAAGTGCAGCTACTAGGACTCTCTTGTCTTTTGACTTTTTATTTTGCTCTTCTTGCTTTAGAGAGAGCCCACCAGCTTTTTCGGCCTTTTTCAAATAAAACTGTGTTGTACCTTCGCTGGTGTTGTCTTGGTCTCCCACCAGAGAAAAACCTGAACTTTAATTTTAGGGTGACATGGCCTTTTTTATTTAGGAAGCAATGTATGCCTCCTAATAATTAATTGCCTAAACATGCACCTGAAGGAATGTATCCCAACAATCCATTTTAAAAGGGAATGTCAGTAGACAAAGATTCAAGGAGGATTGCTTTGTTTTCTTTCGTGGCTGCTGCAAAGGGAGGAGCTGAAGGACAGAGTCTGTGTGTTACGTGTCTAGCTGCACTGTTCTCCATGGCTGCTGTATCGACCATAAGCCCTTCCTGCCCCCTCCCAACTCATAAGCATACCAAGCACAGGATGTTGGAAGGAAGCATCAGCAGGAACCAATCAGCACATCACAAAGTGGATTGAGCTGCATGTGCTCTTGTTTGTGTACGTGCAGCAGCCGGTTTCCAGCAGAGAAGGCGGGACTGCAGCCAGGGTACGGTTTCTTTAGCTGGCACTGCATTCAATGCACTGGCAGAAGGGAGTAAAGAGCTCTACTGAAAGTTAACTAATTCAACCACAGCTTTTGTCACAAGATTTTTGGGGGGGAAAAATAAGGAAGAGAATGTTACTGTTGGACTGCAATACAGAGGTAAGATTTGGGAAATCTGTACATTTAGTTTTGCCTTATAAAAAGATTTATAGTGAACTGATTATAACACTTTCTCACACTGCTGAGTAAACTTACAGCATCTTAAAATCAATGAGAAGGAACAAGAGAAGTAACACTCGTGTAAACTGCTTATTGTTCTGATGAAGTTATTTAATTATTTATTGGGAATAATTTCAGTTTTGTTAGTGAAAGACCTACCAATCCATCTTTAGTTACAGAAACTTTGTTTCAGACACTTCTCTGTCTTGCAGCCTGCTGGCCTGACCCACCTTCTAGAAGAAGGGACAGAAGTCAACATAGCTGCTGATGCTTTTGTCCAATCTCCAGCTCATCTGGCTGCTCATGGAGGAAATGCTTTCTTCCTACTTTGGCAACTGCAGACAGGAGCCAATGTGAACGAACAGGTATGTGTTTTATATTTCTTGGGCAGTCTAGTTCCAACACAGCCCATTTTCTCACGGTTATACTGGGCTGAACAGCTACTGTATGGGACTATGAACAGAGCATTTGGAAAGCAAGAAGCACCTGAGCAGCTTTAAAGCATTCTACTACTCTTGTGCTGTGGTGAATATTGAATATATAGAAAGCTAGCTCTAGTTTCTGATTTGCTGGGTGCTGTTGTATTAAGGGGACAGTGACATGATTCTTTTATTACAGGAGTATATATGTATGCTATAAAAGGTCTAAGAGCAACATGTTCACAACATCCGCAATCTTCTTTGCCTTATTAGCTGAGTGTTCAGAAGCCTTATTTTTAAAGGCTGCAAGTAAAAACTTACAGATTTTTATCGCCTGTATGAAGACTCTTATCCTGGGAGGTACAGTACAAAGAGTTGGTTAGGGTATAAATATTTTTAAATGGTCCTGATCCAAGGTACAGTTGGTTCTGAGGCAGAAATCGGTTATGCCTGCAAGTTGTTACAACCATAGTTGGACAATAGGGAGAAAGCTACTGCATTTCCTGTCTCTTTTATATTAACTGACCACAATCATTATGATAATAGTTCAGATATTTCGGACTAAGAAAATAAAACATCTCTCTCTCTCTCTCTCTCTCTCTCTCTCTCTTTTAAACATAGGATTGGCTTGGGGAAGCTCCAATTCACAAGGCAGCTAAGGTTGGGAGTTTGGAGTGTCTTGTTTTACTTGTCGCCAGTCATGCCAGCATTGAGTAAGTGCACTAGTTTTAATACCAATTACTTGTGCACAATTTATTTATATTAGTGCCCTAATACTATGCAATCCTAAATTATATTCTGCTGTTCATAATGGGTAAATGTGAGCAAATATTTCAGCATGGATCCTATATCTGACACTGAAAAAGCATTACTTGTGTCTTAGCAGAGCTTGGAAAAGTTATTTTTTTCCAATTTCTAATTTTTAAAAAATGAATCCAAGTTCTGCATATTACTACCTATATTGCACACCTTTGAATTGTACTTTAATTTGCAAAAAATACCACTCATACACAACTGGTACACGGGACTTCCAGACAAAGCTAACAGAGGATGGACACTTCCCATAGGTAGCTAATGACAGAAGCAATGGAACACCCCATTCGGAAATCTGAAATGAGATCCACTCACCTTCTTAGATGACAAGCTGCTTGGTTTTAGTCTAAATGAAATTTAGTTATGCTTAAGCCTCACTGAAATCAAAGGGTAGTAGGTATCAAATCTACTGATTTCAATAGATCTAAAGAACGACATGTGGTTGGATCAACACCATATAGTTCAATCTTACACCTGTTTAACAATAAGTAACATAAGTTAATGTAATTGATTTAAAAAGAAATTTTCTTTAGCTGAATGGAAAGTAAAATATCACCAGTCAAACTGATTGTGCTTTAATTTTATATCGTAGCTTGCGCAATAAGAATGGTCAAACAGCAGAAGACTTGGCACTGGCTTTGAGATTTCTGGATTGTGCCCACTTCCTCATGACAGTGAAGCAAATTAAGAACAGGAAAACAGTAGCACAACCTTGTTATTCTCTGAACAGCAATGAGGAGAACTTGTCCAGCAATGCTGCAACAAGACAGAAACGAGCATGGGCAATCAACAGATCCATAAGCAAGAAGAGAATGAGATCAAATGGTATATTTAATCTGCAGTAGTCAATATACTATATTAACATTACAGTGGCTTATTTTACGTACAATATGCAATCTGTCACTTCAGTCTGACAGAAATTCTTTCAAAACTAACAAATGGATTAAGTATAATAATTATTATGGATCGGGGGGTCATGCTTGTGAGCACGGGGGTGCTCCCGGCCCCCAACCGGTCCGTGGTTCCAAAAATGTAGGGGACTGCTGAGGTAGAGAATACTCAGAAGTGCTTTACCATTTTGGGACTGTGCAGCTTGCCCAAGGCCACAGAGGCTGGTTATATTCACAGGAGGCACAGTGGGAAATCAAAGTTCCAACCTATGGCTCCACAGCCTAAAACATTGAGCTATCCAGCCAGCTAGGGATCATGTCTAGAATCTAGCTAATGTAAATACAGTTCTACCCTGCAAGAGTTAGGAAATTATATTGGTTGCAAAGTATCAGGAAACAATAACAGCCAAGTTTTCCTTCTACTTTGCAACTCAGTGATATAGTAGAACTACTGTATACAGTAGTTTCATTTCATTGTTGTTGTTTAGTCGTTAAGTAGTGTCCGACTCTTCGTAACCCCATGGACCACAGCACGCTAGAGCATGCGATTTCATAGCTACTATTAAACTGGGTACTACAATCTTAAACAGGTTTGCTCAGCAATAAGCCCAATCCATTTCAATAGTATTTAATCCTGGTGACTTTAGTAGTCTAATTCATCTACCTTTAGTCACACTGACACATCATCAAGAAACAGCTAGTGGTAGACAGTATTGTAATGAACCAAATGCCTTTCACTCATCAAAGATAAATTTAAGCTTCTGCCTTAATTCACTTCAAATTAAGAGCAGGGCTATTTTCAGGACAGCTAACAAATCTTCCACATATCTGCCTGAGTTCTGATAGCTGTTTGACAAGATTAACTGCTATTGCCACCTTTCTTAAGAACTTTGCAAAAACGAAGCCCAAAGCATAAATTTAGAACTCAGTTATATGCTTGTATATACTGACACGTCATCCAATATCATAGGTGCTTATTTTCATTCACATAATTTTTTAATGTTTACTGTTGTGACATTTTAGTAGTTTCAGATCTACTTAGTACAGTGGTGCCTTGACTTACGAACACCCTGACCTACGAATGTTTTGAGTTTTGAACAGCTCCAGACGATAAATATTGCTTTGAGTTACGAATGGAGCTTTGACTTACGAACGGAAAAAAACTTTCCTGCCCTTTTTTTGACCTAAGTTCATCTTAGATCAAAAGAAGAAAAAAGAAAAAATATTTCTCCCCCTAGTGGTAGAGTACGGATTAACCGGCTTTGCATTAGTTCCTACGGTAACTAATACAGTGGTGCCCCACATAGCGAGGTTAATCCGTTCCGGATTAACCATCGCTATGGGGAAACATTGCTATATGGAACAGAAAAGCCCATCGCTATACGGAACAGAAAAACGAAGTTTAATGCGTTCCAAATGGGCCCAAAACTCACCGTTATGCAATGCCATAGCGCAGGCATTTTCGCGCCCTCGGTAAGCAAGGGCAGGGCGCAAAAACGCTGCGCGTGGCCATTTTGGGTGTTCCGGCGGCCATTTTGGAACCGCAGAACAGCTGATTTTTAAAAAACGCTATGCGAAGATCGGTAAGTGAAACGCTTACCGATTGTCACAAAGCGAGTTTTTGCCTATCTAGGCATCGGTATGCAATCGCATTAGCGATCCCAAAAAACGGATCGCTATGCGAATTCATTGTTAAACGGTGCACTCGTTATGCGAGGCACCACTGTACTTTTACTTATGAACCCTTGATATAAGGACAAAAAACAGCCGGAACAGATTAATTGGTTTTCAATGCATTCCTATGGGAAACTGTGCTTTGACTTACGAACATTTTGACTTATGGCTACCGTTCCAATATGGATTAAGTTCGTAAGTCAAGGCACCACTGTAGTTTCAAACATTTAACTGTTTTAAAATGCAATTTATAAACATCTACTCAGATGTAAGTCCTGTTGCGTTCAATGAGACTTAATGCCAGGTAAATTGGTACAGGATTCCAGCCTTTGGGGTGTTCTTGTTTAAAATTTCTTTTTGGACATTGGTTCAAATGTTTACTGAAACTGAAAAAGTGTCTTAAAAGTATTGTTAACAAATGAAGCAACCAACACCCTGATAACTCAGATAGAGTTCTTTTGTATGGGAGGAGAAAAGAACATCAGCATTGGCAAAGGCAGAAGGGGTGATCAACCACTTCCCAGGAATATATTTTCAAGTCTGAGATATGCTGTATAGAAACTGGATTCTTCTTATGGGCTATAAAACGTTTAATCCAAATGCAGATTATCTGAAAAATAATCTTCTCTGTGTTTAAACAGTATGAAATTCCTGATGTTATGCGAAAGCCTGTCACAACAAGAAGAAACATGAACAATCAAAACTCAAAGGGCCTGCAGCGCAAAACTACATATTTTGAACAATGCCTTCTGAGAAGGAGATCAGTTGCTTCTTGAAGAAGATACTTTTTTATTACAGCTATGTTTACAGAAAAATAAATATGCATAAACAGTACTGTTTTCTATCATCTCTTCTCCAAGTTGCTATGCAAAATTTAGAACTAATATAGTAACTGATATGCTGTTCCTTCCACAGTTGCACATATCATACATATTTACGAGGTGGGAGGACATAAACTTGCTACCAGTTTCTGAACATGTTACTTCATCAGCCACAGGCTATACAAATACCTTTAGATACACTTCAGAACATCATAATGTACAAGCTCTGTTCATCAACATACTGAACATATACATCTGCCTACAGGGATTATGAAACTGCAACTCTGAGGTGTGTGGTGGTGTCATATTGTGCCCTCAAGTAATGTTGTAGCACTAGAAATCCTAGGCTGCACATCTATATACACTTATCTGGGAGTAACTTTCTGGTTCTGAGCAAACATATAGCACTATATTGGTAGAATCAGATTATAAAAGCCTCAACCCCCAATTACAAAACACTTACTACTTGCATTTTTTTTTGAAAAATCACCATATATTTAATTTATGGTCTAAAATACTGGAAGAGTGTTACTACATAGGCTGGGGTGCAGAACAACATATTACTTTACATAAGATAATTCAACATTGCTTAAAAGCATAAATGTACATAAATATATAATACATACATATACACACATATTTTAGCAAGATGTGTGTGTTTCAGTGAGTATAGTAGTTTACCATAGTTGTCTAAACAGGCATTCAAATAGATTTAGGTCGCTGAGGCAGGCACAGATTATAATAAGCATCTTTCTTCCAGAAATCTGGACCTTTCCATCCACACCAACCCTGAAGATTAAAAGGAAAAAGCACCAACTGTAAGGCATGAGGCTGTAATGTAATAGCATTAGTTGGCATTTTTGTAAAACTGATATGAATCCCCAAATAATTCATTCTCTGTATTTATATATACTTACCTTCTAAACATTCAAAAGAATTTACACATATCAACAGGTACAAGAAATGTTGAAATGTATTTTTTTTTAATCCCATAAAATATTTCTCTTCAGGCACAACAATCTGCAAAAATGAAAATTGTGTACGAACATAGATCCTTGCCTTTTCTAGTATAGTATGCAGATCTTCTGCTCCAGTGTAATGTGGATCCAAGATCAGAAATTTTATATGCCCTGTGATTTCATTCCATGCCACTCCTAATATTGTATGAGCCAAGACACCACCACCTGAATTGGGAAAGTGAGAGAAAGAATATTCAAAATAAAATATAGATTTGCTCATTATACATTAAAACAGTTCTCTGACATTAAGGTAGACAATTTTCATTTCCCAACAAAATAAGTAAAGCTTTTCATGGAATACACAGCAGGGAAACCTGAAGAACCAAACTTGTACTATGAATAAAATAAACTATTATATATAAATAATTTCCAATCTTAAAGACTCCAACTACATGGGTTTTTATGCTTACACTCAGAAATAAGCTCAATAAAACTCATGGCTCAGCATGGCTGTTTGGAATTACAACTCATCTGTTTTTTAGCAATAGGATCACCATGCACAGCTGAACAGAAAGCTCAACAATACTATTTGCATAAGACATTTCTGGATGAGTTAATTAGATCAATTTAAAAGAAAATATAGACAGAGAGAGCTTTACCAGCCCCTATTAACTCCATGTCAACATCAGCCACTGAAGAGTTAGGTATGTGCTTAATACATGAGAAAAAGGATAAGTGGACACTTGTTTCCTGTCATTGGGGGATAGTCATTAAAGTACATCAAATGGGCATATATATGTCGAAATGTGAACAAACATAGGAAGTCTGCACTTTCAGGGTTCAATACCACATCAATGGCAGTGCATCACTGAACAGCACAGACTCCATAATGAGTTGCCTGTGTGGTCTTCCTCCCTCTCTCTGTGGAAAGAGACTGCATAAACAGGTCATCTGCATAATCAGATGTAGGCACAAAGCAGCCAACTCGTAAGTTACACCATCTCAATGATAGAAATGGGGAGCCTACTTCTACATGAAAAAGAGTGCTATCCTTGATAACAGATAATTGAGGCTGAAAGAACCTCATCTTATCTTGCTTGGGAATTCAGAAGAACTCCCCCCCCCGCCTCATTTTAGTGCCCTACAATGAGGTAGGTGGGTGGATCAGAGGCTAGAAGTGTCTCTAAGCTACCTGAAAATGGCCTAAACAAGAAGACAACAAACAAAAGGCACAAACAATCATGTGGTCAAATGATCAGTCTTTAACAAAACTTCTGATTTATGTGGCAATGTAAAAAATTTATTGAGAAGCAATTTCCACTATTTTCAGTGAATCTTAGTCCCAGGCAAGTGTGCCTAGGAGGACTATAGCAAAAAAGAAATAACGCAGGTTATAGCTTCTTTCAAAAATATAAATCTACAGGCCTACAGACTCTAATATCATTTGGTGAAAGAAGATCTGCTTCAATTATTCATTCACTCTTAATTTCCAAGCGAAGCCCATTATTTTGAAGAACAAACTAATCTTAGACATATGTTTTCATACTTTCTTGTTTAACCTTTTCCAGTAGTTCTTTCAAGCTGTTACTGCTTCCTTCCAGTAATATGGTGTCTATGTATCTTAGACTATTGATTTTTGTTCCATCAGTTTTCATTCCTCCTTCATCTGAACCTAATCCAGCTTTCCACATCATATGTTCTGCATACAGAATAGGCAAAAACTATACCCTCCCCCTGCACCTTTGCCTATAGGAAACCATTGTTTTACACATTTTGTCTTGACAATATTTGTCCAGAGTACAGATTACACACCAAGACAATCAAAAGTCGTGGTACGGCTATTTCTTTCAGAACTATCAATGGCTTTTCTACACTGAGGTTTGGCAGTGGGAGCACACAACTGTTCCTTTGCCTTGTAAATTTGTAAACCAAGAAACAAGATCTTAAACATGAAGATGAAATTATTTTCTCCAGAAAATCCATTAATTCCTCTGATCCTAGGTGAGGCCTCAGTTGTCAAGACCTTTATGTTTTACAATAGTTACTTGTTTTTGGGCTGCCATTTCAAAAACCTCATCTACAATAGCCACCTCCTTTATTTGGGTTGTAAATTCTACAACGGGGATTGTAGACAATGAAGTGATTTTTGTCAATCCTTTTTCAAATCCTGTTTGAGAGGATCTAACTGACCAATCACACTTTTTGTTTTGGGATCTACAGGCCATATCTGCTCAGAGTGTGGTGATATCAGCAGGCTGGATTTTGAGATAGAAGAGGTCTCTGTGTCTCTCTTTGCAGCTATATGTGCTCTGAGACATATCATGCCCTACTGTAGTATTCTTATTTAAATGTAGCAAAGTTGCATGCTGCTTTTATTCTTTAGCAATGCAGCGAAGGACAGAATTTGGGCTTAGTCAGCTATCGAGCAATGATGACATCATTATTACTACTGGTACTACTATCCTCATTATAGAAGCAAACACAACAGTCTTCTAGCAAATGTGATGATATATACTAAAACATATGTTGATAGTGAAGCACTGTCACTTACAACTGCTCCTCTGCAGACTCTGCCTTCTTAAAGTGGAAATAAAGGATCACATGACTGAAAATTTCCCACAGAAAATGTACATTATTTGTAGAAAATGAGTGGGTAAAGCATGGTGGCACTCCAGGTGTTACTTACTGAATTACAAATCTATCAATTCTAGCTAGCATAGCCAATGGACAGGAAGGAACGCTGGGGACTGTAGCAACATCTGGATGCCCTATTATGCCCTGCCCTGCTGTGGCAGGAAGAGAAAGTACATGGAAAGTATTCTAATTTGGCAAAATGTGGTGTTTCTGTTAAAGAACATTCAAACATATAATTCCTGAAAACCTTTGTGTTCTAAAAGAGCAGTCTCTAGGCAGTGAAGAAACAAACCACAATTGTCCAAGTGTTTTTTTTTTTTTTTTTGAAGTAGATAGAATATTTAGAAAATCTGAATGTATTAATTTCTGGGTATTAAAAAGCTCACCAATCATCACTGGGGTTCCCTCAGTTTTAAAATGATTAGCA
Source organism: Pogona vitticeps (assembly GCF_051106095.1). NCBI lineage: Eukaryota > Metazoa > Chordata > Lepidosauria > Squamata > Agamidae > Pogona > Pogona vitticeps. The sequence continues at coordinate 61,747,127 of NC_135787.1, forward strand.
AGTTCTCTTCCCTGTGAAGCCAGCTCAGACCCTTGGCTGAAAGCAAAAGTGATATTTTCAGTGAATTATGAAGGGAAATAACAGGAGTTAATGAAATACACAAAATTCAGTCCCTAACATCTCTAAATCATAACCTAAGGATTTTTCCCCATAGCCTTCCAAAAGGAGAAGCTGCCCCAATAAGCAGAAAGCCATTATTCCCCCGGACAAATATTTGACCACTGCTGTAAGCAATACCCAGTTAGACAGTGGATTCGCTTTCAACTCATGTAAACCTATGTATTGCCTGAACACAGAAATTATTAGTTTTGCTTCTAAAACAGAAGCCACAGCTTATATGCCTTACTAAACTTATTGTGCCTGCCATCTGATTAGAAGGCATGCTTCAAAGAACACATTCTGAATTGATACTACTTTGTATATGACTAATAACTTCAGCCAGACTTTGCTCACCTTAGAATGAACATCCCTGACCTGCTTCACATCTCTTGCTTATAGAGATGTCATTGCTGTTTTATATTTTATAGTCCTGATAATAAAACTCTAAAGCAAACTACATGTCACTCCAAACACTAATTAGAAACTAAAACTAAGAAATGAATTACTTATTATGTGAAAGCATTCTGACTACTATTGTTACTGTTGTACCAGTAGTAACATATTGGGTTTGATCTAAAACTACTGTTGAACAAAATGTTGTTCCTTAATGCCACTGCACAACTGGCATACAAAGAAACGTGGAGAATGAATATATTTTAAAAGGACTTTGTTAGTGAACAAAGAACACTATACCCACAAACCTGCAGGCTGCATATAAGTGTTTCTATGATGTGAACGCTGGCTGGATAGCTCAGTGAATTAGGCATCTGGCTGTGGAACCAGGGGTTGGGAGTTTGATTCTCCAGTGTATCTCCTGGGAGAACAGCCAGCCTCTTTGGCATTCCACAGGCTGTACAGTCCCAGGATGTCCCCAGAAGAAGGGAATGGTAAATCACTTCTGAGTACTCTTCATCTAGAATATCCTGGAAAGGATCACCATAGGTCAGAACTGACTTGAAGGTACATGATGATGTGAGAATTGGTCCTTTACGTAGCTTAAAAACATATGGAATCTACATGGGCCACACAAAGCCAAGATGTTTGCAAAGCTTCAATTATTAACCACTAAATGTTTTTACTGTCCTTCCTCAAAGAGACAAAGGAAGATTACATCAGTTAAAATCAACATAAAATCAATGGATTTTTGAGCAGTTGTGACTCCTTTCTGCATATGGCCTAAAAATGCAGATACAGTGGTGCCTCGCATAGCGAGGTTAATCCGTTCCAGATTAACCCTCGCTATGTGAAAACATCGCTGTATGGAACGGGGAAAGCCATTGGAACGCATTAAACTTAGTTTAATGCGTTCCAATAGGTGCCAAAACTCACCGTTCAGCGAAGTTTTCCTATAGCCGACAGCCATTTTCGCGCCCTCGGTAAGCAAGGGGAGGGCGCGAAAACGCTGCGGGCGGCCATTTCGGGGCTTCCGGTGGCCATTTTGGAGCCGCAGAACAGCTGATCGGTGGGCGTCGCAAAGCGAAGAACGGTAAGCGAAACGCTTACCGATCTTCGCTATGCGAGTTTCGCCCATAGGGGCCATCGGTATGCGATTGCATTTGCGATCGCAAAACCCTAATCGCTATGCGATTTCATCGTTATATGGTGCGCTCGTTAAGCGAGGCACCACTGTATTCATCTCCTATGTTACCACGTATTCTTACCTGACAAACAGTATTTTTGAAGTTATTCCTAATAGTTGGTTCAGTACAAGCTGTACTTCGATAGACCCAATCCACTGGCGTGATCCAATAAACTCTGGTGGCTTGTCTCCAACATCAACTAGAGCCTTTGGTGTTGTCGGTACCCCCACCACAAATGAAAAAGAGAAGTAACAGTCATTTGTACTGGCTGATATTTGTATAACAGAGTACACACATGCCCTGAGGCAACCTGTTTTCCTGTTAAAGCACTGTATTGTGTTAGGTGCATGTAAGCTCCTCTAATAATCTCACCCCATCAATAGCAGGGTTTCCCCAAGGAATCTGAACTTGGAAATTATGTGTACCTGTTGGATCTCCTTATGTGTAGGTATTGATCTGTCCGTATACCCCTGATGTTTGAACCATGAGCATATAGTCTGTAGAGATCTATAAGCACAGCCCCAGCCATTATCATCAATATGGTCTTGCATGTAATGATGGTAAGTATATGTGCCATATACCAGATATACCTGTGCCAAAAAGAGAGGCAAATAAAACACAAGGCTAGGTCCATAACGATTCTACAAGAATAGTCACAATCTTTGTAAGCTACATTATTGCTTCTATTACTACTACGTTTCTATTAATATTATAATTTACTATTATTACTATGACTTTTATTCATACTTTTCAATGTATTCTGAATATTGTGCAAAACCCAATAAATCCCTGCCTGCAGACTTACAACTGAAAAGACAAATTTTAAAAAGGAAAAGGGGAAGGGAAGAGAATGGGTAATCAAGAATGTTCAAGAAACAATTCTTCATACAGTGAATTAAATGTGTAACAATCAGGTGGTACAGCCATTGAGAGAGACATTCTGGGACAGGACAATAACTGCAACACCACAGGATGAGTCATACTACTGTATTTTACTTCTCCTTCTGATGCTAGCTAGTGTAAGGCATGCAGCATACTTGTACTAAAATCAGAGTTCTAGACCAGGAAACAAGTATGTGCTGCCATTTATCTCAAAGTGTTAAGTCAGATTCCTCAAGACAGCATCCCAACTCTTTCCTGTACTTGTTTGTACCTGTCTGTGTATTCAACCTATAGGTGGAGACTAAGGCCATGTGCTTCTCATTTGTGCTGGCATTGACTGATAGATGCTGGAAGCAACACAGATATATATGCTACTTTTATACAGGCCTCAAGTTTCCATGGAGTCTCCTCTTTAAATCTGAAATCAAAGCAAGAGCAAATACAAATGAAACTCACTATACCAGACTCTATGCCAGGTGGGTTGAGATGCACATGTGGGTTTCTGAGATATCCATCTCTGAATGATTCATCTGGAAAGTGATAGGCATTAGCTCTTCGAAAATAAGGCCTGTCAAATGGTAAGTTAAACCATCCATGTAATTCCTAAAAATAAGGCAAAAATGAGACAGGCAAAAATCAATAAGGAAACAAGATATCTTTGCTCTACTTTATAATACAAGGTAGTGTTAACATTTAGTCACTGCTAGCTGGCTATTAATGAAGCTCTACTGGGATTCTTGAGGGCATGCTCTCTCACTAGCTTGGCACATGGTCAAAATTCCCAGTGGAGACCCATTAATTGCACTGAAAAATATGCCATTTGTCTCATGCAACAGGATTTGAGCCATATATTTTTTAAAATCAAGTTTCTTTTTATCACAGCATATAATCGGCCCACCCCATGAGTCTAAAATGACAAATTACCGTATATGCCGCCGTATACGGCGACGGGGCTTATTAGACAACCCCCCCAAAATGCGGCGCCGGGAAGAGTCTTGGGGGGGCGGCGGCAGGAGGAGGAGGAGGAGGAGGAAGAGAGAAAGCGGGGCGTGGCGGGCGTGCGAGTGGCTTCCCTCCCTCCATCTGCCTGCCTGCCTGCGTTCCTCCCTGGCGGCAGCAGAAGGAGGAGGAGGAGGAGGAAGAGGGAAAGCGAGGGGGTGGAAGGCGCGCGAGCGCGCACCGCTTCCCTTCCTCCATCTCCCTGCGCGGCCCCACATCACTCTCTCGGCGGCGACGGCTCCCTCCCTCCTGGAGGCTGGAGGAAGAGGAGGAGGAAGAGGAAGAAGAAGAGGGGAAACGTGGTTGGCGGGCGGGCGAGCGAATGTGCGCTGCTTCCCTCCATCCATCCCTTCCTCCCCGGCCAGCGCGGCCCCGCATCACTCTCACGGCAGCGGCGGCTCCTTCCTGCCACCCGGCGTACAAGATGGGCCCCCCAATTGGAGGCATGTTTTGGGGGCCCCAAAACTCGTCTTGTACGCCGGCATATACGGTAAAGTACTCTTTTAGTACTAAGTTCTTTATACAAAGGCCTCTAATCGGCAATTATTTTCCCAAGGCCCTCCCAAAGGATTCTGCAGCTTGAAAAGGATCCCATGGAGCCTTGGGACCTGGAGGGGGTGGGGAGAGAAAACTTTTAATTGATAGTAAAAGGCCACGGCTGATGACACCATCAGCCTTATTCATGCAGAGCTGTGCCAACAGGATTCCGGCCCATAAATATTACACATGTTCTTTGTTTTCTTACATGTTAGTAGAGCATGAAAAAATGCCAAGTCACTGCTCCTGGAAACAGACACAGATCTATCCTACAGTCCTCTGAAGAGGACCTGAAAAACTAAGTGCTTCATACACGCAAAAATGAATCCTTACACAGTCAAAGGCAATTTGTATACTAGAAAAGAATGAGAAGAAACTACACTGCTGGGGTTTTCATTAACTACCCTCTCACTGAATGCTGCTGCCCTGCACACAGTAAAAACTCCTGTTACAGAGAAAAGTAATCATCTTTTAAAATACCATTTGGAACATTCTGTACAATTCAAGGCACTTCTGTATACTGTACAACCTACCTTGTAGGGTTGTAAACTGTAGTCTTACATTTAAAACATATGAATTATCAAATACTTTAAATCCTTATTTATTTTAATAAATAAAATTATTTGTATTAAATAACATTAATGTAAGTGACATTATAGACAACACCATATAGTCTTTCAGTGTAAGACCTACCTGTCTGTAACTCTCAAGCTGATCATCAGAAATGCCTGCAGGATATGAGATAGTTACAAGATGCTTTTTCCCTGGTAACATGAAATGAAATTGTTCAGGTGCAACAACAGAAGTTCCTTTCATGTATTTTAAAATGCACCTTTCCATATCAGTTAGCTGTGTGTGAATTGCATTCACAAGAAAGTTTCGTACACTGCAAGATATGAACAAAATATTAAAAACCGAAAGATTAATGGGAATACAAATTATACAAATACCCCCATCTCTAGTTGTGCCTATAAACACAAAGGCAAGGAGACCATGAAATCCCAAGAAACATTGTTACTTTATCCTCCTCTTCCACCAACAGGCAAGTAGTATGTACAATAAACTCAATGGTACAAAAATATTTGACCCAATCTTTGTTAACAATCTATTTCTTGCACTCCTAATTTTTCTGAGTAAAAGGATTACAACTCACCGAAAATTCAATTGACACATAAAAATACAGTGAAATCCAGCAGAGATATAACAATTTTTTAAACGGCCCTAATAATAAATGTTGTAAGCCGCCCAGACACCTGGGTAGTGTGGGCGGCATATAAGTTAAATAAATAAATAATAAATAAGTAAACTAAAAAATACACAGAGTGTGTTCTGCAGAGTATTATTATGAATAAGGACATGTTCTTCTTCCTAAATCTTTGGTTGGGAGAAGGTGAGTATATAGTCTTGTAAAAATCACAATCTCCATGTACTGGTTAGCTGTGCATGGGAATGAACAAACAGCTCATGTATTTCTGAAGCATCTTAGGATGCCAATATGGAAGAAGTAAACTTCAGGATATCTGTTGAAGTACTTATTATAACACTCCCACATTTGCTCAGCCTATATTTTTGTGTGTGTTTATGTGTTATGTGCAGTCAAGTGATTTGGATTTACAACAACCCTAGCATGGTTTCTAATGTATGTGAAATATACAAGGTGTTTTTGTCTGTGCTACCCTTCAATAATCTTTTATGGCCAAGTATGGATTTGAACTCATGTTTCCTACGTCCCAGCCTATCCACTTACATTACAGTGGGTCACTAGTATATCTGTAGGTAAATATCAACACTACAAAATACTCCACAAGTGCTCACTTAACTCTCGGAGCCTTGGATTCTAAGCTAGCCCACTGGATCGGTTCAAATCCTGAGGTACCCTCAAACAGAATTTTTCCCTCAGAGTTGTTCCCTATCTTTAGTCCCCCCATGATCTGCGTTCAGAAGCCCCGCCACTAAGCTTTTCCACAAAAGCTCTAGCGAGTCATCCACTTCTTCACTACAGACCTTTGACTAAAAGGCACTCTTGACTCAGAAAAAATCGCTTTAAACTTTGGCTTTACTGGAATCTTTTTGTATCCCACCGCTGCCACCACTTGTGATGTTTACCACATGGCCCCTGCTTGTTTCCCTAAACAAAGAGCTCACACTATGTCATCGCACCAGCAGATACCAATTGTGACGTTTTCTCTTTTCGTCACTGCCACCAGTGGATTTCCTTTATCCACAATATATAAAGAACTTTAGTCAGACACTGTCTGGTTACTGCCAATAGAACTTATTTACTGAAGTATATTAAATTTAATCAGAATCACAGATGTTCTTTATTCAATGCATACAATCAAATCATTAAAATGTCATATAGCTTGCCACATAACCAATCGCCACCTGCTCTATTTATCTTGACCAGCTTATCTCTATTAGTACCTGTTCTCACTATCTCCCTATCTCTCTTTCTCCCTGCAAATTCTGTATCTCCTCCCTCATCTCTTCTGCCAAACCTTCTTATATCCGCTGATTCTACCCCTCCACTCCTCTCATAGGCTCATGCAAATGAGATCCTGAATATGAGTGATGGGGTGACATGGGACAATTGTCACATATGTGTTATGTGCAGTCAAGTGATTTGGACTTGCAATAACCATAGTAGGGTTTCTGACGTATGTGAAATATACAAGGTGTTTTTGCCTGTGCTACCCTTCAATAATCTTTTATGGCCAAGTATGGATTTGAACTCATGTTTCCTATGTCCCAGTTTATCCACTTACATTACAGTGGGTCACTAGTATATTTGTAGGTAAATATCAACACTACAAAATACCATAAAACTCCTATGTCCACATTTCAAAGTAGATCAAGGCCAGGTAAATATTGCACCTTGAGATCTCTCACCAGAGAGAACTGTGATGCATGTCATAACAGAATAGAAGATGTAGAAAACAGATAAGTACATCCTATATGACTTACTTCCGCCACATTTCTTCTGGAGACACAGAGACAACAGCATCAACTGGCAAAGTCATGCTAATGTAGTGATGCTCCTTGGTCTCCTTTTCAATGACTGGTGCCCGGGCCTCCAATGCAGTTGTCATTTCCAGCATAAGATCTATGTTTACTATAGGCTGCTGCAAATAATAAAGGCTTAAAGGTACAAGTTGTACAATGTGAATCTTTTTATTTTTAATTACATACGAAACAAAACTAAAAAAAACATACATGCTGTACACTCAATGTGCTCTTCACAACCGGAACCAATAGAGATATTCTATTTTTTTTCTTTTATGGAGCCCCATTCCCCTTCCAAAAATACACTGACTCTTTAGAAGGTACCCAACCTTTCCCCCTTTACTAGTACAAAATCAATAAATTCTCCCAATATATTGTATCTCTAAATATATTCTTATTTAACAATCATTTTCTTACTTTGATAGTACATGTCAATTTATAATTGATAGCGATATTCCATACTTCGTTATACCAATCATTTAACTGAAGATTACACTTAACTTTCCAATTCTTTGCTATTATTAATTTAGCTGCTGTTACTAAATTTGTAATCAATTCTTTCTTCTCAGCTTTTAGGCAAAGATCAAGTCTACTACCATCTGAATCTGCTATGGTTTCCCTATGGAACAAGTAAAAATTGGTGTGAGAAATTTAGATCAGAAAAATAGCACACAGGGAAAGTGTTAACATCCTCCACACTGTAGCTTCAGCCCATGTTAGGTGGTCTTGATGCTGCTTGTTAAACAAAAATTATATCTAATATAACAGCTACTTTGGCTTAAAGACTAATCACAAATTAGGGGACTGACTGACTACTGCATCAGTGCATTAATGTATCTGGACTTCAGGGCATTACTCCAATCTTAGAGTCTAGGGGAAAATGTTAGGATTTAGATATGAACTGCACATTCAATTCTGAGAATTATTTCTTACATGTCAGCTTCTTCATTTGTGCCAAATGGATAAATGTATTATGAAGATGATACAGTGGTACCTCGACTTACAAACATCTCTACTTATGAACATTTCAAGTTACAAACGGCTCCGTTCACAAAATTTTGCTTCGACTTGCAAACAGAGCCTCGACTTACAAATGAAAAAAAAAACTTTCCTGCCCTTTTTTTGACCTAAGTTCATCTTAGGTCAAAAGAAGAAGAAAAAAATCTCCCCCTAGTGGTAGAGTACAGATTAACTAGCTTTGCATTAGTTCCTATGGGAACTAATGCCTCTACTTGTGAACAGCGCCTCAACATAAGAACAAAAAACAGCCGGAACAGATTAAATGGTTTTCAATGCATTCCTATGGGAAATTTTGCCTCAACTTACGATCTTTTCGACGTACGAACGCCGTTCCAATACGGGTTAAGTTCATAAGTCGAGGTACCAGTGTATCATGTATAATTTAAATAGCTCTCCTTTTCTTATCCAGGTCTACAAAACTATGGCAATAAAAGGCATACATACTTGTTCCTGAAACTTTTTATCTTTCTTTTTTGAAAACCTGCGTTTAGCCTCATCTTCCTGGTCAAATCTGGAAAACAGTAATAAATCCAGCTTTAAGAATGATTGTACTACCAAAGTCCTCAACAGCACTCGTTATTTTTTCCATCAAACTGTACTCACTGGATAAACCGTAATATCTCCTTACAAGGAGAGTCATCTGAAAGCTCAGTTGCAACTGAGTTTTTTCCACTATTTGGCCATAAGTACACTGGGCTATGGCAGATTCTAAAAACCAGTACATCTGAAGCCAGTTTGGTTGAAAGGTCACTGAAAACATATTTTAATGCTTCTTTTGTTGAGGAATCTAAAATATAAGGAGAAAAGAAGATTAAAAGGATGGGCAGAGCAAGGAAAAAGTTTAATTACTTTAATTACTCAGAAGGACCTTGGAAAAAAAGTGTACAATTGCTCGCTCCATCCACTGCTAAGAAGGCAGTGGCTTCATCTAAAGTGAAGAACATTTAAGCATTTTAAAACTTCCTAACTTACAGGGGCAGAAAAGCAATGGAGTGAATCTGCAAAGGTTTTAGCAGCAGTAATTAAAATAAGATTAAAGATGGCTTCAAAACTGTAATTCTTCGCATTTACTTGTTTAATTTTTCAGAGTATCAATGTAAATTTGATTATTATGCATTTATCTTCTTGATTTAAGTATGTTGGTTTTATATCACTGTGATGGACAGGTCAGTAACCACTCCTGTCCATCACAATGGAACCCTGATTTAGCAACCAATGGTTGAACAGAAGGGGGGACCAAGGAAATATAAGAGGAGAATGGAGATTAGTTAAAGATCAGAGTTAGGACTTCAGTTAGGGACTTCAGTTGGATAGAAGCAGTTTAGGTAGTTAAGACCAGAAATGTGTTAGAGAAGAGCAATAGAGATATAGAGAATAAGATAGGAAATGAATAAATACCTTGATTAAAATGATTCTTCATAAGCAAATATAAATATTGTCAAAGCACAGTTTATTGAATGTATAAAATAAGACCATCCATGATTCACTTTATACGATTTACTTATAACCACACAAATAAACATTGTTATATTGGATAACTGTGATTTAAGAGTCATATTTGATATAGTGAGGAATAAATCCTCTGGTGGCAGCAAAAAGAGTTGAAAAGTAAATGTCATACCCGAAAGTGAACCTGGGTTGTGTGGAAGAACAAACAGGGGAACTGGGTGCGTGCGACAATCACACTAACTTTTTATGTACTACCTGTAAAGGTATATGGCTAAAGCAAATAAAGAATACTTACATAATGGAATATGTCGCCTGGGAAAAGTGATAAGTTATCTAAACGTGATCTAATATTTTGAGTTGTAATTCTAGACATATTTCCAAAGGAATATGTTGCATTAAACAAAGTGGATCTTGATTTAGAGTAAAGCTTGGGAATATTGAACCACAAATCCCATAATCTCTTGGCCAGCTTGGCCAGTAACTGGGATTCTGGGCTAGTAGAGTGCAAAAAAAGTAGTTTCCAAGCTATACTTCAGACTAAACATGTAAAAGACCGTTCTAGTATATATACTTTTTATCAGCATGGCTAATGACAAACAAAAATATGTTGCACTTATTTGGAAATGTTCCTACTCTACAATAGTTACCTACAATTACAAAAACAGGACCTGATATTTGAATATATGACACAAAAGTAGAGTTTTGATTATTACAGAGTTATCCACTACTGTATATTCTTAAGCCTGCTTGCTTGGGATCTCCTCTGCTTTTGGTAATAATTTCAAGTCAAGTGGCCTTAATAGTTGCAATCTATACTTGTCATATTTTAATGCAACTTGTTTAGCAAAATAACATGTTAGAACATTTGTGCATCTACAGTTCTTTGCTCTTCATGATAAAAGCAAAAGTCATTTCCACCAACCTGCTTTCTAAAACTGGAAATGTCAGAAACTGATTCTGCGATTTTCTACACGCAAACTATATGCTCTGCTATCCACCCTGTGGCATTTTACATTTGGAAAGCAGGGCAAAGTTATCTAGCTCCATACAATTACTAGGTGAATCACCTGCTAAACATAGGCACAGGCTTGTACTATTTTTCTAGTTAATATATTATAGAAGTCCCGTATTTTTCGCTCCATAAGACGCACCTCTCCATAAGACGCACCAAATTTTTAGGAGAAGAAAACAGGAAAAAAAATATGTTTTCTTCTCCTAAAAATTGGTGAGCCTTATGGAGAGGTCTGTCTTATGGAACACAACCTAGGACCCTTTGGAGGCTCACCCAGACCCCCTGAAGGCCAGAGGGGGCAAAATCACCACCCTCTGGGGCTCTTTTGAGGTTTGGAAAGCTTCAGAAGAGCCCCAGAAGGTGGCAATTTCACCCCCTCTAGCCTGGTGGGAGGGCAGGGTGAGCCTCCAAAGGGTCCTAGAGTGTGTTCCAGGACCCTTTAGAGACTCACCCTGCCCCCCCGGGGGTCAGAGGGGGCAAAATCGCCACCTTCTGGGCTCTTTTAAGGCTTGGGAAGCTTCAAAAGAGCCCCAGAAGGTGGCGATTTTGCCCCCCCTGGACCCGTGGGGGGTGGGGGTAGTGTGGCAAGGGTCCGAGGGGGCCTTCCAGACCCTTGCCACGCTACCCCCCCCATGGGGCCAGCATGGGCGAAATAACGACCTTCCAGGACCTTTTGAGAAGCTTTCCAGCCTCTCAAAAGGTCCTGGGAGCTGGCGATTTCGCCAGGGCTGGCCCCGTGGGGGGGTGGGGGCAGCCTGGCAAGGGTCCTGGGAGGCTCCCTTGGACCCTTGCCACGCTACCCCCACCCCCCCACGGGGCCAGGGGGGGTAAAATCACCAGCTTCTGGGAGTGTTTGGAGGCTCCCCAAGCCTCCAAACACTCCCAGAACCTGGCGATTTCACCAGGGCTGGCCTCGTGGGGAGGTGGGGGCAGCCTGGCAAGGGTCCTGGGAGGCTCCCTTGGACCCTTGCCACGCTACTCCCACCCCCCCACGGGGCCAGGGGGGGTAAAATCGCCAGCTTCTGGGAGTGTTTTGAGGCTTGGGAAGCCTCAAAACACTCCCAGAAACTGGCGATTTTGCCGGTGGGAGGAGCGTCGCAAGGGTCTGAGTGAGCTTCCAGGACCCTTGCAACGTTCCCCCCACCTGGAAGCTGGCGATTTCGCCTGCGCTGGCCCTGTGGGGGGGGGAGCATCGCAAGGGTCCTGGAAGGCTCCCTCGGACCCTTGCGACGCTCCCCCCCACGGGGCCAGTGGGGGCGAAGTCACCGCACCATAAGACGCACAGACTTTCTACCCTCCTTTTGGAGGGGAAAAAAGTGCGTCTTATGGTGCAAAAAATATGGTAATTGTTAGGATGCTTCCTTTGGAGCCTTAAATGGCTTTCTCTTCCATGCTGCTATTCCACCTAGCAAGCAGCATTTTATAATCCCTAAATGATGCAACAAAAGCCAGTACAAATATTTACTTATTTTATTTATTTAACACATTTTTACCTCACCTTTCTCCTTGACAAAGACTCAAGGCAGCTTACAACATTGAAAGACAATATTTAAAGTTGAAAATAGTGAGTATACAACAGTGGTTAACATCATTAAAAGACAACATTTAAAGCTCAGAACAATGATTATAAAGAAGCATCTTACATAATTAAAAGGCAATATTAAAGCTAAGAACAATAGTTATACAAATATTAAAAAAACAAATGCCACTCTGAGAAATGCAAAAAAACAAAAATGGAAAACACAAAGTAGTACTAAAAATCCAGTCAAAGCAGTAATGCATAACAATTAGACATGGGGGTATTCATATATTAATACAAATATACTTGCACAGCTGGACTTAATGATGGGCCAGGCCCTGTGGCTGGCCCATCCACTTACGTGTCTGGCAGCAGTGGCAGCCTCACTCATCCTTCCAATCACTCCCAGAGCTCTGCTCTCTTTCTGCTCGCCTGGCCACTCCAAGCAGTGAGAGGGAGGACAAGTCTCCCTGCATGGCTGCTGAGTTACTAGCCAAGTAGGAAGAGAGTGGAGATGCAGGAGCAATTGGAAGGATGTGAGAGGCTGCTGCCGCCGCCACCAGACAAGTGAGTGGATGGGCCAGCTGCAGGGGCCAGCCCCTCATTAAGTCTAGCTGTGCGGGGATATTTGTATTTGTATACAAATACCCCCATCTCTACTAACAATCCATCCAAAAATCACACACAGGCAGCTAGTTATTGAGGGAAGGCTTGCCTGAAGAGAAAGGCCTTTGCAACAGACAGCAAAGATGGGGCCAGTCTGGCCTCCTATGGGAGGGAGTTCCAAAGTCTGGGAGCAGCAACACAGAAGGCTGTCCCCTTCTGTATGGCGGAATCCAGATGATCTTAACATCCCAGCCAACTCATAATGGGAGACACAGTCTTTGAGATAGCTTGGGCCCAGGCCATTTAGGAGTTTATAGGTTAAAACTAGCATTTTCTGTGCCCAGAAATGGATCGGCAGTCAGTGGAACTGCTGTAACAGGGGAGTTATGTGATCCCTGTAATCAGCCCCAGTCAGTAAGCTGGCTGCTGCATTTTAGACCAACTGGAATTTTCTGACACTTTCCATCAGTAAGCTCCACACAGAACACATTACAGTAATCCACCCAGGAAGTAACTAGAGGGTGTGTCACAATGGCCAGATCAGATCTCTCAAGAAATGAACGTAGCTGGCACAGTAGTTTTAACTGTTCAAATGCACTCCTGGCCACTGCCAAGACCTGGGCATCTAGGCTCAGGGATTAATCCAGCAGTACGCCCAAATTGTGAAACTATTTTTTCAATGGGAGTGTAATCCCATTCAGCACCCTATTCCTTGATCTGCCTTTTGACTAATCAGAACACCCTCTGTCTCGTCTGGATTAAGTTTCAGTTTATTCACTCTCATCTAGTCCACTACTGATACCAAACACTGATCTAGAGCTGAAGTAGCTCCCTTGGATTTAGGTGGCAAGGAGAAGTAGAGTTGGGTGTCTCTGCATACTAGTGACACTGAACCCCAGAACTCCGGATAATCTCTCTCAGTTGTTTCATGTACAGAAGAATTCACTGTTGCTCCTATCCAAGTACTGGGATCCAGTTTTAAACATTCCCTTGAATAACACATTTCCAGACTTGCTACAAATAATAATAATGATAATGATAGTCATCATCATCCTGCAAACACATTTTAAATATGATTATGCATATTGTAACCATATTTACTTTGGTTAATTTGAATAATTTTGTCAATTATGTCAGTTGATGTCTTCTATAAATATATCACTGATACTGTAATACAATGTGTAGTATTTAAGGAGACATACCATCAGTTGTAGCCAATTGGAATGCCAGATCCAGGCCTCCTCTTATTCTAAAAATAATGTCCATAGTCTCTACAATTACCTGTTTGAAGAAAAGACAATGCTGAATTACTCCTGCTTTGGTTAAGTCCTTGTTCACTTGTCACAGAAGTGTGGCTTATAGAACTTTCATCATGTACAAGGAACCGCCATTCTTTTTTATGCTCTGTGTATCAAAGTGTATATTGTTAATGCATCAAATGCCCTGTGTATAGAATGACAGCAACACACCCATATTTCCCCAAAGAAATGCAAATGCAAATATGATGTTGACTTCAGGAGGAGGAGATTGGCATTGATGAAAGACAAGTGAACTTCTAGTACTATCTAACCATGTAGATATGTACTTGGAAACAGTGCCATTATTTCAAATATTTCTAAGTAAATATATTATGGAAACCATTAAGTACAATCCTAAATCCATGCCCCTATATAAAAAGAAACAAGGAAGTTCAAATGAATTCAATGGGAATTCTCAGCAAGTATATATAAAATTATGCTGTTAGTTTTGCATTTTATGCTTAGTGGGCTTATTTCCCAAGTAGCTGCTTAGTTCTCAGCTTTTCAGTTTGATCCTACCTAGATTTCAAGACAACCAAGATCAATGATACATTGTGTATAAATGTGCATTGGATTTTATTTTGTTTCTATTAATTTCACAGGCTTACCAGCCTAATTGGCGAAGATATCATTAGCCTTGTTATTACATATCTGGGCACAGACTTGTAGATAAAATTCATTTGTATGATTACCATGAACATATACATGAACTGACTAGTTTGACAAAATAATTCTCTGATTCAGCCTTGCAATGGGGCAACTGAAAATAAAAGACATAACAGGAAGTCATTTGAGAATTTGAGCATCTTAAAGAAAACAAATCTGCCTTTGTATTCAAGTAAAAATATTTGTGCTTGGCAAGATGTTACACACATTCAAACTTTTGCTCCATAAATACAATCTTCCCCAAACTGATGCTCCTCAGCTATTGGGAATTCTGCATGGAAAGTGTAAGTCCAAGTTTTCCAGTCTCCTTATTCTGCAGAAAGTAATATTCTGTCTTTATTCTGTCTTCTAACTTAGGCCTCCTCCACAGAAAGCATTTATGCTATCCCCCCTCCCCACTTTCTGCTGCTTGCTGCCAAATAAGCGTGGCTTTTATGGGGTTAGTATTAAAAAGTTTTAAATCCCCTTTAAGAAATAAAGACCATTTAAAAATAAAATCTTTATAGAAAACTATTTCAGAAATGTTTATTAAATCAACCTCCCTGCTGGATTGTTTTGATTCTTTTTGAGTAGTAGTTTAGCTCTAGTTGAAACCTTCTAACTGGCAGCCTCACTTCAGTGAACCACTACCGCTTATGCTTTCTTGAGAAATCAGCATTTCTTTTTAAAAACTTTGGCAGAAATACTTAATAAATGAGCTTCTTTGTTTGGTTTTTGTTTGTTTGTTTGTTTTGAACTCTACCCTGGTACAAAGTATTCCTGGGGGGGGGGAACCCTTCTTGCAACACATAAATTGAGACAAACTTTGCATTGTGTAAGTGGCAAGAAAAATACCACTTAAATCAATATAGAACCCATTACTTCCACCAGAACAAATGCTTTGCCTAGACAAGCCCTTAGGCGTCACCGAAGCTACCAACATGAATTTGACCAAACTCGGGGAAGCAGTGGAAGACAGGAGGGCCTGGCGTGCTCTGGTCCTAGGGGGTCATGACTTAATGACTAAACAACAAGAAGACAAGTCCTTAGTTACTGTTTAAGTCTTTACAGAGAAGAGCTGCAGCATGAAATAAAGGCTGGCACTAACTCTGATGATCACTTGGCCTTGCCAGTTTCAAATAAGCTTTAATCCAGAACTGCACAATTTAATAACATAAGGGAATTTCTAATGTTTCACATCTTTTATTATTATTAGTTCATTTCCACCTCTGATAATTATAAATTATGCATATATGTCAAGGATATGCTATGTCCCTCATATAGTAGAATGAGGGTCAAGATCTCCAGAGCCAAATCTAGGGAGACAGAAAAAAAACCCTTTCTTTACAGATAACCAGTATTGATCTGAGGGGCACCTATCTGGACTGGGTTTCTGGGCCCATAAAGTAAAGGTAAAGGTTCCCCTTGACAATTTGTCCAGTCATGTTCAACTCTAGGGGGCGGTGCTCATCCCTGTTTCCAAGCCATAGAGCCAGCGTTTGTCCAAAGACAATCTTCTGTGGTCACATGGCCAGTGCGACTTAGACACGGAATGCTGTTACCTTCCCACCAAGGTGGTTCCTATGGATCTAATTGAATGTGCATGCTTTCGAACCGCTAGGTTGGCGGGAGCTGGGACAAGCGACGGGAGCTCCCTCCCTCCCGTGGATTTGATCTTAGGACTGCTGGTCTTCTGACCCTGCAGCACAGGCTTCTGCGGTTTAGCCCACAGCGCCACCACGTCCCTATTCTGGGCCCATATTCTTGTTCAACAAATGGGAAGGTGGTCCATCCCTGATGGGCGATGAGGCAGAGCATCCTTGCGGCGGCCTTCCAGGTGGCCCCCTATCCCTCCCTCTCTTGCTACGAAGAAGAGGCTCTCCAACCCCTTCCTCATTCCAAGGACAGCGGAGGAAAAAAGAGCCCCTCCTCACTTACCACATCCGTCAAAGGCACGCTCAGGGGAGGGGGCGCCCCCGGGAGCTGCATCCTCCTCCTCCTCCTCAACGGGAGCCGGGCCCTAAGAGAGCTCCCCTCACCAGCTGACACGTCCCGGCTTTCCCCAACGCGGGCGAAGAAAAGGGCGGGGAAACAGGCCGTCAGCGGCAAGACTTCAGCCTCACGTCGGCCTCTGATGACGTGGGCGACTGAACTACATTTCCCGTCACTCTCTTCTTTCGTGGCGCAACCGCGTTTCGAGGAGGGCGCGAAACCCTTCCTCTTGCTTGGCGATTGGGCGGAGGGAGGCGGCTGATTCGAAACCATGGCAACCGCGCGTCAACAAAGGGAGTTCGCCAGGCGGGAAGACCTCGGCGCCGATTGTGAACGGGAGGGAAGCGTGTGTGGAAGAGGCTTTGGTGATCTGGTTTAAACCCGAGTAGCACGCCTTGCTGGGGGGAAAAAGAGAAAGAAAAAAAAGGGGGGTGAGTTGTATTTCGGAGACTTCAGGAAAGCTGTAGAGCAGGGCTGGGGAATGTGTGTGGCCCCCACGTGTGCATGAACTACTGGTCCCATCATCTTTCCCATTAGGGCTAGCAAGGGTGATGGGAACTGAGATTCTTGCAGTTCTTGCGATAGTGGGATAGCCAGGCATTCTTAAACGTATCCGTTCCTGGTCAAACATGCATTTCAGGCAACAGGTTTGTTTTTTGCTACGTGCCCTCATATCACGTCTGAATTATGGCGATCCTCAGCAGCCCTACTCAGCTGTTGTAAACTCAAGGCCGT
Organism: Pogona vitticeps; assembly: GCF_051106095.1. Classification (NCBI taxonomy): domain Eukaryota; kingdom Metazoa; phylum Chordata; class Lepidosauria; order Squamata; family Agamidae; genus Pogona; species Pogona vitticeps. The sequence goes on from NC_135787.1 coordinate 61,764,503, forward strand.
GGCTTCCATCATAGTCAATCCATCTCATATTTGGTCTTCCTCTTTTCCTGCTGCCTTCAACTTTTCCTAGCTTTATTGTGTTTTCTAGCGATTCCTATCTTCTCATGATGCACCCAAAGCATGAAAGCCACAGGTTTTGTCATTTTTGGTTCCAGAGAAAGTTCGGGATTGGACTTGATCTAGAACCGACTTGTCTTTCTAGTGGACCAAGGTATCCACAGAGCTCTTCTCCAGCATCATAGTTTGAAGTAATTTGCTAGTTTTAATACCATACATATCAAAAAGTGTAACAAGTTATGAAGTATAACTTGGGTCGTAATAATAAATGTTTGTGTGTAGCACTGCTTGTATATGGATCCACCCTGTACAAAGTGTGTGCTTGCAACCTACCTTTTGATGTTTGAGAATCAACAAGAACTACTATCCCCCTCCCATCAAAGTGCCTAGTTCTGAGGGATCCCAAGTTATTTTGGCACCTGAGGCAGAAAACCATGCAAGCATTTTTTAGAGTAAAAATGGAAGACAATGAATTAATAATTTAGCCCTCTTTCTTTGAGAATTGCTTTCATGACACCTGAAATCACCAGCTGCTTGAAGTGGCTACTTTGCTTTAACAAATGGCAAACCCTAACCCTGCCAAATCTGGCAATTTTTGTGGTACCCTTAGCCCTGTGGAATTGAGACAGAGTCAAAGAGTTCCAGTTTTCTATGGCCCTGTTGAGGTACACCACTTTTAACTCCAAGTGGACAGAACTGAGAACACAAATCCTTCACACTCTTTTGGTTCTTGAAATATTGAGGATGATGGTGATGATTATCAGATTATAACAATAAGAAGTGTTGTGAATGGCTTTACCTATAGAACAAAAACATCTCATTTATGATGTGCTAGACTTGTTGAAGATTGTTGCACGCACGCACAAACTCACCCACCGACCCCAGTCAAATGCTGGCTATTATTAAGTATTATTTATAGCTCAGATAACTTACTGTAGTAGTTTTTCTATAAAAACCAGGAGGTTTGGCCTGATCATATGTCTAGCTCCTCTCATATGATAACATTGATAGGCTTCATAATACATATGGAATAACAGAATAACCCAGCCCCCTTATTGATCAGATGGTAACAGAGTGATTTGGCTGGCCAAGGGTTTTCCCTATTAAAGATTATTTATTTATTTGATTGATTGATTGATTTCTATACTGCCTATCTGGCAGCCAAGGCACTCTGGGCGGTTTACAACAACTAAACAATAAGATAACATAATCACAAAGAACTCAACAACATCCATAAAATATAAAGGTGCAAAATAAAAATACCATAAAATACAATGAAAAACATACTATATTTTTCTGTGTATAAGACAATACTTTTTTCTAAAATAGTTACTGCAAAAATTGAGTGTCATGTTATACACAGTACACCGAAGTGGCCACTGGAGGTGAAGGTGAAGGAGCAGCCGTGCTCAGCCGCCCCTCGCAGCTGCCCATTGGCTGTGGCCACCCAATCACCTCCTCCAGAGCCACTCACGGGGCTCACCTCGAGCTCATGCCACCGCCTTGTCCCCTGCCTGAAGGGAGCCCACGAGTGGCCGTGGAGGAGGTGATTAGGTGGCCGCAGCTGCAGACAATGGGCAGCCTCGGGGGGCAGCCGAGTGTGGCTGCTCCTTCACTTCTGCCTCCTGCTGCTACCGCTGCCACCTTCCAGTGCCACTCACGGGCTCCCTTCGGGCAGGGGACAAGGCGCCGACATGAGCTTGAGGTGAGCCCCGCGAGTGGCGCTGGAGGAGGCAATCAGGCGACTGCAGCAACAATCAATGGGCAGCCGCTAGGGGCAGCCAAGTGTGGCTGCTCCTTCATCTCCGCCTCTGGCTGCTACAAGGGTCAAAACTGGGTGGCATCTTATACATTGGGGAGTCTTATACATGGGAAGATACAGTAATAAAATGACACGAAAAACATGATGGTAGGTTAGATGTTATTAGAAGCACTATTGCATCAGGATGTTTTTTAATCTGGAAAGGCCTGTCTAAATAAACAGGTTTTAGTGTTTTTTAGAGATGTCCAGTGAAGGGGCTAGGTGGATTTTGGGCGGGAGGTTGTTCCACAATTGCAGATCTACTGCCAAGAAGGCCCGATTTCTGGTGATTGTTCCAAGCCTTTCTCAGGATCAGAACCCTCAGCCGCCCTGCCTGAGATGATCTTGCTGGACGGACAGACATGACAGGAAGTAAGCGCTCAGCTAGATACTGAGGTCCTAAACTGTTTAGGGCCTTATAGGTTAATACCATCACCTTAAAACTGGTATGGAAGCAAACAGGTTACCAGATAAACATGTCTTAGCACATGCTGCCAGAATGATGCTAATCATTTATCATTGATATTGAGAACTAAAACTAAAATGATAACATTCCATCGACAGAGAGACCTTCTGTATCTTTAATAATAATACCACACTGGAACAGATCCAAGTCCGAGGGACCTGGGTTCCCCTAGGATGGCACTGAAAACCCTCTGTAGATGAGGTGCCAAGATTTCCCTGAAATATATATAGAAGGAAACAGTATATGCATCCAGCCTCACGGCCAAATTTGGTTTGTCAATCTAAATAGCTTCCATCACCTCTTTAGTTTTCTTCCTGCTTTCCTCATCTAGTGGTTTCACCTTGGTGGATGCCTGGTGGATCATCAGAATTGGAAGAGAAGAAAGAGTATAAACATTCATAAAAATCCGCAAAAGCTTCCAGAATCTTTTGTGGATCTCAACACCTTTCACCATTCTTATTTATTATAGCAGCAATTCAAGCTTTTCTCTTCCTTGTTTTTAACCTATTTGCCAAAAGCTTTGAGCTCTTCCCTTCAAATTCATAGTACTTTTGTTTATTTATTTTATTTAAAATATCTTTTACCCTACTCAAGGCAACTTAAATCATTAAAAGACAGAATGTATTTGAAAGCTACAACAATGAATATACAATTGCTAAAAAGGATCAAACAAATATATTAAAAAGCACAAGCACATTCAAAGTAGTAAGGTACAAATAAAATAAAAGTCCCCACTCAGACTAGAATAAACAGAGGTTCTAGAAGGTTGCCATTGTTTCCATGCAGATCTCTTTCCCATTATCCTGTGCCACTATCTGTTGCTTATGAATTGGAACTTTTTAATATAAGAGAGTAGGATGATGGATAAAAGGGATCCACATTCATATGTTCCGTCCAGGTTTTTTGGGCTGTTTGGCTGTGTTCTGACGAAACAGCCCGAAAAACCTAAAACATCCATCGGATCCCGTCTGTGAAAGCCTTTGAGAATACACTAAAAATGCTGTTGCAATGGTGATGTTTATTTATTTTAATTAGATTTTAGTTGCTGAATTTAGCTATCTTGCTTAAAACAGTTATGAAATGACAGTGAATGTTTTGGAGTAAACAACAGGAAAGCTGACATATCTGTTCCCTCCTATCTTTGTTCCAGGGATCTTAAGACATTTATACATCTAAAGCAGCAGGTTATTACACAGAAATAAACATGCCTTCAGAAACAGGAAAAACAGATATGGAGAGAATTGGTCTCTTTAGTGAAATGGAGTACATCAGCATTGGGGATAAATATGTCTCACAATTTAACCGTAAGTACATTTTCTTCATTGTCATCACTTAGCAATGCTATGATTGTTCTTTTTTTTCCTGGGGGTGGGGGTGTTTCCAAAAAATTAATTGCTTGTCTTGCACTTAACAAAAGTGGATATTTCAAATAAGGTTGTTTGTAGACTAATTTTTAAGATTGTTTGGCTTTTCCATCACACTAAGAAAGAAGTGGATGGTGTTAATGATCAGAATGACCCATGTGAAGTTGCCAGTTTTGCAAGGAAATGCACTTGCATAAAAGCGTATGTTAACTTAGACAAATGTTGCTTCTGGCATGTCAAACTGTAGAGAGTTAAAATAACGTGTATGTTAGTGGTGGGGATAAACAGTCCAAGCAAGCCAACTGCCTGGGAGCAACCTTTGTTCCTCATATACTGTAATTTAAAGTGTCTTGGCTGACATGCAATATGGACTTATCTGCTTCACAAATAATGCTACTCATGTGTTCATGCCATGATTTTCCTCCTCCCAAACCAGGCCCTTCCCCTTTATACAAAACAGCTAAAAGCCTTTCTTTCAAAAGTGCTTGGATTGGCTCAAAAACAATTTTAGAATTTTTATTTGCATGTAGAATGTTGACTAGAACAGGGCCTTATATTAATTTCTGCTCCAAAATGCATTAGGGCTTATTTTCAGATTTTTTTTCATGTACAACAATCTAGGTAAAGGCTCCCCTTGACATTTAGTCCAGTCGTATCCGACTCTAGGGCGTGTTGCTCATCCCCATCTCCAAGCCATAGAGCCAGCGTTTGTCCGTAGACAGTTTCTGTAGTCACGTGGCCAGTGTGACTAGACACAGAATGCGTTACTTTTCCACTGTGGTGGTACCTATTTATCTACCCGCATTTACATGCTTTCGAACTGCTAGGTTGGCAGGAGCTGGGACAAGCGATGGGAGCTCACTCCGTTGTGTGGATTCGATCTTATGACTGCTGGTCTTCTTACCTTGAAGCACAGAAGCTTCTGCGGTTTAGCCCGCAGCACCATCATGTCCCACAACAATCTATATTTATTCGAATATGGACATCCCATCTTCTGATTGATGCACACTAGTGGAGGGCAGGGTTTCACTTAACTGGGGCTTATTTTTGGGGTAGGGCTTATATTACGAGCATCCTGAAAAATCATACTAGGGCATATTTTCAAGTTAGGTCTTATTTTCGGGGAAACAGGGTATAGAAAGATCTTATACTTTGAAGAATATGTTTCAAAAACCTTTCTTCTGCTTTTGTTGTTTCTGGGTTATATTGTTGCTGAAGAGTGATTTGGGGCCATAGATGCTCAAACCATTGGTACGCTGCTCTCAAGTTGTCTTTCCCTCTTGTATTTCTGCCCCACCGTCTTCCAGGCAGTCTTTATAGAATGGCTGGTTATTTAGAATATAGGTCCAAAAATGCTGAAACTAATTAATGGGAGGGAAATATATTTGTGTACGTATTTCTCCTATCTAGGATAGTAGTAAAACTTCTGTTTCTGTTATATTCCAGTTTATTTCCTGGAAACAAATTCTAGAGGGAGAGTCTAAAGAGGAAAGGGACAAAGCTCACTAAGCTAGTGGTTCCCAACCTTCGGTTACCCTGGTGTTCTTGGACTGCAACTCCCAGAAACCCCAGCCAGCACAAATAGTTGTGAAGCCTTCTGGGAGTTGCAAGAACACCTGATAAAAACAAAATAGAAATAAAAAAATATTTCATCTGATGAAGTGGGCTTGTCCACAAAAGCTCACACTAAAAAATTATAAAAGTTAGTCTTTAAGATGCCACCACATTTTTGTGTTTTAATTTTTCCCCCTATTTTGCGTCTACCTATAATGTTTGCAAAGACTAACATGGCTACCCTTCTACAAGAACATCTGGGTTACCCAAGGTTGTGAACCACTGCTCTGAGACATCTTTTGCAGTTCCATTTAGTCATGTTACTCAACTCTATTGGGAATTGTACCATCTTAATTAAGGAAAAATTTATTAGCTTTGAAGGTCTCTGAACTTTTGTTCTTTTTCTTAAAGACATTTGGCCTGGTTCAAGTGTATGGTATGGAGGTTCATGTCTCAAAAGTTAAAACTAAGTGGTAGCAATATTGACAACAGTGAATTTATTTTGAAGGCCCTTTTAATGAAGCTGCAAGCAAGAACAAGCAGATGCTGCCAGGGGGTAACAAGGAGAAGGCAGCTACCCAGGCAGGTTATTTTGACCCTGCTTTTGGAAGAATTTTCGAAGGTGAAAGTTACTTAAATCCTGTTCAGCTACGGAGACGATATCGAATGGCAGAGGCAAAGAAAAACCTGGGAAGCAAAGCCTTCCTTCCCAGTAATGGAGATAAATTTCCGTAAGTGCTGAAAAAAGTGCATCAGTTTTGATATTTATTTATTTATTGAATTTGTACCCCCGCACCATCTGCCAAGCAGGCCACTTATTATGGATTTTTGTTACTTATGTTTATATTTACAATAAAAAATGAAGGAATAAATTCAGGTGATTTTGCTGTCTAAGCTGTTAAAGATTTGCCCCAACCCCAAATATTATATGATGTCTCTGCTCCCTGATTCCAGCTGTAGCAATAACTCCAGTTGTCCCAACTCACACTTACATACCATAAGTCTTCTCTTCTATGAGAATGAACAACTTTTGCAATGAAGGCTGACCATCATTGATATATAGAGTGGTCATAATTGACTAGATAGGCGGGATATAAATACAGTCAATCAATCAATCAATCAATCAATCAATCAATATTTTTGATCAAAGTATACATGAGAATATTTGGAGTAAGATGCTGGAGGTCCTCCAATCTCATATGTTAATCTTGTGACATATTTAATCTTAAAATGTATCCTTTTGTTGGTGTATATTTAAATGTTATTAAAGTTATTTTTAGTTGGCTGGATAGCTCAGTTGCTTGGGTATCTGGCTGCAGAACCAGAGGTTGGAAGTATGTGCCTCATGTGAGCAGAGCCAGCGTTGTGTCGCCTTGGGCAAACTGCACAGACCCAGGGCAACCCCAGAAGAAGGAAATGGTAAACCACTTCAGTGCATTCTCTGCCTAGAAAGGGTTGCCATAAGTTGGAATTGAGTTGACAGCACATAATAATTATTAAAGTTACTTTTTTTTTTTTTAAAAAAAGAGATTTTTCTCATAGAAAAACATGGGAAGTCTGCAAGTATTGGTTCTAGGTCATAGCTCTTTGAGGAGCTTGTTTTTCCATTTAATGTCCCTGACAGTGAAACAGTTATTTTAAAAGTATGAACCAGAGCACAGTCAGAGAAGTGCAACTTTCTTGCTTCTACATACTTTTCTCTCAACATCATGATCTGCTTTGTTATATGCAACTCCAGAATTAGACATGCAAAGCAAGTAAGTATTTACATTTCAGAAATAATTCAGATGATAGCATGCTTCTCCCTTTAGCATATTGTCACAGTTACGCCTTCTCCACCACTTGAGGGAGCACTCCTTATAGAATTTTTTTTCTTGGCCATGTGCTTTGATCTTTGATAGTCAAATATACCTCTTAAAGGTCTGCAAAACAGGACTTTCCTGAGGTGAGAAACAATGTCCATATTAGAAATGGTGGAATTGTTAAGGAAAAATCATTAAGGTGTCCTGTCATTTTTCTCTAGTTAAAACAAAACTCTACATGGTATATTAGGATACACTATTGGAAAATTGAATATTTATTTTGGTATTTCTCATGGCTGGGTCTTGATTTCATCATGTAACAAGACTTTTACAAGAGAAAACAACTATTAAAGTGTTGGGTGAAATGTATAAATTCACAGATACTGTGAGACACAGGCACAGCTATACTCCTTCTACCATCCCTACAAACACTGCTGAAAATCCCATTTCTAACCTCTCTCATTTTCTGTACTAGCCTGCTTCATTCATGGCTGCATGCTTCCTCTAGGCCAGTGGTTGCGAACCTTTCTGGGCTCGCGTGCCCAAACAAAAACAAAAACCCAGCAGGCGGTGTGCTGCGGTGGCGGTGGAACTGGAAGTGGCGGCGGAAAGGGGAATCCCGACACGGAGGTGCCTCGAGACCCCACTCTGGATCTGCCGCCAGCAGCAGCTGCTCCGGATCCTGACCCGCCACTTGTCCGGGAACCAGCACCATGGCTACAGCTGCCTTCTCAGGTTTGGCTGTGTGTGTGTGGAGAGTAGTGATCCGGCGACTTATGGCTTGTGTGCCGGCAGAAAGGGCTCCGTGTGCCAACTATGGCATGTGTGCCATAGGTTCACCATCGCTGCTAGGCTATGGACCATGGAAATCTCATCTACTGGAGTCCTTAAGGCAGACCTGGGCAAAGTGCGGCTCGAGGGCCACATAAGCCTATGAGCCGCTCCTGTCTGGCCCGCCGGTCATCACTCCAGTCAAGCACTTGTTCAAGCCCAAGACAGACTGGATTTCTCTCACTGAACAAGTTGAACATCAAAACCATTTACAGCTTTTTGTCTAAAGTTGATCGGTTGCTTATCTTTCCCAGGCATGTGTGCCTGGGAAAGCCTGGTAGACTGGGCCTACCAGGGGAGGGCTTCCCCCGGCAGGCCCGGTCTACTCCCCCATTTTTTTGTGGAGGGGGGCGGTTTCTTGGGCCGGTTACAGATTAAATGGTTTTCAGTGCATTCCTATGGGAAATGCATTTTCGACCTACGGACTTTTTGACCTACGGACACCGTTCCAATAAGGATTAATTCCGTAGGTCAAGGGTCCACTGTATAAGAGCAGAATACAGTATTGCTCTGTTTCAAGCAATGGGACTCTGGCTTGCACAGGAGGGCAGTGAATATGCAGTAAAAATAAACAGTATTTTGTCTGTCACATATATTTTTAACACATACAGTTCTGGACATAATTTGTATACTTTTATTCTTACCCATTAAGCAAACAAATAGTTTATGAGTTGCAGATTTAATAGACAAATGCTGACTTTTTTTTTACTTTTTTATCTTACAGTTGTGGTATAGGAACATATTATGGAACAATTGGAGGTCCATGTCCCTATTTTAGTGCACAAACCAAAGACAGGCCACCATATGTTCAGCCTGGGAAGAATCTTTATACCAATCCAGGAAAGAAAGGAACTGGCTATGGGTAAAGGATTTTAGAATTCTAGTCCATGATTCTTTTTTGAAAATTTTACAGACTTTTGAATGTTGGTGTCACCACTATCTTATTTCTCTATCGAGGTATCCAAATCTTACCATAGGTAAACCGTACCCCCATTCAGTTGAATTATATGACATCGGGAGGATAAACTTTAAGGTAATTTTTTTGCTGATTTGCCATTTAATTTCGGGTTCTTATGCCTATTCTGTTCCAGATTATCAGATCTTGTTTTATTATATGCTAACAAGAATGTACATTAATCACCTTTGCTCTTTAAATATACAAAGAGTATAATTCTTTAGTTTTGTACTTGTTGATTCAAAAACTGGACTTGCTTTTTCCATGTAGCATTCTTTCTGTCTTATGAATGTACTCATAATGGTTTTATTAGCCTAAATAGATATCTTACTTTTTAGTATAGTAGGTAACATGTAACAGCCCCCTGGCCTTGCTTTCTTAGAGTAAATGCCTAACAGATTTTAAAGAAAGCAAGCTGTAAAATGTCCTTTAGAACAGCAGCAGTGGGGGGAGGGTGGCTCTGCTAGAGTTCTGTATGAACCTAAATTTCTAATCACAGCATTATTGATATTAATATCAATAATGCTGAGCTTGTCCTCTATATTTATTACAGTGTCCACTATATTGTCCACTATATTTATTATATTTTATATTATCCATTATGTTTATACCTGCCTTTCTACTAATGCTGGTAAAATAGATTAAATTGTAGATCTTCAAGGTATTAAAAATAATATGAGTTAGAAGTACTCAATATATCTTCCATCTCTAATTTATGCAGAAAACATCTGAAGAACACCATCGCCTTATGAAAGGTGGGCCTTTCAAATTGAATCTTTATCCTCGAGAGTATTTTGATATAAATCCTTACCACGATGACAAACCATTGCCACCACCAAAGAAACAACCGGCAGTAAAACCAATTCAGCAACCATTTAAGCCAAGCTCTCCTGCCAAGAAGGTGGAATTATTATCTAAAATTTTGAAAAATGTGGATGTTATTATTTTAAATCACATGAATTTTAATTAATTACAAAAAATTTAATATGTACCGTCTTTGTTGCGGTTTAGAGATAAATTAAATTTTAAAAGTTTTGGGCTGGGAGGGGAAGCCTGACAAAGCAGCAGAAAATAAACCATGGGGTTTGGGAAGGACAAAAAAGAGTGGGAATTCAAAATTGTATATACCAAGGCAAGGGGAATGTCATCTGGATGGCAGAAGAAATCCTGCCAAGGTTTGTGCTTTACAGGATGTTTAAAGAGTACAAATGTTCCACTTGGAAGAACCCTTAGCCCAAATGTGAGGCAGTAACACCAAATCAAGTGATTGTGAAACTCAATCATGAAAAAGGAGCAGCTAGTCCTAGGTAATAGTCGGGGGGATCCACATAAAACCAAGAGGTTTTGGTTTAATTTGTTGTCTGAACATGGTCATCGTGTTGTGTAGTGGATATTGGTGAACTCTGACCAGGAGGATTTGAATCTAACTCACCCTTGGAAGAAGGGTAGGACAAAATGGTGATAAATAAAAGAAAATTTAAAAACTGGTAACTTGTTAAAAAATACTGATTTCAGACAAAATGCTTGGCTCAACTTAGCATGTTAAAGAAAACGGCGTCTTTTATTTATCACCAATATACTATATACATATATATACTGTACAGTATATTGCTTTGTTTTTGCTTTTCCAGCCAGGAGGCATGAAAGCAGGCACATTTGATCCTTATCCATCTCATTCCACGGATCCTTACATCATTAAGCTGCCCAGACCTATCACAACCAATAAACAAGGGCAGGTCTTTCATCCTAATCCTGGGACTAAGAGCAGACCAGTAAGAAGTATTATGACCTCAAACATTGAAAAGTAAGTTCTTGATATCTGCAGCAGTCAATTAGTAAGAAATGTTTTGCAGGGGCTTATATTTATCTGGCATTGTAGGTGTCTCAACCAGGGTACCGGCTGGAGAAGCATATCTCAGTTGGGACAGTTTTGATGTTATTAGTGAGGATGTGGGTGTGACAAACCCAGACCTACTGGGATCTGCCACACGTTAACTAAGCTGCCACCAACCATTCCCTATAAGAAGTCACACAGACCAGGGATGGATTTTCAACAAATAAAAGAATAAGGTTTATTTAAAACAACACACAAGGAAAATAAAATGATCAGGTGAATAGGATATAGTAACGTGGCTTAGTCTCATTCATACATGCACACAGTTTGGTTCACACAGAACACTTAACTTGAAGCACAGACCCTGAACCTATCAGTTCTGGCTAACCAACAGACACCTGAACCTATCAGGTTGGTACTGACTGACACACAGTAGTACCCTGTCTGACACACAGACTCCGAAACACCAGCTTCTTCTTCCCAGCTGCTGCTTCTCCTCCTAGCTCTCCACACACGCTCCACATATATATACAGTACAGCCCCTCCTCCTGATGTCCCGCCTTCCACTCCCCATAGGATGGAACTTTCCCTCCAAACCCATGACAGACAGGTAACATCAGTGCTGTATGTAACACCTCCCCTCTTTATAAGTTGTTTTGTAGGGGGAAAGCTAAGGTGCTTTTCACCAAAAAAACAACCTGGATAAAACACACAACAACAGTTATACATACAATATCATACTTACTTATACTTACACTCTAAGTTAACCATATCAATTAGGCATTTAAACATTTACCATATACATTACATCAAGTTACCTTTATTCATACAAACCAAGTTCAAAAAACAGGTACATTTAACCTTTGGTCACCAACATATATACATAGTCCATGTTTCTTTCGCCGTCTTCATTCTTCAGGTCTTCTTGACAAGGCGTCAGCAACACAGTTCACTGACCCTTTGACCACCTTCACTTCAAAGTCATAGTCTTGCAAGTTTAAAGCCCACCTCATAAGTTTGCTATTGTGGGTTTTCATTGTCTTTAACCATTGCAGTGGTGAATGGTCAGTGCACAGAGTAAAATGTCTTCCCCAGATGTAAGGCTTGGCCTTCTGGATCGCGTAGACTATGGCCAGACACTCCTTCTCCACGGTTGCCAAATGTCTCTCACCTTTCTGGAGTTTCCTACTCAGGTAGGACACTGGATGCTGGTCACCATTCTCATCCTCCTGGCAAAGAACCGCTCCTACCCCGCTGTTAGACGCATCGGTGTAGATGATGAACTCCCGGTCGAAGTCTGGAGCACGCAGCACTGGATAGTTGATTAGCGCCTGCTTCAACCTCTGGAACGCCTCCTCACAGTCGCTGGTCCACGGGATGCGGTCATCAGCCTTCTTCCTCGTCAGATCGGTCAGCGGAGCCGCAATCTCGCTAAACCTCGGGATGAACTTTCTGTAGTAGCCCACCAACCCAAGAAATGATTTGACTTTTTTCTTGGTGTTGGGTCTAGGCCAATCACGAACTGCTTCTATCTTGGCCTCCAGGGGTTTTATCACTCCTCCCCCTACCATGTGACCCAAGTCTTTTATTTCTGGGCTACCCAGCTGACACTTGCTCTCTTTGCAGAGCCTAGGCCAAAGCACTTCCTCCCCTGGGTTAAAGCGCCTCTCCCTGCCTTTCTGGTCATCCCAAGCTTTCTTTCTGACCTTTTGAGCTTGCAGGGTCTCTGCTGCTAGCTCTAGGTTTCTCTTTAGGTCATTCCTTAGAGTGTCTATGTATGTCACAACATCTTGTGGGTCATCCTGGGTGATCTGCTCCCAATTTTGTTTGATCAAATCAAGGGGCCCTTTCACCCTTCTCCCAAATAAAAGTTCAAACGGACTGAACCCGATACTGGCTTGTGGCACTGATCGATAAGCAAACAAAAGGGATTGCAGCTTCTGGTCCCAATTGTTTGGATTCTCTGCCAAGTAAGCCCTAATCATGCGCATTAGAGTTCCATTGAACTTCTCAGTTAACCCATTACTTTCAGGGTGATAGGCAGTGGTTTCCTTGTGCTTAATTTCACAGATTTGCCATAACCGTTTCATGAGCTTCGATGTGAACGATGCGCCCAAATCTGTGATTATTTCTGAGGCAAATCCCATCCTGGACATATACCCCACCAAGGCATCTGCCACTGTGTTAGTTTCAATGTTAGTCAAGGGTATGGCTTCAGGGTACCTCGTGGCATGGTCCACAATGGTGAGAATGAACCTGTTTCCCCTCTTTGTGGCCTTGGGCAAAGGTCCCACAATATCCACCCCTATGCATTTGAACGGAGTGTCAATCACAGGCAAAGGGCACAACTTTGCTTTGGTCCTGTCGCGGTTATTCCCCTGCCTTTGACACACATCACATTGTTTACAGAACTCCCTGATCTGCTTCCCTATGTCAGGCCAGTAAAAATTCTGTGTGATTCTCTGCTGTGTTTTGTTCACCCCTAAGTGCGCAGCAAACATGTCAGAGTGCCCCCTTTGTAAGATCATGGGGCGATACTTTTCAGGTACCACTAGCTGACTTCGGATCCCATCTCCCCCTTTTGAGATATTCCTCAGGGTCTCTCTATACAAAATCCCCTTTTTCTCTAGAAATCTCACTGGGGTTTCAGGTGTTAGCTGGGCGTCAGTCACCTGTTCAAAACACTTTTGGAGAGTGGCGTCTGCCTTTTGCTCTTGTCCAAATCTGCTGTCTGTGGTTAAGGTTTCCACCACAGCTTCTGAACTCCCCTCTGCTTCCGTCTCTGGCTCATCATTACCCCCCTGAACTGTCCCCGTGGTGGCTTGTGAACGTGTAATCACTAGCACCCGTTTCACATGTTCAGCCAGGTCATTTCCCACGAGCACGGCTGCTGGCAGAGTCGATGAAATTGCTAGCCGCCAAACTCCCCTCCAGCCTTGAAAGTTCACAGGTACCTCCGCTACTGGCAGTGAGATCACCTGCCCCTCAATCCCTGCCACCTTCATGCTCTCATTTGGGATTACATACTCCCTAGGAATAATATCTGGATGGCACAGGGTCACCTGAGAACAAGTGTCCCGCAGCCCCCGATACTGATGGCCAAGTATTCCTACGTCCACCCCTGCTGTTTCAAACAACTGAGAATCTGTTCTCACGAGCAAGCATCGCTTGACCTCCACAAGAGGACCATTTTCCTCAGCCTGATCAGCAGATGTACTTGTTCCAGATTGAGTAGCCATGGCAACAGGCTCCCTCAGTGACAATGAGCCTTGCTCTTTCTGGACACAGAACACAGCTTTTGGCTTGGTTCCACTTGAATCCTGAGGCACAATTCCTTTTAGCTGCTTTAATTTCTCACACTCTGAGATTAGATGGCCCTTTCCCTGACAGAAATAACATTTTCTGCTATATTTTGAGTCTTTCTCATCCTGTTTTGGTTTTCCCTCCAAAATCTGAGGTCTTGGTTTCATGTCTGAGGGCTTCCCTTCACCATGGGCCCCTCCCCCTTGCTGGCTTTTCCCTGGTCCCTGAGAGTACTTGCTGTAGGTTTCTTTAGGTTTCCCCATCGCTTTCCCCTCACCCAAGGGCTTTCTTATTTGGGAAATAAAATCTGCGATCTCGGCTGCTTCTGCCACAGATTTCGGTTTCCTTTCCCTCACCTGGAATTTCAGTTCCCCATGCAGGACTGAATAGAACTGTTCCAGAGCTATCAAGTCTTTGAGCTGCTGAAAGGTCTCTGTCCCCTCCTGAGATAGCCATTTCTCTAGCAGCCTCACCAATTGGGCCCCCACTTGGGTAAAAGTCTGCTCTGGTTTCTTGGTGATTGACCTGAATCTTTGCCTCAGCTGTTCCGCATTTATCCCATGTCTTGCAAACACCAGTTTTTTAAACTCTGCAAAATCTTTCATCAGTTCCTGTGGCATCTCTGAATAAACTTCAGCAAGGCTGCCACTGATTAAAGATCGCATGATGGTCATCTTCTCAGTTTCCCTCACTGAGAAGTCCACAAACGCTCTTTCCACTAGGGAAAAGAACACCTCAGGACAATCTCCCTTGTGGTACACAGGGAATTTCTTCAGGTCAGCTTTAGACAATTGGCCTCCCTCAGAATCCCTATTGTTATTATTGTTCTGATTCATCAGTTCCAGTTTTCTTAACTCAAACGCCATTCTTTCTTTTTCCAGAGCAATTTTCTCTCTCTCCCTCTCCATTTCCATTCTCTGTCTCTCTAATCTTTCTTCTTTTTCCATTCTCTCTCTCTCTCTCTCTAATTCAAATTGCCGTTGTTTCTCTCTTTCCCTTTCCTCCATTTCCCTCACCCTCAGTTCATGCTGTTGGGCTATGAGCAATTTTCTGAGTTCTGGTTCTGCTCTCCTGTGCTGTCACCCTGCACTGAGCCAAATTCATCCTCAGAACCTTGGTCAACCTGGGGGTCTTTCACTTCACCCATTTCTGCCATTTGGCTTCGAGTCAAGGGCATAATCCCCCCCCCCCAGAACAGGCTGCTTTCAAAAGTCAAGCCTCAAAATAAAGCGACCACTTTTTTTTTTCTTGCCTCAGAACCAGCTTTCTCTATAGATTGCTGCTGTCCTTCAGCACTAACTTGCAACAGTTGCGAGCTAGAGTCTACCCCCCTCTGCTAGGCCTCTCAGCAGGCAGGCTAAATCACTTCTACTACACAGTTTTGCCTCAGCTTTTTTCCCGCCAAAACCAGGTTGCCTCAGAGCTCCCTAATCTAGCCCCCAATCTGAGGTTACACGTTCTTCTACTAGCTTACCCCCCCGTGAGGTAAGCCTAGAAGATTACCTACGCGCTCTCAGATTGTCCCTGACTAGACCCCCCTTGCTCTGGGCACACTTGCCAAGGCTTTGCTGGACCGCTGGACAACTGGACCAGTCGTATCCCACACGCTGGACACCAATCAATGTGACAAACCCAGACCTACTGGGATCTGCCACACGTTAACTAAGCTGCCACCAACCATTCCCTATAAGAAGTCACACAGACCAGGGATGGATTTTCAACAAATAAAAGAATAAGGTTTATTTAAAACAACACACAGGGAAAATAAAATGATCAGGTGAATAGGATATAGTAACGTGGCTTAGTCTCATTCATACATGCACACAGTTTGGTTCACACAGAACACTTAACTTGAAGCACAGACCCTGAACCTATCAGTTCTGGCTAACCAACAGACACCTGAACCTATCAGGTTGGTACTGACTGACACACAGTAGTACCCTGTCTGACACACAGACTCCCACACCAGCTTCTTCTTCCCAGCTGCTGCTTCTCCTCCTAGCTCTCCACACACGCTCCACATATATATACAGTACAGCCCCTCCTCCTGATGTCCCGCCTTCCACTCCCCATAGGATGGAACTTTCCCTCCAAACCCATGACAGACAGGTAACATCAGTGCTGTATGTAACAGTGGGCAGGTAAAGGTGTGGTGGGGTTATGGCAGAAGAGACCACCTTTGAGAGATTGGGATATGTCTCTGTCCCCACGGGCTCTTTGGGGGAAACATTCCTTCTACAACCATTATTTTTACCCTGAGGCCCTATCAAATCTGGAAGATATTTTTTGGCTGAAAATGGCCAGATGTAGGGCAAATATCCAATTACATCTCCTGGAGGTTTATGTGGCCATTTAAAGATCAGTTTTTTAAATGGGCTATAAAAATGGCCTTGTGGGCCACACTTTGCCTACCTCTGGGGTATGGGGAAAGTACAGATTACCAGCTACCTTCTGGACAGATAAACCCAGGTTTTCCTACAGAACGAAGAAATTGCAGTGAATGGCTAGAAAATTTAAATTCATCAATTAAAAAATTTGTCCAGCCGTTTCACAGGACCTTGATTAATGGCTGAGGAAAAATATGTTCAGACAAGCTGGTAAACAAACTTGGCACTCACATGTAGAGAAAAAGTACCATATGTTGCATAATGCTATATGACAGGGCAGGCAATTTTAGCCTTTCAGAAGATGCTGAACTGCAATTCCTACCAGCCCTTATTGCTGGTTAGAATGAAAAGGGGTTATGGGAACTGTATTCCAACAATATCTGGAAGGTATAGTCAACAACTCATATAGTCAACAACTCAAGAAGGATAGTACATTTTGGACAGAAGAGCTTTTGGCTACTGGATAAGCTTTAGTATCGTGGGCTTAGACCATATTTAATTCAAAATATTTTTATGTAGGGAGAACCTTGACTGAATACAGAAATGCACCTGGACACTGCCAGGTACAACAGAAAACCATACTCATAAATCTTATGCCATTTTCTTTACATATACTTTTCAGATCATTAAACGTAACCAACTACACAAATCCACGTGTGATGTCGTATTAGCTGTACAAAAGAAAGATGAATGAACTCTGCAAACAGAATCAGCTCAAGTAAATAAAATTTTGTCGCTGTGGGAAATGTGTTAAATGGTCTCTGGTCTGCAACTCTTTATCCCCAAAACCTGCTTAGGAGAGTCTTCTAGTCCTCCAGAGAAGGTTTCGAGGGCACACAGAATGCTGTTGGGGAATCACAACCCTCCCAGTACTAATGATGGAAGCAGTAATGTTAGTAGAAACGTCCAGCGGGCCTTGGGCAATATCTAATAAAATTAGGAGTATATTTTGATACAATTTTCATTTACGTTGTATATATTAGTGTTTGTAAAAAATAAATATTTATATTTTGCGTGATTAACATCATTTTCCCTTCCTTTTCCCAGCTAACCCCCTCCCCCCACACACACGTCTTTTCTGAGTCTGATTAACAATTCTTCCAAGTTCAATAATAGAACAGCAACAAAATTGGCATCTAGGACACAGGCATGACAGCAAGGACTGGTGTACTTTTTTGAATTTTGTGGAAGGGGTTTTAAACATGTCAGAGGCAGGAGGCTCCTTTTGCCTCCTCTCCATGGGGTGACAAGTTCTAGGTCTGAAACCAGCTGAGAGCTCCATTTAGAATAGACCCATTGAATCAACAGGATTTATGTAAAAAGATATTATAAAATTACATTTTATTAGAAGTGACTTTGGGTGCAATCAGATGGGGATTTGACCTGCAGATTCTTCCAATTTGGGGATGGACTGGTTCACTTTCTCTAAGATCTAACAATCAATCAAATTTAAATGTTTGTGCTGGAATTTCCAAGCTGACACAGAACAAGTGCTTCTTGATGAAGCTGCATCTCTCTTCCTTAGATTACAGATGTTTACGAACAGATAATGCAACAGGCAATGAGCCTAACACAAAGGGATACATTCCTGAATGAAGTCATTGACTGATATTACAGTGGTACTACGCTATTCATCCCTGATGTCATGCATACACATGCCCTGTACTCTGGATTTCTATCCACTGGCATAAATATCTGCACTTGGAAAGTGTCCATGGAAGCAGCTACTGATGCATATTCTTCCAGGTCATCTAAACCTCCAGTTAGACAAATTACATGAACATCTGATGGATCAACAGTCTCAAGTGATGGAGCTGGCAGCACAATTCTACTGATCCCTTCTCCATATATAGTGGAGAATAACTGGATAGTGCTCCAAGTTAAATACGAAATATGTCTCCAAATTATGTTCTGTGCTGTCCTGATATTAAAAAGGAAATAAATTTCTATAGTTACAGTTTCATAGCAGGTTTATGTGAGACAAAGTGGCACTCTTTTTTTATTGTGACACTGAAAATCAGGAAGATAGTTTATTCCAAGTAGAAGAATTGTGATTTTGAAAAAGAAGCAAAATAGCTTATTTTGTATAAATATTCTTAATATAGTGGGCCTTGACTTACGACCATAATCCATTCCAGAAGATGGAACGTAAGTCAAAATGGTCATAAATGGAATGGGATTAAGTAATGGGAATGTGATTAATCTGTTCCAGCAAAAAAAAAAAATCCTCAAAAAAAATTGCAAGCCCCACACTGGGACTGAAAAAAAACCCAAAAAACAAACAACAAACCACAGAAACATACCCCCCCCCCAGCCCTGCAAAACCTACCCAGAAGTTTTTAAAAAACGAAAACCAGCACCTTACCTTTCCAGGCAGTACCAAGCCTCTTCCGATGGCCTCCATGGGCTGATGCTACCGCTGCTGCTCAATGCCGCCTCCAGCTCCGGAACTGGCACCAGCGGCTGTTCGCCGGGGCGGCCACATCGTTACTCGGGGCTCCTCGCAGCTCTCCGCAGGCTAATGGGAAAATCAAATGTACTGATGGTTCACGGAGTGCGGTGAGGATCACCGAGGACCGATGCAGCCACCCCGGTGAACAGCCGCTCGTGCCAGTTCTGGAGCTGGAGGCGGCATCGGGCACCAGCTGTGGCATCGGCCTGCAAAGGGCAGTGAGGAGCCCAGTGCCGGGAGGTGGAGCCTGGCCAGGATGCTCTGGCCGCTCGCCTCCCAATGGGCTCCAATGAGGCCGGGGGTGGCGGCAGCCCAAAGCCGGGAGGCTGAGCCTGGCCGGGATGCTCCATGAGGCCAGCAGTGACCCTGGCTTTGCTGGAGTCGGGAGGCGAGCAGCCGGAGCATCCCAGCCAGTCTCAGCCACCACCGCGTCCCTTTCCCTAACTGTTGGGGCAAGATTGCTACAAAGAAACATCCTCACCACCAATGATTTGAATTTCCTGTCTTCTCCCCCTGCCTTTTCCTGGTTGCAAGTCAAAGCTCCGGCCGCAAGTCGAAGCAAAATTGTGCAGCCGGAACTGGTCGTAACTCGAAATGGTCGCAAGGAGGAGCGTTTGTAAGTCGAGGCACTACTGTACATATTTTCATTTTACAATTACAGTGGTGCCTCGACTTACGAGCCTCCTTACTTACGACCAATTGGACTTACAAACAGCTCTGGTTGCAAAATTTTGCTTCTACTTGCTACCGGAGCTTCGACTTACAAACAGAAAAAGGCAGGAAATTCAAATTGCTAAGTGTAGGTGGCAAAAGAGGCTGCTTCTTTGTAGCTCTTTCGCCCCAGCAGTTAGTGTGTGTGCAATCCCAGAAGGCTGGCTGCTAAGGTCTGGTGCTTTTTAAAAATTGTTCTTGGTATTTTTGCAGCATGGTTTTCGGCTGGGGGGCCTATGTTTCTGTGCTGTGATGGGTCTTGGGGGGGTTGTTTGCTTTATTTCCCCCCATTTCCAATGGGGGGGTTGGTTGCTTTTTGGAGTGTTTTTCCCCATTTCTGATGGGTTTTGGTGGTTTGTTTGGTTTTTGGTTCCCCCCCATTTCCGATGGGTCTTGGGGGGTTTAGTTGCTTTTGGGTCCCCCCCATTTTTGATGTCTCTTACATGCTTCTGTTGCTTTTTGCTTTGTTCTCTTTGCATTTCTGATCTGCTCCCTTTGATTTCTGTGCATTTCCGACCTTGTCCCTTCGTTCTCTGTGCATGTCCAATCTGCTCCATTTGCTTTCTGTGCTTTTGCAATGGGCCCTGCATGCTTCCCTTGCTTTTTCCTTTGCTTTCTGTGCATTTCCAAACTTGTCCCTTCGTTCTCCGTGCATTTCCAATCAGCTCCATTTGTCTTCTGTGCTTCTGCAATGGGCCCTGCATGCTTCCCTTGCATTCCCCCCCCCACTTCATACACAAGGGATTAATTGTGTTTCCAATGAGTCTTGCAGTGATTTGTTTTGGTGATTTTTTTTTCCTTTGGCTGGAACAGATTAATCGCGTTCCAATACATTTCAATGGGAAATGGTGCTTTGACTTACGACCATTTCAAGTTACAACCATCATTCCAGAATGGATTATGGTCATAAGTCGAGGCACCACTGTAGTGTGACAACTAGACATCAAGCAGAAAAGGAATGATATTTAGAGACCGTGATAGATACCATGGCTGAAATCCTGTTCCTTAGCATAGTAAGTTGCAAGTATGCTCACTGAATTTGGTGAGTTTAGCTCTTCTGTAAGTTCCACTGATTCAATGAGCTCACTCTAGTTATGATTTACTACATTAAGCAAAAGGATTTCAGTCCACGAGTCTCAGAAAAATGTGTGGAAGAATTTTTGTTAAAATTATCTGTATGAACTTCATGTAGCACTAATTCTGCTGAAGGTTCCTGGGATATTAGCATTTGTTTGTATCATTCACTGAAAATAGTCCAGCATATCAAAATGTTCAATTTGTCATTTAGATGGAATATTGGTTGGGAAAGGACTGTAGAAACTATAGTCTACACCTGGTTAAGCTTAGGCGCCACTTAATGCACACACACACATAAGATTATTGGTCAGATTTGTAGCCATCACTAAGAAACTAAGGACAATAAACATGCCAAAGAGGAAAGAGCCCTCAAGCCAGAAGAACCTGACTACCGTATTTGCTAGCGTATAAGACTACTTTTTTGGCCCAAAAAACATTCCTCCAAGTGGGGGGGTCATCTTATACGCCGGGTGCACTTCAGTTGGGCCAGGAAGGAGCCGCCACCGCGTTGAGTGAGTGATGCGGAGCCACACTGGCCAGGGAGGAAGGCAGGTGGGCAGGCAGGCGGAGGGAGGGAAGCAGAGCCGGCCATGCCTGAGTGGTCAGAGCCCGCCGCCCCGCACCGCTGAGGCAGCTGCCCGCTCGCCTGCCCGCCGGCGGAGAGCTGCTTCCCCTCCTCCTCCGCTGCCGCCGCCAGCCCGGCCACTTCCCCTCCTCCTCGCCCTCCTCCCCGCCGGCCATCAACTTCCAGGGCGGGCCCAGGCAGAGCCCTGGGCAGCCGGCGCCGGAGCAGAGCCGTCCACTCTATATTTTGAGTGGAAATGTTGGGGGGGGTTGTCTTATATGCCCAGTCGTCTTGTACACCGGCAAATACGGTAGCTAAAAATAAGGAGCTTCATAGAGCACACATAAGATTGCCTTTAAGACTGTATTAGGTAAAATTTAGTGTGAAATATGCAGTAATAGTTTTATCTTAAGAGAGTAGAACTCTAATACCTCAGAAATATCTGGCAGTTGTGTTTTATCCACTATTTTAAAAAGACAAATATGTATATATACTGGTACAGAAGTAGATACATCCTACCATTAAAATAAAAAAACTGATGTGCTAATAAAGTAACAGTTAAGATCAAGTTACAAGGCTGCAAACCTAAGTGCACATGCAATCATGCACAAGCTTTTACTGTGAAATATATTTTAAAACAGTGAATAAAGTGTATTGTAGCTGTTACCAGAGTTTGTGGCAAAGAAGTGGCTGAGACTAATATGATTTCATGACAAATGGAAATCTCTTCCTCTTTTTGTATGACCAGTGTTCAGAAGTGATACAAACAAGGCATGATGTTAACAATACACAGGACAGGTGTTTCCAAGTATGTCAGTGAATCTGAATACTCAGGGTTTGATTTGTGCTGCTGTTAGGACAACTACAACTATACTACATTGCATCAAGCAAAACGTTATGTGGAAAAAGAATTTCATTATTGTTGCTTACCAATACAACAATATCTCGCATGTTTATTAAAAGGCTCATGGGAAAGTAGTGGTAATTGTATAAAAGATTTTTAAACTGGTTTCGATCAAGATTTTTTTTAATTACAGTTTCTTTGAAGGAATGATTGATGGAGTTTGCCAGGAATTGCCTAGAAAAAAACACAGTTTTCTTTAAAGACCCAAACCAAGGAAGGAATTCATTGAAGGAGGCAATTGTGGTACTTAGAAACCTATACAACTCTATAATTCAGGAACCAATATAATATGATACTGAAGCTAATTCTAGTATTTTGCTGAGGACAATTTAGGTTAAGCCAATTTTTGAAATAAGCAATCAAAGCTAAGAATTATTTTTAAATTTATTATCAAGGTTAGTAATGGTTCATACAATCATTTTCTCTAGTTGTCTTTTAATGAGTATAAACCTGTCAGTGATACATCCCACACATATCTCAGGGGAAAATGTCATTTAGATGTTATTACCAGATTTATTTCCAGTTCTCAATATCAGATATGCCTGGAAATACTTGAAGGCCACAAGCACAATTTATTCAAGCATAAATACAGCTCTACATGTACAATAGTCCTTCTGTCTCTTCTTCTTGCCTTCCTTTCTGATTGGAATGTGTGCTCTGGTCAAGCATATCTGTGAGTCAGGGCAATGCTGAGAAGCAAGACAGCTAAATAAGTATACTGAATATATGCCGGGGAATGCCTCCCATTGAAAATAATGGCTGGCCTGCTTTTGTCTACATGTGCGTGGCCAGGGGGTGGGGACTGGCTCCCTTGAACTACCTTTCAATTCCTTCCCTAAAACTGAGCACTAACATTTTAGGCACTACCACTGGCCTCTTACTGACTTAGATCTAAGCATCACTTTCTTTAATATGATTAGACCTAAACATTCTATCAGTTCAGTTCACTATCTCTCTCTCCCCCCCCCCAAAATATTGACTTAAAATCGTTTTTCTATATAGCAGAAAGCAAAACATTTACCTGATACCCTGTGTATGAAAGAAATGTGCTGGTAACGAGATATTTCTTCACAAATTCCAGTGGGATCTGCAAGCTGACCATTTCCATGCTGCCTTTCTGAATAGAACCTTTGTTTAGACTGTGCATTGATCAAAGCAGTGACTTGGTCTTTGAGGCTGACATTGTCCTTATGGAGCCGGTGTGCTTCAAATTTCAATACCTCTCTTTCATTTTCTGCATTACGCATTCTATTTTCCATCAATAAGAGCTCCTCCCTCAGTTGTCTTATTTTATTTTTGCATTCTAAAGCATCTTGTTTATATTCATGGGCCTGCTGTTTAAGAACCCAATTGTTCTCTGTGCCACCTGTTATAACTCCTGTCAGTCTCTCACACTCTCTTTCCATGTTGGACAGCTTAGTTTTCAAAACTCTGATTTCTACTTTTGCACTGTTACATTCAGTTAGAAGCTTTTCCCTGGAATGAGCTTTATCATGCTGGGCATCTCCGAGTTCCTTCTGCAAGACTTCTTTATCCTTGAGTGCTTCTTGCAATGTCTCACCAAGCTTCCTTTTTTCTTCATCTAACGATTGCATCCTCATAAGAAGAGCCTCCCGATCAGATACTGCTGTCTTCGCCTTTTCTTTCAGTCTTTGTATTTCCTTCTGTTTTTCTTCAAGCGCATTTTCCAAGAAACTGTTTTTGTCTGTAACCTGACATATTTTCTCTTCCAGTGCCTTATTTTCTTCATGAATAATTGACACTTGTTTTTCCATAGATGCTAAGGCCACAATAAGGTCATTTTTTTCTTTAGTGAAAAAAGCTAGATTTTCCTGGGCTTGTTGGTCTTTCTTCTGAAAATCACTTATTTCTTGCATCATGTGTTGATTCTGAGCAGAAAGATGGTCCTGTTTTTCTTCCAGACTTGCCTTTTGCTGTTGAAGTTCCTTGAATTTCTTCATTAATCTTTTGACTTCTTTAAGGCATTCTTTGCAGTCTCCCTCTGACTTAACAAGTCTTCCTTGAAAGTTATTCTTTTCATCTTGTAAATCCTTAATCTGCTTCTGATAGTTTGAGTTTTGCTCTGTCAAGGAATGTATAATGTCTGTTAGAGGTTTCAACTGGTTCTTGAGATCTGTGTTTTCACGTTCAAAGTTCACCACATTTTTCTGAATATGTTCAGACTCTCTCACTGACAATTGTAACAATCTCATTTTTTTAGCATAGTCACCAGATACAACATTTGCATCATAAAATTCCAGATCTTCACAGTTTTGAAATTCTTGGTTTAGGCTAAACACCTCCTTTTGTTTATCTGTTTGTCTGTCTTCTGTGTGTTTTTGAATCAGAAATTGATCTTTTGTCAATTTGGACAAGACCTTGAACTGCATCTTATCAACAAAACTGTCTTCCATGAGAAGTTCTGAATTACTGCATTTCCCAAATGACATTTGTGCTGCATTTTGGTTGTTTTCCAGTTCTGAAATGCTCTTGAATGTAAAATCCTCATTTGACACATCTATTGCTTTTTCTGTTAGATCCTGTTCTGACAGATAACCAGAATCATTGTCTTTGCCACACACAAAATTAGGAGAGCTTGGAAGTTCAGAAGTATATGACAGTTCATGCCTATCAGTTTTCTTCCTTTTGTCTCTCAGGTTTTTGGAAGAAAAGCTCATACTCTCTGTCAAGTGCTCGTCACCCTCATCCTCAGCCTTACTGAGTATTTTAGGTGATTCGTAACTTTGGATCTCCCTCAGGGAAGTCCTTTCTTGTGTTTCCATACCAACAAAAAATGGAGGAGAAAGGTTCTTGGCAGACTTCAATTCATGGTCATTATTTACAGCCAAAATAGTTTTATTTCTATATATTTGGGCATGTTTTTCCAACTTTCCAACTGTTTTATATTTTAGCAAATGCTCATGTGAAATATCTTCACCTGCAGTCATGTTTCTACATATAGCATTGAAATCGGTTTCTGGACAGTGACTGGTACCAGACCTGTTATGAATATGAACTTGCTTCTTAAAATTTGATGCTTCTAGATACTCTCCTGGCTGAAAAAAAAAAGAAAGAAGAGATAATAGTCATATTAAAGGCATTCACTATTTAACAAAAGAGATCAGCAGTACTTCAGCACCACTAATGAATTCCATAGGACACCAGTCTTTTCAAAGTTTATATAGATTTCGCTTCCAAGAAAAAAATATGCACGGGGTGGTGGTGGAATCACTGCCTCCAAATAGTTGTACTATCTCTCCTTGTAATTGTTTAAACATAATTTGAAGGTACATGTTTTTCAATGCCTTTTATCTCCTAATCTCTGCCTTGCACTAATGTTCCAGACAAGGTTTGTTTTAATAGGCTTAACTGCCTTTTCCTAGTAGAGATGGAAAGTAACTGAAATGATTGAGATACTATGTGTATTATTTTATTACCCATATTCAGGACCAAATTACCTAACATTTCTTCAGTCATATGTATTTTTATTGGTTTTCTCTTAAAACCAATGGTGGTTTTAAACATACCATTGTGGTATGTTTTTCTTCACTTTTTAAAAATCCAAAGTAATGTAAACTCTCCCCCCCCCATTTATGTATATTATGGAGCATATAGGAAAGGCAAACACATTAATGAAGTCCAGAACCATTCTTTTTGACACAAAGATGGCGACTGCAGTGGCTGAAACCAGGTTTCCAGTATGCACTCTAACTGGAACTACCTGTTGGATTCTGGTCTGCCTATTTCTGCCCTCTCATTACAGCTACTCTGATGTTCTAGATTTGTGTTTAATTTTTTTCTCTCAACTCTTCTTGGGAAAAATTGTCTTAATTCATTCTGATATATTCCTTTTACCATCTTTAATTAAAATTACACTATTCCTTTGAGAGAGCAGATTATATGGGCTTCTCATGCAGTACTCCATCCAAGTCCCCAGTGAGACTGCCACCTGCTTAGATCTGATAAGTAAACAGCAACACACACATTCACACCATCGTTAGCACCATAACTACTGTAAAATAGTTTTCTGCAACTGCATGTGAACTGATTTGAAAGACACAATAGGAAGCCACAACTGTGGACAAGAAATCAGATCCATTGCTATTTCTATGTTAATAATAATAATAATAATAATAATAATAATAATAATAATAATAATAATAATAATAATAATAATAATTTATTGTCATTGTAAGTATATACACATACAACGAAATTCACAGACACCCGGCACGGTATATCCTTTACTACTGACATGTTATGTGGTAGCTGAGAATCTGATGTCTAGGCATATGAAAAGGCTTCAGGCAGTTTGAGGGCTAAAGCTCATGTTCAGATACACATCTTTCTTTCTCTTACGTTTTATCCTTAACCTTGTGATCTGTTTTGCTATATATGACACCAGAATTAAACACATAAAGGAAGCTATTATTTATATTCTAGACAATACACATTCCTCTTCTTAATATATTACGGCTATTACACTTTTTGTTTTACTACTGTGAACCACATCTTCTAGAAACAGATTTCTCAGAACACAACTTTGGTCCTGAGATAATCCCCAGTACTGCTGTTTTAAAACACTACATTAAGGAATCAGCTGTATGGACAATTATATCTACATTCTCCTCAACTTTGTTGTTTGTAATCTATTATCATCCGAAAAGCCATGAAACAGTTCACTTCTTGGATGATTTGTTTTATAAACACGAAAGTACATTTGCTTATGAGCACTCTGCTTTCTACTTATGAACTTATCTCTGCATCAAAAGTGTGAGGTGAGTTATCCTGGAGTTTTGGAAATACAGTCTTTTGGTTACTTTCAGTTCTGGGATCACAGTATTTAGTCACTGTTTAAATAAGTATTTCAGGTTTCAGATACAGTATACAGTAGTACCTTGACTTACGAACTTAATCCGTATTGGAACAGTGGCCATATGTCAAAGCACCATTTCCCATAGGAATGCACTGAAAACCAATTAATCCGTTCCAGCTGTTTTTTGTCCTTATGTCAAGGCACGGCTCATAAGTAAAAGCATTAGTTTCCACAGGAACTAATGCAAAGCCGATTAATCTGTACTCTACCACTAGGTAGATGAACTTAGGTCAAAAAAAGGGCAAGAAAGGTTTTTTTGTTCATAAGTCAAAGCTCCGTTCGTAACTCAAAGCAATATTTAGTGTCCGGAGCTGTTCGTAACTCAAAACGTTCATAGATCATGGCGTTTGTAAGTCGAGGCACCACTGTACCTGGCTATAAGAAAAAACATACCATAGAAGTGTTGATAGGTGTGCTGCTCAAACATAAATTGTTTGAATTAAATTTTGAAATGTTTATATCACTTATCTTTTTATTAAGTATTCCACTGATTTCAGACTGAACCTAAAGAAACATGCAAGAAGATAGTTAGCATATTCCTTTCATTGTGCTTTTTAAAAATTACACTGGCTGAAATCTTGTCACTTAGTGTACTAAAAGTTGCAATTAGAATAGATCCAATGAATTTAATGAGTCAGTTCCTCAGTAAGTTCCACTGATGGGCCTACTCTAATTATGAATTACTACACTAAACAACAGGATTTCAGCCACTTATTGTAAGCCATTCTGTTTGGGATCTGCCTGTTCTTCAAAGCACAATATTAGACATGTCTATTCAGTAAATCCTAGTGATGTCAGTATTTAGAGAGGCAGCTCACCACAAAGTACTGTTTCATTATTATATGTTCCCATAATAAGCATACTGTGATAAAACAGAGAAATACAATTACAGAGAAAAACAATACATAATTTGCAATGAAAGAAATGAGTGGAGAAAAGCTCCACTGTAAGATCTGGCAAAAACAAAATTACTGAGTTACTCTCAGTTTCAGGACATACCAAATTACCGATGTTTGCGATTTCTCAAGTTGTGTTGATATTTATGAGAATTCTTTTCCAGTAAATGTCTTCTATATGTCTACTTTCAGTTATCTTCTTATTTTAAATGAAGTATAACTACCTGTTGCCTTGAAGATTGCCCTTACCATGATTACATTCTCCAAAGTTTTCTGCCGATGGGCTTGAAATGACTCCAGCTGCTGTTGTAAGATCTACCATTTAAAAAAGAAAAGTTAATACACAATTTAGACTTCTTCAGGATTGGCTGAGACAGTCTGTATTTTTTTCTGCACTGAAACTATGATCTCCAATTACTATTCTTTAGGCCATGAGACAAGGGAACTACAAACTGCTCCAGGAAGGGATTACCAAAGGGACATGTGGCATGTATGCTGTCAGTCTTAACTAGTCAGAATGCATGCTTTTCAAAAGCAAGCCCACTTAATCTAGTGGGATTTACTTTCAGGTAAGTGTGTATGTAGAATTGCAGGATAAAATATGGGGGCACACATCGAAAGGAATTTTCAGAGACTCTCTAACCACAAGGGGAATAAAAAAGTTAGAAGGCATCTTGACATCTACTGAGTTCTTCATTTTAAAAGCCACATCTCTTGAAACCACTTCTGTAATATCACAGAAATCCTATGGAATATTATAAATATTATGGGGAGAAATTTAAATGAAATAACTCTACTTTCCTGAAGGAGTTTTAGGGGGATTAATTAATTGAAAATTTCTAACCAAGAGGCTATGACCAGCAAATGAACCTCTACTGGAAAGCAGGGCAGCACTAAAATCTGTCCCCTCCCATGAGTGGAAATATAAAATAATACCTCAAGAGAGGATAAATAGGCCCATACAGTCAGCATTGTTTTCATTGAGACAAACTTTATGTCATGCAGATGGTTGAACTAATACTGATAAGATCAGCACAGAATTATTATTATGGAGAGCAAATGCTCTGTCTGGAAGAGTCCTAAGGAAATGTCCCCTTGAGTATTTGATTCTGAACTACTTGCACAATATTTTCTGCCTCCTCCCCCTACTCCACAAAAGACGCTCAGATTTTTCAGTCAGGTAGTCTAAATGCTCTGCCAAAACAAGGGTAAATGAAGTTGACCTGTGTTTCATTTTCATCCTGGAGAAGCATGTTGAATTTGGCACATATTAAACCTTGTCCTATACAGTATTTTTTCATTTAGCAGATATGGAATGTCAAGGAAATATGATGGTTCACTATGACTTTAAAGACACACAGATCATTGCCTCCAGCTAAGATTATGTTCTGCTAGTAGTCCCTATGTGCCTCTACCTACTAGTTATCCTCAAAAAGCATTCATGGCACACCATCATAAAAGACTACGGTAGTTAAAAGTACAGGTACATCAGTTCAGAATAATATCCAAAAAGACAAGTAGCACTTCAAGACAACACAATGTTGGTTCATCTCTAATTAACTGGAATTCATGTATTAGTTTAGGCATCCTTCAGTCTTTAGAAACTATGGTAACGTGCTCTGAATAGAGAACTTGGAACAGCGTCTAGTGTGGTCGAGAAGGCCAATTTAAGAGTGACAATACCTTCCACACTGAAGACAAATACAATCTGTCCTCTGTTTGAGCAGCACACCGATCAACTCACGTATAACCATCAAGTATTAACAATTCATTCATTCATCAATAACTGATTCAAACAAGCAAATAAAGTTATTCTTACACAGTTCCTTCTATGGGACACTTTTAACAAGATGTAGCCTCTTTTTACAAAGTTGTGTATCCTGAGTATTTTCTGATAGCCTGTATCACTGTTGTCCCCCGCCCATTGGAGCAAGAGTGGGTAAAATGCAGCCAGCCAAACATTCTGGGACAGTAACTCACAACAGTTGTAGCCAGCGTAGTCTATGGTGAGACATCTTGGGAATTCCGATGGAACAATATTTGGAAAGTGCACTTTGCCCACCCCTCCACCAGAGCAAGTTTAATTCCTTACAATGTGCCTGACTAAATACACAATATTATTTCACTTTATGTTCATGTGATCTAGGGATTACACCAAATCTGTTGTGCTGATTTATATTTTATTGGCTAGAATCCAACTGAAAAAATTATGCTGGCATATCTCCATCAGTTTAAATTTCAGCTGTGATATGCCACAAATTAAGAAGTTAGCATAGATGTTTGCTGTTGCATGCCAGGCCTTGGGACTGATGGGGCATGAGTAAATGCCTACATCAACTGCTTAGCTGGCGGCAATTCACAGTTGAGATTTATGTTGATGGAGGTAATAGGATTCTGATTGTCATAACTTGCCCATTAAAATTAAAGGGATATGATTAGGTTTAAAAATCAAAGCATGAACTAGATGGATAAGGCTATCAACTGACCAGATTAAGCTGCTCTCAATAACATAAGGATAAAATCCAGACTAAGCCTCCCACTCCTCTAACCATTCTAACCATTCTATAACTTTTTGCCCTCGTTG
This sequence comes from Pogona vitticeps, assembly GCF_051106095.1. Lineage (NCBI taxonomy): Eukaryota > Metazoa > Chordata > Lepidosauria > Squamata > Agamidae > Pogona > Pogona vitticeps. The sequence goes on from NC_135787.1 coordinate 61,794,922, forward strand.
TCCCAAACAGGCAAGCTTACTTTCAGTGCTGATTGTGGCTGGACTTGGCCATCTCTTCCTGAAGCAGCTTTATCTGAAAAATAAATGCATCAGAACCTGCAGATATATTCTTTATGAGGTTTTAAATTGTAGTAACTGGAAAAATATTTTGGAGTTTGTTCCCTAAAGTAAAGAGCATGTTGGTGCAGATCAGGCTTTGTCCTTCCTCACATTATGTGCTAATCAGGTACATGTTTGTCACAGTACAGGCACACCAAATACACATTATTTTTCTGTCACCTGGGCAAAAACCACAGTTATTAGGATTTGTGATGCCAATTGTCTGGAACACTAATATCTGTCACTGCTGCCAGTGATCACTAGCTAAGGCTGGGATAAAAGTGCATCAGTCCCTTTCATTTATGGGAAATGGAGAAAGAAGCACAAGAGACAAATCTGCATCCTTTAAACTATTCATTTAAACACCTATTTTGTGAAGTGTTACAACGAACTATAAACCCTCCACCAGAAAGTACTACATGTTGCAACTGACAGTTGGTCTAAGTCTATACCACTGAAGCACATGCCAACTTCTAAAACGCTGTACTGCAGCTAAAACTGTGCTCACGACCTGGGGTTCAAATCCCAGGTAGCCGGCTCAAGGTTGACTCAGCCTTCCATCCTTCCGAGGTCGGTAAAATGAGTACCCAGCTTGCTGGGGGAGCAATGTGTAGCCTGTATAATTAAAAAATTGTAAACCGCCCGGAGAGTGCTTGTAGCGCTATGGGGCGGTATACAAGTCCAATAAATAAATAAATAAATAAATAAATAAATAAATAAATAAATAAATAAATAAATAAATAAATAAATAAATACTATTAACCATGAGACCAAGGTCCACTAGCAGACCAATCACCCAAGCCAACCAAGAAAGATGTTATAGGAAGGGAAACACCAACCTGGCCCCATCCTTTGGCCAGAGATGGAGTACCTCAGGGAGCTTGCTTTATTTCTCCCACCCATATAGATAGGGATCTGAAATGCACTTGTAAGAATTCTCTTTTTTTAAAAAAAGCAAATGGTAGAGTTTGCTTTTTCCTGTCTTCCCTTCTATTTTGTGTCTTTCAGACTGTAAGCCTGATGGCAGGGGTTGTCTTATGGCAGAACATTGTCAGGTGCTTTGAGAGCTTTTTGAAAGGCAGTAGTAGAAGAAAATGTAGCAAGAGTAGTAGTGTAGTAGCTAAGATTTCCAGCCATGGCTCATAGACTGCAGCTGAGAAAGTTGTAGTGATAATCACTTGGAAAAGGAATAGACAGTACACTTTGAGGTGCAGAAAGAAAATGGCGCCGGGAAGAGACAGAAAATGTCAAAGATCTCTGGGCATATTAAAGACTAGCAAGTTTTATTTGGTACTGATTTTTGTAGATCCACTTGCTATACAGAGTGCAGCAAATGCAGCCCACTTAAGTTGGGAGTGCAGACTCTGTAGACAGACAAACATACACCTAGAGGAGTAAGTTCATGAAAATGTGAAATATAATAGACATTTCATTTCACATCCTGCCTTGCATGTAGATAGACATCTGTCTACTGATGCTACAAGCCATACATTTGAAGAAGGTGCCACCGCCCCTGAAAACTGATGCCAAATAAAATCCCTCATGCTTAAAGAATTAAAACAAACAAACATGGCCACCCCTTTGAAAATTGTTTTAAAATTGTCACAAAAATGTTATTGGCTACTGATCAAAGAAAACTATTAATAAAAATGTCAAAGTACCCTCTCAGAAGTGGAAGAGTTCATCCCTAGGCTTTGTACAATGTGAATAGCACCGAAGTGAGCTAATTTAACAATGAGGTTAGTGTACCAGCCATCTGGTGGAAAATGTGAGTGAAAAGATACAACTAGTCACAGGTCCCAACTGCAGCTGGACTAACTGATTCAACTGGATTTACTTACGTTTTGATTTACTATTCATTAATTGATTCAATGAGCTGACTTTAATTGGGACTAACAGGTGGATTTAAGCCTACAGTCATCATACACTAATTTAAAAATTCACATTTACAAGGAAGAAAGCATGTGAGCATGTCTCATAGGGGAGTACAATGACATCACACAGTGTCTTATGTAGTGGAGGTGACATTGTCACTGCCAATCATAGCATCTCCTGTATTAATTGCCACAAACAATGCCATTTAAAATAAAAAAGCTTGTGGTATCTGTGTTTGGGTGGGACACCGGCCCACCTGCGGCTCTTGTATCCGGGCTTCCTGAGGCAGAGGGCAAGGCTTTATTTTCTTCTCCCAGGCTTTCAAACCCGGAGCTGTCTCTTCGGTTACTCTGTCTGCTTCCTGGAACACAGTTAGGATTAATTAAGCGACTTCTTTCGCTAGCTTTTTTTTTTACCTCCCGCCCAAACAGTATTTTTGAAGCGCACCATGGGCGTCAAACTCACTATAGCCAAAGCCTGCGCTCATTTTGTCCGGTGGCCGCCCGACCGCTCCTCGCCCCATTCAAACGGTGGCTCCCTCTGACACCAAATCGGCGCTCCGCCTCTCCTACCTTCCGTTGCCAGGTGACTAGTTGCCATCGCAACGAAACAGCGGGACATGATCGGAGAAGAAGCTAGGCTAGCGCAAGCGTCCCGATCATGCGCACTGCAGGCAGCACGAGCTGTCTTTCTGGCACGATGGGAGCGAGGAAAGCTGCTGTTGACTTAGAGCAACAGGCAGTCTGTGGCCCCTTAAAGAATAGCCAGTTTTATTTAGCATACGCTTTCGTGGACGGTGGTCCCCTTCGTCAAATGCTCGCATCTGTTTTTGAAGGCTTAGGAAAAACTATTAATTCCCGAGGGAATCCTGAATTTTCTGCCCGTGTTTATCCCATCCTTCCGGATACAGTTAGATTTTGTGAAATATTTTTCTTTCGCCTTTATACTTTTTTTTTTAATCTTTTGACTTCATTACCTCATGTGTTAGCAAAATAACTCAGGGTCCTAGGTGTTTAACTATTGATTAAATTTATTTTAATTGCGTTTCTACATCGTTTACAGTATTTATGTTATTTTTATCCCACTTTGTAGGCAGCGAACAGATTAAGAAACTAGTAGCAAATCATGAATAACTTTCAGGAGACTCTAAAATAGTGAAACAATAATAAAATTGGTGGAAAACTTGAAATTAAAACAAGCAAACAAACTTGGAAAGCTTGGGCTGAGATACAGACAAAACTGAATTTGATTCAAGGCACTGCCCTACAATCATTTTATTTAGTGTAGGACCTCCTTTGAACATGTGCAAAGTATCTTTCTTAATCTGTGTTTAATTTCAGTCAGCCAAATTTCTCTAATTTCTCTAATTTTAGTGAGATCAAAGGGATCTTTTTGGAGAAAAGATCCCTTTGAAGCATTTCTCTCTTTCTATATGAGTGTGTGTTTTAAGACTAACTGCTGGCTTTATTAATTACTAAAACACTTAAGCAAGTCTGAGGTTTTTTAGATTCCTTAGTTTTGTTGGGAAGATATACTGTATTCAGGTTGTTACAAAAAAGTGGAGAAGAGTACAGTAGTTTATTAAGAGGGTTTTAAAAGGTTAAAATAAAGAAATGTCTGAGGTTTTTTTTTGTTTGTTTTTATGGTGTGTGGTTGCTTTTAGTCAGTGCTTACAAAGTTGTTTATCTTATTCCTGAAATTCTGTCAGGTCTTCCAAAATAGTTGTAGTGTTTATTTGAAAGACCATGGTTAGCAAAGGCCTTTTACACCTGTTCAATAGCAGCTGAGAAGTCCAACTATTGGACCTGGTCCAACAATATTACACAACAACAAAGATCTGACTATATTTAGCTATTTACTCTGTACTGTTGGTACCTTGGTTGCCAATAGTGTGATTTGTGTTAACTGTGTCATCAACCTTCCGTCTATATATGGCAAATGACAAAGAGATATCAGTGCTTGAGGCAGAATATCTAAAGGTTCCTGTAGTAGTAAATTATACTCATTCAAATAATGGATCATTTCATGCCCTTATACAGTATCCTGAAAATTGATGGGAAATGGTAACACTAGTCCTGAGCAAGGAGTTAGCTGCTATGCCCCCCGCTCCTTCTTTTATTGCACATACAGCAAAAGAAAGATGACCACACCACTTGACTGTGGTCTGCATGTTAGCAGGTTTTATGATCATTAGGAAGCACAAGAGAACTGATTCAGGCAGGTGGTTTGGATGTTGTGAATAAGAGGCAAATGGTTAGTTATTTTCATTTATTATATTTACAGATGAGGACAAATGCTTGGATTTTCTGCCACAGGTGCTTAAATAACATGTGTGCCCTTTAGTAGTCTGGGAGAATGAGTGCCATTTACTGTAACAGATCAGACACTAAAATGTCTTGGCCTAGCCCTGACAGTTTTGATAATTTGCAGTCCTTCTGTCCCAGTCTTCATGGTTGGCAAATTGGTACAGGTAACCAAGACAACCTTAGACAGTTTAGTCATCTACTTTGCAGGAGACCTGGCAGGTTGACAGCACATAATTTTTATTCTCAGAAGAAACTGATTTCTATCCTCGAAAGGTAATTTATCAGAGTTGATCCATATTGATAGAGATGGCACTTGAAATTGTGCCATTCAGCAGGTTAAACAGATTGAGGCTAGTTGTGGATTCAACACCTCTGGCACACAACCAAATGGGGTTCACATAACTATTGCTATCCATGTCTCTTGTGGGAAAACTGCTACATTGGCTGATCTCCAGAAACATTTATTTTTATTTATTTAGTTATTTATTTGATTTGATTTATACCCCGCCCATCTGATCTAAAAGACCACTCTAGGCGGCTTTATTGTCCCAACTTTTTAAAAAATTTCTCTTGTGAACTGAATCTATGTTATAAGACTGCCATATAAGTATGCAGAGGGAATGAGTTTGAGGGTTCATAATTTTCCTTCAGGAGCAGATTACTGTATATCAAACACCTGAGGGAGAGGGTGCAATTTTAAGGCCAACAAGAAGATTTTTTGCACTAGCCATTGCCCGTCAGTCTTACTGCTGACCTTATCAGACACAGGATGAAATATATTGGGGCTCAGAGAACTTTCTTCTGAAGATGAATGATGTTCAGATAATTTTGCCCTGTGCAAAAGGAACTTGTGGGCTTCAGGTCCCCTCTACCTTTTAAAAAAACCATCACAAGTCATAGTTCATCAAACACCTTGTATCCAGTGGTGGGATTCAGCAGGTTCGCACCAGTTCTACAGAACCGGTAGCTAATGTATTATTGGTTCTGCAGAACTGTTTGTTGGCCTGCTGAATCCCACCACTGATCCTGGCCAGTGGTGGGATTCAGCAGGTTTGCACCAGTTCTACAGAACCGGTAGCTAATGTATTATTGGTTCTGCAGAACCGTTTGTTGGCCTGCTGAATCCCACCACTGCTTGTATCTCTTAATGCATTTTCATTGCATGTGAATTGGATAGCGAATACTCAAGTATTAAATGCTCCCAGAAATTGATTGATCGATGGGTGTCATTAGATGGGTGTCATTAGCTGGTCTTTTGTGTGTAGTGATCACCAGTCCTTGTGGCTGGGTAGAGTTCAGAAAGCTGCATCTCCACCAGAGGTGATGGGTCTTCCAGCAGGATAATGACCTGAAACACACTTCAAAAAACACTCAGAAATACAAACAAAACGCTGGGGAGTTCTGAAATGGCCAGCAATGAGGCCAGATCTGAATCCCATAGAACACCTGTGGAGAGATCTCAAAACAGCAGTTGGGAGAAGGCATCCTTCAAATCTGAAGGCCCTGGAGCAGTTCGCAAAAGAAGAGTGGTCCAAAATTCTAGTAGAGAGGTGTAAGAAACTCATTTATGGTTACAGGACGCGATTGATTTCAGTTATTTTTTCCAAAGGGGGTGCAAACAAATATTAAGGGTGCCAATAATTTTGGCCAGTGCATTTTTGGGTTTCTGTGTAGGATTGTATCAGATTTGACTTTTCTTCTGTTTTTTTTTTGTTTTTTTCCAACGCAGACCAAGGAAATGAACATGTGAGTACCAAAACATTTGCAATTGCAACAATTTTCTGAGAGAAGGGTTGCATTTTCTGACAGTGTGCCAATAGTTTTGGCCATGCCTGTACAGTATATCTTTCATATATCCAAGGCCCTCTGCTCATTCCCAGTATTTTTTAATCCCCATAAGGAAAGGCTTCAGTTCATCTTAGTTTGTATATTTTCATAAGAATTTGGATCCCCCAACCCCTTCCCACCCACAACCACTAGAAACATGGAAATAAATGCATGGTTCTTTGGATCCTGGTGTTTTCATACATGTATTTGTTTATTTTACACACTATTGAAGGTACAGGCAACACACCTACTGCAGTGAACTGGTATATTTCAATTTGCAGACAATTTGCCTACTTTATATATTTTCAGACATATAAAAGTAAAAACATGGAAAGCATGTTGTATGGCATGGAACAGTTTTCCCCAGTCTAGATGTGTTTGGCTAAACTCCCATCTTCCACAGCCAGCATGACTATGCTCACCATTCAGCCTGGATTGCTCCTTCAGCTTCATTCATTTCCTCTAGTTAAGGCTATCTGCTTCCAGGTCCATCTATGGTAGCAAGCAGCAGTGTGCTTTGCTTTGCAGTTGGGAAACAGACATGCAAGAGAGGAGGGGCAGACTGATGTGTCAGCATAGGACCTGGCCTTGTGTGCAGCAAAAATATTACCACAAAAACAGAACTCACACTTTTATTTATTTTATTTGTCTTATTTATAGGCTGCTTTTCTCCTGATAAGGAGACTCAAGGTGGCATTACACTGAATAATGAACACAGTCAGGTCTCTTCACATAATACATATGCTTTTATGCTAAAGCATATATTCTCCTGCACCGGCTGCTTACAGCAGCAGTGGATAGTGTCCATTTCATACAGTGTGTGCTAAATAAAAATTGGATGTGAAAGTCTACACAAAACTATCGTTCTCTTGCTGTAGGATGCTATAATGAAATATACAAGTACTCAGCTGTTGCTTAATATAGTACAGTGTATCATCTCAATTTTATCTATCTTCAGATTATATTGGCAGCCAAAGCAACAGTATATATGCACACGCACACACCCCAATATGGGCTACGAGAAATATAATCCTTCCCTAATTTCTCCATCCTTTCTGTCTCCCACCCTTTAAAAGACCAGTATGCTGGATTCAAGCAGTCAGTTGTATCATTGGTGTAAGCTGATAAGGCCTTATGTATGCATGCAGGTATTTGCATCTCCAAACAGTTAAGCCTTGGGATAAACAGTGACGGCTTCATATCCCTCCGGAGGCCTCATGCGAGCCCGTGCATGAGCTTCACAATATAGCTGCCCCTCCACAAAGAAGTAGCCCTTTTGCTTGAGGTTGATGTTGCAGTCAGAGCACACGAAACATTCCGGATGCCTGTGTTTGTCACGTGCCTTGACTACTGTGCCACTGCATATTAAAGATAATAATAATAAGTCAAAATGTTATAGTTAAAAAAGGATTTTATGAATACTGTATCATAAACTTAAGATTTGGGAGGAGAACCGAAAGTGGCATGTGACCTTGAACAAACCTTCCTTCCTCAGCAGAGTCTGGACTACAGCTCCAGAATCTCTTAAGAGTTCATTGCCATAGGGTAGCAGAGGATTTTAAAGCTGAAATCCTATTGCTTAGTGTAAGTCAAATCATAACTTTTGGCCTATTCCTCCCTGATAAAGTGTCCCTGCCATGATTCTTGGGGTATGCATGTGCAATAATCAAGGCAGTGCTCCTTGCCACCCAGATTGTAGAGGGGTGGTTTGTTTACCAGAGAGGAATGGACCAAAAGTTATTATTTAGCTTATGCTAAGCTACAGGATTTCAGCCTGCCAGTGAACCTGATTCTCTGCTCTGCTACAGCCATTCGGGATAGTGTAAGGTCAGTCAGGCATGCACCCTACTGAGCCTGAGCTTCAGTGGAAGCTAAGAGAGCATATAAAAATCAAGAAGCATTGCCAGCATTACTTTAGCAGCAAAGGCTACGCAGGCATTATTTATAGTGCTTCCCAAAACTATCAGCCTGTAACCTTTTATAGCTAATGAAACACATTTATTAATGAATGCAATCCAAAAAACTGATTTGGGATTCTGACAGTTTAATAAATAAACTTTATTTAAATATTAATACTTGACCTTTAAAAATACCTTCCTTCCCCATTTCCGTTTGTGTCTCACCTTTTAGACACTATATGCATGTAAACAGGTACTCTCCTGTTTTAATCTACCTTATATAAACTGCTTTCATAGCTTTTTTGGCTAAAAAGCAGGATAAAATTCTTTGCATAAGTAAATAAGTATATGCTGTTATTCCTGCATTTTTTTTCCACTGGCTTGATGTGCGCACTTTTAAATATTTATGCTATGAATATAAATGCATGATATCTATATTATAATTTATCCTATCTATATTAAATAAATAAAACAACTTACACAATCCCATTTCCACATTTGTCACACAAGGGCACTTTGGGCACACTTCCCCCGCCAGCTGGCACTTTTGTGACTGGTGCTCTCACACTCCTTGTAACAGGCCGTCCATCTGAAAAAAAGGGGAAAAAAAGATGCCACTTCTGCTTACAGAATAATGCAGAGCTTTGACCTACTAAATGTCTGAAAGTGTCAATATTCCATGTGCTTATTCAGGGCCAAAATACATGGGGGGCTTGTGATTAGGATCTGCCAAAGGTTTTGTTTGTTAGCTTTTAGTAGGCTCATGCAAACTTCTTTTTGGGGGGCTAAAATTTCTAGAATGCCCCAGAGAGCATGGCCAATGGCTGTGCTGATTGGTGGATTCTGGGAGTTATAGTCCTCAAAAGTAAATTCTCTGAACTCTGCTTTGAGTTGGGGAAATTTTGCTGGGGAGAAAATGTTTAAACTTCCCCCTCCCCATTTGCTGTTTCTTCCTCTTTTAACATTGTTAAAAATGAAATGAATTTTTTATTATACAGCCAAAGGCCTGATAAAATACAATCTAAATACAGTACACATTCACAGAATAAATTTAAAAAGTTAAAATGAAAGCTGTATCCCCCGCCTCTATCAATTAAGTTAATAGTTAAGTAACTGTATCTTTTGGATTATTCACCTTGTGACAAGTGCTTGCTGCTGGCATTGGTTAATGTCTTCCATCTGCCTTTATCCTCTCCTTAGATGTTAAAACTTTGTGCCATAATAGAAATCAACTTGATTTGGTTCTAAATGGCTTTTAATATTTTATTGTACTAATTGTAATGGACTATATTATATTGTTTATATTGTTTTATCTGATGTACTGTATGTTGCAATGGCATATGTGTCACGCAATAAACGTATTTTGCTTGCTTGAATAGGGAATAGGTTTCTTCCTCTACCTTCTACATTTGCCTGGGGGGTGGGTGGGTAAAATGATTGTATCATATTGATACCGGTATGCTTTCTCAAATGGAGTAAATAGCAGTTTTGGAAAAAGAAAATTTAGACTAAGATATGGTACTGAAGGAGAAAAGGATTTATAAACCTTCCTCATCTTGAAAGAAGCCAGATCTGGCTGCCAATGAGCAAGTAATGAACATGGTAATAGTTTTCAGAGTTATAGCTGTGTTAGTCTGTGCAAGCATTTCAATAAGCAACACAAAACAAAAGCAAAAAAAGATGTTGTGGCACCTTAAAGACTAACTGCTATATTTTAGTGTAAGCTTTTGTGGAACACTTCTTCAGATATGTGAGTTAGAATACAGAGACTGGATGGCAAACCAGAAACATGAGCAACCTACTCATATCTAGCTTGCTCCTGAATTTACATTTCCAAAGATACAGTGGTGCCCTGCATGATGACAATAATCCGTCCCATTGAAATCGCTGTTTAGAGAAATCGTTGTCATGTGAAAACCCTTTCCCCATTGGAATGCATTGAAACCCAGTTTAATGCGTTCCAATGGGGAAAATACCTCCTCGTCCAGTGAAGATCGTCCATAGGGCAGCCATTTTGCGAGCGACGATCAGCTTTAAAAATGGCTGCCCTGCGAAGCATGGGTCCGGAAAACACAGGGCAGCCATTTTGTGAATCCAAAAAAATGGTCATCTTGCCAACAAACGGTTTGCGAAGCACAGACCTAATTGACGTCCAGCAAAAATCCCCCATTGGAATGATTGTTTTGCAAATTGCTGTAGCAATCTCAAAAAGTCATCATTACGAGGATTCATCATTTAGCAGGGTCGTCGTCTTGTGAGATACCACTGTAATTACAACTATACACTAACAAAGTGTGAATGGTTTCCACACATCCCAAGGCTGTAGTTTTTCCTCTCCTAAAATTAGATTCAGAGATGGCTTTTTACTATGATATATAGGTTCCATGCCTATGCTCTCTTAGGCACTATCCTAAATGTACTTCTAATGAGATGAGCCTAATTAAAAACTATGGATTGTACTTCTGAGTAAACTGGCACATTAACTGCACTGCAAGTTAGGATATGCCATTTAATTAAATAATGGGCAAAATCCTGTTGTGTAAGTTACATCTATGGAAATGTGGTATCACCAGCAGGGAGGAAATTTCTGGTAAGTAAAGATTTCTTACTTCTGTCCAGTGTCTTGACCAATTCATGTGTAATCCACTTCATTGTTTGCAAGTTGTGGGATTCCCAGAATGGAAGAATGAAGTATTTAATTGCTGAAAATCTCCTCCACCAAATTATGTTACCAGCAGGGAGATTTTTGGTGATTAAAGGCTTCCTCCTTCCAACCTGGGATTCCCATTTGCACACAATGAAACTGGGTTCCTGAGAGCTGGACAATCTGTGGGACCAAAATCTTTAATAAATCTGTCAGTGGCTCCATTATTCTTCCACAGGCATAACTTAACAGGATTTTGGTCAATGTGTTATTTTATCATTTCCTCTCTATGACTTCTGTTCTTCTCTCCATAAAAATAACCTCTGTACATTTATTTTGTAATTGGTATTGCTGTGCGCCATCCGTTGGGCATTGCTCTACATAATTATTAGCATATTGTTTAGACTTTCCTCTATTTATAGAAGACATTCATATCTTACTTTTCTCCCTTTATAGAACTCAAGATGACTGAGATGTGATTCCCAGTTGGCTTCCCTTCTAGTTACTGGCCAAGCCAAAAACTTTGTCAATTCAGCAGGTTGTCTTCCCAGATGCATGTATGCACACAATTTACATAAAGGCAGACATAAAAAACTGCAACTAACCAGACTCTTCGGAGACCATGTCTTGAAGCACCTTAAAGGAACCAGACTGGCGTGGCTGGCTAGATCCTTGCTGATTATCATGCAGCATCCTGTAAACATCAGACTGGGGCACTGCAGCTGGTACTGGGTCACTGCAGAATCAACAAAATATATGAAAGATGATTAACCAATATGGAATGGAAGGTAGAAAAAGGAGGACATCAATTTATTAGATTTAGGTGATAACATTATTCTGTTGACCACTATACAGCACTGTTTTTCAACCTTCATAGGTAGGATCCAAAAACATACTTCTGGCTTTTTTGAAAGCTTTGGGCTTACACAGTTAATTTTTTTTTACTTTTCCTCTTTGACTGGCAGACTCTTCTCCCAAAACACCAAATTGATTTCAGGTAAAAAACTCTGTGCTTTTGAGAGAGGGGGCTGTTGTTAAGAAAAAAACAATAACAAAACAGAATTCAAAATCTCATTTGGGTAGGCAAAATTACTCCCTGCCTGAGTCTTTGTTTCCAGACCATATTTTGCATTGTACTAAATTAAAAAACAAGGTGTGTTGTAACAGTATATTCATTTTCATTTCATTATAAAAATGAAAATGCTATTAAACAAAATCATACTATATTGGCTGAAATCCAGTAGTTAAGTAACAACGTGAGTGCACCCATTGAAACTGTAGGGATTTGGTGAATCAAAATCTATGTAAGTTCCAATGATTCAATTGATTCCCTACTCTAGTTGCAGCTTACTACTGGATTTCAGCTAAGTGCATATCAAGGTCTGTGGAAAACTAATCTGGAGTTTAGATGGTGAAATACGGATGTGTGACTTCTGGGAGGAAGGGATAACATTTCCTCCAGGATATTTCCTGTGCTTAGAATGTACAATTGAGAATTGGAAAAGTGCCAGTGAGATAAACCCAAAGGTCATTTCCTTATGTAAAATATTTCTGCCCTGTATTCTCATAGTTTTTTGTTCAAACCATCTTATAAAACAAAACATAAAAGCAGACTGATAGATAAATAAAATTAGCAATCCAGCAGTCAAAAGCAATAGCAGCAGAAGATCATGGCATCATTGGACTAAAGGGAAAACGAAGTGATCTTCATCTGGAATCTAATGCATTTCTGCACATATGTATTTACAAGTAAATCACTGTAAGTTCAAAGATGCTTCTACCAAATAAGTGGCCATAGAATTATATGCACAGAGCTGGGAGTGGGGGAGAAGGACTATAGCACACAGAATCCCCCAGCCAGCAAGGCCACGGGCAATGCTGCTTGGGGATTTCAGAGTCTATAGTCCAGGAAAGTTACTCTTCTAAACTCTAGATAGAAATGTGGGTGTCAAATAGCTCTTTTGGAGTAAAGAGATTGGGCTCCATTTGCCCCAGTTCCATCCCTCCAAATGTCTGAAGAAAGCCAGATCTCTTACAACCTGTCTCCAAAGGTAAGATACGAATTAAGGAAAATCAGCTTTCAAGTATATGAGCAATCTGTCAATGCACATTTCACACCTTTCTAAGAGAAATTAGATCTAATCATTTTAGATTTAGGTTGTAATACTGAACAATCATCAAGAAGGCAGTGAGAGTATGTCACAAGAGGATCAGGGCTAGTATTAGTTACAAGACACAAAATACTCTTAGGCAGTACGATAGCATTCCCAAGTTCATGCCTTGTGAAAATGAGCTGTACCAAGAGACATCACTGTGCACTTTTTACTGGAATAGTTCCCAACAGTATGTATGCCTCTTCTTGTAATATGATAAATGGACATTTGGTTCAGATAGGTAAAATCAGTTCACTTACTCAGTAGTTCAGAGAATCACATCCTCGAGCAAACAACTTTGTCAATCCACAAAAACATCAGAGTTTAAAAATGTCAGTTTCCTAGCAGATTAGTGTGGGAACTCACAAACTGTATTGGTGTACATTTTTTGTCATTAGCATGGGAGGCTGTGAACAGCTTTATTTCCTACTGAAGTTAATGAAGATACCTTGTAATTTAAAGGTGATTGCATATAGGTTCAAATAACTTTAGCCCTAGTGGGAATTAATGAACTATCCCCATTGACTTTCTCTGGCACTAATGACAATTTTAAAATTTTAAATGAATCTGATAAAAATACTCAATAAAATCATTCCAATTTTAAATTATTTAGTGGATGGTAATATTGGACCAAGGATTATCCAGTGGCCCTTATCTTGAAGAATTATTTCCTGTTCTAGAATTTTTGACAACATAAACAGTATTCCTTGTTTTTGAAAACTATTCATTAACAGATCCCAAGTATTTCGTACCTCCTTTAATAATAATGTTAAAATTCTGGTATATGCTTTTATAAGCTTGAAAACCGTATAAAAAGACATCAACATTCAAAGGTGCTTGCCTAGCAGTGATAAATCGGGTCACCAACTTAGATGCACAATCCTAATGAGAAGTAAGTCCTTCTATTTCAGTAGGTCTTACCCTCAGGTTAAGTGTGCACAGGACTGCAGATGTAAATCATAACCATAAAACATGAACAGTTACTGGATAAACTGGGATTTGCTATTGAGTATGCAGAAGATTTTCCTGCATATCTCTTATATTAATTGGTGGCTCAGTTATAATGCTTAGCTCAACTGTAATAGGGTTATAGATTTTAATACCTCAACAGTATGCCTATGATTAGATTAATGCCCTGAAAAATGTCAAGTCTGTGCACCTGTCATCAGAACAAGCCCATCCAAATAAGGCATGTGGCTCAGATTGATGTGGGTTGGAACTGTGATCCCTTTTCCCTGTAGATCTAGAATGACTCACTCCGAGTTGCAGTCCCTGTTTTAATTTTTCCTTGAATGTAATCTGAGTTGAGTTTTCACAGTGACATGTCCCCTCCCTTCATCCTCCAACTCTCCACCAATTTTTGTCTTATCCCTTCCCATTTTCCACACTGTCTCCACCCCTTGGAGGGGATATGCACAAACTCTGCCCTTTTATGGATATCTATCAAATATATAAATATTTATTGATATATCAGGAAGAGGTTTTTGTTTGGGAATATGCCCTCTGCTGCACTGGCTGCTCCTGCAAAATCCCATTTGTCTGTCTACTTCCCTTACCATCTCCTCTGCCGTTCAGAATAATCTGCCATTTCCTTTCCCACCCTGCAACCCTCCCACGACTGTCTTGGCAAAAAGTGGCATGTTGAAATGCTGATAGTGCAGCAATGGCTCAATGTGTTCTGTGACACACTTTAACCAATGGATCAATGTACTGGCCCCAAGAAATAAAAGAGTATGTGTGCCACAATAACGGCAGCCACCTTCCTGGCTTCGATTCTGAAAAGAAACAGGGCAGGTTGGATAGATAAATAAAATTAGCAATCCAAATGGTTCCAGTAAGGAATGCACAGATACAACAGAGGTACAAAATAACTCAGCCATCCCAGGGAATCAAAAATAAACCACAGTTTACACCACTGGGTGGGAAAATGTTTTGATCTTGACTGCCTCGTGTGACCAGGGAAAAAAAAGCAACAATCTAACTGGGGGATAACTAGAGAACATTTCCCTTATGTGACCAGGGCCATAGTTGATGTCTGGTGAGTTGTAGTTGTACAGGCCACCATAGGAACCAGGGTTGTTGAAGACAAAGGAATAAATGGGGCTAATCTGGAAGGAAGCAGGTTGCAAAACAAACAAATCTCATTTCCAAGTGAAACAAAATAAACCTGAAGTGGAAGGCAAGGGGGAAGGATTGATTTGCATTTCTAGTAGTGTTATGTAGAAGATCCATTGAACGGATCTGAATAAATGAGTGAGGGAACCCCTCTTAAACAAGAGGAAGTAGAACTTGTGGATCAGCTCAAAGTCCTGTGGCACTTTTAAGACTAACATATTTACTTCAGTGTGAGCTTTCATGGATTACAAGTCACTTGCTTAGTCACAATAAAACATAACTCACTCACTTTGTCGTGATGAGATTTCTACCTTTTTGGTTTCACATTTCTTATTTGGAGGGAAGGAATGCTTCTCTTTTTGGATTTCAAAGCAAAAAGCAAAGCGTGCTGCTTATATACTGCCCCATAGCGCTTCAAGCACTCTCTGGGTGGTTTACAAGTTAATTATGCAGGCTACACATTGCCCCCCCAGCGAGCTGGGTACTCATTTTACCGACTTTGGAAGGATAGAAGGCTGAGTCAACCTTGAGCTGCTACCTGGGATTGAACCCCAGGTCTTGAGCACAGTTTTGGCTGCAGTACAGCCGTTTAACCACTGCGCTACCCCATGGGAAGGTCAGGAGAGTTTAGGAAAGAATCAACCACAAGATTTTGTTTTGTTTTCATTATGCAGGCTGAAATATACTAACTAAAGCCACCTGTCTGAAAAATGTCTGTGTGCATGGTTTTCAACAGACATTTCCAATGGGTCCTGCATGCTTCCCTTGGTTTTTCCTTTGTTTTCTTTGCATTTCTGACCTGCCCCTTTTGTTCTCTGTGCATTTCTGATCTGCTCCATTGGTTTTCTTTCCATTTCCAATGCGTCTTGCATGCTTGATTGCTTTTCTCCCTCCCTTCGTCCGGAAGGGATTAATCATGTTTCCAATGAGTCTTGCAGTGATTTTTTTTGGTGTGATTTTTTCCTTTGGCCGGAACGGATTAATTACATTTCAATGCATTCCTATGGGAAATCGTGCTTCAACTTACAACCATTTTGAGTTACATCCATCTTCTGGAACAGATTATGGTCGTAAATCGAGGCACCATTGTATTTAAAAATATGCATGGATTAACTATATTTAAAACCCTTAATGACTAATGAAGCAAAGAACCAATAACAGCAGCATCAGTCATGCATTAGGAAATATGCCAAACATACATGGTGGCACTAATTACCTTATCGGGGTTACTTCCCCCAGTGCTGTAGAAACCTGCCCCTGCAGAGTTTCCATAATATTGTCATCTGAGTACAACTGCATTGGTGTATTAAACTGAGCATGTACAATCTTGACACCAGGAAGTTCCATTTCTAAGGGAACGTTGGGGGCCATCTTAGTTGCAGCTTTCAGCTCAGTAGGACAGATAGTGCTAACAGTGCTAACTGAAGAGGGTGTGCTACGTCCACTGCCGCCGTCAAAACCAGAAGGAGTACTGCATACACTGTGCCAGAAACCGGTACACAAAAAATATGTGATGCAAACCAGAGAGAAAATTAAAAGATGACGAACACAAGTAGGAGCATGCTCAAGAGCAATGAAAGCGAATCAACCTAATAAATCAAATGCACAAAAAACAAAAACCCCGATTTTGTGAAATTCAGCTTTCCTGTTCATATTACTTTTTGCTGTGTATAATTTGCCAGCAGCTTAAAGAGTGAGCAATTGTAGTGCCAAGCGTCTAATGTTTTGCATTCCATCAATTCTGCATATTCCATCAA
Organism: Pogona vitticeps; assembly: GCF_051106095.1. Lineage (NCBI taxonomy): Eukaryota > Metazoa > Chordata > Lepidosauria > Squamata > Agamidae > Pogona > Pogona vitticeps. Next base: position 61,811,596 of record NC_135787.1, read on the forward strand.
AGTCTTGCATTTTGTTTCCAAATGAAAAAGGAGGGATTCTTGTGCAATTTTGTATCACAGAATGTGCAATTTCAGTGGCCGAAAACAAAAACTATGTTAACCATGAATGTAATATTTACAGATGAACCCCCCCTTTTAAACTGAAAATATATCTGCCTGAATTTTTCACCTGCCCAGTATAAAACTCTGGTAGAGGATGATTTAAATCAGATAAAATGGCATAACTGGAGAATATTTAACACTCTCTCCACTCATTGTAATCTGCTCAAATCTAGAGCCATCAGGGATAGCATTAACAATTTAAAATGGCCGAGGACCCTATTGTAGGTCTCATGTGACACATTTAGCTTGGTCTTAATTTCCTAAAGATAGTTTCCAGGAGAGATTATGCAATTTGTAAATATTTAACATTAAGAGCTCCTCAGAATCCACAGGTTATACTCTAAGGCTCCATTATGTAAAAATTTAAATGAGAGAATGACAAGGATTTCTTTTGGCCTAGATTGTAGAAAGAAAATGTGCCCGTCCTGCAAAGAAACCTATGTGATAGTTATTTTTACCTACTTGCTTATTTCTTGCTTATAATGTGTGAAGCTGCTCTAATGATGTGACTTTATTTAGCAGAAAAATAAATACTATTAAAATAATGAGGTTTAATTCTGGGTAACATACTCTAGATTTGGAATGCAAGTACAGTGGGGTCTCTACTTAAGAACTTAATCCGTATTGGAAGGTGGTTCTCAAGTGGAAAAGTTCTTATGTAGAATCTGCATTTCCCATAGGAATGCATTGAAAACCATTTAATCCGTATCTGCTCTTTTCCGTCCATAGAAACTAATGGGAAGCTGCTATTCCACCTTCTACCATTAGAGGGGGATTTTTTTCCTTTTTTCCCCCTTAGGTCAGGGAACAGTGTTAAAAGCACTTCTGACTAAGCTAATTTTGAAGCAATGGACTGAAAACCAATTAATCCGTTCTGGCTGTTTTTTTATGTAGAGGTGCGTTCGTACACTGAAGCATTAGTTCCCATAGGAACTAATGCAAAGCTGGTTAATACGTACTCTACCACTAGGGGGAGAACTTTTTTTTAACCTAAGATGACCTAAGGTTAAAAAAAGAGCAGGAAAGTTTTTTTTCCTGTCCTTATCTGGATTTTTGTTCTCAAGTAGAAGCAAAATTTAGCAAATGGAGCTGTTCTTAAGTGGAATTGTTCTTAAGTAGGGGCGTTCTTAAGTAGAGACCCCACTGTAATATAATGATTGTGCACTCATCCTTTAATAATAATTACCTAACATCAAGTCAGTTTTGACTTATGGTGACACTTTTCTGAGTTTTCTCCTTAGAGAGTACTCAGAAGTGGTTTACCATTTCCTTTTTCTGGGGGCACCCTGGGACTGTGCAGCCTGCCCACGATTGCATAGTCTGCCCTTTCTGGGGGAATCCAACTCCCAACCTTTGCCTCTGCAGCTGGATCTCTAACTCACTGAACTAATTAGCCAGCTCAGTCTTACTATTTACTAACATGCAATAGGGTTCGCTTTTGTACTGAGAAGTGAGTCCCACTAAAGTTCTCTCTCTCTCTCTCTCTCTCTCTCTCTCTCTCTCTCTCTCTCTGTGTGTGTGTGTGTGTGTGTGTGTGTGTGTGTGTGTGTGTATGTGTGTGAACATGTCTTGAAAGACTGCACAGGGATAGGCTTACTCTATAGTAGTGGTCCCCAACCTTGGGCCTCCAGATGTTCTTGGACTACAACTCCCGGAAGCCTTCGCCAGCACCTCTGCTGGACAGGAGTTCTGGGAGTTGAAGTCCAAGAACATCTGGAGGCCCAAGGTTGGGGACCACTGCTCTATAGAACTGCACTTCCTGCTTTCAGTGGGGTTTATTCTCAGACTGAAATCCTGTTGCTTAGCATTAGGCATGGGCTATTCGTATCCCTAGGGATATAAATATGAATAGTGGCACCACAGGTGCCACAGAGGCCCATTCCCTCCCCCTAGAACTGGGCAGTCCACTCACCGGTCACCATACAGTGCTGGGGGCCTTCATCGCCATCATCACACCAATCCAGGAAGGAACCTGGCTAGTGCTTCCCTGCCTCCCTGAAAAGCAGATCACTCTGGTGAGGAGATGGGACGGGGAGTCTCCCCACTCAGGTGATTTGTTGTTGGCTACACAGGGACGCACCAGCTGGGCCGCTTCCCAGATTGGTGTGACAACGAAGGGCCCCAGATCTGTGCAGTGGCTGGTTCTGGGGGGAGAGGATGGGCCTCCATGGCACCTGTGGTGCCACTATTCGTATCTGTATCCCCAGAACATTAACAATACTAGGTACAGGGAATATGTGAATATTTGAATGTTGGCAGTCACATATAGGCACTGACTGGTACATCTGAATTTTTAGACATTCACAAAACACATTTTGTTTCATATGCAAATGTCAATATTCACTACATCTCTAGGACTTACTAATGACATATGTACTGTATATATAATACGCATACAAACACTGTCCACATCTCAGTGGCAGCTTTTTCTGCTTGACAAAACTTTTTTTCTAAATTTTGCCTTCCAAATGTATTATTTATTTCTTAAATTTCTTAAATGTATCCTTCTATTCCCTCACAGATGTCATGTGGAATGTATGTAGGACTACGGTGTCATAGAGTTTAAGAAAACATTCCTCACCATCAAAGGCAAGACAAAGAATGCCAGAAGAGCTTCACATGCTCCAGAACTAGTACAAAGCCAGCTTTATGGTGTCCAGATCGCCTCAGCCAAATACCCATACAAGGGGACAGCCATACAGCTACATATCAGTTACTCATTAAAAAATCAGGACCCAACTTGCAAAGCCAGATGCAAGATCAGTCAGGAATGATGGTATTAACTCTAAAAGCTGGAGCACTGTATTAAAAAGCCACACAGAGGTGTTGTTAGAAGGAACAGGTTGGGCCCTGCAATTGCCTAAGGACAGAAGTGTGGAGGGCATTCAGTTAGCAAAAATATTTCCATCCTCTTTGGTCGGCAGATTTGTATTTTTCAAGTAAATTCTAAAGCTCTGCTTCTTTGCAGCACTCAACATTTCTTCTTACAAAATTTTTCCAAAGAGAATGATCTAATTACATAGAAAAGAAATAAGATGAGTGCTCCTTTTTTTTCAATGCATACCATTACTGACCTGGCAGATGTATAGATTAGTAAGCTCTTCCCCAGTTTCCAGTTCTATAATATTTTCACTTATGTCTGCTGGTATAACTTCAACAGCTCAAATGTCAGTGGTCAACTGTCTCTATCTCAGAAGTCAGCAGCACTTGTTTTTCTTGTCATATACCAATTGTTTGACTTGGCACATGACAAGAAAAAAACAAGTGTCAACTTCTTAAGCAGTGGCAAACAGCCACTGAAATTGATGCCATTGGAATTACACCAGTGTAAGTATGTAACAGGATTTCCAGTCTTCAAGTCATGCTCTCCTTAAGTTCCTACTGGCTGTCAAGGAGCACATGGCAGAGATTTTAATCAGCACTCAGATCCTGCCTTTCCTGTTTTTTTCCATCAGAATGCCCATGCATCCTCCTTACTCATCATGGATAACACTGGGCTGATAACCAAGCAACATGGCTGGAAAGATGTTTTGCAGCCCAAGGAAGAGAAGATGCCTGAAAACTGAACCATGTGGTGCAGTCATGACATCCACTACACCTCTGGCAGCAGACTTGTTTAAGGAGTGCTGGATAGGCTGGGCAGCACAAACACTGTATCTAATGGTACAGCCAGCCTAGAAATGCTCCATGTGTGGTGATATATCTTTGAAATTAACTGCATTTGGGGAATGCTGCTACTGGGCAAATGGTTAGGACCTTGAACAATATTTGCACCGGATGTATTCTGTTTTTATGGATATTCTCCATGATGCAAAAGCCAGGTCTCTCTCTGTTTTGGGATTAGCATTTTCATTTCAGGTTTATATATGCTGTGAAACACGCACTGTTTTAATTAGAAGGCTTTACAACACATTTAAAACTTCCCTATTACTGTTTTCAGTTGAAGTATGAGTAATTGTTAAGAACACCATGCATCCAATTATAGACAGAATGTATAACCTGCTTGGGCCTGAGACTACGAAAGGTTTGGGCCGAATATTGTGCTTGTGTTCAAAGTAGCCCATATCCTGGAAAGGAAAGGAAAGGATTAAAAAAAAAAACTTTCAGTAAGTTACTGTATATTTGATTCCACAGACTATTAATTAACAAATGTTGCAGTTTATTGAGTTATAAGTTGTATAACAGTAATATATTAATACTTTTGCTGTTATTGTGGGGAAACAAACAATGGAGACAATCAAGCACTTTAAATGGCAAGTCTAATTCCACATACAAGGATTTCATCAGAGCTACTGAGCAGGGTGGAACTTGCTTTTGAGAAAACATGCTGGGACTCACTCAGGCTACACATCATATTCTGGAAAAGCTCTCAATAAGATTTGGAAAATAATCCTATCACTGCTAAACCAGGAGCAAGTCAAATTAATCCCAACACAACTCACTCTTCCGATGGTGCATAAACATAAAATTAGAGCCTTCAATGTGTAGCCTTGACTGGCTCAATGTTACAAACAAAAACACGTTTCAGTGTAGCCAACTTTGTAGAAGCGAAATGTCTTATAATCTTGGTTTTGTCTATCCGAGTATTAACTTAAATGTAAATATTTTGAAAAGGAGGGAACAGCAAGAGCTGGACTCAAAAGTGTGAAACAGTATACAGCTTCTGCTGCTGCAACAACAGTGACAACAATATTATCATATAATACTTACTTTTCAGAGGACTTAGGTACTAGGCCCCGCAGCTGTCCATGAAGAGCATCATGTATATTGCCAGATGAATATAGCCCAATGGGAGAGTTATAGGCAGAACTCACTACCTGCCTTTTGTCGTCCAGGTTTGCTGCTGCAACAAAAGGCTGGGCCCTTCTGTTGTGAGCTGTACCAATAGGCTTGAATTCCTGTGCATAATGGGCAGACAAAATACACAAAGCTGCAATGCACATTGAAGCCAGTAACAAGCAAAACTGTCAATGCTGCCAATTATTAATAAAATGCACCTGGTCAGCAAAATGACAAAGACTTTGATTTAGTAAACAATGAAGCAAGCACCCTATGATTTACCATACAAACATTTACCAGCCTGTGAGGCAGGGGGAAAAAGGCTTAAACTTCCAAACATGACCATCAGCTTTATTCCAGCAAGAGGCATAGAAGAGTGGGTGTAACTAGAAAGTAAAGAGGAGGCATGCCTGAAACTGGCAGCGATCATAACTGTCACTGCTTTGTATTCTCAGGAACACCTGGTAAGCAAGATGTAATAAGCAGCATTGCACTTCATGTTTCCTCATCTCTGCCTCCGCCGCTGCTGCACGGCCCTGGATCCACCGCCGCCGCAACTGCTGCCAGTGGGAGGCCTCCCAGGCTTTCACCGCTGCCGCCCGGCCCGGGCTCCACCGCTGGCGGGAGGCCCTAACCCTAACTCTTACTCTTCTGTAAGTTAAAAAAACCTTCATAAGCAATATCTCTCATACAGCAAGCTCAAAGGATAGCTATAAAATGCTGTATTTGAATCTCTCCGTATTTTACAACCAGGACACACTTATCTCTTGTACACTTTTTTACATTACATTTTGTATATTTTAACCATATAATGTGTTTTATGAACTGGCTGCACATTTTTAACCTGCATTTTGCATATTTTAACCACATAATGTGTTTTATGAATTGGTTGTATATTTTTAAACTGCATTTTGTATATTTTAGCCATAAATATGTTTTATGAGCTGGCCACCTGACTGTAATAAATAAAATTCAGTTCAATACACACCAAGTCACATGACTCAGCATGCAACATATACTGTCTTGCTTTGTGGCTGATTGTGTGCTTATGATCCTGGTAATTTTCCTGCTGCCAAGATGAAGGAAAACTTATACCAATAACAACCTTGACAAATGTAACAAAACCCCTGTTTCCCCCTGTTTTGTTAAATCATCTTCTGTAGATGTCTCTCTCCCCAACTCCCATTTGCTTGTTTGGTTTTGTAATGGGGCAGAATTTAGGAGGCAAGAGCTTCTCTAAATAAAAACTTTCGATTTCAATATAATCTATAAAACAAACAATTCCTGCCAAAAGAAGCCAGCACTTAGGTGCTGTAAATTTTCACAGGCAAATTCAGGTGGAGAGCAGGGAGTTAAGAATGACAACAGCATGGGCAATCATGTTAGTTGAAGTGAAGAAATCCCTGAGCACAGCAGGGTGGAGAAGTTAGAATTCACCTGCTTTCCAGTCTCCTGCAGTTATCAGATCTTCTCTTCCCTGACTCCTGACCTCTCCTACTCTCTCTCTCTGTCTCTCAGTGTGTGTGTGCGCGCGCGTGCATGCGTGTGCACACATCCCTCTTCCTCTGTGGGCAGAAAACCTGCTAAGATCCTGTAAGATCCATGCTCAAGTGGCATCAAGTGGCACCTAACTGGTACAAAGTGGGGAAGAAACAAATGCTTTGTCAGAAAGAGCCTTTTTTGGAAATCACCCAGTGTGCAAAATATAAGTGGCAAAGCAAGCAGCAGCAGCAACAACAATAAAATAAAATAATAAAATGTGCAGTCCAGCTCTTGTGTTTATTATATGCAATGAAATTCTGAAATTTGGCTGATTGCCTGATTGCCTACTTTACTGTACTTGGGATAAATGATTAAGCAACCAAAGTCCAGTTTTAAAGGTATCACAACATGTTATTTATGAAATTTGGATCATAAAAGTAATTATATTTCCCCAATGTTGTGAACAAAAGTTGCATTTTATGAACACGGGAAGAGTCTTTTGGAAGAATCTCCTCAGTAGGCCTTTTTACAGCTAATCAAGACAGTCTTTTCAGTGGTAAAATACATGTTTTGAAAATACCTTCTTTATCACTGTAAAATTTATTCAAAATTTTAAAAAGCAGCACAATCCATTAATCTTCCTATAATGTGAATGTTAGTTTTACAAATCTTAGAACATGCTACCAGTTATTCCAAATTAATTAATCTGGAATAATTTGTATACTCAGAGTATTGTGTAATTGACATGGAACAGTTTTCACACTCAAAATCATTAAGTCAATATGGACATAAATCATGGTTTTGAGTGAGGATGCAATTTATTTTCACACAGTGTTTCTCTGGATAGGATATGTAGCTCTGACCAGTTTAACATTACATTAACATGTTTTAGATGGATGGTTAGAGGTAGCTGGAAAAATAAGTATATTGAGTTCTGTTTAGAACTGTTGTTCTAGATTAGTGTCCAAGGGTCACTGTGTATGTACCCAAATGTCATAGTGTGTAGGAGTCTCAAGCTACCTTGGAGGCTGCTCCAGTATCTCCTTGATTTTCAGGAGCAGTTTTTCTGGGACAAAGGCAGCTACAAGGAGAAGAGTTAGGGCATGAACATTTCCAGTACATAAAGAGCGCATATATAGACTCTGAATTTCACTGACAGGGTTTTAATGTTTCAAATGACACCTAAAAAGGAAAAGCTTGGCTGCCCATATGAATGAAAACAGGAATGCCAAGAAAAATACGTTATTAATTTTGTAATTCAACCTTTATACCACATCTTTTATTAAAATTACAGATCAGGTTATTTTAAAAGTTAGAAACACGTGCACCTAATTTTGAAGAATATATAGCTAGTTTATAGATACGGTTAAAGAGGAATTTTTAGTTACATGCACATTAAAAGAGAGAAAATGAGACAGAGCAAGAAAACATAGGACATTTTGGCCTGCAAATGTAAGTGTGAGGTTGAAAATGAGCTAATTGTAACCAAAGCAAATTGCAATAACTGGGGCAGAAGAAATGTTTTATCAACAGCTACATTATATACAGATAATATTCAATATTATGCCTTCTTAATTCCTTAATGAAATGTACTTCACTTTTAAACTGCTGTAGTGATTTTTGTTTTTTTGTTGAAAGGTCTATGATGACAACAATACTATTTATGTATACTTTTTTAACACAGGAAATTGCACATGCTTGTTTATCCAGCATAACATGTAAGGATACGATATATCTGCTCCTTAAAAAATTTGGCAAGGCGTAAGGCAGAGTTCAATGAAGATACACACATGTACACATCTTGTATAGCACGATAGTCTGTGGCTTCCCAGTACAGTAGGACCCCTGTATCTGCAGGGATCAGTTCCAAAACCCCTCACATATGCTGAAAAATGTGGATTACAGCAAATACTTTTAACAGTGAATGCTACACAATATGGTCCCTGGCTCCCACTAGTGCTCAGTTCTGGTAACTTCATATATTAAAAATACATATTTATAGGATTTTTCTTTTAATATTTTCAGAACATGGATAAGTGACTCAGAGGATACTGATCCCGTGGATAAGGGGGTCCTACTGTATATGTGTAAAATGAATGACCCTTCTTTAGCCTAGTGTCTTAACTGTGTGAACTATTGTAAAATTAGAAATCTCTGGATCCAGTCTCACTTCACTCAAGTAAAAAATAATGAAGGGGTAGAATTCGACTTACTTGGGATAAATGAGAAGAGTTGGTAGAAACTGGGCAAGTCCAATTTTCAAACTCACTGATGATAGAAATTACTCAAAATGGTGCTATGGCAGGGTTAGTCCAAGACTATTTGCTACCTGAGTCAGAGCAGCAAATTACAACTCCCCCACAACTAAATCTCCAGATCAAGCTGAATATTGCTATAGGCAGGTCAGGTTATTTTGGCACCTGAGGCAGAAAATCTCACCATTGCCTCTTTTGACAGTTAAAATAAGAAAAGAATAATTTAAACAACAATTTCAGGTGCTTCTGACAGACAGAATCTGTTCCCTGAGGCAAATGCATGATTCTCCCTAATAATAGAGCCAGTCCTGCTACTGAAGGCTAATGCTATGTGAAAGAACATTTATGAAACTAGTGATTTTTTGCAAATACTGTCAATTTAGCAGGGCTTTTAAGCATCTTTTGATGTTCACTAGTAATTGTATGAACTACTTTTTAAAAGTAAACCACAGGGCGCAGGGTATGTGTATGATCTAGGTCAGGGCACTCATGTGGCTGGGTATGGTGTTGATTCAAAACTACCTGTGGTTCAGCTTCCAGATTTATTTTGAATGGATGTGGCTTGCCATCTTCAGATATTTGTGGAGACCACAGTTTTGTTTCTCCCCTGTAGGTGAAAAATGAAGAATGGATTCAATATTTTATGTTATCCTAAAATCCCAAAATATTTTCTTTCTCTTTTAACACATCTTGAAACAAATAACAAAGACCTTAGAGTTTTAGGCTACAGTCTTGTGCTCATTTACTTGAGAATAATTCCCACTGAACTGAATAGAACTTGCTTCTGAGTAGATATGTATAGGAGTGCACTATTAATTTTCATATTAAAGCTTACATTAAAAGTGGACAATATCAAATCAACAGATAAAATATTTCTGATGACATAATGCCAAAGAAACACATATAAATTGACTTGAAAGAAAATATATGTAGGAAGAATTCTGAAAGATTAGTATGCAAAGCAAAGTCTGTATACTGAACAGAAATTGGAAGGAAACTGTCTACATTGCTATGCTGGGTAAAAATAAAGAAAATTATATAACTTAAGGAAGTACTGTACAGGCACTGACCTTCATGGCGGCAAAGTAGGTGGATTATATTATAATTATGAAGATGACAAACTGGTGGTCAAAGCTTAATGGATGAGTAGAGGTATGAATTATTGCAAAATGAGCTTTTCAATGCTATTAAGAACAAAAATGCCTTGTGTAGCAGCCCTCCAGTTCCTCTGTTTGTTTTCCTTAACTCCCAGACTAGCCTTTCGGTGCTACTTATAATTTTCACCTTTTATAGGCAGCCACCAGAGGATTTTCCTCAATCTACCAAATTTTAATAATGAGTCACAGCTGTCAAGATTAACAAGGTTTATTTATAGGATAACCGTTCAATCATACATGGAAATACAAGCTGGTCTTATTTTATTCATTTAATATATGTTCTTTTGATTTGAGATATGCTTGTGTAGTTAGATTTTCTTTAATCACAATGTTGCTGTATTCAAACAGTTTCTTTTATTATTATCACTTTTCATTCAATTATTAACCACCCAAACTTTCCAAGACTTGTCCTATTCCTATCTCTTTCAATTTCTCTCTCTAGCTCTCTTTTTCTCTTCTCTCTAACACAACCACGGCCCTAACTGCCTTAAACTGTCATTAACTGTCTTTTTGTCTCCTTTTATTCTCTTGGTTCCCATCATGTCATAAGCTCCCACACCAGAGATCTGACTTAACTGACAGGAGTGATCTGAGAGCTGTCCATCATGCCTTGTTTTAACATTTTGCATTTCTCTCTTAGTTTTCATCGATAATAAATACAGTGGTGCCTCACATAGCGATGATAATCTGTGCAGCAAAAATCGCTGCAAAGCGATTTTGTCGCTATGCGATATTAAAAAGCCCATAGGAATGCACTGAAACCCCTTCAATGCGTTCCTATGGGCTTCAGACTCACCTTTAAGCGAAAATCCTCCATATGGCGGCCATTTTCGCTGCCTGGTAAGCGAGGAATCCGTCCCAGAAAACAGTGGGCGGCCATTTTGGAACCGCCGATCAGCTGTTACAAAATCATCGCTTTGCGATGATTGGTAAGCAAAACAGGGTACCGATCATCACAAAGTGATTTTTCCCCATAGGGAACATCGCAAAAAGTTAATCGCTATGCGATTTCATCGTTAAACGGGGCACCCGTTAAGCGAGGCACCACTGTAATGTGTCAAAATTTAAAGAAGCAACTGTTGTTTGTAATTACTTTCTTTGCACTGTGCTTCCTATTAAGCACACACATACACTCTTGATGAACTCCTACAGATGTGACCCAGCACTTAATCTCATCAATCAGATCAAAGGCCTATCCAAGTCCTGGATCTGGATCTCCCAGTGGCCAACCAAATGCCTAGAGAAAGACTGCCATCAGAACATAAGTGTAATAGAGCAACTGATCCATCCATTTTTGTTCCCCAGCAATGGATAAACAGAAGCCTACTGCCTCAGATACAGGAGACGATATGTAGCCATCCTGCGTAGTAGGCATTGATGGTTCTTGCATCCATGAATTTACTGAATCTCCCTTTAAAGATGTCTAACCTGGCAACCATTACAACATTCTCTGACAATTCTCTACAAACCATCAGAAAGATGGCTGCCCTGGGAAATAGTCATATAATTTCCTGTCCTCCCTTCGAGAAGAATTGAATAGTATTCTATTTGAACATGTAAAGAATTATGCTATTGTTCAATGACGCAATGCCAGTCATAAATACAAAGTTTGAGATCATGGCACTATATTAGATGTATTCTATAATGTGCATCTAGTGGTCAGAGGAAAGGCCAAGAGATTTATATTGCAAAGGTGGGGCAGATATGACCCTCCATATCTTGTTGGACTGCAAATGCCACAATCATTCACCAGTGGCTAAGCTGATCCAAGCAGATGGGACCTGCAGCGTAGCAACAGCTGAACAAGTCACAAATTCCCCACTCTCTGTTGTACTGCCATCATGACTAGTATGGAACCTTTGGAAAATAGGCTTTAATTTGATACATGAAACAGTGAATTCATGACTACACTTTAATGATATTGTGGAGTCATACCTTTCAATTTTCAGACACAGCTGGTGCATGGCTGCTTTAATTCTCTCCTGTGCATCATTATGAGTCATATTCTCTGTGCCATAGCCATCAATAGCTATAATGATGTCACCGGGACATAAATTCGCTTGAGAAGCTTTGCTTCCTGGGGTGATCTGGAAGAAATAAAGAATACTTCTTTTAACCCATTGGCAACTATGGCTGTGCTCTGTTAGCCAGTTTCTTTTACTACACTAATTTGATCTTTCAGTTCATCCTGGGAAAGTAAAGCCCACTGATGTCCCTTTAAGCATGTATTTATAACATTTCTGCCTGTCAGGGCTTACAGTGCAATGAATGGTAACACAGACAAAATATTATTTACAAAATGATTAACAGTTTTTGAAACCAATTATTAAAATATGCATCTTTTATTAACAGATTCTGTTTTATTCCTCAAGAACATATTCTAGATCACCTGCACAGACAGTTTAAATCTAAGAACTAGGAAGCAAGCTACTAATCTTTTAATGCTAACTCTGATCCTCATATCTGCCATAATCTTCTGCAATGTTGAAACATATTCACTTCCACTTACAATGGGATGTTTATCCAGGAATGCACAGCTCTGTTGTACAAAATGTTGCTTTCCCAATTCAGTGGCAACAGTCAGTTTGACTTCATAAAGCCATATCTATGTGGAGCAAATGCTTCCATTAAAGAGAAGTTTGTTCTTCCACCCAAACAATGGCATCATTGGTGGAACAGGAGTAGACTGATGTAGAAAAAGGGGAATCTGTTTTCTGTCCCCCCCCCCTTCTTCTTCTTCTTCTTCTTCTTCTTCTTCTTCTTCTTCTTCTTCTTCTTCTTCTTCTTCTTCTTCTTCTTCTTCTTCTTCTTCTTCTTCTTCTTCTTCTACTATCTATTAGCTACATCTGTAATCTCAGATTTCTTGTAATGAACTGAATTATGTATGGGCACAGGCCTGTTCCTTACCACTTTAGTCTCACCACAGTCTTGAGAGACTTGGAAGACTGAAAGAGAGTGACTGGCCTGGAGTCACCCAGTGAGTATTATGATTCAGGGGTACTAGAGTCTAGATCTCCTAAACCTCTATTAGAGCACAAAATGAGATTTGGGGTACTGCAGTTCAAAAAGTAACTTTTCCAACCTATATTTAGGCTTTTAACAAGAGCAAGGGAATATTTTTTCATGTATCAAAAAATAAGATCTCACAGAAAACCAATCATCCTTCTATTCACTACAATGACATACATTGTTAGACTTGGATTAGTTTCTTTCAGGAACTATTCCTGATGCATAGGGGAACACAGTATAAATGCATATTTGCTGGATAATTCCTTTCTGTATAGATAATCTTTAAAAATTTTTTTAGGAATCTTGATTTGGAGCCAGAGATGCATTGAATAATCTACAATACAGTCTAGCAGACAGTGATATTTGTTTCATGAATGATACCTTGATTGATGGTAAATGCAAAGTTTCTTGCATTTATGTACATAGTTTGCTCTAAAGTACTATCCACAGTTCAGATAGTTAGTTTCCCCAAAACTTGTGACATAATAACACCAAAACAGACAAAGATAGTCTCATTTTTAACATATCTTAAATTAATCGTTAAAATTTAACTTTTAACAGCTGTGGAGAATGTTTAGGGGGAATTCCCAGTATGGAATGGCACAATACACTGTACTGTATAGCAGGGGACAAATAATCATAAACATTTCATATGGAATAATCATTCCTGGAACATATCATTTCAGAGCTTGGAGTACAATAGGTGTCTGATGTGATGGGAAAATTCAAGCAAACAAAATGCATCCAGCATATAGAAAGCTAGTGTGTCTACAATAAATAAGCCTAGATTTCTTCATTCAGAGAGATTCACCCTGAGCATGACATGACCACACAGAAGTTTGTCCCAGGTTAATATGAACTTTTTGATACCATACCATATCCTGGCACTGTCCCCTTTCACACAGAAATGTTTAATTGTCCCAGGAAGATGTGTTTCAACTGTCCAAACAAAACCTGACTTCACTCTTACCCTTCTCTGTCACTATCATCATCCTCTTAGGTATCCATTTTGCCAACATTCAAGTCTCTTTTTCTTTATTTAATGTTGAGCTGATCATACTGCACTAACATGGTAAGCGTTTGAATTAGTGCTGTGTCAGTTTAGCACTGCAGGACTTTAGCTACAGTGCTAAACTCAGACATTTTAAATTTAAAAATACAACTTACTAATTGCATTGTAGTATTTCTTACCAGTGCAAGTAGAAATCAGGCAAAAGGAAGAGGATTCACTCTCACATCATACCCCACTCTGTGCATCATCAATATCATCTGGACATGACCAGCATCTACCCCAAAGGACTGGGGTGATCACACAAGCCAAAAGCAAAATAAGAGGAATAGGTGATCACACAAGCCAAAAGCAAAATAAAATGATAAAATAATGTGAAATGTGAAATATAAAATAAAATGTGAAAAATAAAAAAAGGTTACTAGAAAAGCTACACACATACTTCCTGCTGCTTAAACAATATATGTCACATACACAAGCCAAAAAGCTGATCTACTTGAGTTTACAGTGGACCCTCAAGTCACAAACTTATTTACAGAAATTTCGAGGTACGAAAAGATCCGGCTGCAAAATTTTAGTTCGACTTGTGGCCGGGGCTTCTACCTACGAAAGGCGGGGGTAAGGGCGGGAAATTCAAAGCAGTCTCTGCTGCCCTCTTGTCTCCTGTCCCCAGTGCCCTCTGCCTCCTGTGGACAGGAGGCAGAGGGCACCAGGGACAGGAGACAAGAGGGCAGTGGGTGCAGCTTTCTAAGCCCCGAAAGCCGAAAGCCGCTCCGCCCGAAAGCCACTCTGCGCCCGCTGTCAGCTTTCAAGGCTTAGAAAGCTGGACCCACTGGCCTCTTGTCTCCTGTCCCCGGTGCCCTCTGCCTCCCGTCCCCGCGGGGATGGGAAGCAGAGGATAGTGGGGACAGAGGGCAGCGGGTGCAGCTTTGGAAGCCCGGGAATTTTTTTCTTTGGCTGGAACGGATTAAATGGTTTTCAATGTATTCCTATGGGAAATGGACCCTCGACCTACGGAATTTCCGACCTGCGAGCACAGTTCCAATATGGATTAATTCCATAAGTTGAGGGTCCACTGTAGTGCTAATGTCATATAGTCAATGGAATAAATATTGAAAGTAGTGAGGAACATGGCACAAACAATGGGACAAATACCTGTCTAATCACTTCCTAGTCACTATCTGTTATTCGGTTACTAAAGGCATGCAGCCCTTCATTAAGAATAAAAGCTGCCTTATTGATTTATAGCTGTCACCCAGACATATGATCAAAAAGGAAGCTGTACATGTGTCTGTAGGTGAGAATTATGTATTAGCACACCAGACATTGTTACATCATTAATCAGAAAGCAAAAATGTGAGCGATTGTTTATACAAATGGCAGATGTAACAAAGTCTGAATGAGAATCTCCTGACAGCTCAGGGAAAATGCCAGGAGATTTGACCTGTCAGAAGCCTATGTAACAGCCCGTCATCCAAATGCAGACAGAAGTACAAAAGGTACATCTACTAGCAGAGTTTGGAAATAGTAATTTCATAGAAATAATTACTTACAATTAGCCAGTCATAGTTACTTTTTGAAACAAAGGAACTCTCAAGTCTTTCAGAAATTAAAATAAGTTGGATGACTAATATAAGCCGTATTAATTCCAGAGGGTCTGCTGTCAGTAAGACTAAATCATTATTGAAACCTTTTCTTTTCAACCTGCAGATCAGCTGTTTGCTTGTGAAATGTCAAAATATCTATGTGGCAATTATCCATTATCTACCTGACAATCCATCTTCCTACACTTATTGAAATAATTATTAATGGTACATGTTGCTTCTTGACTTGAAGACTGTATGAAGGTACTCTGAGTGATCCACAATTTGGTTTTGTTTTAACTCAATTTTCCCCCCAATGACTTTGAAAGCACTTCAACAGAGTCAAGAATACAGTTTAAATCAACTTCTATACTTAGTGTGTGGTTCAGTCAGCTTCTATACTTAGTGTGTCTGGATTATCAGCTCTAAGGTTTTACAGGCATTTAAAACCTTCCAGAGGATTGTCTTACTGAGCTTGGTTGGCTAGCCACAAACAGCGTTTCTGAATTACACTGGTTCTCTTGCTAAGCAGTGGGATACCCTTTCTGTCTCCACCCTTATAAAGGGCTGAACCTGCTTGAAAAATATGCTGCCTTATCAGCTGCAACACAGACAGAAAGTTCCCGTCATCAAGATGTTGTTAGACTTCAGCTCCCAGAAGTTCAACTCTCAGCATGACCAAGGGCTAAAGAATTTTAGGAATTGCAGTCCAAAACATCTCCAGAGCGAAAGCTTTCCCATCCTCAGTTTGTGTGTGTGGTACATGCTGCCAGGTTGGATCTGACTTAAAGTGATCCTAATCAAGTTTTTAAGGTAAGTGAGGTATTTAAGGAGTGATTTTACCAGGGCCACTTTCTCCCCAGTGAGTATATCAGGCAAAGTCCAAAGAAACAAAACAAAACTAAAACGACAAAAACATGTGGCACCTTAAAAACTAACCATTATATTTTAATGTAAGCTTTTGTGGACATATCTACTTCGTCAGACATTAAGAGCTAGAATTAAATGAAATAAAATGCATATGAAATATCTGTTTCACATTCTAAATGTTCATTGGTTACATGCAGTAATTGGGCTATGTTTGTTTTACATCCTGTTGTAAAACCACTTCGGGAAGACAGGGCCAAGCTGAGATGAGAGGTGGGTGGGAAAAAGAAAGAGAGAAAGCATGGGGGTAGCAAGGATTCAGGTCCAGGTCTCCTGGGGCCTAATCTATAATTCTGCCCACTACCCCATGCAGGATACAGAATTTATTTACAACTTTATCCTAATAGGAAGTTAATTATTTTCCCTACCCTCATTTCAGTATTAATTGTTCAGCTATCAGTCAGCATTGTGTTCAATACTTAGATGTGCAGAAGTCCAGCTGTGGAAACTGCCACAGCAATCTGGTTACGTGCCACTGACAACCAGCACTCTTGTGTGATTGCCGTGGTGCCTTCCTTTGCTGGATATCCTTCTCTAAATAGGAATAAATATTGAACAGTCATCATGCTCCAGGTTTGTGACCACAATACTCCTCCTGGGTGAATCCCTTCACCTGGCAAGGTTATCTGACAGTGTTGGTAGCACTCTTGGGTGTTTGGATGAGTCATATGACAATTCGCATCTTGCACAATGCTGTAGAGCAGTGGTTCTAAACCTTGGATCCCCAGATGTTCCCCAGGAATCCTGGTCAGCATAGCTAGTGGTGAGAACTTCTAAGAGTTCTAGTCCAAGAACATCTGGGGGGGCTCAAAGTTGAGACCCACAGTCAGAGAGTAATATGTGCTTGGGCACTGTGGGAAATTAAAATAGTGTCTCACTATGCTCAGTTACCTGGTGCTGTTTAAAGATCAAGATCTGACAAACAAGGTTAAAGGGCCTGTCCAGAGCAGAAGAGAGTTGTCCCTGCTCTGCAGTCCTGCAAGCAGTCCCAAAGGGGGCTCAGCAAACACGTTCACGGTCACTGGTCAAGGTAAGAATCATTAGGAAGTCCTGCCAGAACCATGAGACTTTGACAGCTGCCTCAAAGCATCAGGTGGCAATGTCAGCCTGTACACAATGAGGTAGTGTACATGGCTCACTTTCTCACTACTGTATCTTCAATTTAATCCTGAGACCTTGGTCAGGCTGAGCAAAGATGGCTGGGTCAAAATTACCCACTAATTCACATGCACATGGTTCATGGGGATTTAAACTTGGTGCTCTCAACTCATTAGCATTGTTTGCCCCATTGAACTAAATGGGGAGGCCTCCTGGGTCAATAGCCCTGTGGTAGACAGAGGTCAATACATGCTGTCTAGAGCAATGTTTTTCCTCATTGCAAGCCGCCTCGAGTCCTCTTCAAAGATAAAGGTGGGGTAAAATATTTTAAATAACTAAATAATAAAATGGTTCCCAAACTTGGGACACCAGATTTTCTGGGACTAAGAACCCAGAAACCTTCACCACTAGGCTGAGCTACTCAGGATTTCTGGGACTTGCAGTCCAAGAACATCTGGGGACCCAAGATTGGGAACCACTGCCTTAGAGGAAAAGTGGTATGATGACAACGACAACGACAACAACAAACTCAAATATGAATCTCCGTTGCTTTTGAACATCATAACTGTACTTAAAAGAAGTTCGCTTAACATCGATAAATCTATACCAGTTCAGGGCAATTGACTTCAATACAACTTGATCAAATAAAACCAGCTCTTCCTGATCAAGCTATAAAGATGTTATTGAGTTGGCATTCAGTCTAATAAATTATTGGGTCTACTTCCTGGAGAGATTTAAAAGTACATACTAAATTGTAATGAAACCCAAGAGAAAAAGAATAAAAGTGTTGTTACAGAGAACAGATGTTAATATCAAACAGATGTGCCTAGTAAGCCAAAAGATACCCATCTTCTCATCTCTGTTTTTATATAAACATGTCTCGCAATGTGGACCAATGTATGCCTTGGATGAGACATTTAATTTGTCTTGTTGCACAGTTATAAGTGCTGCCCTCTCAAACACCGACTCAAATAACCAGACCGTTTCCTTCACAGTAATTTGTTCTCTCTTGTTGATACAACTTTAAACTGTGCTGAGCATACTGTAAACAAATGCAGAGTAGATGGCAACCGTTGCTAAAATACTTTTCGTGAGAGATAATGGAAAGTCTTTCCTCACTTGTAATTCCATAAAAGGCAACAGCCGTTCAAAATCTCACTTATCTTCTATTGTGTTTAAATCCACTCATTATTTTCATTTTCTCCACTATTTCCATGTCAAACATATGCATCAAAACAGTTTAACTGTGCATCTATGATTGCACAAAAGTTAAATTCTTCAGACTGCATATATCTCTTGCAGAAGTAATGGATGTTTTGTATGTAAAAAAGAAACCTAACAGTATGATCCTATGCATGTTTCCTCAGAAAATAAGTATGACACCGGATTATTGTTATTAAAATAACTTTTATTAACATTAAAAAAAAAAGAAAATAAGTCTTATTAAATTCAATGGGATGCCCACTGTGATATAGTGGATAGAGTGATAGGTTAGGACTCATGAGACCTGGGTTTGAATCCCTGCTTGTCCATGGAAACTTACTGGGTTGGGGTAGAACTGGTAAATAATAGTAATACTGTAATTGCATGCTTGACAAATTAGGACAACCATTTGCATGGTTTTCTAGGTAGAGAGTACTCACAGGTAGTTCACCATTCTCTCCTCCTGTGGGCATTCTGGGATTTGAAGCTTGTCCCAAGGCTACGCAGGCTGGATGTTCTCCTGGGAGGCACTGGGTGGAACTGAACTCTCAACCTCTGGTTCTGCACCAGATACCTAACTCACCGAGCTATCCAGCCAGCTAAAATAGGCAAAACTATTCCTTAAATATCTCATTTACCTTGAAAGCCTTATTAGTGTCACAATAAGTTGGTTCCAACTTAATGACACATAACTAGAGATGGGCATGAACCTCAGTTCAGAGGTGTGTGCCAGTTCGTATGCACGGCACTACGTCCCCAGCCAATAACCCACTCATCAGATGGAGTGCGCTCCTCTCCTCTTCCTCCTCTTCAGCTGTTCTATCACTCTCTGGCAGGAGAACAGGCTTGCCTATCCTGCTTCCTTGTCTGAATGGGTGATCAGCCATGGAGGTGGTGAAAGGGAGGTCCATGCCCATCTCTAAACATAACACTTCAGTGGGCTTATGCCCAAGATCACAGCCTCAATTCAGTCCTTTGAGACAAACACAAATTCTAATCTTAATTTTAGAATTGCAGAGCTGGAGTTCTACGGATCATTGAGTCGAGCCCCTTTCAAGGAGACACAGTGGGGAATCAAACTCCCAATGTCTGTCTCTGCAGTCAGGCATCTAAACCACTGGGTTATCTAAGTTCTCCTTTGAAGTATTGCAAGTCTTCATAGATGACAATGTGCCTTAATTTCTTAATTTTCTTATGCTGAATCCATGTGTATAGCACTTTAAAAACAGTAGTAGAGTTAACAGGATCAATAAATTGTACTGTTACAAATTCCAGTTCTTTAAAAGATCAGTAGTACTTCTATAGTACCTAATGAAAGAGAAATTGTTTGTTAAAAAATGATTTTGAGAGTACACTTTATAGGAATGTTTGCCGTTATCTATGAAAGGGTAATCCAAGCACTTAATCCCTTTTTAAACAGTTACCTTTATTTCAGTCAGAGAGCAGTAATTTAGCAGGCACATAATATTTTCAATGGGATTTCAGTTTGGCAAGGATGTAAGTTATATATTTTTATACCCACAGAGGCCTGCCTTCAAGGTTGTGGCCAATTTAAAAGCAAAATTGTAATTAGTGGGGAACAGTAATAGAGAGGTTTCCCTTGCTAAGGCTGCAATCTTGTACTGGGAGGATGTGCCATTGAACTCAGTGCAACTAAATTCTAAGCAAGGATGTCATTTTTGAGTCGGGAATTATGGTGCAATGTTGTAGGTGCACATGGAACTTGTGGTCCTTGAGATGTTAACTACAGCTCCTACCATGCCTCACTGTTGGCCAGGTGCCTGGGATTGATGGTAACTGGAGGGCCAGAGATTCCCTACTTCTGCTGTATTCGGACTGCATTGTAAATGTCAACAGTACAAGATATCAACCCAAACATTTGAAAACAATCACACACACACAATGCAGGAGAAAGAGAAATGCTGCATATAAAATATAGGGTAAGTGTTATCCTTGGCAAACAATCCCATAATAACAAAAATGAAAGTATCAGAAGATGTTCATCACAGCTGTTCTTGTCTTGTCTTTCAATTGTTCAGTTATTATTAGGTAAAATGTATTGCCTGTTAGCATTCTCCTGGCCCACCGTTTGTGAGCTATCTCATTAGGCTAATTTTGAGATGTGCAAACATACTACTGTCAGCTAAAGGGACTACATGACCAAATACCAAATGCTGCTCTATAAAATCTACACTGGCTCCTGGCAAGCATAGCTTAGGCATTGGTAACCTTGAGGGATTCTAAAATACTTACACAATTCAGGAACACATTGCTTCAAATAGCATCTCTCCCATATCAACTTCTCAGGCTATTACAGTCTTCAAGGGAATTTCTTTTGTGACAACCCAGAAACAAGTCTTCTCTGTGGTGGCACCTATCCAGTGTAATAATCTCCAGTATGCAATACATACATCCTCAAATTTCACACGTTTTAAGTGCTTGTTGAAATAATTTTTTAAACTTTGTTTTCTGCCATAGCCATGAGCTGTTGGGTTTATTATGTGTTTTCCAAATGGTCTGATTGTCATGTGTGCTACTTGCAAACTACCTCTGGGATTTGCAAAAAGGAGAGAGAAAGGGATTGACTGTTATGTTTACTGCTTGTAAATTGCTCTGGGATTTTAAAAAACAAGACACCATATATAAATATTTCAAATATGAAAATTATCTGCATCATGCACAGGGGAGCTCTTAGGTAAGCATCCTCTGTATTTGTATCACGTTTGTGACCGAATAGGCAAAATGAATTTTGAATTTAAAAAACCCTGAAAACTCCCATCTTATCTTTAATATAGTAGTGGTTTGTGCCCGCTAATAGTGAACATAGGTAGTTGACTGCATAACAACTTGGACGCGAAAAAGGAAACCTCCATGGAGTGATATATTGGGAGTATCAGATATATGCTAAGTTTGTAAACAGAAACAAAAATATTTTTAAAAAAAATCTAATGATCCAGAAAGAACTTGTTAATTTCCAGTGTTTACAGAAAGTGAAAGCAGTTGAGCTGGGAGCCAGAACAGATACTGCTATAACTCACCCCATAATCCTGGGTGTTCAATGTGAAAATTCCAGGTTCATACTGAACGCTAAAGGAATTCTTGTTTGATGCTATTTTTAATTTTAATGAATGTGTGTATTTGTAACTGTGTGGCCCATATAATGTGCAGATCTAGATTTTTTTTTGTTTTCTATAGCTGTCAAAGAGAAAATGAGGCCTCCAAAGAAATTTCCAAGGGTCCAGGAGCCACACATGCTCACTGCTTGACCTTGGGAGTTGCAAAACTTCACATTCCTCAAAATAATGAAGAAAAAAAATTTTTTAGCTGAAAAAGCCTCTTTCTGTCCTGTGGTGGCATTAAAAAAATTAAAAGAGCAAAACTTTGAGAAGTGTGGGAGGAATGCAACCCTCTGGGGTGTCAAAACAAACATGGAAGTTTGCTTGTAAAGCGTGGAAGGGGTTTGTTTGTTTGTTGAGCACAGAATTAAAAAATTAATAAGGGTTGTTGGGAGGATCCAAAGGGTGCTAGGATTTGGGACTGGGGGGGATGCATCTCACAGGTTGTATGTGACCCACCTATGCTTTATAGGAAGCAGAAACTAAGTGCAATAGTGAATGTGATCATCATCATCATTATTATCCTAGAACTGCAGAGCTGGAAGGGACCCTATGGATCATTGAGTCCAGCCCCTGTCACATCCCAGATACAGAATGTGTCACCTGGGGGGACAGATACAAAAAAAAGAGGAGTACTCAGGATCCTCACACCATGTTGAACCATACAAGAAGAAGGAATCTGAGTCTGGTGGATGTGCCATAACTAGCAAATTTGTCTTCTAGGACAAGGAACACTTCCACTCTCTCTGCACTGAGATGGGGGCACCAGCCACCCTCTCATGAAAATGAGGAAGAGAATGTGGTATTCCTCATAAAAAAGGAAGTTTATGCCTTCAAAGGAAAAAAAAAGAGGGCGGGACACGTCCTTATTTATCTCCCGCTCATACTCACCATTAGATTGACCTCTAGTTTTGGTGCTTCTACCCTAGTTACTATTCTGTGGATGTGTATCCTGAAAGGTCACAGTTTCTTTCTACAGTACTATGCCGGGGGGGGGGAATTATAACATTCTCTAGAATTTAAATACTAAACTCAGATGTACATACTCCAAACAGCAATGAGATGCTTAAGCTTCAAAATTAGCCCTCTGGTGCATAATACAAGGAAAAACAGAAGAAGCAAGAGAAAGATATGGAAAAAGTGGTACGAAAACTCCCTTCCTCCTCAAGCCTGTACTACACTGTGAGTGTCATTTTGCAGGCTGGCTGGAACCCTGAACAGAAAGGAGTAGAGTTACACAGGACAACATGTTGTAAGTCCTGTTTGTCCTAATATAATTCTGATGCAATAAATTAGGGAATGTGTGGGCAAAGTGTGGTCCTGGGACCATATGTTCCCCCCCTCTCTCAGTTGGTTTTGCAACCTTTAGTCCCTTGTTTTTCCACCACCTACCAACTTCCCCCCTACAAACTGCAGTTTCTGGTAGCCTCCAGGACTGGCTACAGTATTTGCTTTTTAAATAGGTCAGGTCACAGTAACTCCCTCCACCCCACAAAACACCCAAATGCCAATTTTCCACTGTTTTGTGTTTTATGGCTTTGTGAGTGGTTTATGACCCTTAAGGCAGAAAATTGGCCACTGGACCTGCCAAAGTCACCCAACTCTTCATGAGGTAAATATAGGAAGGCACTGTGACGCTCTGACATCTTTTCAGTCTGATGGCATGAGCAGATGTCAAGCTAAGGCTGCAAACCTACACCAACTTACCTGGGGGTGAGCCTCGTTGAATTCATCAGGACATAACTTCTGAATCGACTTTCTTGGGGCTGTGCTGTACGATCCCCATGCTAGCTGACATCTTTAGAAGCCAGCTCAAGTAATGCCTCAACTTGTTTCCTGTACTTCTATCTAAAGATGGGGATAATTAGGTTGTTCGTAGTTTATTGTGTTCATCCTTTTCAAAAAGAAACCACTTTATGCTCCAGCTGCTTGAGGGGCCAGCTTTTCAACGGAAACCAAGGGTTCCCTTATGTCCCTTTTAAGGAAAGTAAAGCTACTTCAGAGGAGGTAGAATCCAAAGGAGAGAAGCAGTGGCAGAGGAGGGGAGCGACTTAGCTCTTCCTTGCCTTCTTCCCCCCAATCTCCATTCTAAACTGGTTTTTTGCCTCTGTAAGTCAGAAGTGTCTGTTTACGAGTTGTCATCTGTACATATCTCTGAATTCCTATGGGAGGAAAAGCCCCTGAGGTGGGATTTTCTGTTCCAAGAAAACAACTTTTCTGGGCTGGGATACTACAACTTCAAGAATAGGGGCAACTCTCGCTTTCCTGCCTCAGGCAGTTAAATATTTTGGGCCACTCTTGAGAGTGTACCCCTGCCAGCAGCAGCCATAAAACATCCAACAGTCCTGCACATCTCATCATATAAAGAGCACAAGCAACACAGCATAGACAACACAAATCACACAATACAACTCTATATGCAGCTACATGCAAAATTAAGCCTCCTGACGACTGGGGCTATAACCAAGACCCATGGGTTCTGTCATAGAGGTAGGCTTTCAAGATAACCCAAAATAATGGTGCCATGTCTGTCCACTAGGCTCCCCAAGTCATGTTTCCTTGAGCAAGTGTGGGTGCCCTTCTACAAGAAAGCAGCTTTTCCCCCTATTGGAGGAAGAA
Organism: Pogona vitticeps; assembly: GCF_051106095.1. Classification (NCBI taxonomy): domain Eukaryota; kingdom Metazoa; phylum Chordata; class Lepidosauria; order Squamata; family Agamidae; genus Pogona; species Pogona vitticeps. The sequence continues at coordinate 61,835,935 of NC_135787.1, forward strand.
GAGGAGGAGGAGGAGGAGATGGCATCAAAACAGCCCTGGTGCTATTCTCGCTGACTTATATTTGTCCGACCAGAAGAGAAAGAAAAAGACATACCCTGGATATGATTAATGGCTGCTTAAAATCTATCCCTCCGGTCAGCCTGAAACCCCAAGGAGCCGGTCCTTGGAGAACCACGTTCTGAGGCATCTTCCCAGCCGGTTTCTGACAGGATGTATATAATCAGGGCCGTCTTGCCCCCTCAGTACCTCCGTCCAGGGGAGCTGAAACACAGCGGAGCGTTGGGGAGAAGAGGGTTTCTTCCGTGGCTCCGAGGGCGAGCAGGAGCAAAACTTCCCCCGCCCTGAAAAGTTCCCACTTTTCTCCCTTTGGCGGCGGGACCACCTTTTTATTTCCGCGCCCGAGTGACGTCACGAATCCCCTGGCTCTCTCTCTCTCTCTCCCCCGCCCCTCCTTTCCTCCTCCCAGAGGGGGGGGGGAGAACCAACTTTGGTAAAGGAAAACCTGGCCGCTGACAAGCTGCCCGGATCGCTCTGTTTCCTTAGGGTCTCCTCAGCAGGCGCTCAGGGAGGCCTCAGGTTACACTATCTCAAGCTGCTCTCTTAAATGGAGCGACGAGTGTGTGTGTGTGTGTGTGGGGGGGGGGGAACCTTCACGGTGTCCTCTCTTGACCATAAATCAATTTCTTAGTTTCTCCCTCTCTCTCATTCAGCCGGTTCTTCCTCCAGATTAATTAGACTACAACTCCCATCCACTCGCGAGCCAGATGAGGATGATGAGAGTTGTAGCTAAGCCCTTCTGTTAGCCACTGGCTTGGGCGAAGCTTCAACAGATCTCTGATTAGCCTCTTGGGTCAGTTCATAGTACCCTAATAAGTAAATAAATAAGTAAATAAATAAATAAGTAAATAAATGAACATTCTTCTTCGTGTTTGCCCTCGCTTTCTTTTTGTGGGCTCTGGATTTGAATTTTAGATGGTTTGTTGCTCAGCGGGTGAAGAGTGTTATTTCACACTGTACTTTGCAGATTTCCAGGCACTATGAATGCATGTAGTAAGATATTTAGTTGACATAAATAATGGCTTTGGAAATGAGGCAGTTAGCAGCATATTGTGTGTATTGTCTGCTATCAGGTCCAGTTCCACTCAAGGTGACCCTAATAGGACTTCATTATAACCCCCACCCCCCTGACCCTAGGTTTCTGTGGCAGAGCAAGGGATTCAAACCCAGATCTCCCGAGTCCTACTCTGCCACTACACTGACTACCTCCCGCTATTCCTGCCCACACCTTTTTAAATTTAGACCTTTAAAATGAAATTACTATCCAAATATTTGTTGGCAGACTTAAAGTGGGGGAGGAACGAGAGGGGGACAAAATGTTGTGGTATCTTAAAGACTAGGAGAATTTTTCAGTGTGAACCTTTGTGAATCAAAATCCACTTTCTCAAACATAGCTCTTCGGAAAATATTAATTTATTTCACATTTATCTAAACATGCCTAACCTGCCTTTTATTATTATTATTATTATTTTGGAGCAAAAGACCAAGTTTCATCTAAGTTACATCCCAATCTTTTTATTAAGAAACTCAGTCTGACACACCTGACCTGAGGGTAATCCTATTTTCATAAAGACTGCTAAATCAATCAAACTGGTAAGGAAGTAGAAGATCATGGTGACACCAATGATCTGTTCACTTACCTGGAAGAAAGTCACAGTGAACTCATTCAGTGGCATATAGTTCTGAGTACTGTATAAGGTTGTGCTGTAAGTGTGCTTCATAGCTGATTAGTGCCTTAAATCCAGACCATACATTCTATGGTTTAGTCACTGGAGGTCTTTTAAATGTTATTTGGTATCACACAGAAGTTCCTGGTTCTTTAATCAACTATGGAAGTTTTGGTACACTTTGTTACCGTAGCACAAATTAAAAAGTATGTGGGGTAATAGTTCACCCAAAGTCAGTCTAAGTACTGTATTGTGAGAAGATATTAATTAAGGAGGAATAATTTAATGCAGAATAGCTAACCCTCTGGGAGCTAACTAACTGTAATAGTAACTGTGATAGACTATAAATTAGTCATAAATTACATGCCTTGCTTGAAGAAGGTATCAAGTTCAGTCCCTGGACAGAGGCAAAAGCAAAATTAGACTTGGTAGCCAGAGAAAATAAAAGTTAGTTCAGCTTCTTCTAACTCAGTCCCTTGCAAATGATTTGTATGACAATTCCCAGAATCCTCAGGCAACAATCATGCTAGCTGGATGATGGGAGCTGTAGCCCAGACATTTTGGAGGGTGTTGGTTGGACCAAATGGTTTGGTCCATTGAAACTCCCTATTATACATAGTAGTCTATGTATATCACAACCTGTGCCCACCTTCCCAGGACAGTGCCCTCCAGATGGGTTGGACAAAATCTTACCATCCCAAGGCCACTAGCTGCAGGATTATAGGAAATGTAATTCAACACATTCTGAGGGTGTCTAGCTGAGGAAGTCTGTATTTTATGTAGACAGGCCAGATCTGAAGTTCTCAAAGGAGTATGGAAACCATTTTGTTATATCATCTGTATAGCTCATTATTGTATGATGGGAATCAGAAATAACAGAGCCATGTATGTCTGTATCGGATTTCTTCCTAACTGAAAATTTCTTAAATGTCACTGAGAGATTTAAGCTTGCATGGTACATAGTAAATCCAAATTTCCTTTGCAACAACTATCCAACAACTGTGTTTGGAAGCCTCTGATGACAGCCTATGTTAATCTGCTTAGAAAGGGTGCTGCTGCTTACAGGGCCTGCATAGCCTCTGGTAGAGGTAATGTAGGATCTCTTGCATTTCCACAGCTTTGGTAGTGCTTTTGTAGGTTTAAACTTAGTTATCAATGAGGCAATGTTCAAATCTTGATGAAGGGGTTCAATCTCTTTTGTTGGCATGATCTTGCAGTGTTTTAACCATTGTTGCTAGGGCATGATTGGCCAAGTTTATTGAGCTCTAACAAACAGCAGCAGCTGCAAGACAAATATGGTGGCATGTTTTCAATCTGCAGAAAGGAGGCAAGCCAGCAGTTTGGCAGCCAAAGTATCTAGTTAGTCATACACAGGCTTTTCAGTTAGTCAATAGATGGTCATTTAGGAGGCTGTAGATAAGGCCACCTGAGATCCTATAGCTTCTACTGATACTGACTGATCTCACAGCTCAGTGTTATTAGCATGGGGGAAGTGCTGACTTGACTTCCATTGCTCTTTGTTTGTCCCTCTCCTTCCTTCATATGATTTGCATGCACAGACCCACACTTGGAAAAGTTGCTTTTTTTGGACTACATGTCCCAGTATTTCCAACTAGCATGGCTACCTTGGCCTCTTATCTCTGGGTTGACAAGCCATATTAGTCTTACAGCTGCTACTGCTTGTCAGCAGCTAATATGTTTGAGCATTTTTTCACAGTAAATATGTTTAAAGAGTTATGTCACCTCTGTGAAATTTCACTGGCCATGCTGGCTGGAGGATTCTGGTACTCATAATTTTAAAAAGTAACTTCTCCAAATTCTGGCATGTGTGTGCATGCAAGAAACAGCTCCGAGGGCACTGACAAGGATGATGAACATGCCTTGAAAACACTATCTTATATTACAGTACTTATGAGTAGCTACTCCAGGTTCCGCTTACATATAAAGTTATTGTTTTGACTTATATACTGCCCCACAGTGCTAGAGCACTCTCTGGGCAGTTCACAATATAATTATTTAAACAACAACTTGCCCCTAGCAAGCTGGGTACTCATGATACCAACCTTGGAAGTCTGAGTCAACCTTGAGCTAGCTACCTGAACCTGATGACATCAAACTCAGGTTGTGAGAAGAGGCTTGACTGCAATACTGCCATTTATGGTAAGTTAGTATATCCCGTGGCAAAGAAATAAGGCAACTTGATTTTTCTTGTTTGTAAATATTCTGGTAAATGGCCTGGGTTCCATAAAATGAAACTGTGTTGTTGATTAGGATCACCAGATAACATTCTTTATTACTCTGTTATGAAAGATTAAGAGTAAATGAAGAGTTTAACTCTACATATAAAGCTCAACATACCTGAATAATCTGTTTCAGAAAACAACAAAACTGGGAAGTGTACATAAAGCTGATTCATAAAGTAGAAAACCATGATAAGGCAAAATTAAGTGTGCAAAGCTGATTAAGTTTTGCTTTTAAAACACAGTACATTCTTTAGCAGTTGAGAAAGATGTTGGTTGACAAATTTGTTGAGAAACATTAGAAAAAGGTTGTAAAATATGTAAAGGAATGCACACTGTGTTTGAACTTGTCTGTGCGATATTACATTTGTAAATATTTTGGCCAAAAGTGAAACACTTTCCAGCAGTTTAACCCTTTGACTGAAAGTAATGCCATATACAAATGCTTCATTTTGGGCTCTTTCAAATGAAATATTTCAGGAACACATTTCCAAGTTGGTTTTTGATCCTGTGTAGATTTTAAGGCATGACCTGCAGTGCTGTGCTAAAGATGGTCACAAGTATTTCCTCAACAGTAAACTAAAAGCACATACTGGACACTTGCCATTTTGGTTAAATGTGCAGTCACTGTTTCCATTGTGAGAATTTGTCATGGAACGTAAACACTCTCCTAGAACTATCTCTGCCAAAGTCAATTTCATGTACCACTGTCCATATGACACAGAACAGTGTCCTTCAAAATTCCAATGATCTTACTTATTTATTGTGAATAATTAGGCTATAAAATAATATGTACTATGTTTCAGCATTAGAATTCTGTTGTTATTGCATAAGCCTTAGATGCAGAGTCTGTCTGTCTGTCTGTCTGTCTGTCTGTCTGTCTGTCTGTCTGTCTGTCTGTTATTATTAATATATTGGTCACTTTTTCATTTTGTGATGGGGAAAGAATATATAAAAGAATATATTCACAAATATGAAAATTAAAATGTGCTAATTGTCCCTTCTGTTGCAATTACAAGACATTGTACTGCTATGCTGGTTTACTTGAGATAAGTCCTATTGTGTTTCGCCCAGATAAGTGTGCATTGGATTGCAGCCAGAAGCTCTTGGAGAGTTCTTTTCCGACTGCTGGTGCACATAAGATGCTGCTACAGCTTTAGTAAAATCCTTTGATTCAATGTAGAGCTATTAGGCTGAGCGAACCAGTTGAATCAGGAGGCAAGTGTTGAGTATTGTGAATGGACAGTGAATATTTAGTACATAGAATCATGTGTGTGTTGTGCGCCATCAAGTTTCATCAGACTAATGCCAACTGTAATATGGTTTTCAAGGTATGTGAGATAATTGAGTAGTTTTACCAGTGCCATCTCCCGCTCAGTGAGTTTCTATAGAAGTGCTGGGAAATAAAACCACAGCCACCTAAATCCCTGTCTGCCTCTCTCTCCATTATTCCACTCTTTTTGTCTTATAAAATCATAGAATTGTAGGACCTTAATGGTCACAGATTCCAACTCTCTGCTAAAGCGGAAGTTATTATTGTTGTATTTTTACTTCCAGTAAAAGGTGCTGGTGGGAGCCATCTTAATCTGCGGATTAAGGAAGGGCCAGTCAGTAGACTAACCTCTGTACCTCCCACAGCAGCCTGCCTAGGAGTAAACTCCCCAGGTCCACCTTACCCATGGTGCTTGGCCCAACGGCTGAAGAAATCAAGGGCAAGTTTGCCCCCAGTCCCTATGGAAACTGACAGCAGCCCCAACCCCAACAGGAGTGGAACAACAAGGACAAGGACAAAGATGGCTGGGAGGAAGCCTCAGAATGGCCCCAACATTGCCATCCACCCAGCATCCTGATATGCAAATGATGGCTGCTGCCATCTGCCTACCTGACCCCCACCCAGAGGCTACAGTGGCATCTAAAGAGGCAACTCCCACACTCTCAGTAGCTGGCTGCAGGGGGGGCAAGTTCCATCTATCCAGCACTAACCAACCATTCTTTCCAGCCTTTGAACTAAAAGTCAGCGCTGCCTGTCTGCTGAGCGCTCTTTTGCTCTTTTTCCTGTGTTAGTGACCGTTGTTTGTTTGCTGTTGATTTGTTCCATTTGTTACTATGTGTGCAGTAAAGAAAGCAGCACACACAGGTTTAAAATTTCAGGTAACTAGAAGTAAAGAAAAGTTTTCTATTCTTTCTCTTACAAATGTCTCAGAGTGAGTTATTGAGACTTTCATGTGACAGTTAATGAGAAAAGTGTGGACTCTGGAGAACTTCTATCTATTCTCCTCTATGGACCTTCTGCTGCACAACAAAAAAAATGGAATTTTACCAGAAATTCAAAACTCTGCAACACCAACTTGGTAGTTTTGAATATGAGGCACACAGATGTACGTAAATGAGTAGCCAGTCTTGGACCTTCTCTGCTAGGGTGTTTGAATACACTGACCTCATGGCAATTCAAAGATACAAGGCAGACAGTGTTATTATCTCTGTCTTGCAGGCAAGAGACGAAAGGTAAGAGAGAATAGATTGCCTAATTATATGAGGGCTAGAGGTAAGATAAAAATCAGGCATTCGTTCTCCAGGTCTCTCAGCAATATGATTTCAACAGCTCTCACATAGTTATTAATGTCAAAAAGAGAAGAGGTTGCTATTCTGACAGGTTCTTGTATCCAGGAGACAAAGTGGATGGTTAACATCTTGGTCACTGTTTAGTTATCCTGGGACGAAATGTACTGCTGACCCTTTCAGTGTACAGACCAAAAAGAAATGTAACACGTTCTGCGCTGCTAGTCAACAACTGTTCTGCAATGGGGTTCTGGCAAGCGAGAGGTATTTTGCTCAAGGGAAGCCTCTTTGTATCAGGACCTAGATTAGATATGACATCGCTCTCTTCAGAATGATCACAGATGACATTCTCAGCATTCCCCACTGTACACAAGATCCGGGAATCCAATCCCCATCCCCACCCCAGAGCTTGTGAGGAAGTATAAAGTATACATAGCACTTACCTTAGCTGTCTGTGTTTTGGCACTGAAAGTTCCATCTCTCTGACCTGAAGCGTCTCCTGGGATCCAACAATTTAACATGACAAACCATATAGACTGAGCAATGAGATTTAGAAATAAACAAATACATCTTTTATATATGAATATAGTCTTTTTGCCCTACTCTACTCTTGAGGGCTCAGAGTAAGAAACATAATGTTTATTAATGAATCACTAATACATCTTTATCTTATGTCTTATCTATTGGTGCAAAGGTGTGACTGCACTGGCAGGTTGAATTGGACTGATTCGTCTTTGCTGCTGTCTGAAAGATTTGGTTTCCCAAACGTTGTTGAAGGTCAGTTCCCATGACTCTGTGAATGGCTATCCTTAATAGGGATGATAGGATCTGTAGTCCAAGCCCATCTGAAGGATCAGACTTAAAGAGTCCTGTCCCTGACTTAAAGAGTTGTGTTGATCTTTACCTGAAGACAAAGATACACCTTTCGTATAACATACCCTTCCCCAACCTGGTGCCCTTTAGATGTTATTGTTACATACAGCACTGATGTTACCTGTCTGTCATGGGTTTGGAGGGAAAGTTCCATCCTATGGGGAGTGGAAGGCGGGACATCAGGAGGAGGGGCTGTACTGTATATATATATGTGAAGCCTGTGTGGTGAAGTTTAGACGCTGGGATGTGAAGAAGAAGCAGCTGGGAAGAAGAAGCTGGTGTGGGAGTCTGTGTGTCAGACAGGGTACTACTGTGTGTCAGAGTACCAACCTGATAGGTTCAGGTGTCTGTTGGTTAGCCAGAACTGATAGGTTCAGGGTCTGTGCTTCAAGTTAAGTGTTCTGTGTGAACCAAACTGTGTGTATGTATGAATGAGACCAAGCCACGTTACTATATCTTATTCACCTGATCATTTTATTTTCCCTGTGTGTTGTTTTAAATAAACCTTACTCTTTTATTTGTTGAAAATCCATCCCTGGTCTGTGTGACTTCTTATAGGGAATGGTTGGTGGCAGCTTAGTTAACGTGTGGCATATCTCAGTAGGTCTGGGTCTGTCACATTGATTGGTGTCCAGCGTGTGGGATACGACTGGTCCAGTTGTCCAGCGGTCCAGCAAAGCCTTGGCAAGTGTGCCCAGAGCAAGGGGGGTCTAGTCAGGGACAATCTGAGGCGCGTAGGTAATCTTCTAGGTGTACCTCACGGGGAGGTGCGCTAGTAGAAGAACGTGCCAACTGGGGAGACTAGATTAGGGTGCTCTGAGGCAGCCTGTTTTTGGCGGGAAAAAAAGCTGAGGCAAAACTGTATAGTAACAGTGATTTAGCCTGCCTGCTGAGAGGCCCAGCAGAGGGGGGTAGACTCTAGCTTGCAACTGTTGCAAGTTAGTGCTGAAAGGACAGCAGCAATCTATAGGGAAAGCTGGTTCTGAGGCAAAAGAAAAAAAAAAGTGGTCGTTTTATTTTGAGGCTTGACTTTTTAAAGCAGCCTGTTCTGAGGGGGGGGATTATGCCCTTGACTCGAAGCCAAATGGCAGAAATGGGTGAAGTGAAAGACCCCCAGGTTGACCAAGGTTCTGAGGATGAATTTGGCTCAGTGCAGGGTGACAGCACAGGAGAGCAGAACCCAGAACTCAGAAAAATACTCCTAGCCCAACAGCATGAACTGAGGGTGAGGGAAATGGAGGAAAGGTTAGAGAGAGAAAGAAGGGAGGAAAGGGAGAAACAGAGACAATTTGAATTGGCATTGGAGAGAGAGAAAATGGCGTTTGAGCTAAGAAAATTGGAACTGATGAATCAGAACAATAATAACAATAGGGATTCTGAGGGAGGCCAATTGTCTAAAGCTGACCTGAAGAAATTCCCTGTGTACCACAAGGGAGATTGTCCTGAGGTGTTCTTTTCCTTAGTGGAAAGGGCGTTTGTGGACTTCTCAGTGAGGGAAACTGAGAAGATGACCATCATGCGATCTTTAATCAGTGGTAGCCTGGCTGAGGTCTATGCCGAGATGCCTGAGGAACTGATGAAAGATTTTGCAGAGTTTAAAAAACTGGTGTTTGCAAGACATGGGATAAATGCGGAACAGCTGAGGCAAAGATTCAGGTCCCTCACAAAGAAACCAGAGCAGACTTTTACCCAAGTGGGGGCTCAATTGGTGAGGCTGCTTGAGAAATGGCTATCTCAGGAGGGGACAGAGACCTTTCAGCAACTTAAAGATTTGATAGCGCTGGAACAGTTCTATTCAGTCCTGCATGGGGAACTGAAATTCCAGGTGAGGGAAAGGAAACCAAAATCTGTGGCAGAAGCCGCCGAGATTGCAGATTTTATTTCCCAAATAAGAAAGCCCTTGGGTGAGGGGAAAGCGATGGGGAAACCTAAAGAAACCTACAGCAAGTACTCTCAGGGACCAGGGAAAAGCCAGCAAGGGGGAGGGGCCCATGGTGAAGGGAAGCCCTCAGACATGAAACCAAGACCTCAGATTTTGGAGGGAAAACCAAAACAAGATGAGAAAGACTCAAAATACACCAGAAAATGTTATTTCTGTCAGGGAAAGGGCCATCTAATCTCAGAGTGTGAGAAATTAAAGCAGCTAAAAGGAATTGTGCCTCAGGATTCGAGTGGGACCAAGCCAAAAGCTGTGTTCTGTGTCCAGAAAGAGCAAGGCTCATTGTCACTGAGGGAGCCTGTTGCCATGGCTACTCAATCTGAAACAGCTACATCTGCTGATCAGGCTGAGGAAAATGGTCCTCTTGTAGAGGTCAGGCGCTGCCTGTTGGTGAGAACAGATTCCCAGTTGTTTGAGACAGCAGGGGTGGACGTAGGAATACTTGGCCATCAGTATCGGGGGCTGCGGGACACTTGTTCCCAGGTGACCCTGTGCCATCCAGATATTATTCCTAGGGAGTATGTAATCCCAAATGAGAGCATGAAGGTGGCAGGGATTGAGGGGCAGGTGATCTCTCTGCCAGTAGCGGAAGTACCTATGAACTTTCAAGGCTGGAGGGGAGTTTGGCGGCTAGCAATTTCATCGACTCTGCCAGCAGCCGTGCTCATGGGAAATGACCTGGCTGAACATGTGAAAAGGGTGGTAGTGATTACACGTTCACAAGCCACCACGGGGACAGTTCAAGGGGGTAATGATGAGCCAGAGACGGAAGCAGAGGGGAGTTCAGAAGCTGTGGTGGAAACCTTAACCACAGACAGCAGATTTGGACAAGAGCAAAAGGCAGACGCCACTCTCCAAAAGTGTTTTGAACAGGTGACTGACGCCCAGCTAACACCTGAAACCCCAGTGAGATTTCTGGAGAAAAAGGGGATTTTATATAGAGAGACCCTGAGGAATATCTCAAAAGGGGGAGATGGGATCAGAAGTCAGCTGGTGGTACCTGAAAAGTATCGCCCCATGATCTTACAAAGGGGGCACTCTGACATGTTTGCTGCACACTTAGGGGTGAACAAAACACAGCAGAGAATCACACAGAATTTTTACTGGCCTGACATAGGGAAGCAGATCAGGGAGTTCTGTAAACAATGTGATGTGTGTCAAAGGCAGGGGAATAGCCGCGACAGGACCAAAGCAAAGTTATGCCCTTTGCCTGTGATTGACACTCCGTTCAAATGCATAGGGGTGGATATTGTGGGACCTTTGCCCAAGGCCACAAAGAGGGGGAACAGGTTCATTCTCACCATTGTGGACCATGCCACGAGGTACCCTGAAGCCATACCCTTGACTAACATTGAAACTAACACAGTGGCAGATGCCTTGGTGGGGTATATGTCCAGGATGGGATTTGCCTCAGAAATAATCACAGATTTGGGCGCATCGTTCACATCAAAGCTCATGAAACGCTTATGGCAAATCTGTGGAATTAAGCACAAGGAAACCACTGCCTATCATCCTGAAAGTAAGGGGTTAACTGAGAAGTTCAATGGGACTCTAATGCGCATGATTAGGGCTTACTTGGCAGAGAATCCAAACAATTGGGACCAGAAGCTGCAATCCCTTTTGTTTGCTTATCGATCAGTGCCACAAGCCAGTACCGGGTTCAGTCCATTTGAACTTTTATTTGGGAGAAGGGTGAAAGGGCCCCTTGATTTGATCAAACAAAATTGGGAGCAGATCACCCAGGATGACCCACAAGACGTTGTGACATACATAGACTCTTTAAGGATTGACCTAAAGAGAAACCTAGAGCTAGCAGCAGAGACCCTGCAAGCTCAAAAGGTCAGAAAGAAAGCCTGGTGTGTCCAGAGAGCCGGGGAGAGGCACTTTGACCCAGGGGAGGAAGTGCTGTGGCCTGGGCCCTGCAGAGAGAGCAAACTGCAGCTGGGTAGCCCAGAGATAAAATACTTGGGTCACATGGTAGGGGGAGGAGTGATAAAACCCCTAGAGGCCAAAATAGAAGCCGTTCGTGATTGGCCCAGACCCAACACCAAGAAAAAAGTCAAATCATTTCTTGGGTTGGTGGGCTACTACAGAAAGTTCATCCCGAGGTTTAGCGAGATTGCGGCTCCGCTGACCGATCTGACGAGGAAGAAGACTGATGACAGCATCCCGTGGACCAGCGACTGTGAGGCGGCGTTCCAGAGGTTGAAGGAGGCGCTCGTCCAGTATCCAGTGCTGCGTGCTCCAGACTTCGACCGGGAGTTCATCATCTACACCGATGCGTCTAACAGCGGGGTAGGAGCAGTTCTGTGCCAGGAGGATGAGAATGGTGACCAGCATCCAGTGTCCTACCTGAGTAGGAAACTTCAAAAAGGTGAGAGACATTTGGCAACCGTGGAGAAGGAGTGTTTGGCCATAGTCTACGCGATCCAGAAGGCCAAGCCTTACATCTGGGGAAGACATTTTATTCTGTGCACTGACCATTCACCACTGCAATGGTTAAAGACAATGAAAACCCACAATAGTAAACTTATGAGGTGGGCTTTAAATCTGCAAGACTATGACTTTGAAGTGAAGGTGGTCAGTGAACTGTGTTGCTGACGCCTTGTCAAGAAGACCTGAAGATTGAAGACGGCGAAAGAAACATGGACTATGTATATATATTGATGACAAAAAGTTAAATGTACCTGGTTTTTTGAATTTGGTTTGTATGAATAAAGGTAAATTGATGTAATGTATATGGTAAATGTTTAAATGCCTAATTGATATGGTTAACTTAGAATGTAAGTATAAGTAAGTATGATATGGTATGTATAACTGTTGTTGTGTGTTTTATCCAGGTTGTTTTTTTGGGAAAAAGCACCTTAGCTTTCCCCCTACAAAACAACTTATAAAGAGGGGAGGTGTTACATACAGCACTGATGTTACCTGTCTGTCATGGGTTTGGAGGGAAAGTTCCATCCTATGGGGAGTGGAAGGCGGGACATCAGGAGGAGGGGCTGTACTGTATATATATATGTGAAGCCTGTGTGGTGAAGTTTAGACGCTGGGATGTGAAGAAGCAGCAGCTGGGAAGAAGAAGCTGGTGTGGGAGTCTGTGTGTCAGACAGGGTACTACTGTGTGTCAGAGTACCAACCTGATAGGTTCAGGTGTCTGTTGGTTAGCCAGAACTGATAGGTTCAGGGTCTGTGCTTCAAGTTAAGTGTTCTGTGTGAACCAAACTGTGTGTATGTATGAATGAGACCAAGCCACGTTACTATATCTTATTCACCTGATCATTTTATTTTCCCTGTGTGTTGTTTTAAATAAACCTTACTCTTTTATTTGTTGAAAATCCATCCCTGGTCTGTGTGACTTCTTATAGGGAATGGTTGGTGGCAGCTTAGTTAACGTGTGGCATATCTCAGTAGGTCTGGGTCTGTCACAGTTATGAGCTGTCATTTCCATCAAGCTCCAGCCAACAATGGAATCACAGAAGTTGTAGTTCAAACTATATTTGGGGAAATACATTACATGTATTACATAATAGTTTATTTATTTATTTATTTATTTATTTATTTATTTATTTATTTATTTATTTGTTTGTTTGTTTGTTTGTTTGTTTGTTTGTTTGATTGATTGATTGATTGATTGATTGATTGATTGATTGATTGATTGATATGCTGCATTTCTCCCAATAAGGGACCCAAAGCGGCTCACAACATTAACATTCACACAATTTAAAAACACACTAAGTTAAATATTAAGAGATAAATTCAACAATTTATGATTTAAAATACTGTTTCATCAAGCAGCTTTTGTCTCCTGCATTCAATCATCTTGTCTTTGCAGCATATTATTGCAATTTAAAAAAAATTGAGATGGGTTTAGTGGTTTGTGCTGGTTTGTTGTTTTTTGGCTGAACAGGTGTTTGGCAGTTCCCAGCCCCACCTCCTCTGGCGGGTGTCAACTCAGAGGCAGTGCTTGGAGGAGGTGGAGCAGGGAAGCCAGGGCACTGTCTCTGAGTGGATGCCCACTGGAGGAGGCAGGGCTGGGAAGTGGCAAACACCAGGTGAAAAACAAACTGGCACAAACCACAGAACCAGCAGTTCATGCCCATCTCTATTTGAAGCTCTTTAATTATGTGAAGAATAACATGGAACTTGTATCTGTTCCCAACTGGACAGCATTTCTCAATTGGATTACTGCACATTTAAAACTGATATTCACAGCAGACTCCCAGATTTGTACATGTTTTGTACACATAAAAACATAAGACAGAACCAGAAGCATGGTCCTGTAGTTAGTTATAGCCTAGGTAACTATAGCTTGCCTGTTTCTTGTCTTCATATCTTGCCAGTTTCCACCCTGCCCAGTGACATAACCAGCAATTTCTTGGAGCCCATCAACACACTCTATTTGTTCCTGTTCAAGAGGAGATTCAGCGGCCCATTGATTTGGATTAGTTTAACATATCTATGTGACATCGCAGCAGATTCAAATCAAACCCTTAGAATCATAGAATCATGAAGTTGGAAGAAGCCTATAAGGCTATCGAGTCCAATCCCCTGCTCAATGCAGGTAATACAAATCAAAGGATCTCTGCCAGGTGGTTGTCTAAATTTCTCTTGAGTGGCTCCTGTGTTGAAGTACTCACCACTTCTCAAGGTAATTGGTTCCGTTGCTGTACTGCTCTAACAGTTAGGAAGTTTTTCCTCATATTCAACTAAAATCTGGCTTCCTGTAACTTGAGCCCATAATTGTGTGTTCTGCACTCTGGGTTGAACTTCCATTTATTTTCCTTCACTTGGGAATGGAGGTTTGCTTGTTTTTTGGCGGCCCAGGTGATTCCAGATTTTATCTCTGTCTGCCTGTTTCTCTTGGAACAGCCCAGTTCCTGTGTGGGTGTGTACAGTGAGAACTCATCTGACATCAGCTGTGGTGCCATAAGTAGGAGTTTTCTCAGCACAGAGCAGGGTTGCCTCTGGATTCCTTTCTAAACTGGGGGAAGGGGCATTCATCTCAGCATTGCAGCCCTCTGCTTCATGTCTGGCAGGATCAATATATACGTACATGATGCTGTTTTATTCTGGGGGGTGGGGAAAGAGAGAGTAAGCTCTTATTCAAACTCTGCTGATTCTTCTTCATGTTAGGAAGAAACCCAACCCCCTTCTTTACAAAATATTTAAACGTTTCCACTACCAGCTCAGGTGACGTCAAGTGACAAGAGAAGGAGACAGGGCAGTGAATGGGGTGGATTTGAGATTGGAGAGGGAAGAAGGGAATGTGTTGTATGGAGACCTAACTCTGAAGAAACTGGATTATACTCAGGGAAAAATAATAATAAGTACAGTATAGACGCCTGGAGTGAATGATTCTCGATGTATGGGGGAAAGAGACCAGAGTCCTGACTCATACCAATCTGCACTGCAAACCTCCCTGGAGAGGCTCTCAGATGAAGGAAGTGAAAATAGCAATGACCAAAAGCTGTATTAGAAACACGTTTACGTAATGGTATTTCAGAGAGTTTTCAACTATAGCTTGGAGCATATTCCTTTTTCTGAACTACAGCCCCCAGAATTCCCTAGCCTGCATGGTGGGGATGTTGTTTTGTATTATTGTGCTGTCATTATGTTTTTAAAGGGTTTTTTTTTTTTTTGGTGCTGTCACCTCTGACTTATGGTGACCCAATGAATGAGAGATTTCCAAGCTGTCCTGTCCTCAACTGCCCTGCTCAGCTCTTGTAAACTCAAGCCTGTAGTTCCTTTAGGGAGTTAATCCATCTTGCATTTGGTTTTCCTCTTTTCCTGCTGCCTTACACATTTCCCAGTATTATTCTCTTTTCCTAAGAATCCTGCCTTCTCATGATATGCCCACAGGACAACCTCAGTTTCAACCTTTCTGCCTCTAGAGATAGTTCAGGCCTGATTTGATCTAGGACCCACTTGTTGGTCTTTCTGATAGTCCAGGGTATCTGCAAAGGTCTCCCCCAGCACCATATTTCAAACAAATCAATTTTTTTTCCTGTCAGTCTTCTTAACTGTCCAACATTCATGCCCATACATGGTGACCAGAAATGCTTTCTCTTTTATGCTATACAAATAAAATAAAAACAAACATGGGCTTTGTTCACGAGTATGATTCCTCAGACAATGGAAGTTGCTGGAATGGCATATTTGGAACACTGATATGACCTCAGTGTCTAATGGGCATGCTATATGTCATGTAGAGCTTGGCATTTAGATAACGGGAACTGGAAGGTTGAATAATGGATAAAAATAGCAGCATGATGTCCAAGATGATATCTTCTGTGCCTCTTCTGAAATAGCTCATTACTCTTTTCTGTCACTTCTTAGAGGCATGCTTCTGTTGGCTTGAAACCCACCCGGTTAAGCTTAAGAATATTCTAACTAGAACAAAGACATCAAAACACCACCAGCCTGTTTATGTGCAGTGCTTTGGACTGTAACAAGACCTCAGTGAAAACAGACAATTCCATACATTGAAATAACCAGATCTAAATGTGGACCAAGTGGAATCTTTTTAAACATCAAATAAAATGTGGGTCATATTCCCAACCTCAGTGGACAATTGTCTGTGTGAGTATATGGGCAATAGAGGCATGGGGGTACACACTGCAGAAATTTTGTGCTGTCTGCCACTGGAATCTTTTGAGATGATGGAAGTTGATAGACTTCAGTTTTTCTTTTTGCTGTTTGTACCACCACACCTGAGCAAATTCAGCAGAGCACTAGCAGCGGCTAGCGGGAGAGTATGCTTACCCACAAATTGTCCACCCCTGACTTATAGGCTCCTGCGGTGAAATGCTGCTTTCCAAGTGCACATGGTTACAGTGGCAAATGTTGCCTTGTGTTTATGTGTGTGAGAGAAAATTCAGGGCACAATGCAAGGGTAAGCATTCTCAACCAAATAGTTTGCAGTGTAATCTTGTGCATGCCTACTCATGGGCAAGGAGCGCAACAGGAATTAGTCCAAGGTCAGTTTGTATAGGATTGTAGCCCCAAGGATATGATTAGCTCTCCTATTGCAATAAAGTTCATTCCAGATCTTAGGAACTTTAATCTTTGGACTACAGCATGGCTGGGTGGGGAAAGATGGAAAAAAAATAGTTCAAAATGCTCACTGCTCCAAGCTGGTTTTTCACATCTGGTTTATGGAGAAGATTGGAGCAAGTTCTTAGCAATCATGAAACAAATGAAATTCTCATTCACTTGGCCAGATTTGATAGGTACAGCTACAATAGGTACAGCATGGAGAGGTCCATGTTGCACATTCCTGCCACATTAAAAGAGAAGGAGCTTGTGAAAACAAAAGTTAGCACTCCTAATTCTGCTCCACAGACATGGCTGATTATGTACAAATGTAGATTTTAATAGCTAAAACAAGGAAAAAAAATCTAAGGCAAGACTAGCGGGTTTTAATTTGCATAAATGTGAGGGGGCCATTACATCAGATTAAAACAGCTGCAGTCCACAAAAGCTATTCCAAATATTTTCAAGGTGCTTCACAGCTGTTGGTTTTTTTCCTGAACAGTCTTAACACAGCTAACCCTTCCACTCCTGGAACGTTTAAGAGCAAAGCACTCACGGGCCTCTGTCTAAATTCTCTAATTATTTTCAATTAAGTCCTTTCCATCCTCTTTATAAGGAAATCAGTGAACTTCCAAGTATTTTTTATTGAAAAATGTAGAAACAAAGCAATTTTCATATGCTATTTGGATTTCTATTTTAAAAACTAATATGTCTATCATTAGCATTTGCTATAAGACAAATCTGAGGTGGCCAGTTTGTAGGGCATGATGGTATTACATGTGTGGAGAAACTGAGAATGTGGGGAAATATGAAATATGGATTTAATTGCTAGACACTAGTGCTTTTGTGAGTGCCTGGGAGCTAACAGGCAGAGATAAGCATGTAAAAGGACAATCCACACCTTCAACATATCTCCTGTTATTGAACACTTCAAAGAAAGGGTTTCCCTGATCACTTCAAAGAAAGGGCTAAGATAGGAACTGATGCTCCCATGTTTATCTTATCAAAGGACATATCAAAGCAAAACACCTTAACTGTAACTCATGACTTGGAAAAATCAGTTTGTTTAATTCCAAGAGAGTTATAGTAATAAACAGATAAATAAATAAATAAGTTATGCATATTTGGCAGTGGGAAAGGCAGCAAGTATTGAAGCTGGCTTTTGTCCTAACAAAACATGAAAGGGGATTTAAGATGTTGTTGGCAACAGGAGGGTAATGGTCCATTTATTTGTATAAAAGAGATTAATAAAAACTAATTAACCTAGCAGGTCTCTGAGAAGCAAAGTGTTTTGCTCCCCTGCTCGTCAGAGAGATGCTTCGGAAGGGCTTAATTATACTCTAAGGAAGAAACTGGGTCCATTTACCACCCCATGAAGCTCTGCTGGGAGGATGCATTTTGTGCACATTCCAGAAATACGCTACCCAAGGTGTGAGTGTTAGATAGGGCAGATCAGCTTTTATTTTCTGGTGAATTATTCTCTTGAATTGCTTTGCATTTGCCCCTGTATTTTGAAAAACCAAATCATGTAATTTTTACTCTCTTGACCTTTTTACCTGTTGTTCTTTCTTTGTTTCTTTTTAATAAACTACAAAAATCCTTTCAAGCAACTTTCCGGGTTTTTGGCTGATACAGTTGCGGTACTGAAACCAGTCCTTGCCTCAATCAGCTACTGGGATTTTTCTGTCATTGTGTGGAATCCTGGCAGTTACATCACAAGGTTGGTGCACTGATTCTTGGGAACTGTTTGTTTGGAACACCACCAAGTCTGGGAGACAGAGGTGGGGGGAGGGATATGGTCTTAGTCATCTTCCATAGCTTTCACCATATCTGACTCCTACCTAAGCTATTCCACCACTGAATGG